>NC_142474.1:46362500-47612500 GCF_049115385.1 Moschus berezovskii | reverse complement strand
GGCCCAGATAATCATAATGGTGTGATCACTCACCTAGAGCCAGGCATCCTGGAATGCAAAATCAAGTGGGCTTTAGGAAGCATCACTACAAACAAACAAAGCTAGTGGAGGTGATGGAATTCCATTTGAGCTATTTCAAATCTTAAAAGATGATGCTGTGAAAGTGCTGCACTCAATATGCCAGCAAATTTGGAAAACTGAGCAGTGGCTACAGGACTGAAAAAGGTCAGTTTTCATTCCAATTCCAAAGAAAGGCAATGCCAAAGAATGCTCAAACTACCACACAATTGCACTCATCTCACACACTAGTAAAGTCATGCTCAAAATTCTCCAAGCCAGCTTTCAACAGTACGTGAACCATGAACTTCCAGATGTTCAAGCTGGATTTAGAAAAGGCAGAGGAACCAGAGATCAAATTGCCAACATCTGTTGGATCATTAAAAAAGCAAGAGAGTTCCAGAAAAACATCTATTTCTGCTTTATTGACTATGCCAAAGACTTTGACTGTGTGGATCACAACAAACTGTGAAAAATTCTTCAAGAGATGGGAATACCAGACCTACCCAACCTGCCTCTTGAGAAATCTGTATGCAGGTCAGGAAGCAACAGTTAGAACTGGACATGGAACAACAGACTGGTTCCAAATAGGGAAAGGAGTACGTCAAGGGTGCATATTGTCACCCTGCTTATTTAACTTATATGCAGAGTACATCATGAGAAATGCTAGGCTGGAGGAAGCACAAGCTGAAATCAAGATTGCAGGGAGAAATATCAATCAACTCAGATATGCAGATGACACCACCCTTATGGCAGAAAGTGAAGAACTAAAAAGCCTCTTGATGAAAGTGAAAGAGGAGAGTGAAAAAGTTGTCTTAAAACTCAACATTCAGAAAACTAATATCATGGCATCCAGTCCCATCACTTCATGGCAAATAGATGGGGAAACAGTGACAGACTTTATTTTGGGGGGGCTCCAAAATCACTGCAGATGGTGAGTGAAGCTGTGAAATTAAAAGACGATTGCTCCTTGAAAGAAAAGTTATGAGCAACCTAGACAGCATATTAAAAAGCAGAGACAGTACTTTGCTAACAAAGGTCCATCTAGTCAAAGCTATGGTTTTTCAAGTAGTCATGTATGGATGTGAGAGTTGGACTATAAAGAAAGCTGGGTGCCAAAGAATTGATGCTTTTGAACTGTTTTGTTGGAGAAGACTTTGAGAGTCCCTTGGACAGCAAGGAGATCCAACCAGTCCATCTAAAAGGAAATCAGTCCTGAATATTCATTGCAAGGACTGTATGCTGAAGCTGAAACTCCAATACCTTGGCTACCTGATGCAAAAACCTGACTCATTGGAAAAGACTCTGATGCTGAGAAAGATTGAGGGCAGGAGGAGAAGGGGACAACAGAGGATGAGATGGTTGGATGGCATCACCGACTCGATGGACATGAGTTTGAGTAAGCTATGGGAGTTGGTGATGGACAGGGAGGCCTGGCGTGCTGCAGTCCATGGGTCGCAAAGAGTTAGGACTGAGTGACTAAACTGAACTGAACTGAAAATTTCTATAGAATCTCAAGTAACTGTGTTAAGCTAAAACAATTTTTTATAGGAAGAACAATTCTGATTTCAAAACTTACTGCAAAGTTACAGTAATCAAAACTCAAAACAGTGTGTTACTGGCACAGACCTAGACCAAGGGAATAGAATAGAGAGCACAGAAATAAACCCTTGTACATATGATCAAATTATTTTTGACATGGCTGCCTAGACCGTTCAATGGGGACAGGATCAGTAAAGTTCAGTTCAGTTCAGTCACTAGATGGGGAAGGATAGTCTTACTAATAAACTGTGCTGGGAAGACTGGATATCCACACGCAAAAGAATGAAGATAGATCCTTACCTAACAACGTATACAAAAATAAAACCAAAATGTGAGACGTAATACTACAAAACTCTTAGGAAAAAGCTGCTGCTGCTACTGCTAAGTCACTTCAGTCGTGTCCGACTCTGTGTGACCCCATAGACAGCAGCCCACCAGGCTCCCCCGTCCCTGGGATTCTCCAGGCAAGAACACTGGAGTGGGTTGCCATTTCCTTCTCCAATGTGTGAAAGTGAAAAGTGAAAGTGAAGTCGCTCAGTCGTGTCCGACCCTTAGCGACCCCACGGACTGCAGCCTACCAGGCTCCTCCATCCATGGGATTTTCGAGGCAAGAGTACTGGAGTGGCTTGCCATTGCCTTCTCCGTAGGAAAAAGCATAGAACAAAAATTTCATAAACTGGATTTTGGCATTGATTTCAAAGGAATATGACATCAATATGATTTCTTGGATATGACATCAAAAGCACAGGCAATAGAATAAAAAATTTTAATTGGATTTTATGTGAAATTAAAAATTTTGTACACCGAAAGACAATCTCAACAGAGTAGAAAGGGAACCCACAGAAAGGAAGTATTTGCAAATCATATATCTGATAAGGGAGTAATACCTCAAACATAGAGAACAACAACATAAAATTAAACAGTATATAAACAATCTCTTTCAAAACTGGGCAAAGGACTTGAAGAGACATTTCTCCAAAGATATACAAATGGTCAATAAAAACATGAAAATATGATCAATATTACTCATCATTAGGAAAATGAAAAATAAATACTAAAATGAGATACCATTTCACACCCATTTCAAATAAAAAAGCCCAGAAAATAAGAAGTGTTGGCAAGGGAACACTTGTTGGTGGGTATCAAGTCATAAAGCTACTGTGAAAAGCATTATGGCAGCTCCACAAAAAAATTGAAAATAATATTGCCACATTTTCAGCAATTTGTTCCTGGTATACACACAAAATAATTGAAAGCACAGTCTTGAAGAGATATTTGCACATGTCAATAGCAACATTATTCACAACAATTGAAACTTGGTTACAACCCAAGTGTCCATCAATGAATGAATGGGTATGTATAACGTGGTATAACCATGAAATATTATGCAGCCTTAAAAAGGGAGGAAATTCTGCAATATGCTCTAATATGGATGAACCCCATGGACATTATGCTAAGTGAAATAATCCAGTCACAAAAAGACAAATATGGTATGATTCCATTTACATGAAATACTGAAGATAGTCAAAATCAAAAAGACAGAAGTTAAAATTATGGTTGCCAGGAACTGGCAGGAAATAAATGGGGAGTCACTGTTTAGTGGGTATAGGATTCCAGTCTTACAAGATGCAAAGAGTTATGGAGATGGACAGTGGTGACAGTTACGCAACATTAAGAACATATATGTAATATCACTAAATTATATACTTTAAAATGATTAAGATGGTGAATTTTATGTTATATCTATTTTGCCACAATGAAAAAAATTACAAAAAAAGAGATGCTAAACTTCCTTTATAATTAATTAAATAAAAATTAAAACAATAAAAAGGGTAGAGATCAAAAACACTGCAACAGAAATGAATAATGTCTTGCATGTGCTAGTTAATAGACTGTATTTGGCTGAGAGAAGAATCACTGAGCTTGAAGAGACGTCAATAGAAACTTTCAAGAGAAAAAATAATTTTAAAAAAGTAACAGAGTATCCAAAAACTGTGAAACAAATACAAAAGGTATAACATACACATAACAGAAATACCAGAAGGAAAAGAGAGACAGAAAAAGTACAAAATATTTGAATCAATAATGACTAAGGGGACTTCCCTGGTGGTGCAGTGTTTAAGAATCTGCCTTACAATGTAGAGGATGCTTGTGGGAATACTAGGATCCCACATGTGGCAGGGCAACTGGGCCCACACACCACAGCTACTGAGTCCACACTCTAGAGCCTGCAAGTCACGACTACTGAAGCCCATGCTCTGCAACTAGAGTCCAAATGCTTCAACAAAAGATCCCAGACGATGCTCAGTAAAGATCCCCCATGTTGCAACTAAGACCCAATGCAGCCGAATAAATAATAAATTAACTTTAAAAAATGACTGAGAATTTTCCCTAAATTAAAGTCCAACACCAAACCACAGATCAGGAAGCTCGGAAACACCAAGCAGAATAATGCAATAAAACAAAGCCCCCAAACTCTACACCTAGGCATACCATTTTCAAAGTGCACAAAGTCAAAGATAAAGAAAAAATATTAAGGAAGTCTTCAGGGAAAAAGAAAAAAACACACAAACCTTATCTATTAAGAAAGAAAGATATGAATTATATCAAAAAATCTCCTCAGAAACCATGCAAGCAAGAAGAAAGTGAAGTGAAATATTTTAAATATTGAGAGGGAAAAAAAAGCCAATACTTTAGAATTCTGTATCCTGCAAAATTATCCTTCAAAAGTGAGGGATAAAGACTTTTTCAGGCAAACAAAAATTGAGGGAATTTATTGCTAGTAGGGGCTTTCCAGGTGGTGCTAGTGGTAAAGAACCCAACTGCTAATCCAGGAGACACAAGAGATGTGGGTTCGATCCCTGGGTAGGCAGATCCCCCGGAAGAGGGCACAGCAACCCAGCCCAGTATTCTTGCCTGGAGAGTCCCATGGACAGAGGAGCCTGGTGGGCTACAGTCCATAGCATTGCAGAGAGTCAAACATGACTGAAGTGACTTAGCATGCACACATGTGCATATGTAGGGCAAGGGATATATGGAAACTCTGTTTTTTGCTCAGTTTTTACTGTGAATTACAATAAAAAAAATAAAGTCTGTTTCCTTAAGTAGAGGGAAGAATTAATCAAAATTGAAACATTACCAGTAAAAGTATAGACATTATCAATAAAACCAACAGTTTAAAAGTGGCAAGGGTGATCAAGAACATTAACTGAAAAAAGACTTCTGAACCTTCTAAAAATGACTAACATTATAAACATATATTTATACCAAGCATGTCTGCCATTACTCAGTCCAGAAACTGCCATTTAAGCAAAGTAAGCAGAGAAAGAGAGGTCCTGCCAGATTCTGATGAAGAATACAATGACAGAATTGTCTTATAATTCAAAACATTTGTAGAGAAATAGCCTATGAGAATTAAGTGCATTCAGTATACTGGAGTCAAAATCATCGAACAATTTAGTTTTAAAAGTTTGGTGGAAAATGAAGTGCAATTTTAAATCCTTTAACTGAGTGTTTCCAGAAAAGTTCTCGGTCCCCACAAAAAGAAATCTAATATAATCTCCTCTTTGAGCTCTAAAATGATTTAAAATAAAAAAAGTCAATAATTTTAAAGCCTTAAATTAATGCAGTTTCACAGAATATTTGTGGCATCCTCATCTTATCTGGAAAGTCTCTATTCAATCCCCCAAAACTTCTCTTTAAAAAGATATAAAGGCACAGGAGAGGAAGGAAGCAGTCCTATTCCAAAACCCTAGTCAATTGCTTCCATTTCCTCCACCTCCAGCCAAGACAACCGTAAGGACTGTTACAACGTCTATCCGTTGACTTTGGTATAAATAGGTCATTTCAGAACAGAAAGCCTCAGATCTAATAAAAAAGTGATCTATGGCTGAACTTTGCCAAAAAGGAAAAAGAAAAGAAACAAAAACAAGAGATAGAGAAGGCAGGAAGAGAGGGAGGAGGAAGATGGCAAGACAAGACAAGACAAAGGCAACAAAAACAACCCCACAGGCAGTAAAAATTCTCAAAAATATTGGACAGTGTCAAGGCTTTGATTGTGACCGTAACTGCGGGAATTCTCAGATAACTGAAGGGCTGCTGCCCCCTCATGGTTAACTGAAAGATCTCATTTAGAAGCGCTGATTCTGCAGTCACACATTTATTAATATATCCTGACTTCTCTTTTTTTTTTGGACTATTTGTTTTTCTTAAAAAGCCACAAACATTTCTATAGAAAACACCCACTCTTCTTGACATATAATTAAAAATAACTGATTTAATTTTTGATGACTGTGGTACTGTATAGCACATGCATGCTGCTAAGTCACTTCAGTCGTGTCCGACTCTGTGAGACCCCATAGACAGCAGCCCACCAGGCTCCCCCATCCCTGGGATTCTCCAGGCAAGAACACTGGAGTGGGTTGCCATTTCCTTCTCCAATGTGTGAAAGTGAAAAGTGAAAGTGAAGTCGCGCAGTCATGTCTGACTTGTAGCGACCCCATGGACTGCAGCCTACCAGGCTCCTCCGTCCATGGGATTTTCTAGGCAAGAGTACTGGAGTGGCTTGCCATTGCCTTCTCCGATAGCACATGCATAGGAAAGGAATAAAATATAGAAATTCACTTTAAGTTTTTATTTGGATTTAGATGTCAAACTCTTTTTTCCCAAACATGACTGTGGGGAGAAGCAGTCTGATGTTACATGTTACAACTCTCCCCTGAACACACACTCTACAAATCTAACAGTGAAATTGCAAAATTTAGAGAATAGTAAAGTTGAAAGTGATCTTATGGCCTCATGTCCGCCTTCCCTGAAACAACCTAACTGAAAAATCAAAAATCTTTCCTTCTTGTCTTTTGTATTGTCTTTCCAATTTCATGTCTTATGTCAAGCCATGTGATTCTAGCAACAGAAATGGGCAAGCTCAATAAATTCACTTTCAAGAAACTTCCATATCTTATAGCAAAGCAAAGCCACATGCCTTTTTCTTCTTCAGGGGAGAATAATATGCTGTAGTGTGAATTTTGATCCAGGCAAAAAATGACCTCAAAATCTAATCTTTTAATTGTCTGTCTCATCCTACTAGAATATAAATTCCAGGAAAATAGGGAACTTGTCTATCTTGTTCTAGGTCATAGGCAATTTAAAACACTTCCGTGTCAATGCAAAAATTAACGTTGGTGTTTACACAATGACAGTCATCAATTTTTTCCCCCTAGCACCTGTATCTTGGCTGCATTTCTGTTTTTTCAAAGCACCTGATGCCATATGGACAGAAAGCTATCCATAAAACTAGATTAGTTTTCTCTTAAATAAAAATTCAAAGAGAAGCCGGCCCCTCGTGCCCACGACACGCGTGGAAGTGGCAAAGGTGGGTCCTGTTCAGGGACATCTCGCCCGTCCTCAAGGACCCCGCCGACTCCTTCTGCGCCTCCATCAGCCTCCTGGTTTGGTGAATCACCTGAAAAAGGCCCACAGTGGCAGGATCGACTACATCGCCGGGCCTAGACTCCCACGATTTCCTTGTTTGATCAGTTCCTGGCCCAGGAGCTGGGCTTGGCTATGTTCTCATCCGAAAGCAAGAGAAGCTTCCGCCCCCCACCGTGCACACCTCCTATGCGCTGGAATACAGGAAGGCTGAACTGGAAATCCAGAGAGATGCCCTGGGACCAGGGCTGAAGGTGGTGGTTATGGACTGTTCTGCTCGCCACTGGTAGAACCATACGCGCCGCCTGTGAGCTGCGGGGCCACTTGCGGGCTGAGGTTGCTGAGTGTGTGAGCCTGGTGGAGCTGAGCTCACTGAAGGGCAGGGAGAAGCTGGGGGGCTGTGCCCTTCTTCATCCTGCAGTATAAGTGACCCCAGCCCCAAGCCACCTGGAGGAAAAGAGCAGCATGGGCAGATGCAGTACCCTCCAGTGGCCACCAGGGGGCACTGGCTACCCGCCTGGACTTGCTCTGCGTCCGTGTGACTCTTCAGAGTGGGGCTGCCCCTTGGGCCCTTGCTGGGGCTCTGGAAGCCCCATGGCCAGGAGCTGCCGGCTGGTTGATAGTGGAATGAGAATAAACAACTTTCTAGGAGAAAAAAAAAATTCAAAGAGGATGAACTTTGCGAGACTACTGAATTTACTTTGATCTCTATTTTCAAATACTAACCTAATGCTTATGCTTTGTAAAAGACTCATTCTTGAAAAAAAGAAAAGCACCTTGTATCCAGCTTTACTGAAAGCATAATAAATACTGTAAGATGTTTAAAGTGCATATCATGATGATTTAACTATGGATTGTGAAAGCATTCCCCCCATCTAGTCAATTGATGCATCTAAGATGCAATTTATATAAATTATATTCATCATTGGAGCTTGAAATGGGGTTCCCAATTCAGTTCAGTTCAGTTGCTCAGTCGTGTCCGACTCTCTGCGACCCCATGAATCACAGCACGCCAGGCCTCCCTGTCCATCACCAACTCCCGGAGTTCACTCAAACTCATGTCCATAGTTAGTGATGCCATCCAGGGTTCCCAATAGCTGCATCTTAGTTCTTAGAAACTACGTGAATTTTGGTATTTCCATATCTTCTTTGAATGCTTCAATAAGGACCTCTTCTCCATCAAATCTGTGTAAAAACTAAGACTTTTATAACTTTGTTCACCTACTTTTGACCCCACTTCAGCCCCTGTTTTGAGCTCCCACTTAGATATTAATATGGTTTGAGAACAAACCTGAATTCCTATATTTTGCACATTCTTCAAATTTTTCCAAAGTTGAAAGAGAAAATCTAAAGGTAAGAGTCTATTTTTAATTTTATTACCAGGTCTGATTTGTATAGAAATTGAATAAATCTCCCAAAATAAATTTTATACACACACATTCACAGTAGGACCTCAATGGGTGTTCATCATATTATTCTTAATAACATATCTACATTATCCATATTCTCTTATAAAGATGAAAAAATTAATGAAATAAAAGCAAGAATACATGGTTGCTATATTATCAGATTAAACAAAATTCAAAATGCAAATAGATTTAACAAGCTTATGTAATGATAAAAGATACAATCATAAAGAATATATATGTTCTGTTTCTTTATGGACTAAATAACATAAAGCTAAATCTTACAGCTCTATAGGAACTTGATAAAATCATCTATCATGATAATACCCTTTAATACAACTCTTTCAGAATTTGATGGCTCAAATATACAAAATAACAATGTATAAAACTTTATTCTCTATAAATGATATATATTACACTTTTGATATCCATGAAACATTTTTTAAAATGAATCAAAATTTCAACTCTATTGGCTGTGTGACCTTGGAAAAGTTAATTTTTCTGAGTTTCTATTTCCTTTTCTGTAAAGTAAAAATTGTCACACCTGCACTTCCCTGGTGGTCCAGTGGTAAAGAATCTGCCTGCCAATGCAGGGGACACAGGTTTGGTCCCTCATCCAGGAAGATGCCACATGCCACAGGGCAACTAAGCCAATGAGCCACTACTGAGCCCACGTGCCCTAGAGTTCAGGCTCCACAAAGAGAAGCCACTGCAATGAGAAGCCGGCACATGGAAACAAAAAGGAGCCCTTGCTCGCCACAACCAGAGAAAGCCCAAACAGCGATGAAGACCCAGCACAGCCAAAAATTAATAAATAAACCTAAAAAAAAAATATTATGAACCTAGAAAGTAAAAAACAATAGAGATTAGTATTAACAAATTTCAGTAGAATCATGTTTTTAAGAAACATATAAGCTAAATTTTATTACAGAGAAAAATAAATAAGAAAAAACAGTAGTACATGATAGCAACAATAAAATGCCTAGGAATACATTATGCTGTGCTGAGCTTAGTTGCTCAGTCATGTCTGACTCTTTGAAATCTCATGGACTATATAGCCCGCCAGGCTTCTCTGTCTATGGGATTCTCCAGGCAAGAATTCTGGAGTGGGTTGCCCTGCCCTCCTCCAGGGGATCTTCACAACCCAGGAATTGAACTGGGGTCTCCTGCATTGCAGGTGGATTATTTACTGTCTGAGCCACCAGGGAAGCCCAGGAATACATTATAGGGGGTGTGTGTGAAGAAGATTCTGAAATTTTATTGAAAGACATAAAATAAGAACTCAATAAATGGAAAGACATGCCATGTTTCTGGATGGGAAGATTTCTTAAAATGTAGGCTTATAAATTAATACACAAATGTAATGAGGCTCCCGTCAGAACTTCAAAGAACTTTATTTCTAATTGGATGAAATGATTGCCAAAATAAATTGCTAAAAAAAAAAGTAGTGATGGGGGAAAGCTTGCTTTATAAACATACTACAAATCATTATGGTTCGGCATGGGATACATTTGCTGAACAGGACAGAATCGAGAACTTATTTAATTGCCTATCTATTGATTGAAAAGACATCCAGGATCAGCCTAGTACTTTGGTCCCTTCACTTCCAAATTTCACCCATATGTGAGGAATCACACGTTTATAATCATGATTTACTCCCAGAATCTCATTATCAAGCATTTCTCCACTAATGCCTGTCCTTCCATCTCACTGGCTTTAACATATCGATTCTGAAATATTTGGCCTAAGGGGAACACTCATTCTTCGATTCTACATTTTCCCCCAATCAATTTCCTGTTGACCCCACTAGTTAACAATGACTGTTCACTTATGTGTGGAATCTAAATAATATAACTAGTGAATATACCAAAAAAGCAGCAGACTCACAGATGAAACTGGTGGTTACGCTTGGGGCAAGAAAGGGGAGAGGAGCAGTTCAGTGGTAGGGGATTACAAAATGCATGCTATACGACAGTGACTAAGAACATGCACACAAGCTGCAAAGATATACTTGACGATACAGGGAATACAACCATTATTTTATAATACCTATGAATGGAGTAAAACTTTTTAAAATTGTGATTTTATTGTAGAACTGTGTTGTTATTCAGTCACTAAGTTGTGTCCAGCTCTTTGCAACCCCATGGACTGCAGGATGCCAGGCTTCACTGTCCTTCCCAGAGCTTGCTCAAACTCAGGTCCACTGAGTCAGTGATGCCATCCAACCATTTCATCCTCTGTTATCCCTTTCTCCCTTGGCCTTCGGTCTTTCCCAGCTCAACGTCTTTTCCAATGAGTCAGCTCTTTGTATTATGTGGCCAAAGTATTGGAGCTTCAGTATCAGTCCTTCCAATGAATATCCAGGGTTGATCTCCTTTTAGGATTGACTGGTTTGATTGCCTCCCTGTCCAAGGGAGTCTCAAGACAACTGTAATATATGCAAAAATTGTACAGTAACAATTGTGAATAACACATGCATGCTCAGTCGTGTCTGACTCTTTTGCAGCCCCATGAACTGTAGCCCACCAGGCTCCTCTGTCCAGTGGATTTCCCTGGCAAGAATGTTGGAGTGGATTGCCATTTCCTATTCCAGGGGATCTTTCTGATGCTGGGATTGAACCCAGGTCTCCTTTTCCTGCACTGGCAGGCAGATTCTTGCAACTATGCTGCTGCTTTTAGTCACTAAGTCATGTCCAACTGCTTGTGACCCCAGGGATTATAGACTGCCAGGCTTCTCTGTAAATAGGATTTCCCAGGCAAGGATACTGGAGTGAATTGCCATTTCCTTCTTTAGGGGATCTTCCCCACCCAGGGATCGAAACTGCGTCTCCTGCTTGGCAAGCAGATTCTTTATCACAGTGAAAACTGAATATAAGCAGGAACAAATGAACTAAGTGATTTGAATAACTTGACTGTATATCCATGGTGAGATAAACATCTTAAAGTCAAAAAAGAATGCAAGTGAATTTTAACATTTTCTTAGCAGGTTCATGCTTGGTAGTTCCCTTGGTATTGCAACTCTGAAGTCATTCTGTAAGAATCGTTTATTTGTACTTCTATGAATGAACAATGAACTTTGTAAGAGGTACATGTTAACAGGCATGTTTATTAATGTACATGGTTATCATCTCTATCCAGCACTGTAAGATTTATTAGTGTTGTTTTAAAGAAAACTTAGATGTTGCTTGTGTTTTTTAACCTAAAAAAAAAAATGGTGGTATGAGTGTGACACACAAGAATATTTAAGTAGCTTAAAATTCCTAGTGAAGAAAATATGGCTGAAGGTACATGAATCTCAAGAGGACAACTGCCTCATGGCCAGGGGTCTGGACCATTTTCTGATGTGGTAGCAGGTTTGGACTTCAGAGGCTGGGACACACGAAATGCCTTACAGCCTGATGTGAGGTTGGCTGACAACATCCAGGACTTCACAATGCAGGGAACCTGGCAGCATTTTCAACAGATACCTTATTTGTACTTAATGGCTCTCCTTGGAAATCACTGTATCATTCATTTCCAGTTCACTGTTCTACACTACCTTTCTACTTGTTAAAAAGACCACAGAGAAAAAGTGCTCGCTGAAGAAAAAAGGAAAATATACATATACACATGTGGAATGAGAAACTATAACCTTACAAACTAATTTTCAAATGAGTATATCCAATTTTGTTCCAGAAAAAATTTAAACCTCCAAAGGAAAAAACACAACAACTTTGTTATCTACATTAATTATAAAAACTGACTTCAGTTCAGTCGCTCAGTCGTGTCCGACTCTCCGCGACCCCATGAATCACAGCACGCCAGGCCTCCCTGTCCATCACCAAATCCCGGAGTTCACTCAAACTCATGTCCACAGAGTCGGTGATGCCATCCAGCCATCTCACTCTCGGTCGTCCCTTTCTCCTCTCGCCCCCAACCTTTCCCAGCATCAGAGTCTTTTCCAGTGAGTCAACTCGTCGCATGAGGTGGCCAAAGTATTGCAGCTTCAGCTTTAGCATCAGTCCTTCCAATGAACACCCAGGATTGATCTCCCTTAGAATGGACTGGTTGGATCTCCTGGCAGTACAAGGGACTCTCAAGAGTCTTCTCCAACACCACAGTTCAAAAGCATCAATTATTCGGCGATCAGCTTTCTTCACAGTCCAACTCTCACATCCATACATGACCACGGGTAGAAAAACTGAGAAGGACCAATAACCACAATATGCTATCATTCAGTTCAGTCACTCAGTTGTGTCTGACTCTGCGATCCCAAGGAGTGTAGCATGCAAGGCTTCCCTGTCCATCACCAACTATGCTATTATTAGTAACAGCTAAAGGTGCTGTTGCTCAGCTGGTAAAGAATCTGCCTGCAATGTGGGAGACCTGGGTTTGAACCCTGGGTTGGGAAAATCCCCTGGAGAAAGGAAAGGCTACCCACTCCAGTATTCTGGCCTGGAGAATTCCATGGACTGTATAGTCCGTGGGGTCACAAAGAGTCAGACACGACTGAGTGACTTTTACCTTCACAAACGTACTCAAGTATACTGTCAAGCTTTATACTGTCTTATTTAGTGCTCAGAACAACCCTAGAGAGTGTTGAGACTATTATTATCTCATTTTCAATTTGAACAAACTGAGACCCAAGTCTAGGAATCGTGCAATAAACGAAGACCCTAAATGCAAGACAGCAAAAGAGACACAGATATACAGAACAATCTTTTGGACTCTGTGGGAGAAGCTAAGGGTGGGATGATTTCAGAACAGCATTGAAACATATGTATTATCATATGTGAAACACATCGCCAGTCCATCTTCAATGCATGAGACAGGGTGCTCAGGGCTGGGGCACTGGGATGACACTGAGGGATGGGATGGGGAGGGAGGTGGGAGGGGGGTTCAGGATGGGGAACACATGTACACCCATGGCTGATTCATGTCAATGTATGGCAAAAACCACTACAATACTGTAAAGTAATTAGCCTCCAATTAGAATAATTAAAAAAAAAGACAATACCATTTTTAAAATTAAGTATTCCAGCATGTAGAAAAAGAATCTTCAAGTTTATGAATCTTGCAAGACATGAAGCTAGCATCAATAAAAATGACAGCCCAGTCTATGATTGCATATGAAAAAAACAGAAAACGGTGGCCCTGAGGGAGAGCTTGGCCTGCCAAAGAAGAGCCCTGGCCTGGGAGGGCTTATTGAGGAACTGAATGGAAAGTTGCAGAACCTTAGCAGCAGTTGTGAAATGGGAGGTTTCCTCCACTTTGTCAGAAAACAAATTCAAAATGGTACTAGAAATGAGACAGATGGCTGTAATTTCCTCTAAATAAATATATGCGTGTACTAAAATTACAATTTTAAGGCAATTTTGAAGGCAAAAGAGGAGAATGGCAGAGGATGAGATGGTTAGAGAGCATCACCAACTCAATAGACATGAACTTAAGCAAACTCCAGGAGATAGTGGAGGGCAGGGAAGGCTGGTGTGCTGCAGTCCATGGGGTTGAAGAGTCAGACATGACTTAGTGACTGAACAATGACAAAATTACAAATTATATTTTCTCTATTTTACCTAGAAAACTAAAGAAATCTTATTTTAAAACAGAGTACCAAATTGATTAGTCAGCTGGATAGACAGAAGTGAACAGCTTTTCCTTATTAGTATCAACTACATAGATTCCAAAATTAGAAGACCAACTCTATTCACACTGAAATGTTTCTAGGAATAGTTTTTAAAAATAAGGTTCAGAACCTATGTAAAGAAAAGTATAAATATAAAAATAGCATAAACTCTGAATAGAAAGGTATCTCATTTCCTAATGGCAAGTCTTACCATGAGATTATCAGGTTTCTCATAATTAACAGAAATATTTATCAAGTGATTCCAATTAGAATTCTAGTTTTTATAATTAAATTTTTACTTAAAAAAATTTTAAATTATGCACTTTTCAAGCAAATTCAAAAGACAGTTAATTTTGAGACTTCAGCAATATATATTAGTGACAAAAGACTAGTACTCGTATCACATTTTATAAAGAACTCCTCTGTTAAAAAAAGAGACCACAAAAAGGAAAAATGGGCAAAGAATAAAATGAAGGAATCATATGTAAAAAAAAAAATTGAAAAAGAATGAGAAAGAACCTACCTTATTAGTCATGAACATATTATATTATAGAGCCACTACCATGAAAACCTTGGTTTTGTCAGGCCTCTGGAGTCGTCTGATGAAACCTGCAAAGCCCTTCTTAGAATGCTTTTAAAGCATAAATCAAACACACAGGATTAAAGAAATCTAGACACACTAAAATCCATAACCTTCCATGGTGAAGAGACACTAAAATTGAAGGCCAGAGTAGACTCCACTTATGGGAATTTTATCGAGGGCAAAATGAGTTATTTCAGCTCAGTGGGGAAGTGCTGGCTCCCATATGATCAACAAGATGGTTCCCTACCTTGTGTCATAAGCAAAAGTGAATTCTAAGTTAGTGAAGGTTTAAAAAGAAAAAACTAAAACAGAAGTCTCAGAAGAGGTTAAGGAGATTGCATGTACAGTCTAAGAGCTGAGGAACCCAAAAGGTATAATAAAATATTTTAAAAAGTTGTAAGAAAAAACACAGCATAAACAAACTGAAAAGTAAACACTAGGTTAGAAACAAATGCTTAAAACTTAAATATATGGGTTAGTGTCTGTACTACATAAAGAGCTCACATAACATCACAAAATCAGGAAAAAAAAAACCGAATAGAAAAATTGGCAAAGGATATGAATAATCATTCCAAAAAACAGCAACTCTAAATAGCCTACAAACATGAAAAAATGCTCTACAGAAAATGCAAACTAACATAAGCTAACATCTTACAAATATTGAATTGGCAAAATTTAAAACTTGAGGACACCTCCTGCTCCTGATGGTGAATGCAGGGGGGGATATCCTTACATATTGCTAGTAGAAATGTAAATTGTCACAGATTTTTGGAAAGCAATTTACAAGACACGTCAAAATGAAAAAATAAATTTTCTTTGGCCAATAGATCCAACTCTTAGAAGTTGGATCCCATAGAAACAAAAAGGTATACATACAAGGGTATTTATTGCAGCACCATCTGCAAAGGCAAAATGGAAACAACATATATGCCCAATACTAGAGGAATGGTTAAGTAAACTGTGATAATTCACAGCACCGAATATTAATAAATATTGAAACAGATGCTGTGTATGCTCAATTGTGTCTCTTTGCAGCCCCATGGACTGTACTTCACCAGGCTCCTCTGTCCATAAAATTTCCCAGGCAAGAATACTGGAGTGGATTGTCATGCCCTCCTCCAGAGGATCTTCCCAACCCAGGGATCAAACCATGAATCTCTTGTGTCTCCTGCATTGGCAGATTCTTTACTGAGAGGTTAAAGCGTCTGCCTCCAATGCAGGAGACCCGGGTTCGATCCCTGGGTCAGGAAGATCCCCCGGAGAAGGAAACGGTAACCCACTCCAGTGTTCTTGCCTGGAGAATTCCATGGACGGAGAAGCCTGGTAGGCTACAGTCCACGGGGTCACAAAGAGTCGGACACGACTGAGTGACTTCACTTACTTACTCACTTACCACTAGCGCCACCTGGGGAGCCAAAATAGACGCTGCTGCTGCTGCTGCTGCTGCTAAGTCACTTCAGTCGTGTCCGACTCTGTGTGACCCCATAGACGGAAGCCCACCAGGCTCCCCCATCCCTGGGATTCTCCAGGCACGAACACTGGAGTGGGTTGCCATTTCCTTCTCCAATGTGTGAAAGTGAAAAGTGAAGTCGCTCAGTCGTGTCCGACCCTCAGTGACCCCACGGACTGCAGCCTACCAGGCTCCTCCATCCATGGGATTTTCCAGGCAAGAGTACTGGAGTGGATGCTAGATGCATCCAGATTGGCTTGAAGGGATTTTCAGAATCTACTGTTACGTAAGAACAGCAATATGCAGAGAATATACAAATAATCTCATTTTTGTAAAATAGCAAGAGTAAAATAATGCATATAGCAGAAAGGATACACATGCCAGATTGTAACAATGATTATCTCAGGAAGGAAAGTGGGACAGTGAATGTTAGGATGACAGAGGAAATTAAACCCCCCCAAAACACAAGACCCTATGAAGTAAGCCCTCAAAATTATATTGTTGTTGTTCAGCTGCTGAGTTGTGTCTGACTCTTTGTGATCCCATGGACTGCAGCAAGCCAGGCTTTCTTGTCCTCCCCTATCTCCCGGAGTTTGTTCATGTCCATTGAGTCAGTCATGCTCTCAAACCACCTGATCCTCTGCCACCCTCTTCTCCTTTGCCTTAAAATTAGATACTTGTATATATCCACAAAAAAATATATGAAAGTAACCCCACTGAAATATTAAGTTATTTAAGAATAATGGCTTTTCAAGTGATAGTGATCAACACACTGAATTCCATGTAGGAAGAGTCCCTACAAAGACCGTATACACCACAGCAAAGCTTTGATTACAAGGAAAAAAAAATCCAGCTCAAACTGGCTTAAACACAAAGAGAATTTATTGGCTCACATAAGTGAGAAGTCCACAAGTAAAGCTGAGTTCAGGTGCAGTTTGATCCAGATGCTCCAGACTTCATCAAGGCTCCAACTCTGACTCCCTTTCCTTTTCTTAGTACAGCCCTCAAGCTGGCTCCTTTAAATCAGAAAAACTAGCTATAGCAAGTTCAGAGTTATCACACCACATTATCTCCAACGAAGTGTTGCCTTCTGCAGTTCCCGAGGGAGGCTTAGAAAACATGCTCTAACTAAGTGGCCTGATCTGGGTCTGTCACCCATCCCTGAACCATGTATGTGGGCCAAGTGGCACTGGTTTAAGAGAACCAGGTCAGCTCTGGAGCTGACGGTGTGACAATCCCATTCAAACTGCGTGTGTGAAGGAAGGCCGTTATCCAAAGAAAAAGGGGATGGTATTTTGAGGAGGTGGACGGTGGATGGCGACCACAACATAACATGAAAAAGGAATAAAAGAAAATAATACAAATATCCGATGAAATACTAGAAGTGCTCAACCACACTAGTAATCAAAGAAATACAATAAAATTGAAAATTTTTGTTATTTATGAGGTTAATGAAAGAAAAAGACACTGCTTGTGTGTGAGAGAGATGGTGAGGGGGCAGGCCCCACAAAAACTAAAAGCTCAACCACTACTGGAAACGTCTGTGACAAAACAGCTGTACCTATAAGAGGCAATGAAACAGACTTATAGCACCCCTAGAAACACTCCTGATTCATAAATATGAAACAACAGGCTGGCAACAAACAGTAAAACTTAAAGGCCATAGTGTAACAGAACTTGAGTCATGTTTCCTTTCCTCCAACTCGACAGATGTCCCTGTTAAAAACAAACGAACAACAACAAAAAAGCCCAGAGATTTCTCGGTAGATCTATATTCCTTATCTCCAAATCTTGACTTGGCTTATTCTTTCCATTCTCTTCCTTCAACACTTCTAGACAAAACCCAAGATGAAATCTATAGTTGATTACCCTCAGCATAGCTGGGGTCAGAACTAGTATAAAATCATCTAAAACTGATTAAATTAATTTATTACCATCTCTAACTACGGAAAATAAATGAAGAACACAAAAATCTCCTAAGTATGACTGGTGAAATGAACCTCAAAATATAGAAGCATAAGGATTGAATACTGTAAAGACCTACAACCTATAGGATCGAGAAGATTATCCCACTTCATTTGAAAATCAGAAAAAAAATACACATTAAATTGTATTTAAATATATTATAGATATGAGGTAGGTCTGTGCTATTCTACACTTGGAACAGAATCATGTAATCATGTGTATTTGAGTACATGAATCACAATGAATCAAAATCAAGACCAATTCCACTGTGTTCAATGAGAAAGCCAAGCGTGAGTTTGTACGTGGCAGCTGAGTACCTGAAATGTAAACATCCCCTAGATTTTAATTTTGAGCAAAAGGTCGTTTCCAGATTTAATAACTTTTCTCACGTCCAATTATAAACAGGAAATTAAGGTGCCATAAGTTCTGACTTTTCTAGGTCAAAGATTTTCATTCCACCATGAGGAGGTAAAAGCACTAGGAGACCACCTACCCTACTACCTTAACTTTTAGGTAAAATGACTTACACAGTTGGTTTACATCAATGGGATTTACTCTATAACCAAAAAATCTGAACTACACCTATTACACATAACAAAAGATATGATAAACTTGCTATTTTAAAACAGAAAGCTAGTAACTAGCCATAGTAAAGGGAGCAGTGGTTAAGAACATGGACTCAGGAGTGAAGATGCCTTGACTGGAATCCACCTCTCACTGACTAGCTTTGTGATCTTTGGGAAGTTCCTTAAAATATTCTTATTTCATTATTTTCATCTTTAAAATGGGCATAATAGCAGTACCAACCCATCTCTCAAGGTTGCTGCGAGGTTTACTGAGATAAACCAGCACTCTGATCAGGGCCTGACATCAAGGAAGCTTCAATAAATGTTAACTATGCCTCTTAATATAAACAGAATGTGTTTGTTTAGCTCTATATGAGTATTCCCAGAATTCAGAATCAAGTGAAGTGAGAGCTGCTCAGTCGTGTCCAACTCTTTGCAACCCCATGGACTATATATACAGTCCATGGAATTCTCCAGGCCAGAATACTGGACTGGGTAGTCTTTCCCTTCTCCAGGGGATCTTCCCAACCCAGGGATCGAACCCAGGTCTCCCGTATTGCAGGCAGATTCTTTACCAGCTGAACCACAAGGGAAGCCCAAGAATACTAGAGTGGGTAGCCTAATTTCTAATCGTTCTAATTTGCTCCACCTGCAAAAGGCGTTCAATTTCAAATGACTGAGAAATGAACTGACAAAAACCTGTCATTTAAGTGACAATTGTTAGCTATTACAACTACTTCATTTAGAAAACCTACACTATAAGGTTTTCTACTACACTATGAAACAAGAAGCTTGCAACAAGAGTAAATAACTCTTGCAACAAGAGTTTTATATATATATATATTATATATTCCTACAGAGTATAGGAAGTAGTATAATATTCAGGACTTCCTCAGCTGATAAGAGTAACAAGGAAATGTATAATACTTCCTGCACAAATGCATCTAGGGAAAGCAGGCTAGATTTATTAAAAAACTATAAAAGGTTACAATATAAATCAAACAAAATTAGTTGTTAAAAGTTAAGTGACTCATATGTATCCAAATTCTGACCAAATAAAGACAATCCAATGCATAGGAAGAAAATTCTATGGCTCAATGAGCAAATAGCAATAAACAGAAATGTCAATAGAGAAACCACATATACAAATCTACAGTTTTAATGTAACAACAAATCATAAGTACATGTGTTAGCTATCTTTCTCTAACATTAAAGTAGTATATGTTTCATTTTTTGTAAAAACATATGTAATGCATAAAACCTTTAATCCCATGTAATATAGTCTAAGAAGTGTGAACCACATAGAATGTTAAGGTTTTCTTATGTGAAGATATACAATTCAGTCTATTATCACAGGCATTGTAAAGGTGACCCACAAAAATGTTTACCATTTGCGACTGTATACAGAGAACAAACCGCCCAGAAATAAGTATTTCTTATTAATCTTAATGAGTGGTATTAAAGTGGCCTGCCTGAAAGGGCAAATTACTTATCTGGAAGCGTAAAATAGCAGAGATCAATGTATATTAAATAATACATGAGTGAAAAAAATATACAATGTACAATAGCAGGAGATTACAAAACTGAATACTGTGTAAAAGATTTATTAGTCTGTACAAGTTTGTACCAAGATTTTCACTGCAACAGTATTTTCCCATACACATCAAAATCTGTAAGCAATATGCCTTTTCAAATGATAGTTTAGTGTTTTTCTCCCCCAACCCTCAAAACACGGAAATATGTTTTTGAATATCAACTAGTCATTTATGGAAGTCATAAGATACAGATATTCATTAACATTACACGAGCTATAATTGAAGTACCGGAACAAACACCACCAACATTTATGGGAAAGGTGTTGGTTTTACAGGTGATAAGTGCTACATGAGTTACATAAACATACTACTCCTGTCCTTCTGAAACCAAAATGGGGGAACCTTATTGCCATTCTGTCAAATACCACACAACCCAAAATGCTGCACAGAGGCTCATGAAGCCATGTACACATCACAGAATTAAAACTCCAGCTAAGCGATGAGCTACTCTTGAAGTCAAGGAAGACCAAACTTCTTTAACATATTAATGCTACTTCCGAAGTATCGTCAGAACAAACAGGGATTTAATTATAAATTGGCCTCAACCACATCCTGCAAAGAGGATTTTGCTTAGTACTAAAGAGAATCCGTCGCGAATATCCTAGGAAAGCTGTGGAATCATGCTCTTTGTTATTCCTGAGGGGAAATCTGCCAGGTTTGATGACACCTGTGTATCTCCCGGTGGTCCTGGGAGTTCTACAATACCAATTAATTCAGTAATTGATAAGTATTTAAGCGAAAAGGAGACCCAAACTAGACCTTGTATCGACATATACTAGAGAGATGGATTTTTTAAAAAAATCACATGATGAATGTAAATCATAAAATCAAATGTACTTATAAAGGTACACCTATTTTATGTTACATAAAAAACTGCAGATTGCAAACTGTGCATGCTTACGTTTTACCTGGAAAAGTCAATGAGTGGGCTTTCTCACAAATATTTACTGCCATGATACAAAACAAATATGTGCAAACTGCAAGGTCCCTAAAATAGCAGTTAGAGAGTTTATATACAGAAAGATGACATTATCTGATCAAATACGCAAGAGATGGCATTTCCCAGAGTTTATAACACAGAACAGTAACCACCACACGCTCCACCTCCTTGGCCTTCTTCCCTGTGTGTCAGCTTGACTCCTTTATTCTGGTTCTCACTTTCCCACAGTCCAGGGGTCTGAATGATCTTTTCAACAAGTTCCTCAAAAGCACACTGTACACCATCACAGGTTTTTGCACTTGCCTCTGAAATTCAAGGAAAAACGTCAAGAGTATATTCTCTTCTAGTCATATTTCTATGTTTTTCTGGAAAACTATTATAGCAGAAATATCAGCAGACAATACATGTTTTTATATATGACTTTTCCCCACAGGTTTATTAATATTAGTGAATCTCCTGCAACTCTCAAAGTTGAGCTATTTAAATTCTATCCATAAGACTAGTGGTATATAAGCTCAAGATTTTGTGGTAGAATTGCAAATTTTAACGCCCTACTCAAATATCCGTAAGTATGCCAAAGTTCTTAGTTTTTTGGTTAGTTCTTAAATTAGCCTCTGAAGCAGATATCATTCCCATTTTAGAATAAGGAAATTGAAGCTTCAAGTTAAACAATGAATCTGGTTGTTCTGTGCCTACAACGAACAGCCACAGGTGGTTGGATAAATGATGTACAAACTGTGAACACTAGTTCCATTTTCAATTTATGTTCAGGAGACCCATGACGCAGGACTGCTCTCTCATCCTGTGTTTCCCCATTGACTTTCCCCAGTCTGATGATTATTTTACGTCTTCATCTTAAAGCTCCTCTAACTGAGCTGATGATCCAGCTCTACACTGGGAAAAGCAGAAACAATCTGACAAGAACTACTGATCACCCCACTAATAGATTGACAACCCCCCCGCATTGTCTTTAGGCTTTGCCTTCACTGGGTGAACCCTCCTGGCTGCCAGCTGGGGCCATCCTTCTGTCTACTTCCAGGGATCCCAACCCTCCTCATCCTACTAAAGGATCGTGTACCCACTCTACTGGATTATATACCAACCAGCTTGAAAGCCCACCAAAATTACTGTCCATCTTATTACTCACTCACCCCTTGACTAACCAACCTGCCCTCCAGCCCACTTTTCCTCTAGTAGCCACCTACTTTCCCTACTCTCTTCCA
Source organism: Moschus berezovskii (assembly GCF_049115385.1). Lineage (NCBI taxonomy): Eukaryota > Metazoa > Chordata > Mammalia > Artiodactyla > Moschidae > Moschus > Moschus berezovskii. Next base: position 47,590,141 of record NC_142474.1, on the reverse strand, counting down.
AAACAACAGTGATAAAGAGTTATCTATATAAGTTGTTACCACTTTATCTCTGATTTTTCTTCAAACTAATCTAATTAGGCTTTTGATTCCACCACTCCGTGCAAACTGTTCTTTTAAAGGTGACCAATACCCGCTAGCTTGTCAAATCCAATGTCCTTTTCTTATTTGACATCTTGCAGCATTTGATAAAGCTGGTCACTTTCCTCCTTTAAATACTTTGTCCACGTGACTGCCAAGACAGCTGAACATTCCTGGTGCTCCTCTATCACTGGCACACCGTTCACAACCTTACTCCCTAGCACCTCCTCTTTCTGCTGACTTGTAACTGTTGAAGTACCCCAGGGTTCAATCTTCAGCCCTTTTCTATCCAGCTTTTCTTGTAGTGACTGCTCCAATCTCATGACTATCAATGCCACCTAAATGCCAATGACCACGATGTCCACTCATTGTCTCAAAGACAGTTCATTCTTATGTCTAAGCAGAAATCTTGGGTCCCTGCTCCTCTGCATAAACCTGTTCTTGTCTGGACCTTCCACATCTTACTTACGGCACCACCATTCACCTAGCTGCTCAAACCACAGACTTGAACCCATCTTTGAATGTTCTTTCCTTACCCTGCACACCCAACCTAATCACCTGACAACTTTACCCTTAAAGTGTCTCCTGGATCTGCCAACTTTCCACCACTACTACTGCCCACTGCAGTCAGCGCCCCAGCATTATCCATCGAGGTCACTGTAAGTACTTAGCCTTTTGCTTCTGCTTCTTATGGTCAAATGAATCTTCTTAAAAGAATATCAAATCACAGCACTACTCCCATGCTTTCTACCACACTTGAAATACAATTCATTTCTTTATCATATCCCAGGAAGTCCAACACCAACTTCCATCATTACCAACCTTTCCTCCAACACACTCTGTTCCAGCCCACAAGCTTTCTCCTGTTTCTTGGACACACTACACTGGTTCCTGCCTCAGGAATAAGATGCTCTCTATCTAGATCTTCATACCATGAATTCTTGCTCAAATGGTGCTCTCTCAAAAAACTTTTCCTTATTTCCTCCCACACTCGTCATTCTCTCTCCCCTTACAACATTTTATTTCATGCAGAGCACTAGTTATGAATTCGAGTCTGCTTCCCATACTGGAAAGTAAGTAAGCTCCCTGAGGGCAGAGAGTTGGACCACTTTGTTCATTGTTCTATACTGTGTTCAATAAATATTAACTGAACAAATTAATGTATGGAAATGGAAGACAACTAGCAAGTAAGCAGCAGCAGTGCTACTCAAGCCCATTCTAAAATTTTCTATACTTTCCATTTGTACCACCCCACTTCTATCTATATATGATGTTCTCCCATTTCCATTTCCTGATTCCTACTAGGTTCATACAGTGGGGAACAAATAGTGATTCCTAAAGCTGGCTTCACATCAGAACCAGCTAGGGTGTTTCTTATAAACTGCCTTCAAGGCTCTGTTTCAGACCTGTCATAAGTAAGGCCCAGAGAGTTGTAATTTTTAAAAGCTCCCCAAGTGATTCTGCCAGTTCACTTTGCCCGACAAGGGGTCAATCAACTTTTTCTGTAAGTGACTAGAGAGTAAATATTTGATGCCATATTGTTTCCATGTAATGAATGAACTCTGCCACGAAGCACAAGGGCAGCCACAGACAATAATGCAGATGGCAGGGCATAGGCACGGTGTGCTTCCTTACAAATGGTGGGGCCAGATCTGGTCCAGGCTGTAGCTTGCCAACCCCTGCTCTACAGTGCTTCTCAAATATTAGCATGACACAAATCATATCTTGTTTGAATGCAGATTCTAATTCAGAATCTATGGGTTAGGGCCTCAAATGAAGCATTTCTGACAATGGTGGTGCTGTCAGGACATGGCCCAGCAGGTATGCATGCCTACAGTGCTGGGCAGATGAATCGTGTGCTGTGTTCCATATGACCTCACATAGATCCTGTTCTTTTTTACAGAGAGAAAAATAAAGAACCTAGTTCTACAATTAGCCAGTTTTATAGCACAGTTATGAACTAAATACATATTTTTCTATGGTTCATAAAGAGAAGAATGTAACAGAAACTCCATTTAAAAACTCTTCATTAACAATGAAAAGATGAATATTCACACACCTACCTATAAATAACATGGAATGCTTTCGTGCAAATTTCAGGCCTTCATTTCTATCAACTTCACGATTTTCCTAAAAGATAAATGCAAAGATTAAGAAAAGCTATCAAAACATACAGCTAAACTGCCAAGTGTCTGACTTCTCACCTTATCAATTTTATTTCCAACTAGCATGTTTACTATGTCATTTCTCGTGCAGTATGTTTCCAACTCATTTAACCAATTATCCAGTTTAACAAAGGTATCTCTTCTTGTGACATCATAAACTGAAATAAAAAGAATCATTTATTAAATAAACATCAAAAGCAAGAAGCAATGACATTATATTTCTGATATATACTAGGAACTGACATTAATATACAGGCAAGTCTGTTTTTATAAGCTGTTAATGATTTAAAAATCAATGTCCACTGATCCAGATGAAAGAAACAAGTGTATTTTTTTAAAAAAATGCATTTATATACACACTTCAATTCAATTAACATATGCTGTTAGAGAAATGAAATAGCTGTCTTCATAACAATAAAAAAATGTGAAAGTCGCTCAGTCATGTCCGACTCTGCGACCCCATGGACTATACAGTCCATGGAATTCTCCAGGCCAGAATACTGGAGTGGGTAGCCTTTCCCTGTTGCAGGGGTTCTTCCCAACCCAGGGATCAAACCCAGGTCTGCACTCCCACATTGCAGGTGGATTCTTTACCAGGTGAGCCACAAGTGAAGCCCGATAAGAAAAAAGGTTTGTCTAAAAGCTAAAAGATGTTTAGACTCAAATCTGTGGCAAAATACAAAAAAGTTTTACATAAATTTAAACATCTATGAACCCATTAACTTATTTCTCACAAGGACCAGAATTTGCAAATTTGAAAACATATGTAAAGTTAGAGGGTGGGCAAAGAGGACCTACTGTATAGCACAGGGAACTCCGCTCAATGTTAGGCGGCAGCCTTGGATAGGAGGCAAGTTTGGGGGAGAATGGGTACATGTGTATTATGGCCGAGCCCTTTGACCACCTGAAACTAACACAACGTTGTTAACTGACTATGCTGCTAAGTCACTTCAGTCGTGTCCGACTCTGTGCGACCCCATAGACGGAAGCCCACCAGGCTCCCCCGTCCCTGGGATTCTCCAGGCAAGAACACTGCAGTGGGTTGCCATTTCCTTCTCCAATGTGTGAAAGTGGAAAGTGAAAAGTGAAAGTGAAGTCACTCAGTCGTGTCCGACCCTTAGCGACCCCACGGACTGCAGCCTACCAGGCTCCTCCATCCATGGGATTTTCTAGGCAATAGTACTGGAGTGGCTTGCCATTGCCTTCTCCATAACTGACTATACCTCAATACAAAAAAAAAAAAAGTTAGTGGGTAGAGCCCTGATTGTCTTCCTCTGTTTACATGTTCATCATTCTTCATTATATGAAATAATTTGTTAAAGTGTTTTCTAAACTTAGGAGGTACTGAACCAAAACTGAGAGAGTCACTGTCAAATTAACATAAATGAAACCAAAGCCTCACAAGCTGTGATATAAAATAAGGTCTCTCCCTACAGTTGAACAGTATTCATTTTAGACAGTTTCCCAGCAAAATTACTAACAAGCACTTTTCAACAAATTATACTGAAAATCCACACTTGATTTTTAAGTTCTGTGCAATTATAAACCAATAGCATTAAGTGCTTTGTGCTATTTTTCAAGACTAATAAAACAGATTCCACTAAGCATCCAACACTCCTTCCATTATCATCTGGCAGTAAATATCAGTAAGCTGCTAACTGAAGATCAGTTTCTGGTAATACTCTAAGACAGATCAACGACACAAGGACTGGTCCTCAATTATGTACTCATCAACATGTGCTTTTAAACCAAATAAATAATAGAGGTGTTTTAATACAGGTAAGCAATTTTTAGGCTGTACTTTTAAAAATGTTTTCTATGTATTTTCTTTTGGGAAAATGCATTAAAACCAAACCACTTCTTATTACATGTTTCTGACCTTTATTTTTTAATTGCTAGATAAAGGGCTGAAACAAAATTTTAAAGTTTACATATTTCCTAATATTACATAAAGTTAATATAAATTAAAGTCACATAAAAGCAGCCCTAAAGAAAAATAAAGCAAAAAATTACTGACCTTCACAAACAGGAAAATCAGAAATTCCAGTAATACAACAACAATATATTTTAAACAGTAAAGTAAAACCTTACCTAATATAACACCCTGTGCACCTCTATAGTAGCTGGGAGTTAAGGTTCTGAACCTTTCTTGACCAGCAGTATCCTAAAAGTGACAATCAATTATTATTAAACAAAACACTGGATAAATAACAGATCTTTAAAATATTAATTTAAGAGTAGAAAGTTAACAGCATGATTAAAACATCAAGCTTATTTAAAACTTAAAATTTAAATAAGATGTGTTCTTTTACTGACAAATGCTACATAAAAATTAAATTAATGAGTACTGCCTCATCTCTAGGAAAAAATGTAACAAAGTTCAGATTTTCTACCACTTTGGACTCAAAATTTTTATCACATATGAAACCCATTTCATTGAAAGCCATGGTTCTCAACTCTGGAGGAACAATAAAATTTACTGGGAAATGAAAAATACAGACACTGAGGTGCAACCCACAAAGATTCTGATTTAATAAGGGCATGAGAAGAGTTTTAATAAGCTTCTCAGGTGATTCTAACCTAGAGTCAAAGGTTGAGAACTACTGTTAAAGAGAATTACAGGGGTGTTTTACTTTAGGTAAGCAGTGTTTAGGTTGTACTTTTTAAAAACATTTTCTATGTCTCTTCTTCCAGAAAAATACATGAAAACCAAACCACTCCTTATTATGTTTCTGACTCATACCTGGGGAATGAATATAAGATGTACACTAACCAGGACGGCGGAGCCTGGTGGGCTGCCGTCTATGGGGTCGCACAGAGTTGGACACGACTGCAGTGACTTAGCAGCAGCAGCAGCTAGGAAATATAAATTTCATACGGAAAGGAACTTCTCTGCTCAATGACCGGTTTAACCCCAGAGCCTAGAGAAATTCTTGCCATAGGACAGTTGCTCAAATTTTGTTGGAAAAAAAAAAAGAAAGAAAAATAACAAATCTCTTCTGGGCCTGGTTCCTTCTGTCTTCCTTCTACCATCCTTGGACTGTGGCTTCAAGTCTACCTAAGATTATGCAAATATGCAGTCTGCAAACTGCTGCCTCAGCCCACCACCTGTTTCATTACATAAGCTTTTATTAAATAAAGTCTGACTGGAACACGGCCAGGCCCATTCACTTGTGTACTGCCATATGGACTGCCGTATGGTCCACCTTGGGGCTGGACTAAACATTTACTATCTGGCCTTCAAAGAAAAAATCTGCAGTCTGCTAATGTAAAATGACCTGAAGAAAAATAAAGACATACATTAAACATCAACAACTACCAGTCCTCTGATTTTAAGTGTGAGTTTAGCTATGGGGCAAGCACAAGCTCAGCTGGGTCAGGACTTATGATAACCATACAATAAATAGTCAGAAGTTAGATAATTGCTTGCCTTCAAAACAGGAATTAGTAGTAAGAGTAATAACATCTTTGTAACCTAAAAGAAGCAAAGTTTATTATCTATGGTTTTATTTTCTGATGGGAGAAGAGAGAAGAGATATTAAAGACAGAAATGGACAGAGGAAATGGACAAAGCTGGAAAGGCTAAATAACCGAAAACTGGGGAGTGGAAAGGCAGGAGGATGCAGAGAAAAACCAGCCGAGAGGTGGGTATGGGTACCACGTATGTCCTGATGAACATGCTGCACCATCAGGGGAGGAGGAGCGGGGTGAGGCCCAACTATTCTACTTGAGTAATCCCAGGAGGTGCATCCAACAGGGAGAGGAACTGATTTTTATATGAATAAAACCACAGAAAAATGAGAGGAAACAACAGATTCATATATTTCTAACAATGACTGAGAAGGCCCTCCTATATACGACATGACACCCAGAAGCATGAAGAAAATGACTGATTCAATCATGTAAAGTTTAAAACCTTGGTATGACCTAAGAACCTCTCCCCAACACCACATTCACCCCCCTTTTGCCCCCAACACTCATCCTCATCAAGATTTGAAGGTAAATCACAAACTAGAGGAAAAAAACCTGCAGCATATAAGAGTTAGTATTACACATATTTGAACATTAACAAATACTCATCCTAAGATTTTGAAGACAGAGTGGAAAAAACCTGGCGTATGACAAAAAGCTAGTATTTTTATTGTATAAAGACTTTAATCATGAAGAGAATGAGCACAATATAAAAAAGACAAAGCATATTAAAGAAAATCTCACTAATCAAAAGAAATGCACATATAAGTGAAAAACTATTACTCAGAGAGGCAAAAATGAGAAAGATTAACAACATATAGTACAGAAGACCTTATTCCTAAATCTTAATGTTAAATCTTCATTCTTTCAGCCAATAATTCACTTTCTAAGTATACATCATAAAGTAACTGGACAAGTGCACAAAGACGTAAAAATTAGGAGGCTCACCAAGGGACTGATGATCTTTGTGAAAAACTATTAACACTGTAAAGATACACTGTAAAAAAACACTGCCGCTGCTGTTAAGTCACTTCAGTTGTGTCCGACTCTGTGTGACCCCATAGACGGCAGCCCACCAGGCTCCCCCGTCCCTGGGATTCTCCAGGCAAGAACACTGGAGTGGGTTGCCATTTCCTTCTCCAATGTGTGAAAGTGAAAAGTGAAAGTGAAGTCGCTCAGTCGTGTCCGACCCTTAGCGACCCCACGGACTGCAGCCTACCAGGCTCCTCCATCCATGGGATTTTCTAGGCAAGAGTACTGGAAAAAAACACTGAGGGTTGACTAAATTATAGTCATAAGATGGATACAAATGGTCACTTAAACTGATGGACTTCTGTACTGACACAGAACAATGTATACAATGTGTATGTGGGGGGGTGCGTGGAGGGACAAGCAAGTGAAAGGATTAAAATACAATCCTTTTGGAAAATTGCATATGAACACGTGTGACAACATGCATTCGTCTAACATATTTTATAGAATGTTCACTAAAATACATATGTTGGCTAAAGATGAACTTTCTTCTCTATTAATTTCCTTTGATTATCCTTTTTTATCAATAGAATGAGACTATAGTATCCTCACAGTCAGGAGAAGCCTCTCTTATTTAAAAAATAGGGATAAGCTTATGATAAAGATGTCACTTCAATAATACTTGCCAGCTAGGGTTTTTATTGAGCAGGAACTAGAAAGTAAATTAAAAACAAACAAAAAACCTCCTGTAGAAGGTAAGATCTCACAGCAACCGTCAAACCTCAGATCCCACTCTAAACTATTTCTCAAAGCAGGAGCAAGGGCAGAGGAGGTAATAAATCAAGCAAGAAAAACATGAAAAATCAGATTCCACTTCAGGACAGAAAGAAGGCAGCATTCTTCAACATATAATTTACTATGATCTAGTCCAACACTGTCCAAATTATTTTCTGTTAGGCATTAGTAACTGATTGATAGTAAGTGGTTATTTAGGGGAATGGTCAAACAAGCTACAATCGTGTAAAATATTCTATCTTAGAAAGAAATTAATGGGAAAAAAAAAGCCATAAGACACACAGTCATTCGGAATAAAATGCGTGTTAGATATAGTGTGCCATTCAGAGAATGTCATTAACATGAATGACACCATACAATGCATGAACACTTGCTGGTTCAATCTGTAACTGACACCCAGCCGGCATTTACTCTTTAACTGCCATGATGAAGTATGACTCAACTTGACTGCAGACCAGTTCTAATGTGATTATCATGTTATAAAAATATACTGAGATATTTAACTATAGCAGATGTGGGGATTTGATGAGTATATTTTTATACATTTTACATGTAACACAATTACTATATAAGCAATCACATTTAGATGGAGAGACAGGAAGGCGGGAGAGAGGAAGGAGCAGACAGATACAGACTGAGCGTCCTGGGGGTTCTGACCACAAGTGCTGCCATACTCAGCACTGCCAGGGAGAGGTCAACTTAGCAGAGAATGTGGACCAGAAGAGCTGGGTTCACAGGCAAATGAAAAGAAGCCAGTAAGTAAACGCTGGGCATCAGTATTCAAAAAATAAAAAGTTGGCAAACTCAAGTGTTATAGATATTTACATTAACAAACACGAAAAATCATGTTTTCTAAGTATCACTTCATTCCCTTCTCCCCAACAACTGCCTTCAGCACTAGTTCAGTGTAACTTGTCTTTTTTAAAACTTGAAAGAAACACATTCAATAACTGATTCTTTGTGGCAGATGACTTTTTTAAAAATACTGTTTTCAAATAATCTGAACAGACTACATATTTTAAAAATCTGAGCAGGTGAAATAGGTCTCTGCCTAATTACAGAATTATAAAATATAACTACTTGTTGTCTATCCAGTAATCAGCATCAAATCTTCCAAGTTATTTAATACAAACTGCTCATTCCCCTATAGGACACTATACACATCAATCTTTGCGTCTTCAAAAAGTACAAGTTTAATATTTATACAAAATACATTTTAAAAATTCTTACCCATATTGCAAGTTTTGCCTTATTTCCGTCCACTGAAATTGTTTTCACCTTAAAATCAACACCTTGAAAAAATGAAAAATTTTATAAGAATTCCAATAAACTTTAAAAATCAATTATCAAGAAAACCAAGAAAGAAAAAAGCCACTTTATTAAATGCCCAAATTCACATCCAAATTCTTAGTTATGGATGCAAATGAAAGGAAAAGTGTCACTAAAGTTTAGCAGCTTAGGATTTAATCAGGGAAATGAAAACCAAATGCTTGTAGAATTCATTCGTCCACCAGTACTTCTTGAAAAACAAACAAACAAAAAAGGAAATTCAGTGTAAGGTGGTGACTGACTGCACTTTAAAAGTCAAGAGCTAGAATTCACAGTGCTAACGCAGAGAAGATCTCTGGCTGAGGGGTGGATGAGGGCACTTTACCAGAGATGCTCTAAGCTATCATTAAAGAATATTGTCCATAGGTGGCCAACACCCTAAATCAGATTCTGACTGTGGGCAACTTGGAAGATTGGTAAAATTATAAAAGAGCCACTCTCTCCTTGCCTTATGAATTCTTTGTCTTTCTTTTTGTCCTAAAGAAAGTATTCGCTTTACGTAACTTTATCAGTAATCACTTGCTACTCTATGACTGCAAAAAGAGAATTTACACGCAAAAACATTTATGCCCAATCCTTTAAGAATCTTCCTAAGTGAAAGAGGAGTGCTCAAGGAGTAGTGAAAATCTATAGGCACTGATTTATGTAAAGAGAACACGAATTCTGTAAGAAGTCATAAGGGTTTACTACCGCAGCCCCGCAAAACCTCTCCCTTTCCAGAAAAAGTAGCTGACACATGCCATCTGGCTTAAATGAGCAGTGACTGCCCAGCCTCTTAACAGTATCAAAAATAATGTGCAGTCTCTCCCACTGGCCAGAGAAAACATTAACTCCAGACACTTGGAAAGAAACTTTCAAAAGATTTTAACTTGTCACAATTAATTCAGGACAGCCACAACTAACATGATACATATACATGCTCATATACTAAATGCTTCCTAGAACATCCATCATCAATATGGAAATATATTAGTAATTCTTGGATGACTCCTGGTAATCCACCATATACACAAATGAGGTAATAAAATGCATTTCAAAACATGCATTACACCAGGTCTTTCTGTATGCCAAGGATTTTAAAACAACAGTTTGTGGTGTTTTGGGCTAAGGTGATAAGGAAGTTGATAAAGACATGTTTAGAACGTCAGGCAACCACGAGTTAAAGGACAGTGCTGACTGGAAAAGTCCAAGGAAAGCCTAAATGTAGTTTCTCTCTGGCCAAACAAAAAAAATTTTATATGTTAAAAAATCTTGTGTCCACCAGGCCTATATAAAGAAATATGCCACACCATCTATATTAAAAATATGGAATTTTTACATTCTACTTATATTTGCTTAAAAAAAAAAAAACTTGAGAAAATGCAGATGAGGAAAACGGTTTTGACTTGGTCAAGGTACTAAATGAAGGCAATTGGTAGACATTTCATAGAGACAGCCTGTCATATATACTCTATAGTTAAATTCTCAAGGTTCTTCAGAGAAAATACAAAGAACTTCTTTTCCCTTAAACACCTAAGACAACATGCCCAAGGGCAGACTGGCCATTCTGCTAGCCTCCAGCTACTTAGTCTACCCAGGAAAAGAAACTCCATGTTCCATGCTTGTGCTCTCTTCCCTTCCCCCTTCCTCCTTCTCTTTTATACTTTCTTGCATATATATCTTGGCAGTCGAATGACTGTCTCTGAATAATGTCTCTAAGTTACTCTTCCGACAGATTTGAAACCTACAGATAACACCCTCAGGAAACACTCCCCCTGGAGTCCCACCATCCAAGTTAAGAGACAAGCAGCCTGAAAGGGTACTTCATCTGCACCCAGTTTCCATTTATCCTCCCTGGGTTCCTCCACTGAATCTTGTGGGCAGACACTGACACCTTTAAATCTTACATGCTCAGTCTGCTTCTTCACCATGTCTAGATCTTGTATTTTGTAAGTGGGTATTAATTTGCCTTTATTGGTGGCTGCAGTGGGAATCTTTCTGATAAATTTGATTTTGCCAACTTCTCACTGTATTTGATTAAACTATCTTTTCAACCTCATGTGGATGACAAACAAGGAGGTCATAAAAGAAGCAGACTATTTAGAAAAAATACTCCTTCCTGTCTCTCCTCCCAGCACTGAATACTTCTGTGAGCCAATATGCAGGGTTTCCCCCACAATAACCAATTATTTGACTTTCCAGGGACACCAGATGTGTGTCCCACAATTCAATTCAGTTCTGACATCATCTTCCTGACGTTAAAACGTAGATCCCACAGGATAAAAGTGCAGTCCCACAAGACTGCGACACCCCACGTCAGATGCCAATCTCAAGTCCAGGTTATTACCTGTGCTTCTGACCAACTGGCTATAAACTAGAGGTTCCCACTGAGATTGAGACAGTAGCTCAAAGAATATAGAAAAACAGTTTACAGACTTACTAGATTATCATTCTATTAGAAAAGGACACAACCCAGGAACAGCCAGATGGCAGAGATGCACAGGGCACAGTGTGGGGAACTGGCAGAGCTCTCAAACCCTCTCCACGCATGTCATCCTCCCAGCACCTCCAAGTGTTCTCCAGCACAGAGCTCTCTGAATCCATGGGCTTTCTTGTGGAGGCTTGCCTGGTTAAATCTTTTGCCTTTGATGATTAAACAAACAAAATCTCCAGCTCCTTTCCCCACCCTGGGAGTAAGGAAGGTAAATTAGAGCTAAAGTTCCAACCCTTTAATCATATGGTTCTCCTCTAGGCTTAGAGGCTTCTAGAAGTCACATCAGTAATATATATTAAAGTGGGGTTGAAAAAGGCCTGTTATGAAAACACAAAAAACATCCTGGGAATTCCCTAGGTGCAGAGATTAGCGGTGCTTTCACTACTGGGGCCTGGGTTTACTTCCCGGTTGGGGAACTAAGATCCTATAAGCTGTGTAGTGGCCAAAGAAAGGAAAGAAAGAACAGATAAACAAAAGACATCTTTAATGATTCTTAATCACTTAAGAAAATCCAAGGGTATAGCAGAAACCAACACAACATTTGATGTAATTTTCTCCAATTAAAAAGAATTTAAATTGTAAAAAATGATAGTAAAAAAGAAAATCCAGTAGTTTTTAGGAGTTCTGTGGCAAGAATCATACATATATTTCTTAACATAAACTATAAAATCACAGAACTGTCGCTTCAGCTTTTCTCTAATTGTTCATTTGGGCTCGCATTTTTAATACAATATTCAATTCTGTTCCTTTGCAGGAATCTTTCCTTAGGCACAGGCCTATTTTATGAAGGTCAAATTGGCTAAAATTAGGTAATATAATCAACAAAGCCTTTGAAATAAGCAATAAGTGAGACATGAAAATTTACCAAAGGCATATTAACTGCACCATAAAGAAATACCAATGAATGGGAAACCAGAACACAACAATGGAATCATCTGCCTTACCAAAGACGAAAAAGCAATCAAGAGAAGCTGACTCAGAACTAGCAAAGAGGTAAAAACTAGCAAAGAATATTAAAAACAATTATAACCATATACCACATGTTTAGAAAGTTAAACAGACATGAAGTGAAAGTCACCCAGTCGTGTCCGACTCTTTGTGATCCCATGGAAAATCCATGGAATTCTCTGGGCCAGAATACAGGAGTGGGTAGCCTTTCCCTTCTCCAGGGGATTTTCCCAACCCAGGGATCAAACCCAGGTCTCCCGCATTACAGGCGGATTCTTTACCAGCTGAGCCACCAGAGAAGCAGACATGAATGAGATTTAAAAAATCCAAAACAAACATCTAGAGACAATGAGAAAATGACAATGTCTGAGATTTAAAAGAGAATACACAGGATGAGATTAACAGCGGATTAGACAATGCAGAAAAAAACACAACTGAATACATTAGAAAATCCAACAGCTAGCATCATACTCATTGATAAAGAACTGAAAGCTTTCCCTCTCAGATCAGAACAAGATAAGAATGTCTACTCTTACCACTTCTATTTTCAGAGTACTGGAAGTCCTAGCCAGAGCAATTAGTCAAGAAAAGGAAATAAAAGGTATCCAAATTGGGAATGGAGAAGTGAATACACAGACCACATGTAGACAACATTTCTTATATGTAGAAAATCCTAATGACTCTATTCTACACACATACAAAAATACTGTTAGAACTACTAAGTGAATTCAGCAAAGTTACAGGATATAAAACCAACATGCAAAAATTTATTGCATTTCTATATCCTAGTAATAAACAATCCAAAAATAGAATTTAAAAAATCATTTCATTTACAATAGCATCAAAAAAATAAAATATTTTAAAAATAGATGATGACGATACTACTAACTTAGGAATATACATAACCAAAGAGCTTAAATATTTATACACTAAAAACACCAAAACACTGATGAAAGAAACTAAAGAAGACACACGTAAGTGAAAGACATGTTGTGTTCATGAGTTGGAAGGCCTAATATTGTTAAGATAATAATATTACCCAAAGAAATCTACAGATCCAATGCAATCCAATAAAAATTCTAACAGCATTTTTGCAGAATGGAAAAGTTGACATTCAAATTCATACAGAATTACAAGAGGTATTAAATAACAAAACAGTACTGAAAAAAACTGAGGACTCAAACTTTACAATTTCAAAACTGACTCAAAACAAAAATAACTAAAATAAACAGTTCCAGCATAAAGGACATTTAAACCAATGGAATAGACAGGCCAGAAATAAACCATCACATATACAGCCAACTGACTGTAAACAAGAAGCCCAAGAACATTCACTAGGGAAAGGACAGTTTTTTCTACAAATGGTGCTCAGAAAATTAGATGTTCACAAACAGAAGAATGAAGCTGGACCCTGACCTTACACCATATACAATTAGTACAAAATGCATCAAAGACCTAAATGTAAAACCTAGATCTTAAAAACTCTTAGAAAACATAGGAAAAAACTTTTCATGACATGGGATTTGGTGATGATTTTTTTGGCTATCACACCAGGAACACAGGCAACAAAAGAAAAGTAGATAAACTGGATTTCATCAAAATTAAAAACTTACAGGCATCAAAGGACAACATCAAGGGGGTATGAAAAAGAAATTTCACAAAATGGGAGCGGCTGCAACTGGAGAGCCTGTGCTGCAACCAGTGAAGCCAGTGCACCGCAACACTGAGCCTGCGTCCTCCAGAGCCCGTGCTCCACAATGAGAGGCCCACTCAATGCAGCGAAGACCCAGTGCAGTCAAAATAAAAAAATAAGAGAGAGAAAAAAATATCTGAAAGCCACTAGTCTGATAAGGGATTAGTATTCTAATATGAAGAATGACTCTAACTCAACAACAGAAAACCTGATTCAAAAATGGGTAAAGGATCTGAACAGACAATCCTTCAATTGATAAACACAAATGGCCAACAAGCATAAGAAAAGATGCTCAACATCATTATCCATTTAGGAAATGCAAATTAAAACCACACTGAGACACTATCATAATGAATTAAAAGCTATTATTAAAGAAAAAAAAAATAACAAGCACAGACAAGGACATAATTAGAATGCCTGTGCATTGCTGGTAGGAATGTAAAATGGTTCAGCCACTGTAAAAAATAGCTTGGTGGGTCCCTAAAAATAGAATTACCATAACACTGCAATTCTCCTCTTAGGTACAGACCCAAAGAACTGACAACAGGAACTCAAACAGATGTTCACAGCGGTTGTTATTCACAAAAGGCAAAAAGTGGAAGTAATTCAAGTGTCCATGGAGAGATGAAAGGATAAACAAAATGTGGTATGTACATACAATGTAACATTATTAGTCATAAAATGGAACCAAATTTGACACACACAGCTATGAAATGGAATGAAATTCTGATATACAACATGCTGCTGCTGCTAAGTTGCTTCAGTCGTGTCCAACTTTGTGTGACCCCATAGACGGCAGCCGACCAGGCTCCGCCATCCCTGGGATTCTCCAGGCAAGAACACTGCAGTGGGTTGCCATTTCCTTCTCCAATGTGTGAAAGTGAAAAGTGAAAGTGAAGTCGCTCAGTCGTGTCCGACTAGTAGCGACCCCATGGACTGCAGCCCACCAGGCTCCTCTGTCCATGTGATTTTCTAGGCAAGAGTACTGGAGTGGCTTGCCATTGCCTTCTCCGAATATACAACATAGATGAACCTTAAACACATTATGCTAAGTGAAATAAGCCAATTACAAAAGGACAAATATTGTATGAGTCTACAAATATTATATGAGTCTAATACAAGGTTTCTATAGACTAGGCAAGTTCATAGAGACAGAAGGTAGAAAAGGTTACCAGGGACTGAGGGGAAATGTGGAGTG
Source organism: Moschus berezovskii (assembly GCF_049115385.1). Lineage (NCBI taxonomy): Eukaryota > Metazoa > Chordata > Mammalia > Artiodactyla > Moschidae > Moschus > Moschus berezovskii. Next base: position 47,575,019 of record NC_142474.1, on the reverse strand, counting down.
GGAGTTACGCTTAACTGGCGGAGCTTCTACTTGAAGTGATGAAAAAGTTCTAGAAGTAGATAGTATTGATGGCTGCAAAACAACATAAACATACTTACTGCCACTGAACCATACACTTAAAAATGGGTAAAAAAGTAAATTGAAATGTTATGTATAATTTTACCAAAATAAAAAAACAGATTAACTAGAGAATCCTAAACTATGAAAGAAAGTGAATCTGTGGATAAAACCTTTCCATGAGAAAACTTCAAGCCCCAAATGAATTTCACAAACATTTAAATAATAATTCATTATAAACAAACTCTTCCAGAAAACTGAAGAGGAATGAGTATTTCCTTAGTTAATCTATGAATTACAAATACCTAATAACCAAAACCAGACAAAGATACTACAATTAAAGAAAACTAAAGATTAATATCCCTCATGAATATAGTCCTAAACAAAATTTTATAATAAGTAATCCAAACATGTATAAAAGAATATACCACAACAAAGAGATGTTATCTCAGAAATGAAAGGTTCATTCAACACTGAAGAAAAATTTAAAAAGTGTGGACTTTACTATACTAAACCAAAAAAGAAACTTCATATGATCCTCTCAACAAATGTGGAAAATACATTTAACAAAATGCAACACCATTCCTAATGAAAAGTAAAAGTGTTAGTCATTCAGTTGTGTCCAACTCTTAGCAACCCCATGGACTGAGGCTGCCAGGCTCTTCTGTCCATGGAATTCTCCAGGCCAAGAATACTGGAGTGGGTAGCCACTGCCTTTTCCATGGGATCTTCCTGACCCAGGTATCAAACCAACGTTTCCTGCATTGCAGGTGGATTCTTTACTGTCTAAGCCACCAGAGAAGCCCATTCCTAATGAAACCTCTCAGCAAACTAGAAATAGAAGGACATTTTCTCAACCTGATAAAGATGCTACCAGAAAACTACTAGAGATCATCAGTGAATTTAATAAAGTTGCAGGATACATACACAGAAATTGCTAACATTCCTTATACACTAACAATGAAAGATAAGAAAGACAGATTGAAGAAACAATCCTGTTTACCATCAAAACAAAAAGAAAATAACCTAGGAATAAACCTCCCCAACAAAGGTCCGTCTAGTCAAGGCTATGGTTTTTCCAGTAGTCACGTATGGATGTGAGAGTTTGGACTATGAAGAAAGCTGAGTGCTGAAGAACTGATGCTTTTGAACTGTGGTGTTGGAGAAGACTCTTGAGAGCCCCTTGGATTGCAAGGAGATCCAACCAGTTCATCCTAAAGGAAATCAGTCCTGGGTATTCACTGGAAGGACTGATGTTGAAGCTGAAACTCCAATACTTTGGTAACCTGATGCAAAGAGCTGACTCATTTGAAAAAACCCTGATGCTGAGAAAGATTGAGGGCAAGAGGAGAAGGGGACGACAGAGGATGAGATGGTTGGATGGCATCACTGACTCAATGGACATGAGTTTGGGTAAACTCCGGGAGTTGGTGATGGACAGGGACGCCTGGCGTGCTGCGGTTCATGGGGTCGCAAAGAGTCGGACACGACTGAGCGACTGAACTGAACCCTCCCCAAGGAGGCAAAAGACCTACACACAGAAAACTGTAAGAAATGGATGAAAGAAATCAAAGGTGACACAAGTGCAGAGACATACCATACTCATGGACTGGAAGAATCAATGTTGTGAAAATGACTACACCACCCAAAGCAATACACCAAATCCAGAAATATATCAAACAAAATAAGTAAAGACTTAACTAGGAAAGCAAGGGCATTTCAGTATAAAAAAGTCTGTCAATCATTAGAGCTGAAAAGCACATGAAAATAAAAATCATAACCTTTCCTAATAAAGCCTTTAAGTAGACTGGAAAAAAGAAACAATTTATATAAGATGAAGACCATTTGACATTATTCCAAATTACGAAATGTCAGAGCCATATTTATTGCTTTACTCCATTTAAAATGTTTACCTAAATGAAATTATATGAAATAGAATAGTTCTTTTTTTCTTTAGGTTATATCACATTTCCAAGTATTTTAACAAGTTTATGTTATGGCATTAAAAAAGATATATTAGCTGCTTTCTATTTTAAATTATCTTTCTGTTAGTAAGCTCAAACGATAAAGTAACATGTGAATGGAGATCTTATATCTGCCCTTAGAAGCCAAAATGTGAAAGGGAAGTCGCTCAGTCGTGTCAGACTCTTTGCGACCCCATGGACTGTAGTCTACCAGGCTCCTTCGTCCATGGGATTTTCCAGGCAAGAATACTGGAGTGGGTTGCTATTTCCTTCTCCAGGAGATCTTCCCAACCTAGGGACTGAACCCTGGTCTCCCATGTTGTAGGCAGACGCTTTACTGGGAAGCCGAAATGGGTATCTTTAAAAACCTACTAAGGAGGTGATAAGAATCACTGACCTAAGTCAACCAGTAACAACCAAAATTCGTCTAACTTTAGGTGAAATGCATCAACCCTCACAAAATACTTTAGCATTTTAACAATTTTAAGTCTCACAAATTAAGAAGTAGTTTGTGAACCTGTCTTAAGTAGAGAACCAGTTCTATATTTTCTCTTTATTTGAAAGGTTTTACTTAAAGCACTTTTTGCATTCAAAGGTTACTTTAGGAAGGGTAAATTTTAAAAAAACACAAACAAAATACATGAAGACAATTGTGGCTATTTACTCAGACTAGATCTAACATCCATGCTTAAATTCAACCAACTGTATCTAATACAGCTGATTAAGTACTTCAGATAAAGATATGATTAAGCAGCATCTTATGGCCTGGCCATGGAAAAAAGAAAAATCTAATGTCCCCCTCCCAAAACATTCCCATGTAACAAAAGCCTTGTCAAAATATTCTTAAGAGTTTTGTCTGTGTGTGTGTTTATTTTTATATCAGAAATGCTACCTTGGATTGTATCATTAAATATTGGCTGTTTCATTATGTTTCTTCTTTAAGATGAAAACAGACTATTACAATCTTCTTTTGTGATTTCCATATTGTCTCACTCGAGTTTAATATTCTTATTCATTTGGGTAAATTCTACCCACTCATCCATTTCTAGCTTACTGTTCTTTACTGTGTTTTCCACAGTCTCTACTGTCCCTTGTGAGCCTTCCAGTTTCATCTTCACTTCAGCCATAGTTTTATTTTCTTATCTTACTTTTCTTTCCACTCAGTCAGCTTACACTGCACTTTCTCATGCAGTCACACTGTCTCTTCCCTGACCTCATACCACTGTTTTGTGCTCTCACCGATAAATATTTCCATTAAGGTTCTTAGATTCATGGCAAGATGTTGGGTCATTCTTTTCATCTTCTTTACAATATTTTTTTCTGATGAATATTCTTCACCTGTCCTTTGTTTTTTCATTCCTTTCCCCTTTTTCGATTTTTGAATGGCAGTAGTGGCCTTGAGCTGGATTCTTTTTGCCAAATCTTCACTGAAAGTGATGACGTTTTCCTGGACAAGTTGTCTACAGGAAGCTAATGCAGAAGGCCATAGTGGATCAGTTCTGTACCAGCAAAATTTTGCTTTGATTCAGGGTTTTACGTGAGAATCAGTTAGCTATTTACTTCTCAACATCAAGAGGAAATAGAAGGCCTTAACATTAATTAGTCAAAGGCATCACCTCCCCTTGTCTGTGTGACTCCCTGTTTAGTTTCATTTCCCAACTTCTCAAAATCAAACCAGAGGCAGGAAAACTCCTGCCATTGGCTTGAGAAGCCATTCTGCTTTTACAAAAGCTAACAGGTTTTGCACCTCAAGGTGGGCCTCTCAACTTCATGAAGCATCTCCTGCTGGCTCCAAGCTCTGCAGCCATGGCATTGTCCACTTTCTCCCACAGGCGGCCTGCCTAGTCTCCACTGCTTCAGGTAGCCATTCCAATTTTGTGGTTTAGTAAACTATATGGTTTGTATTTTAGTTTTCCCCTCTTTGTTGTTAATAGCCAATTCCCAGAGAGCAGAAGAAAATGCCAACTTAACAGTACCATCTTCAAACCCAAAATCCAACAATTAACCTTAGTAGAGTACTTTCTACATGACAGAAACTTGAATGTCTCACTACATTACTGAAAGATAAAGGTGTGCTTTACTTACTATTACACTGTGAGGTAAAATACTAACTTTCCACAGAATACTATTTTTCATATGGCCATTAACAACTGAGATAATTATTTTTATTTCAAAACCTCATGTGTATATTGGTTATAACCTAGGGCAGAAAATTATCTGATGCCAAAATGTAAAAGATTCTTTTCAAGACCCAGGGTTGACTGGGGGAACAAATTAAGAATGTTCTCTCAGTAGGCTACAATCCTGGTATTTGTTTTTAAAGCAGAACCTTTTTAGTAATAAAGACAACAAATCATCTGTCAATCCGTAAGAACCCATGACATTTGGGTTTGAAATGAAGACAATTTACACTATGGGCTTCCCTGGCAGTGGTGAAAAATGTGCCTGCCAATGCAAGAAATGAGGATTTGATCCCTGGATCAGGAAGAATCTCTGGAGAAAGAATGGCAACCCACTCCAGTGTTCTTGCCTGGGAAATCCCAAGCAGAGGACAGGCTACCGTCCACGGGGTCTCAGAGTCAGACACGACTTAGAGCTTAAAGAACAAGTTTATATTATATAAAGGATCATTCTGTTAGTATTTAACTCCAGGCACATTTTTTTTCCTGCCAGTTAATATTCTCTACTTGTAACAGGTATGTTCTGAGTAAGATCAAGTTTTTACTAATAGCTCATTTTTTAAAGAAGCAAATAATATACCAAAACCAAATTAAACAGATTTTGGACTAGTCGTGTTTTAAATGATTCCATTTTCATACATAACAGTAAATCTGTCAATGTTGCGTTCCGTTCTGTCGCTCAGTCGTGTCTGACTCTTTGCGATCCCGTGGACTGTATGTAGCCTACCAGGCTTCTCTGTCCATGGGATTCTCCAGGCAAGAATACTGGAGTGGGTTACCGTTCCCTTCTCCAGGGGATCTTCCCGACCCAGGGATCGAACCCAGGTCTCCCGCATTGGAGGCAGATGCTTTAACCTCTGAGCCACCAGGGAAGCCCATATAAAAGCAAAGTAATGCCTGATATAATTTATTACATTTAGAGGCTCCACGAGATCACATCGATAGAAACGAAGAGCCTTTCCTCTGTTGTTGTTTAGTCACTAAGTTCTGACCTCAAGGACTGTAGCCCATCAGGCTTCTCTGTCCTCCACTATCTCTTGGAGTTTGCTCAGACTCATGTCCAAAACTCTTCCTTACCAAATTCTAAGTAAGAAACGTAAATGGAAAGATGGAATTTGAAAAACCACAGTTCAACAACCACCAGAGTTGGGATGACAGTGGACAGGAAGAGACATGTTGCACTTCATCTAAGTAACCGAGTCCAGTCACCACTAACGGCACCAATACACACCACACTCTGAGAAGCACTGCTGAGGAATTCCTGCCCAAAATGCACAACCTGAATCTAACCAGGAGGACACATGGACAACTGCAATGGAAGGATATTCTACAGAACAACTGGCCTGCACATGCTCTTCAAAAATGCCAAGGCCATGAAGAGACAGAGAAAGAATGAAGAACTGCTCAGATTAAAAGAGACTAAGGAAAAATGACAGCAAAATTCAATGTAGGAGCCTGGACTGGACCAGAAACAAATTTTTTCTCTAGTATATATGATATTAGTGGGACAACTGATAAAAATCTATCGTATACAGGAGAACTGTATCCATGATCATCAAGGGAATATACATTAAAGTACTTAGAGTTAAAGACACTGAAATTGTGTGATTTTCACACAATTGTGTGATTTTCACACAATTTCCTCTCAAACAATTCGAAAAAAGCAAGAATACTGTGTATGTGTATGTGGAGAGAATGCTAAAGCACATGTTATAAATGTGAACAGTTTGCGAATCTGATTAAGACACTTTCCCTAATCGTAAGACAAGATCAGATCTTTACTACATTCTACTCATCAGATCATGAAATTTTAGAGCTGGAAGAAAAATTTATTCTCTTGCCCAAATTACTCCCAACTCACAGATGAGGACAAGGAAGCTAATGACTTCAAGGTGACAACGTTCAAGGCAGAGCTGAGACACTCATACTGCTCTGACTCAGCTCTTTCTGCTACTGCAAGTTGTCTCTTGTACCTTTACATTGTCATTTACTCCCTAAACATGTGATACCGAATTATCTAGCTTTATCTTCTCATAGATTCTAATAAGCTGGTGTGGCAAATCACTTTCAGGCAATCTAAACTTCAGTTTTTAAAAGGCATTTATGTGCACAGTCTTTAATAACTAATATCAATAAATATGTTGCCAGAATACATGTCAGATACTATATGAAACGCTAAAACTACAAGATCAGCACACTCTACTGTGGGTGACACTGCTAGGTCCATTATGGCAGACACCAAGCCTGTACTATTGATCACCATAACCCACCTCTTAGGACAGTGCCTGGCATACAATAAACATTCAAATGACTGTATGCTGCTACATAAAAGACATCCCACAGCACAAGAATGTGTATACAGATAATCATAACATCCTCAGCGTTAACAAAGAACCATAAGACAACAGCAACGGAAGTTATATTTTTGCATGATTAGCTCTACAAAGACTTTGGAAACTGAATGACTACCAAAGGTAACACTTGAAAGACAAGATTTTGACAGGCATGGAAGCAGTTGGGGTAGTGAGAGGATAGGTAGGGGGAGTTAGATAAAACAGCCTGAAGGCAAGAAAATATTTGGCATTTCTACTAAATTTTTAAACATGGGCTTACCTATTGTTGCTGCAAGTTCTGGATCAAAAGTATCATCTGTGAACCTCAAGAGCAGGCTAAAAGAGATGTCAAAAAGACAGATTAGTAATTCAACTTTTCTTTCTAAACATTTGATAAACCTTCCTGATTGCTGTATTTTGTCACAAGTTAGACACAACTTAAAAGAGCTAATGTAGGCAGCTTCCAGAAATATGGCCTCATTGCAGGTATAGTCAGAGGAATGAAGTTACTGGAAAGGCAATTAAAGAATCCCCAAAGCAAAGTAGTTTACTAGAAAACTTATTTCTCATGCTCCATTTCCTAACTGTGAAAAGAGTTTTTTTGTGTGTTTTTTTTAATATATAACTGTATATATTTTTAATATATGCCTTTCTGAGAAAATGATATTAGCAAACATGTAACGCTTTAACTGACATGGACAAAAGGGGAAGAGGAAGGCTCTTGGAATGCAACAAACTACATTTTTAAGAAATCTAATGCATCATCCACTCCGAATTCAGGTAAAAACAGAAAGGTGTGAAGTCGAGCATTTTGAAACAAGTAGTCTGACTATTACCAAAGTGGGAAGAAGAGATACAATAAAAAGTAAGGGCTGAAGGTTACACACTGGCCAGAGTAGGTTTCCTCTGGCTATGCTGGGTAAGGTGCATGAAATCAAGTCGGCAATACGCAGCAACCAAAGGCTGTCAAAGAAAGGAATGGCAGGAACTGCTCAGTATTTTGAAAAGTTAATGCCAGCAAAAAAAAAAAAAAACAACAACTAAGAAAATCAACACAAGACAACTACCATGATTATAGTAAGGGATAATGAAAGACTGCTGCTGCTGCTGCTGCTAAGTCACTTCAGTCGTGTCCGACTCTGTGTGACCCCATAGACAGAAGCCCACCAGGCTCCCCTGTCCCTGGGATTCTCCAGGCAAGAACACTGGAGTGGGTTGCCATTTTCTTCTCCAATGTGTGAAAGTGGAAAGTGAAAAGTGAAAGTGAAGTCGCTCAGTCATGTCCGACCCTTAGCGACCCCATGGACTGCAGCCTACTAGGAAACCGTAAAGAAAGGAAGGAATGCATGAAGTGAAAGGAAAAAATAATCACAAAAGTATTCCAAGATTTTATCTTCCAGAATTATTTTATTTAATATAAGGCAGAAATGTCGGTTATTAGAAGTTCTTCAAAAACAAAACCTAAGTTTTTGTTAAAGCTCTTTAGATTTATAAAATTAATAAAACTCCCCTCACATTATCCCTAAGGAGGATGAGACCATTCTATTGATTTAATTGCATTAATAAAATCAAGACAATAACTATCTTATGTCTGAATTGCAGGAGACAAAAAAATGTATGACTATTTCTATAGACTGTAATTATTGCTGCTAAAGATTTTTTTTTTTGTCCACAGGGTATATTGCAAAACATAATGGCCTCTTGGTACTTTCCAAACCCAGTGTCATTAACTCAATTTGAAGGTAACTCTCCCTTTCCAAGTTTAGGTTTCTGGTGATCACAAAACCAGCACGACAAAAGCAAAGTAAAACAAAATAAATTGAACTTTTTCTACTAATTTTATTTAATTCCAACATGAATTAGGTGACAGTACTAATAAGAATCTTAAAAGACTACTCATAAAAATTTTCTTCTCTCCTCAACATTAAGCTTCAAATTAGGGAAGCCAAAAAATTTCAGTTACTCATAATTTAAGAACAGAAAAGTTGTATATTTATACTCATGTCACCAAAGACAATATTACAAAAACGTAGACCCTTGGAGAAGGAAACGGTAACCCACTCCAGTATTCTTGCCTGGAGAATCCCATGGACGGAGAAGCCTGGTAGGCTACAGTCCACGGGGTCGCAAAGAGTCGGACACGACTGTGCGACAGAACAGAACAGAACAGACCCTTACCTAGCACTAGTAGTAACGATACCATAGCAATAACATTAATGATAAGAACAGTACGGGCTATTATTTATTGAACTCAGACAACGAGCCAGATACTGAGCCAGGGGGTTTTCTTATACAATTACTAATCCTTAAAACATCGCTTGTCATTAACGGTATTTTGTCAAGAAAGGATGTAAAGGATGTAAAACAACACAATTTAATATAGGCTCTGAGGATAAGGGAGCAGATCTTAGCCTTGGGTACACTGTCAGATGAAAATGTATCCTAAATTCTACGTGTGCATTTTTCTAGGTAGGGAGTCTATTTCTCTATTAGATTTTGAAAGGAATCCACAACCCGAAAATGATTAAGCAATACTGTTCTAAAGGATGTATGGTCAAGCCTTCATTTTCAGTGGTTAAGGAACAAAATACTGAGCTGGAGATGGAAGGAGTAACTCCTGCCATTCCACTTGGAGGAGACCAAATCGACAATTAATCAGTGTGATTATAATGAAGGTGCATTTCTGAGTTTACAAATGAAACTGGTCAAAAAGGACAGGGATTTAAGAGGCACAAGAGGGACAGCAAATTAAATAATAGCAGGTCTCTATAATCCCTTCCAGTTCTGAAACACCTTGCTGCTTCTTTACTTCACCACAGTTAGCCACGGAATCAAAGAATATTACACATTTAACACTAGATAGGTTTGAGAGATTTCTACTCCAACCTCACTTTTCAAAGAGATGGAGGCCTAGAGTGTCTGAGTGTCACAAACCAGGTCACACAGTGGCAGCACCAGTTTCATCATTCTGATCTCCTGGATGTTCTCACATGTTTATTAACTCTAAGTATAAAATAAACTGGGAAAATAACCCACTAGTTTGAATGAGTTAAGATCTCCTTTGTTGTGCAATGATTTCTCAACAACACACATGATACCTCACTTTCATTAACTCTACATTTACAGAGAAATAGAAACTATTGGTTAGAACAATCCTGTAGAATTATATTGATGTCAAATGTTTTTGTACTAACTCACCTTAAAAAGCATGCTACACGCTAAATCGCTTCAGTCATGTCCAACTCTTTGCGACCCTATGGACTGTAGCCCGCCAGGCTCCTCTTTCAATGGAATTATTCAGGCAAGAAGACCGGAGTAGGTTGCCATTTCCTACTCCAGGGGATCTTCCTGACCCAAGGATGGAACTCAAGTCTCTTATGTCTCCTGCTTTAGCAGGCAGGTTTCCTTACTGCTAGCACTACCTGGGCAGCCCCTTAAAAAGCATAGACTTCTAAAGAGTCATTCATTCTCATTTTATCTAGGAAGATAAGCATTCCAAGTTTTTTTCCAGAGCACATCATGTCCACCAGTAATGTATATCCAGCTGGAAAGATAAGGTAATTTTCTCCCTAAATGCAATCCTTTCTTGAAAGAAGTAAAGGTGTTAAAATTTTGCAGTGAGCTTTTGATGTGAGAAAAAGCTTGGAGCAGATAAATAAATTTGTTTGCCAGGAGGTAACCAAGGAAACCAATAAATCCACTTAACAGATTTTACTCCAGAAAAAGAATATCAGCTTTCACTGTGACTTAGCAACTACAAAACAATAACAACAATACGAGTTGTTACTTTGGGCTTCCCTGGTGGCTCAGATGGTAAAGAATCCACCTGCAAAGCAGGAGACATGGGTTCAATCCCTGGGTTGGGAAGAGCACCCGGAGAAGGGAATGGCTACCCACTCCAGTCTTCTGGCCTGGAGAATTCCATGGATTGTATAGTCCATGGGGTTGCAAAGAGTGGGGCAGACAAAGCAAGCTTCATTCAATCATCCTCTCAATACATCTAGAATAGGCACCAACCAACCACGTTTTGGGCTGAACCACACAAAACAACATCCAACCAGTCTTGACTTCAAAATCAGCAATTTCATATGCCTTAACCTAAACGAGGGTCACATCTCAAGAAGAAAAAAAGGTCACGTGGCCAGGGAATTCCTAAGACAATGTTCACATATTACTTAACTTTTTAACCCTCACGTATACTAGATGGTGATAATGAAAATGGTATTACTCAGCCCTTTAAACAACACATACACAATCATACTATTTTTTTTTAGCCCGTAGTGTTTCTTTATTCATTGTTATGTACAAATTCCTCACTCCAATACACAAAGTACATCAAGAGAGGGAAACTATGAAAATATACTGTCATGCTTTAAAAGTACATAAAGCTGCAGAACACATTAAAGAATAAGATTTCAAATGCTTAAATATCTTAAAAAGATCTCACGAAGTAATTTGAAAAATAAGCTTATAAGGAGGCAGAGCTAAAATACGAAATTGTTTACAGCTCCTGGAATTTGGATCTTATTTAAAGATCAAAGCAGCCTGGGACACACCCTACTCATAATCGGATGACAAGGATAACTTCACCTGGAAAACTTTGCTCTAAGACCTGGATGAAATCACAGTTCTCTCCCAACACCCAGCAGGCTCCACGTCTTCCCTAAAATTCAACTTTAACTACTGTCTACATTATTCCCTTCCCCGCCCCGGCAAAAACCGTCAAGAAAGAAAAGACACATACTAACGTGTTTCGTTACCTCTATATGACGTGGCAGAGCAAGAAACAACAATTACACTGGATTCTCAAAAGTGGTCCATAGCTTAAGCTCCTGCATCTTAGACCAAAGTGAATTATTTAAGCAGTCAGAAGACTATGAGTTCTTTCACAGCTGACTCATTAAAAAAAATAATAAAAATAATTGGCTACGGGGTACACCCAAATAGGCCAGGAATGTGACCTATGGCGTCACGAAACTTCCTGTGCAGAACTTCACGTATTTAGAGAAAGCCCGACAGAAATCCCACGATGGTCAAATCACAAGCTCTCCGCTCGCGGGGTGACAAGCTGCTCGATCCCCGGGGCCGGGAGGCCGCTTCCCTCCGCCGGACTCCGGCCCCGCCACGCCCTAGGCGCCTCTGCGGCGGCGCCCTCGGAATCGCTCTTCTCCCAGTGCGACAGGAGACGCGATCCAGGGCACCAGGCCCGGCGGAGGCCGCCGGCCCGCCGCCGTTTACCGTTCCCGCCGCGGCCCCAAGAAACAAGCCGCCACCGAGGAGAAAAGAGCCCACCTCCGTCGTCACGGCCCGCAGACCCGTCTCACCTGGACTTGCCCACGCCGCTCTCGCCGATGATGAGGATCTTCAGGGTGGTCAGCACGTCCTCGTCCATCCTGACCCTGCTCCGCACCGCGAGCAGCTGGCCGCCCCTTCCGCTTCTCAGCCCTTCCCCCCGGCGGGGAGAGCTGCCGCGCATGCGCCCCACCCCGCCCGGGGCCACCTTCCTTTCACACCGGGTGTTTAGCTTTTGCAGGGGCCCGGGACGCCCCAGTTCCGCCTGGAGGTAGAGCTCTGCGTCTGCGTAAAACCCGGAGGCCCGGGCGTTCTTCCGGGGAGGGACCGTCTTCCCTTGCGCAAGCGCAGAGGAAGAGAGCCGCGCTTCTGTTTCACGCAATTCTCAGAGTATTTCTCCTGCCTGAAGTTAACGTACCGTCCTTTCATGGTGCTTGGAAGAGGTGTGAGTTAGGAGCGTATAGTGCTCTTTTACCACTCCAGTACTCTTGCCTAGAAAATCCCATGGATGGAGGAGCCTGGTAGGCTGCAGTCCGTGGGGTCGCTAAGGGTCGGACACGACCGAGCGACTTCACTTTCACTTTCATACCTTGAAGAAGGAAATGGCAACCCACTCCAGTGTTCTTGCCTGGAGAATCCCAGGGACGGGGGAGCCTGGTGGGCTGCCGTCAGTGGGGTCGCACAGAGTCGGACACGACTGAAGTGACTTAGCAGCAACAGCAGTGCTCTTTTATTTCAGTAGCTTCTCAGAACAGCTGCACTGCAGTGGGAAGTCTTGTGCTTAAAGGCATGATTATCTTTTATTTTAGTTCCCAACCACCGTGTGTGCTGTGTGCGTAGTCGCTCATTCGTGTCCGACTCTTTGCGACCCCATGGACTGTAGCCCGCCAGGCTCCTCTGTCCGTTGGGATTCTGCAGGCGAGAATACTGGAATGGTTGCCATGCCCTCCTCCAGGGGATCTTCCCCACCCAGGGATCGAACCCAGGTCTCCCACATTGCAGGCGGATTTTTTTTTTTTTAACACGGTCTAAACCATCAGGGAAGCCCAAGAATACTGGAGTGGGTAGCCTGTCCCTTCTCCAGAGGATTCTTCCTACCCGGGAATCTAACCGAAGTCTCCTGCATTGCAGGCGGAGTCTTCACTGCCTGAGCCACCGAGGAAGCTCATAGTCATAGGGAACATTTTTAAGACTTGTAAGTTTGGGATGACCTTACGAAACGACTTAGAAGTGTCGCGGGAGGTCACCCTAAATCTGTGCTGTCTGAAAACATTCCCACAGCAGCAGCAGATTCAGAAGGGGAAAATGATCAAATTTGGACCATTGCCTCTTCTGCCTCTTTTTCTGTTCCTTTCAGCATCAGGGAAGAGAAGACTTAGAAATGCTGCTTGCAGAATTCACATGCTCTGAACAGGTGGCAACATGAGCACGGTGAGTCACAGCTTGTCCAGGGCTGCTCCTACCCAAGTATAAGAGGCCTTTGTGGCTACAGTTCGGGTGCTACTGGTGAGAAAGTGTCCTACAGCATTTCTCTCCTCCTCTCCCCATAAACTCCATTGGCCCCTGGCTAAGCAGAGGTTCCAGAACAACACCCTACCTTCCGGCACGGGAACTTTGGTTTGCAGTGAAGGAGGAGATTGTTCCTTTGTTAGTTGTATTGAAAAGGTCCTGGGGACTTGGGGGCTTCCTTGGTGGCTCAGTTGTGAAAGAATCTGCCTGCAGTGCGGAAGACTTGAGTTCGATCCCTGAGTTGGGAAGAACCCCTGGAGAAGGGAACAGCAACCCAGTCCAGTATTCTGGCCTGGAGAATTCCATGGACAGAGGATCCTGGTACCCTTCAGTCCATGGAGTTGCAAAGAGTTGGACATGATTGATCAACTAACACTTGGGGTCTTGGGAGAGATGGGTGAGAGGGAGAGTCTGAGGAGTGGGTAGCTGGCCTGCCCCTTTGGCCCCTTGCGTGAGATTTCAGCCCTTAGGATGAGAGAGGTTAGGATCAAGAGCTAGAGGAGCCAGATGAGGCTTTGTTGTTTGATGCAAACAGTGCTGTTTCAAGGCCCACAGGACAGTGTAGCTGAGACTGGGAAGATGGTCTTGTGTTTTAATTGTACATTTGACCCTTGTTCAGTCAGTCACGTCTGACTCTTTGCCACCCTGTAAATTGCAACATGCCAGGCTTCCCTGTCCTTCATCATCTCCCGGAGTTTGCTCAAACTCATGTCCATTGAATAGTTGATGATGCTGTCCAACCATCTCATTCTCATTTGACCCTATATCTGTTACAACACACACAATATCACTTCATGCGATGGGTTGACTCACTGGAAAAGACTCTGATGCTGGAAGTGATTGGGGGTGGGAGGAGACGGGGGTGACAGAGAATGAGATGGCTGGATGGCATCACCGTCTCGATGGACATGAGTTTGACTGAACTCCGGGAGTTGGTGATGGACAGGGAGGCCTGGTGTGCTGTGATTCATGGGGTCGCAGAGTTGGACACGACTGAGTGACTGAACTGAACTGAACTGAACCCAGGAATTCATTCTTCAACAAAAGGTGTGCTCACGTGCACTCTTGGACTTCACCATGTTGCCGCCATAGCCCACCACCCAGAAGCAGCTGGGCTGATAAGACTGGAAGGGCCTAATGCAGGCTCCATTGCACTATATTCTGATGATATCCTGTGAGGTTGGCGTGCTGTCCAACAGAATGCAGCCTATCAATGATGCTTCTGCTTTCCTAACAGACTCATAGTCCACGAGGAGCATCTGACTTCCCAGGTCTGGGTTACTTGTTCTCCTAGGTGGCTTTGACCATGGCCCCTGCTCTTTCTGGGCTCTAGTAGCACTATTTCCTGCCTCTTCCCCTTCAGGTCTAGAGTAGGGAAGACTTCCTACTCTGTTCATCTCTGAGTTTATCCTTTGCTGGTTGCCCTCCTTTGACCACAATGCTGTAAATAGCCCCCTTAATGATAGTGTCTTGAGACATCTGAACTGGATTGTTTCTTGCTGGGACCCTGACTAATACAGCCAGTCTCTTTACATCTGCACTGTGAACTGAACACCTAATATTAATCCCAGTTTACAATTAAAGAGACAGAGCCTCACAATGTTGAAGTGGTTTCCCCTGGGTCAGAAGACTGGGGGCTGAGAACGGAATGCAGCTGTCCTAATAGGCTCCATTACTCCTATTAGCATCATCACTGTGCACACTTTAGCTGAACTGAAAGAGTTTATTTCACCCATTCCTGGTGATAGGAAGGGAAGTCCTAACTCCTCTGGTTATTTTCTAGTTTCATCTTTTAACCATCAACAAGCCAGAAAGGAAAAGAATTTGACTTTGGAGAATACTGATTCAATGGATATGAGTTCTGGGCTATACAGTTACTTGCATTATGTTCATTTTTACCACTGACTAGAGTCTAGGCTTCAGCAGTATGTGAACCGTGAACTTCCAGATGTTCAAGCAGGTTTTAGAAAAGGCAGAGGCACCAGAGATCAAATTGCCAACATCCGCTGGATCATGGAGAAAGCAAGAGAGTTCCAGAAAAACATCTATTTCTGCTTCATTGACTATGCCAAGGCCTTTGACTGTGTGGATCACAATAAACTGTGGAACATTCTGAAAGAGATGGGAATCCCAGACCACCTGACCTGCCTCTTGAGAAACCTGTATGCAGATCAGGAAGCAACAGTTACAACTGGACATGGAACAACAGACTGGTTCCAAATAGGAAAAGGAGTACGTCAAGGTTGTATATTGTCACCCTGCTTATTTAACTTATATGCAGAGTACATCATGAGGAACGCTGGGCTGGAAGAAGCACAAGCTGGAATCAAGATTGCTGGGAGAAATATCAATAACCTCAGATATGCAGATGACACCACCCTTATGGCAGAAAGTGAAGAGGAACTCAAAGGCCTTTTGATGAAAGTGAAAGAGGAGAGTGAAAAGGTTGGCTTGAAGCTCAACATTCAGAAAACGAAGATCATGGCATCTGGTCCCATCACTTCATGGGAAATAGATGGGGAAACAGTGGAAACAGTGTCAGACTTTATCTTTTTGGGCTCCAAAATCACTTCGGATGCTGATTGCAGCCATGAAATTAAAAGACACTTGCTCCTTGGAAGGAAAGTTATGACCAGCCTAGATAGCATATTAAAAAGCAGAGACATTACTTTGCCAACAAAGGTCCGTCTAGTCAAGGCTATGGTTTTTCCTGTGGTCATGTATGGATGTGAGAGTTGGACTGTGAAGAAAGCTGAGCGCCGAAGAATTGATGCTTTTGAACTGTGGTGCTGGAGAAGACCCTTGAGAGTCCCTTGGACTGCAAGCAAATCCAACCAGTCCATTCTAAAAGAGATCAAACCTGGGTGTTCATTGGAAGGACTTATGCTAAAGCTGAAACTCCTTTGGCCACCTCATGTGACAAGTTGACTCACTGGAAAAGAATCCGATGCTAGGAGGGATTGGGGGTAGGAGGAGACGGGGACGGCAGAGAATGAGATGGCTGGATGGCATCACCGACTCGATGGACATGAGTTTGAGTGAACTCCGGGAGTTGGTGATGGACAGGGAGGCCTGGCGTGCTGTGGTTCATGGGTTCGCAAAGAGTCGGACACGACTAAGCGACTGAAGTGAACTGAACTGAGAGTCCCAGGGACGGCAGAGCCTGTTGGGCTGCCATCTGTGGGGTCGCACAGACTCAGACACGACTGAAGTGACTTAGCAGTAGCAGAGCTTCTTAGATATTTCATGTTGATGATATTTTCAGTTCAAAATTCTGTGTGAGCTGTCTGATATTTGAACATGGGGCAGAATAGATGGACCACAATTCAAGGCAGGCAGTAGATTTTCTTGAAGTCATACTAAGTGAATAGTTAAAATTCAGACTGATTAATAAGATGATGACCGTGGAACTCATGGCTAATAATTCAGATTATGAAAAGCCAACTAAAGATAAGCTCGCAAAGTATTTCAACAGAGATTATAGTATTAGAGGTGAGTTTGTTTTTTTAATGTAAACTTAATTGTGACTTTTTAATCAATCTGAGAATCTAAAATAGAGATAAACTAGTATGGATATACCTGGAAGCAAAATTACAGAGTGGCCAAACTTGTGTCCTGTGAAGATACTTGAATTCTAGTCCTGGCTTTGCCACATATTGACTCTGTAACTACTGACAAGTCACTTAGTCTTCCAGACATGTTTCCTCATGTAAAAGTAAAGACTTGGGAAGGTGACATAATAATAAATACATGCTTGGTCTCCACCCACAGTTTCTGACACAGAGCTCTTAAACCGCTTGTAACTTCCTGAGTGGTGAGACCAATACGAGGCTCTTACAGAGAGTCACCCAACCCTATGGGATTTCCTAGGCAATAGGCACATCTTTTGTTCTAATGAGGCAATACTCTGTGAGCTCCTGGATGGCTTCAGGTTGGAACTGGTCACTCGAAAGAGTATTTATAGTTTCTGATTAAAAGATTCTCAATATCAAGCCTAGAAGCTAATCAATAAAAGGACAGTGCACATAAACGCTGTATTGGAAGAGGAGGATTGCAGCGCAGCCAAAGAAATAAAACAGAAAATGAAGGACACAGGCATTGAGAAGCCACGTGAATGGAGGGGAACGAGCAGGACGCTGAAATGGTGACAACCAGAGCAGACCAGGGAGCTGGCATAGGTGCAGAAAAGGGACAGGCTAAATGAGATGGCTGAATGGCATCACCGACTCTATGGACATGGGTTTGAGTGAACTCCGGGAGTTGGTGATGGACAGGGAGGCCTGGCGTGCTATGATTCATGGGGTCGCAGAGAGTCGGACACGACTGAGCGACTGAACTGAACTGAAGGAAGAATCTTAACCAACATGAAAGGATGGTTTCCAGGGTCTTAAAATGGCTTACTGCCACAAGAGTGCTTTTCAGTCCTTAAACCTAGCCTCAAAAGAACAAGTCGCTTACAGTAAACTCTCTTAGGTCCCTTCCAACTCAGCATTTTATTAATCTTGGTAACTGAGTTGAAGAGCAAAACATAGCAAGCACCTATTGCTTGAAGAATCCATTGATCATGTTAGGAATGTGTAAGCTGGAGTACAGGCTAAAGTGAAAGAAAGTGAAAGTTTCTCAGTTGTGTCCAACTTTTATAGTCCATGGAATTCTCCAGGCCAGAATACTGGAGTGGGTAGCCTTTCCCTTCTCCAGGGGATCTTCCCAACCCAGGGATTGAACCCAGATCTCCTGTATTGCAGGCGGATTCTTTACCAGCTGAGCCACAAGGGAAGCCCAAGGATACTGGAATGGGTAGCTTATCCCTTCTCCAGCAGATCTTCCCAACCCAGGAATTGAACTAGGGTCTCCCGCTTTGCAGGCGGATTCTTTATGAACTGAGTTATCAGGGAAGCCCATAGGAAGTACAAGCTAAGCTGCTGTAATAAAGAGACCTCAGAATACAGTAGTTCAAATAAGAAAGAGGTTCATTTCTTTCCTATTTAATAGTTCAAAGAGACCTGGGTAATAGGGGTGTAGGGGTAGGGGCAGATGGCTGTATTCCAGATGGTGAGTCAGACCCAAGCTGTAGGGTTGATTGACCAATCTCAAGTTATGGTTTCCAATTCTGGATCCATTTCTGTTGCTGTTGCTTCCCATCCAGGGAGAAGGGGAAGAAATGAAGTCCAGAGAAGGAACTTACCTTTAACTCAGTAGTGCCAGAGCTGACATACTTACTTCAGAGCTCTTTGACCTGAGGTCTTCCCCAAGCCATATGCCATGTGTGTCACATGCTCAGTCGTGTCCGACTCTGTGACCCTGTGAACTGTAGCCCACCAGGATCCTCCTCCATGGGATTCTCTAGGCATGAATATTGGAGCGGGTTGCCATTTCCTATTCCACGGGATCTTCCCAACCCAGGGATCGAACCTGGGTCTCTTGCATCTCCTGCACCGACAGGTGGATTCTTTACCACTGCACCACCTGGGAACTATTTACTTTTCAGAGTCCTCAAATAGCTGCTCCAAATATACATTCCAGGTTTTATAACTTCACTCAGTGGGAGGGAAATGGTAGCATATACTTATTCCCTTCTACCTGTAACTAGATCCCTTGACCTTTGGAGTTTGGAATTTCTGGCTCTTTATTCTATTCACAGGGCTAGCACTGTTGAGTAAGAGGAGGGCCACCCTTGTCAAAAGCTCAAACTTCAACAGAATATCTTTCATGAATCTATTTTAAACATATTGATTGAGTTTATAATATTCAATTCACATCTTTGATACACACGGAGGACATTGTCCAAACTCGTTTCACGAGAATAAAACTTCTCAGTCCAGTTATATTGTCAAAGGAGCATCCATTTAGGAGTAGGCTGCCAGCCCAGCACCACATCAGAACCTCTTGCCCTTTGCTCTCTCTTGAGCGTGCTTGTGTTAGGTGTATCTATAGTTCCAGTACACCAGAGTCATGGACACACACACAATGTGGCAGGATGAGGCCCTGCCCTGACTCTCTGACCTGGAGGTCCTGGGGGCTCAGGCCTTCCCTACTGTCAATGCTAGGGAGTTAATGTCTTCTGGCTATCTAGCCAGCTGGCTGGACCTGCTTCCTGCTTCATCCCTGCCAGCCCCATTTCCAAGGGACTGAGTCTTGTTGTTCTTTCTCTCTAGTTCTGAGATAATTCTGAGAACAATCTGGTTCTGTATGTGTACTCCCACTGTCCTCATGCCAAAGCAAGCTTGTATCCTTGTTGATAAACTGGACTGAATATGTTCCCTTTTGTTAGTTTTAGTCTTTTATTGCTGTAAAAATTCTCCTACCTTCTATTTATGATACTTTCTGTATCTGCTTAATGCACTGACTAGCATTTCAGAAAAAATATTAAATAATAATGATAATAATGTGGGTTACTTTGTCTAGTTCCTCATTTTGATAGGGGGCTTTCCTGGTGGCTCAGTGGTAAAGAATCTACCTGCCAATGCAGGAGACTCAGGTTAGATCCCTGGGTTGGAAAGATCCCCTGGAGAAGGAATTGGCAACGCACTCCAGTATTCTTGCTTGAGAAATCCCATGGACAGAGGAGCATGGCAGCCTACAGTCCATGCGGTCACAAACAGTTGGACATGACTTTGCAACTAAACAACAATTTTAATAGGACTATCTATAGAGTTTTACCTACAGTTTATTATACATCATGGCTTATCAATGTGATGTAATAATGGGTTTTGTTATGTTATTCTATGCCATGGTAACTGTTGACTGATTTTGGTAAATTATTCCTCTATGTATTTCTGTTCAATTATGTTTTCTGGCACTTCATCTGTGAGTTTGCACATATAAATATATCCCTAAGTGAGACTGATTTATCTTTTCCTATAAGTCACTTTCACTTAGAGATGAAGAAGCACAACACATTGTCCTAAGATAATCATAGATATATTAATAGCACACATACAGGCAATTCTTTGTGGCAGATTTATATTTCCTCCAGAAAGTTGTTGTTTAGTTGCTAAGTCATGTCTGACTCTTTTGCAAGCCCATGGACTATAACCTGCCAGGCTCCTCTGTCCAAGAGATTTCCCAGGCCAAGAATATTGGAGTGGGTTTGCATTTCCTTCTCCAGGAGGTATTTACAATCCAGGGATTGAACCTGCGTCTCCTGCATTGGCAGGTGGATTCTTTACCACCGAGTCGCCAGGGAAGCCCAAACTCTAATGAAGTGACTCCCTTAATGTCATTTGGGAAAAGTTGATCTCCATATCACCAGTTCTAGGAGGTGGCACACAACCAAAGCTGACCTCATCAGCTTACTCCCTTAGTCAAAGTGAGTGGGTTCATGGCCAGACACGGTTCAATGGGATGAAATTCTAGGACTCTTATTGAAATTTTCGGAAGATAGAAATCCATTTTACAAGAGATGCTGAAAGGTTAGGACATGGGGGTGCAGCTACTGGGAGCTTGAATAAGGAATAAGGAATTTGAATAAAATTTGGCATACATAAAATAAGGAATTTGAATAAAAGAACCCAGAAGAAGAAAGCAGAACCAAGATATGGAAACAAAAAGCTCTTGTTCAAGCTGATTGAGCCAATTACTCACAGATCTTTCTGTTACATAAGCCAGTGAAAGTAGCTCAGTGGTGTCTGTGTCTGACCCTTTGGGACCCCATGGACCATACAGTCTGTGGCATTCTCCAGGCCAGAATACTAGAGTGGGTAGCCTTTCCCTTCTCCAGGGGATCGTCCCAACCCAGGGATCCAACCCAGGTCTCCTGCATTGCAGGTGTACTCTTTACCAGTTGAGCCACCAGGGAAGCCCAAGAATACTGGAGTGGGTAGCCTATTCCTTCTCCAGCAGATCTTCCTGACCCAGGAATCGACCAAGGGTCGATTGCAGGTGGATTCTTTACCAACTGAGCAGTCAGGGAAGCCATGTAAGCCAGTAGTTCCTCCTTTTAAAGAAAATCATGAAATACTTTAAACATATAGATATGAGTAGAGAATTGTATGATGAAAGCCAGCTTAATCAAATCTGTTAAGCATCCATACGTTAGATGTTTTAAAAATAAAGGATTAAAGACAAATTTGAGACACTCTGATCCCACCTCTCAGCCCAGAGACAGTTTCTGTAATAAATTCAGACTTCATCATGCCCACACATGACATTATATTTTTTACCACTTATGTATCCTTAAGCTTCGGAAAAGGCAATGGCAAGCCACTCCAGTACTCTTGCCTAGAAAATCCCATGGATGGAGGAGCTTGGTAGGCTGCAGTCCGTGGGGTCGCTAAAGGTCGGACACGACTGAGCGACTTCACTTTCACTTTTCACTTTCCACTTTCACACATTGGAGAAGGAAATGGCAACCCACTCCAGTGTTCTTGCCTGGAGAATCCCAGGGAAGGGGGAGCCTGGTGGGCTTCCGTCTATGGGGTCACACAGAGTCGGACACGACTGAAGTGACTTAGCAGCAGCAGCAGCAGCATCCTTAAGCTTCTTTTTTTAAATGTATTTTTAAACTTTATAATTTTATCAAGTTGTATAGACAGTTCTTCATCTTGACCCTGTCAAGTCATATTTATGTTCAGTTATGTTCAGTGTTATGTTTTGGAGATTTAACTACATGGTGAGATGAGCTGTAGTTCACTTCAAATACTGTAGTTGTCATTCTCTCGCTGGTGTTTCTGGTATTTTGCTAATGTGTGTTTTTTTCTCTCAAGTCAGGGTGACTTTGAATTTCCCTTACTTGTCAACCAGAAAGTCCTTAATTGACCCATTCAGGAAACAAGTGGCTCTCTTTTGTCTCTGAAGGCGATTTGACTGTCAGCAAGTATCAGTCACTCACCAACTTCATTTTGGTAGCTTGTGGGGGGCCAGTGGTGGTGGGAGGGGGAGAGTAAAGCGAGGAGACTGGGTCTGCTGCAGGCGGCTGGCTGGAAAGAGCTCATCCCGGAAGTTCAGCTCAGAGTCCAGAGAGAGGTGTGAGCACTGACAGGGTCATGGAGGACATCATTCACAGAAAACAATCGGTCCTTGTTCTGTTCGATGTCATCATGTGCCTGCTTTCTCTGGAGGCTTTCTCTCCCATAGGGCGTGTTGGGTCCAGAAGATGTTCTTGGAACTGTATCCTACCCCCACCACTTGAGTGATGCAGTGACTGAAGGCTGGGCAGTGGCGGGAAAGCATCTCAGAGGTGATTTGTCACTCTGGCCTGGGGCTCATATACAGATAAGAACTTAGCCCCAAATATCTCTGACCCCTGTTACATCTTTCTTCACAAGTTTCAAAGAAAGGAATTGGAAATCCCACCTTTTCTTTCTGTCCTCATCTCTACATGCTGCTTTTCTTTTTCCCCTCATTTCAGTTGCTCTTCATGTTCCTTTTAACCTAACATTTTCCTCTGTTGAACACTAGAATACATTGAGTGATCTGCTCAGAATGGTCAAAGAGATGTTTTTGCTGGAAGTAAATGTATACCACTCGATAAATTTACCTTTAAGCCCCAGCATTGAAACTGGGCCCAAGGCAAACAGTTTTAAGTTCATCCTTCCATAGTAAAACCCCTAGGGAGTCACCAACATTGGGGGCAGTCCTGCCTGATGGAACTTGCTGAAATACTACTATTGTTATTGTACACAAGTTACTGAGCATGGTTACTAAACAATATTGTGTATATTGTTATCACGGCTCTGTTTAGGCAGACCTTAGTTGTGAACTGAATGGACCAGACAGAGGTACATGTTGGCACTACAGAAGACGGAGAACCCCCAGGCGGTGGATCCTGCTGAGCAGACCTTCATCATGCGGATCCCAGGTGGCCTGACCATTCCCGTCCAATGCTCAATGGAAGAAAATTGGGAGATAATGAAGGTATTGTGCCAATTTCTGATAACTTAAGTATTAAACCCTTGCTTTCAAAAAAAAAAAAAATGCCCTACCCTATGTTTGAAAGGTGGCTAGGGAATCAAGTTTAGTCTGCACGTTTGGTCACCTTCAGAACATTAGCTTCTGAGATGCCTGAAACTTAAATGGAAGAGAGCTCCAACTTCTCCAGTAGAGAAGCTGCAATGCTTTCCAGCCCTCCAGAAACCTGGAACTTTTAAACTATCGATGTTGCACCCTATCCTTCAAGAAATGCTGATATCATTGGTTTGGCGCGGCCATGATTTTTGTTTGTTTTGGGGGTTGGGAAAAGTGAAAGTTGCTCAGTCCGACTCTCTGTGACCCCATGGACCATACAGTCCATGGACTACTCCAGGCCAGAATATTGGAATGGGTAACCTTTCCCTTCTCGAGGGGATCTTCCCAACCCAGGGATTGAACCCAGGTCTCCTGCATTACAAGGGGATTCTTTACCAGCTGGGCCACAGAGGAAGCTGGGGGAGGGTAGTAATTCTTCAGATAATTCTCATAGGCTTCCAGGGATGAGATTCACATGAGGGAGAGAATTCTACAAGTTCATGGTCTCATGCGCATTGAGACAGTGTAAAGTGGTGGTGTTGGTGATTCTGGGAGCAGTGGTTTCACATGGAATTAGTGTGAGCTCTATTGGAAGAGCTGTAATCACTTATCAGAAGAGATAACACTCACAGAACTCAAAGACATTGGGGAGTTCTTGGGTGACTAGGAGAGAACCCCACCAAGGGGAGACTGAGGCTCTAGGAGACCCCAGGAAGAAGACCTAGGAGGTCTTTCTGTCCTCTTGAACCCCTAAACCACAATATTAACACAGTCACTACATGCTCAGTAACTTGTGTACAAATAATGTGAGCCTTTCTGCTTCATATGATAAACTTCTGATCAAATGCAACACAGCAATAAAACCAAGTTCCTCACTGCAGTGCTCTTGGTTAGAAAGCACATGCTGGCATATACAAACCCTGTCATTTAGAAAAATTGGTAGAGGGAACAAAGAGGTTCTAGAAAGCTTGTGATGTTATGTTTCTTGTTCTAGATGTTGATTATACAAGTATGTTCAGCTTATAAAAATTAATTGGGATGTATATGTATAAACCGCACACTGTTTTCAGTTTGTATCTTATACTGCAAAACAAAGTATTAAAAAAAAAATTAAAACCAACTAACCACTGCTTCCTTTCATTATGTTCATGGGGGTGGCTAGATAATTCTTATCGATGGGAAAACAAATGTCTTTGTTGAACTCTTCCACTCATAGAGCTTGGGAGAAGGAACATGGGGGTGGTTTGGGGACACAGGACACACGAACAGTCCAAGGACTGCTAGTCCTTCAGAGGTGCACAGGGTGAGCTCCTGAGGAGACGGGTTTCCATTTGACAGAGTGACAGATGCATCTCTGAATATGCAGAAAAGTAAAGAAGTGAAAGTATTAGTCACTCAATCTTGTACAACTCTTTGCAACTGCTATGGACTGTAGCCTGCCTGTCTTCTCTGTCCCTGGGACTCTCCAGGCAAGAATATTGGGGTAGGTAGCCATTCCCTCCTCCAGGGGATCTTCCCGACCCAGAGATTGAACCTGGATATCCTGCACTGCAGGCAGGAAGGTGGACCCCCACCTGAGGAGGGAGTGGAAAGCTAATTGCTCTGCAAATGAAGGAAATCTAATTTAGGAGAGAGCCAAAGGGGAAAGGATCTAGAGAACTGGAGATTAAGAGGGGATACCCAAGGGACAGGACTAGTTAACCTGTGTGATGGCAGATTGAAGCCCGGGGAAGGGATGACCAGGAAGAATGGGATGAACTCTGAGATGCAGCAGCCAAAGGAATTTTGAGAAAAGAGGCATCTAGTATTTAATGCTCAATTATTCATGTGGCTGCAATGAAAACCCCTTCCATTGTTGCAAATCCCCAGTAACATCTGCTACCCTAGTTACACTTGCCCTCTAGTGTTACAAACCAGCCAGATGGAAGAGTAATGCAACTCACTGATCCAGGGGGAGTGTGGGATGATTTGGTTAACTGGCCTGTTGCAGGACACTGAATTGAATTTTCTTTTAATGATGCTACATGCCTGCAACTTGATGATTTGAGTGAGGCCAGACTCTTCCGCTGTAAAAGTGTGACACCACCATAAAAAAATGAAGTGGGCCCTTAAGGTGACAGTTAATTCTAACACATGGATTATAACTGCTATTTTCACCCTCAAGTAGAAGAGATCAGTGTCTCACTGGCAGCTGTTACGTGGGATAAGTAAAAGTTGAAGTCAAGATGCTAAGTTAGAGTTCCGGGGAAAGATTAACATCTGTAAGTTTGTTTCCTCATCTACAAATGTAGGGAAATAACTCTCCCGTGGAAATTATCCAAGATCTGGATCATCAAAAAAGCAAGAGAGTTCCAGAAAAGCATCTATTTCTGCTTTATTGACTATGCCAAAGCCTTTGACTGTGTGGATCACAATAATTGTGGAAAATTCTGAACGAGATGGAAATACTAGACCACCTGACCTGCCTCTTGAGAAACCTGTATGCAGGTCAGGAAGCAACAGTTAGAACTGGACATGGAACAACAGACTGGTTCCAAATAGGAAAAGGAGTAGGTCAAGGCTGTATATTGTCACCCTGCTTATTTAACTTATATTCAGAGTACATCATGAGAAACGCTTTGCTGGATGAAGCACAAGCTGGAATCAAGATTGCAGATATGCAGACACTACCCTTATGGCAGAAAGTGAAGAGGAACTAAAGAGCCTCTTGATGAAAGTGAAAGAGGAGAGTGAAAAGGTTGGCTTAAAACTCAGCATTCAGAAAACTAAGATCATGGCATCTGGTCCCATCACTTCATGGGAAATAGATGGGGAAACAATGGAAACAGTGTCAGACTTTATTTTTTTGGGCTCCAAAATCACTGTGGATGCTGATTGCAGCCATGAAATTAAAAGACGCTTACTCTTGGAAGGAAAGTTATGGCCAACCTAGATATCATATTAAAAAGCAGAGACATTACTTTGCCAACCAAGGTCTGTCTAATCAAGGCTATGGTTTTTCCAGTGGTCATGTTTGGATGTGCGAGTTGGACTGTGAAGGCGGCTGAGCGCCAAAGAATTGATGCTTTTGAACTGTGGTGTTGGAGAAGACTCTTGAGAGTCCCTTGGACTTTAAGGAGATCCAACCAGTCCATTCTAAAGGAGATCAATCCTGGGTGTTCATTGGAAGGACTGATGTTAAAGCTGAAACTCCAATACTTTGGCCACCTCATGCGAAGTGTTGGCTCACTGGAAAAGACTCTGATGCTGGGACGGATTGGGGGCAGGAGGAGAAGGGGACGACATAGGATGAGATGGCTGGATGGCAACACCGACTCGATGGACATGAGATTGGGTAAACTCCGGGAGTTGGTGATGGACAGGGAGGCCTGGCGTGCTGCGATTCATGAGGTCGCAAAGAGTCGGACACAATTGAGTGACTGAACTGATTGAACTGAAGTAGAAGAATGTATTTGAAGCAATGGCAAATTGCACATGTATTTGTAGCAAAATGTATTTGTAGCAAATGGCACATAGTAAATACCCAATAAACGTTACCTCCTTTCCTTCTTTCATCTCATAATATTGTATGTAGAAGTATTTTTTACAAGTATTTTGTAACTTGTAAAGTCATAAAGGTGGCTCAGACAGTAAAGAATCTACCTGCCCTGCAAAAGACCTGGGTTTGATCCCTGGGTCGAGAAGATCCCCTGAAGGAGGAAATGACTACCCATTCCAGTGTTCTTGCCTGGAGAATTTCATGGACAGAGGAGCCTGGTGGGCTACAGTCCTTGGGGTTACAAAGAGTCAGACACGACTGAACGATTACAGAGAGAGAATGTCATAAACATTGTTGGTTAAATTAGTGAGAACTAACATTTGCTGATTATTTGTAAAGTATATTACTTTAGAAGAGAAAACTTCCAGAAGTAGAAACAGTATTTTCATGCAGTAAGTGAAATGAATGGTCCAGTGGTTTTCTACCAGGATTGATTTTGCTTCCAGGTGGACTTTGCAATGTCTGGAGGCATTTCTGGTTGTCACGAGTAGGGGATGCTTTTGGCATCTAGTGAACAGAGGCTAGGGATGCTGCTGAACATCCTACAATACACAAGACACACTCCTACAGCAGAGAATTATTCAGCTCCAAATGTGGACAGAACCACTGTTGGGAAATCTTGTTTAGACAGTAAGGCAAGTCAGTCTGGTTAGTCTTGATTTCAACTTTGTTGATGCCCAAGTACCTATTAACATTCCTGAACCTTAATGTATTGCTTCCTAGGCCTGTGAACTCTCATAATGAATGGGCAAATTCCTTTCTAAATTATCCTCTATAATTATTTATTTAGGCATATAAATTCTTTACCTGTAATAGCAATACAAAGCTCGTGTTCTGCCCAGAAACATCTAGAAAACACTGAACTAGACACTCTTCCACAAACCACTAGAGGATATATTTTATTGTGTAACATGTCACCATTTCGTAGGACTGAACAGTGCTGCCTATCTCACACAATACTCAGTAGACCAAATTCCACCATCCCCTACACATTTCATGATTCAACTATGAGGATGGAGCTCTTTCTGGTAGAGAAGTTGATGGCTTCTCTACCAGCATGAAGAGTCGTCCTTGATAACAAAAATCCCAGGTCTTCATTTTAGAGATCAGAATGAGAGGACTCCAAGATAGAAAAAAAATTCTTCAGAAACATTTCTACTATTAGAGAATAATCATCAGGAATGTTCTTTCTGGTTGTGAATCTAACGTTGTATAGCTGGTAACTGGTGGTAACTAAGCCATTCAGCAATTTAGTGTTAGTTGCTCAGTTGTGTTTGACTCTTTGTGACTCCACGGACGGTAGCCTGCCAGGCTCCTTTGTCCATGGGATTCTCCAGGCAGGAATAATGGAGTGGGCCATTTCCTTCTCCAGAGGATCTTCTCGACCCAGGGATCAAACCTGGGTCTCCTGCACTGCAGGCAGATTTTTTACTGTCTGAGCTACAAGGAACTAAGCCATTAGGACTGCTCTGTTCAGCTTCTTCATCTCCAATTGTCCAGACTGATAGGGACAGATTAAATGGACAAAGTGGGTGATTAAATAGTTAATCCCACTAAGAAATCACAAGTAGAGAGAAAAGTATGGGAGAATCTGTATAATGATCACCCAAGAAAGCAGGCTTGCTTGGCAACAAAATCATGCAGCAGAAGGAGACATGCCCCCAAACAATAAAACAATGATGGAATGAGACTTACATCTAGCATGCTGAAGTCTTCATGCTAATGATCCTTGGGAATAGGCTTCTTTAGCATGTATTAAGAGCAGAAACATAGGGCAAAGGTGACATTATACCTGAACCCTGAGATAACTTATCATGTTTTAGTATATGTTACCGCCCTTCTGCTCATTTCCATAGCCCTGTAACAGTCCTGGTTGGGCCAAACAGGGTCAAAAATTCCCTTGCCCAATGTGTAGGAGGAGTTAATGATGAAAGACTCCAAAAATGATGAAAGACTCTCACCCTCCCCACTTTTCCTTGATTATAAATCTATAGTCCTCTCAGCTCTTGGTGCGTTACCCTCTTGCCTGCCCTCTTGTATCTCCCACAAGCATCCTATACCGTTAAGTGAACTTCTTACCTGTCATTTTGCCTCTCAATGAATTCTTTCTTTGCAGAAACATAAAGAATCCGAGCTTCAGTAAGTCCTGAGACCAGGTATGCAGTTTCAATCAGAAGACTGTTGGGTCAAGTGCCCTCTTAAGCCCAGGGATTGTGGGTTCAAGTCCCATCTGAGGTGCAGCAGGTTTAAATCCCATCCAAGGGGTGTGGCTTCAAGAATACTACTTCTGCTGTCCTATGACTGGCTCAAGTGACAGAGCTTGGAGCTCCAACAGCAAGACCAGAGCTGGGTCAGGGCAAAGGAGAAAGTGGGGTAGAACAGGCAGCCTGGAGTTGTCCTAGAGTAATAATGATCCTCTTCTTGGCTTTGTATTTTCACAGCACATTATTTTTTGGATCCTCTTAACAACCCAATGATGTAGGCAAGATAAGTAATTTTTTCCCTAGCTTACAGATCAAAGCAACAGATCTATAAAGTTTGAGTGTCTTGTTCTAAATTATGTAACTATTAAGAGCTTAGGATCCAGACTGAAGTTCTTGGAGTTCTGTACACAAACATGTAAAGTTTACCTTATGGTCCTTTCCTTCCAGTTCTCTTGATTTGAATTCCTTGTCTCAGTGGTGAAGAACTGGAGGTGCCAGCCTGGCATAGTAGGGATGCAAAAAAGGGGAAAAAATTCTTCACCAGAACAAACAGACCTTAACTCATTGGTGTTCTCCAAGCCGAAAAAGGAGCAGTCTTATGAAAATCTTCAAGAAAATTATATGTTTCCTAAAAAGTCATTTTCATACTGTAATCAATTACCCTGGAAAGATTTTTTCAATTAGCCTTTAATATTAGCCTCTAAAATAATATATAATTTTGTTTTTGCCTAATTTTACTCTACTTCTGCTGCTGCTAAGTCACTTCAGTCGTGTCCAACTCTGTGTGATCCCATAGACGGAAGCCCACCAGGCTCCCCCGTCCCTGGGATTCTCCAGGCAAGAACACTGGAGTGGGTTGCCATTTCCTTCTCCAATGTGTGAAAGTGAAAAGTGAAAGTGAAGTTGTTCAGTCATGTCAGACTTGTAGCGACCCCATGGACCGCAGCCCACCAGGCTCCTCTGTCCACGGGATTTTCTAGGCAAGAGTACTGGAGTGGCTTGCCATTGCCTTCTCCATTTACTCACTACTCTAATTTAAACCATATTACTATGATTTAATTTATTTTTTTCCGGGATGATTATTTTAAACATTTGAAGACAACTTGTTCTAAGTTAGCAACATCATGGCCTGAATGCATAAACTCACCCTTCATTAACTCTCATAGCTATTCATTCTTCCCTGAAAGGATTTGTAGTTCCCTTAACTTCCTCTTACTCAAATGTTCAATGCGATTATTTTCAACAGAACATACAGATCTTTTTTACTTTCTTAGAATGTGGAGTCATACTTGTTCTAGTTACAGGAAGTCATTATGATGAGGGTTTTATTGTGGTCATGTGTTTGAAGGTAGTTTTAGTTTTGTTTGTTTTCACAGGAGTTAAAAGTTTCACAGTGAACTCTTAGTGCTATTTAAAGTTACAGTTTTTAAAATATATAGTTACAAAATTACAGTTTATCTTTATAACTGTGAAGAACAAAACCAAGAATGTAGTATTCCCACAGCAGTGGAGAGGTGCTGAAATAAAAATATGCACCGTCTAACTTCTAGAAATGGGCTTCCCTGGTGGCTCAGTGGTAAAGAATCTGCCTGCCAATGCAAGTGACACAAGAGACCCAGGTTCCATCCCTGGGTTGGGAGGACACGGAAATGGCAACCCACTCTAGTATTCTTGCCTGGAAAATTCCATGGAAAAAGGAGCCTAGTGGCTATAGTCCATAGGGTGAAGAATTGGACATGACTTGGACTGCAAGGAGATCCAACCAGTCCATTCTAAAAGAGATCAATCCTGGGTGTTCATTGGAAGGACTGATGCTAAAGCTGAAACTCCAGTACTTTGGCCACCTCATGCGACGAGTTGACTCACTGGAAAAGAGTCTGATGCTGGGAAAGATTGGGGGTGGGAGGAGACGGGGACGACAGAGAATGAGATGGCTGGATGGCATCACCGACTCGATGGACATGAGTTTGAGTGAACTCTGGGAGTTGGTGATGGACAGGGAGGCCTGACGTGCTGTGATTCATGGGTCGCAAAGAGTCGGACACGATTGAGCGACTGAACTGAACTGAACTAGCAACTAAACAACAACAACTTATAGAAACACAACTCAAGAGTTATCCTGTTACTCTTTTTTGCTACCATACTTTGTAAATTCATAGCTTCAAAAACATAGGATTCATTCACTACCTCCTGTAATAAGAGAGCTTCAGCTGGGGAAAAAATAAAACTATTTTGTTCTAATTTCATCTACTTTGTCCATGGAAAAAATATCACCTGCCATATCAGTGAGCAAAGGATATTGAAGCCATCAAGTCATCATAATACAGCCAATGACAATGAACCCTGAGGGAACTCAATTGGAAAAAGGATGCCTGCCATCTAGTGGTCAACTGCTGCAGCCACCCCCCCCCCCAACCCCAACAATGCATCGCAAGGAGACTCAGGATGAGAAAGCATAGTATATTGGCCCCATTAGCTAAGATGCAGATCACAGCAATGATTTCAGTGAGCCCAGACTCTTGCATCTTCCCATACAAAAAACTGCTCAATTATTAACCTTGAGATGTCTGTTTTTCTTTAGTTACCAGTAATCTCTTGAAGTTCAAACTACCTGGTCTTTGTTGCAAAAACTGCTGTCTATCCTGTCTCCTCACCTCTTCAGAGTGTTCCCTGAGTGATCTGAGAGTCCTGTCTCCCAGGCTTGAAGTCCTCAGAGTGTCTGCTGAATAAAACTTAACTCTCAATTTTTAGGTTGTGTTTTTTTTCCAGTCAACAACTTCTAAGAGAAAACAGGGAGGCAGATATTTGAGAAGCCACTATGAACTTAGAAAAATTCAGCACAGATTGAACATAAGGGCAAGAATATCACTGAAAAAAACTGATTTTCTGAAGTTCATAGGCTCTTTAGCATTTCAATCCTTGTCTATGTTTGAACTACGCACTGCTGTTCTTATAACTCAATGTTTCTTTGTTGTAGTGTAGTCTCTGAGTTATGTCTGACTCTTTGCAACCCCAAAGTCTGTAATCCAACAGGCTCTTCTGTCCATGGGATTTTTCAGGCAAGTTTACTGAAGTGGGTTGCCATTTTCTTCTTCGTTTCCTTCCTGACCCAGGGGTCAAACCCACATCTCCTGCTTGGCAGGTGGATTCTTTATCACTGCGCTACCTGGGAAGGCTGAATGTTTCTTTTCTCATCCTCAGTCCATTTTTTAAGACAGCAAAAATTTTATTATTGCTGGAAAATGCCTGCTTCAGTGAACAGTAAGTTTCTTGGGGCCACATAAACCAAACCAAGAATCAATCAATCAATATCTCTCTCTCACACACACACATACACATATTTTTATTGTGAAATATTGTGAAGTTGCTCAGTCGTGTCTGACTCTTTGCGACCCCATGGACTGTCGCCTACCAGGCGCCTCTGTCCATGGGATTTTCCCGGCAAGAGTACTGGAGTGGGGTGCCATTTCCTTCTCCAGGGGTTCTTCCCGACCCAGGGGTCGAACCCCGGTCTCCCGCATTACAGGCAGACACT
Source organism: Moschus berezovskii (assembly GCF_049115385.1). NCBI lineage: Eukaryota > Metazoa > Chordata > Mammalia > Artiodactyla > Moschidae > Moschus > Moschus berezovskii. The sequence goes on along the minus strand of NC_142474.1, from coordinate 47,542,462 downwards.
TTACTGTCTGAGCCACCAAGGAAGCCCCTGTGAAGTATTACCTATGTCTAAAATGTACATGTATAGTTTAACAAATAGTTTAAAACCATGTGCCAGTACAACCACCACCCAGGTCAAAAAATAGAAATTTTCTAACACAGAAGTGACTCATCTGTGCTGTCTTTTCTACTCCCAGCTCCCCTCCCATCCATGAGAGGATACCACTTATCCAGACTTTTATGCTAATCATTTCCTGCTTTACATTATATTATCATCATGCATGTATCCATAGATAATGTGTTTAGTTTTGCTTGTTTTCAAATTTCTTAAGTGGGATGATAAATTTTCTCTTGCTCTTAATTTTTTAAATAAGAGGTATCTATTTTGTGTGCAACTTTAATTTATCCAATTTCATTGCTATAAAAATTGTACTTTATAAAAATCCCACAATATCTTTATCCTGTCTGCCAGTGATGACAGTTTGAATTGTTTCCAGTTTTGGGTAATTTTATAAAACACACTGCTGTGAACCTTCTTGTGTATGTATCAGGATATAGCTAGGAGTGGAATTTCTGTGTCATACCTGGTAAGCATATCCTGAACATAACCATGTAGTGTGAAACCACCTCCCGAAGTTGTTTTGTCATGAAGTCACATCTGACTCTTAAGCGACCCCATGCACTGGAGTCCTCCAGGCTCCTCTGTCCGTGGAATTCTCCAGGTAAGAATACTGGAGTGGGTAGCTATTTCCTCCTGCAGGGGATCTTCCCAACCCAGGAACTGAACCCAAGTCTCCTGCATCTCCTGTATTGGCAGGAGGATTCTTTATCACTGTGCCACCTAGGATGCCCATTTAAATCAATAAATGTCTCTGAAATTTTTAATTTTTTTTCCTCTAAAGGGTTTTGTATATTTGAGAAACATGTATGCAGGTCAGGAAGCAATAGTTAGAACTGGACATGGAACAACAGACTGGTTCCAAGTAGGCAAAGGAGTACGTCAAGGTTGTATATTGTCACCCTGCTTATTTAACTTATATGCAGAGTACATCATGAGGAACGCTGGGCTGGAAGAAGCACAAGCTGGAATCAAGATTGCCGGGAGAAATATCAATAACCTCAGATATGCAGATGACACCATCCTTATGGCAGAAAGTGAAGAGGAACTAAAAAGCCTCTTGATGAAAGTGAAAGAGGAGAGTGAAAAAGTTGGCTTGAAGCTCAACATTCAGAAAATTAAGATCATGGCATCTGTTCCCATCACTTCATGGGAAATAGATGAAGAAACAGTGGAAACAGTGTTAGACTTTATTTTGGGGGGCTCCAAAATCACTGCAGGTGCTGATTGCAGCCCTGAAATTAAAAGACGCTTATTCCTTGAAGGGAAAGTTATGACCAACCTAGATAGTATATTAAAAAACAGAGACATTACTTTGCCAACAAAGGTCCGTCTAGTCAAGGCTATGGTTTTTCCTGTGGTCATGTATGGATGTGAGAGTTGGACTGTGAAGAAAGCTGATCGCTGAAGAATTGACGCTTTTGAACTGTGGTGTTGGAGAAGACTCTTGAGAGTCCCTTGGACTGCAAGGAGATCCAACCAGTCCATTCTAAAGGAGATCAGTCCTGGGTGTTCATTGGAAGGACTGATGCTGAAGCTGAAACTCCAATACTTTGGCCACCTCATGCGAAGAGTTGACTCACTGGAAAAGACTCTGATGCTGGGAGGGATTGGGGGCAGGAGGAGAAGGGGACAACAGAGAATGAGATGGCTCGATGGCATCACCAACTCGATGGACGTGGATTTGAGTGAACTCCGGGAGTTGATGATGGACAGGGAGGCCTGGCGTGCTGTGATTCATGGGGTCGTAAAGAGTCGGATATGACTGAGCGACTGAACTGAACTGAGTCTGATGTATTCATAGATAATTGACTTTGTTTGATGCTGTTGTAAATCGTAATTTTAAGAATTTGCTGCTTTACAGAAATACAATTGGAATTTGTGTACTGATTTTATATGGAGCTACCCTGCTAAACTCTCTTCAGTTCAGTTCAGTTCAGTCGCTCAGTCGTGTCCGACTCTCCGCGACCCCACGAATCACAGCACGCCAGGCCTCCCTGTCCATCACCAACTCCCGGAGTTCACTCAAACTCATGTCCACAGAGTCGGTGATGCCATCCAGCCATCTCATTCTCCGTCGTCCCCTTCTCCTCCCACCCTCAACCTTTTCCAGCATCAAAGTCTTTTCCAGTGAGTCAACTCGTCGCGTGAGTGAGGTGGCCAAAGTATTGGAGTTTCAGCTTTAGCATCAGTCCTTCCAATGAACACCCAGGATTGATCTCTTTTAGAATGGACTGGTTGGATCTCCTTGCAGTCCAAGGGACTCTCAAGAGTCTTCTCCAACACCACAGTTCAAAAGCATCAATTCTTCGGTGATCAGCTTTCTTCACAGTCCAACTCTCACATCCATACATGACCACGGGAAAAACCATAGCCTTGACTAGGCGGACCTTTGTTGGCAAAGTAATGTCTCTCCTTTTTAATATACTATCAAGGTTGGTCTCTTACTGACTCTAATATTGTATTTGTGAATTACATTGTTTCATCTACAAACACAACCATGTCATACCTGAATTATGCCAGTTTTATTTCTTCCTTTCCAATCATCAAACTGTTGTGCCTTCCTCTTGCTTTATTGCTCTGCCTAGGAGCACTACTAAAATGCTGAATTGAAAAAGAGGTAATGAACATTCTTGTCTTTTCTTGAACTCAAAGGGGAGCTTCCAATGACTCATCATTATATCTGAAATTTATGGAAGGTTTACTGGGTTGTTTACAAATAACTTATCTTCTATTCACAACTTCTGGGAATTTTTGATCATAAGTGGAAATGAATTTTATCAAACACATTTTTCTGGATCTGTTGAGGTAATTATAGGATTTATTTCATTTGTTAATTGCATTTATTGTTTTTCTAATGTTAAATCTGCATCTTTGGGCTTCCCTGGTGGCTCAGTGGGAAAGAATCCATCTGCCAATGCAGAAGACGTGGGTTTGATCCCTAGTCTGGGAAGACTCCACATGCTGCAGAGCAACTAAGCCCGTGTGTTGCAACTATTGAGCCTGTGCTCTAAAGTCCGGGAACCACAACTGCTAAGCGCACGAGCTACAGCTACTGAAACCCATGCATCCTAGAGTCCATGCTCTGCACCAAGAGAAGCCACTGCAATGAGAAGCCCATTCACTGCAAGAAGAGTAGCCCTTGCTCACCGCAACTAGATAAAGCCTGCATGCAGCAATGAAGACCCAGCATAGCCAAAAATAAATACATAAATAATTCTTAAAAATATCTTCATCTTTTATATAAACCTTTCTTGGTGATGATGGATGATCCTTTTTACATGTTACTCACTTTGATTTGCATATGAGTGTCCTTTCCTGTGTTGCCCATGTCAGACTTTAGTATCAAAGTTAAGCTTCTCTCACAAAGTAAGCCTTCCTTCTTCTTACTCCTATTATCTCCTATTATCTGGAAGAGTCTGTGCAGTATTTCCTTGAAGGCGACTTAGTTGTATCCCATTATATAAATGCATCACATGGGTTGTCATGACGGCTTAGAATCCCAAGGATCCTTATCCACAGATCAAGTCTTCATAGTCCTGTCAACTCTATCCCATGGGTTTTCGCTGAATACACACTGGTGCTGAGCCAAGGCCTGGGAGCAGGCAAGGAGAGCTGAGAGAAACTTCTGAAGGTTTCATTCAGTGTAAGGCATTGGCTGGCAGCTTCTTATGGCTAAGGGATGTCAGAGGGCTGACACCAGTCCCTCCCTGAGAGCACTGCATAGGCTTCCAAAGCCTGAGGGTAGGCTGCAGAGAGACCTCCTGAGCCCAGATTGGGAATCATAGATGAAAAGCGAAGAGAACTTCCCATGGACCCCAAAAGCTAGCAGCTAGCCTGTAGAACAGAGAGAGATCTCCCATGATTTAGCAAGCTGGATAACTTGGCTACAGAACGAGAGAACTGTAGGGTCCCATGCTCTGCTGAAGGGAAAGTGCTAGTTTTTCTCTCTAAACATTTAAAGCTAGTAACCTGAATCTAGAAAACCTGAAACAAAGTCCATACTCAGCTCAACTACAGATTAGATGGTAGCAGAGATGGTAAAGAATCTGCCTGCAATGCAGGAGACCTGGGTTCAACCCCTCAGTCAGGAAGATCCCCTGGAGAAGGGAATGGCAACCCACTCAAGTATTATTGCCTGGAGAATTCCATGGACAGAAAAACCTGACAGCTTATAGTCCATGGGGTCACAAAGATTCAGACACAACTGAGCAACTAACTCACACACAGATTAGATGAACTCAGGCCCCTAACCAGAAGGCCTTATTGAATAATTGAAATGCACTTTTCTGGAAATAAATATTATTAACTTCCTTCTCCATGTCTTGGTTAATATAAAAAGATACATTCAAAGAAGCAAGAACATATAAGCTAAGGTTGAAAAAAGAAATGGTCAATAAGAGCAAACCCAGAGATGGCCCAGATGTTAGGCTTGTCAGGGACTTTCCATAATTATAATAAATAATAAATGTTAAGGGCTCTAGTGGGTAGAAAATGGACACTGCACAAGTAGATGGGCAAAATCCACAGAGAACTGGAAGTTATAGAAATGTTAGAAAATATATAATAGATATAAGAATCATTCAATGAACTTAGCTGACTGGACACAGCAGATGAAAAAAAAATTGGTGAAGCTTGTAGACAAGTCAACTGAAATTATCCAAAATTAAACTATACAGAGGGAGGGAAGGAAGTTAAAAAGCAAAAAATCTGAGTTCTGAAAGATAATAGCAACAATAGCTGAACCCTGTACATGTAATAAAAATCAAAGGAGAAGAGAGTGGAGCACAGAAAAAATTTGAAGAAATAATGGTTGAGAAATTTCTTCAGTTGATTAGTGATACTAACCCACAGATTCAAGAATCTCAGTGGACTCCAAGCAGGATAAACACAAAGAAAACAGCTGGGGTGGGACTGTTGGACAGTCATGTCCAACTCTTTGTGGCCTCATGGACTGTAGTCCACCAGGCTCCACTGTCCATGGAATTTTCCAGGCAAGAATATTGGAGCAGGTTTTCATTTCTTACTCCAGGGGATCTTCCTGACCCAGGGATTGACCTGCATCTCTTGTGTCTCCTGCAGGCGGATTCTTTACTGCTAATGCCGCTTGGGAAGCCCTGACATACCAGAGTCAAACTGTACTAAAAAGCAAAGACAAAGAACAGATCTTAAATGCACCCAGATGGTGAAAAATCTTCACTTTCAGGGAAACAATAGTAAGGATGATGGCTAAATTCTCTCAGAAATCAAGAAGACCAGAGAACACTAGAACCATATCTTTAAAGTCCTGAAAGGAGAATTTGGGGGGTAAAAAGCTGTCAAGCTAAACTATTATATCCATTGAAAACCTCCTTTAAAAATGAAGGTAAAGACATTCAGTTCAGTTCAGTTCAGTTCAGTCGCTCAGTCGTGTCCGACTCTCCGCGACCCCATGAATCACAGCACGCCAGGCCTCCCTGTCCATCACCAACTCCCGGAGTACACTCAAACTCATGTCCACAGAGTCGGTGATGCCATCCAGCCATCTCATTCTCCGTCGTCCCCTTCTCCTCCCGCCCCCAACCTTTCCCAGCATCAGAGTCTTTTCCAGTGAGTCAACTCGCCGCATGAGGTGGCCAAAGTATTGGAGTTTCAGCTTTAGCATCAGTCCCTCCAATGAACATCCAGGATTGATCTCCTTTAGAATGGACTGGTTGGATCTCCTTGCAGTATAAGGGACTCTCAAGAGTCTTCTCCAACACCACAGTTCAAAAGCATCGATTCTTCAGGTAAAGACGTTACAGAGTACCATTGGGAGAACTCTTTCCCAACAGACAGTCACTGCAAAAAAAGTTAACAGGTTTTAGGTTGAAGGGAAATGATACCAAGTGGAAGCAAGACTCTTAAGACAAAATGAAAGGATCAAAAGTATAATAAATATGTAACTTTAGACTTGCTTGGCATAAAAGCTTGGCTTTAAAACCCAAGTCATGGTCACCAATCCTTTGCCCTAAGGGAACCAGAGCCTTTTCCTCTCAGAGTGCAGGCTCTCCAGCTGCAACAAAGAGTTGGCCCCTATCTCCAGCTCTCTGGTGACCTTGGGAAGGTGGCACAGTGGTAAAGAATCTGCTTGCAAAGCAGGAAGTGTGGCTTCAATCCCTGGGTTAGGAAGATCCTATGGAATAAAAAATGGCAACGTACTCCAGTATCCTTGCCTGGAAAATTCAATGGACAGAGGAGCCTGGCTGGCTACAGTCCATGGGATCATAAAGAGTCAGGGCTGTGTCAACTGAGCACAGCCCCTACAGATGTTATCCTTGGGGCTCTTTCTTTCTTCTTAACTATATTCTTTAAAAAATCAGTTTACATTGAAACAGGTTACTAACTGCTTGCATTGTGGCAGAATTTTTACCATCTGGTTAGATCTGGAAAGAAAGGAGCAGTTTGTGGGGCTGAGAGTGGGTCAGTGGGAAAGCTCTGTCCAGCTCACAAAAGAACTCATACGCAGAAGCCAATGGCTGAACGCTTCTTTGGTGTTTTGGTCCAAGAGCGTTCCTTGTTCTGGGCAGGCAGATGTGGTGAATTGACACCTTTTGCTTTATTGCTGTTACCACTGCTGCTTTAGTTTAGAATTCACAGCATGCAGAGCCCCAGAGCGTGTCCCTCAGCCCACCCCCAGGGACACGATAGTGCGCTTGTCTTTCAATGCTGCAAACAGCATTTTCTTTCCCCCTGAGTTTCCAGCACTGTTTCCAGTTGTTGGCCTTTTGTGTATCTTCTCAGGTATTTTAACGAAAAACTTAGGTTACATCAGGTAAGTCGTTTGTTTTTTTGACAACTTTTTATTACTTAAATTCATATGTACAGGAAAGTTGAAAGAATTTTACAGGAAGTTTCCATACACCTTCCACCTAGATTCAATACCTAAGGTATTGATTTTGCTTATTAATGATAAATTTTAAGACCCACAAAAGATAGTTTAAGCAGATTATTATTATGCTCATCCTCAGGACCTATGAACATTAAATATGCTTTATAATGTTAATAATAAAAATATTTAACCACAGAAAAACTGGAGTATAAATAATTTTTCTATAAATGATATGTCAGCATTACATTAATAAATGGAGAACTGAAGCAATCATTTTAACAACTCATGTTTCATAAAATTTTATTGAGACTTACTTGAATAAATTTTTACAATGATCCACCTCATTCTATAGATTAAAATTGGTTGAATAATGGGGAAGGAGAAATAAATGACCCAGATGTCAGTTTGGGCCTATGTTGTCCCAAGTAAAAATTTACCTAAACTAAAACCAATTTGGGCTTTTGGTGGCTCAGAGAGTAAAGAATTCAACTGCAATGCGGGAGACCTGGGTTCAATCCCTGAGTTGGGACAATCCCTTGGAGGAGAGCATGGCCACCCACTCTAGTATTCTTGCCTGGAGAATCTCCATGGACAGAGGAGCCTGGCGGGCTACAGTCCATGGTGTCGCAAAGCATCGGACATGACTGAGCAACTAAGCACAGCACATAAATCAATTTAGAATTCAAGACATCTCCTTTTATAGCTAATTTCTTTTAAAGGACATTATATAGTCATATGGGCTTCCCTGGTGGCTCAGACGGTAAAGAGTCTGTCTGCCTGCAGCAGTTTCTCGCAAGAGAATGAGAACAAGAATGAGAAGATTCTTGACTTTGTAATTCATCACCTTCCAACAGGCTCACAATTTGGGAGAAACCGACATCAGCCACTGGGCTGACTTCTTAGAAGCTGAAGGATGAAGGCCTCAAAGTCCTTTACAAGGAGCACTTCAACTCCAACTTCCTTTAAAGGGCTATGTTTTTATACCAAAACTTAGTTGTAATATTCCTCCACTTTACATTTTTCTCCTCGCAATACAGCATTTTAAGCAGCCCAGCCAAGGGATGCTAAAGCAGTCTTAAGTCTTACATAACAATTCCCTGCATATTATTTTTTTTTTTAAATTGCTTTTCCCTGGCACACATTACAAAGAAGTTTTCCTATATATCAAAACCAAAGCCTTGGACCGAGCCCATGTTTGTTTCAACTTGAATCACCACCCACCTGGGTCTGAGTCAGGCTGGCAGTCCAAAGGGAAAATTCTGCCTAAGTGTATTACTGCCTCTGGATCTGTCCCCCTGCTCAGGAGCACAGAAGCAGATCAACTGGGAGAGGCCACAAGGCAAATTTGCCTGGAGATGAATTCTGGGAGGCAGCAGGGTTGAGAGTAGCCTAGCCATTTGGCGGGGAGTAAGTTGCAATGACTTCTGAGAAGAACCATTTGAGAAAGAGCAAGGTTGCTCATGATTCCTAAGTCAGGGCTTGCTGAAGCATTTTTTTTAAAGCTAGAAATGCTTTCAAGGCAAGCTTTTTCATTTTGGAGAAGTTTAAGACCTGAAAACCGGCCACCTTTGGTTATTATAAAACTTCAAAATGTATATAAAAATTTAAAACAAAGACGTTCAAGAATTTACTTAAAAAGTAACTAGAATTGATTCATTCTTTGCTTCTAGAGGTCCTTTTCAATTCTAGATTTTACATATTCTAAAAGTAGAATCTTTTTCCAATATAACTTTCAGGAAAAGGAAAGGTGGTTTTTATTTACTAATTGTGGCTCTTTCCTTTTTCCCATTGACCAGATTCTTCCAGGTGATTAAACTGCCAGTTGGCTGAGTCCAGCTGTCAAGTATCTTTAGCCCTCTAAGCCTCTAGGATATTGCTCATCAAGGACAGGCATTAATTCTTCTCTGTCAAAGGGTCTAGCAATGTGCTGGGTGAGAAGCTGGTGAGGAGGAGGTATTCTGTGCCTTATTTGGGGTTAGTCAAGAACCTGGAAGCCTGGGAGACCATACCGGCTACTCTAGGAGGTTTTATGGCTGTGACTGGAGAACATCATTTCCAGCTCCCCACTGAGTGGCTGGATAGATTGGGACATGTTACTTCACCTCTCAGGCCTATTTCCTCATCTGTAAAATGGGGCTAATGGTAACAACCACATCAATGCACTATTTTGTATTTTATAATGTATTTTTATTTTTGACTGTGCTGGGTCTTTTTTGCTGTGCAGGCTTTCCTTTCGTTGCAACAAGCAGGGGCTACTCTTTAGTTGCAGTGCTTAGGCTTTTCGTTGCAGTGGCTTCTCTTGCGGAGCACAGGCTCCATGAGAGCCTGGGGAGTGTGGGCTGCAATAGTTGCAGCTCCCGGGTTCTAGAGCACAGGCTCAGTAGTTGTGGTGCTGGGTTTAGGTGCTCTTCCTCATGTGGGATCTTCCCAGACCAGAGATGGAACCCGAGTCTCCTGCACTGGCGGGCAGATTCCTCACCACTGAGCCACCAGGGAAGCCCCAGTGAGCTGTTTTTTAGATTAACTAAAATAGAAAGATCACAAAGTAAATGTTAAACCTACGTCAGCCATTGCTATCAGACGTCTGAATGTGTGTTTGACGCATGTACCTGTACTACAACCAAATGTCATTTGCACCAGTACATCTGCACTGTCAGCTCTAGCCAGATAGATCTAGTCAGATATAAACTTCTTTCATGACTGTGAAAAGATCACCAAGAGGAAACAGTGAATTGACTGCTCCGGCAGGGGGAGAGCCGGAATCTTTAGGGCATTTGCCCCCACCCTCCTTTGCAGCTCTCTCCACCTTGTTTGGACCAAGAGAAAGCACTCCTGGGAGCCTCTTATAGCCGGGGTCCCCAACCTCCAGGATCTAATGCCTGATGATCTCAGGTGGAGCTGATGCAATAAAAATAGAAAGTGCACAATAAATGTAGTGGACTTGAATCATCCAGTAACCATACACCCTTCTATCCACAGAAAAACTGTCTTCCACAAAACTGGACCCTGGTGCCAAAAAGGCTGGGGACCATTACTGTACGGAGCAGGCTTTGTGTGTTTGTGTGTGTTTAAAGTTCTTCAACAAATACACTAAGTTCTGCTTTGGGGCTACATCATGGATCCACAAAGAAAACCCAGTAGAAAGAAACATTATGGATGCAGAAACATCATCAAGACCTCACAAATGCTTGAGTACTTTTGCTGCCTGTATGTACAAACAGACCCTTGAAAGGACTCAAAAGGTGGCCCAAATAGTCACTACGTGATAATGCTTTAAATTTCACTAGTGCCCATATGGCTACAGTTTAGTTTCATATAAATTCACATTAAATAAAATTACAAAATGCAATTTCTCCCCCCAGGGGCGATTTTATTGATTTTGCATCAATTTTCCTAAGTATATTTTCAAAGTAGAGGTGTGTATACTTTGTCATAGTAAATAAAATTAATAGATACTAGAAAGTGGGCATCACTGAAAGATATTCAGATTCTTTCATATCTTCTGCTTTCTAAATGAAATGTAATTAGTTTTGGCTTCTGTTGCCAAAGAAACATAGGCGAACTCTTCCTTTCATTTCCATTTGAGAACCAAAAATCCGATCTCTTTTTCTGTGCCCAATAGCAGACAGTTGTTTAACTTGTTCCTTGTTAATGAATATTTCTATTAAACAATTTGATCCCATTTTACAGGTGAAGACTAGAGAGAGGTACAGGGAAATGAAGTAATTCACCTAATCTCATGCAGGCAGTAAGTAGAAAACGTAGTGTTCTGATCCAGAGTCTACCTCCTTTACTACTTCCATTGTCTTCCTGCCAACAAGGGGAACTATAATAATACTTATCTACTGTATTAAGGAAGGTGTCAGAGGCTTCCCTGGTGAAGAATCTGCCTGCAATGCAGGAGACCTGGATTCGATCCCTGGGTGGGGAAGATCACCTGGAGAAAGGAATGCCTCCACACTCCAGTATCCTTTCCTGGAGAATCTCATGGACAGAGGAGACTTGCGGGCTACAGTCCATGGGGTTGCAAAGAATCAGACACGACTGAGCGACTATCACTTTCACTTCACTTTTTGAGCAAAAGCTGAAACTCCAATACTTTGGCCACCTCATGCGACGAGTTGACTCACTGGAAAAGACTCTGATGCTGTGAGGGATTGCGGGCAGGAGGAGAAGGGGACGACAGAGAATGAGATGGCTGGATGGCATCACTGACTCGATGGACATGAGTTTGAGTAAACTCCGGGAGTTGGTGATGGATAGGGAGGCCTGGCGTGCTGTGATTCATGGGGTCGCAAAGAGTCGGTCACGACTGAGCGACTGAACTGAACTGAACTGAACAGAGTGTACACACTGTGGGCTTTAGCAGTGTCTGTAATATGCTATTTCCTCAACTTAGGTCATGGATTCACAGGGATTTATTTTCATGTTTCCTAATTTACATCAATGTCACTTATGAACTTTTATATGTATCATCTACTACACAATTAAAGCTGTTAAAAAAATCTCAGGACTGGTATAAAGATGCGTGGGTAAAATCTAAAGACTAATTCTTTAGGCTGCTTTAAAATTTGACTTGTTCCTACATGGCTGGGGAAAGGAGAGACTGGAATGGTGATATAGGAAAATGTGGAGAGCAAATCTCGAATCTGGTCACACACTGACTGGTAAGACAACTTGTTCCTCTCAAATCCACTTTTCTCAGAACTACTCTTTCTCCAGTAATTCGTGATTATGGTGGGAGATGAATGATTCCACTTCCTGGATACCACTGATTGGAACCAAGAGTGCTCCCTGGAGAAAAGATGCTGTAACTCTGGTAATTCATTTCCTGGCCTGAGTCGATCTATCTTTAAGCAGGCACGTGATTCAGGCTAAGCCAATCCGTGTCCTTTACCTAGAATTTTAGGACCAGAATTGGAATACTGTTAACATTTAAACTCAGATCTGGTAGTATATTTTTGGAGAAAAATTCATTTGTATTCAAAAAAGGACAAGCCACTGGGAATCTTGATGGCATTCAAGGTTTGATTCCAGAAGTTCTGAAGGCCCAGCTACACCCAAGACCTTCCAAAGATAAGTTGTTTTCTAAGAATCCACAATATACATTTAATAAAGTACCTTTTTAAAGTACTTTTTAAAAAGTTTTTTTATAGCCTATTAGAGTTCTAATTTCCTTACATTAATTAATCAGCAGGTGGTACTGCAAAGGGGAAAGAAGACACTTATCCAGATAATAAGGACTTTCTCTACTAGTCACTGAGAGTTGAAGAGGTTATAGGCTCACAGCAACTATTTCTACTGAACAGCCAAAAGAAAATACAAATAGCAAACCAAGAAGTATACCCGTGTGTGTGTGTGTACGCGCATGTGTGCTTGCGGTCAGTTGCATCCAACTTGACTTTGTGACCTCATGGTCTGTAGTCCACCAGGTTCCTCTGTCTATGGGATTCTCCAGGCAAGAATACTTGTGTGGGTTGCCATTTCCTCCCGCAGGGGATCTTCCCATCTCAGGGATCGAACTCTGGCATCTCCTGGATCAGCAGGCAGATTCTTTACCACTGAGCCACCTGGAAAGCTATTGGTCATGTCAAAAAGCAGACAAAAGAAAAATCACCAGAGTTACAAAAAAGAGGATTAAAAAAAAAAATTGAGAGGCAAAGTAGGAATAACAGCTCCCAATAAACATGAATAAACTATTTAAATTCTGTGCAAACACATCAGTTCAGTTCAGTCGCTCAGTCGTGTCCGACTCTTTGCAACCCCATGAATCACAGCACGCCAAGCCTCCCTGTCCATCACCACTCCCGGAGTTCACTCACACTCATGTCCATCGAGTCAGTGATGCCATCCAGCCATCTCATTCTCTGTCGTCCCCGTCTCCTCCCACCCCCAATCCCTCCCAGCATCAGAGTCTTTTCCAGTGAGTCAACTCTTCACATGAGGTGGCCAAAGTATTGGAGTTTCAGCTTTAGCATCAGTCCTTCCAATGAACACCCAGGATTGATCTCCTTTAGAATGGACTGGTTGGATCTTCTTGCAGTCCAAGGGACTCTCAAGAGTCTTCTCCAGCACCACAGTTCAAAAGCATCAATTCTTCGGCGATCAGCTTTCTTCACAGTCCAACTCTCACATCCATACATGACCACTGGAAAAACTATAGCCTTGACTAGACGGACCTTGGTTGGCAAAGTAATGTCTCTGCTTTTTAATATACTATCTAAGTTGGTCATAACTTTCCTTCCAAGGAGTAAGTCTCTTTTAATTTCCTGGCTGCAGTCAGCATCTGCAGTGATTTTGGAGCCCCAAAAATAAAGTCTGACACTGTTTCCACTGTTTTTCCATCTATTTCCCATGAAGTGATGGGACCAGATGCCATGATCTTTGTTTTCTGAATGTTGAGCTTCAAGCCAGCCTTTTCACTCTCCTCTTTCACTTTCATCAAGAGGCTTTTTAGTTCCTCTTCACTTTTTGCCATAAGGGTGGTGTCATCTGCATATCTGAGATTATTGATATTTCTCCCAGCAATCTTGATTCCAGCTGGTGTAAAATAAAAGGTGTAGACCAGATAACTGCCTACCTCCTTACTAGCTCTAAAATTCTTTAGCTCTGATGTTAAAAACATCAATGGTAATTTATAATGTTTTTAAAGTCCTCAAAATGTGACAAATATTAAAAATGGAGGTCTTAGCTAACTTAGTACCAAGGATAGAATCAGACCAACTGGTTCAGAATCTGCTTTATTGGCTAGTTATCAAGTTTGCATTGGTGAAAAATTGTTACTGGTGCTCAGAGGTGATTTGTAAGTATCAGATATAGCCCAGGCTCTGTAGATGCTAAAATTACATAGAAATGGTGTATAAGGACACAAGAAAGCAAAATCCAATCCCTATCATTTTATTTCTTCATGGTTTTTAATTTGAAATCACTACTCAAGATCCAGCTCACATTTATTTTCCTTTTAAAGTCTAGTTTGTTTTTCCGTTCACACCCGTGGTCCACTTTATCATAAATATTTTCTCTATTGTAATTTAGTATAATATGTATATAGACAGAGTAATGATTACAAAGTATTTTTGACAAGTATGGAAAATAGTAGTTAATGTTTTCCATCTGCTTGCTGTATGCTGTGTCATGAAAAGAACCATTGGTCCTACAGAATCAGGAAACACCTATGCAAGTACATGACAGAAATACAAATGCTTAATGAATTAATTTTGATCACTTAGACATTTTTGTAAATGTTACCACATGTTGTTTAAATTACCCATTATCAAAACTAGTGCCCAAATGCTATCACTTCCCAGAGCTTCACTATGGAAACTTTTAAAACTTGTAATTATTTAAATTTATTTGTGGAAAATGAACTCATTTCTTTCTAGATATCTGATTTCTAAAGCTGAAGTTCAGGTTCTGAAATCTTCCTTCTAAGAACTTTTGCAGCACTGCCACAAAGAGTTTTGTTTAGTAGACTTAAGTTCTCCAAAAAAAGTCAAAACCAAGAACTCTATCTAACAACCTCAGATTCAAACTACTGATTGCAAAAGGGAATGCAGAATGTGTCACAATTTTGATCTGCAGGCTTGGAAGGCATTGCAGATTGTCCATGTTCTAGGAGGTCAGGTGGCGCTAGTGGTGAAGAATCCGACTGCCAATGCAGGAGATGCAATAGGTGTGGGTTTGATCCCTGGGTTGGAGAGATCCCCTGGAGAAGGAAATGGCAACCCACTCCAGTATTCTCGCCTGGGAAATGCCATGGACAGAGGAGCCTGGTGGGCTACAGTTCATGGGGTTGCAAAGAATCGGACATACCTGAGTGTGCACACACAGGAAGTCACCAGAGCTTGGTTCCATGTAGGGATCCAACTGTCCTCACCTCACTCCATTCTTCCAAGGGATTGTGCCAGAGGAAGAGAGCTCCGTCAGGACAACACGGAGGAGTCTAGGAACTCTTTCTAGACAAGTCTGTTTCACCAATTTGGCACAGAGATCAGAAAGGCTTCCCATAGCCAAGGTAATTGTTCTAAATATTGCAAATACTGGCATAGGAATTTGTTGTTTCTTGAATAACGATTGGGTTCTTATAAAAGCAGCACTACCTCAAACTCCTTGAAGGTAGGTGTTCTAATTATGCCCATTTAAATGCCCAAGGTGACACACCTAAGATGTTGCCCAGCAAAGGGTGAACACAGGTGCCTGACTATGGAGCTGGTGTTCTCAACACTGCATAAGGTAAAGGGCTAGATATTGGTACAAATGACACAAATAGAACTTCTTGTCTTAGGCGATGTTATAGGGGATTTTGGGCTTCCCTGGTGGCTCAGAGGTTAAAGCGTCTGCCTCCAATGCGGGAGACCCAGGTTCGATCCCTGGGTCAGGAAGATCCCCTGGAGAAGGAAATGGTAACCCACTCCAGTATTCTTGCCTGGAGAATCCCATGGACGGAGAAGCCTGGTAGGCTACAGTCCACCTGGTCGCAAAGAGTTGGATATGACTGAGCGACGGAACAGATAGGGGATTTACTGAGCAGATTTCCTGGGCTGAGTTTTTTAGTCTTATATTAATGTTTACAGAATGTGGTTTATCAAAATTCATATTGCACATACAAATTTCACACAGTGAAAATTCAAAGAAAAAAAACAGGCATGAAATCACACAGCTCGTCCATCTGGAGTACTGGCAGAGTAGGTATCAAAGACTCTGCACTGTACTGCCTTCTCCAAATAATTAAGCCAATGTAAAGTCCACAGCGGCCAGGAGCTCCTAGAAACAGGAAAAACCTTGAATACACACATACACATGTACATTTTGCCTGAGGAGAGGTGACATATTGGATATTCACATCCCAAAACATGAAGAACCACTGCACTAAAATCTTTTAAATTGTAGAACTGTGATTCCCCCCATAACTTTTATTATATTGGAAGAATGTTTATCCACAAAAGAAAACCTGCCCTGTTTGTTATATTTCTCATGGTAAGGTAATAAATTAGTATTGTGATTTATTAAAAAGCAAAGTAAGAGAAAAACTAAAAATGCACTAAGATTTACAATGCATATATAATACAACCATGTTAAAAAGCAACATTAAATTGGGATAAAGTGAATTGTTTCATCATTAATACAGGTCTTAGAGTCTCTGAGAAATCTTTATTTTACTCAATCCTGAAGGGAAAGGAACAAATGGCTCCTTTCTGCTTGAAACACCTTACAAAGTCACTGCTCTGAGGTTACATCTTAGAGATAATCCATCTTTAGCTTTCATGTTGGAATTCAAATGCATTGTTAGAACAGGATTTAAAAAACTTCAATTGAATGTGGGTAATATGGTGCAATCACTGAACATCTTTGATGAAAAGCACCTATTGTGCTGAGAAATGGCAAATTTTAGTGATTCAACAACTGACTTGAATCCTCAATATCGTGGTACAAAATGGAGCAGGGAGTGTGAGAAAGAAGGGTTTGCTGATGTAGATATTATCAGCTTGAGAAGACTGAGGATTTTCAGTCTGAGGAAAAGACACATTACAGCACAGAAATATAAAAATCTGACCCAGTCCTAATCTCTCTTTTATGTAGCAAATGAGTACACATCATCTTTAGTGTCTGCAAGGAAATTGCATTGGAACCATACAACCTCCTCTTATTGAGTTTTGTATTATGGAAGGGATTATTATAATCCCTTTTGAGAGTTAACAAATATAAGGATTTCTCCTTTCAGGGTGTAGGAAACAAAACAGAGAATTTATATTCTTGTTATATATTATCACTATATGATAATATACTGATTGGAAGTATTTGGATCTAGGATTGTCAATATAAGTTGACAAGCTAACTTATTCAATAGGTTATAATTCAACAAGTAAGTTGAATAATATATAAGAGAGGAATTGTATGGCACTTTATACAAGAAAAGTTTTTTCCAAAGTGGACAATAATATTTGATCTCTGTGCTTCTTTTTTGAGGAAATTTAACTCTAGAAGTTCCTGGTCCTATGGGGCTCAGGAAATAGACTGGCAGTGGACGGAGTGCTTGCTGAATAAAATGAAGTATGCTCAGACACAAGTGCTCAGGGACAGATTCTGCATTGGTGAAACCATACTGGCCACTTTAATAAATAAATCCCAACATTTTGGTGACTTACCACGATAAGAGTGTAATTCTCATTCATGTAACAGTCACTGTTGATGCTCCTAGTCAGTGAGTGGCTATCTTGAACCCAGTAATTCAGAGACCCAGGTTCCTGCCAACTTCTGGTGTCAGAATCCAAATGGCCTCTTCTGTTGCCTGTGTTTAGATGGCAGATGGGACAGAGAGCTTCTTAAAGGTCTTGGCCTACAGGTGACACACATCACTTCCATGTACATTTTGTAGTGACTACTGGTCACGTGGCCACACACAGAAGTCAAAGGAATTAGAAAATGTAGTCCTTGATTGAGCAGCCATGTTTCAGTCAAATTTCATATTATGGAAAAGGAGCAAACTTTCCCTTGAAGCAAGCATTCAATGTCATTGACTTTTAACCACTTTACATTACATTAAAATAAATTTCCAGACGGATTACTTTTAAATGCAAACTTTTCCCTCTTCAGCAAGTGGTGCTGGAAAAGCTGGACAGCTGCATGTAAATCAATGGAGTTAAAACACACCCTCTAACCATACACAAAAATAAACTCAAAATAGCTTAAAGATCTAAGTGTAACATGACACCATAAAACAATTTAAATATAACCATGACACCATAGAACATAGACAAAACATTCTCTGACATAAATCACACTGCTGTTTTCTTAGGTCAGTCTCTCAAGGCAATCAAAATAAAAACAAAAATAAACAAATGGGACCTAATTAAACTTACAAGCTTCTGCATAGCAAAGGAAACCATAAACAAAATGAAAAGACAGTTCTAATGAGGTGGATGAAACTGGAGCCTATTATACAGAGTGAAGTAAGCCAGAAAGAAAAACACCAATACAGCATACTAACGCATATATATGGAATTTAGAAAGATGCAAATGATAACCCTGTATACGAGACAGCAAAAGAGACACAGATGTATAGATCAGTCTTTGGGACTCTGTTGGAGAGGGTGAGGGTGGGATGATTTGGGAGAATGTCATTGAAACACGTATGTTGTCATATGTGAAATGAATCACTAGTTCAGGGTCAATGCATGTTATAGGATGCTCGGGGCTGGCATGCGGGGATGACCCAGAGGGAGGATAAAGGGAGGAAGGAGGTGGGAGGGGGGTTCAGGAGGGGGAACTTATGTAAACCCGGGGCGAATTCATTTCAATGTATGGCAAAACCAACCAATATAATATTGTAAAATAATTTGCCTCCAATAAAAAATAAATTAATTACAAAAAAAAAGAAAAGACAACCTACAAAATGTAAGAAAATATTTGCAAAAGATGTGACTGTCAAATGACTTATTTCAAAAAATACAAATAACTTACATAATAACAAAAAAACAACTCAGTCAAAAAATGGGCAGAAGACCTAAATAGACATTTCTCAAAAAAAAAAAAAAGAAAAGACACAGATGGCCAATAGGCACATGAAAAGATGTTCAACATTGTTAATTATTTGTTTAGTTGCGAAGTCCTATCCTACTCTTTCTTATCCCATGGACTGCAGCCTGCCAGGCTTCCCTATCCTTCACTATCTCCCGGAGTTTGCTCAAATTCATGTCCATTGAGTCAGTGAAGTTATCTAACCATCTTATCCCCTGTCACCCCCTTCTCCTCTCACCTTCAATCTTTCCCAGCATCAGGGTCTTTCCCAATCAGCAGGCCAAATCATTGGATCTTCAGCTTCAGCATCAGTCCTTCCAATGAATATTCAGGGTTGATTTCCTCTAGGATTGATTGGTGTGATCTCCTTGCAGTCCAAGGGACTCTCAAGAGTCTTCTTTCAGCACCACAATTCTAAAGTATCAATTAACCAGCACTCAGTCTTATTTATTGTCCAACTCTCACATCTGTACATGACTACATGGACTTCTGTCAGCAAAGTGATGCCTCTGCTTTTTAATACCGTCTAGGTTTATCACCTGACCTGCCTCTTGAGAAACCTGTATGCAGGTCAGGAAGCAACTGTTAGAACTGGACATGGAACAACAGACTGGTTCCAAATAGGAAAAGGAGTACGTCAAGGTTGTATATTGTCACCTTGCTTATTTAACTTATATGCAGAGTACATCATGAGGAATGCTGGGCTGGAAGAAGCACAAGCTGGAATCAAGATTGCTGGGAGAAATATCAATAACCTCAGATATGCAGATGACACTACCCTTATGGCAGAAAGTGAAGAGGAACTCAAAAGCCTCTTGATGAAAGTGAAAGAGGAGAGTGAAAAGGTTGGCTTGAAGCTCAACATTCAGAAAACAAAGATCATGGCATCTGGTCCCATCACTTCATGGGAAATAGATGGAAAAACAGTGGAAACAGTGTCAGACTTTGTTTTTTTGGGGTCCAAAATCACTGCAGATGCTGATTGCAGCCATGAAATTAAAAGACGCTTGCTCCTTGGAAGAAAAGTTATGACCAACCTTGATAGTATATTAAAAAGCAGAGACATTACTTTGCCAACCAAGGTCCGTCTAGTCAAGGCAATGGTTTTTCCCGTGGTCATGTATGGATGTGAGAGTTGGACTGTGAAGAAAGCTGATCGCTGAAGAATTGATGCTTTTGAACTGTGGTGCTGGAGAAGACTCTTGAGAGTCCCTTGGACTGCAAGGAGATCCAACCAGTCCATTCTAAAGGAGATCAATCCTGGGTGTTCATTGGAAGGACTGATGCTAAAGCTGAAGCTCCAATACTTTGGCCACCTCATGCGAAGAGTTGACTCACTGGAAAAGACTCTGATGCTGGGAAGGACTGAGGGCACAGTGAACTAAAATGGACTGGAATGGGTGAATTTTCTGTGATTATTATTTCAGTGTGTCTGCCTTCTAATGCCCTCTTGCAATACCTACCGTCTTATTTGGGTTTCTCTTACCTTGGTCGCGGGGTATCTCTTCACAGATGCTCCAGCAAAGCGCAGCTGCTGCACCTTACCTTGGACGAGGGGTATCTCCTCACAGCTGCCCCTCCTGATCTTGCACGTGGAGTAGCTCCTCTCGGCCCTCCTGCACCCGCGCAGCCACCACCACTTGGACGTGGGGTAGCTCCTCTCAGCCGCCGCCCCTGGCCTCGGGCATGGGGTAGCTCCTCTCAGCTACGCGACACTGGGCTCCGAGCACGCAGACATGACGCCAGGCTCTGCGACTGACCACGCGCAGAAGCGTGGCTGAGAGGAGCTACCCAATGCCTGAGACGAGGGGTGGCGGCCAAGAAGTAGGTGCTAGGAGAAAAATTAAGGTGAAAGGGGGGGCTCTGATTATACATCAAGGGGGGATGTCTCCATGATTATTGTAACAGGGGCAGCCTGACCTCAACTACAATCTCCATTTGTCATCTGTAGGGAGGGAAGTCTCCAGGAGACCTGGTTTTCATTAGCAATAGTTTCGTCACTCTTGGGCAGGGTTCAGGCCCAGTTTACATCCTGTCTTTAAGATGGATGACAGGCCTCAAGATGGAGTCTCTCCTGCTTTCCTCACAAAAGTAACACAATATTGTAAAGCAATTATTCTCCAAGTAAATAAATAGAAACCTCCTGAAAGGCTGTTGCTGAGCTATGAAAGAGGCTGGGATTCTTGGCCTCCAGAGGAGAGGAATTCAATCCGGGACCAGTGACGAGACTTGATCGTTCAGAGCTTTTGTGTGATAAAGTTTTATTAAAGTATAAAAGAGATAGACAAAGGTTCTGACATAGAAATTAGGAGGAGGCAGAAAGAGTGGCCCCCTGCTAGTCTTCAGCAGTATGTTATATTCCTATCAGTAGGCTGTTAATTCGGAGAAGGCAATGGCAAGCCACTCCAGTACTCTTGCCTAGAAAATCCCATGGATGGAGGAGCCTGGTACGCTGCAGTCCGTGGGGTCGCTGAGGGTCGGACACGACTGAGCGACTTCACTTTCACTTTTCACTTTCACACATTGGAGAAGGAAATGGCAACCCACTCCAGTGTTCTTGCCTGGAGAATCCCAGGGACAGGGGAGCCTGATGGGCTTCCGTCTATGGGGTCACACAGAGTCGGACACGACTGAAGTGACTTAGCAGCAGCAGCAGCAGCAGCAGGCTGTTAATTAGAGAAAGGAAATGTCTCAAAACTCAGAGTGTTATCAGGCCCCTCATCCAAAACATACATTTTGAGATAACATTGGCACAAGGTGAGTTGTCTCAGGCCATAAAATGATTGACATGAATTTTGAAGAAAGGCAGGTTTCCAAGCAAAGACATAGTCTTATTAACATAACTTAAAAGAATATTTGCAAGAGTAAAATATACTGGTTTGTCAAGTGGGTTCTGAGTCTTAGGTGGAACCAATCTGAAGAAAGAGTGTTCAGTTCAGTCGCTCAGTTGTGTCTGACTGTTTGTGACCCCATGGACTGCAGCATGCCAGGCCTGGACCAAACACCAGCTTCCGGAGTTTACTCAAACTCATCTCTATTGAGTTGGTGATGCCATCCAACCACCTCATCCTCCGTTGTCCCCTTCTCCTCCCACCCCCAATCTTTCCTAGCATCAGGGTCTTTTCAAATGAGGCAGTCCTTTGCATCAGGTGGCCAAAGTATCGCAGCTTCAGCTTCAGCATCAGTCCTTCCAATGAATATTCAGGACTGATTTCCTTTAGGATGGACTGGTTGGATCTCCTTGCAGTCCAAGGGACTCTCAAGAGTCTTCGCCAGCACCACAGTTCAAAAGCATCAATTCTTCGGTCCCCAGCTTTCTTTATAGTCCAACTCTCACATCCATACATGACTACTGTAAAAAACATAGCTTTGACTAGACAGATCTTTGATAGCAAAGAAATGTCTCTGCTTTTTAATATTCTGTCTTGGTTGGTCATAACTTTTCTTCCAAGGAGCAAGAGTCTTTTAATTTCATGGCTGCAATCACCATCTGCAGTGATTTTGGAGCCCCCCAAAATAAAGTCTGTCACTGTTTCCATTGTTTCCCCATCTATTTGCCATGAAGTGATGGGACTGGATGCCATGATCTAAGTTTTCTGAATGTTGAGCTTTAAGCCAACTTTTTCACTCTCCTCTTTTACTTTCATCAAGAGGCTCTTTAGTTCTTCTTTGCTTTCTGCCATAAGGGTGGTGTTATCTGCATATCTTAGGTTATTGGTATTTCTCCCGGTTATCTTGATGCCAGCTTGTGCTTCATCCTGTCCAACATTTCTCATGATGTACTCTGCATATAAATCAAATAAGCAGGGTGACAATATACAGCCTTGACATACATCTTTCCTAATTAGGAACCAGTCTGTTGTTACATTTCCAGTTCTAACTGTTGCTTCCTGACCTGCATACAGATTTCTCAAGAGGCATGTCAGGTGCTCTGGTTTCCCATCTGTTTAAGAATTTCCACAGTTTATTGTGATCCACACAGTCAAAGGCTTTGGCATAGTCAGTAAAGCAGAAATAGATGTTTTTCTGGAACTCTCTTGCTTTCTCAGTGATCCAACGGATGTTGGCAATTTGATCTCTGTTTCTTCTGCCTTTTCTAAATCCAGCTTGAACATATGGACGTTCACAGTTCATGTACTGTTGAAGGCTGGCTTGGAGAATTTTGAGCATTACATTGCTAGCGTGTGCGATGAGTGCAATTGTGTGGTAGTTGGAGCATTCTTTGTCATTGCCTTTCTTTGGGATTGGAATGAAAACTGACCTTTTCTAGTCCTGTGGCCCCTGCTTGGTTTTTCAGATTTGTTGGCATTTGAATGTAGCACTTTCACAGTATCATCTTTTAGGATCTGAAATAGTTCAACTGGAATTCCATCACCTCCACTAGCTTTGTTCATAGTGATGCTTCCTAAGACCCACTTGACTTACATTTTAGGATGTCTGGCTCGAGGTGAGTGATCACACCATCCTGATTATCTGGACTGTGAAGATCTCTGTCGTGAAGAAAGACAGAGTCTAGGGTAAATATATAGTTCATTAACATAGGTTAAGAAAAACATTTCCACAAAAAAATGCTTTGCTTAGCTCAAGGTTTGAGAAAAGTTAAGTTCAAATGGAACCAGGTGTAGTGATAGCAACACAGAATTTTAAAAGAAATCTCCTTTTAAATTTGTATAGAGAAGGGAAAAAATCTGACACTTGTAGTACTTGTAGTTTGTTTCCTCCTGCCGCTTAAGAGAGAGATAGAAATGTCTAACACTTGCAGCCTATTTTCTCCCTTTGGAGACCCCTAGCCTTCCTGCCTGTTACCTTCTCACTCCCATCTTTTGTTTCAGCAAATGTGAGCTCAGCTTACACTGAGGTCTCTCTGCTATTGCAGTAGCCTGAATAAAATGTTTGGCCACCTTAAAAAATAAAATGTATACTTAAATGTATAGCTGAATCACTGTGCTGTACACCATAAATTAACACAACTATAAATCAACTATGCTTCAACAATTTAAAAAAGGAATATATGGACATTTTAAATATTATATTATATTTGATTATAATTATATTAGATTATAATTACTGCAAGGGAAAGTGAAAATGAAAGTCGCTCAGTGGTGTCCGACTCTTTTCGACCCCATGGACTATATAGTTCATAATACTGGAGTGGGAGCCTTTCCCTTCTCTAGGGGATCTTCCCAACCCAGGGATCAAACCCAGGTCTCCCGCATTCCAGGCAGATTCTTTACCAGCTGAGACACAAGGGAAGCCCTAGTGCAAGGGAAACGACTGTTTATTATATAACAAAATCCAGAACTCATTTAAAAAATTAAGTTAATTCAACTACAAACATAAGGCTTGGCAACCAGGAAAATGGGGATGGGAGAACAGGGTAGGGGGATATTTATCGCTCAAAATACAGGAACAAGTGATTGTTTCCTTAGTACATGAATAGTTTCTGTAGTGAAGAAGAAAATTTGAATCGCCCAAAAGGGAAACCAGGAAAAGGTTAAGATGACAATTTACCCAAAGAGGAAATATGGTGAGTCTAAGTAACAAATTAAGAAGCACAAGCTGGAATCAAGATTGCTGGGAGAAATATCAATAATCTCAGATATGCAGATGACACTACCCTTATGGCAGAAAGTGAAGAGGAACTCAAAAGCCTCTTGATGAAAGTGAAAGAGGAGAGTGAAAAGGTTGGCTTGAAGCTCAACATTCAGAAAACAAAGATCATGGCATCTGGTCCCATCACTTCATGGGAAATAGATGGAAAAACAGTGGAAACAGTGTCAGACTTTATTTTTCTGGGCTCTAAAATCAATGCAGATGCTGATTGCAGCCATGAAATTAAAAGACGCTTACTCCTTGGAAGGAAAGTTATGACCAACCTTGATAATATATTGAAAAGCAGGGAAATTACTTTGCCAACAAAGGTCTGTCTAGTCAAGGCTATGGTTTTTCCTGTGGTCATGTATGGATGTGAGAGTTGGACTGTGAAGAAAGCTGATCACCGAAGAATTGATGCTTTTGAACTGTGGTGTTGGAGAAGACTCTTGAGAGTCCCTTGGACTGCAAGGAGATCCAACCAGTCCATTCTAAGGGAGATCGATCCTGGGTGTTCATTGGAAGGACTGATGCTAAAGCTGAAACTGCGATACTTTGGCCACCTCATGCGACGAGTTGACTCACTGGAAAAGACTCTGATGCTGGGAAAGGTTGGGGGTGGGAGGAGAAGGGGACGACCGAGAATGAGATGGCTGGATGGCATCACCGACTCTGTGGACATGAGTTTGAGTGAACTCCGGGAGTTGGTGATGGACAGGGTGGCCTGGTGTGCTGTGATTCATGGGATCGTGGAGAGTCGGACATGACTGAGCGACTGAACTGAACTGAACTGAAGTAACAAATTAAAAAAGGAAAATCAAAATAAGATACCAATGACACAAATCACTTTAATAACATTCTGGGATAGACTGTGCAAAAAAGAACTTCATGAGGGTGTAAATTGATACAACTTGTATGAGTGAGTGAGTGAAGTCACTCAGTGGTGTCCAACTCTTTGTGACCCCGAGGCCCATAGCCTGCCAGGTTCTTCTGTCCACTGGATTTTCTAGGCAAGGATACTGGAGTGGGTTGGCATTCCTTTCTCCAGGGGATCTTCCCCACCCAGGGATCAAACCCACATCTCTGGTGTCTCCTGCATTGCAAGCAGATTTTTTACCTGCTGAGCAATTGGGAAAGTCCGACTTCTATGAATTTTATCAATAACTCTGAAATTTAAAATGGGATATCCTTTGGTCCAGTAAAACCCCTTCTATAAAATTATCTCACAAATACCGTTCTTGTGTTCTTAGAAAAAGATTAGTTCACTTAGTACTGTCCATATCAGCAAAACATTCTAAACAACCTACAGATCTATCAATAGTGTTATGGCTAATTTATGTTTCACCCATGCTATGGAAAATTATAAAGCAACTCAAAAGAATAAGGTAAATCTACATATAGTTACATGTTAAGATCCTTTGATGTATTTGGTGAAAAATGTCATCTGCATACACAGATTTTTTTTGTTGTTTTTTTGCTCAGTCCTGTCTGACTCTTTGCCACCCCATGGACTATACAGTCCATGGAATTCTCCAGGCCAGAATACTGGAGTGGGTAGCCTTTCCATTCTCCAGGGGATCTTCCCAACCCAGGGATCAAACCCAGCTCTCTCATACACAGATAGTGCAATAATATTTATGGAAAAGATATACTTGCATATATCTGGATATGCTTGCAAATGCAAAGAAAACAGTTTGTAAGGATAAGGGCCCACTTTCTAACACTTCTGTTAAGAAGAGGAATGCGATAAAAGGAAGTTTTAGAACTGGGGTTTGGGTTCTTCCTTTCCCACTTTTTATTTTATGCATTTACTTCTAACTTTTTACAAGGAGAATGTTATGTCTGTAAAGAATAAAAATAAGAAACTGTGCTGGACCAGGTTCACCAAAGTCTTACCTGAGAACCATGCTTCTGGATGATCCTCTCAAAGGTGAACTCTGCCACTTAGAACACAGGGAAAATCTGTGCCTTTCGTGTGTGTGTGTGTGAGAGTGTGTGTGTTTGAGTGTGACTGTGTGTGTTTGAGTGTGAATGTGTGTGTGTGTGTGTATACCCAAACAAGCCAAATTCTCCCAATCAATTGTAGGTTGTGTAAGCACTCATTTCATTTGCCTTTAAGAAGTGCCTCTTGTATTAACTAAATCCTGAGATGATGGGTGCCAGGGACAAATTGGTGGCTAGTTAGAACATGGCATTTGGTCCCATCACATAATGGCAAATAGATGGGGAAACAATAGAAACAGTGACAGACTTTATTTTGGGGGCTCCAAAATCACTGCAGATGGTGACTGAAGCTGTGAAATTAAGAGACACTTGCTCCTTGGAAGAAAAGCTATGACCAACCTAGACAGCATATTAAAAAGCAGTGATATTACTTTGCTACCAAAGGTCTGTCTAGTCAAAGCTATGGTTTTTCCAGTAGTTATGTATGGATTTGAGAACTGGACTATAAAGAAAGCTGAGCATTTAAGAATTGATGCTTTTGAAGTGTGGTGTTGGAGACTCTTGGACTACAGGGAGATCCAAGCAGTCCATCCTAAAGGAAATCAGTCCTGAATATTCATTGGAAGGACTGATGCTGAAGCTGAAGCTGCAATACTTTGGCCACCTATGCGAAGAACTGACTCCTTGAAAAAGACCCTGATGCTGGGAGAGACTGAAGGCAGGAGGAGAAGGGGAGGACAGAGGATGAGATGGTTGGAAGGCATCACCGACTCCATGGACATGAGTTCGAGCAAGCTCCGGGTGTTGGTGAAGGACAGGGAGGCCTGCCGTGCCGCAGTCCATGGGGTCGTAAAGAGTCGTACGTGACTGAATGACAGAACTAAACTGAGGCTACCATGTGACTGCCAACGACGTTCTAGCATCCCGGCACGAGCAGCCCGGGTTCAAACGGATTCGCTTAGAAGTTCCCCAGGAAACCGTTGGGTGGGTGGAGAGGAGTGCTCGGTCCAACGGCTCCTTCTGATCTTCTGTGCTCTTTCCTTCCTGGAAATGAGCCTTAATCCCTCGAAGGTTGCACCAGAGCCAGAGCGGGACGCGGGGCAACAGCCTGGGTCCGAGTCCCAGGGGTCCGGGTTGGAGCTGGGGCCTGACCCGGACAGCGAGAGCTGGCTGCCCGCAGGGCCTGGCCCAGAGCCGGAACCACCCGCGGCCTCCGGTCAAGACCGGGAACCGAGCTTGGCTGGGTGGTCGGGCAGAGCGCACAGCCCCCTCCCGAGTCGCGGCGGAGGATCCGCCACCTCCGGCCAGCATCGCGGGCTGAAAACCAACTGGCCCAGCGGCCCCGCTGCCACACCAGCTGCCTGGAGGCGCCACTGTCCCGGGCCTTTCGGTAGGTGACCTGGAAGGCGGGACTCGCACCCATGGATCTGCTGCTGCCCATGACGTTAAAGGCCTTTCTCGGCACTGGCCTGACTTACCAACTCCAGGATGAAGAAGATGACCTCGAGGAGCAGTACATCCCGGTAGGGAGCCCCGGCAAGGGTGAGTGATGCTTTGTGCAGGACATTTCACCGCCAACGACTCTCTCTCATCTTCTCCGTCTCTAGGAAGAGCACCGAGGTCAATTATGCCTCCATCCTAGTGGTCTCCAACACCGAGACACTGCTGGAGCTGGAAATCTTAGAAGAAATTTGCAAGATGGATGACCCGGTGCAGGTTTTGATTGTGACACAGAACAGTGGAACCCAGATCCCCTACAACAAGGTATGGACTAAGAACCAGGGCTCCTGTGTCCCCCCCCCACCCCCCCACCCCCCGCTCCAATCCAGTCTTGTTCGCCTGGAAAACGAATAAGGGCCTCAACCTGAAAACCATCACCTTCCCCATCTATAGCCAAGCCAGTCAGATCATTTACCTGGCCATCCTGGGAGGAACTGCGGGAGGATTGGGCTGAGCCAGTTACTCCTCCAGGCCAAAGCCATGTGGCTGCAATACTACCTGAAGACAGGAGAAAGAGAGGAAAACTAAGGTAGCAAGGCGTGGATGATCCATTTCCTGAGAAGATTGGCAGACTTGAAAAGAGTCTGCCCTTGAAGAAAATCAAGGTACCTAGTGGCTGGGCTGGGAGGCCAGGAGAAGGTGGGAAGGTTAAGAGGACTTGTTCCAAGGACCATAGCAGCAGCACTCTCAGGTTATCAGATAGAGTCCTTGACTGGAAGCTTGGTGTGCTCTGCTCTAATTGATCCTTAATCCAACCTTCTTAAAATGGCACACTGAAAAAAGCCAGGAAAGAATCTAAAAAAAAAGTGGATATGTGTATAACTGATTCACTTTGCTGTACACATGAAACTAACACAACATTGTAAAGCAACTATACTACAATAATTTTTTTTATTAAATTAAAAAGAGATAGGTCCCTAAAAAAAAAAAAAAAAAGAAGAATGCCACAAATCTTAAATCCTTGATAGAATTCTGGTTAAAAACACAAATTGTACATTCTCAGGGTAGGTTTGTTCAGTACAGATGTTGATCTTCAAGTTTAATTTGGTTTTCTGGTCAAATTGCTCTGAAATTCTTACTTCCAGTTTAAGCCTTTGCTGTTTCTGGGGGCCTCCTAAACTTTGGAGTTCATTAGAATAAAAAGACAAAACTTTAAATAAAAGTTACATGATATTTTTGAGAAAGAAAGATGAGCATTTAAAAAGTAAATTATAGCATAGTGCCAGGCACATATTAGCTGTTCAGTAATTTTTGGGCTGGCAAACCTAGTACTCTGAATAAAACTGGTGAAAATGAGAAGACACCTTCTGGAAAAAGCCTTTTAATACTCAGTTTCTGAAATGGTGTTTGTGCAGTTAAAATAGTAAAAGATAACAACCTAATAGAAGTTTAGAAAAAGTCATAATGTCTATAGTAATTAATGCTTTCACAGTTTTGTATAAGATTCAGATTTTGTATGTTCAGGAGTTTTAAACTTTAGATTTTTGAAAGAAGCTTTGAAAAGCATGCCAGAGATTTGTGGGAAGAAGCAAATCTTTATTACCTTCTATATTCTAAAATCATAATCCATATATTTTGATTTTTTACTGAATTTTAATGTTTAAATCAATAAACTGTGTTGTAATATCATATATAACTCACACACAATATCAGAATTGAAGGTTATTTACCTGACTATGTTTTTGTGGCAGGTCCTCTACTTTATATCACTTTCTAGACAACTGGAATTTGAGGCAACTTCTATGGCAGTGGTCCCTTTGTTTCAGCTGGCATACCTTCTAATCATATTGGTTGCAATTGTATCACGTTAAAGGTAAAACAATTTTATTAGTAAACTCTAAAATATATTTTATTGTGCAATAAATGTAATGTCTAGATATGTCTGGATAGTATGTAATTTCCTCTTCACAGCAAAGATTTGACACACAGTGGAACAATGTTACAGCTCTGTTATGGCTCAGAGTTTTATTCAGCAAGCAAAGGAAACTATACCCTCAAGGTATGAGGGCAGGCTGACCCCAAAGGGGAAGCCTCAATCCATCTTGGCTTCCTGTTTTTATACATTTGTCTCCTCCCCCTGAGTCTGCACTATGTAAACCGGGCTAGCCAGGAGGGCTGTTTGTTTCACTTGAGGTTCTCACTTCGGTCCTCAGGTTTTCTTTTGTTCCATTTTTGCGTGCTTTTTCCTTTCTTGTCTTTTAGCCACCACCATTTGGAACTCCTTTTTCCTATTCTAACTATCTAACATTCCCACCTCAAGAGATGGGAGGCCCAATTCTTTGGGAAGTGGGGCGTTGAGCTCTCCCTGGCTACTTCCTGCTGATGTGGGATGGTGAGGGGAAAAGGACCTCCCTTCTTGCTAGTCTGAAGCCTCAGAGTCCTTATAGTGGTGTCCATCTAAGAGTGAGTGATATTTTCCGTGGTTGGGTGTAGTTTTATATATCCTTGTTGAACTGGCACTGCATGTTGCAGCTTGTTGACCTGGGCAGAGACAAAATGGGTTAAACAATAGATCATACATGGAGCAATCATAAGCAGCATCAATATGGTGATAACAGGGATTAGTAGGGTCGTTAGTCAAATTCTAACTCCAAATTCTCCATCACCAGAAGGAGCCCCCAAAGAGAGATTGTAGCCACCCTGAGAACTCTGCAGCTTGTTCTTTGAGATCCTGTAGGATATGAATGTTTTTCTTGAGGACTGTGAGACTTTCTTTAACTTAGCTGGAGGTACTTACCCAGAAACAACACATCTCATTCAAGATGGCTCAAGTCCCTCCTTGTTCAGGGATCAGGAGATCTATCTCTTGTCTATTTTGGAGTACAACCCCTGCCAAGCAGTGTTGGCTCTTTAGATCTATCCTGAGAAATCTTATCCCCAGAAACTTAATTTTGGGGGCATTCATTAGAATGGCGCTCATTTGTAGTCCTGAATAGGTATCTGAGATCTCTCAGGGGCTCACAGGTGTATTGAGTGTCCTCTTCTCTTTCATTCCATGGCTTGACTCATGAGTAGTGAATCCAGGAGTTGTGCCCTGGTACCTTGACTGCTGTGGGGGTAGAAAGTATTACAGGATAGGTAGGAGCCCTTCCATGTGGGTTGGAGATGAGCCTTTGGGGACCCATCTTTCCAGACTTTAAATAGGACTTGAGTCCCTGGAGCATACAGTGGTGGCTCTTTAGAATCTTTTAGGTCCTGATTGTCACCCTACAAGTATGTATCTTGTTGGAATTGCCCAATGGCCATGGTATAAGACCAGAGGATCTGAGCCTCTGGATCTAGGAAGAGGTCATTGACATAAACAAAA
Source organism: Moschus berezovskii (assembly GCF_049115385.1). Lineage (NCBI taxonomy): Eukaryota > Metazoa > Chordata > Mammalia > Artiodactyla > Moschidae > Moschus > Moschus berezovskii. The sequence goes on along the minus strand of NC_142474.1, from coordinate 47,511,656 downwards.
GGTCTCCCATATTGCCTCTCATAAGGACTAAGACCAACCTTTTCCTTAGGGGAAATATGGGTGCAGAGGAGAGCTATTGGTAAAGCCTCTTTCCATCCCAGGGAGGTCTCCTGGGCTTATCCTTTTTATCACTGATTTTAAGAGTTGGTTGGTTCTTCCTACTTTTCCTGAAGACTGAGGCCTCCAGGCACAATGGAGATAATAAGTAATGCCCAATGCTTTAGAGACCTCTTGAGTGGCCTTAGAAGTAAGTGATTTCCCATTGTCATTTTGTAATGATCTGGGCAGACCAAATCTCAGAATGATTTCATGGAACAGTTTTGTTGTTTTATTTTTTACCACCTCCTCAGCCTTCTCAGTCTGGGTGGTAAAGCCTTTAACCCATCCTGTGAATGTATCTATCATGATAGTAGGTATTTATATCCTTGAGAAACTGGCATCTGGGTGAAGTCCATCTGCCAGTCCTCTCCTGGGTAGGTCCCACACCTTTGGATGGGCTGGGTCAGCTGGGGTCTTCGAGCTCCTATGGGGTCATTTAATTGGCAAATGGGACAAGAGGAGACCACTTGCCTTATAGTCATGTGGAGGCCTGTTCCTCTGAAGGACCTTTCTAGTAATCTTTGGAGGCCCTTCTCCCCTAAATGAGTGGTGGCATGTAAGGAGTTAACCAACTTCCATTGGAGGTTCCCAGGCGGAAAAAGGAGTCCCTCCTTTTGGAACCATCCCATATGATCTTTATGAAAGCGCTTACTCTTAGCTTTAAGAGTCTCACCTTCAGTATATGAAGGAGTTTCTGGCAAAGTAGTCTGTGGAACTAGGGTGGCAACCCCATCAGGTCATTATTCTGTAATGCTGCTCTCTTAGCTGCTTGATCTGCTGTTTGGTTCCCTCGTGCCACTTCCATGCTCCCTTTTTGGTGTCCTTTACAATGGGAGACTGAAACCTCAGCGGGCAGGTGGATGCCTCCAAAAGCCTAAGGACTTGATCACCATACTTGATTGGGGACCCTTGGGTGGTCAAGTGGCCTCTTCCTTTTCAAATAGCAGCTTGTGCATGTAGCACCAGAAAGGCATACTTGGAGTCAGTGCAAATGGCTACTCTTTTTCCTTTTCCCAACTTTAAAACTCGATTCGGGGCTATGAGCTCAGTCAATTGGGCTGAAGTACCTGGTGGCAAAGGTTTAGCCTCTATGGTCTCAAAATTGGAGCTTACTGCATATCCAGCTCTTCTTTTTCCACTCAAGACAAAGCTACTTCCATCAGTGTACCAGATTTCCTCAGGATTGGTCAGAGGATCTTCTGACAATCCTTCTTGGGGTTTTGTCCAGTGGTCCAAGGTTTCTAGGCAAGAGTGAAAGGTGAGAGAGCCCTCGGGGGTAGGCAGGAGGGTAGCAGTATTAAGAACCTCACAAGGGGATATAGGCAGGCCTGGATTTTCCATCAGTACTACTTGATGTCTAAGGATCCTTTGATCAGACACCCATAAATGGCCTCTCCCATTCAGGAGTTGGTTCACCTGGTGACTGGTAAAAATAGTTTGCCCCCAAGAGAGAGTTTCGGAGAAGGCAATGTCAAGCCACTCCAGTACTATTGCCTAGAAAATCCCATGGATGGAGGAGCCTGGTAGGCTGCAGTCCATGGGGTCGCTAAGGGTTGGACACGACTGAGCGACTTCACTTTCACTTTTCACTTTCACACATTGGAGAAGGAAATGGCAACCCGCTCCAGTGTTCTTGCCTGGAGAATCCCAGGGACGGGGGAACCTGGTAAGCTTCCATCTATGGTGTCACACAGAGTCGGACACGACTGAAGTGACTCAGCAGCAGCAGCAAGAGAGAGTTTTAAAACATCTTGTATCAGGACTGCAGTAGTTGTAAGATTTCGAAGGTAGAGAAAGATCTCTTACCAATAATGGAGTAGGATACTCAGGAACCACCAGAAACTGGTGGGAAAATATTTGTCCATTCCAGCAACAAAGAAGTGCTCAGGTGAATCTTTTTATAGTTGTTTTTCTTATAGCACCAAAATGGTACAGGTTTGGGAGGAGAAGGCTCTGGAGTAGGAAGTCAGGACAGAGTAGGTAGCCCTGTGTCAACCAAGAAATTCTTGGACCTACCTGCCACATCCTGTTGCATCCTTGACTCCAGCCCCATGATGGTTATCTGTGACAGGCAGGCTGGCTGGAGTGAGCCGCTTCAGTTCTGTTGCACCCTCGTGAGGGAAGGCTTGGCACTTGACCTTGAGGTTCTTGGGTCCTGAGGGCAGAGTGCTGCCCAATGTCCCAACTAATGGCATTTGTAGCAAGCTGTTTTAGGAGACTTGTCACGGTTTGGATACTCTTTGGCCCAGTGTCCCACCTGTCTGTAGTTTAGGCATTTGCCTCATACCTTGTCATTTAAGGACTTGGGGTTTGCCATAGGGCTCCCCTGGAGCAGGGCCAGCATCTGGGCATGGCTTGTCTCTTTCCTTTTCTCCCTTTCCTGGGCCTTGGCATCCTTCTCCTGTTCTCTGTTATTAAAAGTATTGGTGACTATCTGGACCATCTCATTTAAAGAGTCAGCAGGGTCCTGCAGTTGTAGCTGTTGTACCTTTATCCTGATGTCTGATGCAGATTGGAACAGTAATTTGTCCTTTAAAATCACCTGCCACTCATAAGAGTCTTAAGTCCAGATTGGTAAACTTTTGGAGGGCCTCTTTTAGACTTTCCAGAAAGGCAGTGGGGTTCTCGTTGGACTCCTGAGTTATTGCTGAGACTGGGCACAGTCCCACAACTAATAGGCTTCCTTTTATTTCCATGGGTGGACTTCCTTAGGGGTAAGTCTTTTTGAAGCTTATCCTACCCGGTGCTGTTGTAACCTGAGAGCCAAGAATCCCCGGGTCAGGGTACAGATCCCCAGGCAGGTTGAGGAGTGACAGCCTCCTGGAGATGGAATCCCGGGGCAGGTTGAGGCAGGTCGACCTCCTGGGACTCCCAGACTGGAGTTGGGTGTCTCCAAGGTCTCCAACATGGCTAGTGCTAGATAGGATTAAGGGGCTGTAATCTTAACTCATTGCTGGTTTGTCCACTGAGGATGGAAATAGATACCATGAGGTAAAGCAATCCAAGCCTGTGCCCTGAGACTGGGAACCTGGTGAAATAGTCATAAGCCTTATGCTCTTATTGCTCTGAGGTAATGTAAGTCACTGATTTCCTCCCCTAGTCCTCCATAAGAGCATTTTAGGGTGTTTCCAATGGTAAACATTTTGTTGTCATAGACCCACTTTAGGTAATAGCAGAAGAAATGACAAAGGAGTAGGTTATCTGGTCCTGCTATGGGCATTAAGAGTATTTTAATAATAAGTGGGGTGGAGTGATGTTGCCTACAACGGGGCAGGGTCCTGGTTGTAGGAATTAGTAAGTGGCTTAAGAACATATTGATAAGAGGCAACAAATCAGATGTTCCATAAAAGTGGAGTGGAGATTTGATCCAGGGGTATGTTTGTAACTTTAGGAGAAGGGTGGTAATGGTTTGGGCCCAAACAGCCTTCAGGGCTAACTCCCAAAGTGGCAAACATTATCGCTAGAAGCCTGCCCAATTGCCCTTGGAGGGATGCCACCAACAGATGGAGTTCTAGCAGGCATTGTGTGTCTGTCACCCGCCCTAGCAGGTTCACTGAGAGATGCTGTTATTGCACATGTTGTAGGAAACATGGAAGATGAAGGCCTGAATATCTAGAGGGATTGGATATTACACAGTGTTTCCCTCCCAAAGGCCAGCTATCTTCTGGTTGTCCCTCCAGAAGATTGTAGAGGCAACATTGTGGGCCCAGATGGGGCTCAGAAAAAGAGCATGAAACAGGAGCAAAGGGGGCAGAGCACAACTTTTGAAAGAATGACATAGCCCAAGGGCATATTATAAACTGATTAAGATGACAGACAAGTCAAATTCAACTAAACCTTGATTCTCAATCTGCAAGCTAAATGACACACGCAGAGGCAACAGGATAGTTCCAAGACACTATCAAAAGACCAAGGAGTGGCTGGTTCCCCAGTTGTTGGAATGATTCTCCCACTCATTAGCATATGAAATCACCCAGCTTTCAAAAACTAACCACACCACATTCCATGTCCACTGCACTCTGATGGCCCACGCCCTGTGGAGTGTGCTTCTCTCTAAATCTGAACAAATCTACCTCTTACCTATCACTGTGTCTCTCACTGAATTCTTTTTGCAATGAGACATCAAGAACCTGAGCCTCATTAGGTCCTGAAACCAGGCACTGTGGGTTTTGGCCGGGCTCAAGTCCCAGTCAGACACGACTGAGTGGCTAAGTATAGCACAGAGTCACGTGGGTTTGAGTCCCAATCTTAGGTAAACGGTTTCAAACACAACTTTTCCCCTTCAGGAAAGATGATGACCTGCCCAGTACTTAGTAAGCAGTGGCGTAGATGGAGAGAGGAGCTGAAGGATGGGATGAAAAAGCAGTGGGAAAACATGCTGAGGAATCCCCTTCAAAGCCTGCTGGAAAATCTGCTAAATACCTGACCTGTGCTCACAGTTTTCATTGGTCTGATTCTTGGCACAAAGAAGATTAAGGACAGAAGAACCCTCACCCACTTGGGCAACAGCTACTAAGGTACAGCAGATAGTAGAGCCTTCGGGACACACCTGCCAGAGTCCCTCAATGCACCCAGTGCCTCTTGCCTGTTTGCAGGGGGTTCAAGGAAACAAGAAATGAGAGATTGTAAAGGAATTAAGATTTTGTTAGCCATATGTCCTTCCAGCCATAAGGGTGAGGACCTCCTACCTTAACCAGAGGTCTTCTGGAATATGAGATTGAGTCACGTGAGCTTTCTGCCACGTTTGTTTTTGCTGTCCTGGCTTCCAGCATGCTGGCCTTCTTGTCACTTGCATTGCACTGGGTTTTCTTCACATTCAGCTTCCACTGCGGGAGCTTTTGAAGAGTTGGTTTCTGCTGTGCTTGGCCTCTACCTCATAGGGGCCAAGACGAGGTTGTTTCAGCCAGGTGAAATCTGAGTTACGGCACAAGATATGTCTGGGGCGTGTGTAATTCCCTCAGTTCTGTCTCTCTGCAGGAAAGATTTGAAATGGTGGCCGGGTGTTTGAGCTTGATTACAGCTTAGAGTTTTATTCAGCAAGCAAAGGAAAATATACCCTCAAGGTGTGAGGGCAGGCTGACCCCAAAGGAGAGATCTCAGTCCCTCTTGGCTTCCTCCTTTTATCCATTTGTCTCCTCCCCCTGAGTCTGCTATATGTAAACTGGGCCAGCCAGAGGGGCTGTTTATTTCATCTGAGGTTCTCACTCTGGTCCTCAGATTTACTTTTGTTCCATTTTTGGGGGCGTTTTCCTTTGTTTGTCTTTTAGCCACCACAATTTTGAACTCTTTTTTCCTGTGCTTCCCTGGTGGCTCAGAGGTTAAAGTGTCTGCCTCCAATGCGGGAGACCCGGGTTCGATCTTTGGGTCGGGAAGATCCCCTGGAGAAGGAGATGGTAACCCACTCCAGTATTCTTGCCTGGAGAATCCCATGGACAGAGAAGCCTCGTAGGCTACAGTCCACGGGGTCGCAAAGAGTCGGACACGACTGAGCGACTGAACTGAATGGAACGGAACTACCTAACATATAATATTTCTACCATAAAATGTACCATTTCAAAAAACACTTTTAAGTAGACAGATCAGTGGCATTAACTGCATTCATAGTGTTGTGCAATCATCATAACTATCTATGAATATTTTCCATCACCCCAAACAAACTCAGTAACCATTAACTAATGTTTCCCCATTGTCTTCCCCAAATCTCAGCTAATTTTTAATCTAGATTCTGTTTCTATGAATTTGCATATTCTAGAGATTTCATATAAGTGGAATCATATAGTATTTGTCCTTTTGTGATTGACTATTTCACTTATAATGTTTTCAAAGATTATCCATGTTGTAACATGAGTTCCTTTACATGGCTGAATAATATTCTATTTTACATATATACCACATTGCTTATCTGTCATCTCTTGATGGGCACTTACTGCCAATTGACACCCATAATCACAGAAACAATAGCAAAAGTTCCCCACAAAGCACACAGGGGATGAGGAATTAACAATCAGGAAACAGTGAACATAGCTGTTGATGCAGCAGTCCCATTTTGAACAGTGTTTCTAATGTTGCAGAATACTGACCAAAATATACGAATCCCTAATGGTATACAACCATCCCTAATGGTATACAACTTCACACTTCTTGGCCATGTCTCGGAACTGGTGTCACATCAGTTTCTTATTGAAGAAGAAATACCCATGGTTTGAATGAAGGCCTGGGAACAGTTGATTTCCTGTGATGGTGTAATATTAATGTTATATACAAAAAGTGGAAATTCCATTTAAAAAGTGGGTTCATTGCTTAGAAAAATGTCTTATCATTTATATCTCGATGGAGGTTTTCCATATATTTGACATATTCTCGTAACCAAAACTCTGTAAGGATTTTCTCGACGTACTCACTGTTTTCAAACTCTGCCAGATGACCTTTCTCCAATTTTTGCCTCTTTGTTTCTTTATCCCAGTAGTCGAGAATCTCAGTGATGAGAAGCATAACCGTGGGACCATAAGTTGACAAATGTTCTTCTTCCACGTTACAATATGGTGTGATGGAGGAGTTGTAACTTGCCAAATTTTGGAGGCCTAAAGCTTCCTGCACTTGGAAACATCCATATATACTAGTTATGATGTAGAAAAAGTATAGGCGAACTACAAGAGCTTGGACTCAGAGCTTGTGAGAAAAGGATGCTGCTGCTGCTGCTAAGTCACTTCAGTCGTGTCCGACTCTGTGTGACCCCATAGACGGAAGCCTACCAGGCTCCCCCGTCCCTCGGATTCTCCAGGCAAGAACACTGGAGTGGGTTGCCATTTCCTTCTCCAATGTGTGAAAGTGAAAAGTGAAAGTGAAGTCGCTCAGTCGTGTCTGACGCATAGCGACCCCACGGACTGCAGCGTACCAGGCTCCTCCATCCATGGGATTTTCTAGGCAAGAGTACTGGAGTGACTTGCCATTGCCTTCTCCAGAGAAAAGGATAGGCTCTCTCAATAATAGATTCACAGGACTCCATAGGTAAAATAGAGCGTCAACAGGAATTTGCTGTATGGCTCAGGAATTTCCCACCAGAGGCCTTTCCCACCACGATCTCCTCCCTCACATCCCCTCGATCTGTCTCTCTGCAATCAACAGTAGCCCTCGCCCTGGGATTCCTCCACAATCTCTAAACTCCAGCTCCCAGCTGCTGTACCTTCCAGAGGTCCTGCATCCCTGTCCATGGTTTATATGGCTGCCACAAGGACTGTCTGATTCCCATTCCATTTAGGCTGCAACAGATCAGCTCTTTCACTCTCAGCCGTAAATGTTTCTCCTCTGACTCAGGTAGTTGCCCCGATGTGTGGATCAGACCCCCGCTTCAGTTCCCCTACCAGCCAAAGGCAGGTCCAGTCCTAAGACTCTTGTTTTTCCCCCTGGTTCCTTCATCCTACCGAGTTTTGCATGGTTCTGTATATTCTTTTCCACTGGCCAGGTAATCCTGTCCGCTCTCAGCTGGTGTTCTGCATGCACTTCTGTGTCTGAAGGTGTATTCCTCATGTATCTGTGCAGAGAGGTGCACTCCACGTCTACCTACTCCTCTGCCATCTTGTTCTCTCCCCTCTCAGGATATTTTAAATAGCATTTTTAAATGGTACTTCCAAGCCAGGAAACGTGCCTTTGCTTTTAGTCTATTGACTATTCTTCATAGCGCATTTTCATCATATTCAGTTCAGTTCAGTTCAGTCGCTCAGTCGTTTCTGACTCTTTGTGACCCCATGAATCACAGCATGCCAGGCCTCCCTGTCCATCACCAACTCCCGGAGTTCACTCAAACTCATGTCCATCGAGTCGGTGATACTGGATTGGGCCAATCAGGAATTCTGCAGTTGGTCATTGATTTGTTAGTGGCCTTTCAAACTAACTTTCAAAACAAGGTTAAGAATACTGGGATAAAATTAGGCCATGAGCAGCTCCAAATACCATCACAAGAAACGATCTGAAAAAATGTCCTGAAGATGTATGCTTTGGCTGCAGATAGGACACACATCCCTATTATTGTTGAACCTACACTCTGTAGCACAGTGTAGCCTAGCAGATTCAATGTCTCCGTGGGTTTTCAGTTTACTGAGGGCTCTGAACTGGAAACACATGCATAAGAAATGTGAGCAGAAAAGTCAAAGGAAAACCCTATTCAAATGACAAGATTAATCTTGGCAATGATATCAAGATTGTCATTCCAGAAAGCCTTAAAACCCATGACGCCCATAATCAGAGAAGCAATAGCAAAAGTTCCCCACAAAGCACACAGGGGATGAGGAATTAACAATCAGGAAACAGTGAACATAGCTGTTGATGCAGCAGTCCCATTTTGAACAGTGTTTCTAATGTTGCAGAATATTGACCAAAATATACGAATGCCTGGTTGTATACCATTAGGGAACTTCACACTTGGCCACGTCTCGGAACTGGTTTCACATCAGTTTCTTATTGAAGAAGAAATACCCATGGTTTGAATGAAGGCCTGGGAACAGATGATTTCCTGTGATGGTGTAATATTAATGTTATACACAAAAAGTGGAAATTTCATTTAAAAAGTGGGTTTATTGCTTAGAAAAATGTCTTATCATTTATATCTCAATGGAGGTTTTCCATATATTTGACATATTCTCGTAACCAAAACTTTGTAAGGGTTTTCTCGACGTACTCACTGTTTTCAAACTCTGCCAGATGACCTTTCTCCAATTTTTGCCTCTTTGTTTCTTTATCCCAATAGTCGAGAATCTCAGTGATGAGAAGCATAACCCTGGGACCATAAGTTGACAAACGTTCCTCTTCCACATTATGATATGGTGTGATGGAGGAGTTGTAACTTGCCAAATTTTGGAGGCCTAAAGCTTCCTGCACTTGAAAACATCCATATATACTGGTTATGATGTACAAAATGTATAGGCGCACTACAAAAACTTGGACTCAGTGCTTGTGAGAAAAGGATAGGTTCTCTCAATAATAGATTCACAGGATTCCATAGGTAAAATAGAGTGTCGACGCAAATTTGCTATATGGCTCAGGAAACCCAGACGAGCTCTGTATCAACGTAGAGGGGTGGGATATAGAGGGAGTTTGGAGAGAGTTTCAAAAGGGAGGGGATATATGTATACCTATGACTGATTCATGTTGAGGTTTGACAGAAAACAACAAAATTCTGTAAAATAATTATCCTTCAGTCAAAAGAGAAATTAAAAAAGAATAGACTCATTGGATGGATATCAGCTTTATGTTCATCTTGGAGAAAGTACATGGGAGGCAGAAGGACTATTTTAATGAGGAATATTTTGGTCAGGAGTTTCCTGTGTCTTCAGCCAGTGTGGACAGACTACTTCTCTTTTATCATCCATGGCCATAAATGCTCCAAAACAGGGCAATGTTATGAAAATAACAAAAGAGCAGGGTTGTTCCAATATAAATGCAAAAGTGTTGTACAGACCTGACAGAGGTCATAATTCCTGTATAGAAAGCGAGGACATTGGTGATGGTGGTGCTTGTCACGGATACTGCCACTTTTGAGTAGACATTGGACATCTGCTTGCTTATGCTATTCATTTCATCAACCCCAACACCTGTTAGAGAAAGAAACAGAGTCTCCATACGTTTTTAACATCCATCAAAAATTAACAAGATCAACCCAAACCGTTTTCTTTACCTGTCTCTCAAGATCTCACACTGATCTTGCAGGGTGCTTGTGTGAATGAATTACATGTCCTGAGCAAAGCAAGTGATGGGCCATGCTCTGGGGTTTTGCAGTGCCTTGAAATGACTGAAGGCAGACCCCCAAATGGGAGCCTTGTTGGGGTTTATATACTGACCTCCCAATGCCAAGAGACCCAACGTCCCTGCGAGGGCAGCGGCCAGAAATGGGTGAAGTGTGTGGACTGAATTTTCTTTTCTCGGTCACCTTTTCCTGGTCTCTTTGACCATTCTATAATTGCATGGGGAATTAGAACTACTAACCTAATCTGTCAGATCATAGACTTTCAAGGGACTTGTGATCCATGCCGTTACTCTGTACTTTTACATAGACCTCAAACTATATGGATGGAAGTGCCTAGCCTTGCTAGGAGCTGAAAGTTACAGGAGCACGTTTGGGAGTGAGGTGTAGCTCTAGTTCCAGGAACGTCTCTCAGACTAGAGGCCATTCTCTTGGCTGCCTGCCTCAGGGGCCAGGGTCCTAAAAGTAAGTCTTTGTCATGGCTGTGCCTCTGATCTATGTGGGTAGCAGCATTGCTGGTGACCATGAGGTTTTTGAAGACACAGATCGGGAATTGCAGGATCTGGTCAGATTGGAAGTAGGGTGGGCTTCTTCCTTTGGTAGGGCTAGCTCTTAGCAGACCAGAGAAATCTCTCCAATGGCTTGTCCCTCAACTCCCTAGATATTCCTTTTGTGAAATCACTAGGAATGAACTGGAAGGATTGGCCTTAGTAGCTTGAGGACAAAAATCATTTTCTTCTCGCTGGCCGACCCTCCACTCCCTCTTTTGCTATCACATATACTGGTGTGGTAACACTCAGAAGAGACATCTTGGGTTTTTTGTTCATCTCTTTATAACTCAACACTTCTACTGTTGTCAGGACTATACTTGGGAATGTGTGCAGGCACATGGAACATGGATGCTTCGCCTAGTAGTCCTAGCTTGGGAAAAATTCCGGAAAAGCTACTCTGCTCCACCCTCGGTGGCATCAGAGGAGAAGCGAAAATCAGACAAAGGTCTTAATGGTGAGGAACTGGACATCAGTCTGAGATGCCATCAGGTCTACCCCTGGTGCATCTCCACCCCGCTTCGGTGGTAGAACTGGGAGGTACGGGTAAGGCACCTGTGTCGGTAAGGGACAGACTAAGTCTGAGCATGGAAGGAAAACTTCGGTGGAAAGTCTGTGTAGACCCCCATCGAGAGCAGGGAGGGACGCCTCCGGTGAAAAGAAGCCATGGCTGTGGATGCCACATGTTTCTCTTTTACAGATGGGAGCTAGCAGTTCCAGAATCACTTTAAAATGTATTTTTAAAAACTAGGACAAGTTTGATCCCCAGAGTTTAAAAAAAGACAGGCCTGATCTTTTTCTGTGATACCGAATGGCCATGGTATCCTTTGGAAGATGGGGAACACTGACCAGTTGAATGGTCTCAATTATAATACAGTTTTATGATTAGATCAGTCCTGCAGAAAACAAGAGAAATGGGTAGAAGTGCCATATGTATTGCTCCTTATCTGTCTGCGAGACATGCCAGACTTATGTCCTAAGGGTGAAGATTTCGGTGTGAAACCTTCAGCTGCCTCCTGTTCTCTTACTTTGCCCCTGTATCTGGGGCTCCCAACTTAACAGGCTGAGCCATGGTACCCTTCCAGAACAGGTTGTCTCAGTCTCAGTAGAAACTCAAACAGTCCCAATTCATAGAAGCCTTTACAAGACTAACTTTATGACCTTACTTGGAGAGATATAATGTATGTCTTGGGACAGATGCTGACTCTTGACCTGAGAACTCAAGTTTTGGGATGAATGGCTTGAGCATGAGACAAGGGGAAAGAGGGAACACAAAAGAGCCCTCCTTCCTACTAAGAGCCAAGCAGTTCCCACAACAGAGCCAGAATGGGACTATAGCATGGCTAAAAGGTAGGATCAGAACCACTTTGCCAGGTGTATTCTTGAAGGACTCAAGGGAATTCACACTAAGACTTTAAACTACGCTAAGTTGGCTGACATAGAACAGGGAGAGAAGAAAACTCCTGATAAATTCCTAGATAGACTACAAGAGGCTCGGCTCTCTGCTGATCCCGAAAGTACAGAGAAAGGAATGATCTTAAAGATAGATTTCTTATTCAGTCAGCTCCAGATATCTGCCATAAGTTATGAAAACAGGCGTTTGGACCAGATCAGTCTTCAAAAAACTGTTACAGCTGGCTCAGATGGTATATTATGGTAAAGAATACAAAGAGGAAAAGAGAAAAAAACCTGGCAAAAGACTGAAGCCCCAACAATGGCTGTTAGATCCACTCTGAAACAGCCTGTGAGAAGGGCCCAGAGTAACCCAGGTGAAAAGGAGTGGACTATTATTATGGTGGAAAGGAGAGGCATCTCAAGCGGGATTGCCCTCAGGCACCTAATCTGCACCTGGCTTCATGTCTGGTCTGTAAAACGACCACACCTGAGGAGAGACTGCCCTCTGAGACATAGGACCCAGGGGTTAGACTCTCGAGGCAATTGGGACTGAAAGTGCCCAGGAGTCCGCAAACAAGCTCCCATCCTAATTATATCTGTGAAACCCTGGGTATTAATAACTGTGGAGGGCCAGTCAGTCGACTTTCTTTTGGACACTGGGACAACTTTCTCTGTGCTCACTGAAGCCCCTGGCCTGCTTTCCTCCTGATCCACTACTGTAACGGGACTGTCAGGATGAGCCAAACACTATTATTTCAGTCATCCTTTAAGCTCAACTGGAACTCTGTGCTGTTTTCTCAGGAGTTTCTGATCATGCTGGAGTCTCCCTCATCCCTTCTAGGGAGGGATATACTGAACATGGTCCAGGCTTCTGTTTTCACGAATATGGAGCCTGCTCTTTTAAGTGAACAAAATGTAAATCCTATTGTGTGGGTTGATGGAAAAACTGTGGGTTGAGCCCAAAATGCTGTTCCTGTTATTATCAAGCTCAAAGACCCTCGCTTATTTTCACATCAAAAGCAGTATCCACTAAAGCCTGAGGTTAAGGAATGGGCGAAACCTTATTGTACTGACTTCTCATGAAGTCAGTGGGATCTTAAACTCTAAAGTTCAGAGAAACAATGGTCCATCTTAAAGCTACTGTAACTCAAGGAGTGTCAAAAGTTCTAGAAATAGAATATCACTTACACTGATCCTGGAGATCCCAATCTTCAGGAAACGTTGAAAAGGCCAATGCCGTTATTAAAAGATATCCGTGTAAGCTAACTCAGGAAACACAAGACAGTTGCTTGAAAGTTTTACCCGTGGATTTAATGAGGGCTTGAACTGCCCCTAAGAAGGGACTGTGTCTATGACAGACTGTTTTTGTGCACAGATATTGTCATAGATCCTAAAACCTTAGAATTAACTATGTGACTCAGCTTTCAGCTTTTCAGCCTCCTCGTCAGGGAAAGGCTTTGTGTGGTGGATTTCTCTGCTTCAAGGGAGGACTTTCTTCAACTCTGTGAATACCTTCACTGACAACAATTGTATATGACACCTCTTCTTGATCTGATGACATCAGTTCAGTTCAGTTCAGTCGCTCTGTCGTGTCCGACTCTCCGCGACCCCATGAATCACAGCACGCCAGGCCTGCCTGTCCATCACCAACTCCCGGAGTTCACTCAAACTCATGTCCACAGAGTCGGTGATGCTATCCAGCCATCTCATTCTCTGTCGTCCCCTTCTCCTCCCGCCCCCAACCTTTCCCAGCATCAGAGTCTTTTCCAGTGAGTCAACTCGTCGCGTGAGGTAGCCAAAGTATTGCAGTTTCAGCTTTAGCATCAGTCCTTCCAATGAACACCCAGGGTTGATCTCCTTTAGAATGGACTGGTTGGATCTTCTTGCATCAAACACTCCTAAAATGGACTGATGTAATTATGGACATAATGTAACTTTTAATTTTGATTATGTTTTAGGTTGGTTTAATGTCTGTTTTGCCTTAGATCTGTAACTGTAAAACAGGGTTTGTCTCTAACCGTCTGAAAGCTTTTAAGTTATGAAAGGTTGTCCAGGCTCCTATGAGTGCCCCAGCCTCCTCCAACTATTACTTGGGGCCCCTGGATCAGAGACCCTCAGTATGAGGGTTAGGAGAATATGTTGCATCAACAACTTCGGGACAATGCCCCTCAACAGCAGGAAGTAATTATGGAATGAAAACAACAGCCCTTTCCCTAGGCAACATGATTCTCTTAAAAGAAAAGGGGGAATGAGAGAGTCAATTCCTAGGTAGGTTGATAAGTCCAGGGTCCCTGAGGAAGGAGGAAGGGGTCTGGAGCCCTCAAGAAGGAGAAAGGGGTCTGGGGCTCCCAAGGAGAAAAGGACAAACATTCTTTTCTACATTGCTTTTTCTTAGTGAATATAACAATGTATCTTGCTCAAGGACATGTTTCTCCTTAACAAGAACCTTCTGACTAATCCTGTCATCTTAAAATGTATATTATGGGAGTGGATCTGGTAAGATCTTTCTATTGTTTGTTCTAATCTTGTTCATTTAAGATGTATATTGTGGGAGTGGGTCTGGAAAAAGTATATAAGGGCTTGATAAGACTAGCTAGAGGGACACTCTGCTTCCCCCTTCTGATGTCTATGTCAGAAGCATGCTCTGTCCCATTTTATACTTTAATAAAACTCTGCTACACAAAAGCTCTTGAGTGATCAAGCCTGGTCCCTGGTCCAGAAGAAGCTGAATCTTCTTCTTCAGAGATCACAAATCCAACATCATTCACCATAAGCTATCATACAATTAGCCTGTTTTTGTTTTTTCCTATTCTAAATCACACTGAAATGAACATACTTATTCTATTTTGTGAGCACCTTTCCAATAAATAGGACAAATTCCCAGAAGTGTAGTTGGCAGGTCAAAGTTACTCCGTTTTAAATTTTTAAGTCTTTTGATTTGTTGCAAAGTTATATTTTAAAAGTGTACCAATTTACAAATTTTCTTCAGCAGAATATGTGTTCATTTGCATAGAACTTTCCCCAAACCTTCAGTCTTGCTATAATATGCATTAATCTAATAAGAAGACAAGGTGTCTCACTTTTGGTTTAACTTGCATCCCTTCATTAATCGAAAGGTCTAAGATTTCTTTCTTATATTTTGAGTGATTAGTATTTTGGATTCTGTGTGTGTGTGAAATGACTGTTCATGTCCCTGGTGTGTGTTTTTCCATTTGGGGTACTAGATTTTTCCAACTCTTAAAGGCACATAGTTCCATTTGATTTTCTTTAACTCCTGATTCCTCATTTTGGATCTGTAGAGTCACCTATATATAATTCTTTAGCTTAATCTAACACAATACCCTTCCTTTACCCACCCCACACCCCCACATACACAGTGTGCAGCCTCACACTTTGTTTTACTTACCTAGAATAAGAAATGGTGAATTTGCAACTATGATCTCATATGGTACCCCAGCATACAACATCAGGCTAAAGCTGCTCACCACTGCCAAGGCAGCAGAAATGACTCCAAAGGCTGCAACCCACATTTTGTTTTGTATTCAGTCATACCTGTAAATTTTGAGGGAAAAGTCACGGAACTTGTGCTGGTAGCTTCCATACTGAAATTCTAGGAATTCATAACATTTTTGACTCAGACACCTCCTCAGAGCCCTCTTATGCAATAATTCCCATACCTGTCTGCTGGAGAACTTCAATTTCCAGGCACTATCCCAGACCAGTTGAACAGAAGAAGGAGGGGGAGGAGGGGACAGGAAAGTTGGGAATCTGTGCTGTTACCAAATTACAATGGTTGATTCTAATGCAGCAAGCCAAGCATGAATCCACCAACTGACCTTTCAGAACCACAAAGATATACTAAAGCATTGCAAATAGCTATGATCTTCACTCTGATCTTCAAAGGAGCGTGAATGGAAGCAAGCAATATGAAAGTGCCTACGTCTAGGTATCTTCTCACCTACTTATGAGTCCACTTAGCCATAAACACAATCCTAAATATCTCCTGTATGTCAAAGCTTATTTAACATATATTGTAGCTAACAAAAAGAATGAAAGCCTCCTTCTAGAAGATTTTCGTGGTTCTACTCTGCTAGAGAAGTGTGCTCTAGAAAAGAGGCTGTGTATGTGTGTGCTCAGTTGATTCAGTCATGTCCAACTGTTTGTGACCCTATGGACTATAGCCTACTAGGCTCCTCTGTCCATGGGAGTCTCCAGGCACATAATAGTGGAGTCGGTTGCCATGCCCTCCCTCTAGTGGATCTTCCCCACCCAGGGATCAAACCCATGTCTCCTGCAATGCATTTCAGGTGGATTCTTTACTGTTGAGCCACCAGGGAAGCCCAAGAAAGGTGGCTACTAACTCCAAAAAAAAAAAAAAGTAACGTGCTCCATTTTGCATAACACGTCTTATGCCTGTTTCTTGGTTGGACCAACAAAAATGGGAATATATATATAGCATTTTAAAAAGACTGGATTTAATACTTTAACTCCCCAACAACCACAACTTTACATCTTAAAATATTGACAACAATCTCTTCATTTTTTATGTTTTACTTCATTGCTAACTGCTTCAAAACAATTGATGGATAACTGCCTCCAGAAACTTTTAGTAGGAGAGGGAAACTCAATTTGATTTGAAGACTAGCAAAGTCAGTTATGGAAAAGCAGCTACTGATTCCCAAAGAGCAAGAATATAACTAAAGACCTTATACATGCAGGCTACATTAAAATAACTAAACTTTCTTCTTATTAAAACAACTCTGTGTGTCTGTATTTCATTTTTTCTCAAAGTATTGGTGCTATTAGTTAAACTCAGGGCCCCAAAGCAGCACACACACACACACTCAGGGCCCCAAAGCAGCACACACACACACACACACCCCCCCCCCCCAAAGCAAAAGGATTTTTTTTTTGTTACAGAAAAAAATTTGATTACAACCAATACTTTCTGTGGACTTCCCTATAGCTCAGATGCTAAAGAATCTGCCTTCAATGCAGGAGATCTGGGTTTGAACCCTGGGTCAGGAATATCCCCTGGAAAAGGAAATGGTAATCCACTCCAGTATTCTTGCCTGGAGAATCCTATGGACAGAGAGGCCTGGCGGGTACAGACCACAGGGTCACAAAGAGTTGGACATGATTAAGTGACTAACACACACAAACACACAATACTTTCTTAAAGCAACAATATTGGTTTACAGGAGTTTAAGATAAAAGTACCACAGATGAACCTTGAAATCAGAAAGATTAACAGGATAAAAGCTACATGTGACATGTTTAGCCCTATTCCCTCTTTCAGTTTTCTGGATTGGTGGTATAAATTTTTCAGAGGATGGGGGGAGTGAAGTATATTATTGGCTAGAGCTATTTGACTTTGACTAGCCGCTGTGTTGATTCTCCCTAAATGACCTTTATTTTTAATAATCAATAGGCAATGGAAGGAAAGATATGAATGCAGAACACTAGTGAATACACTTGGAGATTTTCTAGTCCCCAAGAAGGACTTTGGTTAAACAGTTTATCAGAATGACTTTGGATAGTCTTAGAACTTTAGATTCCTGCAGTCCTGGAACACAGCTCTGCAGACTCTGAGCTACAGTTCGTAGATAAGTTGCAGAATCCATGTGTCTAAAAATGTCTTCATGTGATTCCAGTGCCCAGGCTGACTTGGGCATCACTGGCAGCAAATGACCAATCAAATCAGCTCACTATTAAAAACAGAAACTATACCAGGAGTTCCCCGGTGGTCCAATGGTTAGGACACCGCAGTGCTTTCACTTCTGGGGCCTGGATTTGCCCCCCAAAAAGGCATAAATTGGTGAAATGAAGGATCAGTTCAGTTCAGTCGCTCAGTCGTGTCCGATTCTTTGCAACCCCATGAATCACAGCATGCCAGGCCTCCCTGTCCAACTCCTGGAGTTCACTCAAACTCATGTCCATCGAGTCTGTGATGCCATCCAGCCATCTCATTCTCTGTCATCCCCGTCTCTTCCCACCCCCAATTCTTCCTAGCATCAGACTCTTTTCCAGTGAGTCAACTCGATGCATGAGGTGGCCAAAGTACTGGAGTTTCAGCTTCAGCATCAGTCCTTCCAATGAACACTCAGGATTGATCTCCTTTAGAATGGACTGGTTGGATCAATAAGCTATGATTTATACAGAATATTAAATACCCAAACAATAGAAGTAAGTCCTTCCTTGTCAGCAATTATTTTAAATCTAAACAGATTAAACTTTCCAATCAAAAGGATATATTGTCAGAATGGATAAAACAGCATGATTCAACTATATGCTGTTTACAAGAGATTCCCTTTAGATCCAAAGACATAAAAAGATTGAAAGTTAAGAGGACTGAAAAAGATACTCCCTTGAATAGTAACCAAAAGAGACTAGGTAGGAGTGCCTATATTGATAACAGACAACATAGATTATTTCAAAAACTGTTAAAAGTTTTGAGACATAAAGGCATTACTTATGTATAAAAGGGCCAGTTAATCAAGAAGATATAATAACTATAAACATAAATGGACTTCATAACAGAGACCCAATATATATGAAGCAAATATTAACAGTATTATAGAGAGAAGTATATAGCTCTACAATAATAGTTGGGAAATTCAATACATCACTTTCAATAATGGATAAAACATCTAGGTAGATCATCTATAAGGAAAAGGAAAACATACAAAATACCATAAAACTTAGGAGATGTAGTGACACCAGTGCCCAGAGGTAAATTTATACTACGTTCCAAAAACAGAAAAGATCTCAAACCACCTTGTGGATTTAGATACCTTGTGGAACCAGAAAAAGAAGAGAAGGCCAAACACAAAGCTAATGGTAGGAATAAAATAAGAACAGTGATAAATAAAATTGAGAATAGAAAAACAATAGAGAAAACCAACAAAGCCAAACGTTGGTTATCTAAAAAATCAACGAAATTGAAAGACATTTATCTAGAGTGATAAAGAGGAAAAAAAATATAAATAACTAAATCAGACATGATGAATGGGGACTTCCCTACTGAATTTACAGAAATAGAAAGGATTTAAGAGATTACCATAAGCAACCTATGCCAACAAACTGGATAACATAGATAAAACACAAATCCCTAGAAATACACAAAGACATAACACTGACTCAAGATGAAACTCTCAACAGAACATGTAACAAGTAAAAGGATTGATCCATAGTCAAATACCTCCCCCCACCTTCAAAATAAAGTCCAGAATTGATGGCTTCACTAGTGAATTTTATCAAATATGTAAAGAAGAATTAATACCAATTCTTTTCAAACCCTTCCAAAAAAAACTGAAAGGAAGAGAACACTTCTTAACTCTTTTGATGAGGCCATGATTACACTGATAGCAATGCCAGACTAAGACATCACAAGGAAGCTACAGATAACACTTCTTATTAATATAGATACAAAAGTCCTTAACAAAATTCTAGCAAACACAATTCAATAAGCCTATGAAAAGTATACATCATGACCATATGGGAAAGGAAGAGTGGTTCAACATGACAGCATCAATCAATGTAATGCAGCACACTACCAGAACAAAGGATAACAACCATACGAATCCCTCACAAGGTACAGAAAAGGCACTGGACTGAACTCACTGTCTCTTCATGATAAAAACTCTCAAAAACAAGGAATGGAAGGAAAGTTCCTCAAAATTATAAAGGCAGTTATGAAAACTGCATGGCTAGGAACAAGATAAGGATGCCCACTTTTATTAGTGACATTCAAAGATATGATGTCCATGTGTAGAGTCTTGTGTTGTTGGAAAAGGGTGTTTGCTATGACCACTGCGTTCTCTGGGCAATTAGCCTTTGCCAATAGAGTTTTTGCTGTATATATTCAGCAAAAACAAGACTGGGAGCTGACTGTGGCTCAGATCAAGAACTCCTTATTGCAAATTTAGACTTAAATTGAAGACGGTAGGGAAAACCACTAGACCATTCAGGTATGACCTAAATCAAATCCCTTATGATTATAAGTGGAAGTGAGAAATAGATTCAAGGGATTAGATCTGACAGACAGAGCCCCTGAAGAACTATGGACGGAAGTTTGTGACACTGTACAGGAGACAGGGATCAAGATCATCCCCAAGAAAAAGAAATGTGAAAAAGCAAAATGGCTGTCTGGGGAGGCCTTACAAATAGCTGTGAAAAGAAGAGAAGTGAAAAGAAAAAGAGAAAACAAAAAAAGATACCCATTTGAATGCAGAGTTCCAAAGAATAGCAAGGAGAGATAAGAAAGCCTTCCTCAGTGATCAATGCAAAGAAATAAGAGGAAAACAACAGAATGGGAAAGACTAGATCTCTTCGAAAAATTAGAGATAGCAAGGAAACATTTCATGCAAAGATGGGCACAATAAACGACAGAAATGGTATGGACCTAACAGAAGGAGAAGATATTAAGAAGAGGTAGTAAGAATACAGAGAAGAACTCTACCAAAAAGATCTCATAACCCAGATAATCACAATGGTATAATCACTCACCTAGAGCCAGGCATCCTGGAATGTGAAGTCAAGTGGGCCTTAGGAAGCATCACTAAGCTAATGAGGTTGATGGAATTCCAGTGGAGCTCTTTCAAATCCTAAAAGATGGTGCTGTGAAAGTGCTACACTTAAAGTGCTAGCAAATTTGGAAAACTTAGGACTGGAAAAGGTGTTTTCTTTCCAATTCCAAAGAAAGGCAATGACTAACTACCACACAATTGCATTCATCTCACATGCTAGCAAAGTAAAGCTCAAAATTCTCCAAGCCAGCCTTCAACAGAATGTGAACTGTGAACTTTCATATGTTCAAGCTGGATTTAGAAAAGACAGAGGAGCCAGAGATCAAATTGCCAACATCCACTGGATCATACAAAAAGGAAGAAAGTTCCAGAAAAACATCTATTTCTGCTTTATTGACTACACCAAAGCCTTTGACTGTGTGGATCACCATAAACTGTGGAAAATTCTTAAAGAGATGGGAAACCAGACCACCTGACCTGCCTCTTGAAAAATCTGTATCCAGGTCAGGAAGCAACAGTTAGAATTGGACAGGGAACATCAGACTGGTTCCAAATAGGAAAAGGAGTACTGTCAAGGCTGTATATTGTCACCCTGCTTATTTAACTTATACGCAGAGCACATGAAGAGAAGCACTGGGCTGGATGAAGCACAAGCTGGAATCAAGATTGCCGGGAGAAATATCAATAACCTCAGATATGCAGATGACACCACCCTTATGGCAGAAAGTGAAGAGGAACTCAAAAGCCTCTTGATGAAAGTGAAAGAGGAGAGTGAGAAAGCTGGCTTAAAGCTCATCATTCAGAAAATGAAGATCATGGCATCTGGTCCCATCACTTCATGGGAAATAGATGGGGAAACAGAGGAAACAGTGTCAGACTTTATTTTGGGGGGCTCCAAAATCACTGCAGATGGTGATTGCAACTATGAAATTAAAAGACGCTTGCTCCTTGAAAGAGTTATGACCAACCCAGGCAGCATATTTAAAAGCAGAGATATTACTTTGCCAACAAAGGTCTGTCTAGTCAAGGCTATGGTTTTTCCATTAGTCATGTATGGATGTGAGAGTTGGACTATAAAAACGCTGGGCACCGAAGAATTGAAGATTTTGAACTGTGGTGTTAGGGAAGGCTCTTGAGAGTCCTTTGGACTGCAAGGACACCCAACCAGTCCATCCTACAGGGAATCAGTCCTGAATATTCATTGGAAGGACTGATATTGAAGCTGAAACTCCAATACTTTGGCCACCTGCTGTGAAGAACTGACTCATTTGAAAAGACCCTGATGCTGGGAAAGATTGAAGGCAGGAGGAGAAGGGGACGACAGAGGATGAGATAGTTGGATAGCATCACCGACTCAATGGACATGAGTTTGACTAAACTCTGGAAGTTGGTGATTTACAGAGAGGCCTGGCGTGCTGGAGTCCAAGGGGTTGCAAAGAGTCTGACACGATTGTGCAACTGAACTGATTAAATATAAAAAGTACAATTTTATTGGAAAAACCACTTTTTATCAGACTTACTAAATTAAGATGCATCTATTTCCTAAAATAGATTTCAATCCTCACCAACATTATTCTCATTTTACATTGTTGTTACAGTTATTGTACACACTATGAAATCTTTTTCATGAAAACGAACATGAAAATGGAACGAACTCTATCATAGCAATGTCCGTTACTGAGCTGCCTCTGATAGGGTGATTTATCATCAGCATGATTTTTAACGATCTAATTTCTGGGGCTCAATTAGGTTATCCATCAATTTTCATGAAAGCAAAGTATTAGAAATCATCTGAGTGGCAGAAAGATTTAATACTAAATGAATAGACTCATTCACTTTCTCAAAAACAGCACTCTGTCTGGCACCTGAGAAATCTGTGGGCCCTGGAGAAACTCATCACAGTAAGCAGAGGGAGAGAGGCAGGTCTCACCTTTATGGGGAGGTCTTTGTAGAAAGTGAGACCCTCCACCCCACTGGGACCGCTCACAGTCTCTCAGCCCTCGGCAGAGCAGCCTCTGGAAAGTGTGTACAGGCAGGCTGGGGAGCTTCGATTTCTTTTTAATTCATGTACTGATGTAACCTTAGCAAGCATTCACATAGCACCAAGCATGTGGGGGCCCAATTGTGAAGGCTACCCACTTGAAAAACATTTGGGAAAATCTTTTTATTTCCCCCTCTTAGACATTAAGCTAAGAATATTAAAATCTAAAGAAAGCTGTTTCACTTTTGAATTTTTGAAACCAGTTTGCTCCCCCACCCCAATCTTTTTTCCCGAAGAACACACAGTTGTATAGAAAGAGACTTTAAGTTATCTGCTCTGGTCCTCAGAGCTCCAAACTGAATCTCCTGTGAGTTCATATGTGGCCTGATGTGTTCATGACGACTACAGGCCTCTCTAGTCTCCAGGGGACCTGAGATTGGTTGGTTTTCATGGACTGTTACCTGCTAGGGCAGTGTTCCTCTGTGCCCCAGCCTTCCTATTCAGATTATCCATTTTTAGATGGACATTTTGGTACAACAGGAAGGTGTCTGTGCTACTGATGTGGGGGCAACACCCACTGCAGCCATGAACTTGAAGCCTTATGATCAGCTCTCAAATAACCACCAGTGGATGGTCAATTTGATGCCTCCCTAGCTGTCTCTCTGGGCCCCATGGTCCATGATGGTGTGGGCCAAGTCAAGAGAGGACTATGATTAGAGGCAGAGTACAAGTAAAATCCAAACATATATGAGTGGTATGTGTGCATGAGAAAGAGACTGTGTCTCATCAAATGACTGCTTTTTATTACATCCAGAGCCACGTGGATTGTAATCATCTGGTTTGAATTGTCCATCTTTTCATTGCCAAACACAAAGAGTTGGCCGCATTATCATGATGAAGGTGAGAAAACACAGTTCAAGTACCACCTCTAGGGAGAGATGTCCCTGAAGCTGTTCACTCTATGGAAAGAGGGCCGGGTCCCCTGACTTGGGTCACATTTTGGAACATCGCAGGCATATGATCTAAGACACCACCACTGACAATACACAGGAACAAGTCCCTGCTAGCCTTTCCTCCAGGAAGACTCCAGGACTTGAAGTTAGAAATCAGTCATTATGCTATGCATCAGTGCTGAACATTTTGGTTAGCATGGAGATCCAGTCAGACTCTTCACTCTGACTACAGCTCAGAACTCAAACAAATCAGTCATATCTGCTGGGAAAGAAGGTTGGAGAGCAAGCTGGTGGAGCGTCTCTGTTCTTGGAACACAGGAACCGTGAAGTGTGTCTGCCTGTATCTTCATTCCACACACTGCCTTCACTCTACACAGAACAAGAGTGCTGGTGAGAGCCGGAGGCCAACCGCGTGGATGACTGGTCCAGCCTCAACCGGAACTGGCTTGGCCCTTGGGAAGCCTGTGTTCTCACCTGTGAAGCTGCAAAATAACCAGTGCATTTTTATAAGCTTCTGCAAACTGAGGAGAACAGAAATCAAAACAGCTGGAAGAAACAAGATAAGGCATCGAAACTAGTTTTTGATCTTAAAACCACTGGAGGTTTCCTGGGAAATTATCCTCCCAAACTCCCATTTATGGAGAAGGAAATGGCAACCCACTCCAGTATTCTTGCCTGGAGAATCCCAGGGATGGGAGAGCCTAGTGGGCTGCCATCCATGGGGTCGCACAGAGTCGGACACGACTGAAGTGACTTAGCAGCAGCAGCAAACTGAGGAGAACAGAAATCAAAACAGCTGGAAGAAACAAGATAAGACATCAAAACTAGTTTTTGATCTTAAAACCACTGGAGGTTTCCTGGGAAATTATCCTCCCAAACTCCCATTTATGGTAAGACAAGGAGAGCAGAAATCAAACAGTTTGCTTACAGGTGAAGGGGTAGAGCTCTCAGTGCTTCAGGTCATGAGTTCTAGATGCGAAGGTTCAGGGAAACATGCCAGTGACGTGCCAGGAAATAAACACCACACAGCGAGGCCATGAGCAGGATATTCTACATGCTCAGTGAAAACTCCTGGACAAATTCGGCTTAAATATTTTATCCTTAACGCTTTGTAGAAGGGCTGGGGAAGGAGAGCAGGGTGAGGAAAACAAGGCAGCTAGATTAAAATTTCTTTCATGTAATGAGATAGGCAAAATATAGCTAAAAATAATAATATGTCTAAGTGTAAGTCTTGAGGAAGACAGCTCTTTTTATTCAATAAGTAACTTTTAATTAGACTAATGTTCCTCCTTTGGTTTCAAATAGTTCTGATTCTCTTCTTAAGATGCTAATTGTCTACACCCTTCATGTGGCTTATGACCGTAATTTTAAGTTTTTAAAGCAGCTGCATGATGTAAATATGAATCTGTGAAAAGCAGGATATACATACAATACTATATATATATATATATATATATATATATATACACACAATAAATATGTCATGTTAAGCTTTCCTATCATTTACCAACTTATTAAATTTTTTATAAAAATGGTTCAATTGGCACCAGAACACTGAAAAAACAAGGAGATATGTTGCTGAATCAGAAACTTCTGGCTTCTCATCTTTTATAACTCCTCTGAAGGTAGTTAGCAAGATTCTTCTTTTAACCCTGGCCATGCTTTGCCACTCTGCTATCTTTAGTGTAGGTTTATGGATGTTCATAATGTCCTTGCTTAACAACTGTCATAGGAAGCAAATTCTATTCATTCATCTCAAATATCCGGTTCACTCCCCATCAATCAGGGCCCAAGCCGTGTCCAAGCCCCTCCCAGAGTTGTCCTTCTCTCCTGACCACTCTAGTGCACATCCATGCAACTTCTTCCTAAATTCCTGCAACACTCTCTTTGGTATCACTGAAAATTCAAAACTTACCGCCTGACATTGTCATTTATATATATAGACATATAATATATAAAATGCCGTATGTAAGATATATGTAAAATATAAATATATAAAAATTATATAGAGTCCCTTGAAATAAAGAATTCCATTGAATTGGTTTCAGATGACTTGGTGTATTTTTTCTTGTCCTCTACTTGTGTGATATCCATCTGAAATTCAATTATTATTAGAACTGCAAGAAATAGAGGAATAGGATCTTACCTCCTAGAGGTCCCATGTCAGTACACGTTCCCTGGTCTCATGCTCCCTTGAGCTCTCCTCTCTCTTTCATCTCCAACTTTTTATTCTTTTTATAGTTTTTTGTACAATATTTTCTCTTTACCTTTTTATTTTGAAGTATGTTTCATAACTTCCATCTTTACTGTATAATCTTTCTCAGAAGACCAAGTACACACTCCATCCTCACACCAGCTCTGTGTTTAGGAGCTGTTTGACTGGGTTGTCTCTGTGTTTGACTTACATTTGCATATTCCACAATATTACCACATGCCAGGAGAGGCAAAACATTTTCCTGTCTGTTTCTCATTTTGACCCATGTCACGCTAAAATGAAGCAAAAGAAAGGGTTGCAGACAGACCATTGAATGCATTGTTTAACATGCTGGCCTTTTATAATTGCATTTCATATTTTCCAAAGATGAGCCCATGCATCAGAGCTCTGGCCAGTCATTTGGCGCCTTCTGCAGGACACAAAGAGCCTCAGGCTGGGAAAATCAGATCTGATTTAATGAACATCAAGGTGGCCACCACATTCCTAGAACCACTCTGAATAAACCATTTCCTGCTGTCAAAATAACTATACTACCCAAAGCAATCTACAGATTCGATGCAATGTCTATCAAATTACCAATGGTGTTTTTCACAGAACTAGAACAAAAAATTTTACAGTGTGTATGGAATTACAAAACACCCTTAAGAGCCAAAGCAATCTTGAGAAAGAAAAGCAGGAGCTGACAGAATCAGGCTCCCTGAGTTCAGACTGTACTAGAAGCTACAGTAATGAAAACACTGGTACTGACACAAAACCCAAAAATATATGGCATAGTTCACTAGAACAGGATAGAAAGTTCAGAAAGAAACCCACACACCTATGGTCAATTAATCTAGGACAAAAGAGGTAAAATGATGCAAGGAGAAAAGACAGCCTCCTCAATAAGCTGTGCTGAGAAAGCTGGACAGCTAGTATAAGAATGAAATCAGAATACTCCCTAACACCATCCACAAAAATAAACTACAAATGGATTAAAGACCTAAATGTAAGGAGAGACAGTATAAAATTCTTAGAGGAGAACATAGGCAGAATACTCTCTGCCACAAATCACAGCAATATCTTTTTTGACCCACCTCTTAGAGTAATGAATATAAAAACAAAAATAAGCAAATGGGACCTTACTAAACTTAAAGGCTTTTGCACAAGATACCATAAACAAAACAGAAGACAATCAACAGAACGGGGGACAATATTTCCAAATGATGCAACTGACAAGAGATTACTCTCCAAAATATTCAGGCTTTCCAGGAGTCATGTACACATGTGAGAGTTGGACTATAAACTAGACTGAGCACTGAAGAATTGATGCTTTCATACTGTGGTGCTGGAGAAGACTCTTGAGAGTCCCTTGGATAGCAAGGAGAATGAACCAGTCAATCTTAAAAGAAATCAACCCTGAATATTCATTGGAACGACTGATGCTAAAGCTCTAATACTTTGGACACTTGATGCGAAGAGCCTACTTACTGGAAAAGACCCTGATGCTGTGAAAGACTGAGGGCCAGAGGAGAAGGGGGTGACAGAGGATGAAATGGTTAGACGGCATCTTCAACTTGATGGCTGTGAGTTTGAGCAAACTCCGGGACATGGTGAAGGACAGGGAAGCAAGGTGTGTTGCAATCCATGGGGTTGCAAAGAGTTGGACATGACTGAGCAAGGTAATAATAACAATAACATGCAGAGGTTCACAAAGAAATGTGACTGGAAGGGGAAACTACAACTGGGAGTTGACATCACTCACTTCAGTTCCGTCGCTCAGTCCTGCCAGACTCTTTGCGATCCCATGGGCTGCAGCACGCCAGGCCACCTTGTCCATCACCAACTCCTAGAGCTTACTCAAACTCATGTTCATTGAGTCAGTGATGCCATCCAACCATCTCATCCTCTGTCATTCCTTTCTCCTCCCGCCTTCAATCTTACCCATCATCAGGGTCTTTTCCAATGAGTCAGTTCTGTGCATCACGTGGCCAAAGTATTAGGAGTTTCAGATTCAGCATCAGTCCTTACAATGAATATTCAGGACTAATTTCCTTTAGGATTGACTGGCTGGATCTCCTTGCAGTCCAAGGGACTCTCAAGAGGTTTCTCCAACACCACAGTTCAAAAGTTTCAATTCTTCGGCGATCAGCTTTCTTTATAGTCCAACTCTCACATCCATACATGACTATTGGAAAGACCACAGCTTTGACTAGATGATCCTTGGTTGGCAAAGTAATCTCTCTGCTTTTTAAAATGCTATCTAGGTTGGTCTAGCTTTTCTTCCAAGGAGTAAGCGTCTTTTAATTTCATGGCTGCAGTCACCATCTACAGAGATTTTGAAGCTCCAGAAGACAAAATCTCTTATTGTTTCCATTGTTTCCCCATCTATTGCCATGAAGTGATGGGACTGGATGTCGTGATCTTAGTTTTCTGAATGTTGAGTTTTAAGCCAATATTTTCACTCTCCTCTTTAACTTTCATCAAGAGACTCTTTAGTTTTTCTTCATTTTCTGCCATAAGGGTGGCATCATCTGCATGCTGCTGCTGCTGCTGCTGCTAAGTCGCTTCAGTCGTGTCCGACTCTGTGCGACCCCATAGACGGCAGCCCGCCAGGCGCCGCCATCCTTGGGATTTTCCAGGCAAGAACACTGGAGTGGGTTGCCATTTCCTTCTCCAATCATCTGCATACCTGAGATTATTGATATTTCCCCTGGCAATCTTGCTAATTTAACTTATATACAGAGTACATCATGTGAAATGCCAGGCTGGATGAAGTACAAACTGGAATTAAGATTGCCAGGGGAAATATCAATAATCTCAGGTATGCAGATGATTATTGATATTTCCCCTGGCAATCTTAATTCCAGTTTGTACTTCATCCAGCCTGGCATTTCACATGATGTACTCTGTATATAAGTTAAATTAGCAAGGTGACAATATACAGCCTTGACATACTCCTTTCCCGATTTGGAAGCAGTCTGTTGTTCCACAGCCAGTTCTAACTGTTGCTTCTTGACCTGCATACAGATTTTTAGGAGGTAGGTCAGGTGGTCTGGTATTCCCATCTCTTTAGGAATTTTCCACAGTTTGTTGTGATTCCCACAGTCAAAGGCTTTGGCATAGGCAATAAAGCAGAAGTAGATGTATTTCTGGAACTTGCTTGCTTTTTCGATAACCCAATGGATGTTGGCAATTTGATCTCTGGTTCCTCTGCCTTTTCTAAATCCAGCTTGAATATCTGGAAGTTCATGGTTCAAGTTCTGTTGAAGCCTGGCTTGGAGGATTTTGAGTGTTACTTTGCTAGCATGTGAAATGAGTGCAATTGTGCAGTAGTTTGAACATTCTTTGGCATTGCCTTTTGCTGGGATTACAATGAAAACTGCCCTTGTCCAGTCCTGTGGCCACTGCTGAGTTGTCGAAATTTGCTGGTATATTGAGTGCAGCACTTTCACAGAATCATCTTTTAGGATTTGAAATAGCTCAACTGCAATTCTATCACCCCCACTGGCTTTGTTCATAGTGATGCTTCCTAAGGCCCACTTGACTTCACATCCAGGATGTCAGGGTCTAGGTGACTGATCACACCATCATGCTTATCTGGGTCATGAAGATCTTTTTTATATAGTTCTTCTGTGTGTTCTTGCCACCTCTTCTTAGTGTCTTCTGCTTCTCTTGGGTCCATACCATTTCTGTCCTTTATTGTGCCCATCTTTGCATGAGATGTTCCTTTCGTATCTCTAATTTTCTTGAGAAACTTCTATTCTTTCCCATTCTATTGTTTTCCTCTATTTCTTTGCATTGATCCCTGAGAAAGGCTTTCTTATCTCTCCTTGCTATTCTTTGGAACTTTGCATTCAAATAAGTATGTCTTTCCTTTTCTCCCTTGCTGTTAGCTTCTTGTCTTTTCTCAGCTATTTGTAAGGCCTCCTCAGACAACCAGTTTGCCTTTTTTGCATTTCTTTTTCTTGGGGATGGTCTTGATCACTGCCTCCTGTACAATGTCACAAACCTCCGTTCATAATCTTCAGGCACTCAGATCTAATCCCTTGCATCTATTTGACACTTTTACTGTATAATCGTAAGGTATTTGATTTAGATCATACCTGAATGGCTGCAAAGAATGTAATCAATCTGATTTCCGTAGTGACCATCTGGTGATGTCCATATGTAGAGTCTTCTCTTGTGTTGTTGGAAGAGGGTGTTTGCTATGACCACTGTGTTCTCTTGGCTAAACTCTGTTAGCCTTTACCCTGCTTTATTTTGTACTCAAAGGCCAAATTTGCCTGTTACTCCAGGCATCTTGTGACTTTCTACTTTTGCATTCCAGTCCCCTATACTGAAAAGGACATCTTTTTTTGGTGTTTGTTAATTCTAGAAGGTCTTGTAGGTCTTCATAGAACTGTTCAACTTCAGCTTCTTCAGCATTACTGCAATTACTGGGAGTTGATATACTACTTAATAAATGACAGGGAGTAGGGGAAAAAGGCATCTTGTGAAAAACAGGTGACTTGGTGAGGAGGGATACTTATGGGAGAACAAATAACATTTAGGAAAGATAAATGGTACCTCAGGTGTATGTATGGGAGATAAGGGAGTTTTGTGAAAATGTTTGTTTGGTGCTTTTTCCAAGACTTTTTCCAAAAAGCAAAGCAAAAATAGATAGATAGGTAGGTAGATAGGTGAAGAAAAGGTGAAACGTCTTAGGCAAATCTTATTTATCCATGAGGAACTTTCTCTAATTTTAACACTGTCTCCAAAAATAAATCAAAAGTCAATTAAAACAGACTTAAATGCATTCCTTTTTATAGCTGAATAATACACAGCTTCTTTATCCATTCATCTGTTGATGGTCATCCAGGTTACTTCCATTGTAAATAGTGCTGCAATGAACACTGGGGTACATGTGTCTTTTTGGAATTTGCTGTATGATGCAGGGAACTCAAAGCTGGTGCTTTGTGACAACCTAGAGGGGTGGAATGGGGAGGGAGGTGGGAAGGAGGTTCAAAAGGGAGGGGACATATGCATACCTATGGCTGATTCAAGTCAATGTATGGCAGAAACCATCACAATATTGGAAAGTAATTATCCTCTAATTAAAAATTTAAAAAATTTTAAAGTTCACTCATTTAAAAGGCGAAAGCTCTGGCAAATCTTATTTCTCCATGAGAAAGGACCTATGAATCTGTGTTTAAAGTTACATATAGTAAGTTTTATGCCTATATTAACAATTGTAATACATCAAAACATTGATGGTAGCCATAACAGCAGTATCTAAATCTTTGGGTCTATATATAGTGATAAAAAGTGGAACATACAAAAAAGCTATCAATCAATACCACTAAATATTAATGACAAGTCTGGCTCTTTGGGTGCTGTTTAAACAGCTGGTATTAGGGCTCAGTCTGAGTTTGTAAAGGGCATCCCTGGTGGCTCAAATGGTAAAGAATCCACCTGCAATGCATGTGACCTGAGTTTGATCCCAGGGTCTGGAAGATCCCCCTGGAGAAGAGAATGGCTCCCAGGCTCCAGTATTCCTGCCTGGAGAATTCCATGGACAGAGGAGCCTGGTGGGCTACAATCCATGGGGTCGCAAACAGTTGGACATGATTGAATGACTACATTATTGCTTAGAATATGGAAAATTCAACAGTGCTGGTTTTTAAATCTGCTTAAAAGTAAGTTAGATGCAGAGAAACATCACTTAAAATGCTATGTAAATTTTCATCATACACATGCAATACAAAAAAATTTTCCTTTAGTAAAGATTTTCTCATCATCTTTAATGGGAAACAACGAAATGTCATGGAAACAGTCCAGTAGGGAAACTTTTTATGATTTATCATTCTAAATCATATATTTTTCCTTCAAAATCTGTGTATACTCTGCTTTTGCTTTCAAAATGTGGTCATCATGCACATTTGACCCATCTGCAGATACTCGAGGAAACACTGTAAAAGCATCAGATGCAAATTCAGCATCAACTGGAAAGAAAAGGAAAGGATTATATTCTTTACATAAAATACTTGGGTTAACTAAGTATTAGCAAGAAAAACAAAAAACCCGCCAAAAACCTGAGACCTTTCCTAGTGTTCTGAAAAATGAAATATATCTATAGATGGCGCGACATAAAATACAAGATTACAATTTTATAATCTGCTCATGGTTGCATGTGTGGCTGAGTATCAGAGTTTCTGGTTTTCTCATCCTTCATTCATTTATGCAGTAACTATGTGCAAAGGTGCGCATAGTGACAAGCACTGGAATTATAAGATGAAGCTGACCCAGTCCACCCTGAAAAATGAAAAGGAAACTGGAAAAATAGACAAACGGGCAATTTCCATACAGAGTCATAAATACTAAGACAGATATAAAAGATGGCACATGGAACACTCAGAAGGGACAGCCAGCTTTGTGTCAATCCTGCTAGCTTTTTGGTGGAAGTGATATATATGTAGCTACCTGAAGGACAGGAAATAGTACAGGAGATGGAGGGGAGAAGCACATATAAAGATCAGAGATGAGGAAGCGCACCTGTGGGATCCTACACAGTGTGGCTGGTTAGATGCAGAGCTGAGGGGCAGAGGAGGGTAAAGAGATAAGGCCAACTTTTTTGGCAGGACCCAAATTGATGTGGGTGTTTGGAACTTTTACTGAGAATAAAAGATAAACTGGTGACAAAGTAAGTGACAGAGAAATTTTAAAGTCACCCACCAAGTGACAGCTACACAAATGTGACTGCTTGAGTCTGGGTTTCCTAGCCTTAACCACTACCAACACTTGAGAAGTTGATGAACTCCACGTTTTCTGAAAATTGTGTCAGGTGTAGGCAGATAGTTCTACAGGGATGGAGGAAGTAGAAGAAGGATATAGCCAGAAATAAAAAGAAATACACAGACCTTTAGAGATTGTTTTTCAAGCTATGGAACATGATGAATAAATGAGGAAGAAGGATATTTTTCACTATGACTGCTCATACTTTCACATTTTTCATTAGCTATGTATAAGAAAAAATACTTAACATGGCATCTGCTATCCAAACAATGGAGAGATCCCATTTACTACTTACAGTGTATTTCAGAAATCAATGTCTAAATTTAATTTTTATGTTTTAGCAACATACCTTTTCTTATTTCTCTAGCTATACTCCTGTCCAACTCCTGCTGCATCTGAAATAAGTCATATATTATTTATGTTTAAGATAAACAAGAGATAGTATCATCAGTTCAGTTCAGTTCAGTTCAGTCGCTCAGTCGTGTCCGACTCTCCGCGACCCCATGAATTACAGCACACCAGGCCTCCCTGTCCATCACCAACTCCCGGAGTTCACTCAAACTCATGTCGACAGAGTCGGTGATGCCATCTAGCCATCTCATTCTCTGTCGTCCCCTTCTCCTCCCGCCCCCAACCTTTCCCAGCATCATAGGAATGACATAAAACTTACTAAATGCGACTTTTAAATAATATTTTTAGATACTAGACCTAACTTCAACATTACTTCAGTAGAAAAAAAAAATCACATAAATAAAAGAAAATGAATTCCTACTTATTCTGCTTACAGATAACAGAACATATATATGGAATGCTATTTAGATTAATCTGATAAAAAATACAATAAATATCAGTCTATAAAGAAATGCAAAAGAGCGAAATGGCTGTCTGAGGAGGCCTTACAAATAGCTGTGAAAAGAAGAGAGGTGAAAAGCAAAGGAGAAAAGGAAAGATATAAGCATCTGAATGCAGAGTTCCAAAGAATAGCAAGGAGAGATAAGAAAGCCTTCCTCAGTGATCAATGCAAAGAAATAGAGGAAAACAACAGAATAGGAAAAACAAGAGAGCTCTTCAAGAAAATTAGACATTCCAAGGGAACATTTCATGCAAAGATGGGCTCGATAAAGGACAGAAATGGTATGGACCTAACAGAAGCAGAAGATATTAAAAAGAGGTGGCAGGAATACACAGAAGAACTGTACAAAAAAGATCTTCACGACCAAGATAGTCACGATAACGTGATCACTGACCTAGAGCCAGACATCTTGGAATGTGAAGTCAAGTGGGCCTTAGAAAGCATCACTATGAACAAAGCTAGTGGAGGTGATGGAATTCCAGTTGAGCTATTTCAAGTCTTGAAAGATGATGCTGTGAAAGTGCTGCACTCAATATGCCAGCAGATTTGGAAAACTCAGCAGTGGCCACAGGACTGGAAGAGGTCAGTCTTCATTCCAATCCCAAAGAAAGGCAATGCCAAAGAATGCTCAAACTACCGCACAATTGCACTCATCTCACACGCTAGTAAAGTCATGCTCAAAATTCTCCAAGCCAGGCTTCAGCAGTATATAAACCGTGAACTCCCAGATGTTCAAGCAGGTTTTAGAAAAGGCAGAGGCACCAGAGATCAAATTGCCAACATCCGCTGGATCATGGAGAAAGCAAGAGAGTTTCAGAAAAACATCTATTTCTGCTTTATTGACTATGCCAAAGCCTTTGACTGTGTGGATCACAATAAACTGTGGAACATTCTGAAAGAGATGGGAATCCCAGACCACCTGACCTGCCTCTTGAGAAACCTGTATGCAGGTCAAGAAGCAACTGTTAGAACTGGACATGGAACAACAGACTGGTTCCAAATAGGAAAAGGTGTACGTCAAGGTTGTATATTGTCACCTTGCTTATTTAACTTATATGCAGAGTACATCATGAGGAACGCTGGGCTGGAAGAAGCACAAGCTGGAATCAAGATTGCCGGGAGAAATATCAATAACCTCAGATATGCAGATGACACTACCCTTATGGCAGAAAGTGAAGAGGAACTCAAAAGCCTCTTGATGAAAGTGAAAGAGGAGAGTGAAAAGGTTGGCTTGAAGCTCAACATTCAGAAAACAAAGATCATGGCATCTGGTCCCATCACTTCATGGGAAATAGATGGAAAAACAGTGGAAACAGTGTCAGACTTTATTTTTTTGGGCTCCAAAATCACTGCAGATGCTGATTGCAGCCATGAAATTAAAAGACGCTTGCTCCTTGGAAGGAAAGTTATGACCAACCTTGATAGTATATTAAAAAGCAGAGACATTACTTTGCCAACCAAGGTCCGTCTAGTCAAGGCAATGGTTTTTCCCGTGGTCATGTATGGATGTGAGAGTTGGACTGTGAAGAAAGCTGACCGCCGAAGAATCGATGCTTTTGAACTGTGGTGTTGGAGAAGACTCTTGAGAGTCCCTTATACTGCAAGGAGATCCAACCAGTCCATTCTGGAGGAGATCAATCCTGGATGTTCATTGGAGGGACTGATGCTAAAGCTGAAACTGCAATACTTTGGCCACCTCATGAGACGAGTTGACTCACTGGAAAAGACTCTGATGCTGGGAAAGGTTGGGGGCGGGAGGAGAAGGGGACGACGGAGAATGAGATGGCTGGATGGCATCACCGACTCTGTGGACATGAGTTTGAGTGAACTCCGGGAGTTGGCGATGGACAGGGAGGCCTGGCGTGCTGTGATTCATGGGGTCGCGGAGAGTCGGACACGACTGAGCGACTGAACTGAACTGAACTGATAGTACACATAAGTTCAGAGAATTAGGGAATGACCCATAATCCTAGGAATGACCCACAAGATTACTATCTTCTGCCCTAACAGCTCCTGCCCTAAATATGTACTTCTGAGACCTTTGATTTCTAGGTGAGGATCGTGTTCAAATGAAGGAAGTAGTCTGAAGTCGAATGTTAATAAGGAGAACACATCTGCAATTTTCTTTAAACTTCTCCATTTAACGAAAAGACAGAAAGGTGGGAAAATTACACACAAGAAACGATGTACCAGCAAGTTTCAACTCTGAAGATGTTTAGTGAGAAGTATTCTCTCATAAGTGTTAGTTTCCGAATTATGTCCCATAGAAGGGGAAGGTCCCACAGGGGTCACTGCAGGGTTGAGAAACAGAGAAGTCACAGCTGCAGGGCCTCTGGCTACTCTTTAGCTAAAAGGCTCTATACTTGGCTCTGTTTTATATAACATGGTTCCATGCAGAAGTTTTTTTTTCAAAGAAACATTGTTTTCTTTGAAAAAAAAAAAAACTTTTTTTTTTTTTAAGGTATCAGAGTCATTGATTTAGTCAAAGTTCCTAATTCTACAAAAGAAGTAACAAAGGCAGTGTCCTTCTTACTGAGTCAAGAGTCCTATGCCAGCTACTTCCTCAGATTAAGGAAAAAACACATAGATTTTTAACTATAACATAGATAAAATGAATATGTAAAACCATAATAATAATGCTTGTGGCATGACATGACTTACTAAGTAAATGTGTTTTAAATGCATGAACAAGAATAAAATCGATATCAAATTCCTATTTGTATCAATCGATATAGTTAATTTAGAAAGCATAAATGTTTTTTAAACACAAGACAGGGAACTTGAAGGAATCTTTAGTTGATCAAGCAGGCCAAAACTGAAGAGATTCAACCTTAAAAGGATATTTGTTCATTTCTTCTGTGATAAAACCTGGCTTACTAAAATGAGCCAACAATGAATTATCCACATTCTGGGTTATTGAGGACAAAATTTAAAATACACAACAGGGGTCTCTCTTTACTGTTTAGCATACTTCTATCCAAGCTCTCATCATCAGTTGGTATATACAAAAAGTATGCATGTAATCTCAATTATAATCTAAATCCAGTCAGAAACTGCAGTTGAACTTCATTTCCTCAGCCTGAAGTTTCAAGGGGAGGACTTATACTCCTACCCTCCTTATGAGAAGCGAAGAGATTTACCTAACAGGTGAGTCTGGGAGAAGGAACTAAGAAGTGCTTGCTTGGTTCTGAATCTCTTCTTTGAAAAGATGTATGTGCCCACAGCACCGTGAACTTGGGTCTACAGTAAGCAGCCTGCCCCTGGGATGGGGGTCAAGCATTTGCTTCCTCCTCTTAGGCCTGCGTGGGGAAGTGTCTGACTTGGGATGAAGTGTTTGGAGGCCCACTGTGACTGCACAACTAAAGCACATCCTCCAGGTTCATGGCTCTCAAGTTCTAAGACCCAACGTAGCTGCAGTGCTTTCGAAGAAACCTTAGATTGCTCTTCTACGATGGGAAGAAGCCAAATGAGAAAACAGGTTGAGACTGCATTTAACAAAGGCTATTTTTCTCTGCATCACCAACATCATGAAAACAACATCAAAACCATAAACCCGTGTTCACTGACTGAAATGGATATTTTAATCACAATGATTACACAATGAAAACTAGCTGCAATTTAAAGACTCCCCATCATTGCTATCTCAGTCATCATTCATTCAGGTAATGTCAAAACAAAGACAAAAGTGAACTTCATTTACAATTTTTAAATATTTGATTTAACTACAAACTTAGAAACATTCTAAAATTGCTTAGCAAGATTTTTTTAGAAATTTAAATCAAAATTCTGTAAGTAAAACAGCAGTTAAAGATGTACTCTTGTATAAGAAAATAACAAAAAATGTTAACCTAAAACCAGAAATTAATCTTTAAGTATTACAAGTTTGTTTAGTTCATAAAAAGGATTTATTTAAGATTCCTTCAAATAAAAAACATCCATATGTGGTTAGTGTTTAGATGCGAGTCATTCACTTATGCTTCAGTTCAGTCAGTCAGTTCAGTCGCTCAGTCGTGTCCGACTCTCCGCGACCCCATGAATAACAGCACGCCAGGCCTCCCTGTCCATCACCAACTCCTGGAGTACACTCAAACTCATGTCCACAGAGTCAGTGATGCCATCCAGCCTTCTCATTCTCTGTCGTCCCCTTCTCCTCCCGCCCCCAACCTTTCCCAGCATCAGAGTCTTTTCCAGTGAGTCAACTCGTCGCATGAGGTGGCCAAAGTATTGGAGTTTCAGCTTTAGCATCAGTCCCTCCAATGAACATCCAGGATTGATCTCCTTTAGAATGGACTGGTTGGACCTCCTTGCAGTACAAGGGACTCCCAAGAGTCCTCTCCAACACCACAGTTCAAAAGCATCGATTCTTCGGCGATCAGCTTTCTTCACAGTCCAACTCTCACATCCATACATGACCACGGGAAAAACCATTGCCTTGACTAGACGGACCTTGGTTGGCAAAGCAATGTCTCTGCTTTTTAATATACTATCAAGGTTGGTCATAACTTTCCTTCCAAGGAGCAAGCGTCTTTTAATTTCCTGGCTGCAATCAGCATCTGCAGTGATTTTGGAGCCCAAAAAAACAAAGTCTGACACTATTTCCACTGTTTTTCCATCTATTTCCCATGAAGTGATGGGACCAGATGCCACATTCAGATATGACCTCAGTCAAATCCCTTATGATTATACAGTGGAAGTGAGAAATAGATTTAAGGGACTAGATCTGATTGATAGAGTGCCTGATGAACTCTGGACGGAGGTTCGTGACATTGTACAGGAGACAGGGACCAAGACCATCCCCATGGAAAAGAAATGCAAAAGAGCGAAATGGCTGTCTGAGGAGGCCTTACAAATAGCTGTAAAAAGAAGAGAGGCAAAAAGCAAAGGAGAAAAGGAAAGATATAAGCATCTGAATGCAGAGTTCCAAAGAATAGCAAGGAGAGATAAGAAAGCCTTCCTCAGTGATCAATGCAAAGAAATAGAGGAAAACAACAGAATAGGAAAAACAAGAGACCTCTTCAAGAAAATTAGAGATTCCAAGGGAACATTTCATGCAAAGATGGGCGCGATAAAGGACAGAAATGGTATGGACCTAACAGAAGCAGAAGATATTAAGAAGAGGTGGCAGGAATACACAGAAGAACTGTACAAAAAAGATCTTCACGACCAAGATAGTCACGATAATGCGATCACCGACCTAGAGCCAGACATCTTGGAATGTGAAGTCAAGTGGGCCTTAGAAAGCATCACTACGAACAAAGCTAGTGGAGGTGATGGAATTCCAGTGGAGCTATTTCAAGTCTTGAAAGATGATGCTGTGAAAGTGCTGCACTCAATATGCCAGCAGATTTGGAAAACTCAGCAGTGGCCACAGGACTGGAAGAGGTCAGTCTTCATTCCAATCCCAAAGAAAGGCAATGCCAAAGAATGCTCAAACTACCGCACAATTGCACTCATCTCACACGCTAGTAAAGTCATGCTCAAAATTCTCCAAGCCAGGCTTCACTTATGCTTAGGGGTAGAAAAACTGTGGTGGTTGCAGCAGAGCCTGGAAATGATTATGAACCACTGCCAAAGTGAAATAATTTAGAAATTAAATCAAATATCTGAAAGTATACTTTCGGTTACTAGACAATAAGATTTCTAAAGTTGAATTTAAATGCAACTTTTCAAGAAATTTAAGAATTTAATAAGTATCTCTTAAAACTCAGAGATCTAGAACAAAAATATCATTAAATGTCTCCTTGATTATCACATTTAAGTATGGTTTTACTTAGTGTGCATAAGTCAAAGAAATAACTCAGAAGTTCACCAAATTAAAAACAAGGATCATTCATATCAGAAATCTGAAATCCAATGAAAAAAATAGAATAGAACTAACCTTGGTCAAGTAAGTCTCCATGCTGTCATTTGAAGGGCATGGAGTTGAGGTAGAAAATCCTCTGTTTGCTCTTGAAATAATATTTCTGTTGAACCCTGAAGCAGGATTGAAATTTCCAACAGAAGAGGACTCCAGGACTGGCCTCGTGCTAAAAGTGTTGTATAAAGATCTGTTCTGCTGTTTCTCCACCTTAAGTTCAGAGCTGATCTCTATCAGCCTCTCATCAGTCCTGGGTAAGATGGAAAACACCAATTTCGTTCATGTTTCCCTAAATGATTGGCATTTTTTAAAGTTGCCATATAGTAAATGGAATTCCCATTAAACTGTTCGAACACGAAAAGACAGAGCAGACCTACTGTAAACAATGAACTACAGTTGTAACCTTGTTTTAAAGAAGTACACATGTGTCTGGGGCTCCTCAAGTAACAAATCACAGTTGGGAGAGGAGAGAAAGGGCAACGGAGAGAAAGGGAGGTGGCCTCACAGTGACTACCTGCTGCCCTCTGGGACACACCTGCCTCCAGGAAACAGTTCAGGGATGAAGAAACACACAAAGTCACTTTCAAGTGCTTCCTTTTACCACCCTGTATATACGTTTCACTCATGACCTTGGAGAAATTAAGCATTTGGCTCTGAGGTATCATCTAGAGCCACAATCTCAAGGGGAGGACGAGAAAGTCAGTGGGTGAGACTGAAAAGAGCTAAAACAGCCCCAGGCACAATTACAAATATCTCCTGCTTTCCCAAAGTTCACTTTATGTTACTTCACTTCTACTATGGGCCTATGTCAGCACCTGTTTCTGATGGTCAAAAAAAAAAATCTGAAGACAAATTTTGGTCTCATTTAAAAAGCCAAAACCCTAAACAGTAGTGTGCATTTTAGAGTGAGAGGCATCACGCTCCCCAAGCAGGGAGACCGACCCCACTGAGCTTCTTCCCTGGGAGCCACACCCCACATCAGCCATCAAGTCGCCACAGCCCTGAACCTTGTCTGGGAGCACCTATGCTTCGCTTGGGCATATTCATTTTAGCATCGACTAGCAGAATGTGTCCTCGGGTACCTGCTTCTTTGCTTTATGCTGTTTTGGTTTATGAAAGGCATCCTAGGAATGCTCTGCTTTCAGATAGAGGGGAAAGCTGGACTAGGCACTGGAGGTGGGATCTGCCCTTTCCATCTTTCACACACTCCCTCAGTCAGGTCACTATATTATATTTAGCCACTTTGTGATTTATCCTGCCTTTCACCCCTGTGTTAATTTCCCCCCTTTTCACAAGCATGCCTCTACACAGTGTAGAAAAACTTGATACAGTACTAATAGTTTGTCTTAAGGTGCCCCCTTAGCAGTGACTATCCAGTTAGCTTTCACTTCCTAGTAATCTCAGGAACTGTGCTCGATAAAAATTAGGCTTTAGAGACAAATTAATGAAGTAAATTTATTTTCTGTGATTCTGTGTTTTGACTTACTTGTCTAGTTTATCTTGCAATGACTTTCTTACATCAAGTTCTACTAGGTAGAGATGCTTATATTTTTCCAACTCTGCTTTATTAGAATCTCCTTGCAAAGTTTTCATCTTAGAGAGTTCAGATTCTAGGTCTTTAATTCTGAGTTCCATCTGTTGAGATCCTGCTTGTATCTAAGGGAAATTGAAATAGATAACATTTTAAAAATAATTCTAACCTGGAAAATTATATTTGTTTCCTTTAGTTTTGAGTCAGTGATTCAGAGAATGATTACAAAGGTGAAAAAAAAAGAGAAGAAGTTTAAAACAATTATCATCAATGTGAAGTGAATTAAATCTGAATTATAAAATTAAAGTAGAATGACTGTTATAGTAGTACTTATGTAATCTGATAATTCAAAGAATAAGAGGATCAACTTAAAATTTTTAAAATTGAATGAGACAAGAATAATTCAAGAGGATGGTATAAGTTCTAAACCACAATATTTTCTTTTCTTCCTAATGGTCTTATTTTATACCAACTGGTCTTATAAGTAAGAGGATTCTCTAGTGAGAATCATTCTGATAGGACAATTTAGTGATAACTGTGGGGGAAACTGAAATATTTAAAGGGAAAACAAGTGCCCCCCTTCCTTCCAGAAATCTACAAAGCATACTGCTCTAAGGGAGGTAGAGGAAACACACAAGTTGTATATGTCTGAAATGTAACATACAGTGAAAGTGATTTCAAGCACATGACAGATCAACAAATTAACCTACAAAAATAGGTTGACTTCTTTTAATTTCTCTGCTTAAGATTCTGTCTCACTCTTTCTTCAGTAGCCTGTTGATACTGCTCTACTTGACTATGTTCTATCATATTCATTTCTATATGACTTTTGAGGGTCACTACATCTTGCTCCAACTTCTTTTTCTTCTCCCTAGTTTATTCACATTTCTTTTGCATTCATTTCATGATAATAACTCCTGTTGAAATACTTGATTTTTCTGCATCCAGGTGCAGACATTTTGAAGACGCAGTTTCCAGCTCTGCTGGAAAATCATCAATCTTCAAGAAGAAAACAATACCATTTGGTAGGCGGAATGTGGATTAAGCACAGCCTGATTCAAACCCAGGATCAAATTAAAACGATGGTATCTGTATTGTAGAATGTAGGACCAGGGATTACTCAGAGAATCAAGAAAGATGTTCACACTACCAAGATTCACAAAATATATTCTTCACTGTCATCTTTGTCAAACAACATTTGCACTTGATTTTATACTCTTTTATTGTTCTACAATAATATTTTTCTATCTTTCCTCCATAAAATGACTACAAGTCCACTCTTAGTAGAACGTCTCTTAATCCTTCCCCCATCTTAATGTCCCAGGGTTTTAAAATAGTTTAAGGGATACTATATTGAGTTATCTAGGGCTAAGTTAATAAATGCCCCCCAAAGAAGGCTGTGAGAATAAGACTCTAATTAATAGGTCTTATAAATACAGATTCTAATCCCATAATCCTTTTTCTGAACTACAAAGACTTTTTGCCAATTTGAATTGCAGTCCAAAGAGAAATGATTTGCAAAGATAAAGAAATCCCATCCCCTAACAGTTTACAGAGATGATCCGTACATTTTTCTGAACAGCAACAACAAAAAATGCCTCATTCTTGTAATCCTTTGTTACCGACCTTTTATGCAAGACAGTTCAGTTCAGTTCAGTTGCTCAGTCGTGTCCAACTCTTTGCGACCCCATGAATCACAGCACGCCAGACCTCCCTGTCCATCACCAACTCCTGCAGTTCACTCACACTCATGTCCAT
This sequence comes from Moschus berezovskii, assembly GCF_049115385.1. Taxonomy (NCBI): domain Eukaryota; kingdom Metazoa; phylum Chordata; class Mammalia; order Artiodactyla; family Moschidae; genus Moschus; species Moschus berezovskii. The sequence goes on along the minus strand of NC_142474.1, from coordinate 47,469,452 downwards.
CGAGTTGGTGATGCCATCCAGCCATCTCATTCTCTGCCATCCCTGTCTCCTTCCGCCCCCAATCCCTCCCAGCATCAGAGTCTTTTCCAGTGAGTCAACTCTTTGCATGAGGTGGCCAAAGTATTGGAGTTTCAGCTTTAGCATCAGTGCTTCCAATGAACACCCAGGATTGATCTCCTTTAGAATGGACTGGTTGGATCTCCTTGCAGTCCAAGGGACTCTCAAGAGTCTTCTCCAGCACCACAGTTCAAAAGCATCAATTCTTCGGCACTCAGCTTTCTTCACAGTCCAACTCTCACATCCATACATGATCACAAGAAAAACCATGGCCTTGACTAGACGAACCTTTGTTGGCAAAGTAATGTCTCTGCTTTTTAATATACTATCTAGGTTGGTCATAACTTTGCTTCCAAGGAGTAAGTGTCTTTTAATTTCATGGCTGCAATCAGCATCCACAGTGATTTTGGAGCCTTCAAAAATAAAGTCTGACACTGTTTCCACTGTTTCTCCATCTATTTCCCATGAAGTGATGGGACCAGATGCATAATCTTTGTTTTCTGAATGTTGAACGTCAAGCCAATCTTTTCACTCTCCTCTTTCACTTTCATCAAGAGGCTTTTTAGTTCCTCTTCACTTTCTGCCATAAGGGTGGTGTCATCTGCATATCTAAGGTTATTTGTATTTCTCCCAGCAATCTTGATTCCAGCTTGTGCTTCTTCCAGCCCAGCGTTCCTCATGATGTACTCTGCATATAAGTTAAATAAGCAGGGTGACAATATACAACCTTGACGTACTCCTTTTCCTATTTGGAACCAGTCTGTTGTTCCATGTCCAGTTCTAACTGTTGCTTCCTGACCTGCATACAAGTTTCTCAAGAGGCAGTTCAGGTGGTCTGGGATTCCCATCTCTTTCAGAATTTTCCACAGTTTATTGTGATCCACACAGTCAAAGGCTTTGGCATAGTCAATGAAGCAGAATTAGATGTTTTTCTGGAACTCTCTTGCTTTCTCCATGATCCAGCGGATGTTGGCAATTTGATCTCTGGTGCCTCTGCCTTTTCTAAAACCTGCTTGAACATCTGGAAGTTCACGGTTCACATATTGTGGAAGCCTGCCTTGGAGAATTTTGAGCATGACTTTACTAGCATGGGAGATGAGTGCCTTTGTGCGGTAGTTTGAGCATTCTTTGACATTGCCTTTCTTTGGGATTGGAATGAAGACTGACCTTTTCCAGTCCTGTGGCCACTGCTGAGTTTTCCAAATTTGCTGGCATATTGAGTGCAGCACTTTCACAGCATCATCTTTCAGCATTGGAAATAGCTCAACTGGAATTCCATCACCTCCACTAGCTTTGTTCATATGATGTTCTCTAAGGCCCACTTGACTTCACATTCCAAGATGTCTGGCTCCAGGTGAGTGATCACACCATCATGATTATCTTGGTTGTGAGGATCTTTTTTGTATAGTTCTTCTGTGTATTCTTGCCACCTCTTCTTAATATCTTCTGCTTCTGTTAGGTCCTTACCATTTCTGTCCTTTATCGAGCCCATCTTTGCATGAAATGTTCCCTTGGTATCTCTAATTTTCTTGAAGAGATCTCTTGTTTTTCCTGTGCTGTTGTTTTCCTCTATTTCTTTTCATTGATCGCTGAGGAAGGCTTTCTTCTCTCTCCTTGCTATTCTTTGGAACTCTGCATTCAGATGCTTATATCTTTCCTTTACTCCTTTGCTTTTCGCTTCTCTTCTTTTCACAGCTATTTGTAAGGCCTCCTCAAACAACCATTTTGCTTTTTTGCATTTCTTTTCCATGGGGATGGTCTTGGTCCCTGTCTCCTGTACAGTGTCACGAACCTCCGTCCGGAGTTCATCAGGCATTCTATCTATCAGATCTAGTCCCTTAAATCTATTTCTCACTTCCACTGTATAATCATAAGGGATTTGATTTAGGTCACATCTGAATGGTCTAGTGGTTTTCACTACTTTCTTCAATTTAAGTCTGAATTTGGCAATAAGGAGTTCATGATCTGAGTCACAGTCAGCTCCTGGTCTTGTTTTTGCTAACTGTATACAGCTTCTCCATCTTTGGCTGCAAAGAATATAATCAATCTGATTTCAGTGTTGACCATCTGGTGATGTCCATGTGTAGAGCTGTGCATATCTAAAAATATTCCCTGTAACACCAATGTATACTTAGACAAGATTCCCCCTCATGGAAAAAATGGCAACAGTGTAAAATTAGGGGCTAAACTCTTCCTCAGAGACTAGATAAAATGGCTGAAGTGAAAAGGCTCCATGAGAGGTGGACATTCAGGAAAGCTCCATGAAGGAGGAGAGACTGGGCACCAGGTCTCAAATAATGGAGGCCTAGTCAAGAGGAAAAGAAACTGTAAAGACAGAAAGGATAGCCTGAGCAAGGGCCAAGAAAGCTGAAATCAGCCAGTTACCTCTGAGGATAAAATTCAACCACAGGGAAATAAAAACATGTCTACACAAAAACGTGTAAATCAGTGTTAACAGCAGCATTATTAATAGCCCCAAGGTGGAAACAACCCAAAGCTCCATCAACTGATGAATGGATAAATGGTTTAGCCACGTACTATTGATTGATTGACAACCAACAAACAGAAGAACTGATACAGTGCAATCACACAGATGAACCTTGAAAACATGACGTCAGATGAGAAAAGCTAATCCCAAAGAAGCACATATTGTATAATTCCATTTATATAAAATACCCAGAACAGGCATGTCTACAAAGACAGATATTAGACTAGGGGCCGCCTGGGGCTGAGGGATGGAAGGCCACGGGTGGTGGCTAAGGGATGCAGGGTTTATTTTGCAGGGTGATGGAAAAGCTCTAAAATTGACTGTAGTCACAGGTGACATGTCTCTAGACGAAGAGATATTGAACTACACACATTGAGTGGGTGAATTCTATGATATGTGAATTATATCTCAATAGCTTTTTAAAAAAATCCAATGGTAGGATCTAGATAATCTTCTTAATTCTCTAGTTTGGATGTACGTACTATATCTCATATACTTAAAAAGAAAAGGAAAGAAGGCAATGCCTGTATTTCACCTGGTTTTTATAATACCCTTTCTGCACAAGTTATTCTGAAATCCATGAAATAAATAAATACATAACTCTACAGCCAGTCATACAAAGAAAGATGAGAAATGATAAATTTCTGGAACCTTCCATTAAACATTATCCTCTGATTTTATCTGGCTAGCCTCATTATGTAATACAGCTATCACTAAAACAAAAAAGTATTATTTCAAAGAAAAAATGTCTCTCAACTTGTGTGAACAATGAGGCACAATTCTCAACTTTCCTGAGGGTAAATAATATAAGAAAAAGATATATAATGCAAATGGCAGAATGAAAGTCAGAGTTTAAGAAATGAGTGCATTATAAAGATAAGAAAATTGTAATAAATTACTTGTAATAAAAATACAAAAGAAAGCTGACCGTGAAAATGAGTGTCCTAAAACACTTCATCCTTCGTATTACTTGCTGACATGTTCAATTTCATACATACCTGACTTGTGGGTTGATGTAAGTTGTTCTTTAAATCCTGTATCTCAGCTTCTAAGTTAGCAGAATAACGTGACATGATTTCCAGTGAAGTCTTTGACCCAGACCACTTTTTCAGGGCATCAGTCAGTTCTTGCCGAAGTTGTCTCACAACTGCCTAATAAGATGCTCTGTCACTGAGTTTATCAAATCACTTTAATATTCCGTTAAGAATAGGTAACTCCAACATATGTACTTTGAAAACTATCACCACAGACAGCAACTCACCTTCTTTTCCCTCCTCACTGAATCTGGTTACAGACATGGAAGGGGCCACCTTCCAGCCTTTCTGATATTAAGTTATTCAGACAAAAGATGGAGACACGCTGTCCACGCCCTGCCCCTCCCAATAAATCTGCAGAGCTTCACCACCTCACAGCCAGAAAGAAATAGGTTTGAATGTGGGACAAGTGGTGGAAAGTTCCACTCTGTGGAACATTTTCCCTCTTTCTATATTAGAAACTTCGATTAACTTCAGAGATCTTCACATATTCCAACCAGTGCTCAGATCTTTCCAACAGATTCCTACCTCAGCAGAAAAATGAGTCCATTCCCTTGTGGCTTATCTATTTTCTATCTAGCAGTATGTCTATCGGAGAAGGCAATGGCAAGCCTCTCAAGTACTCTTGCCTAGAAAATCCCATGGATGGAGGAGCCTGGTAGGCTGTGTGGGGTCGCTGAGGGTCGGACACGACTGAGCGACTTCACTTTCACTTTTCACTTTCATGCATTGGAGAAGGAAATGGCAACTCACTCCAGTGTTCTTGCCTGGAGAATCCCAGGGACAGGGGAGCCTGTTGGGCTTCCGTCTATGGGGTCTCACAGAGTCGGACACAACTGAAGTGACTTACAGCAGCAGCAGTATGTCTATATTAATCCCAAATTCCTAATTTATCCCTCCTCCCCACCTTTGCCCTTGGCTAACCATAAGGACCTACTGTAGAGCACAGGGAACTCTACTCAATTTTCTGTAGTCACCTACGTGGGAAAAGGAACTGAAAAAGAATGGATATGTGTATAAGTATAGCTGAATCAATTTGCTGTACATCTGAAACTAACACAAAATTGTAAATCAACTATACTCCAATATAAAAGAAAAATAAAATTTAACAAATGAGGTTGCCCCCATGGTCTTCAAGGAGCCTCGTTAACGCGGCCTCTTCTACCTGTCTCTGGACCGCAGACCCTACAACCCTCCCCCTGACTCACTTCATTCCTGCTGCTCGTGAATCCTGACACCCTTCATTTTTAGTGGACAAGCTTGTATCTGAATGATAGTATTTGATACTGAAAATGAGAATTATGAGCAAATTGTTGTAAAAATATCCTGAGTAAATCATAAATAGCAGTGGGAAGATTAAATCAAGAAGAATTTTGCTAAAGCTCGCCACTTGAGTCCCAAATTATGTTTTAATGATAAGTAGATGCATTTAAAGGGTTGAGAGGCTTTAAGAATAAATGACTCAAGGCTGAAATGTTTCCCGTATTAACTCAAATTGACGTGAATAAACATAATATTATACCAACAAATATGACACAAAGCTATGACAAGCTACCAAAGCCAAAGTATGATATAGCCTCTGGGAAACCTGGAATTGACTGTCAAGGTAATCCATGTAACTGAAGCTTAATTTTGAAATGTTCATTTTAGGTTTGAGCATTTCATTTATCTGCTTCATCACAATACTGACATGTGGTAACATAAAGATTAAAATTATACCTTAACAGTAAAAGAGTAAATTACTAATATCTGTCTGTTATTAACAATCTAGAACTGAATCTCTTAATATTTCGTAGGACATGATGTCTCTACTCAAAGTAAAGCATTTCCTGGGTCTAATTTTTATTTGCTGGATACAAGTTGTGCTTTTAGGCTGGTTTAGAGACCATGGACTCACAACCTATGTATTTTTTATATTCAACTAGATTCAACATTTAGCCAGAATCAAGCCAAAATCAAAACTTTGAATTTTCTTTCAGGAAGTCTGAGAATTATTTCTTCTTCTGGATACTTACTTCTGTTTCTGCTTTTTCATTTTCGTACTGATACATTCTCTCTTTTAAATAATTCCATTCATTGATTAACTCCTTGTTTCTTACTTCCAGCATCAGACCTTGTTTCTCACTTTCAGCGTGAAGTTTCCTCATGATCTGCTGAAGCTGGTCTTGGATGGTAATGACTGTCTTCTTACTGTCAGCTTTGTTTTGTACATCATCCAGTTGCTGTTGGAGCAACATGTTTTCACTCTGGAGTTGAGATACTGTTTCCTCTAAGGAGTCCACCTTTCCAAGGTATTCATTCACTTTGCCTTGTTCATTCTGATACATGTGTTCAATTTCCTGCTTTTGACACTCTGCTTGGCAAAGGTCTCTCTGGACACATTCTAACATCAAAGTTTTTTCTCTAAGATTATCTCTCGTGTGCTGCAACTTGATTTTTAGCTCACTGAATTTACTTTTCACTGTAGAAAGTTGCTGGGAAAGCGCCTCATTCTTATCTTTTAGGTTAGCCACATCAGACTTCATTTTGTCCTGCAAGCATAACCACTCGTCTTCTGCTTTCTGGAAGGCAAGTTGCAGGTCTCTTTGTAATGTCTGACCTTGATCATGATTGTGAAAGGCAGCAGCCAGTCTAGAACGGTAGGATTCCACTTCTGTTTGCAGTCTTTGTTTGCTTTCTTTTTCTTTCTCCAGCTTAGACTTTAGCATCGTATTCTCAGCTGTCAGAGCACTAAGCTGGCCTGCATACTGGGATATAGTTTTTGCCAACATTTCTTCATTCAGTTTTATTGCCTTTTGAGCATCCTCATTCTTTGCCTTGATAGCTTCAATGTCCTCAAAATGGTTCTTTTCCTTTTCCAGGTTCTGGTTTTTTAATGCATCTATTTCCAGTCTTAGCATGGCAATTTCATCCCGCAGCATGTGGTTTTTGCACACCAGGTCTTCTGCTTCTTCACAACCAGCAGAAGCCTAAGTGAAACAAAGGAGATTTTTAGTTAGTACACAATAAAGTAACATTTCATGATTTCCTCTGAAATGAAAGACTATCCTGTATGTTTATACAATGAAAGGCTGCACCAAGTGTGTCTCCAAACAGAAAAAATAAGGCTTGATACAAACCTCAGGCTTTATAAAAGCAGAAATTTTCAAGCGTTCAAAAATTTAATTGAATACAATGAATCCATGAAAGTAAAAAAGAAATCCCAAGAGACTTTTCAAGAAGCTCAGACCTGGAGAGTCTTTTCTCTGAACTACAATAAACCCAGAAGGCTTAAAATATAAGATTTATAGATCTGACTACACTTAAAAATTGCATCTGATGTGAATATTTATACAATGAAAAACTGCTAAATCATAAAAAAGAATGATATAATGCTATTTGCAGCAACAGGGATGGACCTAGACATTATCACCCTAAGTGAAGAAAGCCAAAGACAAGTATTATATCATACTGTTTATATGTGGAATCTAAAATGAACTTATTCACAAAACGGAAAGACGTAGAAAAAACACTTATGGTCATCATAGGGGAAAGGTGGGGAAGGGGAAGGGATAAATTAGGAGGTTGGGATTAACATATACACACTAGTAGATATAAAATAACCAACAAGGATCTACTGTACAACATAAGGAACTACACTTAATATTCTGTAAGAAGAATCTGAAAAGGAAAATGTGTGTGAGTGTGTGTGTGAGTGAGTGTGTATGTGTGTTAGTTACTCAGTCATGTTTGACTCTTTGTGACCGCATGGACTGTAACCCACCAGGCTCCTCTGTCCATGGAATTTCCCAGACAATACTGGAGTGGGTAGCCATTTCCTTCTCCAGGGGATCTTCCCAACCCAAAGATTGAACCCAGGTTTCCTGCATTGTAGGCAGATTCTTTACAGTCTGAGCCAGCAGGGAAGCCCCATTTATATAATATACACACAAATATACAAATATATCTGAATCACTGTGCTGTATACCTAAAACTAATGCAATATTGTAAATCAACTATAATTCAATAAACAACACCACTTGCTGGCTTCATAAATACTGCATCTGATACCTCCTTTACAGCCACTTCACTGTAAGAGTGATCACTGTGTATATATTTAAATTTATTTAAATGTATCAAATAGGTTAATTTAATATTTACATTTTATAGATTTAAACAGATTAAATTTCATACAAAGATTTTCCTTGAGAATATGCTACCTTCTAACATTTTCATAGTCAATTATAAGAATTATACCTATTAACAACTGTACTAAGTACTTCTACAAACATCAATTAACACATTAGCTATAATGATTCTGGAAAGGGAGAAGTTAAACATATAAGTAAGCTGCAGGCATTTGGCCACGTCTTCTGACTCTACTAGTCATCTTACATCAAACCACAGTTACTTCTCTAGTACAAACATATCAATACAAACTAAGCCTCCTATTTCATTCACGGCACATACACTAATGGTAAAGAAGGTAACATTTAGAGAACTCTTCTTAGAAAACCATGAGATTATTTGCTGCTGCAATAAATTTCATTATCTTTCCATAATGTTTAACATAGTAAGATGGGGGAAAGACAAGGAAAAACACTTAATAACTATCACTAAATATATATGATGGCGTATCTATCACTGTTTTCAAAAGTTCCTTGTACTGAAATGAGACACTACGCAGAGTGTTCATTTTCTCACAAGTAGAAGAATGACTTCCAAATATGTTCTCTGAACTGCCGATAGTTTCCTCCTTACCATCAGGGGAAGTGATAAACTACCCTAATGATGGATCGAGGAACTGAATTCACTACCAAAACCCAGGATATCTATTATTAGTAGCAGGTGCTTTTTTTTCCCCCCTTGGTGGGGGAGAGGGCCTTTTATAAGTTTATTCTAAAGAAACAACTTTTTAAAGTGCTCAAAAATGTTTTTACAATGGATGTCGCCCTTTTTACAAGTTGAAAAACAATAAATGATGTGAAAAGGTCGTTGACAGGGTATTGGTTAAAGAAATGACAGTGGAGCCAAGAATGAGCTCTGATTTAGACACTGAAGGTGATGACATGCGTGGAGTGACAGACACCATCACCCAAAGCAGAGGGACTTTGTCGGGTAGCGCAGTCGATGGGGGAGCACACGCGGTCGTCCTGGCCTAAACCACAATCAGGGTTCCGGGTCCTTCGAGACAGTCGCAAAAGATTTGAGATCAATTCCTATGGAAAATAATAAAGGCCTGTCCTTGGATGAGGCCATTGTATATCCCTACCTGACTGCTGTAGACAAATGGATTTGAATTACAAATAGTACTTTCCTGAGCTCTCCCTAAGAGCTTTTCGTTGTGGGAGACCTGCTGCTAGGACCTCAGGGATGAGACCCAGTCTGTATTTGAGAGGGATATCGGGCAGGGGAGTGAATTCCTCTGCTCTGAGATGCCCCTCGAGAACTCTTTAGAATGAAGGACAATCAACTTCAAGAGTGTCTGGTTTCTACCAACTGCTGGAAAAAAATTCCATGGTGAGCATTCCTGCACCTCTCGAGGATGCCAGTTAACAACTATCCTTGAGGACTCCACTGTGAGGGACAACTCAGCTGGGAAAGCTGGAGCCAGCTCTGAGCTGTTCACGGGGAAGGTGGACTGGAGGGCTGATGGGCACAGAGGGAGGGGGGTTCATGACCCTCAGCCACCTGCCAGATTGAAGGCCAGAGGTAAGTTGATGTAAAATTAGGTACCATCTTCCCTCCCAGTGCCCCTTCTCTTCTAGACCTATTCACTCTTGAATGGTCCCTCAAGGCAGAAGGATCTGTTGCCTGAGGTGGGCAAAGAGCTTAACCTCTAGTTTCTACACTGATCTCAACCCTGTGGTTTCTCAGTATCTATTGTGTGAGCTACTGACCATGATCTCTTCGTCCTTCTGATCATAAAAGTGCACCCAGCATTTCGGGATTATAGAATTCTTATTTCCAGCTCTGTTACTTTGGGAATTTTGAATTTCTTCGCTTTTGTTTTTAAGAAGTAACCTAAACTTTCCTATAACACTAAATAACTGGTACAGCACAAAATAAAATGGTACTTTTCAAAAAAAGGGGGATATTAGAAACAATATTGATGAAATAGTGTTAGAAATTTGAAATTTTCACCAAAGATAACTCTACCTGATTCCGATTATTTGTCACAGTCCTCAGTTCCATTTCTAGTGCTTGGAGAATGTGTTCAAATTGCTGCTTCATTTCAACTTCTTTACTATATTCATCTTCTCTTGTTCTTAACTGCTCCCTAATTTTTTCGCATAACATATTGGCATTTCTTCTGTTCTCTTCTTCTTGCTTTAAAGCGAATCTGCAAAATTTAGAGATCTCTTCTTAGAAAATTATGAGATTATTCACTGCTGCTAGAATAACTTTTGATCCCTCTTCACAATGTTTAAAATAGTAAAAATGGGGGGGGGATACAATGAAAAACACTTAATAACGATCACTGTTTCCATACAGAGGGTTAAAAATGAAACTGCGTAAAATTTTGTTTTTATTTTGTCTTGAGAAAAATGGCTACTTCATACATCTGGGAGTCGGAATGTAAAACAATATAAGCTTTCCTAAGAATAGTTTAGAAATATAGATCACAGATCTTCTTTAAAACTTCTCATACTTTAACCCAATGATACAATATTATTGAAGAAAATGTATTCAAAATAATTAGAAAGGTAGAAATGAATTTATAGAAAAGATGTTCCTTTCAGTATTAAATAGAATACACAAAAGTGGAAAACAAGCGAAAGTCAATTTGGTAAATAATTAATGGGGTTTTCATTATGGTGGACTTCTGTATGGTCATCAAAATAATGATTTGGAAAAACATACATTAAGTTATTAGAAGCATTCACTGTTAAGAACCTGCTATATTATTTCGAAGAATTTCACACTCCACAATACTAATGATGTTTTCTCCCCTGTAAAATCTGAGAAGGTAAGTTAGTCCTTATAATACGTCTACATCTCTGCAGTATTCAAGGAAACAACAGTTCAAATATGTCTTTAAATGTGAGATGTATGGTACCTCAAGCTGCCGAGCTCTCGTTCCCACTCCACTTTCTGATGCTCTAACTGTGATTTCACTTCTTTGGTTTCTGACAGCTCTTTTTGTAGCCCACGAAGCTCGCTTTTCATTTTGTGAACTTCTCTAAGTAGTTCACAGTGGCTTCTTTGAAAATCTACTAATCTGTCAGGTGAAACAATTGCATCCTGAAGTTTCAACAAGCTACCAGAATCTGCATGACGAAGAAAACAAAGATAGAAATAAACAAAAAATTTATGTGAGTAATTTTTTAATATAAAGGACTGTGCCTTTCACAGTCACTCATCCACACACTGAACAAATATTAAGTGTCTATAATGTGGAAGACATTACTCTAAGGTCTGAAGATAAAACAGATGCCCCTGGCTCTTGTTTAGCTTGAAGTTTAGTACAAGGGAAAGACAAATCAAATAATTATGACCTCAGATAGATACTATAAGAAAACAGAGTTCTATGATAACATAACAGAACTTGACACAAATTGAGTGCAGGAAAAATTTCCCTGGGGAAGAGATGTCACACTGAGAAATGGAGGCCGAGCAGGAAGTAGTAAGCAGAGTAGAGGAACAACCCTGTGGACAGTCTCCAGCTACCATATGTTTCTAACCAACACAGAGTTAACAGCTACCGATTTACCTTCCTAAGTGGAACAAGCAAAAACAACACCGACAAAATGCATTAAACAATGATTTTCATGACAAGGACTTCAGTAAATGAAGGACAATGATCCCCGAAACACAGGAGGTTAGCCTAAGGAACGTCCCAGCTCACTCCAGGCCCCGACACAGGGAGAAGGAATGGAAGCACAGTCCACTGGACTCCCCAAGTGGAGGTGATGAAGCTGAGTCTGGTGAAACCAACGCTGGCAGGGTTCCGTTCTCACAGGACAGAAGCGTGGAGAGGAGAGAGGGGAACACAGAACAAGGACCCTGGAGATCTAAGGAGGAGCCCCTCAGACAGTGCACACGTGTGAGAGACCACCTGAGACCAGGGAGAAACCACCTGGAAAGACTACAGGAAACCATGCCCGGCGCTCACTCAGGCGCAGGAATTCTATCTATTCTGCTGAACCAGCCTGGAAAAGCTCCTACTTAACAGCAAGGTCTTGCCTCCAAGGCAGGAAATAATCAGCCCTAGCCCCAGGGCCCCTTTGGATGCAACTAACAAATAAACTGTGGAAAATTCTGAAAGAGATGGGAATACCAGACCACCTGACCTGCCTCTTGAGAAATCTGTATGCAGGTCAGGAAGCAACAGTTAGAACTGGACATGGAACAACAGACTGGTTCCAAATAGGAAAAGCAGTACATCCAGGCTGTATATTGTCACCCTGCTTATTTAACTTGTATGCAGAGTACATCATGAGAAAGTTGGGCTGGAGGAAGCAGAAGCTGGAATCAAGATTGTAGGGAGAAATATCAATAACATATCATATCAGATATGCAGATGACACCACCCTTATGGCAGAAAGTGAAGAGGAACTCAAAAGCCTCTTGATGAAAGTGAAAGAGGAGAGTGAAAAGGTTGGCTTGAAGTTCAACATTCAGAAAACAAAGATCATGGCATCTGGTCCTATCACTTCACGGCAAACAGATGGGGAAACAGTGTCAGACTTTATTTTTCTGGGCTCCAAAATCACTGCAGATGCTGATTGCAGTCATGAAATTAAAAGACACTTACTCCTTGGAAGGAAAGTTATGACCAACCTAGATAGCATATTAAAAAGCAGAGATATTACTTTTCCAACAAAGGTCCATCTAGTCAAGGCTATGGTTTTTCCTGTGGTCATGTATGGATGTGAGTTGGACTGTGAAGAAAAGCTGAGTGCTGAGGAATTTATGCTTTTGAACTGTGGTGCTGGAGAAGACTCTTGCAAGTCCCTTGGACTGCAAGGAGATCCAACCAGTCCATCCTAGAGGAGACCAGTCCTGGGTGTTCATTGGAAGGACTGATGGTGAGGCTGAAACTCCAGTATTTTGGCCACTTCATGTGAAGAGTTGACTCACTGGAAAAGACCCTGATGCTGGGAGGGATTGGGGCCATGAGGAGAAGGGGACGACAAGAGGATGAGGTGGCTGGATGGCATCACCGATTTGATGCACATGAGTTTGGGTGAACTCTGGGAGTTGGCAATGGACAGGAAGGCCTGGCGTGCTGTGATTCATGAGCTCGCAAATATTCAGACACGACCGAGCAACTGAACTGAACTGAACAAATCATGAGAAGCAAGAGCACAGAAGGATCTCTGGAAATCTCTCAATATTTGGAAACTAAGTCACATGGATCTAAATAACCCCTGGATCAAAGAGGTAATGAAAAGAGAAAGTACAAAATATTTTGAGCTGAAGGAAAGTGAAAACATTAAGATCAGCAGACATTTTAGGAACTAGACAAGCTGATTCTAAAATTCATGTAGAAAGAATGGTAAAAAAAATAAAACCAGATGAAGCTAGAGAATTGTGACCTTTAACATGCAGCAAAAAGAATCAACAGTTGGGCTTTAAGCAAGGCGGGAACATGATGAGGCCTGAATTTTTAAAAATAGGTAATAATTACAGTTGCTGTGCAGACCGAGGTTCCGTGAGGTGGAGTGGCAGGGAAAGAAGTCCCTGAGATTATTGCAGTTATTCTAGGAGGAAAATGATGCTGACCTGACCGTGGGTGAAGGCACAGGAAAGAAGAAGAGTCAACAGAAGGTATAGTGAGTGAGACGATCATAGGCCTGTGGCTCAGAGTATACACTCACTTTCATGTTCCTTTAATGCAAAAAATACTTCTGAGATGCACAGCACTGTGACATATCCCTGACTCTAGAGCAGTGCTGACAAAGTATGCATATATCACTACTCTATACACAGACAGACTTTCTGATAACATTTAGACTGCAGTCCTACCTTTACACCCCACGTCAAGAGTTTCTACTTGCAACGTGGAATTTGTAGAGTCGCTATCTTCAGAAAAAGTCTCAGACGACTGAGTTAAGTCATCCAGGTCATTCACGTAATTAATTTGTTCTTTGACCTACACACAAATAATACTGTTTCACAAAGTCCTTAAAATATGTATAAAATATACTAGGTGTACAGAGGTGGTAAATATCTCTTTATCAAAGCAAAAACAGACATTTCTTAAAAGAAGAGAGTTTTATCAAAAGGATAACTTTATCAACAGTGTTTCTAAATGATGCATTCCCAAGTAAACTTCTCTACGACAAAGGAAGATTTTTTACTTTACCACTATTCCTTTTACAAAGTATTTTTGACAAGGATAATATTTTTGAAAGTTCATTTTTCATGAGAAACCAGAACTATAAAGGTTGCATAGAAATACAAGAAACTATTCTTAAGTAATCTTTTAAAACTTTGAACAGAGTTACAGATTTTACCATTTGGTATAAACTGGTATATATAATTTAACCAGAACCATAAGAAAATTAGTATTGTGTGAATTCTGAAGCACTTTCAACGTGTTGTAGGAATAATGTGGACTTTCTTGAGTTTTACACATTCGTAAGTAAATGGTCTGTATCTCGTGCCTTTGTTGGTTTTCTGTGAGCTGTAGTTTCTGGGAAGTGAGCAGCTCTCATTCCTGTAACTCTTGTAATCCAGTCATTCGTGTGCCTCCTTCATGAGGATTCAATACGGCTGTGGTGCTGTTATCCCTCTGAAAGGAACTCTAACTTGGTGTAAAGCCCCAAAGGTCTGTTACTTATTTTTATTTTATATTGTACTATATTTCATTTACAGTGTTGTGTTTGTTTCAGGTGTATAGCAAAGTGATACAGTCATATATATATATATATCATTTGGTGAAATTTTAACTGTTAATGTTTTTGGCATTGTGCTTTGTACCATTTATTAAATAAAAATTTTTTTAAAAAGTTCATTTTTTTACTATACCTTCTTTTTTTCATATGGTGTTTTCCTTGCAGGCCTAAAAGAACAAATGATTCTCTTCAGGCTAATAGTAAATATTCAAAAATACAAACAATACCTAAAGTTTTCTCTTTTTATATAAACTCTTTGCATTGGCAAGTAATTTTCTATAAAAGGATGCAACAATAAACAAGAGGAAAATTAAAGGACAAAGAAAATATGTCAGTAATATTAATAAAGTATTAAAGTTAGATCCAAGGAAAAGGAAAAACATAATATTACTTGCGTTATGTGATAGGAAACAGTATACCAGTGTTTTTTGAGCCTGTCCTTTTCAATAAGAACTTTCATGGCAATAAAATCTATCTGGGAGGTATTCTTTCAGTCCTTCTAAGAAAGAAACCTATTTGAATAACCAAGATATTAGCTTTCTGAGGACTTCCTAGGCATTGGTTATGCATTATTAGAAACACTTGACATGTCTTAAAGGCATTTTAATCCTCACAGTCATTCTGGGAGATAGGTATAGAAAGAAATGGAGCACACAAAGGCTGAGGAACTTGCCGAAGCTCACTCAACATGTCACCAACAGACCCAGAATTCAAGCCCAGGAAATCTGGCTTCAACACTGCTCTTCCAAAATATGCTGAGAAAGTAATATTGAAAAGTCTTGTTAAGTAATATGAGAGCAAATGAATCTATAGTATTATTCCATGTCTAGCTATAGCTAAAAATAATCATTTCTGAATCTTAAAACATATTTTTCAAAAATTATAAAGACTTCAGAGATAGGCAAGCCTAGAAATCTACTTTAATAAAGTTTTGTTTTTTGTAAAGAAATTCATCAATAGGCATTCATTCAACCATTCTGTTTCTTCATACATCTGACTTACGTTTATTGAGCACATATGTGTTAATGACATTCTTAGTACAGGAAGCATGGTTTTTGTCATTTAGATCTTTATCATCCAAAAGGAATAATTTGTGAAAGATTGTTAATAATTTTTTTCTATTGAATATAAACAAAATCTTCCCCTTTTGCCTGGAATCTGTAAACAACTGTGAAGTTAATATGATGTGACGTTTCAGAGTATCTTACAAAATCAAAGCTACTCATGATGTTACTATCAACTAGAATCATCAAGGAATGATCAAATCCTATTCAGTATAGCCTAAGTGTTTGTAAATTCACAATTATATAATTTTTGAAAATCTATATATGATAGAACTAGTTTAAGGAATCATCTGCATATTCTATTACATAGGAATATTACTCTTCAGAACCAATGAGCAAGCCCTTATCATAATACTAATACATGAACAGTATTAGTTCATATATTGTACTAAATGTACAGAAATATTATGTACAATTAGTTTACTGTAATACTTTAAAGATAATGTCATACAATCAATAAGCTTTCTAGTATTGGAAATGCAAACAAGATGAAACTAAATAAACATATCCTCTGCTGGCTCATTTCCAATAGCATACATACTCTAAAAGCTCCCTTCTTAATATAGAACAAGAAACACCTTTGAACTCCACATTCCCCTTCAGTTACCATCCAGTTCTTCATTGCCTGTCCCAATAATATTCCCTAGACCTGGGTTCGATCCATGGGTTGGGAAGCTCCCTGGAGAAGGAAATTGCAACCCACTCCAGTACACTTGCCTGGAGAATCCCATCGACAGAGGAGCCTGGTAGGCTACAATCCACGGGGTCGCAAAGAGTCAGACACGACTGAGCGACTTCACACACACACACACACACACAGGGAATGTTCACATGTATTCACTACAGTCCAGCTTCCAAGGGGACTATTTTCTGAAATGACTTCTGGCCAAAGGCACTGGTCCTCACCTTAACCTTTCAGCAGTGTTCATCCACTAGAGTTGAGGAATCTCTTGTCTTGGCCTGAGCACTGTATAATGCTGCTCTATTTCCAGAAGAGGTATTTAATGCTAATATTTCTTCTCCTACAAACAAAAAACCTGTAGAATGTACCTGTCATCATCCTGATCCACTTCCCTTACAATGCTGTCATCATTGACATGCAGCAGATCACCAGTCAGTGAATTGGTCTTTTCAAATATTGGTGCAATCACACATTCTTCTGGTGTCCATTTGTCACTGTTCTTTTTCTTTACTTCTTTCTTCCTGTGTACACCAGGATCGCTACTTTAAAAGATCCACAAAAAAACCCAATGTTTTCTAATAATTTGATTGATAAAGAATAAAAAAAGTTTTTATAAACTCTTACCCGTCTGAAGTCATTGATTAATTCACAAAACAGTTATGAAGTACCAACCATATGCAAGGAAACAAATTCTTCCTTCAAACACAGATATATAATTATGATACAATATGATATGTAAAAGTTGACATATGAAAGCAGTAAGTGAAATAAGGAAGGATTTGCAGAAGTGGAGAGAGGAGGTCATGAGAAACAGAAAAGGAAGAAAATCATTCACTTGGAGATTCGAATATGAGCACAAACATCAGGCACATGGCATCTAGGTTGTTTCCTAGGAACCTGGAAGGAAGAGTACAAAATACATGGAAGAAAGTAGAGAGATGCCTCTGGAAGAACATTGAGAAGAACCTCAAGAACTACACCAAAAACCTGGATGGAGTCCACTGGCTAAGCATCTTGACTTTTAGACATGGGAGTCATAATTAGATTTACACTATATTTGTTATTTTGCTTCTAAATATAATAATGGTGAATTTAGGGATTTCCCTGGTGGTCCAGTGCTAAGGAGTCCACCTGCCAATACAGGGGGCACGGGTTCAATTCCTGGTCAAGGAAGATCCTGCATACCATGGTGCAATTAAATGCGTGCTCTGTAACTATTGAAGCCAGCACCCTAGAGCCCATGCTCAGCATCAGGAGAAACCACCACACTGCGAAGCCCAGGCATTGCAGCAGCAAAGAACCAGTGCAGTCAAAGATAAATTTAAAAAGAATTCAAAGAAAAAAGTAACAATTTAGATGATATTTTAAATGACATGAGGCACATATACCATGAAAGAAGAAATCAAGGAAATATTTGGAAAGGGGAGGGGAGTTTACTTTTAAACATGATGGGGTGACATCAGCATCATGGCTGAAAGACAGGGGTCTCCTCAGTTTTCTCACCACCAACAACAATTTGGCCTCCGTCCATGGACATACTCAAAGTGCTAGGAGGAAAAAATCTGCCAACTAAGGGTACTCTATCCAGAAAAGTCTCTCAGAAATGAAGGAGAAATAAAAACTTTCCCAGACAAAGCAAACCTGATGGAGTTCATCACCACTAGTCCCGCCTTATAAGAAATGCTGAAAGAAGTCCTCAAACTGAAATGAAAGGATATTAATTAGTGACAAAAAATAAATTTAAACATACAACACACTGGTTAAAGCAAGTATGCAGTCAAATCCAGAATACTCTAATATGTAACATGATGGTATGTTAACAAAGGAACTCTAGTATTAAGCCTAAAGGACAGAGTGTTAAAAATAACTATATCTCTAGTAAAATAGAAAATCTGTAAATCACAAACATTAGCTCAAGTTGAAATTATTTTATAGGAAAATAACAAGTGACCTGCTGTTAAATATTGATATAGGATTACCTATCAGAACCTTCAATCTCCATAGCAGGAAACTCCTGGTTGCCGTTTCCTCCACTCTTTCTCTGCTGAATCAATCCACTCTTATCAGCAGCATTGCATACGTTGTCTGGTACTTCCACGTCACTACTTTTGTGCTTCTTTTCTTCTTCAATCTTTAATGAAAGTTTGACATTAAGAATAATTGTTACTTCTTTACTATAAAGATCTTTGTTTTCAATTTTATTATTTGACTCAGTGTTTGCCCTGAATTTAACTGACAAAAATATTTTTCTGTTTATTTTATCACTTACAAGTCACAGAAATTTTTGTAAAATCTGCTCCTTTCTGTTTGAGGAAAAGAAACAAAATTCCCAAAATTTCAAAAATGGCTTTCTTAATCAGTTCAGTTCAGTTCATTTCAGTCGCTCAGTCATGTCCGAATCTTTGAGACCCCATGAATCACAGAACGCCAGGCCTCCCTGTCCATCACCAACTCCTAGAGTTCACTCGAACTCATGTCCATCGAGTCGGTGATGCCATCCAGCCATCTCATTCTCTGTCATCCCCGTCTCCTCCCACCCCCAATCCCTCCCAGCATCAGATTCTTTTCTAGTGAGTCAACTTGTCGCATGAGGTGGCCAAAGTATTGCAGTTTCAGCTTTAGCATCAGTCCTTCCAATGAACACCCAGGGTTGATCTCCTTTAGAATGGACTGGTTGGATCTCCTTGCAGTCCAAGGGACTCTTAAGAGTCTTCTCCAGCACCACAGTTCAAAAGCATCAATTCTTCGGCGATCAGCTTTCTTCACAGTCCAACTCTCACATCCATACATGACCATGGGAAAAACCATAGCCTTGACTAGATGGACCTTTGTAGGCAAAGTAATGTCTCTGCTTTTTAATATACTATCTAGGTTGGTCATAACTTTCCTTCCAAGGAGTAAGCGTCTTTTAATTTCATGGCTGCAATCAGCATCTGCAGTGATTTTGGAGCCCCAAAAAATAAAGTCTGACACTGTTTCCACTGTTTCCCCATCTATTTCCCATGAAGTGATGGAACCAGATGCCATGATCTTCGTTTTCTGAATGTTGAGCTTTAAGTCAACTTTTTCACTCTCCTCTTTCACTTTCATCAAAAGGCATTTTAGTTCCTCTTCACTTTCTGCCATAAGGGTGGTGTCATCTGCATATCTAAGGTTATTGATATTTCTTCCAGCAATCTTGATTCCAGCCTGTGCTTCTTCCAGCCCAGCATTTCTCATGATGTACTCTGCATATAAGTTAAATAAACAGGGTGATAATACACAGCCTTGACGTATTCCTTTCCCTATTTGGAACCAGTCTGTTGTTCCATGTCCAGTTCTAACTGTTGCTTCCTGACCTGCATACAGATTTCTCAAGAGGCAGGTCAGGTGGTCTGGTATTCCCATCTCTTTCAGAATTTTCCACAGTTTATTGTGATCCACACAGTCAAAGGCTTTGGCATAGTCAATAAAGCAGAAATAGATGTTTTTCTGGAACTCTCTTGCTTTTTCTATGATCCAGCGGATGCTGGCAATTTGATCTCTGGTTCCTCTGCCTTTTCTAAAACCAGCTTGAACATTTGGAATTTCACGGTTCATATATTGCTGAAGCCTGGCTTGGAGAATTTAAAGCATCACTTTACTAGCATGTGAGATGAGTAAAGGTGTTCAGTTCAGTTCATTTCAGTTCAGTCGCTCAGTCGTGTCCGACTCTTTGCGACCCCATGAATCACAGCATGCCAGGCCTCCCTGTCCAACACCAACTCCCGGAGTTCACTCAAACTCATGTCCATCGAGTCGGTGATGCCATCCAGTCATTTCATTCTCTGTCGTCCCCTTCTCCTCCTGCCCCCAATCCTTCCCAGCATCAGAGTCTTTTCCAGTGAGTCAACTCGTCCCATGAGGTGGCCAAAGTATTGCAGTTTCAGCTTTAGCATCAGTCCTTCCAATGAACACCCAGGATTGATCTCCTTTAGAATGGACTGGTTGGATCTCCTTGCAGTCAAAGGGACTCTCAAAAGTTACATCATCACAAATATATTTTATTTTATTTGCTGCCATTGTTTTATTCAAATATATTCATATTTACACCAGGAAGTAGTTAATATGACAGGATTTTAAAGACAGCATCATGGAAAAAACAAAAACTTATAAGCAATGCTCCAGAGAGGACATTAAGCACACTACACACTGTACATATGAGTATGAAAGTGTAATTAAAAAGCAAATTTGGCTGTAAAAAAATGCCAAATAAAGATGGTAACAGTCATTCTAAAACAAACTGCAGAGTCAAGAGGAAAGAAAAGATTGGCAAGTATAATTTAGAATGATTACTCTGGCAGCAACATAAAGATGAACATCAGAAGAGCAAAACTAGAAAAGAATATTTCAAGATCATAGTTGAGAAATGAATTAGGGTAATAAAATATGAAAAATGTTAAGCAGGTATAAAATACTGAACTTGCTGAGTGACTAGATGCAGTAACTTCAAGAAAGGAGGAGTCCAGAGTTTTTCCTGCTGTGGCATTTCAGTGATTCTGTCTACTAGGATGGGGAAGACAAATAACAAGGTAGCTTACAAAGAGGCAGGAAGAAGGGACAGGTCAAGGACAACGGCTTCAGTTTGGGGTGTAAGAAATGAATTTGAGGCATGCGAGGGACTCAAAAGAAAAGATTTGGATAAATACCATTGGGCTAGAAATAGAGAAACTTTTTCAGGAAAAGCATATACCCTTAGGATAATTATTTGTGAAATATACTAAGCTGGTATAATTAGTATAAACATAGGCAGAATTCTGAACTTTTGAAAATAAAACAATACCAGGGGAACAAAACTATGAGATTAAAATTGTCAGCTATATATTTCAACATCTGTTTCAAAGATATGAAGCTGTAGTTTCATAAATATATGAAATATTCACTTGTGGGATATTAAAATAATAAGCATTTTTAAGTTTAGTGAAAACATTTAATTGTAAAATGCCAATTCAAGATGTGACAAGAAGACTCCTTTTTAAAATTGATCTTAAACAACAAGTTTGAAATTGTAGAAGATGAATGCTTATGTGAGGATGTAATTATGAATCATTTTAAAGTACTAGCATGCTATAAGAAAGAAATAGAAAATCCTATTTGAAAAGAACTCATACAAAATTGATAGAGAAATCAGAAACTTTACAGACAAGTAGAAGTTAAGAGAATTTAGCACCACCAAACTAGCCTTACAACAAATACTCAAGGGACTTATGTATCCAGTAAACACAAGAGAAATGAAAGACCTACAAAAACAAACCTAAAACAATTAAGAAAATGCCTATAGGAACACATATATCGATAATTACTTTAAATGTAAATGGATCAAATGCACCAACCAAAAGATACAGAATAACTGAATAGATACAATAATAAAAGCCATATATATGTTGCCTACAAGAGACCCACTTCAGACCTAGAGACACACACACAAGTGAAAGTACAAGTGGAAAAAGATATTCCATTCGAATGGAAACCAAAAGATATGTACTCCTTTCCTGATGTGGAACCAGTGTGCTGTTCCATATCAGGTTCTGACTGTTGCTTCTTGTCCTGCATACAGATTTCTCAAGAGGCAGGTCAGGTGGTCTGGGATTCCCAACTCTTTCAGAATTTTCCACACTTTGTTGTGATCCACAGAGTCAAATGGTTTGGCACAGTCAATCAAGCAGAAGTAGATGCTTTTCTGGAACTCTCTTGCTTTTTTTATGATCCAGAGGATGTTGGCAATTTGATCTCTGGTTCCTCTGCCTTTTCTAAATCCAGCTTGAGCATCTGGAAGTTCATGGTTCACGTACTACTGAAGCCTGGCTTGGAGAATTTTGAGCATCACTTTGCTAGCTTGTGAGGTGAATGCAATTATGTGGTAGTTTTAACATTCTTTGGCATTAAACTGACTTTTTCCAGTCCTGCGGCCACTGCTCAGTTTTCCAGATTTTCTGGCATATTGAGTGCAACACTTCCACAGCATCATCTTTTAGAATTTGAAAAAGCTCAACTGCAATTCCATCACCTCCACCTGCTTTGTTCCTAGTGATGCTTCCTAAGGCCCACTTGGCTTCACATTCCAGGATGTCTGGCTCTAGGTGAGTGATCATGCCATCCTGGTTATCTGGGTCATGAAGATCTTTGTTTGTATAGCTCTGTGTATTCTTGCCACCTCATTTTAATACATTCTGCTTCTGTTAGGTTCATACCATTTCTGTCCTTTATGGTGCCCATTTTTGCAT
Source organism: Moschus berezovskii (assembly GCF_049115385.1). Classification (NCBI taxonomy): domain Eukaryota; kingdom Metazoa; phylum Chordata; class Mammalia; order Artiodactyla; family Moschidae; genus Moschus; species Moschus berezovskii. The sequence goes on along the minus strand of NC_142474.1, from coordinate 47,447,062 downwards.
GAAATGTTCCCATGGTATCTCCAATTTTCTTGAAGAGATCTCTAATCTTTCCCATTCTGCCGTTTTCCTCTATTTCTTTGCATTGATCAAAAGGCTTTTTTATCTCTCCTAGCTATTCTTTGGAACTCTGCATTCAAATGGGTATATCTTTCCTTTTTTATTTTGCCTTCTGCTTCTCTTCTTTTCTCAGCTATTTGTAAAGCCTCCTCAGACAACCATTTGTCTTTTTGCATTTCTTTTTCTTGGGAATGGTCTTGATCACTGCCTCCTGTACAATGTCATGAATATCCGTCCATAGTTCTTCAGGCACTCTGTTAATCACATCTAATCCCTTGAACCTATTTTTCACTTTCATTGTCTAATCATAAGAGTAAATACTACATGAAACTAAATTCAGAGCAGGAAAATGAATTTCACAACAGAACACTTTACCTTGGTTTTAAAATCTAAGATTTCAGCATCAGATTTAGGCCCTAAATCAACGCCAGCTTTATTGGGAAACCTTTAAAGCAAAAACATACAATAAAAATGAGTGAGTTCATTTCTTTGAACAAACAAACAAACAAAAAAACAAGTGAAAGTTTTCTATATATTAAATGAACTTTCTTGACATGAATAAAATTTGGCCTGTTTTAAAATAGCTTTTTTTTTTTTTTTTAAAGATTTTTTAATGTGGGCCAGTTTTAAAGTCTTCATTGAATTTGTTCCAATGGTGCTTCTCTGTTATGTTTTGGCTGTCTGATCCCAAGGCATGTAAGATCTTAGCTTCCCTGACTGAATATTGAACCCACGCTGCCTACACTGGAAGTCTTATTAACCATCTTAACCACTGAAACCCCAGGCAAGTCTCCAAAAAAGTTTTTAGTTACCTATTTCTGCTTCCATCTCTCCCAACCTATGAAATATCCAGTTAACACTCATTCTTAGTTTCCATAACAGAAAATGACAGCCAATATATTGGCAGAGCCTAAAAATAATGTTTTCACCAAAAGTTCTAATAGCTGAACAGAAAATCCAATTGATGGATTGAAATAATTTTTGTTTGCCCAAACTGGGAATAAGCCTGATGACTTAAAACAAAGTGGAAGAATAGGCTTTTCCTTCTCCATTGTCTGTTCCTGGTTCAAAGACTAATCTGAGTCCGTCCAAAAGGGGAGTCTAGGTCCATCAGCAGGGAAACCACTTATTGAGAAGGCACCAGTTCTCTCCTTTACTCTAAAAGGGAGTACAGGGAGTTTCCCCACAATGTCAAAACTTAAAATGTAGACAAGTCAAAGAACTAATTTATATCTATCTTTAACTTATATGCTATATGGGTACTTCTCAGTCTCTGCTGATGGACACGGGAGTAGATGTGGGAGCCAGGAAAGCCAACTGTCAAATCACAGGCCAACTCATTTTAATCACGGAATCACAGGTCAATTCGTTAACCTCCTGAAACCAGAGTTGCCTAATTAAGTAAAAGTAGGACACAGCTACTTTACAAAGCTGCTGTGATGACTCTATGAGGTCACAAATGTTAAGCATGTAATACAGTGTGTAACCCAGAGTAGAACGCTCAGCAAACATTAGTTTCTCTTCTCCATGTTCCCTTAGTCAAACATATAATTTAAAACATCCTGAAAATCCTACCTGCTTAAAGAATCTTCTTCAGAACTCTCATCCAGATGCATTTTAAATCAACAAAAGGAAAATACAGAATATTAAAACCTCAAGACTGATGCTTTGTTTAAAAGTATTCCTTTCAAACCACATCTGGGGACCACACTAGAAGGAACAGTGATTGTACTATACTCGTAGGCCACGAATGCCTAAGAACCACTCCTCCCCTTTATAGTCATCAAATGCAAAACAAAAAAATAAAGAAAGAATTGCTGTTTACAATGACCATAATCCTAACCAAACTCCAGGAGACTGACAGAAAATGATATTATACCATTAATTGAATCAGTACTATAAACTGATCATAGCACCCTTAAACAGCACAGTATTTCTGGACTTCCATTGCCTGGAGCAATGAACAGAGACTATAGGTGTCTTGCGGGGACATGACAACTTCTCTGACTGTTCAGTTCACAACAAAAATGCCTTATCACAGGGAAGCTTGGTCTATAGGCACTGAACTTCAGAGCGCGGTAAAACATAGGAAGCAAAGTCTTCTCTTCCTGGCCCTCTTTCCAAAGGCAAGAGAAGTATGAAAGATGTAGTGATTCCAGGTCTAGAAAGGATAATCTCTTGAAAGGGAGGTGGGGGAGGGCAAACGGGTAAAGGGGGTCAACTCGGTTGTGAGAATGGGGACTAGACTTGTAGTGGTGAGCATGCAGTAGGGTACACAGAAGCCGAACTTTAAAAAAAAGTCTAAATATATATATATATATACATATATACATACACACACACACTAATATGTTTAAAAAGAATCTCTTGAGATTCTCTCCTTCCATTGCTCAAGAGTATCTGGACCAAATAGAGCAGGATGGTCCAAACAGTGCTGTGTACTAGTGAGGGATATCATTATATCAATCCTCCCATTATATGTCAGATGTTTATAGAAATCATGCTTTTTCAGCTTGGAAGGCATACATCGTCACATGCTAAGCTGATGAACAAGGCAAGGGAGGGAAGGAGGGAGGGAGCCACGCACTCCGGTGCGTTTGGACAACATCTCCCAGTGGTCGTCATGGTCTGATGCTGGAGGGATGACTCACGTGCAGTCACTCCATGGGGAGATGAGCACTGCAAGCCTGAGCCTGGAGGGCAGGGGCCGTGATTGTTAAATGTTCGCACCCTGTGACATCAGAACACTACTGAGTACATAAAAGACTCTTGGAAGTTATCTGTTTAGTGAACAAATGAAGAAATAAATAGGCATGTTTTCTTTGAAAATTTTGTTTAGAAAAATACAGAAATTAACCAGAGACAACTCTTTTCTATTATGAATGTATTGAGGACCAAGGCTCTGTCATCTCTGTATCTCCTCTGACTAATATATTAAACCAACCTACTGTTCTTTGATAGATGTTTTTGTTGTTCAGGCATCAAATCATGTCTGACTCTTGCAACCCCATGGACTGCAGCTCACCAGGCTCTTCTGTCCATGGGATTTCCCAGGCAAGAATACTGGAGTGGGTTGCCATTTCCTTCTCCAGGGGACCTTCCCAACACAGGGATCAAACCGTATCTCCTGCATTGGCAGGTGGATTCGTTACTACTGAGCCATCTGGGAAACCCCCTTTGATTAGCTAGAGGTCTACTCAGTTAGAGGTATCCTCAGACACCCTGTGCAATGTGCTAGGTGCCACATTGAGAGGACCTAATGCTGTTTTTTTTAAAGTATTTTTTGTGCTTTTAATAGAACCTGCAGAATCCCAAGTTGATCTATTTGCATATCTATTATGATAATCTTTTAACTGATGGCAAGAGAACATCTTGTTCTTACAAAACTATACTGTCATGACAATTATCTAACACACAAAAGAAAATATCTGGTTCTAATGAAGTCAACCTACCTCACTCTATTTGGATCTGTAAGGAATGAAGTTGGTAATAGAGACCTGCTTGGTACAACAATAGGCAAAATAACTGGCTCTCAACCAGGCGTCGCTTTTCAGCCTTCTGTACTGTTGGTAGGTATCTTTCAGAAATAATCTCTCACTATTATGCTGCACACTGGCTCTGCTTTGGAGTTCTTATTGTTTATCATTTCTTATCCTACCAGGAAGGGATTATTCAGGTTCTCAGTTTTAATGATGGTAACTATTTTAGTGAGACTAATCACGACACAGTAACTACTAACTGTTCACTCACTAAATGCAAACCATTTCTAAAAATGAATGCTTACTTTCATAAGAAGTCCAATTTGATTTAATATGACTATAGATGAAATATATATCATACTAATTTAAATTTTTTTAAAATTTACACAAAGATCTAATATATGACTTTAGGGGCCATATTAAATACATGGATTTCTTTTCAGACAATACTGTCTTTGATGTTAAATCACCTACAATTAACTTCTTAAAGAATTAGGAATACTAGAGTATTAAGAAATTAATTTAAAAGATAAAACACACATGTAATTTACACCAATTTTATCATAGTTCTTTCATTATTGAAACTTCTCCACTCCTACTTTATCTATGGTAGAATCACCAAGAGTAATTTGGTATCAGATGATGTACCTGGGTTGCTATTTTCAGGAGAAGTTTCAGATCTCTATTCTTTATATTCAGAAATCAGTTGGTGAATGCTATGTATTAAAAATGTGATAAATAATATTTTAACACTAATATGAAAAACAACTACCAAATTCTTAGATAATTTCAGACAAAGTTGTCAGAAGATATCAATCCTCAAAAAAAATTCTAAGAAAAATTGAAAGCGACAAATTATTTTTGTTTGTACTACATTCCTATTAGTGCCAAAAAGACCAACCTGTCTGCTAATTCGACTTGCCTATAGACAGCTTGATCGACACAGTTTCAAACTTTTTTTGAGTTGTTAAAATGTTAATTCAACCTCCAGATTTCTTTTCATTTTTTTGTGTGTGTTTGTGCCAAAATCCAGGAAACTCCAGCATTCTTGCTTTTGAAATAATTCTTAGCAAGGTTTTTGGGGTGGAAGGGAGGCTCACAAGGAAGGGGATATATGTATACTTAGAACTGATCTATGATGTTATACAGCAGAAAACAACACAACATTGTAAAGCAATTATTCTCCAATTGAAAAAATTAAAGTTAAGAAGCAATAGAAATGGAAAAAAAAAAAGAAGGTCTCTGTCAGCAGGAAAAAACTATATAAATAGGTGAGTTTTCTTCTGGTACTTTTCTCACTGTGTATATTTAAAATATTTGATCCACACTGCATCTGAAACTTTTTGGTGAGATAAAAATCTAGTTACTTTTCTCTTTTATCAGGTTATTTCTCCACCATCTACACACAATGTGTCTTTCCTAACAGAAAATGTCATCAGTATCAAGTTCTAAAGTTTTACCTACATTTGGGTGTTTGGGCATTTTCTCTTCTGTTCCATTCATTTATCTATCCCCTTTACAGTTGTTAGTGAATGAATACTCTGTGGGCACTTATGGCACATTTTGATATCAAGAAGGGCAAGTTTTAGTCTACTATGTACAATTCTAATTTCATCGCAACAATTAAAGACAGCATATGTAACCCAAAATGTTTAAAATCATATGTTGATTTTGTTTAAATATAGAAAGACCATACATCCTAAGAAAATGTCTTCCTATTCAAGGACACAACAAGTTTCCTACTTCAAAGCTGTCTTCTAAGATCCTTCAGCAAAGAACATATACACCTAAGTGTTCAGTTCAGTTCAGTTCAGTTGCTCAGTCGTGTCCGACTCTCTGCGACCCCATGAATCACAGCACGCCTAACGAATACTGAATTGTATCTGAAGAATTTTTAATCCAGAAGTTGACCTCTCATGGGAATTATTTTGCTCACTAGGCAGTTTTCTGTAATATATAACCTTATGGTATAAAAATATGTACGTTAAAAATAAGATGCTGACACCATCAGAAATCTGTCCACTGCCGTGATCCACAATTAGCAATCCATGAAGAAGTGTTTTCATAAATCACATGAGAAAAAATGTGAGAGCCAAGAGGTTCCAGAAGATTTCTTGAAGGCTATAGAACTTGAGAACTCTTACTTGTAAGTACATCATGCTAACCCATGTAAATAAAAAGTGGGAGGAAGACAGAAAAAACAGATGCTATTCATGTTTCATTTCATTTCTGTGATTACTGACATTCAGTTAAATGACTTCAAAACCATCAGTAAAGTGCCCTATAAGGGGAATTACAAGTGGATCTGAAACAAGTTAAGGCTTTCCGCTGCCTCTAAAGTCTGTGGAGTGCTGGATCTCAGGAAGGTGTCCAAGAGCCTTGTAGGGGAAACTCACAGGAGGGACCCCTGCCAGGCCCTTCCACCCCGCTTACCTGTTCATCTTGTCCCTGTCATTCAGGTCACTGCTCCCGGGCAACAAAACCTGCTGCACTTGGGCTACATTGTGTACACTGGGAGCTTTGTTGATCTTTCTGAGGTCCTTGTCTTGGATGCAGGACCCGGGCTGGAAATTGGTTCTGTGACCGCTGTCTGTCACTGGGTTGATGGAGGAGCCAAAGGGCAAGATGCCCTTCTTACTCCCGAAGCCAAAAATCTTCTTCATGGCAGGGCTTACAAGCTCCAAACACACCTTACCTCCCCCTCAGCACTTCAGAGTGCCCTAAACCCAACACAAACAGTACAGGTAAGCCAGAGCAATCCTGCCACAACCTCCCAGTTGGGAAGTTCAACAGTTTAGAATCTTTCATCCCAGAATGATCGTTGCTAAGCGACACCTTGGAACACATTGCCCATGCGCACAGAGGCTTGGTGTGCCAGACTGACAAGTGTGCATGTGCAAGAACTGTAAGTTCATTTTCTGAAAGAAACAAACAATATCAATAAACCCTTACCTAAACTAAGAAGGAAAGACAGGAAACTGAAATAAACACAGAAATCAAAGCAGCATTAAAACTATATAACTGTCAAAATAACTATACTACCCAAAACAATCTACAGATTCAGTGCAATTTCTATCAAATTACCAATGGCATTTTCCACAGAACTAGAACAAAAATATTTTACAGTGTGTATGGAAACAGAAGGCCCCAAATAGCCAAAGCAATCTTGAGAAAGAAAAGCAAGAGCTGACAGAATCAGGTACCCTGACTTCAGCCTACTCAGCAAGCTTCAGTAATCAAAACACTGGTCCTAGCACAAAAACAGAAATATAGTGAATGATCAATGGAACAAAACAGAAAGTCCAGAGAGAAACCTATGCCCAGTGGTCAATTTATCTGTGATAAAGGAGGCAAGACTATACAAAAGAGCAAAGACAGCCTCTTCAACAAGTGGTGATAAGAAAACTCAACAGCTACATGTATAAGAAGGAAATTAGAACACTACCTAAAATCATACACAGAAACAAACTCGAAATGGACTAAAGACATAAATATAAGGACAGGCCCTATAAAACTCTTAGAGGAAAATATAGGTGCAACACTCTCTGACCTAAATTACAGCAGTATCTTTTTTCATCCACCTTTTAGAATAATGAAAATAAAAACAGAAATAAGCAAAGGGATTTAATTAAACTTGAAAGCTTTGGCACAGCACAGGAAATCATAAACAAGACAGACAACAACCCACATAATAGGCAACAATCTGTGCAAATGATGCAACTGACAAGGGATTAATCTCCAACATTTTCAAACAGCTCAAAGAGTTCAGTATCAAAAAGCAAACAACCCGATCACAAAATGAATGTAGTATCTAAATATACATTTCTGTAAGGAATACCTACAGATGACCAAAAAGCACATGAAAGGATGTTCAGAAAGGATGCTCCGCATCACTAATTATTAGAGAAATGCAGAAATACTACAGTGAGGTATCATTTCACACCAATCAGAATAGCCACTATCAAAAAATCTATGAACAATAAATATTTGAGAGAGTGTGGAGAAAAGGGAACCCTCCTACACTGCTTATGGAATGTAAGTAGGTACACCCACTGTGGAGAACTCTATGAGGTTTCTTTAAAAACTAACTATAAACTTGCCATATGATTCAGCAACCCCAGTCCTTGGCGTATATCTGGAGAAAACCATAATTCAAATAGGTACATGCTCTCCAGTGTTCACTGAAGAACTCTTGACAATAGCCAAGACACGGAAGCAATCTAAGTGTCCACCAACAGAAGAATGGATAAAGAAGATACAGTGTACACACACACACATACACACAAAATGGAATATAACTCGGCTATAAAAAGAATGAAATAATGCCATTTGTAGCAACACAGAAAGATCTCAAAATTACAAAACTAAGTGAAGTAACTCAGAGAAAAACAAATATCACATCACTTATATGTGGAATCTAATCAAAATAAGCTTATTTGCAAAACATAAACCAACTCACAGATCTCAAAATCAAATTATGTTTATGAAAGGGGAAACATGAGGGGAGGGATAAAGTAGGAGATTGGGGTTAAAACATAGATACTATTTTCCAGTAGTGGTGTATGGATATATGAGAGCTGGACCATAAAGAAGGCTGTGCACCGAAGAATTGATGCTTTTAAACTGTGGTGTTGGAGTAGACTCGCGAGAGTCCTTGAACTGCAAAGATATTAAACCAGTCAATCCTAAAGGAAATCAATCTTGAATATTCATCAGAAGGACTGATGCTGGGGCTGAAGCTCCAATACTTCGGCCACCTGATGTGAAGAGCCGACTCATCAGAGAAGACCCTGATGCTGGGAAAGATTGAAGGCAGGAGGAGAAAAGGGACAACAGAGGACGAGATGGTTGGAGAGCATCACCGACTCAATAGACATGAATGTGAGCAAACTCCACAAGATAATGGAGGACAGAAGGGTCTGGCAGGTTGCAGTCCATTGGTCACAGAGTCAGACATGATTGAGTGACTAACACTTTGAATCTGAAATTGGAAAACTTAACGGTGCTGGGTTTTAAATACGCCTAAAAGTAAGTTAGGTGCAGAGAAAATACTTAGTATCAAAAGTACTTAGATACTATTGCTTAAAGGTAGTATAAATACTACTTAAAATTAGTATTTTTAAAATACCATATAAAGTTTTATCATACACACAAAAATATTTCCCTTTAATAAAGACTTTCTCATCGTGTTTAATGGGAAACAGCTAAAATGTAATGAAAAACGTCCAGAAGGGAAATTTTTACTATTTACCTTTTAGATCACATATTCTTTTCTTCAAAACCTGTACATATTCTTGTGATATTTTCAAAAGTAGGTCCTGATACAGATTTGGCCCATCTGTAGATCCTAGAGGAGACACTCCATAGAACTCAGATTCAAATTCAGCAGCAGCTGGAAAGAAAAAGGATTACATTCTTTACCTATAATACTTGAGTTAATTAAGTATTAGTTAAAAAGAAAAGCAGAGATATTTCTAAGTGTTCCAAAAAATAAGACATACCTATAGATGACAGGAAACAAAATACAAGATTACAATTACATAATCTGCCCACGGTCCCACATGTGGCTGAGTATCAGAGCCTCTGGTTTTCTCATTCTTTGTTCATTTACTCAGTAACTATATGCAAAGGTGCTGTGACAAACACTGGAATTACAAGATGAAGGTGACCCAGTCCACCCTGAAAAATGATATCCTATAAACTGCAAAAACAGACAAACAGGCAATTTCCATACAGAGTCATGACTCTCAAGTACTAAGACCCAACGTGGCCACAGTGCTGTTGAAGAAACCTTAGATTGCTCTTCTGTGATGGTAAGAAGCCAAATGAGAAAACAGGTTGAGACTGTATTTAACAAGGGCTATTTTTATCTGTAAGACAAACATCATGAAAATACCGTCAAAACTGTAAACCCAAGTGCATTGACTGAAATGGATATTTTAATCACAATGACTACACAATGAAAACTAGTTGCAATTTAAAGACTCCCCATCATTGCTATCTAAGTCATCATTCATCCAGGTGATGTCAAGACAGAGATGAAAGTGAGCTTCAGTTATAAGTTTTAAATATTTAACTACAAATTTAGAAACATTCTACAACTGCTCAGCAAGATATTTTTTAGAAATTTTAATTAAAAGGCTATTAGTAAAATAGTAATTGAAGATGTACTCTTATATAAGAAAATAACAAAAAATTGTAACCTAGAATCAGAAATTAATCTTCTTAGTATCACAAGTTTGTTTAATTCATGAAAAGGATTTCTCTTACGATTCCTTCAAATGAAAAAAAAATCCATATGTGGTTAGTGTTTAGATGCCAGTCATTCACTTATGCTTAGGGGTAGAAAAACTGGGGCGGGTACAGTATGGCTTAGAAATGATTACGAAGCACAGCCAAAGTGAAATGAATTAGAAAGTAAGTCAAACATCAATATGTATACTTTCAGTTACTTGGCAATAAGATTCCATTTCTAAATTAGAATTTAAATGCAGCTTTTCAAGAAACTTAAGCATTTAATAAGTATCTTAAAAATGAGAAATCTAGGACCGAAAAAGGTCACAAAATTTCTGTGTCTTTGATTACCACAGTTCCTTATTGCTTTTACTTAGTGTGCATACGTCAAATAAACAGCTCAGAAGTTCACCAAATTAAAAACAAGAATCACTTATCAGAAATCTGAAACTCATGGCAAAAAGATAATAGAACTACCCTTAGTCAAGTAACCTTCAAAGCTGTTATGTAAAGGGCATTAAATTGAGGTAGAAACCACCATATTTGCTCTTGGAGTAAGATTTCAGTTGAGCACTAAAGTATTATAGACATTTCTAACACAACGGGGCTCCAGGATTGGCCTCGTGGTCAGAGTGCTGAATAAAGATCTGTTCTGCTGTTTCTCCATCTCAAATTCGGTGCTGATCTCTGCCAGCCTCTCATTAGTCCTTGGGAAGATGGAAAACACCAATTTCGTTCATGTTTCCCTAAGTGGCTTGCATTTTTAAAGTTGCCAGATAGTAAATGGAATTCCCATTAAACTGTTAGAGCAATGAAGACACAGAGCAGACTTACTATAATCAATGACAGTTGTAACCTTGTTCTAAAGAAGTACACATGTGTCTGGGGCTCCTCAAGTAACAAGTCACAGTTGGGAGAGGAGAGAAAGGGCATCGGAGAGAAAGGGAGGTGGCCTCACAGTGACACCTGCTGCCCTCTGGGACACACCTGCCTTCTTCAAAGAGTTCAGGGATGAAGAAACACACCATCCCACAAGTCACTTTCAAGTGCTTCCTTTTACCACTCTGTATATACGTTTCACTCATGACCTTGGAGAAATTAAGCATTTGGCTCTGAGGAATCACCTAGAGCCACAATCTCGAGGGGAGGACGAGAAAGTCAGTGGGTGAGGCTGAAGAGAGTTAAAACAGCCCCAGAAACAATTACAAGTATCCCCTGCTTTCCCAAAGTTCACTTTATGTTACTTCACTTCCACGAAGGGCCTATGTTAGCAACTGTTTTTGATTGAAAAAATAAAAAGAATATGAAGAGAATTTTTTATTTAATTTCAAAAGGCAAAAACTCAAAACAGCGTTCAGTGTATGTTTTTACAGTGAGAGGCACTGCACTCCCAAGCACGAAGAGTGACTCCACTGTGCTCCTTCCCTGGAAGCCACTCCCCACATCTCAGCATCAAGTAGTTCCAGCCCTGAATCCTCTCTGTGAACATCTGTGTTTCTCTTGTGTATACTTATTTTATGCACCAACTAGCAGAATGTGTTCTCTGTTAGCTGCTTCTTTGCTTTATGCTGCTTTGACTTAGGAAAGGTTTCCTAGAAATGTTCTGCTTTCAGACTGTGGGAAACCTGACTAGCACTGCAGGTGGGATCTGCCCTTTCAATTCTCCCCACACCCCCTCAGTCATGTCACCATGTTAGTTTTAGCCACTTTGTGAATTACCCTGCCTTTCAAACCTGTGTTAATTTCCCTCTATTTCACAAGCATGCTTTTAGGTACTGTACAAAAACTTGATAACAGTATTAACATAGACTGTCTTAGAGCGCCCTCTAGGAGGGACTATTTAGTTAGCTTTCAGTTCAGTTCAGTTCAGTCGTTCAGTCGTGTCCGACTCTCTGTGACCCCATGAATCACAGCACGTCAGGCCTCCCTGTCCATCACCAACTCCCGGAGTTCACTCAAACTCATGTCCATCGAGTCGGTGATGCCATCCAGCCATCTCATTCTCTGTCATCCCCTTCTCCTCCCGCCTCCAATCCTTCCCAGCATCAGAGTCTTTTCCAGTGAGTCAACTTGTCGCATGAGGTGGCCAAAGTATTGGAGTTTCAGCTTTAGCATCAGTCCTTCCAATGAACACCCAGGATTGATCTCCTTTAGAATGGACTGGTTGGATCTCCTTGCAGTCCAAGGGACTCTCAAGAGTCTTCTCCAGCACCACAGTTCAAAAGCATCAATTCTTCGGCAATCAGCTTTCTTCACAGTCCAACTCTCACATCCATACATGACCATGGGAAAAACCATAGCCTTGACTAGACAGACCTTTGTTGGCAAAGTAACGTCTCTGCTTCTTAATATACTATCAAGGTTGGTCATAACTTTCCTTCCAAGGAGTAAGCGTCTTTTAATTTCATGGCTGCAATCAGCATCTGCAGTGATTTTGGAGCCCAAAAAAATAAAGTCTGACACTGTTTCCACTGTTTCTCCATCTATTTCCCATGAAGTGATGGGACCAGATGCCATGATCTTTGTTTTCTGAATGTTGAGCTTCAAGCCAACCTTTTCACTCTCCTCTTTCACTTTCATTAAGAGGCTTTTGAGTTCCTCTTCATTTTCTGCCATAAGGGTAGTGTCATCTGCATATCTGAGGTTATTGATATTTCTCCCAGCAATCACTTCCTACTAATCTTATGCACCCGGCTGTATAAAAATTGTCTTTCCAGACAGAGTAATGAACTAAATTTATTTTTTGTGATTCTGTGTCTGGACTTACTTGTTTACTTTATTTTCCAATGACTTTCTGTCTCCTAGTTCTTCTAGGTAGAGTTGCTTATATTTTTCCCACTCTGCTTTATTATGATCTTCTGGCAAAGTTTTCATCTTGAAGAGTTCAGATTCCAAGTCTTCAATTCTGAGTTCCATCTGACTTCTTATGAAAATATTATTCTTGTTTTGCAACTACTCTAAGTTCCCTTGAGATGCTGCTTGTATCTAAGGCAAATGTAAAAAGATAACATTTTAAAAATAATTATAACTTGGATAATTATACTTGTTCCCTTTAGTTTTGAGTCAATGATTCAGAGAGCAGTTTTAAATGTGAAAAAATAAAGAGTGGAAGTTTAAAACAATTATCATCAATGTGAAGTGAATTAAATCTGAATTATAAAATTAAAGTGGAATCAATGTTTTAAGAGTACTTATATAATCGAATAATTCAAAGACTATGAAGATCAACTTGAAATTTTAAATGCTGAAGAAGACAACTTAAGAATAATTCAAGAGGATCGTACCGGTTCTAAACCACAATATTGTCTTTTCCTCCTATTAGTCTTGCTGTATGCAAATTGGTCTTAAAAGTAAAAGGATTCTCTAGTGAGAATCATTCTGAAAGGTCAGTTTACTGGTAACTGTGATGGAAACTGAAATATTTAAAGGGAGAAACAAGTGCCCCCTTCCTGCCAGAAGTCTACAAAACAAACTTCTCTGAGGGAAGAAAAGGGAACACATAAGCTGTATACATCTGAAATGTAATGTACAGTGAGGTGAATTCAAGCACTTGACTGATCAACAAATTAACGTGTAAAAATAGGTTGACTTCTTTTAATTTCTCTGTGAGATCCTGTCTGGCTCTTTCTTCACTCTCCAGTATACACTGCTTTACTTGACTGTGTTCTATCATATTCAGTTCTATATGACTTCTGAGGGTCACTACTTCTTCCTGCAACTTCTTTTCCTTCTTCTCTAGTTTTTCATGTTTCTTTTGCATTCCTTTCACAGATGATAACTCCTCTCAAAGTACTTGATTTTTCTGCATCCAGGTGCAGACATTTTGAAGATGCAGTTCCCAGCTCTGCTGCAAGGTCACCAGTCTTCAAGAAGAAAACAATACCATTTGCTAAAGAGGCAAGTGGACTGAGCATAGCCTAACTCAAACCGAGGATCAAATAAATATGATGATGTCTGTATTGTGGAACGTAGGACCAGGTATTACTCAGAGAATCAAGAAGGAAATTCAAACGACCGAGAGTCAGAAAATACACTCTTCACTGTCATCATCTTTCTCACACAACATTTGCATTTGATTTTATACTTTTATTGTTCTACAATAAATATTTTTCTACCTTTCCTCCATAAAATGACTGCAAGTCCCCTCTTAGGAGAACATCTCTTACTCCTCCCCACCCCCCACCCCCCATCTTAATGCCCCACGGTTTTCATAGAAGTGTGAGGTATACTGTATTGGGTTATCTAGGGCTCAGTTAATATATCCCTCCCAAAAGAAGACTGTGACAAGACTCTAATTACTAAATCTATAAATATGGATGCTAATCCCATAAGCCTTTTGATGAACTACAAATACATTTTGCTCATTTGAACTGCATTCCAAATCAGTTAAAGAAGTTCCATTTCCTAATAGTTTACCAAGATGATCTATACATTTTTCTGAGAATAAAAATGCCACATCTTGTCATCCTTTGATACTTTCCATTTATGCAAGACAAGTGCTGTGCATATTAATAAATATTCCCTGTTAGACCAGTGTGTACTTAAACAAGATTCTCCCTCATGGAAAAAATGATGACAGCGTAAAATTAAAGGCTAAACTTCTCTTCACAAACTAGATGGCAAGGTCTGAAGACAAAAGGTTCCCTGAGAGCTGGACAGTTAGAAAAAAATCCATGAAGGAGGAGAGACTGGGCACCAGGTCTGAATAAATGGAGGACTACACACGCTAGTAAAGTCATGCTCAAAATTCTCCAAGCCAGGCTTCAGCAGTATGTGAACCGTGAACTCCCAGATGTTCAAGCAGGTTTTAGAAAAGGCAGAGGCACCAGAGATCAAATTGCCAACATCCACTGGATCATGGAGAAAGCAAGAGAGTTCCAGAAAAACATCTATTTCTGCTTCATTGACTATGCCAAAGCCTTTGACTGTGTGGATCACAATAAACTGTGGAACATTCTGAAAAAGATGGGAATCCCAGACCACCTGACCTGCCTCTTGAGAAACCTGCATGCAGGTCAGGAAGCAACAGTCAGAACTGTACATGGAACAACAGACTGGTTCCAAATAGGAAAAGGAGTACATCAAGGCTGTATATTGTCACCTTGCTTATTTAACTTATATGCAGAGTACATCATGAGGAACGCTGGGCTGGAAGAAGCACAAGCTGGAATCAAGTTTGCAGGGAGAAATATCAATAACCTCAGATATGCAGATGACACTACCCTTATGGCAGAAAGTGAAGAGGAACTCAAAAGCCTCTTGATGAAAGTGAAGGAGGAGAGTGAAAAGGTTGGTTTGAAGCTCAACATTCAGGAAACAAAGATCATGGCATCTGGTCCTATCACTTCCTGGGAAATAGATGGAAAAACAGTGGAAACAGTGTCAGACTTTATTTTTTTGGGCTCCAAAATCACTGCAGATGCTGATTGCAGCCATGAAATTAAAAGACGCTTACTCCTTGGAAGGAAAGTTATGACCAACCTTGATAGTATATTAAAAACCAGAGACATTACTTTGCCAACCAAGGTCCTTCTAGTCAAGGCAATGGTTTTTCCCGTGGTCATGTATGGATGTGAGAGTTGGACTGTGAAGAAAGCTGATCGCCGAAGAATTGATGCTTTTGAACTGTGGTGCTGGAGAAGACTCTTGAGAGTCCCTTGGACTGCAAGGAGATCCAACCAGTCCATTCTAAAGGAGATCAATCCTGGGTGTTCATTGGAAGGACTGATGCTAAAGCTGAAACTCCAATACTTTGGCCACCTCATGCGATGAGTTGACTCACTGGAAAAGACTCTGATGCTAGGAAAGGTTGGGGGCGGGAGGAGAAGGGGACGACAGAGAATGAGATGGCTGGATGGCATCACTGACTCTGTGGACATGAGTTTGAGTGAACTCCGGGAGTTGGTGATGGACAGGGAGGCCTGGCGTGCTGTGATTCATGGGGTCACGGAGAGTTGGACATTACTGAGCGACTGAACTGAACTGAACTGAACCCAAGAGGAAAAGAAACTGTAAGGACAGAAAGGACAGTCTGAGAAAAGGCCAAGAGAAAGTGAAATCAGCCAGTGAACTCTGAGGATAAAATCCCACCACAGGGAACGCCCACACAGAAACATGTAAATCAATGTTCACAGAAGCATTATTAATAGCCCCAAAGTGGAAACAACCCAAAGCTCCATCAACTGATGATGGATATGTGGCTTAGTCACATACTGTTTATTGTTTGACAATCAACAGAAACAGAAGAAATGATATGTGCTATTACATGGATGAACCCAAAAACATGACATCAGATGAGAAAAGCTAATCCCAAAGGACCACATTCTGTATGATGCTGTTGAGCTGTGGTGTTGGAGAAGACTCTTGAGAGTCCCTTCGACAGCAAGGAAATCCAACCAGTCCATGCTAAAGAAAATCAGTCCTGAATATATATTGGAAGGACTGATGCTGAAGCTGAAACTCCAATACTTTGGCCACCTGTTGCAAAGAACTGACTGATTTGAAAAGACCCTGATGCTGGGAAAGATTGAAGGCAGGAGGAGAAGGGGATGGCAGAGGATGAGATGGTTGGATGGCATCACCGACTCAATGAACATGAGTCTGAGTAAACTCCAAGAGTTGGTGATGGACAGGGAGGCCTAGTGTGCTGCAGTTCATGGGATCGCAAAGAGTCGGACACGACTGAGTGACTAAACTGATCTGATTGAACTGAAAATAAGAATTATGAGCAAATCGTTTGCAAAAATGTTCTAAGTAAATCATAAAGAGCAGATGGAAGAGTAAATCAAGAAGAGTTTGGGTAAAGCTCACCACTTGAGTCCCAAAATGATTCAGGCTGAAATGTTCCAAAATTAATTTAAATTGGCATGAAGAAAAATAAAATTATCCCAATAAATATGACAAATACCTTCAATAAACACCACCCCTTGGTTACCTTTTAAAAAAATACATCTGATACATAAGTTATACAGCTACCCCAAAGTGAGAACCTTAGCTCTGTACATATTTAAACAGATTAAATTTTGTAAAAAATTTTTTTCTGGAGAATATGCATATCATTCTCATATGCTATCATAGTCAATTACAAAATTATACCTATTGATAGCAGCACTAAGCACTTGTACAAATATCAACTAACTCATTAGCTATAATGATTCTGGGAAGGAAGAAGCTAGAAATATAAGTAAGCTTCATGTTTTTCACCAGGTCTTCTGACTCTATTAGTCCTCTTACATCAAACCACAGTCACTTCTCTAGTAGAAACATATAAATACAAAATAAGCCTCTTATTTCATGCATGGTACATACACTAATGGCAAATAAGGAAAAATATACAGAGCTCTTCTCGGACAATCATGAGATTATTTGCTGCTTTCATAACTTTCAATACCTTTTGTAATGTTTAAAATAGTAAGATAGGGCAAAAGACAGTGAAAAACACTTATGAATTATCACTAAATATATATTATGGCATATCTATAAAGCATCACTACGAACAAAGTTAGTGGAGGTGCGGGAATTCCAGTTGAGCTATTTCAAATCCTAAAAGATGATGCTGTGAAAGTGCTGCACTCAATATGTCAACAAACTTGGAAAACTCAGCAGTGGCCACAGGACTGGAAAAGGTCAGTTTTCATTCTAATCCCAAAGAAAGGCAATGCCAAAGAATGCTCAAACTACCGCACAATTGCATTTATCTCACACACTAGTAAAGTCATGCTCAAAATTCTCCAAGCATTATTCAGAAATACATGAACTATGAACTTCCAGACGTTCAAACTGGTTTTAGAAAAGGTAGAGGAACCAGAGATCAAATTGTCAACATCCGCTGGATCATGGAAAAAGCAAGAGAGTTCCAGAAAAACATCTATTTCTGCTTTATTGACTATGCCAAAGCCTTTGACTGTGTGGATCACAATAAACTGTGGAACATTCTGAAAGAGATGGGAATACCAGACCACCTGACCTGCCTCTTGAGAAACCTATATGCAGGTCAGGAAGCAACAGTTAGAACTGGACGTAGAACAACAGACTGGTTCCAAATAAGAAGAGGAGTACATCAAGGCTGTATATTGTCACCTTGCTTATTTAAATTCTATGCAGAGTACATCATGAGGAACGCTGGGCTGGAGGAAGCACAAGCTGGAATCAAGATTGCCAGGAGAAATATCAATAACCTCAGATATGTAGATGACAGCACCCTTATGGCAGAAAGTGAAGAGGAACTCAAAAGCCTCTTGATGAAAGTGAAAGAGGAGAGTGAAAAAGTTGGCTTAAAGCTCAACATTCAGGAAACAAAGATCATGGCATGTGGTCCCATCACTTCATGGGAAATAGATGGAAAAACAGTGGAAACAGTGTCAGACTTTATTTTGGGGGGCTCCAAAATCACTGCAGATGCTGATTGTAGCCATTAAATTAAAAGACGCTTACTCCTTGGAAGGAACGTTATGACCAACCTAGATAGCATATTAAAAAGCAGAGGCATTCATTACTTTACCAACCAAGGTCTGTCTAGTCAAGGCTATGGTTTTTCCTGTGGTCATGTATGGATGTGAGAGTTGGACTGTGAAGAAAGCTGATTGCCGAAGAATTGATGCTTTTGAACTGTGGTGCTGGAGAAGACTCTTGAGAGTCCCTTGGACTGCAAGGAGATCCAACCAGTCCATTCTAAAGGAGATCAATCCTGGGTGTTCATTGGAAGGACTGATGCTAAAGCTGAAACTCCAATACTTTGGCCACCTCATGCGACGAGTTGACTCACTGGAAAAGACTCTGATGCTGGGAAGGATTCGGGGCAGGAGGAGACGGGGACGACAGAGAATGAGATGGCTGGATGGCATCACCGACTCGATGGACATGAGTTTGGGTGAACTCCGGGAGTTGGTGATGGACAGGGAGGCCTGGAGTGCTGTGAGTCATGGGGTCACAAAGAGTCGGACACGACTGAGTGACTGAACTGAACTGATATTTTCTCGTATCAGTATAGGCACTCCTAGTCTCTTTTGGGAGAAGGCAATGGCAAGCCACTCCAGTACTCTTGCCTAGAAAATCCCATGGATGGAGGAGCCTGGTAGGCTGCAGTCCGTGGGGTCGCTAGGGGTCGGACACGACTGATCGATTTCACTTTCACTTTTCACTTTCACACATTGGAGAAGGAAATGGCAACCCACTCCAGTGTTCTTGCCTGGAGAATCCCAGGGACGGGGGAGCCTGGCGGGCTGCCGTCTGTGGGGTCACACAGAGTCGGACACGACTGAAGTGACTTAGCAGCAGCAGCAGTCTCTTTTGGTTACTATTCATAAGTGAAGTTGCTCAGTCATGTCCGACTCTTTGTGACCCCATGTACTGTAGACTCCCAGGCTCCTCCGTCCATGGGGTTCTCCAGGCAAGAGTACTGGAGTGGGTTACCATTTCCTTCTCCAGGAGATCTTCCCGACCCAGGGATCGAACCCAGGTCTCCTGCATTGCAGACAGACGCTTTACCATCTGAGCCACGAGGGAAGTTCGGTTACTATTCATAGGGAGTATCTATTTCTGTCCTCTTATCTTTCAATCTATTTAACTCTTTGGATCTAAAGGGAACCTCTTGTAAATAGCACATAGTTGAATCATGCTGTTTTATTAATTCTGGCAATATCTGCCTTTTGATTAGAAAGTTTAATCTGTTTAGATTTAAAATAATTGCTGACAAGGAAGGACTTACTTCTATTGTTTGAGTGTTTAAATTATGTATATAATATAGATTATTATCCTTCATTTCATCCACTGATGCCCTATTTTGGGGCAAACCCAGGCCCCAGCAGTGAAAGCACCTAGGAGTCCTAACCACTGGACCAGCAGGGAACTCCTGATTTATGCTTTCTTTAATGTGTAGTTTCTGTTTTTAATAGTGAGCTGATTTGATTGGTCATTTTGCTGCCAGTGATGCCCAAGTCAACCTGAGCACTAGAATCACATGAAGACATTTTTAGACACATGGATTCTGCAACTTATCTACAAATTGTAGCTCAGAGTCTGCAGAGCTGTGTTCCAGGACTGCAGGAATCTAAAGTTCTAAGACTCTCCTAAGTCATTCTGATAAACTGCTTAACCAAAGTCCTTCTTGGGGACTAGAAAATCTCCAAGTGTATTCACTAGTGTTCTGCATTCATATCTTTCCTTCCATTGCCTATTGATTATTAAAATAAAGGTCGTTTAGGGAGAATCAACACAGCGACTAGTCAATCACTCTAGCCAATAATATACTTCACTCCCCCCATCCTCTGAAAAATTTATACCACCAATCCAGAAACCTGAAAGAGGGAATAGGGCTAAACATGTCACATGTAGCTTTTATCCTGTTAATCTTTCTGATTTCAAGGTTTGTCTGTGGTACTTTTATCTTAAACTCCTGTAAACCAATGTTGTTGCTTTAAGAAAATATTGGTTGTAATCAAAATCTTTTCGGTAATCAGAACAAAATACTTTTGTGTGTGTGTGTATGTATGTTGATTTGGGGCCCTGAGTTTAACTGATAGCACCAACAGTTTGAGAAAAGTGAAATACAGACACACATAGCTTTTTTAATAAGAGGAAAGTTTAGTTATTTTAATATGGCCTTGCATGAACAAGGTCTTAGTTATATTCTTGTTCTTTGGGAATCAGTAGCTCCATTTCTATAGTTGACTTTGCTAGTCTTCAAATCAAACTCAGTTTCTCTCTTCTACTAAAAGTTTCTAGAGACAATTATCAGTCATTTGTTTTGAAGAAGTTAGCAATGAAGTAAAACCAAAACCTAGAGATTGTCGTCAATATTTTAAGATGTAAAGTTGTGCTTGTTGGGGAGTTAAAGTATTAAATCCAGTCTTTTTAAAATGCTGTGTATATATTCCCATTTTTGTTGGTCCAACCAAGAAACAGGCATAAGACATGCAAAATGGAGCATGTTACTTTTTTTTTCTTTTTGCAGTTAGTAGTCACCTTTCTTGGAGAAGGCACTGGCGACCCACTCCAGTACTCTTGCCTGGAAAATCCCATGGATGGAGGAGTCTGGTAGGCTGCAGTCCATGGGGTCGCACAGAGTCGGACACGACTCACGTGACTTAGCAGCAGCAGCAGCAGCGGCCACTTTTCTTGGGCTTCCCCGGTGACTCAGAGGTAAAGAATATGCCTGCCATGCAGGAGACACGGGAGATGAGGGTTTGATCCCTGGGTGGGGAAGATCCCCTAGAGGGAGAGGATGGCAACCTACTCCACTATTTGTGCTTGGAGACTCCCATGGACAGAGGAGCCAAGTGGGCTACAGTCCATAGGGTCACAAATAGTCAGACATTGCTGAATCGACTGAGCCCATGCGCGCACGTGCGCGCGCGTGCCCACACACACACACACACACACACACACAGCCTCTTTTCTAGAGCACACATCTCTAGCAGAGGAGAACCACAAACAGCTTCTAGAAGGAGGCTTTCATTCTTTTTGCTAGCCACAATGTATATTAAACCAGCTTTGACATACAGGAAATATTTAGGGTTGTCTTTATGGCTAATTGGACACATAAGTGGATGAGCAGAAACCTTCACGTGGGCACTTTCATATGCTTGCTTCCATTCACGCGCCTTTGAAGATCAGAGTGGAAGTAGCTATTTGCTGCTGCTGCTGCTGCTAAGTCACTTCAGTCGTGTCCGACTCTGTGTGACCCCATAGACGGAAGCCCACCAGGCTCCCCCGTCCCTGGGATTCTCCAGGCAAGAACACTGGAGTGGGTTGCCATTTCCTTCTCCAATGTGTGAAAGTGAAAAGTGAAAGTGAAGTTGCTCAGTCGTGTCCGACCCTTAGTGACCCCACAGACTGCAGCCTACCAGGCTGCTCCATCCATGGGATTTTCTAGGCAAGAGTACTGGAGTGGCTTGCCATTGCCTTCTCCGAGCTATTTGCAGTGCTTTAGTATATCTTTGTGGTTTTGAAAGGTCAGTTGGTGCATTCATGCTTGGCTCACTGCATAAGAATCAACGAGTGTAGTTTGGTAACAGTACAGATTCCCAACTTTTCTGTCCGAGGTTCCCCACTTCCCATCTTCTGTTCAGTTGGTCTGGGCTACTGCCTGGAAATTAAAGTTCTCCCACAGACAGGTATGGGAATTATTGTGCAAGAGGGCTCTGAAGAGGTGTCTAAGTCAAGAATGTTATGAATTGCTGGAATTTCAGTATGGAAGCTACCACCACAAGTTCTATGACTTTTCCCTCAAAATTTACAGGTGTGACTGTATACAAAACAAAACGTGTGTTGCAGCCTTTGGAGTCATTTCTGCTGCCTTGGCAGTGGTGAGCAGCTTTGGCCTGATGTTCTACATTGGGGTGCCATTTGTGATCATAGTTGCAAATTCACCATTTCTTATTCTAGGTGAGTAAAACAAAGCATGAGACTGCACACTGTGTATGTGGGGGTGTGGGGTGGGTAAAGGAAGGGTATTGTGTTAGAGTAAGCAAAAGAATTATATATAGGTGACGCCACAGATCCAAAATGAGGAATCAGGAGAAAAAGAAAATCAAATGGAATTATGTGCCTTTCAGTTCAGTTCAGTTCAGTCATTCGGTTGTGTCCAACTCTTTGCAACCCCATGGACTGCAGCATGCCAGGCCTCCCTGTCCATCACCCACTCCCGGAATTTACCCAAACTCATGTCCATTGAGTCGGTGATGGCATCCAACCATATCATCCTCTGTCTTATGTGCCTTTAGGAGTTGGATATCTAGTACCCCAAATGTAAAAACACAGACCAGGGATATGAACAGGCAGTTCACAAACACACACACACACACACACACACAGAATCCAAAATACTAATCATTGAAAATATAAAAAATAAATGTTTGACCTTTTGATTAATGAAGGGATGCAAGTTAAACAAAAAGAGAGACACCTTGTCTTCTTACTAATGAATATTATAGCAAGACTGAAGGTTTGAGGAAGGTTGTATGCAAATAAACACATATTCTGCTGAGGGAAATTTGTAAACTGGTACACTTTTAAAATATAACTTAGCAACAAATCAAAAGATTTAAACATTTAAAACAGAATCTGACCTACCAACTCCACTTCTGGGAATTTGTCCTAATTATTGGATAGGTGCTCACAAAATAGAATAAGGATGTTCATTTCAGTGTGATTTAGAATATGAAAAAACAAAAACAGGCTAATCGTATGATAGCTTATGATAATGATGTTGGATTTGTGATCTCCGAAGAAGATTCAGCTTCTTCTGGACCAGGGACCAGGCTTGATCACTCAAGAGCTTCTGTGTAGCAGAGTTTTATTAAAGTATAAAATGGGACAGAGAAAGTTTATGACATAGACATCAGAAGGGGGAGGCAGAGTGCCCCCCTAGCTAGTCTTATCAAGGCCTTATATTCTTTTTTCAGACCCACTTCCACAACATACATCTTAAATGAACAAGATTAGAACAAACAATAGAGAGTTCTTACCAGACCCACTCCCATAATATACATTTTAAGATGACAGGATTAGTCAGAAGGTTCTTGTTAAGGAGAAACATGTCCTTGAGCCAGAGGCCTTGTTATATTCACTAAAGCAATGTAGTAAAGAACACTTTCCCTTTTCTCCTTGGAAGCCTCAGACCCCTTTCTCCTTCTCGAGGGCTTCTGGACCCCTTTCTCCTCCTCGGGGACCCTGGTCATATCAACCTACCTGGGAACTGACTGTCTCATCTCCCCTCTTTTCTTTTAGGAGAATCATGTTGCCAAGGGAAAGGGCTGTCGTTTTCATTCCATAATTACTTCTTGCTGTTGAGGGGCATCGTCTCTAAGTTGATGAGGCAACATATTCTCCTAACCCTCATATTGAGGGTCTTTGATTCAGGGGCCGCAAGTAATAGTTGGAGGAGGCTGTGGCACTCGTAGGAGCCTGGACGACCATTTGTAACTTAGAAACTTTCAGATGGTTAGAAACAAACCCCATTTTACAGTTACAGATGTAAGGCAAAATAGCCATTAAACCAAGTTAAAACATAATTGAAATTAGAAGTTACATTATGCCCATAGTTCCATCAGTCCATCTTAGGATTGTTAGACGTCATCAGATCAAAACGAGGCGTCATATACAACTGTTGTCAGTGCAGATATTCACAGAGCAGAAGAAAGTCCTTTCCTTGAAGTGGAGAAACCCACCATGTGAAGCCTTTCCCTGATGAGAAGGTTGAAAAGCTGAGTCACATAGTTAATTCTAAGGTTTTAGGATCTATGACAATATCTGTGCACGAAAACAGTCTCATAGAGACAGTTCCTTCTTAGGGGCAGTTCAAGCCCTCATTAAAGCCATGGGTATACATGGATTTCCTGAGTTAGCTTACATGGATATCCTTTAATAATGGCATTAGTCTTTTCAACCTTTCCTGAACACTGGGGCCTCCAGGATCAGTGTAAGTGATATTCTACTCCTAGAACTTTTGACACCCCTTGAGTTACAGTAGCTTTAGGATGGAACATTGTTGCTTTGAACTTTAGAGTTTAAGGTCCCACTTACATCATGAGGAGTCAGGACAGTAAGGTTTCACCCATTCCTTAACCTCAGGCTTTAGTGGATACTGCTTTTGATGTGAAAATAAGTGAGAGTCTTTGAGCTTGATAACAACAGGAACAGCATTTTGTGTACAACCCACAGTTTATCCATCAGCCCACAGTCTAGGATTTACATTTTGTTCACTTAAAAGAGCAGGCTCCATATTCATGAAAACAGAAGCCTGGACCATGTTCAATATATCCCTCCCTCATAAGGGTGAGGGAGACTCCAACACGATCAGAAACTCGTGAGAAAACAGCACACAGTCTCAGGTGCAGCTTAAAGGATGACTGAAATAATAGCGTTTGGCTCATCCTGACAGTCTGATTACAGTAGTGGATCAGGAGGAAAGCAGACAAAGGGCTTCACTGAGCACAGAGAACGCTGCCCCAGTGTCCAAAAGAAAATCAGCTGATTGGCCCCCCACAGTTATTAATCCCCAGGGTTCCACAGGTGTAATTAGAATGGGAGCTTGTGTAGGGACCCCCAGGCACTTTCAGTCCCGATTGCCTTGAGAGTCTAACCCCTGGGGCTTATGTCTCAGAGGGCAGTCTCTCCTCAGGTGTGGACATTTTACAGACAAGACATGGAGTCGGGTGCAGCTTAGATGCCTGAGGGCAATCCCACTTGAGATGACTCTCCTTTCCACCATAATAACAAATCCACTCCTTTTCACTTGGATTATTTTGGGCACTTTTCCTCAAGCTATTTCAGAGAGGATCTAACAGCCATTGTTGGGGCTTCAGTCTTTTTCCGTTGTTTTTTTTTTTTTCTCTTTTCCTCCTTTGCCTGGGTCCAGCCTCAGCAGAGTCCAGGGGTACCCTCAGGATGAGCAGCGTCGGCGAGAAAAGAAAGAAAAAAATAGGCAAGTCGAGTCTTGGTAGAGTGCAGAATCAAGACTGCTTTATTTTTCTACATCAGTGCTTATATACCCTAAAACCAGCAATACTAAAAAGAGAGGAGGGATTGTCTTGATAAAATTGTGCCAGGAATGCAGTCATAGACCATCTTCTAGAACAGTCAGTACCTTTACGCATAACTCTTAAACAATGGGCTCTTAAGACATCAAGGCCACAAGGCATGAGAAATGGCTTTATTTGTGTATCAGTTAGGCAACTGTAAAAACTGTTAGCAAGCCTTATTTTGGGAGCCTCAGTTCTGGGCAGACTTTGTGACTCCCTAGGTAGCATGGTATCTGTTTTTGGGCTCTACCCCCATACATCTGCAGAGACAATTTTCTACACTAATACTATATGCTTATTCATTTTGTTATCAACCTTTATCTCTATGTTTTCTTCTAGTGTACTCCCAGGCACACCATGGGGGCAGGGAGACATATCAGCGAGCACTGGTATGTGACCTTGAGGGCCAAGAGTCTCATGAGCTCCCTCCAAATCTCACTCTAAGGGGCCCTTCTAAACTCGTGAAAGGCTTTGTATCTATTTTGCTTGTGGAGTGTTTAGGCCTATTGTTAGCAGACTTAGTTTTATGCCAGGGGCGCTTTATGCAGTCCTGAGCATTCCAAATTTTAAATTAACAGTTATAACCCCAACAGGGCCAGAAAGATTAGGTTGTTCTGTGTAAAAATATTTTCTTCATTCCTGGCCTGTTTATAGGGCCCATACACCCCCAGGGACTGTATTACTACCATGCAAAGGCTTCAAGGGGGATATTTGAGCAGGAGTCAGAAGAATTCTTAGAAAGCACAGAGGACTACCAATCATCAGAAGAAGAAAAGACAGAGGCCCGGGAGTAGATGATGGGGCATCCCCGAGAAATCCCTAGAGGTCTGGATGGCCTTGCGCGCCAGCTCCTCAAGCCAAGACCTTGTCATGGGCGGGGTCTCTCATGCTGGCTCCCAACACTCCTTGTATTCTTTACCATGATATACCATCTGAGTGAGCTGTAACAGTTTTTTAAAGACTGATTTGGTCCAATCACCTGTTTTCATAACTTATGGCAGATATCTGCAACTGAGTTGAGAAATCTGTCTTTCAGATTTTTCCTTCCTCTGTACTTTTGGGATCAAAGTCAGTACACTTGCAGAGAGCCTCTTGTAGTCTAAGAATTTATCCAGAGCTTTCTTCTCTCCCTGTTCTATGTCAGCCAATTTAGCATAGTTTAAAGTTTTAGTGTGCACTCACTTGAGTCCTTCAAGAATACACCTGGCAAATACACCTGGTTCTGATCTCACCTTCTTTTAGCCATGCTATAGTCCCAGTCTGGCTCTGTCATGGGAACTGCTTGGCTCTCAGTAGGGTGGAGGGCTATTTTGTGTTCCCTCTTTCCCCTTGTCTCATGCTCAAGCCGTTCATCTCCAGAAGTAGTAGCTTCTCCCAAAACTCAAGTTCTCGAGTCAGCATCTGTCCCAAGACATATGTTACATCTCTCCAAGTAAGGACATAAAGTTAGTCCCGTAAAGGCTTCTATGAATCGAGACTGTTTGAATTTCTACCGAGACTGAGGCAACCCCTTCTGGAAGGGTACCATGACTCAGCCTGTTTAGTTGGTATCCCCAGATACAGGGGCAAAGTAAGAGAACAGGAGGCAGCTGAAGGTTTCACACCCAATTCTGCACCCTTAGGACATAAGTCTGGCATGTCTCGCAGAAGATAAGGAGCAACACATATGGCACTTCTACCCATTTTTCTTGTTTTCCACAGAACTGATTTAATTGTAAAATAGTATTATAATTGAGACCCTTCAATCGGCCAGTGTTCCCCATCTTCCAAAGGATACCGTGGCCATTCAGTATCAAAGAAAAAGATCAGGTGTGTCTTTTTTAAACTCTCAGGATCAAACTTGTCCCAGTTTTTAAAAATACATTTTAAAGAGATGGTTTTGGATCTGCTAGCTCCCATCTGTAAAAGAGAAAAAAGCGACATCCACAGCCGTGGCTTCTTTCCATTGGAGGCATCCCTCCCTGCTCTAGAAGGGGGTTGTAGACAGACTTTCCAATGAAGCTTTCCTTCCCCAGTTGGACTTAGTCTGTCCCTTGCCAACACAGGTGACTTATCCGTCCCTCCCGGTTCTACGACCAAGGCGGGGTGGAGATGCACCAGGGGTAGACCTGATGACATCCCAGACTGATG
This sequence comes from Moschus berezovskii, assembly GCF_049115385.1. NCBI lineage: Eukaryota > Metazoa > Chordata > Mammalia > Artiodactyla > Moschidae > Moschus > Moschus berezovskii. The sequence goes on along the minus strand of NC_142474.1, from coordinate 47,419,641 downwards.
TCCAGTTCCTCCCCATCCCACCCCTCTAGTTTGATACAGAGCCCCTGTTTGAGTTTTCTGAGCCACACAGCAAATTCCCATTGGCTATCTATTATACATATGGAATCCAGTGAATCCATTCTTTAGGGAATATTTTAGTCCTTTTCTCACAAGCACCGAGTCCAAGTTTTTTGTAGTGCTTCTATATATTTTGTACATCATAAGTAGTATATATGAGTGTTTCCGTGTGCAGAAAGGTTTAGACCTCTGAAATCTGGCAAGTTATGACTCCTACATCACACCATATTGTGATGTACAAGAAGAACACTTTTCAAGTTACGGTCCCAGGGTTACGGTTATCGTTACTGAGACACTTGACTACTGGGATAAAGATATTAGGCAAAAACTGGGAAAATGTCTGGCAGATTTTGAAACCAGTGAATAGGTATATAAAAACCTTACAAAGTTTTGGTTATGAGAATACATAAAATATATGGAAAACCTCCATCAAGATACAAATGAGAAGACAGCTTTTCTAAGCAATAAACCCACTTTTAAAATGGAATTTCCACTTTTTGTGTATAACATTAATATTACATCATCAAGGGAAATCACTTCTTCCCAGGCCTTCATTCAAACCATGGGTATTTCTTCTTCAACCAATAAGAAACTGATGTTACACCAGTTCTGAGACATGGCCAAGAAGTGTGAAGTTCCCCTAATGATATACAACCAGGCATTCGTATATTTTGGTCAGTATTCTGCAACATTAGAAACACTGTTCGAAATGGGACTGCTGCATCAACAGCTATGTTCACTGTTTCCTGATTGTTAATTCCTCATCCCCTGTGTGCTTTGTGGGGAACTTTTGCTCTTGCTTCTGTGATTGTGGGCGTCATGGGTTTTACAGCCTTTTGGAGTGTCAATCTTGATATCATAGCCATTGACTTTTCTCCTCACATTTCCTATGCATTTGTTTCCAGTTCAGAGACCTCAGTAAACTGAAAAACCATTGAGACATTGTATCTTCTAGGCTAGCCCATGTTACAAAGTGCAGTTTCAACAATAATAGAGGTTTGTGTCCTGTCTGTAGCTAAAGCCTACATCTTCAGGACATTTTTTAAGATTGTTTTCTTGTGATGGTATTTGGAACTCCTCATGGTCTAATTTTTATCCTAGTATTCTTAACCTTTTTTTGAAAGTTAGCTTGAAAAATCACTAACAAATCAAAGACTAATTATAGAATTTCTGATTAGCCCAACCCAATCTGATGAAAATGCACTATTCAGTTCAGTTCAGTTCAGTCGCTCAGTCGTGTCCGACTCTCCGCGACCCCATGGATCACAGCACGCCAGGCCTCCCTGTCCATCACCAACTCCCGGAGTTCACTCAAACTCATGTCCACAGAGTCGGTGATGTCATCCAGCCATCTCATTCTCGGTCGCCCCCTTCTCCTCCCGCCCCCAACCTTTCCTACCATCAGAGAGGAGAGAACAAGATGGTGGAGAAGTAGGTGGATGTGGAGTATATCTCTCTCCATGTACACATCAGCAATACACCTTCAGAGACAGAAGTGCAGGCAGAACACCAGCTGAGAGTGGACAGGAGTACCTGACTGGTGGAAAATAATATATAGAACCATGCAAAACTCGGTAGGATGAAGGAACTGGGGGCAAAACAGGAGTGGGAGATCTCAGATGCCTATTCAGGACTACAAATGACTGCCATTCTAATGGTCACCCCCAAGATTAAGTTTATGGGGATAAGATTTCTCAGGATAGATCTAAAGAGCCAACACTGCTTGTCAGGGGTTGTACTCCAAAACAGACAGGAGATAGATCTCCTGATCCCTGAACAAGGAGGGACTTGAACCATCTTGAATGAGACATGTTGTTTCTGGGTAAATACCTCCAGCTAAGGTAAAGAAAGTCTCACAGTCCTCAAGAAAAACATTCAGATCCTACAGGACCTGAAAGAATGAGGTGCAGAGTTCTTGGGGTGGCTACAATCTCTCTTTGGGGGCTCTTCTCCTGGAGATGGGGAATTTGGAGTTGGCTAATGCCCCTACTAATCCCTGTTATCACCATATTGATGCTGCCTATGATTGCTTCATGTATTATTGTTTAAACTATTTTGTTTTTGCCCAGGTCAAGAAGCTGCAACATGCAGTGCCAGTTCAACAAGGATATATAAAACTACACCCAACCATGGAAAATATCACTCACTCTTAGATGGACACCACTATAAGGACTCTGAGGCTTCAGACTAGCAAGAGGGGGAAGCCCATTGCCCCTCACCATCCCAACTCAGCAGGAAGTAGCCAGAGAGAGCTTGACACCTCTATTCCCAAAGAAATGGGCCTCCCATCTCTTGAGGTGGGAATGTTAGTTAGAATAGGAAAAAGGAGTCCAAAATGGCAGTGGCTAAAAGACAAAGAAAGGAAAAAGCACACGAAAATGATACAAAAGAAAATCTGAGGACTGGTGTGAGAACCTCAGATGAAACAAACAGCCCTTTTGGCTAGCCCAGTTTCCACAGGGCAGGCTCAGGGGCAAGAGACAAACGTATAAAAAGAGGAAGCCAAGGTGGATTGAGGCCTCCCCTTTGGGGTCGGCCTGCTCTGACACCTCGAGGGTGTACTTTCCTTTGCTTGCTGAATAAAACTTTGAGCTGTAAGCGAGCTATAACACTGGTCTGCTGTGCTTCAAATCTTTGCTATGGAAAGACAGAACAGAGGAAATTACATACTCCCCCGACATAGCTACACATTATATTTATTATCACAATAAAATACTTTTTAGAGTTTACTAATAAAATTGTCTTACCTTTAACATGATACAATTGCAACTAATATGGTTAGAAGGTATGCCAAGTGAAACAAGGGCGCCACTGCCATAGAAGTTGCCTCAAATTCCAGTTGTCTAGAAAGTGATGTAGAGGACCTGCCACAAAAACATATTCAGTTAAAGAGCTTTCAATTTTGATACTGTGTGTGCTACATATGATATTGCAACACTACAGCTTATTAAACATTAAAATTCAGTAAAAAGTCAAATATATGGATTATGATTTTAGAATAAGAAGGTAATGAAGATTTGCTTCTTCCCACAAAGCTCTGGCATGCTTTTCAAAGTTTCTTTCAAAAATCTGAAATTTAAAACTCCTGAATATACAAAATCTGAATCTTATACGAAACTGTGAAAGCATTAATTACTGTAGACATTATGACTTTTTCTAAACTTCTATTAGGTTGTTATCTTTTACTGTTTTAACTGCACAAAGACCATTTCAGAAACTGAGTATTAAAAGGCTTTTTTCCAGAAGGTGTCTTCTCATTTTCACCAGTTTTATTCAGAGTACTAGGTTTGCCAGCCCCAAGATTACTGAACAGCTAACGTGCCTGGCACTATGCTATAATTTACTTGTAAGATGCTCATCTTTTATTCTCAAAAACATCATGAAACTTTTGTTTAAAGTTTTGTTTTTTTATTCCAATGAACTCCAAACAAAGTTTAGGGGGCTCCCAGAAACAGCAAAGGCTTGAACTAGAAGTAAGAATTTCAGAGTAATTTGACCAGAAAACCAAACTAAATCTGAAGATCAACATCTGTACTGAACAGACCTACCCTGAGAATGTAAGATTTGTGTTTTTAACCAGAATGTTACCAAGGATTTAAGATTTGTGGCATTCTTTTTTTTTTTAGGTCCTATTTCTTTTTACTTAAAAAAAAAAATTGTTGTAGCATAGTTGCTTTACAATGCTGTGTTAGTTTCATGTTTACAGCAAAGTGAATCATTTATACACATATCCACTCTTTTTTAGAATCTATTGTGGCTTTCTTCAGTGTACTACTTTAAGAAAGTTGGATTAAGGATCAAATAAAGCAGAGCACACCTAGCTTCCAGTCAAGGACTCTATCTGATAATCTGGGAGTGCTGCTGCTATGGTCCTTGAAACAAGTCTTCTTATACCTCCCACCTTCTCCTGGCCTCCCTATAAACCCCAGCCACTAGGTACCTTGATCTTCTTCAAGGCCAGATTCTTTTAAGACTGCCAGCCTTCTTAGGAAATGGATCATCCACACCTTGCTATGTTCATTTTCCTCTCCTTCACCTGTCTTCTGGTAGTACTGCAGCCTCATGGCTTTGGCCTGGAGGACTAACTGGATCAGCCTCATACTTTAGCCTAAGATAGTTCCTCCCAGGATGTTGGCCAGCTAGATGATCTGACCCGCTAGGCTGTAGATGGGGAAGGTGATAGTTTTCAGGTTGAGGCCCTTGATCCTTTTCCAGGAGACAAGAGTGGGTTAGGGAGCAGGGGGACACAGGAGCCCTGGTTCTTAGCACACACCTTGCTGTAGGGGATCTGGGTTCCATTGTCCTATGTCACAGTCAAAGCTTGCACCACACCTTCCACCTTGCTAATTTCTTCTAAGATCTCTGGCTCCAGCAGTGTCTCAGTGTTGGAGACCACTAGGATGGAGGCATAATTGACCTCTGTGCTCTTCCTGGAGATGGAGAATATGAGAGAGCTGTTGGCGGTGAAATGTTCCTGCACAAAGCATCGCTCACCCTTGGCGGGTCTCCCTACCTGGGTGTACTGCTCCTCGAGGTCATCTTCTTCATCCTGGGGCTGTTAAATCAGGCCAGTGCTGAGAACAGCCGTTAACACCATGGGCAACAGCAGGGAGATCCAGGGGTGCGAGCCCACCTTCCAGCCCACCTACCGGAAGGTCTGGGACAGCGGTGCCTCCAGGCAGTTGGTGTGGCAGCGGAGCCGCTGGGCTAGTTGGTTCTCAGCCCGCGATGCTGGCGGAGGTAGTTGAGCCTCAGCCGTGACTCGGAAAGCAGCTCTGCGCTCTGCCCCACCACCCAGCCAAGCTCGGTTCAGGTCTTGACCCGAGGCCGAGGGCAGCTCAAGCTCTAGGCCAGGCCCTGCGGGGGTACAGATCTCTCTTTCCAGGTCAGGCCCCGACTCCGACTTGGGCCCCTGGGACTCGGACACAGGCTCTTGCCCTGACTCCCACTCCGCCTCCGGTGCAACTTTGAGGGATTAAGGCTCATTTCCAGGAATAAAGACCAAGTTCTCAAACAGCACAGATGATCACAAAGGAGCTGTTGGACTGAGCGCCCCTCTGCCCCCACCCAGCGGTTTCCTGGAGAAGTCCCAAGCAAGTCTGTTTGAACCCAGGCTGATAGTGCCCGAATGCTAGAGTGTCCTTGGTGGTCACGTGGTAGCCTCAGTTCATTTCAGGTCAGGTCAATAGCTCAGTCGTGTCTGACTCTTTACGACCCCATGAGCTGCAGCTTGCCAGGCCTCCGTGTACTTCACCAACTCCCTGAACTTGCTCAAACTCATGTCCATCCAGTCAGTGATGCCATCCAACCATCTCATCCTCTGTCATCCCCTTCTCCTCCCGCCTTCAGTCTTTCCCAGCATCAGGGTCTTTTCCAATGAGTCAGCACTTCGCATCAGGTGGCCAAAGTATTGAAGTTTCAGCTTCAGCATCAGTCCTCCCAATGAATATTCAGGACTGGTTTCCTTTAGAATGAACTGGTTGGATCTCCTTGCAGTCCAAGGGAATCAAGAGTCTTCTCCAATACCTCAGTTCAAAAGCATCAATTCTTCAGTGCTCCACTCCAGTACTCTTGCCTGGAAAATCCCATGGACGGAGGAGCCTGGTAGGTTGCTGTCCATGGGGTCACTAAGAGTTGGACACGACTGAGCGACTTCACTTGCACTTTTTGCTTTCATGCATTGGAGAAGGAAATGGCAGCCCACTCCAGTATTCTTGCCTGGAGAATCCCAGGGACGGGGGAGCCTTGTGGGCTGCAGTCTATGGGGTCGCACAGAGTCGGACACGACTGAAGCGACTTAGCAGCAGCAGCAGCAGCAGCAAATGAACATATGTCTTTTTCTTAGAGCACAAGAACTGTGTCTGTAAGATGATTTTGTAGAAGGGGATTTACTGGACCAAAGGATATCCCATTTTAATTTTCTTAGTTATTGATAAAATCCATAGAATTTGGGCTTCCCCAGTGGCTCGGCAGGTAAAGAATCTGTTTGCAATGCAGGAGACACAGGAGAAGCAGGTCTGATCCCTGGGTGGGGAAGATACCCTGGAGAAGGAAATGTAAACCCACTCCAGTATCCTTGCCTGGAAAATCCCATGGACAGAGGAGCATGGCAGGCTTCAGTCCATAGGGTCGCAAAGAGTCAGACAAGACTGAGCAGCTTCACTCACTCATGCACTCATTGAAGTTGTATCAATTTACACCCTCATACGTAGTGTATGACGTTCTTTGTCACTGCCTATCCCAGAATATCATTAAAATGTTTGTTTGTGTCATTGGTCTCTCAATTTGATTTGACTTTTTAAAATTTGTTGTTTAGACTCACCATATTTCCTCTTTGGGTGAATTGTCATAGCTTTTCCTGGTTTCCCTTTTGGACTATTCAAATTTTATTCTTAACTATTGAAACTATGAAATTAAAAGACACTTGTTTCTTGGAAGAAAAGTTATGACCAATCTAGACAGCATATTAAAAAGCAGACATTACTTTGCCAACAAAGGTCCATCTTGTCAAAGCTATGGTTTCTCCAGTAGTCATGTATGGATGTGAGAGATGGACTATAAAGAAAGCTGAGCACCGAAGAATTGATACTTTTGAACCGTGATGTTGGAGAAGACTCTTGAGATTCCCTTGGACTGCAAGGAGATCCAACCAGTCCGTCCTAAGGAAATCAGTCCTGAATATTCATTGAAAGGACTGATGCTGCAGCTGAAACTCCAATACTTTGGCCACCTGTTGCAAAGAGCTGACTCATTTGAAAAGACCCTGATGCTGGGAACAATTGAAGGTGGGCGGAGAAGGGGACGACAGAGGATGAGATGGTTGGATGGCATCACCAACTCAATGGACATGAGTTTGAGTAAACTCTGGGAATTGGTGATGGACAGGGAGGCCTGGCAAGCTGCAGCCCATGGGGTCTGAAAGAGTCAGACACAACTGAGTGACTGAACTGAACTGATAGAATATAATCATGTACTAAGGAAATAATAACTTGTTACTGTATTTTGAGTGATGAATATCCCCCACCCTGCTCTTCCACCCCCATTTTGCTGGTTGCCATGCCTTAAGTTTTTAGTTGAATTAACTTAATTTTTTAAAATGAGTTCTGGATTTTGTTGCATAATAGACAGTCGTTTCCCTTGCACTATGGCTTTCTTTGTGGCTCAGCTGGTAAAGAATCTGCCTGCAATTTGGGAGACCTGGGTTTGATCCCTGGGTTGGGAAGACCCCTGGAGAAGCGAAAGGCTACCCACACCAATATTCTGGCCTGGAGAATTCCATTTGCAAAGAGTCAGACATGGCTGAGCAACTTTCACACTCACTTTCCCTTGCAGTAATTGTAATGTACTTAAAAATTTAATTATATTCCTTTTCTAAATTGTTGAAGTATGCTGCTGCTGCTAAGTCACTTCAGTCATGTCCGACTCTGTGTGACCCCATAGACGGAAGCCCACCAGGCTCCCCCGTCCCTGGGATTCTCCAGGCAAGAACACTGGAGTGGGTTGCCATTTCCTTCTCCAATGTGTGAAAGTGAAAAGTGAAAGTGAAGTCGCTCAGTCGTGTCCGACCCTTAGTGACCCCACAGACTGCAGCCTACCAGGCTCCTCCATCCATGGGATTTTCTAGGCAAATAGGAAGTGCAGGAGAGAATAAATAAATCCAGTATTATTTTAAAAAGGAATAAAAGATGGTTCTTTCACTTCTAGCACCCAGACTACAGTTTCTAAATATCATTTCCCACTAAAAGGAAGCAGAGCTCTTTAGAAAAACTGTTGACTCCAGGTATAGGGCAGGAAATGTACAAAATTTGTCATATCAGAAATCAATTAAGCTATCCAAGTCTTTTGGAGTTAGGTCCAAGGGACTTAGAAGTCAACCTGAAGAGACTCCCACTAACTAAAATGTGATAATTTGGGCATCAGTAAAATAGTAATAATAACTGCAATGGATTGAAACACAACAAAATGTTTACATTCATGACTTTAAAATGGAACTTAGAAAAAAATTGATTTTCACCTTTTCGAGGATACTAGGGAACCAATTCATTTTTCTGAGACCAGGATACATCAAGCATTTTACCTGCTTTCCTATACGAGCTGTACCTCTAGGAAAACAAATACTTGGTGAAAACTGATCCCTACTGAAATAATCCAACTAAAATGAAAAAATTATATACAGGCATAACTCATTTTATTGCACTTTACATATACTACTCTTTTTTTAATTAAGGTATGTATATTTTTTAGGCCTGCTACTCCACACTTTAAATAGACTACAGTTTAGTGTAAACATAATATTAATATGCACTGAGGAACTAAAAAATTCATGTGGCTCACTTTATTGTGACACTCACTTCATGGCAGTGGTCTGGAACCGAAACCGAAATTATCTCTGAGGTACGTATGCACTTACAATACAATCATTTTGCAAATCCCTGATGAAAAAAATTAATCTAGGTATAAATCAATTGCCACTATATGAGATGAGAGATATATGGACATTAATGAGCTTCCTAGAGGAAGTATACCATCACCTGTGAAGCATTCATGATTTAAAAAAAAAAGTAAATATGGGGACTTCCCTAGTGGTTCAGTGGTTAAGAACCCACCTGCCAATGCCAAGGACATGGGCTGATTGATAGATGGTCTAAGAAGATCCCACATGCCATGGAGCAAAGAAGCCTGTGCACCACAATTACTGAAGCCCACCCAGCCTAGAGCCTGTGCTCCACAAGAAGAAAAGCCACTGGAACAAGAAGAAAACACACCACAGCTAGAGTAGCCCCCACTTGCCACAACTAAAGAAAGCTTGCATGCAACAATGAAGACCCAGCGCAGCCAAGAGAAAAAAAGTAAGTCTGAATCTGATTAAGCCTTTGGATCTAACAACAGATTTACTGGACATTGAGAGAATATAGGAACGTATTAATGACAGCATTGAAGTATAGTTGTTTATAATTGTGCTAATTTCTGGTGTATAGCAAAGTGATTCAAAATACGTATAAGTTTATTTTTTGTTTTTTAAGGTGGTCAAACATTTTATTCAGCTATTGCAGTAGCAGAGAGACTTCAGTGTAAGCTGAGCTCATCTTTGCTGAAACAGAAGATGAGAGTAAAAAGGTAGCAGTCAGGAAGGCTCAGTTCAGTTCAGTTCAGTCGCTCAGTCGTGTCCGACTCTCCGCGACCCCATGGATCACAGCACGCCAGGCCTCCCTGTCCATCACCAACTCCCGGAGTTTACTCAAACTCATGTCCACAGAGTCGGTGATGCCATCCAGCCATCTCATTCTCTGTCGTCCCCTTCTCCTCCCACCCGCAACCTTTCCCAGCATCAGAGTCTTTTCCAGTGAATCAACTCGTCTCATGAGGTGGCCAAAATATTGCAGTTTCAGCTTTAGCATCAGTCCTTCCAATGAACACCCAGGATTGATCTCCTTTAGAATGGACTGGTTGGATCTCCTTGCAGTCCAAGGGACTCTCAAGAGTCTTCTCCAACACAACAGTTGAAAAGCATCAATTCTTCGGCGATCAGCTTTCTTCACAGTCCAACTCTCACATCCATACATGACCACGGGAAAAACCATAGCCTTGACTAGATGGACCTTGGTTGGCAAAGTAATGTCTCTCCTTTTTAATATACTATCAAGGTTGGTCATAACTTTCCTTCCAAGGAGTAAGCATCTTTTAATTTCATGGCTGCAGTCAGCATCTGCAGTGATTTTGGAGCCCCCAAAAATAAAGTCTGACACTGTTTCCACTGTTTTTCCATCTATTTCCCATGAAGTGATGGGACCAGATGCCATGATCTTTGTTTTCTGAATGTTGAGCTTCAAGCCAACCTTTTCACTCTCCTCTTTCACTTTCATCAAGAGGCTTTTGAGTTCCTCTTCACTTTCTGCCATAAGGGTAGTGTCATCTGTATATCTGAGGTTATTGATATTTCTCCCAGCAATCTTGATTCCAGCTTGTGCTTCTTCCAGCCCAGCGTTCCTCATGATGTACTCTGCATAGAATTTAAATAAGCAAGGTGACAATATACAGCCTTGACGTACTCCTTTTCCTATTTGGAACCAGTCTGTTGTTCCATGTACAGTTCTAACTGTTGCTTCCTGACCTGCATACAGGTTTCTCAAGAGGCAGGTCAGGTGGTCTGGTATTCCCATCTCTTTCAGAAGAAGGCTGCTGCGGCTGCTAAGTCAGAAGAAGGCTAGGGGTCTCCAAATGGAGGAAATAGGCTGCAAGTGTAAGACGTTTTTTATCTCTCTCTTAAGGGGAAGGAGGAAACAAACTACAAGTGTCAGATTTTTTCCTTCTCTATACAAATTTAAAAGAAGGTTTCTTTTGAAATTCTGTGTTGCCATGACTACACCTGGTTCCACCTGAGCTTAACTTTTCTCAAACCTTGAGCTAACCGATGAGTTTTTCTTATGGAAGCATTTTTCTTAAGCTATGTTAATGAACTATGTATTTACCCTAGACTCTGTCTTTCTTCAAGTCTGTTCTGCCTAAGACCTAGAACCAACTTGACAAGCCAGGATGTTTTACTCATGCAAATACTCACTTAAGCTATGTTAATGAGACTATGTCTTTGCTTGGAAACCTGCCTTTCTTCAAGATTCATGTCAATTGTTTTATGGCCCAGGACAACTCACCTTGTGCCAATGTTATCTCAAAATGCATGTGCTACTCTTAGTTTTGAGACATTTCATTTCTCTAATTAGTAGCCTGCTGATAGGAATATAACACACTGCTGAAGGCTAGCAGGAGGACACTTTCTGCCCCCTTCTGATGTCTATGTCAGAAGCTTTGTCTATCTCTTTTATACTTTAATGAAACTTTATCACACAAAAGCTCTGAGTGATCAAGCCCGAATTCAACTCCTCTGCTCTGGAGGCCAAGAATCCTAGCATCTTCCACAGCTCAGCAACAGCCTTTCAGAAGGTTTCTATTTATGTGTTTACTTGGAGGATAATTGCTTTACAATGTTGTATTACTTTTGTTGGGGCCAGTGTAAGGAAAGCAAGAGAGACTCCATCTTGAAGCCTGTCATCCATCTTAAAGACAGGATGTAAACTGGGCCTAAACCCTGCCCAAGAGTGAAGAAACCATTGCTAATGAAAATCAGGTCTCCTGGAGACTTCACTACCTACAGATGGCAAACAGAGACTGTAGTTGAGGTCAGGCTGCCCCTGTTACATTAACCATGGAGACATTCCCCTGTGATGTATAATCAGTGTTTCCCTCCTTTCACCTTAATTGTTTGTTCTCATAGCACCTACTTGTTGTAAAATGTATACAACAAGGAGGTTGCTAACATGTAACCAGTCACGTAGCAGTATTAGGGGAAGCACACTGACTGAAACCACCCACCCTGGCCAGGCGCCATAGTAACCATCTGCATGAGTTTTAAGACAGGAGGTCCTGGTAAGGAACACAGAACTAATAAGCCACCACCAACTGGAAGAGTTCAGAAAAGGTCAAAAGGAGACAACACATGTCCGACCATCTCCCAAAATCTCTAGCATCCATCTTTGCTGAACAAGGCGTGTACCACCAGGAAGGAATCTGAGTCAGAATGATTGGCTAAAGACAACCCGGAAGCTAATCTCATCACCATAAAAACCGGAGACTGTGAGCCTGGCAGAGCCATTCTCCTGGGTTCCCTTACCCTACTGCTCCCCACCTGGGTGCCCTTTCCCATTAAATCTCTTGCTTTGTTAGCACATGTGTCTCTTTGGACAATTCATTTCTGAGTGTTAGACAAGAGCCCAGTTTTGGGCCCTGGAAGGGGTCCCCCTTCCTGCAACAGCAGGGGGTATAAAACTGGGCCTCTAAGAAACATCAGGGTTCCTTGTTGAGAACTGATTCCCCTTGGACCCAGCTGGTGTAATAAACTCTACTCCACCGTCTTGAGTGTCCTCTGAGGTATGTTTTGCAACTCCAGATTCCACAACACTTTCTGCTGTATAGCAATGTGAATCAGGCATAACTATATATATATATATCAGTTCAGTTCAGTCGCTCAGTCGTGTCCAACTCTCCGCGACCCCATGAATCACAGCACGCCAGGCCTCCCTGTCCATCCATCTTGAGCCTCTCTCCCACCTCACCCATCCTACCCCTCTAGGTCATTGTAGAGTGTCAAGCTGGTCTCCCTGTGTTATATAGCAGCTTCCCACTAACTATTTATTTCATACACGGTACTGTTTATAGGTCGACGTTACTTTCTCAGTTTATCCCACCTTCTTCTTCCCCCACTGTGCTATAAGTCCTCTACGTCTGCATCTCCATTCCTTCCCTACAGATAGCATTATCAGTACAATTTTTCTAGATTGAACATATGTGTAACAGGCTCTAGGTTCATCCGCCTCACTACAACTGACTTAAATCCATTCCCTTTTATAGCTGAGTAATAATAATCCATCGTATATACATACCACAGCTTCTTTATTCATCCATCTGTCCATGAACATCAAGGTTGTTTCCATGTCCTGGCTATTGTAAATAGTGCTGCAGTGAAGATTGGGGTACATGTGACTTTGAATTGTGGTTTTTCTCAAGGTATATGCACAGTACTGGTATTGCTGAGTCATATGGTAGTTTTATGTGTAGTTTGTTAAGGAATCTCCGTACTATTCTACATGGTGGCTGTATAAATTTGTATTCCCACCAACTGTGCAGGAGGGTTGCCTGTTCTCCACATCCTCTCCATAATGTATTGTTTGCAGATTTTTTGATGATGGTCATTGTGAACAGTGTGAGGTGATATCTCATTATAGTCTTGATTTGCATTTTTCTAATAATTAGAGGATGAAGCACAAGCTGGATCAAGATTGCTGGGGGAAAAATCAATAACCTCACTTATGCAGATGACACCACCCTTATGGCAGAAAGTGGAGAAGAACAAAAGAGCCTCTTGCTGAAAGTGAAAAATGAGAGTGAAAAAGTTGGCTTAAAGCTCAACATTCAGAAAACTAAGATCATGGCTTCTGGTCCCTTCATGGCAAATAGATGGGAAAAGAGTGGAAACAGTGGCTGACTATTTTTTTTTTTTTGGCTCCAACATCACTGCAAATGGTACTGCATCTATGAAATTAAAAGAAGCTTACTCCTTGAAAGGAAAGTTATGACCAACCTAGACAGCATATTAAAAAGCAGAGACATTACTTTGTCAACAAAGGTCTGTCTAGTCAAGGCTATGGTTTTTCCAGTGGTCATGTATAGATGTGAGAGTAGGACTATAAAGAAAGCTGAGTGCCAAAGAATTGATCCTTTTGAACTGTGGTGTTGGAGAAGACTCTTGCGAGTCCCTTGGACTGAAAGGAAATCCAGCCAGTCCATCCTAAAAGAGATCAGTCCTGCGTGTTCATTGGAAGGACTAATGTTGAAGCTGAAACTCCAATACTTTGGCCACCTCATGCGAGAGCTGACTCATTTGAAAAGACCCCGATGCTGGGAAAGATTGAGGGCAGGAGGAGAAGGGGACGATGAAGGATGAGATGGTTGGATGGTATCACCAACTCAATGGACATGAGTTTGGGTAAATTCTGGGAGTTGGGGATGGACAAGGAGTCCTGGCATGCTGCCAGTCCATGGAGTCACAAAGAGTTGGACACGACTGAGCGGCTGAACTGAAGTAAATAATTAGCAAATTATTATATTTATCTATAAAATTATTATAAATTCTCTGTCTCCTGAGAAACCTGTATGTGGGTCAAGAAGCAACAGTTAGAATCAAACATATAACAACAGACTGATTGAAAATTGGGAAAGGAGTATGACAAGGCTACATATTGTCAGCTTGTTTTTTTAACTTTTGTGCAGAGTATGTCATCTGAAATGCCAGACTAGATGAATCACAAGCTGGAATCAAGATTTCTGCAAGAAATATCAACAGCCTCAGATATGCAGATGTGTTGTTGTTTAGTCACTCAGTTGTATCTGACTCTGCAACTGCAGCACTGCAGGCTTCCCTGTCCTTCACCATCTCCTGGAGCTTGCTCAAACTCATGCCCATGGAGTCGGTAATGCCTTCTAACCATCTCATCCTCTGTTGCCCCTTCTCCTCCTGCCTTCAACCTTTCCCAGAATCAGGGTCTTTTCTAAAGATCCAGTGCTTCCCATCAAGTGGCTAAAGTGTTGGAGCTTCAGCAGCAGTCCTTCCAACGAATATTCAGGACTGATTTCCTTTAGGATTGACTGGTTTGATCTCCTTGCAGTCCAAGGGACTCTCAAGAGTCTTCTCCAACACCACAGTTCAAAAGCATCAATTCTTTGGTGCTCAGCTTTCTTTATGGTCCAACTCTCACATCCATACATGACTACTGGAGAAACCATAGCTTTGACTAGATGGACCTTTGTTGGAAAAGTAATATCTCTGTTTTTTAATATGTTGTCTAGGTTGATCATAGCTTTCTTCCAAGGAGCAAGTGTCTTTTAATTTCATGGCTGCAGTCACTATCTGCAGTGATTTTGAGAGCCCAAGAAAATAAAATCTCTCACTGTTTCCATTGTTTTGCTGTTTATTCGCCATGAAGTGATGGAACAGTATGCCATGATGTTGATCTTTTGAATATTGAGTTTTAAACCAGCTTTTTCACTCTCCTCCTTCACTTTCATCAAGAGGCTCTTTAGTTTTGCTTCACATTCTGCCATAAAGGTGAATGTAGAAAATGATACCACTCTAACGACAGAAAGTGAGGAGAAACTAGAGCCTCTTGATGAGGGTGAAAGAGAAGAGTAGCCCACCATGCTCCTCTGTTCATGGCATTTCCCAGGCAAGAATACTGGAGTGGGTTGCCATTTCTTTCTCCAGGGAATCTCTCTGACCCAGGGATCAAACCTGCGTCTATTGCATCTCCTGCATTGACAGAAGGATTCTTCACCACTAGCATCACCTGACTTCCTAGAACATGGACTATCTGCAGTGCCTTCCAAACCTACAGATTGAAATTGTGACACACTCTGTATTCCCCTTTTCTGTAGTTTGAATTTGAGATCGTTAGATAGAGTTCTTGGTTTTGACCTTTTTAGAGAATTTAAGTCTGTCAAACAAAATCCTTTGTGACAGCTCCATGAAAACTCTTAGAAGGAAGATTTCAGAACTTGAACTTCAGCTTTAGAAATCAGATATCTAGAAAGAAATGACAGCTCATTTTCCACAAATAAATTTAAATTACAAGTTTAAAACTTTCCAGAGTGAAGCTCTGGGAAGTGATAGCATTTGGGCACTAGTTTTGATAACGGGTAATTTAAACAACATGTGGTAACATTTACAAAAATGTGTCAGTGATTAAAATTAATTCTTAAGTATTTGTATTTCTGTCATGTACTTGCATAGGTGTTTCCTGATTCTATAGGATCAGTGGTTCTTTTCATGATATAGCATACAGCAAGCAGATAGAAAACATTAACTACTATTTTCCATACTTGTCAAAAATATTTTGTAATCATTACTCTATATATACTTATTGTACTAAATCACAATAGAGAAAATATTTATGATAAAGTGGACCACTGGTGTGAATGGAAGAATAAACTAGACTTTAAAAGGAAAATAAATATGAGCTGGATCTTGAGTAGTAATTTCAAATTAAAAACCATGAAGAAATAAAATGATAAAGATTGGATTTTGCTTTCTTGTGTCCTTATACAACATTTCTATGTATTTTTAGCATCTACAGAGCCTGGGCTATATCTGATACTTCACAAATTACCTCTGAGAGCTAGTGACAATTTTTCATCAGTGCAAACTTGATATCTAGCTGATAAAGCAGATTCTGAACCAGTTAGTCCAATTCTATCATCAGTGCTAAGTTAGCTAAGACCTCCATTTTTAATCTTTGTCATAGTTTGAGGATTTTAGAAATGTTATAAATTACCATTGATGTTTTTAACATCAGAGCTAAAGAATTTTAGAGCTAGTAAGGAGGCAGGCAGTTATCTTGTCCATACCTTTTATTTTACACCAATCTGATGCATTTGCACAGAATTTAAATGGTTTAATTCATGTTGATTGGAAGCTGTTGTTTCTACTTTGTCGCTTTTTTTTTTAACCTTTTTTTTTGCAAAAGAAATTCGGCAACTCTGTTGATTTTTCTTTTGTCTGTTTTTTGATATGACTAATAGCTTTCCAGGTGGCTCAGTGGTAAAGAATCTGCCTGCAGATCCAACAGATACCAGAGTTAGATCTCTGAGATGGGAAGATCCCCTGCAGGAGGAAATGGCAACCCACACCAGTATTCTTGCCTGGAGAATCCCATGGACAGAGGAACCTGGTAGACTACAGACCATGAGGTCACAAAGGGTCAAGTCAGACGCAACTGATTGTGTGTGTGTGTGTGTGTGTGTATGCATGCATGCACACACACAGGTACACTTCTTGGTTTGCTATTTGCATTTTCCTTTGGCTCTTCAGTAGAAATTGTTGTTGTGAGTCTATAACCTCTTGAACTCTCAGTGACTAGCAGAGAAAGTCCTTATTATCTGGATAACTGTCTTCTTATACCTTTGCGGTACCACCTACTGATTAATTAACGTAAAGAAATTAGAACTCTGTTAGGTTAAAAAAACTTTTGAAAAAGTACCTTAAAAAGGTACTTTATTAAATGTACACTGTAGACTCTTACAAAACAACTTATGTTTGGAAGATCTTGGGTGTAGATGGGCCTTGGGAACTTCTGGAACCAAGCCTTGAATGTCATCGAGATTCCAAGTGGCTTGTCCTTTTTATTTTTGGTCTTCCTTCTTTTTGAATACAAATGAATTTTTCTCCAAAAATATACTACCATATCTGAGTTTGAATCTCAACAGTATTCCAATTCTGGTCGTAAAATTCTAGATAAAGGACACTGACTGGCTTAGCCTCAATCACGTACCTGCTTACAGACAGGTCAACTCAGGCCAGGAAATGAATTACCAGAGTTACAGCATCTTGTCTCCAGGGAGCGCTCTTGGCTCCAATCAGTGGTATCCAGGAAGTGGGATCATTCATCTTCCACCAAAACCATGAATTACTGGAGAAAGAGTAGTTCCAAGAAAAGTGGATTCTGGAGGAACAGTTATCTTATGGGTCAGTGTATGACCAGACTTGAGATTTGCTCTCCACATTTTCCTAAATCACCATTCCAATATCTCCTTTCCCCAGACATGTAGGAATGAGTCAGAAATTTTAAAGCAATCTAAAGAATTAGTCTTTAAATTTTACCCACACATCTTTATCTGGGATTTTTAACAGGAATTATGCAATTACAATTTTTAATTGTGTAGTAGATGATACATATAATAGTTCAAAAGTGACATTGATGTAAATTAGGAAACATAAAAATAAATCCATGTGAATCCATGACCTAAGTTGAGGAAATAACATATTATAAACACTGCTAAGCCCTCAGTGTGTACACTCTGTAACCTTCCTCAAAAAAGTGAAGTGAAATGTTAGTTGCTTAGTCACGTCTAACTCTGCGACCCCATGGACTATAGCCTACCAGGATCCTCTGTTCACAGGATTCTCCAGGCAAGGATACTGGAGTGTGGAACCATTCTCTTCTCCAGGTGATCTTCCCCACCCAGGGATCAAATCCAAGTCTCCTGCACTTGAGGCAGATTCTTCACCAGGGAACCCTCTGATGCCTTACTTAATACAGTAGATAAGTATTACTATAGTTCCATTTGTTGGCAGGAAGGCAATAGAAGTAGTAAAGCAGATAGGTTTGGATCAAAATTCTACCTTTTCCACTTTCTACACGCGTGAGATTAGGCGAATTACTTCATTTCCCTGTACTTCTTTCTAGTCTTTACCTGTGAAATGAGATTAAACGGTTTCCTTTAATAGACATATTCATTAACAAGGGACAAGTTAAACAACTGTCTGCTATTGGGCCCAGGAAAAGAAATCAGATTTTTTGTTTTCAAATGGGAATGAAAGAAAGAGTTCTCCTGTGTTTCTCTGGAAATAGAAGCAAAAACTAATTACATTTCACTTAGAAAATAGAAGATATGAAAGAATCTGAATATCTTTCAGTGATGCCCATTTCCTCATATCTATTCATTTTATTTTCTATTACCAGGTATACACACCTCTACTCTGAAAATAAACTTAGCAAAATGGATGCTAAAGCAATAAAATCATCCCCTGGGGAGAGAAATTGCATTTTGTAATTTTATTTAATGTGAATTTATCTGAAACTAAACTGTAGCCATGTGGACACTAGCAAAATTAAAAGCATTGTCATGTAGTGACCATTTCAGCCACCTTTTTGAGTCCTTTCAAATGTCTGTCTGTAAATACAGGCAGCAAAAGTATTCAAGCATTAGTGAGTTCTCAATGTTTTTTCATAATGTTTCTTTCTACAGGGTTTTCTTTGTGGATCCATGATGTATCCCCAAAGCAGAACTTAGTGTATTTGTTGAAGAACTTTAAACACACATGCACGTTCACACACACACACGCACACACACACACACACACACAGCCAGCTCCATAGAGCAACGGTCCCCAGGCTTTTTGGCACCAGAGATCAGTTTTATAGAGGACAGTTTTCCTGTGGATGGAGGGGTGGATGGTTTTGGGATGACTCAAGCATACTACATTCATTGTGCACTTTCTTCCTATTATTATTATATAAGCTCCACCTGAGATCATCAGGCATTAGATCCTGGAGTTTGGGGACCCTGGATTTAAGACGCTCCCAGGAGTGCTTTCTCTTGGTCCAAACAAGGTAACTTTCACTGGTGGCAAGAGCTGCAAGGGAGGGTGGGGGCAAATGCCCTAGAGATTCTGGATCTCCCTCTGCCTCAGTGGTTAATTCACTGTTTCCTCTTGGTGATCCTTTCACAGTTGTGAAAGAAGTTTAAAAACATGTATATCTGACTAGAGCTGACAGTGCAGAACTACTGGTGCAAATGACACTTGGTTGTAGTACAGGTACATGCGTCAAACACACATAGAGACGTCTGATAGCAATGGCTGACATAGGTTTAACATTTACTTTGTGATCTTTCTATTTTAGTTAATCTGAAAAACAGCTCACTGGGGCTTCCCTGGTGGCTCAGTGGTAAAGAATCAGCGTGCCAATGCAGGAGACTCGGGTTCCGTCTCTGGTCTGGGAAGATCCCACGTGAGGAAGAGCACCTAAACCCATGCACCACAACTACTGAGCCTGTGCTCTAGAACCCGGGAGCTGCAACTACTGCAGCCCACACTCCCCAGGCTCTCATGGAGCCTGTGCTCCGCAAGAGAAGCCACTGCAACGAAAAGCCTAAGCGCTGCAACTAAAGAGTAGCCTCTGCTTGTTGCAACTAAAGGAAAGCCTGCACAGCAAAAAAGACCCAGCACAGTCAAAAATAAAAATAAATTATAAAATACAATACAGCACATTGATATGGTTGTTATCATTAGCCCCATTTTACAGATGAGGAAATAGGCCTTAGAGATGAAGGAACATGTCCCAATCTATCCAGCCACTCAGGGGGGCAGCTGGAAATGATGTTCTCCAGTCACAGCCATAAAACCTCCTAGAACAGCCAGTATGGTCTCCCACTCTTCCAGGTTCTTGACTAACCCCAAATAAGGCATAGAATACCTCCTCCTCATGAGCTTCTCAGGAGACCTAGCATGTTGCTAGACTCTTTGACAGAGAGGAATTAATGCCTGTCCTTGATGAGCAATGTCCTAGAGGCTTAGAGAGTTAAAGATACTTGACAGTTGGACTCAGTCAACTGGCAGTTTAATCACCTGGCAGAATCTGGTCAATGGAAAAAAGGAAAGAGCCACAATTAGTGAATAAAAACCACCTTTCCTTTTCCTGAAAGTTATATTGGAAAAGGATTCTACTTTTAGAATATGTAAAATCTAGAATGGAAAAGGACCTCTAGAATCAAAGAACAGATCAATTCTAGTTACTTTTTATTGTAAGTGAATTCTTGAACGTGAGTCTTTGTTTTAAAATGTTATATACATTTTGAAGTTTTATAATAACCAAAGGTGGCTGGTTTTCAGAATAGGTGTTAAACTTCTCCAAAAGGAAAAGGCTCGCCTTGAAAGCCTTTCTAGCTTAAAACAATGTTTCAGCAAGCCCTTACTTAGGAATCATAAGCAACCTTGCTCTTTCTCAAATGGTTCCACTCAGAAGTCATTGCTATTTACTCCCCGCCAAATGACTGGGCTGCTCTCAACCCTGCTGCCTCCCAGAATTCATCTCCAGGCAAATTTGCCTTATGGCCTCTCCCAGTTGATCTGCTTCTGTGCTCCTGAGCAGGGGGACAGATCCAGAGGCAGTAATACACTTGGGCAGAATTTTCCCTTTGGACTGCCAGCCTGACTCAGACCCAGGTGGGTGGTGATTCAAGTTGAAACAAACATGGGCTCGGTCCAAGCCTTTGGTTTTGATCTGCAGGAAAACTTTGTAATGTATGCCAAGGAAAAGCGATTTAAAAAATAATAATAATATGCAGGGAATTGTTACATAAGACGTAAGACTGCTTTAGGGTCCCTTGGCTGGGCTGTTTAAAATGCTATATTGTGAGAAGAAAAATGCAAAGTGGAGGCATATTACAACTAAGTTTTGATATAAAAACATAGCCCTTTAAAGGAGGTTGGAGTTGAAGTGCTCCTTGTAAAGGACTTTGAGGCCTTCATCCTTCAGCTTCTCAAGAAGTCAGCCCAATGGCTGATGTTGGTTTCTCCCAAATTGTGAGTGTGCTGGAGGGTGATGAATTACAAAGTCAAGAATCTTCTCATTCTTATTCTCATCCTCTGGTGAGAAACTATTGCAGGCAGACTCTTTACCATCTGAGTCATCAGGGAAGCCCATATGACTGTATAATATAATATAATAATACAAATAATAGCCTTAAAAAGAAATTAGGTATAAAAGGAGATGTCTTGAGCTCTAAATTTATTTATTTGCTGTTCTTAGTCTCTCAGTCATGTCCGACTGTTTGCGATCCCATGGACTGTAGCCCACCAGACTCCTCTATCCATGGGGAATCTCCAGGCAAGAATACTGGAGTGGGTTGCCACGCCCTCCTCCAGGGGATAGTGCCAACCCAAGGACTGAACCCAGGTCTCCCTCACTGCAAGAGGATTCTTTACGGTCTGAGCCACCAGGAAAGCCCAAATTGATTTATAGTTTAGGTAAATTTTTACTTAAGACAACATAGCCCCAAGTCGACATCAAGGTCATTTTTTTCTCCTTTTCCATCATTCAACCAATTTTAATCTATAGAATGAGGTGGATCATTGTAAAAAATTATCCCAGGAAGTCTCATTAAAATTTTATAAAACAGGAATTGTTAAAATGATTGCTTCAGTTCCCCATTTATTAATGTAATGCTGACATATCATTTATAGAAAAATTATTCATACTCCAGTTTTTCTCTGGTTAAATATTTTTATTATTAACATTTTAAAGCATATTTAATTCTCATAAGTCCTAAGAATGTGTATAATAACAATCCGCTTAAATTAAACTATTTTTTGTGCATCTCAAAATTAAAATTTGTCTTTAATAAGCAAAATCAATACTTTAGGTATTGAATCTAGGTGGAAGGTGTATGGATATTTCCTGTAAAATTCTTTCAACTTTCCTATATATATGAATTTAAGTAATAAAAAGTTGTCAAAAAAACTAGACTTACCTGATGTAACCTCTCTAACTTTTTCGTTAAAATACCTGAGAAGATACACAAAAGGCCAACAACTGGAAGCAGTGCTGGAAACAGTGCTGGAAACTCAGGGGGAAAGAAAAGGCTGTTTGCAGCACTGAAAGACAAGCGCACTGTTGTGTCCCTGGGGGTGGCCTGAGGGCTCTGTGTGCTGTGAATTCTAAATTAAAGCAGCAGCAATAAAGCAAAAGGCATCAATTCACCTCATCTGCCTGCCCAGAACAAGGAACTCTCTTGGACCAAAACACCAAAGAAGCGTTCAGCCATTGACTTCTGTGTATGAGTTCTTTTGTGAGAGAATTTTTCCACTGACCCACTCCCAGCCCCAGCAACCGCTCCTTTCTTTCCATATCTACCCAGAAGGTAAAACTTCTCTGTCACAGTGCAGGCAGGTAGTAACCTGTTTCAATGTAAAATGTTTTTTAAAGAATAGAGTCAAGAAGAAAGAAAGAAAGAAAGGGCCTCAAGGATAACATCTGTAGGGGCTGTGCTCAGTCAACACAGCCCTAACTCTTTGTGACCCCCATGGAATGTAGCCAGCCAGGCTCCTTTGTCCATGGAATTTTCCAGGCAAGGATACTGGAGTAGGTTGCCATTTTCGATTCCAGAGGATCTTCCTAACCCAGGGATTGAAGCCGCACTTCCTGCTTTGCAAGCAGATTCTTTACCACTGTGCCACCTTCCCAAGGTCACCAGAGAGCTGGAGATAGGGGCCAACTCTTTGTTGCAGCTGGAGAGCCTGCACTCTGGGAGGAAAAGGCTCTGGTTCCCTTAGGGCAAAGGACTGGTGACCATGACTTGGGTTTTAAATCCAAGCTTTTATGCCAAGCAAGTCTAAAGCTACATATTTGCTATCCTTTTGATCCCTTCATTTTGTCTTAAGAGTCTTGCTTCCCCTTAGTATCATTTCCCTTCAACCTAAAATCCTGTTAGCTTTTTTTGCAGTGACTGTCTGTTGGGAAAGAGTGCCCCCAGTGGTACTCTGTAATGTCTTTACCTTCATTTTTAATGGAGGTTTTCAATGGATATAATAGTTTAGCTTGCCAGCTTTTTACCCCTCTAACTGTCTTTTCAGGACTAAAGATATGGTTCTAGTGTTCTCTGGTCTTATTGATTTCCGAGAGAATTTAGCCATCATCCTTACCATTGTTTCCTTGAAAGTGAAGATTTTTCACCATCTGGGTGCTTTTAAGATTTAGCACAGTTTGACTGTCATATGTCAGGGTTTCCCAGGTGACATCAGCAGTAAAGTTTCTGCCTGCAGGAGACCAAGGGATTCAGGTTCAATCCCTGGGTCAGGAAGATCCCCTGGAGTAGGAAATGGCAACCTGCTCCAGTATTCTTGCCTGGAAAACTCCATGGACAGAGGATCATGGTGGGCTACAGTCCATGAGGCCACAAAGAGTTGGACATGACTGACCAACAGTCTCACCCCAGCTGTTTGCTTTGTGTTTATCCTGCTTGGAGTCCACTGAGATTCTTGACTTTGTGGGCTGGTATCAGTAATCAACTGAAGAGATTTCTAGACCATTATTTCTTCAATTTTTTCCTGTGCCCCACTGTCCTCTTCTTGGATTTTAATTACATGTACAGTGTTCGACTACTGTTGCCATTGCCTTGCAGAACTCAGATTCCATGGCTTTTAAACCTCCTTCCCTCCCTTTATTTAATTTTGAATCATTTCAATAGACTTGTCTACAGGCTTCACTGACATTTTTTTTTTTCTCTGCTGTGTCCAGTCAGCTAAGTTCACTGAATGATTGTCATATCTGTTATATATTTTTTATATTTCTAAAACCTCCAGTTCTCTGTGGATTTTGCCCATCTATTTGTGCAGTGTCCATTTTCTACCCACTAGAGCCCTTAACATTTATTATTTATTATAGTTATGGAAAGTCCCTGTCTGACAAGCCCAACACTTAGGCCATCTTTGGGTTTGCTTTTATTGACTGTTTCTTTTTTCAACCCTAGCTCATGTTTTCTTACTTCTTTGAATGTGTCTTAACTTTTGATATTAGATAAGACATTGTACATAAAAGATAAATGAAGAGGGAAGTTAATAATATTTGTTTCCAGAAAAGTGTGTTTCATGGCTCTAAGGTTAGGGGTCTGAATTCCTTTTTAACCTGTGTGTGAGTTAGTCACTCAGGAGTGTCTGACTCTTTGTGACCCCATGGACTATAAGCTGCCAGGCTGTTCTATCCATGGAATTCTCCAAGCAAGAATACTTGAGTGGGTTGCCATTCTCTTCTCCAGGGGATCTTCCTGACTCAGGGATTGAACCCAGGTCTCTTGCATTACAGGCAGATTCTTTACTGTCTGTGCTACTGTCTAATCTGTAGTTGAGCTGAGTATGGACTTTGTTTCAGGCTTGCTAGATTCAGGTTACTAACGTCAAATGTTTAGAGAGAAGAACTAGCACTTTCCCTTCAGCAGGGCATGGGACCCTATAGTTCTCTTGGTCTGTAGCCAAGTTACCCAGCTTGCTAAATCATGGGAGATCTCTCTCTGCTCTACAGGCTAGCTGCTAGCTTTTGGGGTCCATGGGAAGTTCTCTTCGCTTTTCATCTATGATTCCCAATCAGGGCCTCAGGAGGTCTCTCTACAGCCTACCCTCAGGCTTTGGAAGCCTATGCAGTACTCTCAGTGAGGGACTGGTGTCAGCCCTCTGACATCCCTTAGCCATAGGAAGCTTCCAGCCAATGCCTTGCACTGAATGAAACCTTTAGAAGTTTATCTCAGCTCTCCTTGCCTGCTCCCAGGCCTTGGCTCAGCACCAGTGTGTATTCAGTGAAAGCCCATGGGATAGAGTCAACAGGACTGTGAAGACCTGATCTGTGGATAAAGCTTCTTGGGATTCTAAGCCGTCATGACAACCCATGTGATGCATTTATATAATGGGATACAACTAAAGTCGCCTTCAAGGAAATACTGCACAGACTCTTCCAGATAATAGGAGTAAGAAGAAGGAAGGCTTACTTTGTGAGAGAAGCTTAACTTTGATACTAAAGTCTGACATGGGCAACACAGGAAAGGACACTCACATGCAAATCAAAGTGAGTAACGTGTAAAAAGGATCATCCATCATCACCAAGGAGGGTTTATATAAAAGATGAAGATATTTTTAAGAATTATTTATGTATTTATTTTTGGCTGTGCTGGGTCTTCGTTGCTGCATGCAGGCTTTCTCTAGTTGCGGCGAGCAAGGGCTACTCTTCTTGCAGTGAATGGGCTTCTCTGCTGTGCTTTCTCTTGGTGCAGAGCATGGACTCTAGGATGCATGGGTTTCAGTAGTTGTGGCTTGTGGGCTTAGTATTTGTAGTTCCCAGGCTCTAGAGCACAGGCTCAATAGTTGTGGCACATGGGCTTAGTTGCTCCACAGTATGTGGAGTCTTCCCAGATGGGATCAAACCCATGCCTTCTGCATTGGCAAGTGGATTCTTTCCCATTGAGTCACCAGGGAAACCCAAAGATGCAGATTTAACATTAGAAAACCAATAAATGGAATTAACAAGTGAAATAAATCCTGTAATCATCTCAACATATCCAGAAAAATGTATCCGATAAAATTCATTTCCATTTATGATTAAAAATTCCCAGCAATTGTGAATAGAAGGAAAATTATTTGTAGACAACCCAAAAACCTTTCTTAAACCTCAGATATAATGATGAGTCACTGGAAGTTGCCCTTTGAGTTCAAGAAAAGACAAGAATGTTCATTACTACTGTTTCAATTCAGCATTTTAGTAGTGTTCCTAGGCAGAGCATTAAAGCAAGAGAAAGGCACAAAAGTTTGATGACTGGAAAGGAAGAAATAAAACTGGCATAATTCACATATGATGATTGTGTTTGTACATGAAACAATGTAATTCAGAAATACAATATTAGAGTCAGTAAGAGAGTTTAGCAAGGTAGCTTTACTTAAAATCAGTACACAGACTCCAATTATATTTCTGTAAAGTAGAAAATTCTTATAATTATGATTTACAATAGCATCAAACAAAGTCAATTATCCATGAATAAATCAGACTAGGGATATACAAAAGCTTTAGAGGAAAAGAAAATAAAAAATTTCAAAGACATTTATCAATTTAAATGGGCTTCCTAGGTGGCACAGTGGTAAAGAATCTGCCTGCCAATACAGGACATACAGGAGACTTGAGTTCAATCCCTTGGTGGGGAAGATCCCCTGGAGTAGGAAATGGCAACCCACTCCAGTATTCTTGCCTGAGGAATTCCATGGACAGAGGAGCCTGGTGGGCTACAGCCCATAGGGTTGCAAAAGAGTTGAACATGACTGAAGTGATTTAGCATGTAGCATGCTTTTTAAGGAGAGTTAGCACAAAAACATTTGACATGGATATAATCTTACAGGATTGTTCTAACCAATAGTTTCTATTTCTCTGTAAATCTAGAGTTAATGAAAGTGAGGTATAACATGTGTTATTGAGAAATCATTGCACAACAAAGGAGATCTTAACTCACTCAAACTAGTGGATTATTTTCCCAGTTTATTTTATATTTAGAGTTAATAAACATGTGAGAGCATCCAGGAGATCAGAATGTTGAAACTGGTGCTGCCACTTGTATGACCTTGTGTGTGACACTCAGACACTCTAGGCCTCCATCTCTTTGTTTGAACAGTGAGGTTGGAGTAGAAATCTCTCAAACCTATCTAGTGTTAAATGTGTAATATTCTTTGATTCCGTGGCTAACTGTGGTGAAGTAAAGAAGCAGCAAGGTGTTTCAGAACTGGAAGGGATTATAGAGACCTGCTGTTATTTAATTTGCTGTCCCTCCTGTGCCTCTTACATCCCTGTCCTTTTTGACCAGTTTCATTTGTAAACTCAGAAATGCACCTTCGTTATAATCACACTGATTAATTGTCGATTTGGTCTCCTCTAAGTGGAATGGCAGGAGTTACTCCTTCCATCTCCAGCTCAGTATTTTGCTCCTTAACCACTGAAAATGAAGGCTTGACCATACATCCTTTAGAACAGTATTGCTTAATCATTTTCGGGTTGTGGATTCCTTTCAAAATCTAATAGAGAAATAGACTCCCTACCTAGAAAAATGCACACGTAGAGTTTAGGATACATTTTCATCTGACAATGTACCCAAGGCTAAGATCTGCTCCCTTATCCTCAGAGCCTATATTAAAATGTGTTGTTTTACACCCTTGCCTTTCCTGACAAAATACCGTTAATCACAAGTGATGTTTTAAGGATTAGTAATTGTGTAAGAAAACCCCCTGGCTCAGTATCTGGTTCGTTGTCCGAGTTCAATAAATAATAGCCTGTACTGTTCTTATCATTTATGTTATTGCTATGGTATCATTACTACTAGTGCTAGGTAAGGGTCTACATTTTTGTAATATTGTCTTTGGTGACTTGAGTATAAATATACAACTTTTCTATTCTTAAATTAAGAGTAATTGAAATTTTGGGGCTTCCCTAATTTGAAGCTTAATATTGGGGAGAGAAGAAAATTTTTATGAGTAGTCTTTTAAGATTCTTATTAGGAGAAGGAAATGGCAACCCACTCCAGTGTTCTTGCCTGGAGAATCCCAGGGATGGGGGAGCCTGGTGGGCTTCCGTCTGTGGGGTCACACAGAGTCGGACACGACTGAAGTGACTTAGCAGCAGCAGCAAGTCAATAGAGTGGTCTCATCCTACTTAGGGATAATGTGAGGGGAGGTTTATTAATTTCATAAATCTAAGCAGCTTTAACGAAAACTTTTTGAAGAGCTAATAACTGACATTTATGCCTTATATTAAATAAAATAGTTCTGGAAGACAAAATCTTGCAATACTTTGTGATTATCTTTTCCTTTCCTTTCATGCCTTCCTTCCTTTCTTTACCATTTCCTAGGTGTAGTCCTCCATTATCCCTTATTATAACCATGGCAGTTGTCTTCTGTTGATTTTCTTAGATTTTTTTTTTCTGGCATTAACTTTTCAATCTATAGATCAGTTCCTGCCATTCCTTTCTTTGGCAGCCTCTGGTAGCTGCATATTGCCGACTGGATTTCATGCACCTCACCCAGCATTGCCAGAGGAAACCTACTCTGGCCAGCGTGTGACCTTCAGCCTTCACTTTTTATTGTATCTCTTTTTTGCACTTCAGTAATAGTTAGATTACTTGTTTCAAAATGCTCAACTTCACACCTTTCTGTTTTTACCTGAATTCGGAGTGGATGACACATTAGATTTCTTACAAAATTAATTTTTTGCATTCCAAGAGACTTCCTTACCCCCGTATGTCCATGTCAGTTAAAGCATTACATGTTTGCTGATATCATTTTGTCAGAAGGGCATACCAGTACAGTTATATTAAAAACAAACAAAAAAACAAAAAAAATCCCCGCTTTTCACACTTGGGAAATGGAGCATGGGAAATATATTTGCTAGCAAACTACTTTGCTTTGGGGATTTTTTAATTGACTTTCCAATAACTTCATTCCTCTAAATATACCTGCAATGAGGCCATATTTCTGGAAGCTGACTACATTAGCTCTTTTAAGTTGTGTCTAACTTGTGACAAAATACAACAATCAGGAAGATTTACCAAATATTTAGAAAGAAAAGTCAAAATTACTAATGTGCCTTTATGACATCTCTTTTAGCCTGCTCTTGAGGTTCACAGATGATACTTTTGATGCAGAACTTGTAGTAACAATAGGTAAGCCCATGTTTAAACACTTAGTAGAAATGCCAAATATTTTCTTGCCTTCAGGCTGTTTTATCTGACTCCCCCTACCTATCCTCTTACTATCCCACTGCTTCCATGTCTGTCAAAATCTTACTTGTCGTTCAAGTGTTACCTTTGGTAGTCATTCAGTTTCTGAAATCTTTGTATGCTGCCAAATAAATGACATCCCACTGCACAGGAATGTGTATACAGATAATCATAACATCTTCAGTGTTAACACAGGACCATGAGACAACAGCAAAGGAAGTTATATTTTTGCTTGGTGAGATATACAAAGTCTTCGAAAACTGAATGACTACCAAAGGTAACACTTGAAAGACAAGTAAGATTTTGACAGACACGGAAGCAGTGGGGCACTGTCCTAAGAGGTGGGTTATGGTGATCAATAGTACAGGCTTGGTGTCTGCCATAATGGACCTAGCAGTGTCACCCACAGTAGAGTGTGCTGATTTTGTAGTTTTAGCGTTTCGTATAGTATCTGACATGTATTCTGACAACATATTTATTGATATTAGTTATTAAAGACTGTGCACATAAATGCCTTTTAAAAATTGAAGTTTGGATTTCCTGAAAGTGGTTTGCCACACCAGCTTATTAGAATATATGAGAAGACAGAGCCAGATAATTCGGTATCACATGTTTAGGGAGTAGATGACAATGTAAAGGTACAAGAGACAACTTGCAGTAGCAGAAAGAGCTGAGTCAGAGCAGTATGAGTGTCTCAGCTCTGCCTTGAATGTTGTCACCTTGAGCAAGTCATTAACTTCCTTGTCCTCATCTGTAAGTTGGGAGTAATTTGGGCAAGAGAATACATTTTCTTCCAGCTCTAAAATTTCATGATCCGATGAGTAGAATGTTGTAAAGATCTGATCTTGTCTTACTATTAGGGAAAGTGTCTTAATCAGATTCCCGAAATATTCACATTTAGCACATAAGCTTTAGCATTCTCTCCACATACACATACACAGTATTCCTGCGTTTTTTGAATTGTTTGAAAGAAAATTGCATTCAGTATCTTCAATGTCTTTAACTCTAAGTACTTTAATGTATATTTCCTTGATGAGCATGGATACAGTTCTCTTGTAGACAGATAGATTTTATCAGTTGTCCCAACTAATATCTTATATTCCAAAGAAAGAATTGTTTCTGGTCCAGAGTCCAGTCCAGGCTCCTACATTGAATTTTGCTGTCATTTTTCCTTAATCTCTTTTAATTTGTACAGTTCTTCATTCGTTTTTCTGTCTTTTTGTGGCCTTGGCATTTTTGAAGAGCATGTGCAGGCCAGTTGTTCTGTAGAATATCCCGCCATTGCAGTTGTCCATGTGTCCTCATGGTTAGATTCAGGTTGTGCATTTTGGGCAGGAATTCCTCAGCAGTGCTTCTCAGAGCGTGGTGTGTATTGGTGCCGTTAGTAGTGACTGGACTCGGTTACTTAGATGAAGTGCAACATGTCTCTTTCTGTCCACTGTCATCCCCAAACTCCGGTGGTTGTTGAACTGTGGTTTTTCAAATTCCGTCATTCCATTTACATTTCTTACTTAGAATTCTGCAAGGAAGAGCTTTGGACATGAGTGAGCAAACTCCGAGGAATAGTGGAGGACAGAGAAGCCTGACAGGCTACAGTCCAGAACTTAGTGACTGAACAACAACAACAGAGGAAATCTATTCTTTGTTTCTATCAATATGATCTCATGGTGCCTCTAAATTTAATAAATTATATCAGGCATTACTTTGCTTTTGTATGACATATTAGCATTGGCAGATTTACTGTTATGTATGAAAATGAAATCATTTAAAACACTACTAGTTCAAAATCTTTTAATTTGGTTTTGGTATATTATTTGCTTCTTTAAAAAATGAACTATTAGTAAAAATTGATTTTACTCAGAACATCCCTGGTATTGGATAAGCAAAGAGTAGAGAATAGTAAGTGTCATGTAAACAAACTTGCTTGGAGTAAAATTTTTACTAAGGGAATGACCCTACATATAATATAAACTTGCTGTTTAGTCTCTAAGTCGTGTCTGACTCTTTGAGACCCCATGGATGTAGCCCGTCATGCTTCTCTATGCACGGGACTCCCCAGGCAAGAATACTGCAGTATGTTACCATTCCTTCTCCAGGGGATCTTCCTGACCCAGGGATCAAACCCTTGTCTCCTGCATTGGCAGGTGGATTCTTTACCGCTGAGCCAACAGGGAAGCTCACAATAAAAACTGTTTTCATTTCAAACCCAAATGTCATTGGGGTCTTGCAGATTGTCAGATGATTTGTTGTCTTTATTACTAAAAACGTTCTGCTTTAAAAACAAATACTAAAATTGTAGCATACTGAGAAGACATTCATAATTTGTTCCCCCGGTCAACCCTGGGTCTTGAAAAGAATTTTTTACATTTTGGCATCAGATAATTTTCTGCCCTAGGTTATAACCAATACACACAAGAGGTTTTGAAATAAAAACAATTATCTCAATTGTTAATGGCCATATGAAAATTAGTATTTTATGGAAAATTAGTGTTTTACCTCACAGTGTAATAGCAAGTAAAGCACACCTTTGTCTTTCAGTAGCACAATGAGACATTCAAGTTTCAATCATATACAAAATACTGTATTAAGGTTAATTATTGGATTTTGGGTTTGAAGATGGTACTATTAAGTTGGCATTGTCTTTGCTTTCTGGCAATTGGCTAATAACAAAAAAGACAGAGAAAAACTAAACTACAAACCCCATAGTCTACTAAGCCACAAAACAGGGGAATGGCTGCCTGAAGCAGTAGAGACCAGGCAGGCCGCCTGTGGGAGAAAGTGGATGATGCCATGGCTGCAGAGCTCGGAGCCAGCAGGAGATGCTTCATGAAGTTGAGAGGCCCACCTTGAGGTGCAAAACCTGTTAGCCTTTGTAAAAGCAGAATGGCTTCTCAAGCCAATGGCAGGAGTTTTCCTGCCTCTGGGTTGATTTTGAGAAGTTGGGAAATGAAACCAAACAGGGAGTCACACCGCCAAGGGAAGGAGATGCCTTTGACAAATGTCAAGACCTTCTATCTCCTCTGGATGTTGAGAAGTAAATAGCTAACTGACTCTCACGTAAAACCCTGAATCAAAATAGAATTTTGCTGGTACAGAACTGATCCACTATGGCCTTCTGCATTAGCTTCCTGTAGACAGCTTGTCCAGGAAAACGTCATCACTTTCAGTGATGACTTGGCAAAAAGAATCCAGCTCTAGGCCGCTACTGCCGTTCAAAAATTGAAAAAGGAGAGAGGAATGGAAAAACAAAGGACAGGTGAAGAATACTCATCAAAAAACAATATTGCTGTAAAGAAGATGAAAAGAATGACCAAACATTTTGCCATGAATTTAAGACCATTAATGGAAATATTTATCAGTGAGAGCACAAAACAGTGGTATGAGGTCAGGGAAGAGACAGTGGGACTACATGAGAAAGTGCAGTGTAAGCTGACTGAGTGGAAGGAAAAGTAAGATAAGAAAATAAAACTATGGCTGAAGTGAAGATGAAATTGGAAGGCTCACAAGGGACAGGAGAGACTGTGGAAAACACAGTAAAGAACAATAAGCAGAAATGGATGAGTGGGTAGAATTTACCCAAATGAATAAGAATATTAAAACAAATTAGAGTGAGAAAACATGGGAATCACAAAAGAAGATTGTAATATAGTCTGTTTTCATCTTAAAGAAGAAACATAATGAAACAGCCAATATTTAATGATATAATCCAAGGTAACATTTCTGACATAAACACATACACAGAGAAAACTGTAAGAATATTTTGACCATGTTTTTGTTTGTAACATGGGAGTGTTTTGAGGGGAAAAATTAGGTTTTTATTTTTTCCATAGCCAGGCCATAAGATGATGCTTAATCATGTTTTTACCTGAAGTATTTAATCAGCTGCATTAGATACAGTTGGTTGAATTTGAGCATGGATATTAGATCCAGTCTGAGTAAATAGCCAAAATTTTCTTCATGTATTCTGTTTGTGTTTTTTTTTAATTTACCCTTTCTAAAGAAACCTTTGAATGCAAAAAGAGTGCTTTAAGTAAAACTTTTCAAATAAAGAGAAAATTTAGAACTGGTTCTCTACTTAAGACAGGTTCACAAGCTATTTCTTAATTTGTAAGACTTATAATTGTTACAAATGCACAAGTATTTTGGGTGGGATTGATGCATTTCAGCTTAAGTTGGACAAATTTTGGTTGTTGTTGGTGGACTTAGGTCAGTGATTCTTATTACTCCCTTAGTAAGCTTTAAAGATACCCATTTTGGATTCTAAGGGCAGATACAAGATCTCCTCCATCCACATGTTACTTTATCATTTGGGCTTACGTGACCGACTCGATGGAGGTGATTTTGAGAGAACTCCGGGAGTTGGTGATGGAAAGGGAGGCCTGGCGTGCTGTGATTCAGGGGGTCGCAAAGAGTCAGACTCGACTGACCGATTGAACTGAACTGAACAGAAAGATAACTTAATGAAAATAGAAAGCAGCTAATACATCCTGTTTAATGCCATGACATAACCTTGTTAAAATACTTGGAAATGTGAGATAACTTAAAGAAAAATAGAACTATTCTATTTCATATAATTTCATTCAGGTAAACATTTTAAATGGAGTAAAGCTATAAATATGGCTCTGACATTTCTTTGTTTAGAATAATGACAAATGGTGTTCATCATATATAAATTGTTTCTTTTTTCCATTCTACTAAGAGGCTTTATTAGGAAAGTTTGTGATTTTTTTTTTTTCATGTGCTTTTCAGCACTGACTGATGGTTGACAGACCTTTTTATACTGAAATGTCCTTTCTTTCCTAGTTAAGTCTTTACTCATTTTTTTTGATGTATTTCTGGATTTGGGATATTGCTTTGGGTGGTGTAGTCATTTTCACAACATTGATTCTTCCAGTCCACGAACATAGTATGTCTCTGCACTTGGGTCACCGTTGTTTTCTTTCATCCAGTATATTTTTCTGCGTTCAGGTCTTTCTGAAGTGATTAATGCTATCGGTACTTTATTTTGATTTTATTTTTTTAACTTGTTGCTTAGACTAAGCATACATTTCTTTGGGTGAACTACCATCCTACGTATTTTCTTGGTTTCCTTTTTGGACAGTTAGAATTTTCTTCTTGACTTTTTTTTTTTTGTTTGTTTTGAGTCATGAGGACTCCCTTCCTTAACCTCTTTTTTCTGGTTGCTATGGATAAGTTTGTGATTGGATCAACCAATGCTTTTTTTTTTTTTTTTCTTAATGAGTTTGGGATTTTGTGTCACAGTAGACAGACTTTTTCTTTCTGAGATTATAATTATCTACTTTTTTACACTTAAATACTGAGCCACCTGGTAACTTATTTTAAAGTAATGTAAAAAAGCTGAGAATCAATGATATTGAATGCTTGCTTCAAACAAAAATTGTGCCCCTTTTTCATAATATGGAATTTAATTGAAATATGGCTGCCCAATCAAGGACCTCATTTTCTAAGTCCTTTAACTTACATGTGTGGCCATGTGACCAGTAGTCACTAGGAGATGTACATGAGAGTGATGTGTGTCACCTGTAGGCCAAGACTTTTAAGAAGTTCTCTGTCCCATTTGCCATCTAAACACAGGCAACAGAAGAGGCAATTGGATTCTGACACCAGAAGTTTGGCAGGAACCTGGGTCCCTGAATTACCGGGGTCAAGATAACCACTCACTGACCAGGAACATCAACAGTGACTGTTACACAAGTGAGAATTAGACTCTCATTGTGGTAAGGCACTACAAAGTTGGGGTTTATTTATTGAAGTGGCCAGTATGGCTTCACCAATACAGAATCCAGAGAGAAGCTAATATTCCCTGAGCACTTGTATCTGAGCACACTTCATTGTATTCAGTGAGCACTCTGCCCACTGTCAATGAACAGGAAATGTTAGTTACATAATATTTGTAAAGGATCCGGGAAGGGGGGGCGGTTTATCAGTGGGTGACTTTCACAATTAACTACATGTTAAAATGAAAATTCTATTCAGTGCAGTTGTGTCATCCACATCACTAAACTAGACCATGGAAAAATCTGAACATAAAAAGTAGAGGTATATCAAACCAATCCAGGCTTATTTTCATTTATCTCTTAGTAATAATACTTCATTTAAAACAAGGCATCCAGTACAAACTTAAAATAGGTGGTATACCAGGATGACAGTAGGAAACAATTTTGGCTTCTGGAGACAGAATTCACAATTGTGCAGGAAATTTATCAATGACCTCTATTAAGCAAAATAGGCTTCATCTGTAAATATGAATGGATAACCCAAGATTACATCTGGAGGAATACATGAAAGGAGGAGATGAGCTAATAAAATACCTAAAGTTACTGAACAACAAATATTTGGCAATTAAGTTGAGGCTGAATTAAAATTATTCAAGCATGATAGCACACAGTTGTTCCTCTTAGCTGCCCAGTATCAGGCAGAGTTTACAAATACTTGATTCTTTGTGGAACTACTTTGAAAATCAAGCTGCTGCCCTGCAAAGTTATTGAGCTAATTTATAAAACTGTGACCAGTTTCTAAATAGAGTCCTCTAATCTTTTTGGTTGCAGTTTGTTCAAAATCAGTTGTGATTCTTTAATCAAGATGTTCAATGAAGGGAACATCATAGAAACATAAAGTTTTGGAGACTGTAGCAAAATGGAATTCTTGAAAACATGGTACATAAACAGAAAGTAATTGAATTTGTCAGTTCAAAAGTGAGGGACAAAATGACAAAATCAAATAAGAGGAGTTCAGTGTACCTGATTGAACTGTTGTAACTTTGGTTTGTAATTTCATAAATTGTGAGAAGAATTTTCGAATGAGCTTCCATTTGTAGGGTAAATTTACATTCTATAATGAATAGAATGAAATTGAAAAGCCCTATTTTTGTGACCTCTCTATTTTGTTTGGCAAAGTATTCAAGATAATTAAAACAGAGACAACACTGTTGAGGGGTTTTGTGTTATAAAATATTTGTCTAAGAATGAGTTTTAATGAAATAAAAATGATAATATGGTAAAAATATTTGGACTAAAATATTTAAACATTTCCATACATAAAAGCATAATTATGTACCTTCACTGAGAATTTTCCTGAGCTTACCAGGAATCTCAACATATGTAGAAAGAGTTCATTTTTTCAACAAAATATGGGCTACAGAGAAGGGCTTTTTGAAAGTGTCAATAAATTTCAATTTATTAATGATAAAATGCAATCTTGGGGAATATTACAATTTTATGACAACTGAAAATAATGAGAGCATATTTGTAATTAAGGTCACTGACTAAAAGGGGAGAGACAATGTGGCTGAAAAACATTTGAAGAAATAAAGGCTAAATTATTTCTAAGTATGATGGAAAATATCAAGCCACAGGTCCTAAGTGCTTAAAGACATCTAAGAAGATTGAATAGAAAAAACACCACATATAATCTCATCATAGTAAAATTGCTGAAAGCCAGTAATAAAAAAATATTAAATGAATATAGAGGGAAAAAAGGCGTATACCATAGAAAAGATCAATATGAAAGTGGAGACTGAATTCTAATCAGCATTGTATCAAGAAGACAATGCAATGACATTTTTAAAGTGTTGAAGGAAAAAATTCTTTTCAACCTAGAGTTCTATATCTGCTTAAACTATTCTTCAAAAATGAAGAGAAAATAAAGGCATTGTTTAATTCATGGTCAAAGAAGAAATCACAGAAATCACAAGGGAAATAGGAGCTTATTTTGGAATGAATGATAACAAACACCCCTCATAAAACAATTTTTGTAGATACAGTTAAAACAGTAGCTAGAAGGAAATTGATAGCATTAAAAGTCTTAGAAGAGAATAAATGTGACTTATTCTACCACCTTAAAAAACTAGGAAATGTAGAGAAAGTTAAACTCAAAGAAAACTAGAAAGAATAAAGAGTAAAAATCAATCAATTAGCAAATAGAGAAACAAAAGAGAAAATAGAGCCAAAAGTTGGTTCTTGAAGAAATTTAATAAAATTAAGAAATAAAAGGCATATAATACAAATTCCCAATATCAAGAATTGCACTGGGGACTTCCTTCCGTTCCGTTCCGTTCCGTCGCTCAGTCGTGTCCGACTCTTTGCGACCCCGTGGACTGTAGCCTACCAGGCTTCTCCGTCCATGGGATTCTCCAGGCAAGAATACTGGAGTGGGTTACCGTTTCCTTCTCCAGGGGATCTTCCCGACCCAGGGATCGAACCCGGTTCTCCCGCATTGGAGGCAGATGCTTTAACCTCTGAGCCACCAGGGAAGCCCAGGGGACTTCCTTAGAAACATTTAAATGTTAAGACACTTAAATGATAAGACATTTAAGTCACCAGGACTTCCCTGGTGACGAATCAGTAAAGAATTGGCCTGCCAAAGAAGGAGGCTCAGATTCAATCCCAGGGTCAGGAATATACTCTGGAGAAGGAAACAGCAACCCACTCCAGAATTCTTGCCTGGGAAATCCCATAGACAGAGGAGCCTGGTGGGCTACAGTCCATGGGGTCACAAAGAGTCTGACATGACTAAACAACAAGAAAATAATCAATGAGCCAATTAGCAGAACGGGCAAATTCCATATAAAACAAACATACCAAAATTGACCCAAGAAGAGAAAGAACATCTTAATGGCCTTCTATTTGTTAAAGAAAGGGAATCTGAAATAAAATTCTTCTCAGAAAAACTCCGTGCCCAAAGACTTCACTTGTGAACTCTACCAAACATTTGATAAGAAATGAAAAATGATGCCAACCACACATCATATATTTCAGAAAACCGAAGAAGAGGAATATTTATTGGCTTGTTTCCTGAGGGCAGTATAACCCTGATATCAAGACCTGAGAAAGGCATTACAAAAAAGGGAATTGTGTAACCAGTATGCCTCATGAACATAGCAACAAATATCACTGACAAAATATTAACAAAAACATGTGAAAATAACAACGTGCCATGACCAAATGTGAATTATTCTAGGAATGCAAGGTTAGTATAAAGTGATTCCGTGTAAGCTGATTTGATTTAAAAAATCATTCAGTATAAGTTGTCACATTCCACAGACTAAAATAGAAAATGAGACATGATAATCTCAGTTGACAGACAGAAATATGCCAAATTTAATACTCATTCATCTTAAAACATCCCAGAAAACTAGAAATAGAAAGGAGCTTCCACAATCTGACAGAAGATGGCTATGAAAAACTTCCAGGTAATCATTATATTTGATGAAATATTGATTCTGTTCCTTACAAAGTTAACAACAAGGCAATGGTGTCTCTATGTTTTCCTACATTTTCCTGGATGTTTTAAGCCAGGGTTTCCCTGGTGGCTCAGAGGTTAAAGTGTCTACCTCCAATGTGGGAGACCTGGGTTCGATCCCTGGGTTGGGAAGATCCCTGGAGAAGGAAATGGCAACCCAATCCAGTACTCTTGCCTGGAGAATCCCACGGACGGAAGAGCCTGGTAGGCTACAGTCCACAGGGTCACAAAGAGTTGGACACGACTAAGCAACTTCACTTAAGTATGAGATGAAGTTTATGTAGGGAGAAATCAAATGGTCTTTATGTGATCTTTACATAATTGCATAGATAAAAACTACTAAAAAAAACTACAAAAATCTACATGAACTAATAAATGAACCTAAAAAGATTACACAGTATAAGGTAAATATACCAAAACCAATTGAATTTTTATATACTAGTGAAAAAAAAAAAGAAAAAGGGGTTTAAAATATTTACAATGTTAAAAAATTAATATACTTAGAAAACAAATCCATATATATCCATAAGATACTTCTGAGAGACATTAAATAAGATAATAAGTAAGAGATAAACCATGTTAACAGATTGGAAGATTCCATATTGCTAATACATTTATTTTCCCCAGACTGATCTGTAGACTGACCATAACCCAATTCTGATCCCAGAAGCCTTTTTTTTTTTTTTTTTGATAAATGGGCAAGTAATTCTAAAATTAGTATCTAAATGCAAAGAACCTATAACAGTCAAAATAATTTGGAAAAGAGGGTACTGTATAACTTACCTAACCTAATTTCCATAATTAATATAAATCTTCAGGAATCAGCACAGGACGGTATCCACTGTATTACAGAAAAACAGATCAATGCACAAAAATAGAGGCACACATAAACTGTCACTTGGTTCTCTGACAGAGGTGTCAAGTTAGCCTGTCTGGTGAAAGGACAGTCTTTTCACTAAAAATGCTGGGACAACTGGATAACTATAATGGGAAGAAAACAAACCTCTATCCATACTTCCCACCAAACATAGGCCTAGGAATCATAGATATAAGAAAGTGGAGTCGCTCATTTGTGTCCGACTCTTTGCGACCCCATGGACTGTAGCCTACCAGCTCCTCCGTCCATGGGATTTTCCAGGCAAGACTACTGGAGTGGGCTGCCATTTCCTTCTCCAGGGGATCTTTCCAACCCAGGGATTGAACCCAGGTCTCCTGCATTGCAGACAGGCGCTTTACCATCTGAGCCACCTAACAATAAAACTATTAGCTTTGAGAAGAAAATATAGATGATTTTTTGTAATCTTGGATTAGGCAAAGATTTCTCAGAAAACACTAACCATAAAAAAAGAAAAAAAGATAAATTTGATTCCAAAACTTTAAAAATTTCTGTTAATCAAAATACACCATTAAGAAAATGCATAGAAAACCCCCAGACTAGGAGAATAAACAATAGTCTGTTGCACTTTTACATAATAATGAATATGAGAAGTACAATGAAAATAATATTCTATCTTAAAGTACAACACATAAAATATTTGAAATCCAGGCATAAATTACTAACGATGAAATAAAAGGACAAATAATTGGAAAGTTATGCTTGATTGTATAGACCATAATAAAGATGACAACACTTCCTAATTTAGTAAAGATAGTTTAATGTAAGACAAATTAATTTTTCTTTTTTCTTCCAAGGAGCAAGCTTCTTTTAATTTCATGGCTTCAGTCACCATCTGCAGTGATTTTTGAGTCAAAAAAAATAAAGTCTCTCACTGTTGCCACTGTTTCCCCATCTATTTGCCATGAAATGATGGGACCAGATGCCATGATCTTTGTTTTCTGAATGTTGAGCTTTAAGCCAACTTTTTCACTCTCCTCTTTCACTTTCATCAAGAGGCTTTTTAGTTCCTCTTCACTTTCTGCCATAAGGGCGGTGTCATCTGCATATCTAAGGTTATTGATATTTCTCCTGGCAATCTTGATTCCAGCTTGTGCTTCTTCCAGCCCAGTGTTCCTCATGATGTATTCTGCTTATAAGTTAAATAAGCAGGGTGACAATATACAGCCTTGACATACTCCTTTTCCTATTTGAAACCAGGCTGTTGTTCCACGTCCAGTTCTAACTGTTGCTTCCTGACCTGCATACAGATTTCTCAAGAAGCAGGTCAGGTGGTCTGGTATTCCCATCTTTTTCAAAATTTTCCACAGTTTATTGTGATCCACACAGTCAAAGGCTTTGGCATAGTCAATAAAGCAGAAAGTGATATTTTTATGGAACTCTCTTGCTTTTTCAATGATCCAGCGGATGTTGGCAATTTGATCTCTGGTTCCTCTGCCTTTTCTAAAACCTGTTTGAACATCTGGGAGTTCACGGTTCA
Organism: Moschus berezovskii; assembly: GCF_049115385.1. Taxonomy (NCBI): domain Eukaryota; kingdom Metazoa; phylum Chordata; class Mammalia; order Artiodactyla; family Moschidae; genus Moschus; species Moschus berezovskii. The sequence goes on along the minus strand of NC_142474.1, from coordinate 47,379,547 downwards.
CATATTGCTGAAGCCTGGCTTGGAGAATTTTGAGCATGACTTTACTAGTGTGTGAGATGAGTACAATTGTGCAGTAGTTTGAGCATTCTTTGGCATAGCCTTTCTTTGGGATTGGAATGAAAATTGACCTTTTCCAGTCCTGTGGCCACTGCTGAGTTTTCCAAATTTGCTAGCATACTGAGTGCAACACTTCCACAGCATCATCTTTTAGGATTTGAAAAAGCTCAACTGCAATTCCATCACCTCCACCTGCTTTGTTCATAGTGATGCTTCCGAAGGCCCGCTTGACTTCACATTCCAGGATGTCTGGCTCTTGGTGAGTGATCACACCATTGTGATCATCTTGGTCGTGAAGATCTTTTTTGTACAGTTCTTCTGTGTATTCTTGCCACCTCTTCTTAATATCTTCTGCTTCTGTTAGGTCCATACCATTTCTGTCCTTTGTTGTGCTCATCTTTGGATGAAATGTGACTATTCTGGTTGATTCTTATGTAACGAGCCAAGCATGAATCCACTGACTGGCCTTTCAGAACCACAAAGATACACTAAAACATTGCAAATAGCTAATTCCGGCATATTTCTCCCAGCAATCTTTATTCCAGCTTGTGCTTCATCCAGCCCAGTGTTTCTCTTGGTGTACTCTGCATATAAGTTAAATAATCAGGGTGTTAAATAACATTTTTAAACAGTATTTATAAGCCAAGGAAGCATGTCTTTGCTTTTAGTTTATTGATTATTCTTAATAGTGCATTTTCATCAGATTGGATTGGGCCAATAAGGAATTCTATAATTGGTCTTTGGTTTGTTAGTAGCTATTCAAACTCACTTTCAAAAAAAAGGTTAAGAATACTGAATAAAAATTAGACCATGTGCAGCTCCAAATAACATCACAAGAAACATAGTCTCAGAAAAGATCCTGAGGATGTATGCTTCATACCTTTATTATTGTTGAAACTGCACTTTGTCACACAGGGTAGCCTAGCAGATGCAATGCTTCAATAGCTTTTTGGTTTACTGAGGGCTCTGAACTGGAAACAAATACATAGGAAATGTGACCAGAAAAGTCAAAAGAAAACCCTAAACAAATAACAAGATTAATCATGGCTATGGAATCAAGATTGTCACTCCAGAAGGCCATAAAACTCATGAGGCCCATAATCACAGAAGCAATAGCAAAAGTTCCCCACAAAGCACACAAGGGATGAGGAATTAACAATCAGGAAAGAATGAACATAACTGTTGATGCAACAGTCACATTTCGAACAGTGTTTTCTAATATCACAGAACACTGATCAAAATATACAAATGCCAGGTTATACGCCATTAGGGGAACTTCACACTTCTCCTTCATATCTCGGAACTGGAGTAACATCAGCTTCTTATTGGTTGAAGAAGAAATACCCATGGTTTGAATGAAGGCCTGGGAGCAAATGATTTTCTGTGATGATGCAATATTAATATTATACACAAAAAGTGGAAATTCCATTAAAAAGTGGGAATATTGCTTAGAAAAGCTGTCTTATTTAAATCTTGATGGAGTTTTTCCATATATTTTATATATTCTTGTAACCAAAACTCTGTAAGATTTTTATCTACATACTCACCGTTTTCAAAATCTGCAAGATGACATTTTTCCTGTTTTTGCCTAGTATCTTTATCCCAGTCGTCAAGAGTCTGTACAAAGTGCAGAGTTATTACAGAACAAGGAGTGATGAGTTGTTTTATGGACCCAGAGGCAACCAGAGAAGGCGTTAGAGAAAGCAATATCCAAACACAGACTCCGCAAGATTAATGAGACCTTAAGAGATTGGCAAGGTCCATCTCTGGGATAACCATAACCCTGGGACCATAACTTGAAAATATGGTCTTCTTCTACATTAAAATATGGTGTGATGTAGGAGTCGTCACTTGCCAAATTTCAGAGATCTAAACCTTCCTGCACTCAGAAACACCCTTATATACTACTTATGATGTACAAAATGTATAGGAGCACTACAAAAATCTTGGACTCGGTGCTTGTGAGAAAAGGACCAAAGTCGTCTCTAAAGAATAGATTCACTGGATGGATATCAACTTTATGTTCATCTTGGAAAGAATTACATGGGAGGCAGCAGGACTATTTAATGAGGAAAATTTTTGGTCAATTGTTTTCGGCCTCTTCAACCAGCGTAGACAGACTACTTCTCTTTTCCCATCCAGGGCCATAAGTGCTCCAAAACAGGTGATGTTATAAAAATAACAAAAGAGCAGGTTGTTCCTGCATAGATGCAGAAGTATTGTACAGACCTGAAAGAGGTTCCTGTGTAGAAGGCCAGGACATGGGTGATGGGGGCGATTGTAATAGGTACTGCCACTTTTGCATAGACAGCAGACATCCGCTTGCTTATGCTATCCATGAGGCTGGTCTTCTGCCAGGCAGAAATCATGGTAAGCATGTCATCGACCCCAACATCTGTTAGAGAAAGAAGCAGAGTATTCGTACTTTTTTAACATCCATTAAAAATTAACCAGATCAACTCAAACCATTTTCTTTGCCCATCTCTCAAGGTCTCATTGACTTTGCGGAGTCTGTGTTTGAAAAGAGCTTTTTCTGACACCTTCTCTGGTTGCCTCTGAGTCCACAAGACAACTCATCACTCCTTGCTCTGTAATAACTCTGTGCTTTGTACACACTCCTATTTGTACACATAGCGCAGTACACTCTACTCGTAGTCATCATTCAGGGTATTCAATGAAGAGTCAGGAAACCTGGCTGACTGGGTGTTAGGTGAAGCAGGATTAGCAATGTATCTCTGATTCCAATCAGAACATTTGAGAGACCATTTTCTCTTATAAACCATTTTACTCTAAGGCACTAATATTGAGGTAATATCCTGTTGCTTAAAATATAAGCTGGATTTATCTGTTCTCCAGTTAGCATCTAACTATCAGTGTGGTATGATTTTAAAGGCACCCCGTAGTTTACACACACACACACACACACACACAGATATATACATACATGTAGTTTTCCTGTTAGTCTGTTTCTGATACTGAGAATGCTATCATTCAAACTTCACCTGCCCAGGTTAAGGCATTATGTCAGTAAAATGTAGGTACTCTTGAGATCAGAAATATGTACCAAAGTAAAGCTTAAGAATCCTTCACATATTAAGTGAATACTGAAGTAACCAGTCTCTTCCACAGTGATGTTTCCTGATTGATTTGTAATAAAGAGGACTGGAGAACATTTGAGGACTCTGAAATTGTCACCGAAGGTTAGGAGAGGAGGACTACAGGGAAGACAGGGGATTACAAAGGACAGCCTAAGCATGTTGCCGATCAATCTCGCTTCCCTCAAGCTTCCTACTGCTTTCACTCCTGTACACCTCTGTTTCTGTGTGTATTCATACAAAATCAATACTTGGAACTGAAAAGTGAAAAGAAGGTGAAGTCGCTCAGTCATGTCCGAATCTTTGCGACCCCATGGACTGTAGCCTGCACCAGGCTTTTCCATCCATGGGATTTTCCACGCAAGAGTACTGGAGTGGGTTGCCATTTCCTTCTCCAGTAGATCTTCCTGACCCAGGGATCGAACCCAAGTCTCCTGCATTGCAGGCAGACACTTTACCCTCTGAGCCACCAGGGAAGCTTGGAACGGAAATGCTGATTGATTTTAATATCAACCTTGAAAGATCTTCTCCATGGATTACATGGGAAGGTACTGGGAATTGCACTTTGCTTCTAATGACGATGTTCTGTGTGTATGGTCTGGGAGAAGGGCCTCCAGTGACACAGGCTTATGTGGTCTGTCATAAACTGCATCCTGACACGCCCCCTGCTGCCAGTTTTGTGGATTTCACTTGCATTCAGCAGGACGAAGGGCTAGAATCCGAACTACTAAGGACCACAAATAAACTCATTGATATGGAATAGGTATTTTAAAACCGGTTTTATTATTTATGGAATTTGGTTCAGAAATTGTCCTCACACATTTCTTGAGCTACTTAAATCACAGCCCGCCCCCAACATGCACCCCTACACTCACGTGTCTATGTATATACAGACAATATGAAGATGGTTGATATGAAATCAGTTGTCTAACTTGAGTTGTTCATGGCTGTGGGAACATTGAATAAGCATGAGTGTGTACTAGGAAGGTATACATCCAGTGCACAGTTCCTCCCCTATCTCCCCTAGGAAACCAATCATTCTTTCAAGCTGTTTACTTTCCAAAATATAAATATATTTACCTTCTTACACTTATTGTAAAATAAACCCTGAAAGTACAGGAAAATACAAAGAAAAACTTTAAACAACTGCACTTCCACCTATCAGGCATAATCCTGGCTAATATTTTAAGTGTTATCTATCCAGAATTTGCTATGCAAATATACATGAATATTTGTATATTGCTCAATTTAAAACATCTTGTTTCATAACCAGCATTTTTCATTTAACACTTTATATCTACCTCTTTTTAAAGACTGAATAGGATCCCAAAACTTTATGTGCTCTGAGCAGACCAATCCCATGTTGAGATAGGATTAGCTTGATTTTGAACACCAAGAATCACCAAACTATTTTTCACAGAGGCTACACCATTTTATATCCTACTAACAATGTATAAGTTTTTATGTTATAGCTGTTATATCTTCTTGATTAATTGGCCCTTTTACAAATATGTAATGTCCTTCTCTCTCTTTTAACAGTTTTTGAAATAGTCTGTGTTGTCTGTTATCAGTACAGGCACTCCTAGTCTTTTTTGGTTACTATTCATAGGGAGTATCTTTTTCAGTCCTCTTAACGTTCAGTCTTTTTATGTCTTAGGGTCTAAAGGGGATCTCTTGTAAATAGCATATCGTTGAATCATGCTGTTTTATCCATTCTAACAATATCTGCCTTTTGATTGGAAAGTTTAATCTGTTTAGATTTAAAATAATAGCTGACAAGGAAGCACTTACTTATATTGTTTTGATATTTATATTCTGTATTTATTACAGCCTATTATCTTCATTTCACCCATTTTTGCCTTTTTTGTGGCCAAACCCAGGCCCCAACAGTGAAAGTGTGAGGTGTCCTAACCATTGGACCACCAGGGACCTCCTGATTTATGCTTTCTTTAATGTGTAGTTTCTGTTTTTAATAGTGAGCTGTTTTGATTTTACTGAACCAAGTTTCAGTTCTACCAAACACTTAAAGAAGAATGAATGCTAGTCCTTCTCATGCATTTCAGGTCCAAATTCTTACACTCAGTGGTGTCTGACTCTTTGCAACCCCATGGACTATACTGCTGCTGCTGCTGCTGCTAAGTCACTTCAGTCGTGTCCGACTCTGTGTGACCCCATAGACGGAAGCCCACCAGGCTCCCCTGTCCCTGGGATTCTCCAGGCAAGAACACTGGAGTGGGTTGCCATTTCCTTCTCCAATGTATGAAAGTGAAAAGTGAAAGTGAAGTTGCTCAGTCATGTCCGACCCTTAGCGACCCCATGGACTGCAGCCTACCAGGCTCCTCCATCCATGGGATTTTCTAAGCAAGAGTACTGGAGTGGCTTGCCATTGCCTTCTCCGCCATGGACTATACAGTCCATGAAATTCTCCAGGCCAGAATACTGGACTGGGTAGCCTTTCCCTTCTCTAGGGGAATCTTCCCAACATCAAACCCATATCTCTCACATTGCAGGGGGATTCTTTACCAGCTGGGCCACAAGGGAAGCCCAAGAATACTGGAGTGGGTAGCCTATCCCTTCTCCAACAGATCTTTCTGACCCAGGGATCGAACCCAGGTCTCCTGCATTGCAGGTGGATTCTTTACGAGATAAGCCACAAGGGAAGCCAGTTCTTCTCAAGTGCTTCCAAAAATTGAAGAGGAGGAATAGTCTAAAGGAGAATTTCACAAAGAAAATATCTGTAGAAGATACAAGAAGTGCGGGCCACTTTCTCTAATTCTACCCCCTCACCCTCATCCCTGTTGTCAGCCTGCCTGCTTAATCAGTTTCTCTGCAGACATCTGTTCTCTCAGGTTTATGGCTAGTGGTGAAAATGTCAGAGCTTCAGAATTTACACATTCCATGATTAAATCTCCAGCAGGGATTCATGACATCTTTGCTTTTCTAGTCCAAATTCTTACAAGAGAAACTGTCTCATTGGTTCAGTTGGGCTTTATTGGTAAACATGAACCCAAACATCAGTGGCTATGCAGGTGGTGGCGGCGGCTATGGCTTTGCAGGCTATAGACAGAGCACACACTGAGAACTGAAAAACACACCAAAGGGCACCACAGCATCTTTGTGTATTACACGTGCTTGTGTGCTCAGTGGCACAGTGTGTCCAACTCTTTGTGACCCTGTGGACTGTAGCCCACCAGGCTCCTCTGTCCGTAGAATTTTCCAGGCAAGAATACTGGAGTGGGTTGCCATTTCCTACTCAGGGGATCTTTCTGACTCAGAGATTGAATCCTAGTCTCTTGCATCTCCTGCATTGGCAGGCAGATTCTTTACCACTAGAGCCACCTGGGCAGCCTATATATTTCTTAGCTGTGTACATAGACAGTACTGATGGCCCAAGTCAATCTGGGCAAATTTCAGTGTGCTTGCTTACAATTTGCTTAGCGTATTGGTGACTTGTGGATTACAGAGTGATGGAGAAAGGCTGGTGATTTGTGTTCACAACAAAGAAACTGTATTTAAATATTTAAGCTGTGTCAGTATGAGGCAGAGAAAGGCATGATTTAAATGGTGCTGCATAGATAATTTTAGAGTCTGTTGTGCTGACATAAAACAAGAATAACTTTTGTTGTTTTTAGAGGATAAGGAGGAGATAAGTAGTTTTCCAGAATTGATTTTTTTTTTTAACTCTAAGGATTGAAGTTTGTTTTCATTGTCCTTATTTCAAGGTCAAGAAGATGGAAAAATTTCTAGGTGTGAGAGAAAGTCTGTGTTTTGAGGAGCTATGACTATTGAAGACAGTCTTAAAGACAAAAGAAGAATTCAGTTTATTATGTATGCTGTGAGTGCTGAATTCTAAGTATAAGGGAAGGAAAGAAAGATTGCTGAACGATAAGAAGAAATAAATGAGGAGCATGAGAAGCCTGTTTGGCCAATTTAAAAGAAAAAATAAAGGGAAGGCAAAATCAGTACAGATTTATTGCTCAAGTTCATCTCAAAGAAAAATAAAAGTATCAATAATTGGTGAAAATAGAAAGATTTTTTAAAGAGAAAGTATAAGGAGAATAACGGGTTTCTCCTAATGTAAGATATAATGTAAATATTATATATTTAATATAAAAATAAACTAGATGGCTACAAGAATTAAAGGAGTGGTGCACTGGTCAAACACATGATAAACAAAGCAATAAAACAAAATAATGAGTCCTGAAAGCGACTTAAAAACTTTAAAAATAAGATATAGGAAATATCACAAAGCAGTGATGAAATAGGATGGGGGGGAAGATAGATCTTTGATTTACAATATATGCTCAGATAAAATCCAGGAAGAGGGAACTAATGGGAACAAAACAGAGGAAAGAAATAATACTTTTCAGGTAAACTAGTAGTTGGACTTTAGCTGAATTTGGTTGGGAAATGACTTCCTTAATGTAAAAGCAGGGGAAGAAGTCACAGTTGCGCCTTGCTGTGTCCCTCCACCTAGGGGAGAGCTAACTTATCACAGAGTGAGAGCTGACTTCCTTTCATCTATGGAAATTGTCTCCTGAAACAGGCGGACCTGGGTTTTCAGGATCAGGACCTGATGGCTCAAGACTGTGTTCCTTTCACTGTGGTCAGCAGACCAACTGCATCCGAACCTCCTGAGATAAACCATGAATGAAGGAATCAAGGAAGGAGAGAAGGAAGGACAGGAGGGAGGAAGGAAGAGAAGAAAAAAAGATGCAATTTAAAAAAAGATCAAAAAGAAATTTAGATTCTATCTTGAATTAAACTCTCTGGCAGTACAGTTCGAGACTCTATTTTAACCCACATTTCAACCACAGTGTCAAGTTTTGAGAATTGCTGGCTTAAAAAGAAACATTGCTAAGTGGACTAGAAGGAGGGCTTTTGAACAGAGATGTCAGAACATCCCATGGTCCCTATTGTGACATCCCAGGGTCACCCACAGAAAGACGTGGGTTTCTGGTTAAGGACAAGGCAGGTTCTCGGACTGATCCCACTCCCTACCCTTCACACCCTCTGCCATAATGTCTGGCTTCACGGCAGCAGTTGGCCCATTTGCTCACAATCAATGGGTAAAAGTGCAAGAGAGAAATCTGCACAGTGTCTAGGTGGATTTTCTGTTGCTTGCAGAGAAAGTAAGCTACCTGCCGTTTGTCATCACTGGACAAATTCCTGTTGACTAGGTCCAAACCAGAACTGGCTCATTCAATCTTCATTTCACCTTCCTTCTAAGTCTGAGAGGTTAGAAAGCCGAACACTCTATTTCCCAGGCTTCTTTTCTGTTGGCGGTAACGGATGAAAATTCGATTCTGAGAATTGGATCAACTCACATGATACTTGGATCACAGGAGCTCAGTGAAGATTGTCTTCCCTGCTCTCTGCTGCTAAGCCAGGGGACTCTGAAGCATCTTCCTGTTATATGTCCCCAGTTTCTTGGTGTATAGACACCAGAGGCTTGTTGATGTGGGGACAACTCCAGGGGTGGTCTCCAAGGAGGTAGTTCTGCTGGTGGTCAGTTCTACAGTGTTCTGACAACAAAGATCCTGGAATCCCAGCCTAGAACTTGTGTTAGACTCCACAGTAACTGTGTAATCACCTAAGACTATATTCAACCCTTTCTTGCTTAAAATACGCACCAAGCCCTCATGAACAAAATAACAATAAACAGTGTCAGGGATTCACCGTTAAATGTCTTGATCAGCTTTTAAAATGCCAGTTTCACTGAAGAATGACCTTGAAGAAGCAGTAACAATTATTAATTTTACTATTTACCCTTAAAATGCATATCTTTAAAATTTTCTTCATGATGAAATGGGAGGTAAGCATAAAGCACTTTTGCTTCATGCCAGGTTATGCTTGTCTAAAGGAAAAACACTTGAAAGTTTGTTGAGTTGTGAAATGAACTATTTTTCACAAAACATCATTTTTACTCTAAATAACAAATGATAGGCAAAGCAAATTTATTGAGATTTGGGTATTGGCAGACATTTTCTTAAAAATAAGCCTGTCATTGCAAGGAAAGTCACTTGGCAGTTGTTGTCAATGACACAATTTGAACTTTCAAAGCAAAAAGTAAAATTTTGGGAAATTTGTGTCCACCACAGTGGATTGACATTTTTTCAACTTAAACACCTTTCTGATGACATTGGTGATGAAAATACTAAGTATATTTTTTCCTGTTGTAAAATGTAGTGGGATATGTTAAAACTCATAACTCAGCAGCCAGTGACTTTCCAGATGGTCACAGGTCAGTGTTACAAAATCAGGTGTGGATAAAGATAGATTCAAAGTGAAATAGAGACAACATATTTTAATGTAACAGAAAAGAAATTCACTGATGGGCCTTAAGATTTCAAAGTGCTGCTAAATCTTAAGGAACTACCACTTATCAAATTTCAGTGTAATATCAGAGAAGAATATACCCAATTATTTGAAAAGGCTATATACCTGTGAGGGTGGATTTTCTTCATGTACTTAACCGAAGCACCGCCTTGAAATTGACTGAATGTAGAAGTGGACATGAGACTATAGGTGTTTTTTATTAAGTTCTATACTAGATATGCAGCAATTTAAAACAAGGAAATTATTCTCACCATTTTTTTGTTTTGGGAAACTGATCTTTTTCATAAAGATGTTATTTATATTAATATGTAATGATTTTATTATTGCTATTTGAATGCTTTAAGAACTGTTAACTTTTTTTGCAATTTATAATACTGTAAATATTGATTCTCAATATTGATTCTCAATAATTTTGGGGTGTTCAGGGTTTCTGTGAACGAAAACCTTGAGAACTCTTTTAGTGTGCGGTTCAATACCACATGTCACCAGGAGGTGGCGTCATGAGCACACGTTGCACGCTCCCCGGCCGCGGCTTAAATGGAACGCTTCAGTTTCCGCAGCACACACAACCTTGCACCAACAACCTAAGGTGTCTAATACTCTACATGAGTTGATGCTGAGGAAGGAGACGATAAAGAGAGGAAGGTAGACCCTAAGTCTTATTAAAGCCCTAAAAGAACCTGTAATCGTCCTTAGGGAGGGAAGGAAGAAAACCAAACAGACGGTCGGAAATCTGCAGGGGTGAAGTAAGCGCGTTTTAGTGGCAGCGCCTACATTAGTGATGCTGGCTCATCTGCACCTTGAACCTGGAAAGCATCTCTGCATGCCCAGCTGTTAAATGAGACCAGACTTTTCCCCGAAGGAAACCCTTCCACTCCTCTGGTTGCTCTTTACACCCAAAGAACGATTTCCTACTCTGAACATTGAGTTACTGTGAGACTTGGCCCTGACTTCATTCTTCACTGTCCACAAATTCAATTTCCCTCACCAGATTAACAGAAGCAGTTCTCTGCATGGCAAGTCACAACCCTGCAGCTAGTGTATACCTAGAAATGCCAATTTCCTAGCATCAGGAAAAATTATTTGATATAGCATATATTCATGTGATTTGTTCCTTAGGAAATTTGTTCTGAAAAAGCCAGATCATTTCGAAAATGTGGTACCCGCCCCCTGGAATGTTGTTGTGGTTATTGTAAGGTTAGACTCTGACAGTTCTTCATTGCTAATCACCCAGCCCCATGAGCAACGCTCTGAAAGGTCAATGTCCCCTCCATGGACTGAGGTCACTGAGCTCAGAGGTCATCCATCCCTTCTAACCTACAGCTGTTCTATACTATTAAATGTGAGGCTATTACTGTCCTGAGCTTCAGTTCTGGAGCAACGTCACTTCCTTTACCGACCTTCCTTCTCTGTTTCCTGTTTTGTGTCTGAATCCTCCTTGCTGAACTGGGACAGGCTCACTTTGTTCCCCCTAATTTTCATTTTTCTGTCCCTCAAAGAAATCCCTGTGCCTTGAGCTGATGTCACATCCCCTGGCCTTGCTCTCACCGTGCTCCACCAGACAAGAAAAGGCAGTAGCTGTGTCTTCACCTGCAGAAGGAGAACCCCGTCTAGATCCGACATGGATGGGAGATGAGGCATGATTTCTTAGGGTCCCTCACTTACTACTGTCCCTCCTACCCTGCTTTCCGGAGAGCCAGGTGGACTTGACTATCAGAGCCACCCCTCTGATTTGCGGCCCCATGGACTGTACCCCCTCAGGATTCTCTGTCCATGGGGATTCTCCAGGCAAGAATACTGGAGTGGGTTGCCATGCACTCCTCCGGGGATCTTCCCAACCCAGGAATTGAACCCAGGTCTCCCGCATTGCAGGTGGTTTCTTAACCAACTGAGCCACCAGGGAAGCCCAGCTGGTGGATATCCAAAGCCAAATCTATAAGGCATCGTCTCAGCCTCTGGCTCTGCTTCCATTCCTCCTGGTCTCTCTTCTGTCTTATGACATAGGAACCTCAACACCTTCTTTGTGCAGAAGTCCACCCATTCACATGTGCTACTAGTGATAACCCACCTGCCAAGGCAGGAAACATGAGACGCAGGTTTGATCCCTGAGTTGGGAAGATCCCCTTTAGAAGGAAATGGCAACCCATTCCAGTATTCTTGCCTGGAAAAGTCTCACAGACAGAGAAGCCTGGCGAGCTACAGTCCATAGGGTCACAAAAAGTTGGACACGACTGAAGCAACTTAGCACACAGCACATGCACCCACTCACAGCACTGGTGAGCCCTGTGCACTTGTGGGACCTTAGGGGAGTTCACAGGAGGACATCGATAGAAATCACGCTGTCATGGGGCTGCAGGTTTTACCAGGCTCCTCTGCCGGGTCCCCCTCCCCTGGACCCAGTTGCATCCAACTTGCTTGTTCCTTTCTCCCCATCCTTCCTTTGCTTTCATCTCTCCTTTGTCTTCTTGAATCATAAGTATCAATACTTCTCTTTGTTTAGGAAGAAAGGCTGCTTTTACCTTTCTCTTCTGTGGCCGCGTCCCAGGAAGGACCCTGTCCTTTAAATTCTCACTGTTCATCCCAGGATATATCAAGTTATATTTAGAAAAACAAAACAAAACAAGATAAGCTCTTTTGATTAAATAATGGATGACAATTTTTCTAGCTCATTGTTATTTTAGCTTTCAGGTTCTATTAAATTGGGATCCCATAGCAGACCCCAAGTCAAGAGTTTTCCCAAGTGTGCCTTACTTGGGAGGTGACCATGAAGGGGAGGAAAAGCAGTAAGAGCCGTGGAACACTTACCGTGACAGTGCTGGAATGTTCCTGGGTGAGTCTTTCTGGGACACGGGCTTCCATTCCTCCTGGGAAATGCCTGGCAACACATGGTTGGGTCATATGCCAGATGTAGGTTTAATTATTTAGGAAATAGTCAAACTTCTCCAAAGTGGCTGTGACCTTTTACATTGGCATCAGCTCTGTGTGTGAGGGACCTGGTTTTCCAACATCTGTATGCCACAAACGATAACGCAGTGTATGTGAACGCATGCCAAGTGCTTCAGTTGTGCCTAACTCTTTGCGACCCCATGGACTATAGCCCACCAGGCTCCTCTGTCCATGAGATTCTCCATGAAAGAATACTGGAGTGCTTTGCCATGCCCTCCTCCAAGGGATCCTCCCCACCCAGGGATCAAACCCGCATCTCCTGCATTGCAGGTGGATTCTTTACCACTCCAGAAATGCAAAAGACGTGGGACAGACAAAATAACTGAGAAAAGAACAGCAGAGTCGGAGGGATCATTTCACCTGATTTCAAGAAATCTCATAAATCTGGGCAATGTTTAAAAGTTCTGAGGCCTGGCCCATGCTCAGTTGGGGTGGGACTGAGCAGCAGGAAGTTTGTCTCCCTAATTCCTGTGTGCTAATTCCTCTGTTCAGACTACTCTGAGAATAGATTCTTAAGTGAACATATTTCATGAGACCATTAGGGGGCAGCCTAAGCTTAGGACTGCTGGGATATTGCATTTGCATCACAACAGAGGGTCAAACTGACACTGCCTAATTTTTTCAGATAATCAGATAATGTGGGGAAGAGAGGGAAGGGGAAAGAATAGAGAAAATAAACGGATGCGTACTACCTCTGGTAGTACTTTAAAAAATGCACTAAATATTCACTGGGCATGGAGACTGGACATGCCTTGATTGGTTTTTGATTCCGTGTCGATTATTGGCATCCTGATGTAAAAAGTAGCACCTACTACCTACACATGTTGGTGGCTAATAGAATTTTAGACTTAGCCTGGCACTTGAAACCTTATCAAACTTGGCTCTAGTTTAAACTTCCACACTCTTCGAAGCTTTCCCAGACTCCCATAAACCCTCTGTTTCAGCCCATTGGTCTAGTCTAATCACCACTTTCCTAACTCGAGGACCACCCCGCTCTGATCTTTGAGGCCCCCAGCCAGAGAACGCCCCAGTCCTCCTCCCCAGGATGTCCTCTGTTTCCCTCCAGCCCTCAGGGACCACTCCTCCTCAGAGTCCACTAAGACCTCTCGTTCCTTGCTGGGAATTTATTACAAGCATGTACGCATGCTCAGTCACATCCAGCTTTTGCAACCCCATGAACTATAGCCCGCCAGGCTCCTCTGGCTGTGGAATTTTCCAGGCAAGAATACTGCGTGGATTGCCATTCCCTACTCCAGGGTATCTTCTCCACCCAGGGATCGAACCCACATCTCCTGCACCTCCTACATTGGCAAGAGTTACCACTGAGCCACCTGAGAAGACCCACTTATGACAGGACACCCCCCTGTAATCCTGAATTGCTTTGTACCTTGTCTGACTGGCCATACTGGAAGGCTCTTTGAGTCCTGGAGCCCCACTCCCTTTCAATTTAATAATCGTTGGTAGTGTTGCATGTAGATGGCTGATGATATTTATTTGATATCATTTGAAAAGTTTTGTTATGATTAGATGAGCTTAAAGTGAACTCCCCAAGAAAAGAGCTACACTTTATGATTCTTCACCCTTGTGCTTAGCATCCTGCCTGGAACAGTGCAGGTGCTTGATATATGATCATTGCCTTGAGATACATGTGTCCACGTTCAGCATTTCCTTGCTTCAAGCTGAACCTTTTCCCTCCTCCTCTCTTTTCTCCTTCTCTCTTCAAGAGACAGCTTGGTGCAATCTGGCCCTGGGCTGCTGCTTTTCCTTCCCTCCTCCCTCCTCTCTTCCCCTCTCCCTTCTCTGATACATGTGCATCTGTGATAGAATAAGAAACCCACGTTTGGTCTCTGCCCCCAAAAGCAGAGCTTGCAAAACCCTTGTAACTTTCTGAGTGATGGGTGCCGGGAACATCTCTTGGTTTAATATTTGTTTTTTGATTCCCAGTTCCTGACACAGAGCTCCTGAATTCATTGGAATTTCAGGGGTGATAGGAACATCTTTTGTTCTAATGAGGTCACTCTGGGTGGGCTCCTGGGTGGCTTCAGAATGGAGGCTGGTCACCAGAAAGACAAAGATGGATTAGAAGCTTAGGACTTTCGGCTCCATCCTCCAGGAAGGGAGAGAGGCTAGAGACTGAGTTAGTGAGAGGTCATGCCTACATGGTGAAGCCCCCATGTAAAAAATCCCTAAACTACGGGGTTTGGGGAGGTTCTGGGTCTATAAACACATCCACGGGTGTGGGGTGATGCACCCCAACTCTGTAGGGACAGAAGCTCCTCAACATGGGACTCTTTCAGACATCACCCTACCTACCTCTTCATCTGGCTGTTCATTCATATCCTTTGTCATGAACCAGTCAGTCCTAAAGGAAATCAAGTCCGAGTATTCATTGGAAGGACTGATGCTGAAGCTGAAGCTCCAATACTTTGGCCCCCTGATACGAAGAGTTGACTCCTTAGAAAAGACCCTGATGCTGGGAAAGATTGAGGGCAGGAGGAGAAGGGGACGACAGAGGGTGAGATGGTTGGATGGTGTCACCGACTCAATGGACATGAGTTGAGCAAACTCTGGGAGATGGTGAAGGACAGGGAAGCCTGGTGTGCTGCAGTCCATGGGGTTGCAAAGAGTTGGCTACAACTCAGCAACTGAAAGACAACAATAAACCAACGTAAATGTAAGTGCTTTCCTGAGTTCTGTGAGCCATTTTCACAAATAATGGAACCTGGAAGGGAGTCGTGGGAACAAACTCCAGTCTAGACCTGGTTAGTCAGAAGTACAGGTGATGTGATGACTTAGGAAGTGGGATCAGCCTTGCAGGCCAACTCCCTAACATGTGGGTTCTGTGCTGACTCTGCATAGTTAGTGTCAGCACTGAATTAAGTTGTAGGACACCCCTTACCACTGAGGTCGAGAGAATGGTGATCAATGAGAAGAAAAACCCTATACATTAGTGTCAGAAGTTTAATGAGGGGAGAAATGGTTCTCCTTGAGCTTTATTAACACATTCAATAACAAGATGGAAATAGAGACAGGCACAATAGCCAAGGTATTTACAACAGCTCTCAAGCATTCTGCACAGAGCCGTGATGTTACTGGTGACACAGTCATAAGAGCCACCAATGCCACTCTGGTTTATCAACTGACGTTGAGGGTTGAACAAAAGTGTTAAATTGTGGCAGAATTTAGTGAGCATGAAGATGTAATTTCTCCCCAGATATGCTCACGAATTCATTCTGTCTAGAAACCTTTGGTGCCAGGAGGGGTCTGTGGTGTCTCCAAGTTAAAAACCTCTCTTGTAGCACAATATGTGAAGTACGTATTTTTCTTTAATGGTCAAACAAATTCTTTTTCATTTTCTTTTTATTAAAAAAATTCTAATCTTCAGGAAAGTTTCTAAGCTGCTACCTTTGAGTATTGGAGAAGGAACTGGCAACCCACTCCAGTATTGACTAGAGAACCCCATGGACAGAATAGCCTTGTGGGCTGCTGTCCATGGGGTTGCACAGAGTCAGACATGACTGAAGCGACTTAGCATGCATTCATGCATCCATTGGAGAAGGAAATGGCAACCCACTCCAGTGTTCTTGCCTGGAGAATCCCAGGTGGAGAATCCCAGGAACAGTGGAGCCTGGTGGGCTGCCGTCTATGGGGTCGCACAGAGTCGGACACGACTGAAGCGACTTAGCAGCAGCAGCACCTTTGAGTATAAAGTCCCAAGGATAACCTGAGACCAATATCGATGGTGCTTAGACTTAAGCACAGGAATCAGAGGGCGTGTTCAGCCCAGAGGCCAAGAATGGCTCACCTGAGGCAGGTAGGCACTGAGCATCTTCATTTCCAGCAAGCACCCAGGCGATGTTGCTGGTGTGGAATACCCCTCAGAGTGCCACTCCCTTATAAGAGTTTGGCCTTCTGACATGCTGAGAGCTTGAACTGGGTGAGTGACCACCTGGGAAGGAGGTAGCCCAGGGGAAGCAGGAAGAGCTGCTGTGTGTGTCTGTGACATGAGGGGGCTTTGAGGGTGGACAGCCTCGGGGAGGGACTGTGTGTAGACACTGGAGACGGGGCTGGGTGGCAGACAACTTGGACATCCCACCTCGCTCTGTGGTCGCCCTCCAGCTTGCTGACGTTGCCCAGGGCCAGGCCTGTCCCCCGCATCACCGGGGTCTGTGCCCCTGCACACCAGGAGAGGGGTACCCTGGTTGGCAGCGTCTCCCCATTGAGGTCTTGGAACACATTCCCAGCCTGACTGTTCTTGCACCACCTGCTTCTGTGTGGCTGAGAGCCTGTCGCCCAGAGCAGGGACATGCAGGCTGCATCCCACTTTACCTGCCGTCTCTGCTTTTCCTGTCTCACCCTCTTCTCTCCTCTCACCTCCCAAAGAAAATGACTCCTTCCCACAGTGCTTGCAACAGGGGCTGTTTTGTGGGAGAAACTCAACTCACCCTAAGGCATGCTTTCAAACCCTAGACTACCCCCCACCCTTGGGGAGCCCCAAGAGTGAATCAGTCTCCCCAGCTCTATTTTTGCACCAGAACTAGGGGGCCCACCTATCTATTTCCCAGTTATCACTGAGATAGACTTATATTCCAGAGGCACCCTAGGGCCAGAGCCTGCAGTGGGTTCCAGAGCTCAGCAGAGTGTAGTCGCTGGTCCTCCCTTGAGGCTGGCGGCAACCTGGGAGGAGGAAGGAAGAAGGCAAAGGAGAGAATGAAAGTGTCATATCCGTGAAACCCACAGGTGAGGGGTTCGCATCCACCTGGTTGGTGATCCTCGGGGTGAGCGGGCGGACCGCGTCTCTACTCCCCAGAGATGCAGCTTTCCCTCTTAGAGAATCCCACTGACAGTAAAACCGTGGGTGGTGGCCTCGGATGCTTTGAGCCATCCTGCTTATCTCCTGGGATTTAAAAATCCTCCTCCCACAGCGCCTTCTATAACCGGATAACATATTCGGTTTCAGCGGCCGAGTTCTGAGTGGAGAAGATGGCCTCACTGATTATCTAACAACCGGATCCTGCCTTCTCCTCCCTCCTGTCTCACCCAGGAAGTGGGTTTGCATTTTTATTAATCTGATCATTTATCTCAGAAGGATTAATGACGTGCCTGGCATTCACTGGTTTGTTTTACTGTGGACCTTTTAATTTATTTATGGTTTGGATAAAATTCTACACAGTAGAGAAAGAAATAAAAAAATCTTTAAATTAATTTCAGAATTTCTTGCTTAGCAAGCGTCTCCCCTTCCAACTGAAAACAAGATATTGAAACAATTGGACAAGTGGTGCGGATGGGGAGAGGCGATCAGTGGGGCTGCCTCTTCCTTCTCCTCTACTCTGTGAATTTTCAAGCAAGCTCTGTCAGGGGAGATGCGTTTTTAAGAACATTTGCTACAGGCAGATGCGTCCAAAGGACAGAAAAGGAGGAAGACGGAATTAGAGAAGATGAAGAAAGGATGAAATGCAAGAGAATCTCAAACACGTTTAGAGTGGCAAATCACTTTTTGCAATTTAAAAGAATTTTAAAAGACATTTCTAATGAGTTCAGACTGAAAGGACAGCATCTTTCTCCTGAGGAAATTTTACAAGTAATTTGAAGTACGGAGCTGTGGATAGCAAAGTGCGCTTTATCTGCCATTTCATCCCTTGACTTGGTTTTCAGCTTAAAAGAGACTATATGAGCCAGTGAGTCCATCTTTCTGGCTCCTGGCTGAGCAATGGAATGTGACAGTGGGTCAGGAAGATCAGGGCAGATTTTAAATAGACAAATGGAATTTGAGATGCAGATGATTAAAAGCTAAGAAGCTGAAGTGAATCACTTATTCTTTTGATAGATCATGGCAGCCTGTTTCTTCAACCACAGTAGACACCAAGCTGCTTGGGTCCAGGATTCATACCTGGTACATCCTGAGTTTTTGCACAGCACCCCTGGCCCTTGAAAAGATCTTGTGCAGGTAGTTTAAGCCTTCAGATTTTATTGCATAACATCTTTGCTATATATAGTGTGTGTGTATAAGCGAGATGTCAGACATCAAGTGTGTACATGTGCATTCACACACTCGGAGTGAAGAGAGAGAAAGGATAGAGATAAGCAGATAGAGAGAGAAACCTTTAACCACAGAGCCCAGAAATTCGCATTGAATTCAGTTGGCCACAGGAGTCGGTCACTAAAAGTTTGTGCATGGAGTATTGATAAAACCAACATTTGCTTTCAAGAAATTTATACTGGTGATAGATGGATTAATTATCTAAGAATTGGTAGTGATGGGGTGGGTGATTAGAAGTAGAAAGGACAATCTAGAAGCTCTTGAAGATTGTCTGGGTGAGAAGTCAAGCTTACCCAGTACCAGGGGCTTCTGGGGGTTCAGATGGTAAAGAATCTGCCTGCAATGCAGGAGACCTGGGTTTGACCCCTGGGTTGGGAAGATCCCCTGGCGAAGGGAATGGCAACCCACTCCAGTGTTCTCGCCTGGAGAATTCCATGGACAGAGGAGCCTGGTGGGCTACAGTCCATGGGGTCACATCGAGTCAGATACTGAGTGACTAACACTTTCAGTTTCACCCAGTTCCAGGAACAGAGGTGAATTAACATGCTGGGGAGACATTGAAGGAGTCGGGGTCAGTGACACAGCAGCTCCTCGTGTGAGGGGGTGAAAGGAAGGAGCCACAGAGAGTTCAGAAACGCCACATCCTGTCTGTCCATCACTGAGTCAGGATCTCATTAAAAGAGCCCCACGCCCAGTAGTTTATAGCGCTGGAAAGTCCTCCTGAGAAATGCTGTGTGTCCGCCAGCCTCTGCTAACCTAATGATTTCCATGCTGTCTATTCCACAGGTGACAGCACTCCTTCCTTCCAGGTAATTGGTGAGAAAGCTCTGGTTCTATGTAAAAGTAAGGGGGCAGCCTTTTAACATTGGATATTTTGTTTTTAAGGCTTCCCAGGTGGCTCAGTGGTAAAGAATCCACCTGCCAATGCACAAGATGCAGGAGACAAAGATTCCATCTCTGGGTTAGGAAGATCCCCTGGAGGAGGAAATGGCAACCCACTCCAGTATTCTTGCTACAGTCCATGGGGTTGCAAAGAGCTGGACACGACTGAGTGACCAAGCAGCAGCAGCATACACTTTTTTGAGATGGAATTTGGTTTGCCTTTATAAGACCAGCTAAATTATCTGAGAAGGAGAGAAGATGGTCTCCTCAGCTTTGGATGGGAAGATGGTACTTCGGGGCACACAGACAACCGGGATTTTAGCCCCCAAAGGATGGCAGGACCTGAAGAATGCCAGCCTGGATGTTTCCGAAGTGTGGGCAGTAAGCACTGGACCCGGGGATGAGAGGAGAGGAACCCCAGGGATCCAGCCAGCGGTCAGTGGGGTGGACATTAAGAGGGACACACTTGTGGTTTTCCTGAGCCAGACTTCTTTCTTGAAGCCATCTTAGAAAACCTCTGGTTTGTCTATGGCCCAAGAGACGGGATGAGGGAGCCACGATAAGGAGTGACATCACATGGACCTCTTACTGGTCCTAGCAAAGGGAATCTGAAAGCCAGGCTTATCCTGATTTTTCTTTCACAGATCTGTTCTCAACTTCATTCTGTTCCATTGATCCATTTGCTTGTTTTTGTGCCAGTTTCGTACTTGCTTAATTATCACAGCTCCATGTGTGTGCTAGGTCTCTTCAGTCATGTCCAACTCAGTGGACCATGGCCTGCCAGGCTTCTCTGACCATGGGATTCTCTAGGCAAGAATACTGGAGTGGGTTGCCATTTCCTTCTAGAGGAAATCTTCTTGATGCAGGGATTGAACCTAAGTCTCTTAGGTCTTCTGTATTTGGCAGATGCGTTTAACTTTTCTAACCACTAGCACCACCTGGTACATACCACAGCTCTATAGTAAGCCTTAATATCTGGTAAGTCCTTCAGCTTTAGTTGTTTTCTTCTAGATTATTCAGAATTTCCATGTAAATATTATAACTAGTTTGTCAGTTTCCTATAGGAAAAACTTCTGATTCTTTGCAGCCCCATGGACTGCAACACTCCAGGCTTCCCTGTCCTTCACCAACTTCTGGAGCTTGCTCAAACTCATGTCCATGAAGTCAGTAATGACATCCAACCATCTCATCCTCTCTTGTCCCCTTATCTTCCCACCTTCAATCTTTCCCAGCATCAGGATCTTTTACAGTGAGTCAGTTGCTTGCATCAGGTGACCAAAGTATTGGAGTTTCAGCTTCAGCATCAGTCCTTCCAATGAATATTCAGGACTGATTTCCTTTAGGATGGACTGGTTGGGTCTCCTTGCAGTCCAAGGGACTCTCAAGAGTCTTCTCCAATACCACAGTTCAAAAGCATCCATTCTTTGGTGCTCATCTTTCTTTATAGTCCAACTCTAATTGCAAAACCCTCAGCTTCCCGGGCTAGCCTAATGCTAGAGTGGAAATCTACAGTCAGTGTCATCAGGGGCCTGGGAAATATAAGCTATGTTGCAGATAATTTTTTTGACCCTTGTTAATTGTGTATGTGTCTCTAAGATAAGTTCTTTCTGAGCCTCGTCATGATAATTCCAAGTCTGTTATACCATTCTGGAGATTGGCATTGGGCATCCCTGTTGTTGTTATTGTCCATTCTCTAAGTTGTGTCAGTTTCTTTGTGACCCCATGGACTGCAGCACACCGAGCTCCTCTGTCCTCTGCTATCTCCTGGAGTTTGCTTAAGTTCATGTCCACTGAGTCAGCGATGCTATCTAACCATATCATCCTCTGTCTGCCCCTTGTTTGTCTTGGATGGGTGGGATGATCATCTCTGCTGAAGAGGAAAGTTACTTTCAGATCAGAAATAGATAAATAGGAAATATTTTTTCTCTTCTTTTAACGAAAAAAAAAAGTTTGACCACCCCTTTTCCCTTTAATTGTTTAACTAAGATGTAGTAAGATGTAGCCTTATCCTGTGGAATGCTGGGTGAATTCTTTAAAAAATATACACACACATACCCATAAACACACATGGAAACAAACAAATGTCAAGTCATCTAAATGGTAACATTACTTGCTTTGGACCTTATATCAAGTTTTCTGAATAAAGCTCTTGAGATTCTGCACGAAGGCTTAGAATCTATTTTGTAGAAGAAGGAGAAGAGAACCCTGTACTGCTCTCAAGGACACCTTAGACTAATGAGTGGAAGTCATTTTAGGGGGTTGGCCTCAACCCGATATATGAAAAAAGAGCTTTCTTGCAATGATGACACAACTACATATTCATGATACACTCTGCTATCAGTTTTCAGAATCTCAGTTTTTAGAGCAGTCTTTTCTTTAATTAGTTAATTAATTTTCGACTGTGCTGAGTCTTGGTTGCTGCCCGTGGCCCTTCTCTAATTGCAGTGTGCAGGCTTCTTGCTGTGGTAGCTCCTCTTGTTGCAGAACACAGGCTCTAGGGCACACAGGGTTCAGGAGTTGCAGTGCACCAGGTTAGTTTCCCTGTGGCATGTGGAATCTTCCTGTACCAGGGATCAGACCCGTGTCTCCTACATGAGCAGGTGAATTTTTAACCACTGGACCACCAAGGAAGTTCTAGAGCAGTCTTTATAGTACAATACTATTTTTATCCAAAGGAAAACATGCATATATGCACAGTAAAAAAAGTTTGATAAGACTGAGTTTAAAATAATGGTAGTATTTTTCTTTCTTTTAACCCATGTTTTCTAATATGTATCCACAAGTCTGAATTTCTTGTGTCATAAAAATAGTCATGCAGAACAAAAGGACTTATTGATAGTCAGAGCTGTTCAAAGATGGGGCAGGGTATAAGGCAATAAAGCATTCATCAGCAGAGGAAATGAGCAAAAGTGAGAAGGTTAATTGATAAAAATTCCATAGAAAGAGAACCTTCCACTTAGTAGCCACTGGGCGAAGATAGCCTCTAATCCCTAGCTTAGCCCCAAGGTCTGTTACTCAGAATCCCTCTCATGTGGGCTCTATTTTCCCAAGCCAATTACAAATACTCTGACAGTCATGGCTCCTGGTCACATGAAGTGAAGAGACTGCTAAGATATTTTTAGCTAGTGTTAAATCTCAAATATCCTCGGTATTTTTTTTTTTTTTTCCAGCAAAGTGAAAAGGGCACCATTTTGTATAGGGACTGGGCTGGTTGCATAGTAACTGTCAGCACCCCTCATGCAGACCTGCCTCCTTCTGGCAACCCCATTTCATTATCCCCAAGGGAAGCCAAGTTAGCTGTCACTTAATGGCAGATTGCTAACTTCTTGATGAAGTAAATAAAATAATTGACAAATAAAGGATAACCCAGATTTTCCTGGCACAATGCAGTCTATCTTTTTTTTTTTTTTAAGAAAAAAGCTGGAAAACATTTTAACAGGCAGTCATCCTCCTATCCAGACAGGCTTTTAAAAGAAAGGGAAGACCCCACAATAGGACCTGTCCATGGGGTCCCTTGTTCAGTTTCTGTGGCTGGAGCAAACACTTTTCTATAGAAATGAGGAGAGCTATTTGTGGAGGATCAAAGCAACGCTTCCTCATGGGGCAGACAGGAGCGGAGGGATCTCGTCAGAAGACTTTATCCATTTCATGGGTCTCCTGCGTCTCACCTTGTGAAATGAAAGGAACTCTGTGAATAGAAACCCCAACTCATGAAAGAAAAGACACAAAACACTGAGTACATTTTCTTCCCTTTCCTCCTATTTTTTTTTCTCTCTTAGGACAGTTTGTTAGGCTGGTAGGACCTGAAGGCTGCCTGGCCCCATACCTACCATTCCTCTAGATGTTCACTGGTCTTCTGCTTGTCCCAAGTGACTTTTCAGAAATAATGAGGAGGTTAGCGATTGCTGCTGTGCAGAATTTAGCCAGCAGAGAGGGCATCTCCTCCTAAGTAACCCTATGCTTCTTCAGGGATCATTTCTTAAGAAAAAAGATGAAGTTCAACCACTGAGAGAGATTTTTTCATCATAGTTTTCTTTGTCATTTTTGTTGTCACTCGGTGAGAAGGGCAGTGTGACAGGGTTTTTGCTAATTGCAGGATATTTGTTAGGCATCTTGTGTCTAGCTTTGATGCTGGGTTTTCTGACTACAAAGGGCTTCAAAGCCCCTGATTTAACTCTGTTCACCGATAGTCTTAAACCAGCTTTCTGAACTCGAGTAGCAGTCTTTTCATATCTAAATCTTTGTGAGGGATTCATTTTCTGTTTTCCCCTTCCATATAAAATTATTACACAGACAATATTATGATGGGAAGGAAATCACCTTTTATTTGCTTTTATGACCTACTACACAGCCTTCCTCAGTGATCAATGCAAAGAAATATAGGAAAAACAATAGAATGGGAAAGACTAGAGATTTCATCAAGAAAATTAGATGTACCAAGGGAATATTTCATGTAAAGATGGGCTCAATAAAGGACAGAAATGGTATGGACCTAACAGAAGCAGAAGATATTAAGAAGAGGTGGCAAGAATATAGAGAAGAGCTATACAAAAAAGATCTTCATGACCCAGATAACCATGATGGTGTGATCACTTACCTAGAGCCAGACATCCTGAGTGCAAAGTCAGGTGGGCCTTAGGAAGCATCACTATGAACAAAGCTAGTGGAGGTGATAGAATTCCAGCTGAGCTATTTCCAGTGCTGAAAGATGATGCTGTGAAAGTGTTGCAGTCAATATGCCAGCAAATCTGGAAAACTCAACAGAGGCCACAGGACTGGAAAAGGTCAGTTTTCATTCCAATCCCAAAGAAAGGCAATGCCAAAGCATGCTCAAACTACCATGCAATTGCACTCATCTCACTCTCTAACAAAGTAATGCTCAAAATTCTCCAAGCCAGGCTTCAACAGTATGTGAACCCTGAACTTCCAGATGTTCAAGCTGGATTTAGAAAAGGCAGAGGAACCAGAGATCAAATTGCCAATAACTGCTGGATCATCGAAAAAGCAAGAGAGTTCCAGAAAAATATCTACTTTTGCTTTATTGACTATGCCAAAGCCTTTAACTGTGTGGATCACAGTAAACTGGGGAAAATTCTGAAAGAGGTGGGACTACCAGACCACCTGACCTTCCTCTTGAGAAACCTGTATGCAGGTCAGGAAGCAACAGTTAGAACTGGACATGGAACAACAGACTGGTTCCAAATTGGAAAAAGACTTTGTCAAGGCATTTTATTGTCACCCTGCTTATTTAACTTATATACAGAGTACATCATGTGAAAAGGTGGGCTGGATGAATCACAAGCGGGAATCAAGATTGCTGGGAGAAATGTCAATAACCTGACATATGCAGATGACACCACCCTAATGGCAGAAAGCGAAGAACTAAGGATCCTCTTGATGAAAGTGAAAGAGGAGAGTGAAAAATTTGACTTAAAACTCAGCATTCAGAAAACTGCGATATGGCATCCGGTCCCATCACTTCATGTCAAATAGATGAGGCAACAATGGAAACAGTGACAGACTTTAGTTTTTATTTTGGGGGCTCCAAAATCACTGCACATGTTGACTGCAACCATCAAATTAAAAAATGCTTGCTCCTTGGAAGAAAAGCTATGACCAACGTAGACAGAATATTAAAAAGCAGACATATCACTTTTCCGACAAAGGTCCCTCTAGTCAGAGCTATGTTTTTTCCAATAGTCATGTATGGATGTGAGATTTAGACTATACAGAAATCTGAATGCCGAAGAATTTGTGCTTTTTTATTGTGTTGATGGAGAAGACTCTTGAGAGTCCCTTGGGCTGCAAAGAGATCCAACCAGTCCATCCTAAATATCCATTGGAAGGACTGATCCTGAAGCTAAAACTCCAATAGTTAGGCCACCCGATGCGAGCAACTGACTCATTGGAAAAGACCCCGATGCAGGAAGAGAAGGGGACAACGGAGGATGAAATGGTTTGATGGCATCACTGACTCGATGGACATGAGTGTGAGCAGGTTCCAGGGGTTGGTGATGGACAGGGAAACTTGGCGTTTGTCAGTCCATAGGGTTGTGAAGAGTCAGACACAACCGTGCAACTGAACTGAACTGACCACACAGCACGTGGGCTCTTAGTTCCCTCACCAAGGATTGAACTCATGCCCTCAGCAGTGGAAGTGCAGAGTCTTAGCCACTGAACTGCCTCGGATGTCTCAGGAAGGTTCCCCTTTTAACTGAAGAAATATGATCTCACCCTAAGGTATCAGTTATTTTGTACTGTTGTGCTTTCTTCTGATCCTTATGTGTATTATATATGGTGCATGTGTATTTTACAGAGGTATTTGTAGAATAATCCAACTGTTGTTGGCTTCATATTCTGTGGTTTTCAGTTAACTTTGTGTTGTAAATACCTTTTCCCATTTTTCATGGTTGTTTGTAACTACTCTGTGACATAATATCACAGGGTACGATGTATTATAATCTTCCAGGCCTTCTCTTATTGAACTTTTGGTCATTTTATTAATACATTCACACTACTGTAGATGTGATATAAAGATAGGCTTTGTTTGCATTTCAGTAAAGACACAAGCTTTCATTTGACTCCCTAATGGGTGACTAAAGATGTCACTAGCTGTGTAATTGTTTGCTAGTGTCTTTTATACACGATTATAATGCCATCAGCCTGTTGTGTTGAAGGCATACACTTTCTACTGATTGGCTTTCTGGGAAACTACAATTGAAACATGGCACCATGAGGGCCACTCAAGTCTAAAAATGAAGTTTATTTATAAAAAGAAATTTGAGAAAATCCAAAAAGATCTTGATTAAACAAGAACGGTTGAGGGGAGAGCGTTCAAGTTTATCGAATTTCCTGATATTTGCTACTGCTGTAATTAGCATGTATGTAGAGGTTAAAAAACTATTTTCATGATGATGTTGTTGTTGTTGTTTTGTCACCAAGTCATGTACGACTCTTCGTGACCCCATGGACTGCAGCACACCAGGCTTCCCCATCCCTCACCATCTCCCAGGATTTGCCCAAGCGCAAGTCCATTGAATCAGTGATGCTGTCCAAACATCTCATCCTCTGTCGCCCTCTTTGTCTTCTGTTTTCATGACATACTACTTTAAATCCTGTATCTTGGGTTTGTAGAAAGAAAACACGTGTTCCTTCTTTAAGTGAGTTCCCAATACTGTGTATAAATCCATGTGTGTCTCCGTGTCAGGGCAGTGCCTCACGTGGTAAATGCAATCTGCCCTCTTTGAGAGGGGGCCATGTACACCTGTCATTCTGGACACCGTGCGGCTGGAACATCATCCCCGCCATTGCAGTAGAGGGGTCGCGATATGACAAAATTTGAAGATTTGCTCCAGAACCCATGGCTCCCTTTTGCATGTATGACCATTTCAACAAGATTCCAGATATGAGCATTTGGGTCTGTACACTTTACCTGCTCTTTCCCATTACAGTCACTTGCCACAAGAAATTCCAGATAATCAAGGATGCCATCGTCTAAAGCCTACAGAACTCCAGGACTTGAGAGATGGCAATGACCATCCAGGTGAGGAATTTAAAGCTGGGAGGAGTCATGAGTTTCCTTCAGAGATTAGGACTTGAATTGAGGCTCTGAAGCTTCATGACCCAGTGCTCTTTCATAACCTTTTAAAGTTTTATTGCATATACTCTTGGATCTTTTTTATTGAAACAGAAGCAATTGACAGAGCATCACTTAAAACATTCACTGATCTTATCCTTGATTTTGTTGTCAACTTGCTTAACAGGACTGCATTAAGTCATAAAGCAAAGCTACTTGATTTACTGTCTTTCTTCTATTAAATTTTTTATCGTGTATCTACACTGTGTTAGGATATGAGCTAGGTGTTCAGAGCATAAGACGAAGACAGTTTGTGAGGCAATTTGGTGTGGTAGCCAAGTTTACTGGGGCTTGAATCCCAGTGCTGCCATTTATTAGCCAAGTACTGCCCTTAGGAGGGCTTCCCAGGTGGCGCTAGTGGTAAAGAACTGACCTGCCAGTGTAGGAGACATAAGAGATGCAGGTTTGACCCCCGGGTCTGGAAGATCCCCTGGAGGAGGACATGGCAACCCACTCCAGTATTCTTGCCAGGAGAGTCCCATGGACAGAGAAGCCTGGTGGGCTACAGTCCATGGGGTCGCAAAGAGTTGGACATGACTGTAATGATTTAGCACACACACACACACACACACACACAAACTGCCCTAAGGAACAGTGGGTTATTGATAGATTCGTGTGTTCATTCACAAACATTCAGACTGCTTCAGTAGCACACCTGTGGTGAAAGAATAGCTAATACAATAAACTGATGAGATGTTACAGGAGTGTGACACACGTGGGAAGAGGCCAAAATTCGGAATCTGGTGCAGTGACACGCTACCAATGGGGCAAGAACAGCGTGGCTGTCTCTCAGCAGCACCTGCAAGAGAGAGGGCATGAGCAGTAGGGGATTTGCAACCAAAATCGGTGTGAAGATGTGGTTTTCCAAGAGGCTAGTGAAAAAAAAGTTCTCTTGAATCCTGGTGTTCAGTCTTTCTTCAGGTTTTGAGAGACACGATAGCAGCCTGATCATTAGAGTCGGAGAGGTCTGGTCCTGTCACAGATGTTAGCTAGGGTGAGTGTCAAACCTTGACAAGGCTGTCATGAGGGTTAAACAGAACCACTCCCGTAGTTCCAAGGTGGGACTGCTGCTGCTGCTGCTAAGTCGCTTCAGTCGTGTCCGACTCTGTGCGACCCCATAGACGGCAGCCCACCAGGCTCCTCCATCCTTGGGATTCTCCAGGCAAGAATGCTGGAATGGGTTGCCATTTCCTTCTCCAATGCATGAAAGTGAAAAGTGAAAGTGAAGTCGCTCAGTAGTGTCTGACTCTTTGCGACCCCGTGGATTGCAGCCTACCAGGTTCCTCTGTCCATGGGACTGAATCTTTGTAAAAGCATCTTAGTTTTATTGCCTTTGCTGTTGCTCCTCCTCCCTTTATGTCAGATGTAGCAAGAGGCGTGGAAAATGAGTTAGAAACCCTCTTCGCTCTCAAGGGTGTGCTTTTGTCTACAGATGGAAAATTACCTACACTCCGCAAATGTGAAAAGAAAGAGAACTTGTAACTCTTTTGAGTGGATGGAGGAGTAGGGAGCCTTCTTCCTTGCACTCAGGCACACTGGGTGCTGACTAATAGAAAGTTTTATGATATTTGTATGTGAAGTTAAATGAGTGATGACTCAGGAAGCCACAGTGAATGAGTGATTGTGAACCAGGCAAAATATTTCTGTGTACTCCTTCCTAGTTTTTTATTAAATGAGTCACAGAAAGGAAATATGAAACTGACTCCATAGGAGCCAATCTGTTAAGTAAAAAAACCAACCCAAAGCTTAACAGCAGAAAAAAACGACCATAAATTACGCTCCCAAATGGGAGCTTGATGACAGTGTGGAGCTAGTGTTCACTGCTTTCAAAAGCAAGAGAAATTGAGCTACAACCTTTCCTTCTTCTCAGATAATAAAGAATGGAATTGAAGTTGGAAAGGAACATTTTTGAAGCTGGTTTATTCTAAATGAAGCCAATAGTGCTGCGTGGTCCCCCGTTCCAGAGACCAACATTCTACCAGATTCATGATCTCGATGGTTCCAATGATTTAATTCTATGTAAGAAACAATCCTAGGCTTCCCAGGTAGCGCTAATGGTAAAGAACCTGCCTGCCGATGCAGGAGATGGAAGAGAAGTGGGTTTGATCCCTGGTTCAGAAAGATCTGCTGGAAGAGGGCATGGCAACCCACTCCAGTATTCTTGCCAGGAGAATCCCATGGACAGAGGAGCCTGGTGGGCTACAGTCCATGGCGTCTCAAAGAGTCAGACATGACTGAAGTGACTTAGCATACAAACATGCGAGAAATAATCCCAGTCTTCATTGGCTTAAAACAATTAACTGTCTATCATATCTCACAGTTCCTTAGATACTTCAGGATAGGTGCATCTGGGCAGTTCTTCTTTGCCACGTGGCATTGCCTGTAGTCACTTGCTGGTATCCATCTAGCAGAAGGGCTAGTCTGGATGGTCCAAGGTGGCCACACTCGTGCATCTTGACTGGGGCCACTGGAGGGCTGAGCTCCACTGGGACTCTGGAATGGAACACCTACATATGGCATAGCCCAAAAGGCAGTCTCAGGACAGTCAGATTTCTTCCATGGTGATTTAGAGCTTCTGGAGTGAGGATCAAATATCACGAGTGATAGCTGAAAGCATTTACACATGAAAACTCAGCCCTCAGTCCCAGAACATCAGTTCTACCACATTCTATCATTGGTCAAGCAACTCACCCAGTGCAGCCCAGTCTGAAAGGGAAAAGAGTAAGAACTGACCTCTTCGTGAAAGGAGTATCTGAGAATTTGTGGCCACATTTATTTGATTATAGAGACTAACTCCTGGGTTATAAATGCTAGGGACAATTCAGACTCAAGTTTTTCATTATATACTATCGTTTAGCTCTGGATAAGCATCTTTCTGTGCATTCTGAGGGCCTCTTCCTGCAATCATTCATTATTCTCTGCCCAAAAGTTTTCTCTGGCCACAGGGTTTTTCTCAGCCCAGGTGAGGATCAACCTGGAAGTCCTGGTACTTAATGCTTGCCAGTGAAGGATGGAGATGGAAAGTCAATATTATCGTGTTACAGAAAATCATCGTGTTGGACTCATTTATCACTGAAGCTGTTTAGAAACTCTGACACACGGTGTTGAATACAAGCACTGTTAATGAACAAGCCTGTCTAGCTCTGAGATGAAGAAACAAAATATTAACAGTCACCCCAGAAAATACCATGTTCCCTCATCCTAACTACTACCCCTCTCCCGAGTGCTACCACTCCCCTGACTTCTAACCCCATAGATTTGTTTTACCTGTTTTTTTTTAATTAATTTTTATTGGCGTATAGTTGCTTTACAATGTTGTGTTGGTTTCTACTCTACAGCAAAATGGATCCGCCCTGCATATGCATATCTCTCATCTGTGCTCAGTTGTGTCCAACTCATTGTGACCCTGTGGAGTGTAGCCCTCCAGGCTACTCTGTCCATGGGATTCTCCAGGCAAGAATACTGGAGTGGGTTGCCATTTCCTTCTCCAGGGAATCTTCCCGACCCAGGATTGAACCCACGTCTCCTGCAGCTCCAGCATTGGCAGGGGGATTCTTTACCACTAGTGCCACCTGGGAAGCCCCTGTACAAATGTCCCCTCCCTTCTGGACTTCCTTCTCATTCAGTTCACCGCAGAGCATGAGGTGGAATAAAATGGAATGAAACTGGGTCATTGGTTTTCCCTGCTTTTCAACTCTGCCCGGGTGGAGTTGTATAGCATATGCTTTATGGAGTCTGGCTTTTCTCACTCAACATTATGTTTAATCAGCTGTTTAAATCACTGGTCCATGCAGCAGCTGTAGAGTGTCCCTTTGTTTAATATACCACAGTTTACTTTTCAATTCTGTTTTTCAGACATTGACTGGCATTTGGGTGGATTTCTGGCTTGGGTTCTTATGAACATGTCTTCTGAAGGAAATAAAGAGCATTTCTTGTTGGTCACGGACTGAGAAATGGAGTCTCCCAAGTCTTCTCTGGAAATGTATTTTCCTTTCCTTTTCATACACTAGACCTCTGCTCATCTTTGCACCTTTACTTATGTCTCTCTTGAGCTACGGCAACACTTTCTGGTTTAAGTAGATCCATTCTCCAGTCTGTCTGTTTACTCTTTCATCAGTTACTCTTCTAAAACTGATATGGCTTGATGTCCCTCTTCTAACCCCAAAACATCTGGTGAATCTTCAGCGGGGGACGTCTTTCAATCTCATGCTCTGGCCAATTCTTCCAGCTTCCACTGACCTCTGCATCCTCTGGCACATTCTGTTGATTGTCATATGATCTTATTTATAGTTCCTGAGTCATAGGTGGCACTAGTGGTAAAGACTTGCCTGCCAATGCAGGAGACATAAGAGACATGGGTTTGATCCCTGGGTCAGGAAGATCCCTTGCAGAAGGGCATGGCAACCCACTCCAGTGTTCTTGCCTGGAGAATCCTGTGGACAGAGGAGCCTGGTGGACTACAGTCCATAGGGTTGCAGAGTCAGACATGACTGAAGCGACTTAGCACACATGCATGAGTCACACCAATCCTGTTCTTTGGGGGTACTTGTTCAGCCTAAAATACTTGCTTTTCATTTTCCAGTTCTCAGAGTTTTAGACAAATGTTTGTAGCACAAAATAACAGTTGCCTAGAATTACCAGTGGATCCTTGGCAACAGAATGGGTGCGTGCTCAGTCGTGTCTGACTCTTTGTGACCCCATGGACTGTAGCCCCCCAGGCTGCTTTGTCCGTGAGATTTCCCAGGCAAGAATACTGGAGTGAGTTGCCATTTCCTCCTCCAGGGAATCTTCCCGACCCAGGCATCGAACCTGCATCTCCTGCATGCTAAGCGGATCCTTTACTACTGAGCCACCAGGGAAGTCAGCTCTGAAATAAGTATTGGTACCTCTTGATGGACTCATCCTCTATCAGCTTCTCCTCCACCCCAACCCAGTCAAATATACTTGGCACTAGCTCAGCTCAACTCAGAAGCCACCTTCATATCCTCCTCCCCTCCTCCTCTCCACATTCAACTCCTGAATGGGTTCCAACCACCTGCTTTCTCTGCAGAACTCATCCCAGCTCTGACTCTGGCTCCTTCCCACTATCAGTCTTGTGCCAACTTCAGCACCCCAAGCTTGGACCACCCTGACATCTCCCTGTCTTCCCAGCCAGTCCCTTGCTTCCTGCAGTCAGCTCTCCACCGCAGCCCATGTGATTATTAAAAATGAATCCATTCCACATCATCCCACAATTCTGAAAACCCTCAAGTATTTCTGACTTCACTTGAAATAAAGCCCAGACTCCTCACTGCTGCCTAGAAATCTGCACGATGGGGTTTCTCTCATCAATGTCTTCTTCCCAAACGTTACTTCCTCTGAGATGGTGCCCGGGCCCCTCCAGCTCACTCGCTACCCTCTTGCCCTGCTTTAATCTCTAGACTACTGTTGTCACAGGGTGGCCTGGCATGCTGTAGTCCAAGGGATCACAGAGAGTCAGACACAACTGAGTGACTGAACAGCAGCAACTATCGTCATGGCTGAAATAATACTAGTCATTTGTCTGTGGTCTCCACTCATTGGCATGTCAGCCCTGATGGCAGAGCTTCATATGGGTCATCTCTGCACCCCCCGAGGAACATCATGGTGCCTGCCCATAGTAGGCACTGAATAAATACTTGTTACGTGAGCGAATATGTGAATTAATAAATAGATCAATAAATACACAGCACCACAATTCCTCTGCTCATATCAATCAGGACTCCAGATAAAGGCTTTCACTCCCCTGCCATTGTCCACAAGATCGACTTGCTCCTTCCTCTAGAATAATTTATATCAACTTTTCACATACTACTTATTTCATTCAGTCTGATAAACATAATCAGCTTACTTGTCAGCCTCCCCCATCGGTGACAGGCTTCTGAGTGCAAGGCCTCTCCATGCAAGGCCATCTCTATGTCCTGAACAGACCCTGCACGTGGGCTTCCACCCTTCCAAGATCGTCGGTGAGTCATGGAGAGAGATGGTGTGCATTATGGGAAATTATTCTGCAATTCTTGGTTCTAACAGGAGGTGCCTGTGATGTCCCTGATTCTCTTATGTGAATGCGGAGGATAGATACGCAAAGGAAATGCCACCTTGCACGGAACCCACAAACATTTGTTTATTTATATATTTATTCGTTCATTCATCTGACAGCATTTACTTTTTAATAACCAAAGGGAGTAATAGAGATACAGGGACATTTCTTTTCTCTTTTGAGATATTCTGGCAGGACATCTCATGAGAACTAAAACTGCTTCATATGTAAAGAAAGAAATAGAACTAACGTTTCAAGCCATATTTCATTTATTTTAACAATCAACTAGAGGATGAGATGGTTGGATGGCATCACCAACTCAATGGACATGGGTCTGGGTAGACTCTGGGAGTTGGTGATGGACAGGGAGGCCTGGCGTGCTGTGGTTCATGGGGTCATAGAGAGTCAGACATGACTGAGCGACTAAATTGAACTGAGGGTTTCTTTCTTTTCCCCCTTCATTATTCTGCCATCAAGTAAATAGGACAGATAATCAGGTCATCAGAATAACAAAAAGAAGTCTGAGGTAAAATCCTATGAAGTAGCATATTCCTATTTTACTGCAAATGTAAAAAGTAGCAAAGTGAATGTATCATTGATAAATGAATTTCTCTTAAGTCCCATGCTAGTTTAGATATAGCCCTAGCTCTAAAGTGATTGAAGGCATACAAGTATGTATAGAACTTTAGTCATATTTCAAATCATTTCATCATATCTCTAAAGCATTCCCAGGTGGCATTAGTGGTAAAGAATCCCCCTGCCAATGCAGGAGACGCAAGAGACAATCCCTTCATCTTACCAGGTTTCATGTCTCTAAACAGTATCCCTATGATGCTAACTCTCCAGTTTACATGTTCTTTTCTCCTCTTTCCTGAACCCTAGACCCTTACCCAGTTGCCTGCCCAACATCTCCACTGGGATGTCCAAGAGAGAAAGCTCAACACAGCATGTCCAAAACTGGACTTCTGTGCTCTCTCATTTCAATGAAAACTCACTCTTCCTTTTTCTCCCATTCTACTTTCAATCCATTGGGAAATTCTCCTCATTCCATATTTATTTATTTATTTTTAGTACATTCCATATTTAAAATATATGCAGAATCTGACCTCTGCTCTCACTCTCGCTCCCACTCTGGTCTGAGGCACCATCACCTCTCATCTGGATTATTGCACAAGCCCCTATTTAGTCCTCCTGTCTCTGCCCTCGATCCATCACCTCACCGCACCCTACTCTTAGCACAGAAGCCAGAGTGATCACGTTAAGTGTCAGTCCTTGCTGGTCTCATGCTTGTTTCTCACAGTCATTCTGCCATTCTCAGGGCACTGGTGTGGACCGCTGCCTCTCTGTGAGTGATTTTCCTC
This sequence comes from Moschus berezovskii, assembly GCF_049115385.1. Taxonomy (NCBI): domain Eukaryota; kingdom Metazoa; phylum Chordata; class Mammalia; order Artiodactyla; family Moschidae; genus Moschus; species Moschus berezovskii. Next base: position 47,345,133 of record NC_142474.1, on the reverse strand, counting down.
TGGGTCCATGGATCTTCGGATGTGTACCCAGGTGCCTTGGGCATCAAATACAACTCACAGAGGTGCTGAGGGTTATTTTCCACAGCTTTATTGAGATAGAATTGGCATACATCACTGTATAAGCTTAAGGTGAACAGCAGAACAGTCATATTTACATGTATTATTACATTTTTAAAAGTCAAGAGAAACACAGTGACATCTGCTGGACACACCACAAACTACTAACTTCAGGTTCTCAGCAGTTTCAGCGTTAGGTTGTGTCACATTACTTTCTCGGACATCCCAGTTGTGGGGGGAAAAATAATCTTGGAAGTTAACAAGGAAGCACTGAATGAAAATTAATAAAACAAGAAATGAGATAGTTCTTTCCTAATCCAATTCCAAGGATCTGAAAGTTGTTGCATGCCCAACTAAGCACCTGAAAGTAATCCCATTAGAAAGCTATCATGGTTATTTACGAATTCAATATATATATTTTTTTCTATTAAGGAAAGCTAAGTAAGCATGCCAGGGTCCTTGCATAGAAATCATCACGGCTTACTCAGTCTTTACTGATAGGTGGTGAGGTAGTCTCCCATCTGAATTCATACAATAGACTTTCCTAACTTAGGGAGATTGCAGAGACACTGGATAACCAAAGTTCTAACAAAGGTTCACACCATGACGTAAACTCTCCCTGCCTTAGCACAGAAGCCATAGATTCATAGATTAAGTGGGACTTTTAATAACATCTACCTTTCAAGGCATTTTGAGAATGAGAAAATCTGATGCCTAGAAAATAGTTAGCAAAGTACCACGTATTCAGGGACTCCAGGTCATTTAAATGAGTACTTTGTCTATTTTTTTTTCCGGCTGAGACCTGTGGGATGTTAGTTCCCCAACCAGGTATTGAACTCATGTCCCCTGCTTTGAGGGCTTCCCTGGTGGCGCAGCTGGTAAAGAATCCAACTGTAATGCAGGAGACCTGGGTTCAAAATAATAAAGTCTCTCACTGTTTCCACTGTTTCCCTGTCTATTTGCCATGAGGTGATGGGACCAGATGCCATGATCTTTGTTTTCTGAATGTTGAGCTTCAAGCCAACTTTTTCACTCTCCTCTTTCACTTTCATCAAGAGGCTTTTGAGTTCCTCTTCACTTTCTGCCATAAGGGTGGTGTCATCTGCATATCTGAGGTTATTGATATTTCTCCCGGCAATCTTGATTCCAGTTTGTGCTTCTTCCAGCCCAGAGTTCCTCATGATGTACTCTGCATATAAGTTAAGTAAGCAGGGTGACAATATGCAACCTTGACGTACTCCTTTTCCTATTTGGAACCAGTCTGTTGTTCCATGTGCCGTTCTAACTGTTGCTTCCTGACCTGCATACAGGTTTCTCAAGAGGCAGGTCAGGTGGTCTGGTATTCCCATCTCTTTCAGAATTTTCCACAGTTTATTGTGATCCACACAGTTATATGCGTTAATATGTGATATTTGCTTTTCTCTTTCTGAGTTACTTCACTCTGTATAACAGGCTCTAGGTTCATCCACCCATGGCTGCTGATTTTTAAAAAGGAAGGTTCTTATGAGGTAGAGGTGTGTGTATTTGGAAGGAGAGGCTAAGAATGCCAGAAGCTCACTTGTTTCTCTTCTGAATACATTCTGGTTAATTCTGCACTGAATTCTTCTTCTAAATGACACTACCAGTTGCCTGGTGCACTGGGCACAAATAGTCAGGGCACCTTGGATTCGATAACTGTTGGGTTGGTATGCCTTCAGGATTATTATTTGTCTCAACTCTTCCTTGCTCCAAAAGAGTTTGTGTATGTGTGTGTCTGAAATACTTAAAATTGTGATACAAAATTTTTTTCTCTTGCCCTGTGCAATATTCTAGTCATTTCTGTTTTTATCTTATGAAAGTGGAATAATGGAGAATTCATGGAATTCTCCAGGAAAGAATACTTGAGTAGTTTGCTGTGCCCTCCTCCAAGGGATCTTCCTGACCCAGGGATCGAACCCACATCTCTTATGTCTCCTGCATTAGTAGGTGGGTTCTCTACCACTGGCGCTACCTAGGAAGCCCCTTGTCCTTCTCTAATGCTCAATGAGAACTCTATCACGGCCTCTCTTGGAAGCTGATTTTTCTCCTTTGTGCTGTTTCCAGAATTTGAGCCTCCATTTACTTTGCTCTTTTATTCTATTGCTCCCTAATCCAGAGCCTTGCTAACAAGATTCCCAGCTGCTTTAAAAGATGCCTTGAGTAAATGCTAGAAGGTACAAGTGGCATTTACTCAGAAAATATTTTTAGAGCCGCTGATGGTGTTTACAGTTAGAGCGATACTTGAAGGCATCGTTTTCAATTCAGAAGCAAGTAAACAAAAGGGTCTTCTCAGCTTGAGATGTGTTGCCTTTATAAAACATCCATCTAGCTTGGAGAAGAACAGTGACATTGACTTACTTTCACCCTCCACTCTCTGCTTGACACCAGCAGCCACATTCCTACTTAGAAGAAAGCCACATCATCAAACAGTTTGAGGTTAATTTAGTTTTTTATTTGTTTAATTAAAAAACACTCTGGATAGCTAAAACGGGACAAAATATAAAAAGTGTAAAATGTTATACAGGGGAAAGTATAACTATTTCCCAGTCCTGTCTAGTTCCCTTTCCCAGAGGCAAACACTGTTGGAGCTTTCTTATTTCTCACAGCTAAATTTTATATATACTTAGCACCGGTGGTAAAGAATCCACCTGCCAATGCAAGAGATACAAGAGATGCAGGTTCGATCCCTGGGTCAGGAAGATCTCCTGGAGTAGGAGATGACAACCCACTCCAGTATTCTTGCCTGGAAAATTCCATGGATGAGAGGGAGCCTGGGGAGCTACAGAGCATGTGGTCACAAAGAGTGGGACCCGACTGAGTATGCACGCAGTTCTGTTCTAGTTCTAGACATACTTTATATATATGAATATTTTCTGAGTGGCACGCGCTGCCATGCATCTTGATTGTGTCGACTGACACTAGGTCTTAGAGGTGCTATTACACAGTGACATACAGACCTGGCTTATTCTTTGTAATGAAGGGGTGGTTGCAGCTGAACTATCATTTGTTGAACCTGCCTCTGCTGGTAATCACTCAGGTTGTTTCACTATTACAGGCAGTCCTACAATTAATATCCTTGCACACATCATTTCTCATATCTGTAAAATATCTAAAGATAAATTTTTAGCTGTGATTTTCTGAGTCAGTGGGCATGTGCCGTTGACTTCTAGTAGAGACAGCAGGACCTCATTAGGTGTTTTCATTTGCATGACCCCCAGCGGGCCAGCTCCTCCAAATCCTCCCTAAACCTGTTATCAAATGTGATGACTTTTCCAATCTGATATTTGAGAAAATGAAATTTCATGGCAGGTGAATTTTTGCCTCTCCTATTGGAAATGATGTTGAACATCATTTCATGTGATTTAGGGACTTCAAGATTTCTTATATTTTTTGTTTCATGTCTCTTCTCTATCTTTTTTATGAGTTTTTTTTGGCTCATGTCCCTTCTCCATCTTTTCTATGAGGTCTTGCTCACTTATCTACTTGATTTTGGAGATTTCTTTACATATTTAGGAAAATAGTTCTCCTTGTGATATGGGTGGCAGCTTTTATTTTTCAGAGATTGTCACTTGCACTTTGGCTTTTTAGAGAATGTTTTTGTGATGCTGAACTTCCTCCATCCTTCCCTCCTCCTAACACTCCCCTCCTCTTTCCTTCTTTTCTTTCTTTATGCTTAAAAGAACTTTCTGCACTTCCAGGTTAGGGAAAACCTCCCATGTTTTAGCTTAGCGCTTTGGGGACTTTGTTTCTGCTTTTATGTTTTTTTTTTTTTAATCTGTCCAAAATTGATTTAGAACAGGCAGAGACACAAACACATATCTTACCTGGAAGCGGCTTGGATGTTTTGCACCATTCATAGATAATTCATTTCGCAGCATCTCCAACATGCAGTATTATCTTTATCAGTAAAATTCAGGTTTACTTTGTAACATTTGTCTGTTGCACTGTGGTCTTGCATTTGAGGGCTGTTTGTACCTATAAATAGTATGTTTTTATCTCTCATTGGGATAGTTCCCCTTCATTCACATTCTGGCTATTTTTGCTTTTTTTTTCTTCATATAAACTTTAGAATCAGTTTTAAGTAATTTAGAGTTCGTTCTTTTAAAAAATATATTTCTGTATATTTTTTAACGAATTAAAATGTATTACTGATCCTTTCTATCACAAAGCAGGGCATGCATTTTTTCCATGTTCTCGGGTGGCATTTTCCTGTTTTCTCCATATAAATCCTGTACATCTTTTATTAAGTTTACTTCCATATACTGCATGTTTTTTCTGTAATATGCATACATTAGTATTTTAATTTTTTTTCTCCTTAATTTTCTTTTCTTCCTCTTATTTTCCATTTGGTTGTTGTTATATAGAACTGAGTATTGATTTCTGTATATTTATGTACCCAGGCAGCTTGCTGAATTCTGATTCTAACAACTTTTCAGTTTACTGTCTTGGGTTTCCCAAGGTATACAGTATATAATACACAATTCATAATAATTTCACCACCTCCTCTCAAACTTTTAAACACCTATTATTTCTTTCTCCCACTAAATGTAACGCCTAGGACCTCCAGAACAATGTTAAGTAATAGCAGTAATTGTGGACATCCCCGTCTAGTCACACTTCATCGATGTCGTTTGGTCGCTAAGCTGTGTCTGACTCTGCGATCATGTGGACTGTAGCACGCCAGTCTTCCCTGTCCTTCGCTATCTCCCAGAGTTTGTTCAAGCTCATGTCCATTGTGTTGGAGATACCATCCAACCATAACATCCTCTGTCGACCACTTCTCATCCTGCTCTTTCCTCAATCTTTCCCGGCATCAGGGTTCTTTCCAATGATTCAGTTCTTTGCATCAGGTGGCCAAAGAATTGGAGCTTCAGCATCAGGCCTTCCAACGAATATCCAGAATTGATTTCCTTTAGGATTGACTGGTTTGATCTCCTTGCAGTCCAAGGAACTCTAAAGTAGAGTCTTCTCCAGCACCACACTTTATTATTTCCCCGTTAAACAGGAAGTCTCAATGTTTGCAGGAGACACATAGTATTAAGAATGTAGTTTTCTAGTCTTATTTAACTAAGAGACTGGGGAGTCTCTTAACTTACTGTTAAGAATAGATATAGAATTTTTTTATATATAGAATTTTAATAAATGCTTTTTAGAATCAGAGATAGTCATATTTTCTTTGGATCTATTAATATGTTGAAATATAATAATAGATCTCCTAATATTGACACATCCTTGAATACCTAAAACATGCACCATTTATCCATATCTTGTTACTCTTCAAATGTGCTTCCAGCTTCTATTGTGCAAAATTTTATTAGGATTTATGTGTAGGGTTTTGGCATCATTGTTATTTGTAGGTAGATTTGAAACAATATAAGTACATGCTGAGGTATCTATTTTTTAATGATTTGATAGAATGCCTCTGTGAAAAAGCCCAGAACTTCAATTTTTTTTAGTTAGAAAGAACATCATTCTTTGAGATTTTTCTCAATTGTTTCCAGGATTTTTAGTCTCTTTAGATTTTTCTAGTTCTTTTAGGGTCACTGTTGGGTCACTTGATAATTTCTATTTTCTAGAAAGGTGCCATTTCTCCTACATTTAAAAATTTTAGGATTGAAAAAAGCTATCTTTTATTAGTCTTTTAATTTTTTTCATTTGTATTATTTACCTGACCTTGTTTCTTGTTTTGACTATTTATGCATTCTCGTGGTTTTGTTTTTCCTGGATAGAGGTAACTACTTTATTGTGTTCCCCTCCAAGAAAATCAACTTTAGAATTTTTTTTACTTATTCTTATATTTTCTAACTTATTAATGAATTTTAATTTTATTAATTTCTTTTCCTGATTTTCTTCAGTTCAGTTCAGTTCAGTTGCTCAGTTGTGTCCAACTCTTTGTGACCCCATGAATCGCAGCACGCCAGGCCTCTCTGTCCATCACCAACTCCTGGAGTTCACTCAAACTCATGTCCATCGAGTTGGTGATGCCATCCAGCCATCTTATCCTCTGTTATCCCCTTCTCCTCCTGCCACCAATCCCTCCCAGCATCAGAGTATTTTCCAATGAGTCAACTCATCACATGAGGTGGCCATTGCATTTTTTTCTAACTCTTTATCTAACTGGTTTTCATTTTTTTCTTCATTTAAGTGTATGACTATAAAGTTTCCTCTAAGCTTTGGTTCAGCTGAATCCTATATTTTCTGATACATATAGAAATCATATATATACTTATATCCATATTCACATTTATTTATATAGTAGACAAGTGATTTTATTGTTACTTTTCCAGATATTCAGTAACTTTAATTTTCTTTTTGGTGCAAAAAAAAAATTGTAAGCAGAATTATTTTTAACTTCTAGGTATATGAGCTTTATTCACTTAAAAAAATTAAATACTAGTTATGTTGTAGTCTGAGAAGCGAGGGAATGAATGCCCTTGGGGTGACTTTCAGACTCTGAAGTGTAGAAGTTGTCGAACAATGCCTCAGCCCCTCCAGCGGCCCTAGCTTCTGTGGAGTTGACTGAGGGGTCCTGGAAACAGTATCTCAGAAAGTTCCCAGCTGAATGGAGTTCAGATTTCCCATGGAAATGATTTATTATTAATGCACTCACTTGGCTTTTATTTTTTCTCTATTTCTTTCTCCCCTTTCCATCACTATCCTTCTGGAATAGAACCTGTCTTGGTGTCTGTGCTGGGACAATCAAGGTAAGACACAAGGTATCTTATGAGAAACCATGGAAGAGTGAGATCATGTGGTATTTTACTGTCATCAAAGGATAGAGGTCAACACTGGCTGGAAGGAGAAAGAAATGAGAAGTACTTTGATGCTTAGAGTGACTGGAAGTGTTAGAAAGAGGAGAGAGAGAGAGAGAGACCATATTTAGTGGCTGAGTAAGAATATTCCAGAAAGATAGACTAGCATAATCTAGACGGGATACCAGGAGGGTAGGATGTCACAGTCAGTGAAGTTATCCACAGATTTGCATGGCTCAGTGGGTAAAGGATCTGCCTGCAATGCAGGTGACACAGGAGTCGTGGTTTGATCCCTGGGTTGGGGAGATCCCCTGGAGAGGAAATGACAAGCCACTCCAGTATTGCTGCCTGAAAAATTCCATGGACAGAGGAACCTGACAGGTTATAATCCATGGGATCACAAAGAGTATGACTTGACTGAATGACGAAGCATGCACCTCAATACACCTTGAGGGAGTATGGAATGCCAGGTCATGTTCTAAAAGCTAGGCTGCAGTGGAGAAGAGACCCCCAAATCTTTCCCCATAAGAGTCTGTGTTCTTCAGACATAGAGAACAAACTTATGGATATGGCTGCAGAGGTGGGTTGGGGAATGAAGGAGAGGGCGGGATATATGGAGAGAGTAACATGGAAACTCACATTACCATATGTAAAATCCATAGCCAATGGGAATTTGCTGTAGGACTCAAGGAACTCAAACCAGGGCTTGGTAACAACCTATATGGGTGGGATGGGGAGGGAGGTGGAAGAGAGGAAGAAGGAGGAGACATGGGTAAACCTATGGCTGATCCATGTTGATATTTGGCAGAAACCAACACAATACTGTAAAGAAATTATCTTTCAATTAAAAGTAAATAAATTGAAAAAAGAGAGTCTGTATTCTCCTTGGCCACCTGTAGTGTGATTCTGTAGATCGGAGAGCTGTGGCAGGTGTGACATGTCAGGCATTTGAGAGACACAGGGGAAGCAGTAATTACAATGACTACGGAACTGGGCGCCTCTTGCTAAGTACAAGCGATGTGCTGGGAAAATTTAATAAAAGGTCAGGAGTGGTTAATCATAGATTAAAGGCAAAATGTGAAAGTCAGAGGACTTCCTTGCCATTGTGTGAAGGAACTGTCATATCCTGCAGCTGGAAGGCAGTACAAATCCAAGGACCAGGCCTAGAATTTAATTTAAAACATGGCAGAATTCCAGAGAAAGTGGTCCAGTTATTACCATCTGGACATCCTGTATGTTGGTTGGGCTAAATTAACAAGGATGGGTAAGAGTATAGAGGTCTTGGTAAGAGTCACGTGTTCCAGATGAACGGGTAAACCCTACAAAGGATTCAGGGCCTCCTACATCAGTGACATTGTTAGGTCTACAGTGGGCTGGGAACAAGGAGAATATTCCATGCAAATTATTGGGTTTTTGCAAAACTTTGATCACTAAAAAGGAAGCACGATTCCTAGTAGGACTTTTCAGATTCTAGAGTAGCATGTCCAACACATCATGCATTTCTGATGTATTTTCTAGATGACATGGGAGACTACCAATGTGGAGTCAATGCCAGAAGAGGCAAGGACTCTGCAGCAGGTCTAGACTCTGATATAAACAGTCCTGCTGCTTGGCCCATCAAATTCTAAGGCATTAGAGGAGTCTTTGGTTCAAAAGATAGTATGCAGTCTACATAGTGTGGCAAAGTCACTCTGTAGACTTGGCAAACCCCTCCAGGGGCCAATCTGCAGCCATGACTAGGAGAGGCACGCATAAAAAGCTGCCTTCTTACCCTCGACTTGTGATATTTCTGAAGGGACCATCTAAGCTTCAGAACATCTCCTAGGGTCAGCTGAGTCTCTGTTGAGACTGAATCCATTTAATCTCTCCCTTTGCCCATGCCTGTATCCCTCATTCTCTGCAGCGGCTTTTAAGCTTTGTTCAGAAACTGTTTGGCGTTTCTTCTTTCACAAGGTGGAGCTGAATTACCCTTCTCTTGTGTGTGGGCAAGACTTGGGACTCACAGATTCACAGAAGCCATACATGGGGCATTATACCCTGGATTAACTCATGGGAAGATTGGTTCAGCCTCAGGTACACCCCATCCCTCCCTCACTCTTACACTCTTTCAAGGAGGCCAGCTGCCATCTTCCAAACACTGGGAAGGCAATGAGCTTGAGAGTGGATCCACCAATGGACAGCTTAATGAATCCCTGTGAAAGCCAAAACCACACCTAAGTTTTCCTGAATCCCTGACCCACAGAAACTGTGAGACAATGAATGTTCATTGCTTTAAGCTGCAGAATTTGGGGTAATTTCCTACATAATAGTGAGTACACTCCCTTACAAATGTCCTTGAGAGAACTCTCCAGGGGATGTCTTGCCTGCAGATCTCTGCCTCAGAGTCTGTTTCCTGGGAAATCCATCCCAAGAGAGAAAGAAAAGGCATGTTGATATTACAGGGTTGGCTTTTTCAGAGGGATGCTGAATAATTTATTGCAGCTGAGTGTAGGGAAGCTGATTTATGGCAGTGAATGTGATGGGGAGTGAGACAGGAGGTTTTCTAAACCAGGCTCATAAAATATAACTTACATTGTACAGGCAGTTGGGGGAGGGGGGCTACTGAAGGTTTGGGGGCCAGAAGAACATTCTGGAAACAGAATGAATGCTGGAGAAAATGGAGAGACTAGCAGTAGGGAAGCAAATCTGCAGCTGGGTGTGATGTTTGAACAAGATATAAGGAAATAAACCACCCACTAACCCCAGTTGGTGGGACCTATAAAGTCTACCTGACAAGGAGTTGTTAGGACTGAGTGAGCTGACAATGGCGAAGGGCTGAGAACAGCTCCTGGCCTGTTGAATCCCTGTGCGTGTGTTCGTTAGGTAAATGTGTGCTAGGCTGAGTGGTTCCTCCGTGGCCAGAGAATTTACCAGTCAATGCTGGAACATCCAGAGTTCAAATAGGAGGGAAGGATAGACAATGGTGTGATTCATGATAAAGTCAGTGTTCTAGGAAACTCACTAATGGGAGAAAGCACGATGGGTTGATGGTCATCATTCCAAGTTCAAGGCCTTGCTGCCTCTCTCAAATTGGGTTTGTGCTCTTGATAATAAGGGCCACTGGAAAGAGAAGCAAAAATCCATCACTGTGACAGGAAAAATAAATCCAGATCTTATGTCTTGCTGACATCTGATCAGCCACTCTGAAGTCTCCCGAGGAAACTTCAAGATGGAAGCCTATCCATCACGGCTGTCTGTGGCCTTTACTCTCCTCTCGCTCTGCAAAGTGGACGCATGGCTGGAGACGTCCAAAGCCTTCATGGCTGCACTGCACCTCCTCCACGAATAGGAGGGTAAACTGTGGATGATTTGACCTGGTAAATTCCTGCTGCCTCAATGCATAGGTCATAATGGATTCTTTTCCTGAAAGGCAATTTCCCATTTACTCAGGGCTTAAAAAGCTTCCTCTGATATTTCAGTTGCTGGCTCCAGCTAATGGGCCCAGCTAGCCCAGAGTAGTCACTCAATAGCTATGTAATTAAGAAAGTATTAGATGTCATGTAGAATAAAGAGGAGGAAGTTTATGGCAAAAAAAAAAAAAAAAAAGATGGACTGATGCCACCTAAAAACTCAGTCAGAAATAAGGCAGAGTATGCCCAAACTAGGGTTTTAGGTACAAAGCCATCTAATGGAGGTGCTTTAATGCGGGGATTTTTGAAGATGATAAGTGAATTTCTGGAGAGCCATGAAGCCCGCATTCTCGAGGGGAAATGACATAGAATTTTCTCAGCTGGGATTACATCCTCGAAAGAGAACCTGTGCCAGGGCTTATGCAGGGAATCTGTCTGGGAGAGCGAGTCCAAGGTCAGGGGTGGGGCTCTGAGAAGAGTCCAGGTACACACACAGATGCTATTACAGTGTGATTTTTTTTCCCAAAACTCAACTGCAGGTTTCCGTTTTTGTGGATAAGTCATAATTCGCTTATCCATTTTCCCATTGTTTAGTATTTATGTTGACCCCATTTTTTTCCTGTTAAAAACAGCATTTTGAAATGTCCCTGTGCATTACCTTTGCAAACATAGCTGATTACCCTAGGATAAATTGTAAAACTGAAATGGTTAAGTCAAAGATTTTGATGTAAATTATCACATACTCCCACAGAAAGTTATACTAATTTACATGCTTTTGGGTAGTGTATGGGAATGTCTATTGCTTCCTAAGTGGCATATTACTATGCTTTTCAGTTTTTCCTAGATGGAAAATGAGATCTCAGTTGCTTATTTCTGATGTGAACATTTTAACCTGGAACAGAACATTTAAAGATGTACTTATTGGCCGTTAGAATGTTTTCTTTTGTGGATTTCCCATTCATATTTTTTGTTCTTTTTTTTTTAGTGAGTGTGTCAGAATACTTTTCATATTTATTTGAACAAATTCTTTATATAATAAGGAGTTTAGCCCTTTGCAAATATATATATATAATATATATATTTTCACCATTATTGCTTATATTAAAATTTTGTTTATAACAATGCATGAAATTTTAAAGTTTATGATATAAAATCTGTCGAGTTAAAAATATTTTATGCTTTTCAACTAGAATGTGTAAGTGCATATTCACCATATATTTAAGATATTTGCTTTCAAGATAAATTAGTTTTATCTTGATCAAAGTTTTATTTTCTAATCATCTTTTCTTTTTCAACTGATCTGATACTATCTTTATCATAAAATAAATACATACACTTGAGTCTGTAAAATAATCACAAGATGAAAAATACGGACATTTGAAAATGTTTAGACAAAACTGTGCATTAGTTCAGTTCAGTTCAGTCGCTCAGTCGTGTCTGACTCTTTGCGACCCCATGAATCACAGCACGCCAGGCCTCCCTGTCCATCACCAACTCCCGGAGTTCACTCAGACTCATATGCATCGAGTCGGTGATGCCATCCAGCCATCTCATTCTCTGTTGTCCCCTTCTCCTCCCACCCCCAATCCTTCCTAGCATCAGAGTCTTTTCCAGTGAGTCAACTCGTCGCATGAGGTGGCCAAAGTATTGGAGTTTCAGCTTTAGCATCAGTCCTTCCAATGAACACCCAGGATTGATCTCCTTTAGAATGGAATGGCTGGATCTCCTTGCAGTCCAAGGGACTCTCAAGAGTCTTCTCCAGCACCACAGTTCAAAAGCATCAATTCTTTGGTGATCAGCTTTCTTCACAGTCTAACTCTCACATCCATACATGACCACGGGAAAAACCATAGCCTTGACTAGACGGACCTTTGTTGGCAAAGTAATGTCTCTGCTTTTTAATATGCTGTCTAGGTTGGTCATAACTTTCCTTCCAAGGAGTAAGCGTCTTTTAATTTCCTGGCTGCAGTCAGCATCTGCAGTGATTTTGGAGACCAAAAAAATAAAGTCTGACGCTGTTTCCACTGTTTTCCCATCTATTTCCCATGAAGTGATGGGACCAGATGCCAAACTGTGCACAACTCTATGCTAATAACTTGAAATTATAAGTGAAATGGCAATTTTTTATGAGAACATGAATTTTCAGTTAACTTGTATAGAAAATTTGAAAAGATCGATAACCATTTAAGAATTTTACCTTTTAATTTTATCTTTGAAATGAATAGAAATTGAATTTCTTAACATCAAATCTTGGAGAAGGCAATGGCAACCCACTCCAGTGTTCTTGCCTGGAGAATCCCAGGGATGGGGGAGCCTGGTGGGCTGCCGTCTGTGGTGTCACACAGAGTTGGTCACGACTGAAGCGACTTAGCAGCAGCAGCAGCAGCAACAACATCAAATCTAGAGGATTTCTTTCTTTTTGATATCTTTCCTTACTTGTAGACTGAAAAAAGCAGTTCTTTTGCCTGGATGAATGAAATAGTTTCCTTTAGAGTCATTTATGGTTTATTTAATTTTGTATTAACTCATGTCACATCCGGGATATAATCTGTGTAAGGTGTGATACAAAGAACTAACTTAATTTTCTCTTTCAAACAGTCAACTTCTAAATGCCAGTTGTGAATCATCTATTTGTTCCTGTTTTGGTGGTGCTTCCTTCACTGTATACCTGATGGCTCAGAGGTTAAAGTGTCTGCCTCCAATGCGGGAGACCCGGGTTTGATCCCTGGGTCGGGAAGATCCCCTGGAGAAGGAAACGGTAACCCACTCCAGTATTCTTGCCTGGAGAATCCCATGGACGGAGAAGCCTGGTAGTCTACAGTCCACGGGGTCGCAAAGAGTCGGACACGACTGAGCGACGGAACGGAAGTTCTTAAAAATTCTAGGCTCTTTCTCAGGGCTTCAGCTATGCTACCATGGGTCTCATGTTGATACCCCAGCTTCTTAATTACTGAAAAGCTACAATACCAAGTAGGTTTTTATCATATGATTTTAAACCATACAACTCTTTTATTCCAGTGTGAGGCTCTTAAGAGTTACACAGTGGAAACAGAACATGCATCTCAAAGAACCACACCCCAGATGTGCTGCCAGGTAACTGGGTGGCCCTTGAGAAGCCTCTGAACCTCCCCAGCCCCCAGTTTTCTCATTTGTTAGATAGATAATCGATCCTGAATATTCACTGGAAGGACTGATGCTGAAACTGAAACTTCAATACTTTGGCCACCTGATGTGAAGAGCTGACTCATTTCCCTGATGCTGAGAAAGATTGAAGGCAGGAGGAGAAGGGGGCAGCAGAGGATTAGATGGTTAGATAGCATCACTGGCTCAGTGGACGTGAATTTGAGCAAACTAGGGCTCAGATGGTAAACCATTGGCTTGCAATTCAGGATACCTGGGTTCCATCTCTGGGTTGAGAAGATCCCCCCAGAGAAGAGAATAGCAACCCACTCCAATATTCTTGTCTGGAGGATTCTATGAACAGAGGAACCTGGTGCGCTATAGTCCATAGGGTCACAAGCAGTTGGATACAACTGAGCAACTGAACAGATAGATATAATCATATTAGCCTCCCGGTTGTTGGACTTAATTCCTCCAGAGAAACAAGCAGTAGAATGTGTAAACATACACACACACACAGGGAGACAAACAGAAAGAAACAGACTGGGTGACAGAGAAACAGGGGCAGAGACAGACAGACAGACAGAGACTGAAAGACTTATTGCAAAAATTGATTCATATGTTTGTGGAGCAGGGAAAATTCGATGCTGCAGTATGAGTCTGAAGGCATTCCAGAGGTGCAATGCCTTCTTCCTCAGGGGACCTCGGTCTCTTCTATTAAGGCTTTCCCCTGATTGGATGGATACTTTGGCCACCTGATGCGAAGAACTGATTCATTGGACAAAACCCTGATGCTGGGAAAGATTGAAGGCAGGAGGGGAAGGGGACGACAGAGGACGAGATGGTTGGATGGCATCAATGACTCGATGGACATGAGCTGTCCGGGAGCTGGTGATGGACAGGGAAGCCTGGTGTGCTGCAGTTCATGAGGTTGCAAAGAGTTGGACACAACTGAGTGACTGAACTGAACTGAACTGATTGGATGAGGTCCCTCCACACTGTGGAGGGGAGTCTGCTTTACTCAGAGCCCACCGATTTAAATCTTATCATGGCTTAACGTGTCTTCACAAGCAGTATCTAAGCAGCTGTTTGACCCAAAACGGTATACCATGGACTAGCATCACAATTATATAATCTTCAAGGTACTTTTACTTCTAAACTTCAGAGGTGCCATGAATCTGAGTAAATGCTTCTTGTGGGTTAAATACATTCATTGTCCCAGATTCTTTACTTCATTTGGACTCCCTGTCCCAGAACCTCCTCACTGTAGTTCCTTCTTTAGCCTACACTGGGTGGATGACCCGGTTTTATCCTACAGATGTGATATCCCATGTTAAGTGGAGTTCTGGGTCTCTTTCTCGCATCAGCATTGTGTCCTCAAAGATGTCTAGCTTTCTTGCATGCAGGACTGGATTTGCTTTGCCAGAAGACACCCCTTAACATTCTCAGAGAAAACTCAGATATTAGGAATGGCCTCTTTCTGAGCATAAATTTTTGTGTCTAAATTTGAACTTGTCAAGGGACATTTCCTTTGCAGGATATCATGCTGTCTTCCTGACAGTTCGGAATGCTTGAGAGTGGAACAAGAAGAGGCAAATTGCCATCATGCCTTGGAATAGCATGACTTTTCTTTTCCAGAGTGAACTTAGTACAGTCCTGCATTTGAAAACTCTCTCCCTGAGACATCCCATAACCACTAATATCTCACCCTTTCCCATTAAATCAATTGAATTGACTTTTATGAAGTCCTGTTATCCACAGCTTCCTATACCCAATTTAGGACAGATGTAACAGTCATGCAGGAGACCCGGTAACTCAGATTGTAAAGAAACTGACTGCAATGCAGGAGACATGGAGACACAAGTTCAAGCCCTTGGTCGGGAAGATCCCCTGGAAAAGGGCACAACAACCCACTCTGGTATTCTTGCCTGGAGAATCCCATGAACAGAGGAGCCTGGAGGGTCGCAAGGTATCAGACATGACTGAAGCGACATAGCATGCACGCGTAGCCAATTAACAACGTTGTGATGGTTTCAGGTAAAGAGCGAAAGGACTCAGCCAGACATGTACATGTATCTATTCTCCTCATCCACTTTGCACAAAAGCTTTATACCTCATCCACTTTGCACTAAAGTCATGTTATCTGTGACATAACATACTGACTCTGCTTTCAATGTCTGACTAAACAAAATTGGGGTAACACATACTTCAGAATCTCCGTGAAAACAAACGTGATGTATTGGTCACATCACTTTTTGATGTTTATTCTCAAACATCAAGGTCTAATCATGAGACAGTCACGCTAACCCTTGTTTTAACGTGTGACTTTTAAAGAGGGTCATTTTATCTTTTTTCCTTGAGCTCTGGATCTCATAAGATTTTAATGAAACTCATAAAATTTCTGACCTGATCACAGAGAAATGATCAGGCTCCAGGAGAGGGGACTTGGGAGGGACTCAAGGAGCTGCGTGAAAGGTAAGTGCCTCTCTGTTTTGGTTCTGATTGTGTTGCTGCTGTTCAGTGTTCCAGAAGGGAAATTCTTCTTGATTAAAGGGGAAAAAATTACATTTTTTTTTTTAAACCAGAGTTTGTTCAACATAGTTTATTTTGACAAGGACATATTTGAGTAATTCTGGGTTATGGAGTGAAAGTGACAAGTTTTATTTATTAGCCTCAATTGGCAGGAAGATACACCACAGTGAATACAGCTCTGTATTCACGCAGGGCAGCCAAGGGAGAGACGACACCTTCTAAGCATATTCTCAGGGCTTTAATTGTACCGTGAAACCACAGACATGACAGATGTAGAATTATGGAAAGAAACAGATATATATGTGTGTGTGTGTGAGTGTGTGAGTCTCCCAACTCAGCTGGGTAATAAATAAATTTGATTTATTTGCATGATTCAAGTTAATGTTTCAAACCTGTTTCTGCCAGAGTGACTTGGAACTAGCGTGACTTTTCTTTTCCAGAAAGAATTTATTTTAAGAGGTGAGAAGAAAAAGAGAAATGGGAACAAAAGTAAGAAAAGAAAGGCAGGAGGTGGTCTTCAGGGCTCAGAGACTCCAGCCCTGTCCTCAGGGAGAACAATTCTCTGATCTGCTGTCCCCATCACATGTCCCTTTCACCCTACTTCCCCACATCTTTCTTTCTAGCTTTATTCCTTCCTCTCTTTGTTAAAGGGAACACCTTTTTGCCTAACTCTTGAGATGTCTGTAGAGCTTCTAGGGTTACAGTGTTTTCCATTCTGCAACAGCCTCCCATCCTCTGATGACAATAGCTGACCTCTATGCTTTCCAATGGAGAAGGCAATGGCACCCCACTCCAGTACTCTTGCCTGGAAAATCCCATGGACAGAGGAGCCTGGTAGGCTGCAGTCCATGGGGTCGCGAAGAGTCGGACACGACTGAGCAACTTCACTTTCACTTTTCACTTTCATGCATTGGAGAAGGAAATGGCAACTCACTCCAGTGTTCTTGCCTGGAGGATCCCAGGGATGGGGGAGCCTGGTGGGCTGACATCTCTGGGGTCGCACAGAGTTGGACACGACTGAAGCGACTTAGCAGTAGCACGCTTTCCAATAATTCAAAGTTTGTTTTCTATGGGACAGCAATTATTTTGATACCCATTCCATATACAAAGGAAAGTTGAGGTTGGCAGGGGTTGATGTATGCACCCGTTCTGGTTGTCTGAAGCTTAATGAAGGTTGTCGAAGAGTGGCACAGGCAGAGTTCAAACCTGGGTCCTCTCCAGAAGTCACTTCTGGGGCTTTGTGTACTGCCACATGGGTTCTTTCTCAGTGTTCTTTCAGGTGACTTTGCTTGTGTAAACTAAGAAGATTGGAATAGAGTCCAGTTCTGAAATGATGTAGGGACAGTACAAAGAAGGCCTGATGCCCAGGACAGAGCCCAGAAGAGCTGTGTCAGATGAGAAGACCAGGCCCTCTGATAGCTGAGAGCCCTCAGAAAGTGAGCTGTCTGCTCAGAAAACATTCCTGTCGAAAAATAAGCTTAGGAAGAGAGTGATAGGCTCAAAAGAGGTAAGGGAGGGGAATTTGCCATCCAGCCTAAAATCTGAAAATAAAAATCTGTGTGTCGAGTTTTCGTATTAAGAGAATACATCACATGAAATCTTTGGGTGTATCTTGGCTTGTTCCTATCACTGAGATCTGCTTTTGACTCACTCTGGTTGCCTGAAATTATCTTTTGTCTGCTCTGTCAGAGTGAATTGCTTCTAAGGAAAATCCAGAGAAAGCTTACAGAGACTCTCTGAGTTATGGGAAGGAGATTCAGGCAATGCAGTGTGGTCCCAAGCCGGCAGCATCAGCATCCCTTGGGAACTTGTGAGTAACGCAGATCCCCAGGCCCCATCCCGGCCCCCTGAACCAGAAATGCTTTGGGGGTAGGCACAGACTTCTGTGTTTTGACAAGCCCACTGAGGGAGTCACGTGACCCTCCAGGGTATCCTGGCTTAAGGATGGGTTTTCAGGTCAGGTCTGCCCTGGGCAACAATCCTGAGGATGAATGGGGCTTTCCCATCTTAGATGCCTCCCTTCTCAGGCCACTGTGTTCTGCAAAGTAACTCAGCCCCACCCCCTCTCAATCATGCTCCCTTCCCAGGTGTTGTTTGTGTTGGTTTTTTTTTTTTCCTCTAGGAGTTCCTGTATTCAAAAAAAAGGAAAGGAATCAAAATGTATTGAGCACCCATGAATGTGACAGACACTTGGGCTTGGCACCTTTGATGAGTTATTTATGTGATCTTCACAAAAGCCCAAAGGGTAGAAAAACATATCCCATATTTCATACAGAGGGATATTTGCATGTTAGAGGAACCCTTAAAAACCTAAAAGATTTCATGATCTGGAAGGATTTCTATTGGTGGAATCTCATGCACTTTATGGGGCTGGAAGAGATATTTTTGTCAAGGAGGAAGGCCAGGCTGGCACATGCACTAAAAGGATGGTACTTTCAAATGTAACTGTGGTCGTCTTGTCATGTCCTTTACCACGGTGCACACAGACCCCCAGGAGCAGGGCTTCCTCTGTCCCGACTCTTGCTATATCTTCTGGTCTCAGTATCCCTTTTGCACATGATTCAGATTAAAAGAAAAAAAAAATTCCACCAAAACACAGCTGATGGCTAAGCATGCATGTCTCCCTTCAACCTTTGTTTTGGAGTTTTAGTAGCCCCTGTTTTCTCATTTAAGAGTAATGCTGCCTCAATGGAATATTACTTGGTCATAAAAAAGAACAACATTTTGCCATTTGCAGCAACCTGGATGGACTTGGAGGACACTAGGCTAAGTGAAACGTCAGGCAGAGAAAGACAAATACTGTATGATCTCATTTACATGTGGAATCTAAAACATGCGGCTAACTAGGGAATGAAAGAAAAAAGAAGCAGACTCACAGATAAAGAGAACAAACTTAGTGATTGGGGAGAGGGAAGTGGGGCAACATAGAGGTAGGGAAGGAAGAGGTACAAATGCTTAGGTAAGCTATAAGGATATGCTGTACAGCACAGGAAATAGAGTCAATGTTTTATAACAACTATAAATGGAGTATAACCTTTAAAAGTTTTGAATCACAACGTTGTATACCTGTAACTTACCTAAGATTGTACAGCAACAATACTTCAGTTAAAAAAAAAGGAGTAAAGCTGTCTGCTAGGTGTGTGCTGGGTGGAACAGCTGAGAAGGGGGAACCCAGGCTGCCAATCTGGGTTCTCTCCTTCTTTAAAAGTCTCCCTAAATCCACTTGTGTCTATACTGGGGAGCTTGAGGCTGTCTATAGAGTAGTCAGAATATCCTGCAGGCTAGGGTCTTGGGCTCTGGTCAGATCCTGATGAATCAATGGTCAAGGCTGTGACCTCCAAGGACCCACTTAACCATCTACCTCCAGTTTCTTCCCCTGGAGAATGTCGTATTGGTGCTTCCCTCGTGGCACCATTGTCAGGATTAAGTGAGACAATATGTACAAAATACTGAAGCACAGCCTGATTGGCAGAAAGCACTAAAAATCATAATCATCACTATTACTATTCAAGGATAAAAATGAATAAATATGTGGATCTACATGTTCAGTGAGGATAAATCTCAAATAATGTGTGTGTGTGTTAGAAAGCACAACAGCATGTTCATGTTCATGTTCTTGTTCGCGTAATGTACATGGCATCTTCCAGAGAGTGGTTACCTCTGGTGGTGACGGTGGTGGTGTGTAGGGGTGTGTGTGTGTGTATGTGTGTGCATGCGCGCGCATGTGTGCACATGCACGTAGGCAGAACAGAGGTGGTCTGTATGCTTGGAATGTTTCACAATTAAAAACTTTGCAGAATGCATTATAAAAACTTCCATCTGATAATGAGAAGGCTGTCTAGCTCATTTGTATTCTGCTTGGTCATTCAAACTTTCCTTTTGATATGCAAGAGAAGCTGCAGTGTGATACCGATCTGATATGTGAATTATTAATGAGGCTTTTGGTCCTTGGATCCTTCCAGACCAGGATTCTGGGGATGGAATGTGGGGGCAGGATGGGAGGAAGGCCAGGAGACTGGTTTTATGAATTTACAACATACCGCCTTCCATGATCTGGGGAAAGAGAGATTTATAGCAAAACACCACAGACAGCTTGCTTAATCTCTCTCAGAACATTCCCTTCGCTATAAAATAGGAATAATAAATCGTATTTTACGAGCTTGCTGTGAGAAGTAAATAAACACAGAACATGGCACTTGGTAAGCATATCAAATACTCAGCATTCTGACATCCAATTTATTTTTAAAGCTTCCATGTGACAGACTTCAGAGAGGGAGAAAATATCCATCTTTTGCCAGGCTGAAAGATGTTTTTTGCAGGGGTCAGAGTAACCAGCAAAATCTCCCCTCCACCACCACCCACCCCAAATCAATGGGTGCATTTGAGACATCATAAAAGAAACATCCAAGTAAGATCTTTCTGGATGTTTATGAAACCCCGCCTGTCTTCCCCTACCTTGTGACGTGTGAGCACTTCAAGCATCCAGTGAAGAGGAGTGGAACAGGAGCAGGAGGGAGGACAAACCCAAGGCAGCGGCCACAGGTGGCTTTGGGAAAGGGTGAGAGGCTGAGTAAAGCCAAGAGGAGGGTTTCCAGGGAGAGAGGGATGCTGGTGACAGAGGGAGGAGCTGCAGAAGGACCAAGGCTCAAGTAGAAAATGTGAAGGCTGAGTGATGCCGTCCGAGGTCAGGGGTGGTATGTGTGAACTACAGAGCAAGGAGAGGAGAAATGTGACTTCCGGTGGAGGATCAGATCCAGAAGTGCTCTGAGCCTCCTAAACCAGCTTGTGACTTCAAGCTGGACAGCACAAAGGTGTTCTTCCTGTACGAATCTGTAGTTAATCTATCCATCAAGGAACTAAGGTAGCAAGAACAGCAGATAGCCATAAATGAATCTTCAGTAAGGGGATGCTGTGTTCCACACAGCCGGGAAAATCAAATCTTATCATGCTGCCAGTTCTGCTAATGATTCAAATCTCCATTTTGTGACTCTTGTCCTCCATGGATGTGAATGTTTAAAAAAATCGCCAAGCTATTTGGTGCCATTTTGACTCAGACATCACCATTTCAAAAAGCATTTTTGTCACTGATGCTTTTAGCCACATTGGATGACAAAGGAAAAATGTGTGGGCTCCATTAGGAGGCAACTCAGTCTGGTAAGAAGAGTGGATTTGAGGTTGGACATACTCTGACTTGCTTCCCAGGTGGCACAGTGGTAAAGAATCTGCATTCCAATGCAGGAGATTCTGGTTCGATCCCTCAGGGAGGAAGATCCCCTCCAGCGTTCTTGCCTGGAGAATTCCATGGACAGATGAGCTTGATGGGCTACTATGGTCCAGGGGGTCGCAAAGAATTGAGCACAACTGAGTATGCTTGCACACGAGCATACCCAGACTCATCCATTCTTTCATTAAACAAATATTTATGGAACATGTCCTATGCACTGGGCTTGTAGTACTTACTTTCTAGTAGAGGGTGATAATCAGAAAAGGCAATGGCAACCCACTCCAGTACTCTTGCCTGGAAAATCCCATGAACGGAGGAGCCTGGTAGGCTGTAGTCCATGGGGTCACGAAGAGTCGGACACGACTGAGCAACTTCACTTTCTCTTTTCACTTTCATGCATTGGAGAAGGAAATGGCAACTCAATCCAGTGTTCTTGCCTGGAGAATCCGAGGGATGGCGGAGCCTGGTGGGCTGCCGTCTATGAGGTCACACAGAGTCAGACATGACTGAAGTGACTTAGCAGCAGCAGCAGCAGCAGCATAGAAAGTGAAGGAAGTAAAGGGAGGTGACTACATCAAACTGTCCAAGAAGAGTAGGGGCTTTATAGTGGGGTGACCATAGGCTGCAACATCAATACAAAGCAGCCAACCCAGTGTTAATCGCTCAGTTGTGTCCAACTCTTTGTGACCCTGTGGACTGTAACCCGCCGGGTTCCTCTGTCCATGGAGTTCTCCAGACAAGAATGCTGGAGTGGGTTGCATTCCCCTCTCTAGGGCATCTTCCCAGCCCAAGGGTTGAACCTGGGTCTCCTGCATTGCAGGCAGATTATTTACCACTGAGCCATCAGGGAAGCTGGGGATGGGCATTTCATGCAGATCATGTAATGAGCTCACTCTGTATTGCTCTATAGGAAGACACTCAATTTTAGTGTGCCATTCATATTTCTAAACATCTTACCCAATTTTCATAAAATTTAAATGGTTTGAAGTGGACTCTATTGAGTTTTCTAGGTGGATAAATATATAATTGAAAGTATTAATTACTTGTCTCTCTTTCCCCTTTTAAAAATTGATTAGCTTGAATCCCCAGAACAGTTTTGCATAGTAGTAGTGACAGCTGGCATCTTTTCTTTGTTCCTGCTTCAATGGAATTGCTTATGAGGTTTCCACATTTAGTGTGGTGTCTGTTGAAATGGTCTAGTAAAAGTAATTGAGGTTTTTGCATTGTTGAAAGTTGCTGTTTGGTATTGGAACACATTCTTGAATAAAGGTAGTTATGTTAGACATAATTTTAATGTTCATTTCTTGCTTTATTTATTTATTATTTTTGCTAATGACATTACTAGCTATATATTTTGTATATTTTAGACTATGGAAATGATGTTAGACAAAATGCAAATTCAAGCAATTTTCTTATTTGAGTACAAAATGGGTTGTAAAGCAGCAGAGACAGCTCGCAACATCCACAACACATTTGGCCCAAAAACTGCTAATGAATGTACAGTGGAGTGGTGGTTCAAGGAGTTTTGCAGAGGAGACAGGAACCTTGAAGATAAGGAGAGCAGTGGCCAGCCATTGGAAGTTGATAATGACCAAATGAGATCCATCATTGAAGCTGATCCGCTTACAGCTAAACAAGAAGTTGCCCAGGAGCTCAACATCCACCATTCTACGGTTGTTTGGCATTTGAAGCAAATCAGACAGGTAAAAAAGCTCAATAAGTGGGTGCCTCATGAGCTGACCAAAAATTGTAAAAAAAAAAAAAAAAAAATCGTCATTTTGAAGTGTCATCTTCTCACATCCTATGCAACAATAACAAACCATTTTTAATTGGATTGTGATGTGCAATGAAAAGTGGATTTCATAAGACAGCAGATTTTATAAGTAAGCCAGACTTACTGGTTGGACTGAGGAGAAATTCCAAAGCATTTCCCAAAGTCAAACTTGCACCAAAAAAAGGTCGTGGTCATCATTGGGTGGTCTGCTGCTGGTCTGATTCACTACAGCTCGCTGAATCCTGGCAAAACCATTACATCTAAGTATACTTAGCAAATCAATGAGATGCACCCGAAACTACAACGCCTGTAGCCAGCATTGGTCAACAGAAAGGGCCCAATTCTTGTCCCTGACAATGCCTGACTGCATATTGCACAACCAACCTTCAAAAGTTGAATGAATTGGGCTACAAAGTTTTGCCTCATCTGCCATATTAACCTGATCTCTCACAAAATGACTACCACTTCTTCAAGCATCTTGACAACTTTTTGCAGCGAAAATGCTTCCCCAAAAAGCAGGAGGCAGAAAATGCTTTCCAACTGTTTGTCAAATCCCTAAACACAGGTTTTTATGCTATAGGAATAAACAAACTTATTTCTCATTGGCAAAAACGTGTGATTGTAATGTTTCCTATTTTGATTAATGAAGATATGTTTGAGCCTAGGTATAATGATTTAAGTTTCATGGTCTGAAGCTGCAATTACGTTCACAGCAACCTAAATAAGTATCTTTCTCATTCTGGTTTGTGAAGAATTCAATTTTTTTCCCTTAATATTTTCCTGACATCTGTGGCATTTGTTACAGTATTTTTCTTCTTTATACTGTAAATATAGAAATTTACACGAATGCTTTTTAATATTGAATAATTCTTACTTTTTTTGTTTAACTCTCAGTTATGATCATTTTGTCTTAATATGTATTCAGTAAGTTGATATTTTATGTAAAATTTCTCCCATCCATATTTGTAAGTGAGATTGGCCTATGGTTTTGCCCGTCCTTTGCAACCATTTCATGGGTTATGTGTTGAAAATTGTACTTGTCTTACCAAATGAAATGGGTAGACACCACTCAGAAATAATGTATTTAAGATGGGGATTATCTGTTCTTAAAAGTTTGTGGAATACTCCTGGATCTACTGCCTTTCCAGGGAATAAATCTTCCACTACAGTAACATTTTCTTCTGTAATCATTGATCAATTCAGATTTTCTAGTTTTCCTGCCAAGTTTGATGGTTCATATTTTTTTTACTTTATTTGTATCAATTATTGATATAAATTTGTACATAGTATTTTCATATGTTTATGTTTTCTGTATTTGTTAATGACAATTTTTTCTCATGGGTGTATATTTCTCCTCTCATTCTCTTTCTCTCCCTTTTTGAGTCATACTAGCCAAAGATTCATCTATTTTATTAGTTTTCAAATTTTACAGTTTTGATTATCTTAACCATATTTCATTTTTGTTCTGTTTAGCACTCTATTAGGATTCTTTAGAAAAAATATATAAAATATGAATAGTGAGATATAAACAGATCTATTACAGAAATTGGCTTAGATTATGGAGGCTAAGAAGTACCATGAATCTACTATCTGCAAACTGGAGAACCAGGACACCTACCTGTATAATTCAGTTTGAGTCTAAAGACCTGAGAACTAGGAGCACCAAGGATGGAGGCCAGGAGAAAGTGGAGGTCCCAGCTCAACAGAGAGCAAATGTGCTCTTCCTCAGTCTTTTTGCTTTTTCTATTTAGGCCCTCAAAGGATTGGATGATGCTCACCCATGCTGGGTGAGCTCATCTCTCCTGGAAACTCCCTCAAAGACACACCCTGAAACAATGTCTTACCAGCTTTCTGGGCACCCTTTACCTCAGTCAGGTTGACAATCAGCCATCACAGCATCTTACTGCTTTCTGCTTTTAACTTTATTATTTTCTACCTCTACTCTTCATTGTTGTTCTTTTATTCTACCTCCTAGTATTGATGAATAAATCATATTTTCAGACCAATCTGCAAAACATACTAAGAGACAAGTCAATAAACTGAGGGATCTGAATGTTTTACTAGATAAATTTCATGGCCAATTTCAAACATCTTAGATTGCATCTGTTTAGAAAGGAAAACTGTGGTTTGATGTTAGCTGTATATAAAATTCTAAAGTTTAATTATTTTCCATCAACACTTGGAAGATATTCATCTACTGTCAATTTGCATTTGGATGTTTGTCCATTTGAATATGGACCAGCTTTGGTGACTTGCTTGTAATGAGTAGAAATTGATGCCACCCAACTGCCTTTTGCCTTATTGAAGGTGATACAACCTCCATCTGACCTCTCTTGGGATGCTTGCTCTTGAAACCCTGCCACCATACTGTGAGGAAGCCCAGGACACGTGATGAGGCCATACTCAGTAGTCCAGCAAATGGTGCCAATCCAAGGTCCCGGCCACCAGCAAACAGTAGCCAACATGAGAATAAGGAAGCCTTTGAAATGCACCCAGTGCAGCCACCGTCTGATGCAACTGTATGAGGGAACCTTATGTGAAAACCATTTAGTTAAGCCCAATTGATCCCCAGAAATCTTGAGCTGGGCCTCCAAGCTCTGCCATTGACAAGCTGTGTGACTTTGGGCAGATTATATAACTTACCTATTAAAAGGTGCTAATAATATCTACACCAGGGGGCTGTATTATTAGTCAAAATAATACCTCTCCAAGGTAGTATTGTTAGGCTCTTTTTCATCCATGAGAACACGTACCAGGAAAGGTCAATTAATTTACACAAAGTTAGTCAAGCATATACCAAGGGGCAGAATGTGAATCTGAACTTAAGTCTGACTCCAAGCCTGATCCTCTTTACCATTATTCAATTTCACCTCTAAAAAGGGATCACCATAGCAACTCATTAACCTACCTCGTCTCACACAAGGACCTAAGGAAATTGTGCCATCCTTTTGCGTGTCGAGGTTTATTTTAGATCAAACTTGGCAGCAGGCAGAGTTGCAATGCCATTTAAAGCAAAAGAGAGAGAAAAAAATATTGTACCAGGTTTTGAATACCTGAGCCCATGGGCAGGGTGAGCAGACATCTCCCTGTGCCAGTGTGAGCGAGAACAGCAAGTTCTTTCTAGCCTCACTTTCTCATAGTGCTGTTTGGGGAAAATGATTTCTTACCAAAATAGCATGCCATGGGTGAATCTTGTTCAAATGCCAGAGTCACTCTTGGAACCAGAATGTAGTTGTATTGCGTGTATTTGTAGAGGTTTCCAGCTCATGGAAACGAGGAGAGAGAAGCTGAGTAACAGAGTGGGGTGGGGGAGGGTGAGCAGTCTCCATGCCGAAGTAGATTTGCATGTGAATTTCAACCATCAGCCTGGGTTAAGATGACATCTCAATGCATATGATAAACACTAACAGCAGAAGTCATATTTTATCTGAGTGTGTATCCTGGAAGCAATGTTACGAACCAAAAGATAATGTCAGGGTTCTACCTTTGTCACATGGAGGAATGGGGAAATTTTATTTTAGAAAAGGGAGGCTTACTTCTCTGCTTTACTGTGATTTACTGCTGACAAACTGGCTTAGCCTCCTTATCAGTGTCATCCTTGCCATCATCAGTTAATTTGTTGAGCACATCCTAAAGGAAATCAGTCCTGAATATTCATTGGAAGGACTGATGCTGAAGCTGAAACTCCAATACTTTGGCCACCTGATGTGAAGAACTAACTCACTGGAAAAGACCCTGATGCTGGGAAAGATTGAAGGCAGGAGGAGAAGGGGATTACAGAGGATGAGATGGTTGGATGGCATCGCTGACTTGATGGACATGAATTCGAGCAAGATCTGGGAGTTGGTGATGGACAAGGAAGCCTGGCATGCTGCAGTCCAGGGAGTCACAAAGAGTCTGACACAACTGAGTGACTGAACTGAACTGAACTAATATACTTAATATGTAATAAAGTTACTGTGTTATATACTTACTATGAACCAGGTAGAATTCTTAATAGTTTTCTTGTGTTCTCTCCTTTAAAACTCAAAACAAAGTATGTTGTAAATACTTTTGAATGTGTGTTCTACAGAAGATGAAATTGAAACTCAGAGAAGCCAATTTAGCTGCCAGGGTAGGAAATCTAGAATGTGCAAGGAGACAGAATTCAAATCCAGAGCCCATGTTCTTAAGTTCTCAGTTATTTATTAAAGTTATTAATATTAGTATGGGTGCCTGCTCAGTCACTTCAGTTGTGTCAGGCTGTTTGCAACCTCATGGGTTATATAGCCTGCCAGGCTCCTCTCTCCATGGGATTCTCCAGGCAAGAATACTGAAGTGGGTTGCCGTGCCTTCCTCCAGGGGATCTGCCCCACCCAGGGATTGAACCCATGTCTCCTGTGTCTCCTGCATTGCAGGCGTATTCTTTACCCACTAAGCCACCTGAGA
Organism: Moschus berezovskii; assembly: GCF_049115385.1. NCBI lineage: Eukaryota > Metazoa > Chordata > Mammalia > Artiodactyla > Moschidae > Moschus > Moschus berezovskii. Next base: position 47,317,839 of record NC_142474.1, on the reverse strand, counting down.
AGTCCCATTAATATTAGCAAAATCATTATTAATTATAATTATTATTTATTGATACATGTGCCAAGCTAGATGCAAAGCCTTGACCAATGCAGAAGAATGAAGGAGAGTGAAAAGGAGATGTTTTTCCTCAATGTGTGAGTCAATGTTACCTAATTCCTTGCCTCTTTCTTTACTGCTCCTTAATGAATCCTTTGGGTTCCTTCCTTGTTACAACGTTTGAATTCGTGGGTTCACAGGAGGCCAGAACTATGCCTTTTCACTAGCTCCTTAATTTAACACATGAGTTCTGAACATCAATATAGCATGAGAACTGTGCTCTCTGTCTCCTGGGAGCAGGAGTGAAGTTATTCAAAATCATTCTCATATACAAGGTTCTGTGCCCCTGACTCACTGTGCAATACTGGCCAAAGTGTCCAATCTCATGGGACCATGCTTTTCTCATGCATGTGAGGAACTGGCTGACCCATGACATCTCAGATTCTTCATAGCCATTGTCTGGGTGGAATATCTGTGGCGTGGCTATTTCACTCTAATATTAGGAGATAAAGCACTCACTTATACAAAGATTTCATTGTTCTGTAAGTCCAATCAGATTATCCTGTCCTAACCAGTGCTTCCCCAAGTAGGGGCTAAGATCACCCATGGAGAGTTCTGATTATAAAGAAGAAAGGGACAGGAATTCAATGACATGGAATTACATCTTTCTCTTTTGGTCTCTCTGCCCTCATCAAGGAGAAAGTTTTACTTTGAAGGTGATGTGTCTTAATCACTCCTCTAGCACTCATCTCTCTTTTCTAAAAGAAACAAAACCAAAAGCAAAAAACTTCCCAGACAACATATCTAGCCAAAATGTAGTAACATTCTTCAGTGATTTTGTTGTATTTGTTTTTGGTTAGTTTCCATTTATGTCAAGTGAAATTATTTTCTATTTGCACAGGGCTATACACATTGGAGAAGGAAATGGCAACCCACTCCAGTGTTCTTGCCTGGAGAATCCCAGGGATGGTGGAGCCTGGTGGGCTGCCGTCTATGGGGTCGCACAGAATCGGACACGACTGAAGCGACTTAGCAGCAGCAGCAGCATGAAGACTAAAAATTAAGTGGAAAAGTTGCTTTAGAGAAAAATGTTAAACACATAGCAGTAGGTTCAGTCACTAAGTCATGTCCAACTCTTTGCAACCCCATGGCCTGTGACACATCAGGATCCTCTATCCTCCACTATCTCCCGGAGTTTGTGGAAACTCATTTTCATTGAGTTGGTGATGTTATTTAACCATCTCATTCTCAGCTGCCTCCTTCTCCTTTTGCCTTCAACCTTTCCCAGCGTCAGGGTCTTTCCCAATGAGTCATCTCTTCACATCAGGTGGCCAAAGTATTGGAGCTTCAACTTCAGCATTAGTCCTTCCAATGAATACTCAGGGTTGATTTCCTTTAGGATTGACTGGCTTGATTTCCTTGCAGTCCAAGGGACTCTCAGGAGTCTTCTCCAGCACCAAAATTCAAAAGCAACAATTCTTTAGTGTTCAGTTTTCTTTATGATCCAATTCTCAGTCAGTACATGATTAATGGAAAAACCATAGCTTTGACTATACAGACCTTTGTTGACAAAATGATGTCTCTACTTTTTAAAACATTGTTAGGTTTGTCACAGCTTTTCTTCCAAGGAGCAAGCATCTTTTAATTTTATGGCTTCAGTCACCATCTGCAGTGATTTTGGAGCCCAAGAAAATAAAATTTGTCACAGCTTCCAATTTGTCCTCTTCTATTTGCCATGAAGGGATGGGACTAGAAGCCATGACCTTAGTTTTTTAATGTTGAGGTTTAAACCAGCTTTTTCACTGTCTCACCTTCATCAAGAGCCTCTTTAGTTGCTCTTCACTTTCTGCCATTTAGAGTGGTATCATCTGCATATCTGAGGCTGTTGATATTTCTCCTGGCAATCTTGATTCCAGCTTGTGATTTACCCAGTCCAGCGTTTCTCATGAGGTACTCTGCATAGAAGTTAAATCAGCAGGATGACAATATATAGCCTTGTCATACCCTTTTCCCAGTTTGAACCAGTCAGTTGTTCTCTGTTCGGTTCTAACTGTTGTTTCTTGACCTGCATACAAGTTTCTCAGGAGACAGATAAGGTGGTCTAGTAGCCCCGTCTCTTAAGAATTTTCTGGTTTGTTGTGATTCACCCAGTCAAATGCTTTAGTGTAATCAATGAAGCAGAAATAGATGTTTTTCTTGAATTTCGTTGCTTACTCCATGAACCAACAGATACGTGGCAATTTGAACTCTGGTTCCTCTGACTTTTCTATATCCAGCTTGCACATCTGAAAGTTCTCAGTTCACATACTGCTAAATGTAGCTTGAAGGATCTTGAGAATAACCTTGCTAGCACATGAAATGAGCATAACTAAATGGTAGTTTGAACATTCTTTGGCATTGCCCTTCTTTGGCCTGTGGCCACTGCTGAATTTTTCGAATTTGCTGACATATTGAGATCAGCACTTTAATAGCATCATCTTTTAGGATTTTAAATATCTCAGCTGGAATTTTGTCACTTCCACTACCTTTGTTCATAGTGATGCTTCCTAAGGCCCACTTGACTTCATACTCCAGGATGTTGGACTCTAGGCAAGTCACCACACCATCATGGTTATCCAGGTCATTAAAACCTTTTTTTGCATAGTTCTTCCGTGCATTCTTGCCACTTCTCCTTAATCTCATCTGCTTCTGTTATGTCCTTAATGTTTCTGTCCTTTATCATGCCCATCCTTACATGAAATGTTCCCTTGATACCTCCAATTTTCTTGAAGAGATCTCTAGTCTTTCCCATTCTATTGTTTTCCTCTGTTTCTTTTCATTGTTCATTTTAGAAAGCCTTCTTATCTTTCCTTGCCATTCTCTGTAACTCTAAATTCAATTGAGTTTATCTTTCCCTTTCCCCCTTGCCTTTTGCCTCTCTTACTTCCTCAGCTATTTGTAAAGCTTCCTCAGACAACCACTTTGCCTTTTTGCATTTTTTTTTTCTTGGAGATGGTTTTGATCAATGCCTCCTGTACAGTGTTATGAACCTCTGTCCAGAGTTCTTCAGGCAATCTGTCTACCAGATCTAACCCCTTGAATCTATTTGTCACCTTTACTGTATAATCATAAGGGATTTGATTTAGGTTATATCTGAATGGTCTAGTGGTTTTCCCTACTTTCTTCAATTTAAGCCTCAATTTTGCAATAAGGAGCTCATGATCTGAGCCACAGTCAGCTCCAAATCTTGTTTTTACTGACTGTATAGAGCTTTTCCATCTTTGGCTGCAAAAACATAATCAATCTGATTCTGGTATTGACCATCTGGTGATATCCATGTGTAGAGTCATCTTCTCAGTTGTTGGAAAACCATGTTCACTATATGACCAGCATGTTCTCTTGTCAAAACTCTGTTAGCTTTTGCCCTGCTTCATTTGTACTCCAAGGCCAAACTTGCCAGCTATTCCAGTTACCTCTTGACTTCCTACTTTTGCATTCCAATCCTCTATGATGAAAAGGACATCTTTTTTTGGTTTTAGTTCTAGAAGTTCTTATAGATCTTCATAGAACTAGTCAGCTGCAACATCTTCACATCAGCAGTTGGGGCAGACTTGGATTACTGTGATGTTGAATAGTTTGCCTTGGAAATGAACAGAGATCATTTTGTCATTTTTGAGATTGTACCCAAGTACTGCATTTCTAACTCTTTTGTTGACTGTGAGGGCTACTCTATTTTTTCTAAGGGATTCTTGCCCATAGTAGTAGACATAATGGTCATCTGAATTAAGTTCACCTAATTTGGCCACCTCATGCGATGAGTTGACTCACTGGAAAAGAGTCTGATGCTGGGAAAGGTTGGGGGCGGGAGGAGAAGGGAACGACAGAGAATGAGATGGCTGGATGGCATCACCGACTCTGTGGACATGAGTTTGAGTGTACTCTGGGAGTTGGTGATGGACAGGGAGGCCTGGCGTGCTGTGATTCATTGGGTCGCAGAGAGTCGGACACGACTGAGTGACTGAACTGAACTGAACTGAATCTAGTCCATTTTAGTTCACTGATTCCTAAGATGTCAATGTTCAGTCTTGCCATCTCCTGCTTGATTTACCTTGATTCACGGACCTAACATTCCAGATTCCTATGCAATATTGTTCTTTACAACATGGGGCTTTACTTTCACCACCAGAAAAATCCACTGCTAAGCATCATTTCTGCTTTGGCCCAGTTGCTTCATTCTTTCTGGAGCTATTGGTAATTGTCTTCTGCTCTTCCCCAGGAGGATATGGGACACTTTCTGACCTGGGAGGCTCATCTTCCAGTGTCATATCTCTTTGCTTTTTCATACTATTCATGGGGTTCTCGTGGCAAGAATACAGGAGTAGGCGATCATTTCCTCCTCCAGTGGACTACGTTTTGTTAGAACTCTTCACTTTGACCTGTCTGTCTTAGGTGGCCCTGCACAGCATGGCTCATAGTGTCATTGAGTTACACAAGTTCCTTCACCATGACAAGGCTGTAGTCCATGAAGAGATGTTTATTGGCTATTTATTGCTATATGACAAACCATTCCGAAAGTCAGCGGCTCAGACTAGAACCATTCCATTTTTACTATGATGTGGGTGGGCAGTGTTGGCTGGACTCAGCTGAGTGGTTCCTCTGGTCCCAGCTGAAACTCTCATGTATTTTCAATTAGTTTAAGTCCACAGATTCTTTCTCAAAATAGTGTCTCTTGAGGCATAAAATATATGGAACTACAAAAGAAACCAATCATTTTTGAAATACAAGTGTCAAAATACTACAAAAATTTTTATATCTCAGAATGTTGATTCTTTATTAACACATGAAATAACAAGATCCAGAGGCAGGTCCATCAACTACCGTAATTTTGAATAGTGATGAATGTCAACAGTATTTTGAGATCTCTGCAGAAGCTTTAATCTGGTATAAGTATATCTATTATTTCCATTGATTCCAAAGTCATGATTCTAACAATATGACTGCCATCTGTTGCCTGTATTCATAACAGAAATGGTAAATATTTCAGAAGGTATTGAAAAATCAAGATGTACATTTCTTTTATCCATTCAAGCTCATTGTTTTCCTCTCCATAAAAGGGGAAATCTGCTTATGGGTTATGGCTGCACTCATCTTCATTCTTTTTTCCTTAAGAAAAGCAAAGGCATGTCAAAAAATCTGGGGAAATAATGATTTCATTTTGACAAATATATGTTTTATCAAATTCTCATTGGCTCTTATTACTTGGGATTTTTAATGGGCTATGTGTTCTCTTCTAGTATCTCACATAGCAAAGTGTTCCTTCTGATTCTAATCTAAGGTTCCTCGGCATTCTGCTAAAGCTCCAAGGAGCTATCTTTGACCCTTCTCTTATTTTCACAGGACTTAGCCTTCCTTGACACTGTTTATGCTCAGTCACTCAGTTGTGTCTGACTCTTTGGAACCCCATGGACAGTACAGGCTCCTCTAATCCATGGGATTCTCTAGGCAAGAACACTGGAGTGGATTGCCATTCCCTTCTCCAGGGGATCTTCCTGACCCAGGGATTGAACTTGTGTCTCCTGTGTCTCCTACACTGGCAGGTGGCTTCTTTACCATTGAGTCACCTGGGAAGTCCTCCTTGACATTATCCATTCCTAAATCTTTCAAAATATTCTCTGATGCCTGGGATAAGTGCCTGCCACTCTAACATATTTGTACTTGGTAGCCTGAGAATGAAAGTGGTGTGTATGTAGGTGGGTAGGTGTGGGGAGGAGTGAGATTAGGAAGCATATACAGGGAGGGATGATGGATGAGATGAAATTCTGGTTCTTCTTGGATGACAACGGTGTTTAAGAAGTGTTGGAGATGCTGGTGTTAGGGCTGCTGAAGCAAAACCAGAAAGTGCCTGTATTTCCTCCCATTCCTCTGCTGTTTCTGGGTAATTCTCTAAGCATTGTGGGGGAAATCACAAAAGATCTAAGGAATGAAAAGAGCCTGAAATAATTGATCCTTTGTTTCAAAGGATTTTAGCAGGTATTTATCATGCTTTGCTATGTGGTTCATTATGGTGTGGAGACCATTTATGCCAGTACATCTGACTCCTATATTATTGTTGAACTGTCTGCAATATACAAGAACATTTCTTTTTTTTATTTTTTTTATATCTAAAAAAGAATTTTATTAAAAAAGCACAAATGCAAAGAAATGAACAGAGGAAAATTTATGCGTCGAACCTGGACTGGTCACTTATGATGATATACATGCTACAATTCCATTCTCCCCAATCATTCCACCTTCACCCTCTCCCACAGAGTCCCAAAGACTGTTCTAAATGCCTATGTCTCTTTTGCAGTCTCTTATACAGGGTTCAGGTTACCATTTTTCTAAATTCCATATATATGCGTTAATATACGGTATTGATGTTCTTCTTTCTGGCTTACTTCACTCTGTATAATTGGCTCCAATTTCATCCACCTCATTAAAACTGATTCAAATGCATTCTTTTTGATGGCTGAGAAATACTCCATTGTGTATATGTACCAAAGCTTTCTTATCCATTCATCTGCAGATGGACATCTAGGTTGCTTCCATGTCCTGGCTATTATAAACAGTGCTGCAATGAACATTGGAGTACATGTGTCTCTTTCAATTCTGGTTTCCTTGGTGTGTATGCCCAGGAGTGCGATCGCTGGATCATATGGCAGTTCTATTTCCAGTTTTCTGAGGAATCTCCACACTGTTCTCCATAGTGGCTGTACTAGTTTGCATTCCCACCAACAGTGTAAGAGGGTTCCCTTCTCTCCACACCCTCTCCAGCACTTATTGCATGTAGACTTTTGGATAGCAGCCATTCTGACTGGTGTGAAATGGTATCTCATTGTGGTTTTGATTTGCATTTCTCTGATGATGAGGGATGTTGAGCATTTTTTCATGTGTTTGTTAGCCATCTTTATGTCTTCTTTGGAGAAATGTCTGTTTAGTTCTTTGGCCCATTTTTTGATTGGATCACTTAGTTTTCTGGAATTAAGCTGCAGGAGCTGCTTGTATAATTTGGAGATTAATCCTTTATCAGTTGCTTCATTTGCTATTATTGTCTCCCATTCTGAAGGTTGTCTTCTCACCTTGCTTAGAGTTTCCTTTGCTGTGCAGAAGCTTTTGATTTTAATTAGGTCCCATTTGTTTATTTTTGCTTTTATTTCCAATATTCTGGGAGGTGGGTCTTGGAGGATCCTGCTGTGATTTATGTCGGAGAGTGTTTTGCCTACGTTCTCCTCTAGGAGTTTTATAGTTTCTGGTCTTACATTTAGATCTTTAATCCATTTTGAGTTTATTTTGGTGTATGGTGTTAGGAAGTGTTCTAGTTTCATTCTTTTACAAGTGGCTGACCAGTTTTCCCAGCACCACTTGTTAAAGAGACTGTCTTTTCTCCATTTTATATTCTTGCCTCCTTTGTCGAAGATAAGGTGTCCATAGGAGCGTGGGTTTATCTCTGGGCTTTCTATTTTGTTCCATTGATCTATATTTCTGTCTTTATGCCAGTACCATACTGTCTTGATGACTGTGGCTTTGTAATAGAGCCTGAAGTTCGGCAGGTTAATTCCCCCAGTTCCATTCTTCTTCCTCAAGATTGCTTTGGCTATTCGAGATTTTTTGTATTTCCATACAAATTGTGAGATTATTTGTTCTAGTTCTGTGAAAAATATTGTTGGTAGCTTGATAGGGATTGCATTGAATGTATAAATTACTTTGGGTAGTATACTCATTTTTACAATATTTATTCTTCCAATCCACGAACACAGTATATTTCTCCATCTATTCATGTCCTCTTTGATTACTTGCACTAGTGTTTTATAGTTTTCTATGTACAAGTCTTTTGTTTCCTTAGGTAGATATATTCCTAAGTATTTAATTGTTTTCATTGCAACAGTGAATGGAATAGTTTCCTTAATTTCTCTTTCTATTTTCTCATTATTAGTGTATAGGAATGCAAGGGATTTCTGTGTGTTGATTTTATATCCTGCAACTTTGCTGTAATCATTGATTAGCTCTAGTAGTTTTCTGGTAGAGTCTTTAGGGTTTTCTGTGTAGAGGATCATGTCATCAGCGAACAGTGAAAGCTTTACTTCTTCTTTTCCAATTTGGATTCCTTTTATGTCTTTTTCTGCTCTGATTGCTGTGGCCAAAACTTCCAGAACTATGTTGAAGAGTAGTGGTGAGAGTGGGCACCCTTGTCTTGTTCCTGACTTTAGGGGAAATGCTTTCAGTTTTTCACCATTGAGGATAATGTTTGCTGTGGGTTTGTCATATATAGCTTTTATTATGTTGAGGTATGTCCCTTCAATTCCCACTTTCTGGAGAGTTTTTATCAAAAATGGATGTTGAATTTTGTCGAAGGCTTTCTCTGCATCTATTGAGATAATCATATGATTTTTATTTTTCAGTTTGTTAATGTGGTGTATTACGTTGATTGATTTGCAGATATTGAAGAATCCTTGCATTCCTGGGATAAAGCCCACTTGGTCATGATGTATGATCTTCTTAATGTGTTGTTGGATTCTGATTGCTAGAATTTTGTTAAGGATTTTTGCATCTATGTTCATCAGTGATATTGGCCTATAGTTTTCTTTTTTTTGTGGGGTCTTTACCAGGTTTTGGGATTAGGGTGATGGTGGCCTCATAGAATGAGTTTGGAAGTTTCCCTTCCTCAGCTATTTTCTGGAAGAGTTTGAGTAGAATAGGTGTTAGCTCTTCTCTAAATTTTTGGTAGAATTCAGCTGTGAAGCCGTCTGGACCTGGGCTTTTGTTTGCTGGGAGATTTTTGATTACAGTTTCAATTTCCGTGCTTGTGATGGGTTTGTTCAGATTTTCTATTTCTTCCTGGTTCAGTTTTGGAAAGTTGTACTTTTCTAGGAATTTTTCCATTTCTTCCAGGTTATTCATTTTATTGCCATATAATTGCTGATAGTATTCTCTAATAATCCTTTGTATTTCTGTGTTGTCAGTTGTGATCTCTCCATTTTCATTTCTAATTTTATTGATTTGGTTCTTCTCCCTTTGTTTCTTGATGAGTCTGGCTAGTGGTTTGTCAATTTTATTCACCTTCTCAAAGAACCAGCTTTTGGCTTTGTTGATTTTTGCTATGGTCTCTTTTGTTTCTTTTGCATTTATCTCTGCCCTAATTTTTATGATTTCTTTCCTTCTACTGACCCTGGGGTTCTTCATTTCTTCCTTTTCTAGTTGCTTTAGATGTAGAGTTAGGTTATTTAGTTGACTTTTTTCTTGTTTCTTGAGGTGTGCCTGTATTGTTATGAACTTCCCCCTTAGCACTGCTTTTACAGTGTCCCAGAGGTTTTGGGTTGTTGTGTTTTCATTTTCACTCATTTCTATGCATATTTTGATGTCTCTTTTGATTTCTTCTATGATTAGTTCATTATTCAGCAGCGTGTTGTTCAGTCTCCATATGTTGGCACTTTTAACAGTTATTCTCCTGTAATTGAGATCTAATCTTACTGCATTGTGGTCAGAAAAGATGCTTGGAATGATTTCAATTTTTTTGAATTTACCAAGGCTAGATTTATGTCCCAGGATGTGATCTATCCTGGAAAAGGTTCCGTGTGCGCTTGAGAAAAAGGTGAAATTCATTGTTTTGGGGTGAAATGTCCTATAGATATCTATTAGGTCTAACTCTTCTATTATATCATTTAAAGATTGTGTTTCCTTGTTAATTTTCTGTTTAGTTGATCTATCCATAGATATAAGTGGGGTGTTAAAATCTCCCACTATTATTGTGTTATTGTTAATTTCCCCTTTCATACTTGTTAGTAATTGTCTTACATATTGCGGTGCTCCTATGTTCAGTTCAGTTCAGTTCAGTTCAGTCGCTCAGTCGTGTCCGACTCTCCGCGACCCCATGAATCACAGCACGCCAGGCCTCCCTGTCCATCACCAACTCCCGGAGTACACTCAAACTCATGTCCACAGAGTCGGTGATGCCATCCAGCCATCTCATTCTCCGTCGTCCCCTTCTCCTCCCGCCCCCAACCTTTCCCAGCATCAGAGTCTTTTCCAGTGAGTCAACTCGTCTCATGAGGTGGCCAAAGTATTGGAGTTTCAGCTTTAGCATCAGTCCCTCCAATGAACATCCAGGATTGATCTCCTTTAGAATGGACTGGTTGGATCTCCTTGCAGTATAAGGGACTCTCAAGAGTCTTCTCCAACACCACAGTTCAAAAGCATCGATTCTTCGGCGATCAGCTTTCTTCACAGTCCAACTCTCACATCCATACATGACCACGGGAAAAACCATTGCCTTGACTAGACGGACCTTGGTCGGCAAAGTAATGTCTCTGCTTTTTAATAGGTGCATAAATATTTATAATTGTTATATCTTCTTCTTGGATTGATCCTTTGATCATTATGTAGTTTCCTTCTTTGTCTCGTTTCACAGCCTTTGTTTTAAAGTCTATTTTATCTGATATGAGTATTGCTACTCCTGCTTTCTTTTGGTCTCTATTTGCATGGACTATCTTTTTCCAGCCCTTCACTTTCAGTCTGTTTGCGTCCCTCGTTTTGAGGTGGGTCTCTTGTAGACAACATATATGGGGGTTTTGTTTTTGTATCCATTCAGCCAGCCTTTGTCTTTTGGTTGGGGCATTCAACCCATTTACATTTAAGGTAATTATTGAAAAGTAGGATCCCGTAGCCATTTTCTTTATTGCTTTGGGTTCAAGTTTATACACTCTTTCTGTGATTCCTGCCTAGAGAAGATCCTTTAGCATTTTTTGGAGAGCTGGTTTGGTGATGCTGAATTCCCTCAGCTTTTGCTTGTCTGTAAAGCTTTTGATTTCTCCTTCATATTTGAATGAGATCCTTGCTGGGTATAGTAATCTGGGCTGTAGGTTATTTTCTTTCATCACTTTAAGTATATCTTGCCACTCCCTTCTGGCCTGAAGAGTCTCTGTTGAAAGATCAGCTGTTATCCTTATGGGAATCCCCTTGAGTGTTATTTGCTGCTTTTCCCTTGCTGCTTTTAATATTTGTTCTTTGTGTTTGATCTTTGTTAATTTGATTAATATGTATCTTGGAGTATTTCGCCTTGGGTTTATCCTGTTGGGGACTCTCTGGATTTCTTGGACTTGGGTGATTATTTCTTTCCCTATTTAGGGAAGTTTTCAACTATTATCTCCTCAAGTATTCTCTCATGGTCTTTCTTTTTGTCTTCTTCTTCTGGGACTCCTATGATTCGAATGTTGGAGCGTTTAACATTGTCCCAGAGGTCTCTAATATTGTCCTCATTTCTTTTAATTCGTTTTTCTTTTTTCCTCTCTGTTTCATTTATTTCTACAATTCTATCTTCTAGTTCGCTTATCCTGTCTTCTGCCTCTGTTATTCTACTGTTTGTTCCCTCCAGAGTGTTTCTGATCTCATCTATTGCATTATTCATTGTATATTGACTCTTTTTTATTTCCTCTAAGTCCTTATTAAATCTTTCTTCCATCTTCTCAATCCTTTTCTCCAGGTTATTTATCTGTAACTCCATTTTACTTTCAAGATTTTGAATCATTTTCACCATCAAAATTTGAAATTCTTTATCAGGTAGATTCCCTATATCTTCTTCTTTTGTTTGTGTTGGTGGGCAATTATCTTGTTCGTTTACTTGCTGGGTATTTCTCTGCCTCTTCATCTTGCTTATATTACTTTGCTTGGGGTGTCCTTTCCCTCTTCTTGCAGTTTGTGGAGTTCTCTTTATTATGTAGTTTCTTCGCTGTGTGTGGGGTTGGACAGGTGACTTGTCCGGGTTCCCTGGTTAGGGAAGCATGTGTCAGTGTTCTGGTGGGTGGAGCTGGATTTCTTCTCTTTCCTTTAGAAGACAATGGGCTACTTTTCTGGGAGCCTGATGTCCTCTGCCAGTATTCAGAAGTTGTTTTGTGGACTTTACTCCACGTTCAAATGTTCTTCTGATGAATTTGTGGGGAAGAAAGTGGTCTCGCCGTCTTGTTCCTTCCTCCCCAGAACACTGGATTCTTATATTCCACTTGGTCGTGGAGTATCTCTTCCCAGCTGCTCCAGCAAGGCGCAGCCGCTGCAGCTCACCTTGGACGAGGGGTATCTCCTCAAGGCCGCCCCTCCTGCTTTGAACGTGGATCAGCTCCTCCCGGCCCTCCGGTGCCCAAGCAGCCACCGCCTCCTGGACGTGGCACAGCTCCTCTCGGCCACCACCCCAACTCTGGGCGCGGGGCAGCTCCTCTCAGCCACGATTCTGCACGTGGTCGGTTGCGCCGGGAGCCGGGCGTCTCTCGCGTCTGCGCCGCCGGGAGCCGGGCGTCTCTCGCGTCTGCGCCGCCGGGAGCCGGGCGTCTCTCGCGTCTGCGCCGCCGGGAGCCGGGCGTCTCTCGCGTCTGCGCCGCCGGGAGCCGGGCGTCTCTCGCGTCTGCGCCGCCGGGAGCCGGGCGTCTCTCGCGTCTGCGCCGCCGGGAGCCGGGCGTCTCTCGCGTCTGCGCCGCCGGGAGCCGGGCGTCTCTCGCGTCTGCGCCGCCGGGAGCCGGGCGTCTCTCGCGTCTGCGCCGCCGGGAGCCGGGCGTCTCTCGCGTCTGCGCCGCCGGGAGCCGGGCGTCTCTCGCGTCTGCGCCGCCGGGAGCCGGGCGTCTCTCGCGTCTGCGCCGCCGGGAGCCGGGCGTCTCTCGCGTCTGCGCCGCCGGGAGCCGGGCGTCTCTCGCGTCTGCGCCGCCGGGAGCCGGGCGTCTCTCGCGTCTGCGCCGCCGGGAGCCGGGCGTCTCTCGCGTCTGCGCCGCCGGGAGCCGGGCGTCTCCTACAAGAACATTTCTACGTACAGTAGACCTGGGCAGTGAAAACATAAAAATTTTAAAAAGCAAAAGACCATGCTGATTATGTATAGCTGATGACCAGTATTTGCTAAGGAGTTTTTTAAATGTCCTTAGTAGAGTTGCAAGCAGAACTCTGCAGAAGAAAGAGTGATGCTACAAGTACGATGATGTATGGCCAAGCAAGTCAGCCAAAAACACTGTTATTCCGGGGGAAATTGAGAATGCAGAGGTTCCAATGGCTCTCCTAGGGACTGTAAAAAATGAAACTAGCATTTTCTCCCTGCAGGATTAAATAAAGGATGATACCTGGCTAATTCAGTGTCAAAACTAAGGAATCATTTGTACCCAGAAGATTTATTTCTTTTTCTACTGTGTCATCAAGCAACCATGATTCATTCAAAGCATTGCTTGTTTTACTTGTTCTTCTTTTAGATTGCATAATTAATAAATGTTTATTGTAAAAAAAAAACCTACAAGCAATACAAGTAAAAAGAGAAAGTTCTTTCTTCTCTACCAATCTCATTCTTCCAGAAAACAGCCTTTAATAATTAAATATGTACACTTACTTTCTATATTTCTAAACGGGCATACCCACATACAAGTGTGTATGGATATACAAGCAAAATGGGATTATTCTCTACACAGAGTTCTGAAACTTGCTTATTTCACCTAAAATAACCTTCTGGGACTTCCCTGGTGGTCCAGTGGCTAAGATACCATACTCCCAATGCAGGGGGCATGGGTTCAAACCCGTCTGAGAACTAGATCCCCCATGCCACAATTTAAAAAAGATCCCTCTCATAGCCAAACAAATAATAATAAAATATTTTTGAAAATAACTGTGTTCTCTCTCTCCAGGTGTGTATTAAAGGGAAGCTTCTATTTTTTTTTCAACAACTGTGTTCTGAGAGTCTGTTGTGTAGCTGCCTTTCCATTTGTTTAATATTCTCCTACTGTCTGGTATTTAGGTTGTTTCCCACTCAACAGATATTAATTGAAATCTTGTTATTCTCTAGAGATGCTCTGGAGGAGTATAAGATATATAAGGAGCTACTTCTTCTCTTGTGGAGTTTGAGACTGAATATGTGAGTTGGAGAGATTGTGTAGCCTTCACATTTCAGCAGAAGAGACTAAGGATTCCAATGTTACAAAATCTAATAGCAAACTGAACAAAAGAAAGGCTTTGTGCAAAAGCATTTTTTCGGTAGAAAATCCAATTAACAATACAGAACAGTTAAAGGGCAATTATTCACAGAATAAAGCCTTTTTCTTACAAAACGTTTGATTTGTGAAGTTCCCCTCTGGTACTTAACTCTTGATTTTTGTACTGACAGCTATCTGATACAGTTGAAGGGGAACTGCCAAGTAAACAGAAGGTTGAACATTAGGGGGTCCATGAAGGTTGGAATTCTAGCTCCATTTCTTGAACTGTTTAAGTGAAGAAGTACAATTCAACATGTTAAAAGGGCTTTTCAAAACCTAGTTAGGTCAGGAAATTTCAGTTCCTCTTCAGATCATCCCAGGTTCATCTCCAAGACCCTTTGCCATTTTTTTCTCTCCAGCTTTCACTTGGAGACCAATTTCATATTGGTTCTCATAATTATCATGGCTTCACGCAATACTTACTATGCAAGAATTACCTGACAGTAGCTTGTCTCAAGTCCGTGGCTTGAGCCTCTTGTCTACAACCTAGGGTTTCCCCGTTGCCATTGAGACTCAAGATACATCAGGACCTGCTTGAAACTTACAGGGGCACACACCAAAGTGCAGGGTAATTAATGCCCTAGGGGATGAACCTTTGATCTATGGGAATTGAGAGATTTGGTGGATAAATTTTCTTCCCTCTAGCTTCACACCTTACCTCCTCTCCATAGATTGTCCTAAGATGCAAGAGCGCTCATGGCCTCTCAGAAGAAGGGCCCTTGAGGTGATGCAATTAGTTGATCTTAACATGAAACATTGGCCATCTCTGGGGTGCAGCCCTCACATTGGGTCTTCCTTGATCTATTCCTTGCCCTCACTTCTGCTTTCCTGGGATTATACTCCCTGATAGAAGAACTGCAGAAAAGCTATTGACTCAGCCTCTGTTTTCTGGAGAATGCATGCAAAGACAACACAGTCTCAACAGATGAGGCAGAGGTGGATACACTGCACTGTATGTGTTCATTACCTGATTTGTAGCTACCCATTGCTGAGCACCTAAGTACCCCAAGGTTTTTCAAAGTGCTTTATATGCCATTGAATAACCACCTTATGAAGAGGCTATCACTATTAACAGCAGTTTTTATTCCACTGTTATTTATTCAGGTTTGGAGAGTACCTTGCTCAAGGATGCATCAGATCACATTCCAACTTCTCAATTATTGCATTTGGTGGAGGATTGGGGAGCAAGATAGTGCCCTTCTCTACATGGTAATTTAAGCCTTGTTTGACTTCAAGTTTCATCATTGCTTAAGGTCTCAAATAAATGTATCAAGTGTGTAAAAACATGGTCAGTGAATGAGAAAGACAGATTTTGGACTCAGAGTTTTATGTGTGAGGCAAGGCAATAGAGGTGCCAACTCAGGGAGGCACCAATCTGCATCGAGTCAGAAAGGCTGGGCTCAGCCAGCATGGGAGGCTGTTGTTCATGGCATGACTCAGCTGTGGCTTCAGCTTTCACACCTCGGGGATGAGTAAGCTTGGCAAGAGTTCTCTGCTGAAATCATCCCCGACTTTTCAGAGTGGCTTATGGGAAACAGGATGAAGCGCTCTGTCATCAGGCTCTCCGATTCCTGCCGTTCCTCCTGCCTAATCGCACCCTCTGCTCCGGGACCGTCTCTTTCACCTGGGTTCAATTCCACCCAAGATTTCTGTAGGATACTCTCCCCTATCTGACTGACCAGCAGCCTTCTAGACCTGACTTCCAACCAGGGCCACCGCACTGTCCAGCATTCATTTTCTCAATCTCAGGGCTCCCTCCTTTAGTCCATTTTACATGGCAGCTGTTCCAAGCGCTCACTGCTCTTCTGCCCTCTCTCAAATGGCTCCCCTGCCACCCACACACTCTCAAGAGAAGGAAGGTAAGAGCTCTTAACCATATTCCCCCCAAACGACACTCATCCTGCCCTTCACCTGTCCTCCCCACTTTTGTCAACTCAGTCATCAATTCTCTCTTTGGTGCTCCATGCCCTGGTGGGATTCAAGAAGACATCCCAGACCTCTGTGCTCTGCTCCCAGGTCTGAGGCTCGGTGTGGAGTGACAGCTTTCCCTCCCCTCTTTCCAAATGATACAAAATATAGAAGGAAGAACACCACAGGGCTTTTGTTGTAACCCTTTAAATATGCTTAGGAAAAGTCTCTGATGCTGGGAAGGATTGGGGGCAGGAGGAGAAGGGGACGACAGAGAATGAGATGGCTGGATGGCATCACCGACTCGATGGAGATGAGTTTGAGTGAACTCCGGGAGTTGGTGATGGACAGGGAGGCCTGGCAGGCTGTGATTCATGGGGTCGCAAAGAGTCGGTCACGACTGAGCGACTGAACTGAACTGAGCTTTCTGTACACGTGTGAGTCTCATTATAGAAGCCATTGTTGAGACTTCCCTGGTGGTCCAATGGTTAAGACTTCGCCTTCCAGTGCATGGCGTGTGGGTTTGATCTTCAGTTGAGGAACTAAGATCCCCCATGCTTCATGACCAAAAAACCAGAACATGAACAACAGAAGCAATGTTGTAACAAATTCAAAAAAGACTAAAACATGGTCCACATTAAAAAAAAAAAATACAACTTTATTAAAAAAAAAAAGCTATTGTTGACAGAGGTCACCTACGTATATGGATTCCTGTGGAAGAGATGAACACTGAGGTTAGGTCACTTCAACCTTTGTCATACCTGGGGAGGTAGAGACTTGGAAGTAGGAGAGATAAGCACCTGGTTTTATTTTAATTGACCATAAAAGTTGTATAAAATCTTGTAAAAGTCATGATCTCTTGAATCACAGCAGAGTATTCTTCCCAACATATTCATTCCTGAGCTCATCACACCAACAGCCCTAATGGTAGCACTCATATTGTGCTTTGAGCTGGTGGAAATAAATTTAAATTAAGCTTGGTCATGAGCATGTGTCCATGGCGCTGCTCCTGGATTATTAAAATAAAATTCAGGTCAGAGAAAGTAAAAGCCCTTTTCACAGAGCTAAATTACTTTTTTTTTTTTTAAATCAAGTTCAATTAAAGAAACAACTTTCTCTTCTTGGCAAGTTTTTTTCATTTTTTTCCAACCTCTCAGGTCTATTCCCACCAATACTTCTAAAATACAATCAAACACACTGACCAGTGTGAGTTGATACTTCATTGTAGTTTTGATTTGCATTTCTCTAATCATTAGCAGTGTTAAGCATCTTTTTATGTGAATGTTGGTAATCTGTGTCTTTGGAGAAATGTCTTTTTAGGTCTTCTGCCCATTTTTGATTGAGTTTTTTGTTTGTTTTGATATTGAGTTGTATGAGTGGTTTGTATATTTTGGATACCGATTTTTTGTCAGTTGCCTGTTTGCAAATATTTTCCCCCATTCTGTAGGTTATCTTTTTGTTTTGCTTATGGTTTCATTCCCTGTGTAATATCTTTTAAGTTGGATTAGATCCCATTTGTTTAGTTTTGCTTTTCTTTCTTTTGCCTTGGGAGACTGATCTAAGAAAATATTGCTACAATTTATGTCCAAGAATGTTTTGCCTATGTTCTCTTCTAGGAATTTTTTCTGGTATCATGTCTTATATTTAGGTCTTTAAACCATTTTGGGTTTATTTTTGCATATGGCATGAGAGAGTGTTCTAACTTCATTGATTTACATGGAGCTGTCCAGCTTTCCAAACACCCATGTTGAAGACTGTCTTTTCTCCATTGTACATTCTTGATTTTTTTGTTGTAGATTAATTGACCATACATGTGTGGGTTTATTTCTGGGCTTTCTATTCTGTTCCATTGATCTACATGTCTGTTTTTGTGCCAGTACCATGCCCTTTTGACTACAGTAGCATTGTGGTAATTGTCTGAAGTCTGAAAGGGTTATGCCTCCAGCTTTGTTCTTTTCCCCTCAGGATTGCTTTGGCAATTCTGAGTCTTTTGTGATGTCATCTAAATTTTAGTATTATTTGTCCTTGTCCTGTGAATAATGCCATAGGTATTTTGAAAGAGATTACATTAAATCTGTAGCTTACTTTGGGTAGTATGGCCATTTGTGCTGGTTTCTGCCGTACATCAACATGAATCAGGCATAGGTATATACATGTCTGCTGCTGCTGCTGCTGCTAAGTCACTTCAGTCGTGTCGGACTCTGTGTGACCCCATAGACAGAGGCCCACCAGGCCCCGCCTTCCCTGGGATTCTCCAGGCAAGAACACTGGAGTGGATTGCCATTTCCTTCTCCAATGTGTGAAAGTGAAAAGTGAAAGTGAAGTCGCTCAGTCATGTCCGACCCTTAGCGACCCCACGGACTGCAGCCTACCAGGCTCCTCCATCCATGGGATTTTCTAGGCAAGAGTACTGGAGTGGCTTGCCATTGCCTTCTCCGATATACATGTCTCCTCTCTCCCAAACCTTCCTCCCACCTCCCACCCCTTCCCACCCCCTCTGGGTTATCACAGAGCACAAGGCTGAGCTCCCTGCACTATATAGCAACTTCTCACTAGCTATCTATTTTACACATGGTAACGTATACATTTCAAGGCTACTCAATTTGTCCCACCCTCTCCTTCCCCCACTGTGTCCATAAGTCTGTTCTCTATATTTGAGTCTCTATTCTTGCCCTGCAAATAGGTTCATCGTACCATTTTTCTAGATTCCATGTACATCCATTAAAAATATCATATATTAATACATATATATGGAATCTTTTGAAAGATATTGATCAGTCATTTCATGGAATATCCTTTGATTTGAATTTTTCCAATGTTTTTCTTCGAATTAGTTCCGTTCCGTCGCTCAGTCATGTCCGACTCTTTGCGACCCCGTGGATTGTAGCCTACCAGGCTTCTCCGTCCATGGGATTCTCCAGGCAAGAATACTGGAGTGGGTTACCGTTTCCTTCGCCAGGGGATCTTCCCGACCCAGGGTTCGAACCCGGGTCTCCCGCATTGGAGGCAGACGCTTTAACCTCTGAGCCACCAGGGAAGCCCGAATTAGTTAGATGATGCATTTGTTATGGACTGAATGTTTGTGTCCCCCAAGTTCCTATGCTGAAATCTTAATCACTGGTGGGGTGATACTCTGTGTGTCCTTTGCCCTGTCAGTGTATCATGTTGAGGAAACGTGGCGTCGATCTTTCTTATTTCTGGTGAGGCTTACTCTCATCACTTGATGGTGCTGCCTACAGAGTTTTTTCATTGTAGTTCCTCCTGTTTTCCCTTAGGTAAAATGTTGTAAGGAAATTCTTTGAGACTATGGAGATATTCCCTTCCCTCTTCATACTTTCATTTAACTTTAGAACCCAAGAAAGAGTCTCACTGTCAACAATTATCGCTGTGGTGTCTGCCTAAGATGATTTTCTATTTTAATCATGTCCTCTACATTTTCAATGTTCAGCCATTGGGATTTGACTCAGGCAGAAATTAGCAGGCATTTTCTAAATGTCTGTGCTGTCAGGGAAGGAGGTCAGGGAACCAGCCTTCCTTCTGTTTGTGGAGCGTTCAGGGCTGGTCAGTTAAGCTCCAGTGGGTTGTTTGATCCCCACAACAGCAGCTGCAGAGGGAGGAGGAGAGGACTCACTTCCTTTGGCTCTTTGCTGCCCTCTGCGTGGCTCCTGCTGTTACCTACACCAGATGCCCTCCCCACTCACCTTCTAATTGTTCCAACAGCCTCAGCTCCAGGGAAGACTTAGTAGGGAGCTTTCTTATTCTCCCTCCATAACCTTAGCACTTCTCTGGGTTGATTCTGTCACAGCAAAAAATATGCTATCCTAAAACAGCCAGATTTTTCCTTTACGTCCCCCACCACACTGTGAGTAAAGAACTCACAATTTATCTCTAGATTTTTGAGCTATTGGGCAGCGTCTGACAAACAGGATCTCCCTGGGAAGGAGCTAATAGAAAAGGAATGAAAGTAAGATAGAGTATTTGTCACAAAATCCTTCCTTACACTTAGCATTTAAAAAAATAATTTGAGGTATCATTTGTATACAGTTAAGTTCATTATTTTGATGTATCATTCTATGAATTTTGACAAATGTGTACTCTCAGGTGGGACTTCCCTGGTGGCTCCAGGGTAAAGAATTGCCTGCCATGCCACAGCCACAGGAAATGATCCCTGGGTGGGAAAGATCCCTCATGGGAAAGAAATGGCAACCCATTCCAGTATTCTTGCCTGGAAAACCCCATGGACAGAGGAGTCCATGGGGTTGCATGAGTTGGACACGACTTAGCTTCTAAACCATCACCACCACTCACACTCTCAGGTAATCATTACCTCATCAAGAGACAGAAATCTCATGTCCTCCCACAAAGTTCCCTTGTGTCCTCTGTAGTCATCCCCTCCCTCATTTAGCCACTGACTGATTTATTCTCTCTTCTTTTAGTTTTGCCTTTTCCAGGATGTCATATACATGTAATCATAAAACATGTAGCCTTTGGAATCTGACTTCTTTCACTTACTGAAAAGCTTGTAAAATTCACTCTTGTTGTTGCTATGAGGACCTCAGTTCTTTTCATTGTTGAGAAGTATTCCCTTTTATAGATTTATCACAGATTATTTATTCACTAGCCACTGGACATTGAATTGATTTCAGTTTGGGGGCTTACGAGTAAGCTACCACAAACATTCATGAAGTAGTTTTTGTGTGGACTCGTGTCTTCATTTCTCTTGGGAACATGCCCAGGGGTGGAATCGCTGGATCATATGATAAATGTATGGTGAACAAACCTCTTCCTAGAGTGTCTGTGTCTTTTTGCATTCTGACCAGCAATGCATGAGCACTCCTCGTCCTCCTCAGAACACTCAGTAACTGCAGGCTGAGGCTTTCAGCTGAGGCTTTCATCCCATTCCTTGAGACTAGTGAGGGTGAGCATCTTTTCATGTGCTTATTTTCCATTTGCATACCTTTTCTACTGAAGTGTCTACTCAAATCTTTATGCATTTTTAATTTTTTTAATCATTATTGATCTCTTTTATTTCTTTTTATTTTTACTTTACAATATTGTATTGGTTTTTTTTATTTCCCTATTATTGACTTTTGAGAGTTCGTCATATATATTCTAGATATAATATCTTTGTCAGATATATGACTTATAAATATTTCCTCCAAGCCTGTGGCTTCTTTTTTCATTATCTTAACAGAGTCTTTTGAAAGGCAGAATTTCAACCTTTTGATAAAGTCCAACTTATTATTTTTTTTAATGGTTCATGCTAATAGTTATTTGTTCTGCTTGATTGGTAGTAGGTTAAACTTCTTTGTCCAAATTATTTTCTTCTGATAGAATTTCTGAAAAATAGTGCAAGTCTTGATTTCTAAAGCCATAGGCAGGACAGGTCACTTAGCCTTTGTGTAACTTAGTTTTCTTATCTGTTAAATGGAAACAACAGTGCTGTCTTCCTTGGGAACATTTGTGTTGCCTCCAGGATAAATGCTAGAAGACATTTACCTGAAGTGAAAAGGAAAAGAAATGATTGGGCTTTGAGAGTTTTATGTCAGCAGCAACAGGTTGAAGAGGCAAGAAGGAAGTGAGGGTTTACAGGGGAAGAAATGATGGATCCTTACCTACAGGAAGATAAGCAGAAGCAGTAAGCCCAGAGGCTTTACTTGACTTGGCTGGACTCTGGAGCAGGAAAAGGAAAGTCTAGGAAGCAGATTTTAAAAAATTAAAAATGATTAATATTCAGTAATTTTAAGAGGAAGTCCAAAAATTGAAAAGTTAAAAAAAAACAGGGTTTTTAAAAATGTTTTTATTTTTATTATTTTTGATTGGAGTATAATTGCTTACAATGTTGTGTTAGTTTCTGCTGTATAACAACATGAATCAGCTATGCTGCTGCTGCTGCTGCTGAATCACTTCAGTCGTGTCCGACTCTGTGTGACCCCATAGACGGCAGCCCACCAGGCTCCCCCGTCCCTGGGATTCTCCAGGCAAGAACACTGGAGTGGGTTGCCATTTCCCTCTCCAATGTGTGAAAGTGAAGTCGCTCAGTCATGTCCGACCCTCAGCAACCCCACGAACTGCAGCCTACCAGGCTTCTCCATCCATCGGATTTTCTAGGCAATAGTACTGGAGTAGCTTTCTCTCCCTCTTGAGCCTCTCTCCCACCCCAGCCCGTCCCACTCCTCTAGGTCAGCACAGAGCACCAAACTGAGCTCCCTGTGCTGACAGCAGCTTCCTACTAGCTGTCTATTTTACACACGCTGGTGTATGTTCATCAGTGCTACTCTCAGTTCATCCCACTCTCTCCCTTCCCCATTGTGTCTACACGTCTGTTCTGTACATCTGTGTCTCTATTCCCGCCCTGCAAATAGGTTCATCAATACCATTTTTCTAGATTCCATATACATGCATCAATGTACAACGCTTGTTTTTCTCTTTCTGACTTGCTTCATTCTGTATGACAAGCCAGATGTTTTTATTCTTTGATGATGTCATTACCACGCCCTGTGGAAAGGTACTTTTCTGTGGAAATATTGTCTGGACTTAGTTCCCTCCAGAAGGTTAATAAGAAAGTAAAACAAGATGATCCCAGACGCAGAATCTGAGGATTCTTGTATAAGAAACTTTGCACACTTCTCTCTCTGGGTGCTCACACCTCCCTGGTGAGGAGTCAACTTGCAAGGAGTCTTAGTCCAATGACTGAAGATGGAATCGATTATGAGTGACTTCATCAGGCAGCAGGACTGAAAAATTGAAGGAGCCTCTTCAGAAGGCTAAAGTTCATGCCTCTTTATCACATGTCAACAAACCAGGCTTCTTTCTTTTTATAAAGACAAGTGGATCCAGAGAGAAATACAGGATTCTTGGTCACCGTCAGCAAGAATTCTTGTTGAGACAGAATGGCTTCTTGACATCCTGTTTTATTACGTTCCATACCATGATAACAGTTCTTCTTTAAAAAAGATGTCCTTCAGAGGCACTGCTTGATTAGGGAGATTGAAGCCACCAGGGTGGGTGGCCCTTTCACCCCAAACCACCATAATGAACTGCTGATTAATTCTTCACCACCCACTTTGCAAGCGAACCGAGTGTTGTGTTCAAGTAGGATGGGATAGAATCTTATCAGACAGGACTTCACCAGCTGGAACAAGAAACAAATCTGCCCATCTGGCCTGGGCAATGTGCCCTCCTGGAAAATTACTGAACAGCACCCAACTCCATAAAAATACATTCCTTAAAATGCCAGCAGAAGGCACAGACTTATGGTGAAACGAAGAAATTATACAGCCTGCGCGAAGCTCAATTCATCACCAGGCTTGGATAATGGAAATAAATGCCCACCCAGACTTCGCGCCAAGAACATTAATAATTAGTTCATGGGAACTGTCATGCAGGAAGGTCCTGGCTGTGATTCAGACTCTGGGCGTGAAAGAATGTGATGTAAGTGCTGTGAAACACTAGAGTAATGAGACATTTGGTCCTGCGTGGGCTGGGAACCAGAAGCAGCTCCCTCTCTACAGGGAGGCAGGGGAAAGCGATGGCTTTGGGGATGGCGCTATGGGGTGAGGAAAATTTGCCAAGTTTCATCTGACTGCCTTTCCTTTTCTCTTATTGCATCCTTTCCAGAACTTTGGTTGTGGCCGTCTTCCATCTTCCAAAGGGGAAAGCTGTCGGACCAAGTGTGTTCCTTTCTGCCCTCACAGTCTGTCCCCAGTCACCCGCCGTGATGTCCCCTCCCTGTTCTTCCCACAATCATGGTCCCCAGGCAGGTATGGGCCCCCTTCTCCATGAAGCTCTCCTTGCTCTCCGGGCTAAGAAGACACCTCCTGCTTGACTCACAGCTCCTGTCCAATTCTTTAAGATCCCATGAACTGTAGCTTGTCAGGCTCCTCTGTCTATGGCAAGAATACTAGAAGAAGTGAAGTGAAGTGAAGTCGCTCAGTCGTGTCCGACTCTTTGCGATCCCGTGGACTATAGCCTACCAGGCTCCTCCGTCCGTGGGATTCTCCAGGCAAGAGTACTGGAGTGGGGTGCCATTTCCTTCTCCAGGGATCTTCCCAACCCAGGGATTGAACCCGGTCTCCTGCATTGGAGGCAGACGCTTTAACCTCTGAGCCACCAGGGAAGCCAAGAATACTAGAAGGGGTTGCATTTCCTACTTCAGGGGATCTTCCCAACCCAGGGATTAAAGCTGCATCTCTTGCATCTCCTGCTTTGGAGGTGGATTCTTTACCACTGAGATACCTGGGAAGCCCTACCTCCCCCTTATATTCCTTTTTTTTTTTTGGTGGCACACGTAGTTCCTATTTCACATCCTAAATATCCTGTGAGGCTCAGAACCGTGCCAGATTCAAACTCGGTTTCTTCTACCCAGCACATTGCTTGGCACATTGTGAGTTCTCTACCAACATTTGTTGAGTGAATCAAAGAAATAATTTGTGATTGATAATGACTGTGTGACCTCCTTGGCCGGGAGCATTTTTGTTTTACATGCACTTGAAAGATGGCATGGGGTGACCAAAATAACCAAGTCTTTCTGATCAGATAAATCTGGCTACGAATGCCAGCTAGACCACAGACTCTAATGTATTGTCTTTATTTCACTCATCTCTAAAGGGATATTTCAATAGGGGTATACAATAGGTATAGGATTCTGGTATGGATTAGAGAGGGCTTCCCTAGTGGCTCAGATGTTAAAGAGTCCGCCTACAATGCAAGAGCTCTGGGTTTGATCCCTGGGTGGGGAAGATCCCCTGGAGCAGGGCATGGCTACCCATTCCAGTATTCTTGCTTGGAGAATTCCATGAACAGAGGAGCCTGGCAGGCTACAGTCCATAGGATCACAAAGAATCGGACACGACTGAGCAACTAACACACACACACACAAGCATTAGAGAAGGTAACACATGCAAAGACCCTTTAACATTTAAAATGTTAGTTTCCCCTCTCCTTTGTAGTTATCAGAATGGAAGTGCTTAACCCGAAGAAATATAAAGTTCTAATGAGAATGTTAAGCTTCAGAGGCCCTGAGGGGGACAGCTGCCTCTGCAGGAAGTTCCATCCAAAGAGCCTACCAGCATCCCTCAGCTTGCGGGTGAGAAGCCAGCTCCTCACCCTTCCTAGGAAGTAAGCGTGCTGAGAACCATGAAGTCAGGAGAGAGGCCCAGGAGTCCCAGTTGTCAGAGCTGAGATGAGAGCTCCAGACCCTGGGTGAGAACCTCGTTTTCTGAGCCCAGAAGGGCACCAGCAGGAAAGGCCAACCTGGCTCCATCACGTGAAGTTCCACTCAATTCAACAGATACTTAACACATGGTGGCTCCCTGAAGATCCACAGAGCAGTGTGACCCCAACCTTCAGGGTTACCTTATTGCAGCACAGACAGTCACAAACCAGGGCTGGGAGCCGAAGATCGGGAGCTGTGGGTACAGTGAGCCTCACCCTTCCTGGATTCCACACGGGCAAGTGCACTGACTTGCTGAAACTTATTACCTCCACCTTGATTCTCATTTTCCCGGTCACTCACACATGTGTGCAGAGCAGGGAAGACATCTGAATCCCTCAACACGTGCATTCCCAGGTGAGGTGAACGAGGTGCTGTTTCAGCTCTCACACAATGAACATGGGTCCTTTTCATGACCTGACTGTGCCACGTTTTCCCCATTTCTGTGGTTTTTGCTGGTGATTTTTCTGTTCAGAATGGGGCTTCCGCACTGATGGCTCAGTGGTAAAGAATCCACCTGCAATTCAGGAAACATAGGAGATGCAGGTTTGATCCTTGGGGCAGGAAGATGCCCTGGAGAAGGAAATGGCACCCCTCTCCAGAATTCTTGCCTGGAAAATTCCATGGGCAGAGGAGCCTGGTAGGCTACAGTCCATGGGGCTGCAAAGAGCTGGACATGACTGAGCGACTAAGCACACTTTTCAGTTCAGAACAACTCTCAGAACAGCACTGAAGAGCCGTCTCATTTTCCTAAGGGCAAGAAGCCCATGATGTGCCTTGGGGAGAAAATGCATTGTTGGATAAGTATCATTCAGGGATGAATTATTGTGCCGCCGGCTGTGTGTTCAGTGTTAACAAATCAATGAAATATGTTAAATAAGGTGTTTTAAAACAAAGTCACATAAAACAAGGACCTGTTGATCAGCTAATGAAAATATTGTGACCAGAGACTCCCAGGAACTGAACCCTGTATTTCCCCAGGAGCAATAGTTCAATATTCTCTAATCCATTGTTCACAGTGACTTTATAGAATACAACTCCAGCAAATAGTAAGAACTGACTACATTTTGGTGTGAAGCACAGTTCGGGGTTGGATGCAATGGGAGGAGCTGGAGAGACACAAACAGGGAATTTTCTCCAACAGCAGGGCAGGAGCAGGCCTAGATTTTACACTCTGGTGCCTGTGAGAAGAAAGGATCAAAAGAAGGATTTTGGCAAATGGAGTCTGGTTTAAAATTACACTTTAAATGTAATTTTAATGTAGGTACATTTTACCTACATCAGCCAGCCACACACAACTTGTAGGTTCACATAGACTTCTGAAAGTATGATCCTGTGTGTGTGTTGTGGACTGAATTATGCCCCTTACTCCAAATTCAGATATTGAAACCCCAACCTCAGATGTGATGGTAGTAGGAGGTATGGCCTTTGAGAGATAATTTGATTTGAATGTGACCATGAAGAAGCCGTCATCATGTCATTTAGTTCAGTTCAGTTCAGTCGCTCAGTCGTGTCCAATTCTTTGCAACCCCATGGACTGCTGCATGCCAGGTTGCCCTGTCCATCACCAACTTCAGGAGCTTGCTCAAACTCATGTCTATAGAGTCAGTGATGCCATCCAACCATCTCATTTTATCATGGCATTAGCACCCAAATAGAAAAGGCTGTTTCCCTCTTTCTACAATGTGAGGACACGGTGAAGGCAGCTGTCTATAAGCCAGAAGAGAGTTCTCATGAGAAATCTACCATGCTGCCTCCTTGATCCTGGACTTCTAGCCTCCAGAACTATAAAAATATACATTTTTGTTGTTTAAGTCTCTAGGTCTATGGTATCCTGTTATGGCCACCTGAGCAGACTAAGGCAGTATGCAGACTCTAAAATTTTTAAAGGTGATTTCAGAGAAGACTCAGACAGACACCTTTTTTTTCTTTTTGATTGGGATAAAAATCATTTTGGGTATTGGATATATGGTCATCTTTCTACCAAAAAAATTACGTGATGAAATTTTCTAATCTGAATTATTTCCTTTAATTAATTAAACACAATCACATTCACATTCAAACACCTCTCCTGATTTTGGAACACATTAAAAAGAGCAATGACTTGGGAGGCAGGTGATTTGAGTTCAAGCCCCAATTTGCCACTGGCTAAATGGCACCTTTGTGCCTCAGTCCCTCAAGGCTTAAGTGAGGACAATGTTATGTCAGCTCCACCCAGATCACAGGGTCATTGCTGTGAAATGAAGAGACCGCAGATGTAAAAATAAAAAAGTTAAAAGGCTATATAGATGCAAAGTATGAACATGGCAGAAATAGAAATTGCTTCTAAATTGCTGGGAATCCAAGCCTGAAATAATTCTTGGAAGCAAGAAAGTCATTTGGGACTTGATAAGTGTTACATTGCTCTTTATGGTTCAAGAACACCAGAGGAACTAAGACATGTTACTAAGGAAATTCGTTCCCACCACTTGATAATAGTCACTTTTATGGAACTCCACTTTTACTGTCATCTGTATGACAAATATGCCCCTATGCAAACTGTGTCCAGCTTCAGCTGAAATTCTAGGAAAAAAAGAAAAGTTAGAAAGTGAAGTGGCTAACAAATTAATTTATCCTGTCCACATGTATCTGTGTCTCCATTATGTGCTAAGAATTGTTGGAAATGTTTGAGGAGGCATAGGTCAAATTCCTGCCTTTGAGAAGATAACAATGCAGCTGAGAACAAGAGAATGACACCAAGCGCTGCTAAATAGAGCTGGAAGTCGCAGAAGAGATGCCACTGGTAGATATGTGACAAGTGCTGACAGGATGTCAAGATTTCAGAGAAGGAAGAGATGAGTGAAGGCTGAACCTGTCATTGAATTTCTTTTTGAAAAGAAGGGACTCGAGTTGGGACTTGATGACTGACTAGGATTCGGATGGGAAAAGAGAACCAGGCTGGCTTTGCAAGGGGAAAGCGTAGGGGTCAGGAAGTCATATGCAAATCAACTGGCTGGAATGGGCTGGGAGGAACCTTCATGGATAATGCAACCACAACATAGCTGGGTTCAGTCTGGGCTCAGTCTGGGCTCTTGAAGACCCTGCTTAAAGAACTGAGGCCGCAGTCCTCATTGCTGCTGCCTTTTAGGTCACAGGGTCTTCAAAGTGCATGGCCCTTCAATTCATTCAGTTCAGTAGCTCAGTCATGTTCGACTCTTTGCGACCCCATGAATTGCAGCATGCCGGGCCTCCCTGTCCATCACCAACTCCCGGAGCTTACTCAAACTCATGTCCATTGAGTCGGTGATACCACCCAACCATGCCCACAATAATTTCCATGGAACCTTGATACCTTCTGAGGACTTCCCTGGTGGCTGAGCTGGTAAAGAATCTACCTGCAATGCAGGAGACCTGGGTTTGATCCCTGGGTTGGAAAATCCCCTGAAGAAGGGAATGGTTACCCACTCCAGTATTCTGGCCTGGAGAATTCCAGGACTGTATCGTTCATGGGGTCCCAAAGAATTGGACATGACTGAGTGACTTTCACTTGATACTTTTTGAAGATCAGTAGGTCTTGCCCCTAAAATAAAAACTTATGGCCAGAAATGTTTAGGAAACATGATATACAGAGATGTTCAATACACATGAGTAGATTCACCAGATTGATTTTGGTAACTCTGACCCATTCCTTATCCCTTTTTATAAGATTTAAAGATTCTCTAGGGCTTCCCCCTTGGCTCAGATGATAAAGAATTCACCTGCAATGCAGGATATGTGGGTTCAATACCCGGGTCAAGGAGATCCTCTGGAGAAGGGAATGGCTACCCACTCCAGTATTCTTGCTTGGAGAATTTTATGGACAGAGGAGTCTGGTGGACTACAGGCTTCCCTGGTGGTTCAGACAGTAAACAACCTGCCTGCAATGCAGGAGACCTGAGTTCAATCCCTGGGTTGAGAAAATAACCTGGAGAAGAAAATGGCAACTCACTCCAGTATTCTTGGCTAGGAAATCCCATGGACAGAGAAGCTGGGCAGGCTATAGTCCATGGGGTGGGTCACAAAGAGTGAGACACTGAGCAATTAACACTTTGAAAGATTCTATGACTGCAGGATGCAACACCAAAGCACTCAGCTGAATGAAAGCAAAATTCTGTCACATACAGCTCCAAAGGAGACAAGACTGCCATTCAGGACTGTGTAGCGGGCTGCACCCGAGACAGGATGACAGCAAACTAGAGATGTCAAGGCAGCTTATATGTGACAAGCAGGCTGGGGTTTGCAAAGTTTCACAGACTTTCTGTGAACTGGTTAGTTTGAATAACTTTGTGGGCTCTGGAGCCTAGGGTTTGTCCATCGTTTGGCACCTGACCCCGGGCGACTGGGATGAGTGTGCAATGGCCAAAAGTGTGAGATCTTGGTAGGGAAAAGGCTTGGGATGTGGACTTCATCAAGGGAAACTGACCAGCCTCTAGACAGGTCTTCCAAATTCTAAAAGCAACAGCAGCAAAATTTATCAGTCTTTTTTGTGATCTCTGTAAAATTTAGGGACTAGCAGCCTGGTAACTATATTACTGAGTCCCTAAAGGACAGAGCTCTGATAAGATGCTGCCCTGGAAGGACAATTATCTAAGAAAGAAGAGACAGAAGGGAGAGCAGTTCTACTATTGTCTTTCCAGCTAGCAGCAGGAGCACATGCAAAGGGATCAAAGATTTCCAGAGAGCTTTCTGAACTTTTGTCTCAGGGCTGGAGATGGTGGTGGCATCTCCAACTTTCAAACTTTGATGACCCTTGGATCTCTTGGAACCTTCACCTGACCTTGGCAGCTCCAGCCCTTTCAGGGGATTGTAAGTTGCTTGTCTCCCTTCAGTTCAGTTCAGTTCAGTTCAGTTGCACAGTTGTGTCTGACTCTTTGCGACCCCATGGACCATAGTCAGTCCTTTTCTACTGGAATCCTCATGTGGCTGCTGCTGTCTTGACTGGACCCCAACAGTATGGCATAAGTAAACTTCTGAGAAGTCTTGCTAGGAGACAAGACAACATAAATTAGCATTTCCCACATACTTGATCACAGAAACTGTCTCTCCTCCCTCTAAACCCTGCCCCACCCCAAACACTTTCCAATATCCTGGGGAACTTGTTTTCCATGGTCCACCTTTTGAAGAACACCCAAGGGTTTGTAGACTGAGCACTAAGGAATCCAGAAATAAGGGCATCATCTCAGCTGTGTGACCTTGGATAATTCACATCTGCTTTCTGGCTTTTAGTTTCATGCGATCTAAGGAAGT
This sequence comes from Moschus berezovskii, assembly GCF_049115385.1. Lineage (NCBI taxonomy): Eukaryota > Metazoa > Chordata > Mammalia > Artiodactyla > Moschidae > Moschus > Moschus berezovskii. Next base: position 47,287,413 of record NC_142474.1, on the reverse strand, counting down.
ATTGGATGAAGTTCACCAGCAGGAGTTGTCCCAGCTTTAACATGTTTTGATTCTGTGAGAAATGGTGTCCTTAAAAAAAAACAACAACCATTGTTCAGGTAGTAAAGGCAGAAACAACAGCAACAACAAACCCACTGTACAGTATTTTGTTTTGCCTTCTCTTTCTTTCTGGCTTAATTAGCTTGGATATTTTGAGATTTGAGCTAGGAAAATGCATTAAGGCAAGAAAAGGAAATAAAAAGTATCAGTTCAGTTTAGTTCAGTCACTCAGTCGTGTCCGACTCTCCGCGACCCCATGAATCACAGCATGCCAGGCATCCCTGTCCATCACCAACTCCCGGAGTTCACGCAAACCCATGTCCACAGAGTCAGTGATACCATCCAGCCATCTAATTCTCCGTCGTCCCCTTCTCCTCCCGCCCCCAACCCCTCCCAGCATCAGAGTCTTTTCCAGTGAGTCAACTCGTCGCATGAGGTGGCCAAAGTATTGCAGTTTCAGCTTTAGCATCAGTCCTTCCAATGAACACCCAGGATCGATCTCCCTTAGAATGGACTGGTTGGATCTCCTTGCAGTACAAGGGACTCTCAAGAGTCTTCTCCAACACCACAGTTCAAAAGCATCAATTCTTCAGCAATCAGCTTTCTTCACAGTCCAACTCTCACATCCATACATGACCACGGGAAAAACCATAGCTTTGACTAGACGGACAACATGTTTTCTGCAAATAAAGTCTTATCCCTTTTTCCCCAAAAGATATCAGTATTGGGAAAAAGGGATAAGACTTTATTTGCAGAAAACATGTTGTATATATAGAAAATCTAAAGGAATTGACTTCTAGAAAAAATAAGTTAATTTATCAAGGTCAAGGTCACAAGATAGAGGTGAATATAAAAAGGTCAAATGTATTTCTATGCCAGAAACAAATAGTAGGAAAATGATAGTAAAAATAACAATATTCATATTAGTATAAAAATATGAAGTCTAATAAAAGGTGTTCAAGATCTCTATGCCTAAAGCTACAAATATTGCTGAGAGAAATTGAAGATGTCCTAAATAAGTAGAGTTGGACACAACTGAGCAACTGAACTGAACAAGTAAAAGTGAAATGCCATGTTATGAACTGGAAGACTCAATATTGTTTAAAATGATAATTCTCTCTAAACTGATTTATAGCTCTGAGCCTATATTAAGATTCAAACACAATTTTTATAGTTTATAAACTCAAAAATTTTATGAAAGTGAAAAATCTTATAATTTTGTCAAAATGAGTAAAATTGGAGGATTTATACTACTTGGCCGGAGAAGGCAATGGCAAGCCACTCCAGTACTCTTACCTAGAAAATCCCATGGATGGAGGAGCCTGGTAGGCTGCAGTCCGTGGGGTCGCTAAGGGTCGGACACGACTGAGCGACTTCACTTTCACTTTTCACTTTCACACATTGAAGAAGGAAATGGCAGCCCGCTCCGGTGTTCTTGCCTGGAGAATCCCAGGGATGGGGGAGCCTGGTGGGTTTCCATCTATGGGGTCACAGAGTCGGACACGACTGAAGTGACTTAGCAGCAGCATACTACTTGACTTCAAGACATTATTACTATAAACCTATAGCACTCAAGACAGTGAAGTAATGATTGACATGTAAATAAATGGTACAAAATAGACAGCCTAGAAGCACAGTGGTAAATATATGGTGGAATGCTTCTAAACAAAGGACTCAATAAAGAAAATCTTTTCAACAAACGATGAAATAACTGGCCATCTGCAATTTTGTGATTTAGAAGAATTATATCTCTGGTCATTCAGGTGATCAAAATATATTTCTCATACGTATTTGATCTTCATTCAGGATTCATGGTCCACAGCTAACCAGACCTTTATCGTTTCCTAAGCAAAAGAACAATGGGAGCAGATTTTGCCCTCATATTTTATCTCTTGTCCTCAGTTTCTGAAAAGACTTCAGAATGGTAAAGATGAGATGAGTGTCTTTATTTGTTATTTGTAAGAAGCCCATTTCCACCATAAGGTTTATGGTAACCAGTTGACTTTTGGAACACATCTAAAGAGGGGGGCTGGTTGTCAGGGAAACCAACCAGGAATAGAAGGTTCAACCTTTAAGTCCACACTTTCTGGGGAGGGGAGAGAGCAAAGTGAGTTTGACTCAATCACCAGTAGCAGATGACTCAATCAACCATACCTATGTAATAATGAAGCCTCCACAAAAACTCAAAAGGAGGGGGTTTGGAGAGCCCCCTCTCCAAACATGCAGAAATTTGGGGAGAGTGGTAAACTCAAAGAGAGCATGGAAACTCTGTCCCCTCTTTTTTCTCATTTTCTGGTTCTTTTTCTGGCTTTGTTTCATCCTTTTTACCATGATCTCCACCTGCTTCCCTTATGTTTTTCCCCCCTACTCTCTCTAGACTTCAGAAAAGGAAGGGATATAATCTTGACCACAGATCACTCTTTCCGGGAAATTCATTGCTTTGTAATGCTCCACTAAATCTCTGATAATGGACAAGTATTTTAGGGAAAGGCCACAGGTAAGCAGAGACATGACTGAATAAACATACCAAGTGAGCGAAAGTTGCTCAGTTGTGTCTGACTCTTTGCGACCCCATGAACTATACAGTCCATGGAATTCTCCAGGCCAGAACACTGGAGTGGGTAGCCAGGGGATCTTCCTGACCCAGGGATCAAACCCAGGTCTCCTGCATTGCAGGCAGATTCTTTACCATCTGAGCTCCCAGGGAAGCCCATTCCAAAGAAGTGCCCCAACAGGGTATCACCTCTGGTGCATGTTCCACAAACCATTTAAAGATTACTCACAGGACACCTGGCTTGTTCCATCTCAGGGAGTTTTAAGTATTAATTAATAAGTGATTAGTTCAGCCTCACAAGTTATCGCTCTAATAAAATGGATGTTGAAGCACGTATCTCAACCAATTTGAGTATGTTATTGCTATTCTAACAGACCTCTTTAATTCGACAACTGAGAAGCATGAAATGTAGTTTAATAGACATAATTTGATGATGTAAAATTGTTATCTGGTGTGAGCCATTCATCTTTATTAATACATCTCAGGTCATGGGAAAATGACTCTTTAATTCGACCTACAAAGGCTGTTTGCTTTTCTTCCTGGTCTTCTGACACAACTTAGCAGCTGAACAACAACAATAAAAGTCCTCTAAACTACCAGTGCTGAGAAACCAGGGGAGAGGTTTTTCTGACTCAGTCTTTGTTATCAACTCTGCTGTTGGGCAAGCCAGACCATCTTGTCAGGCTGGATGGTCTGCTGATGTGCATGTCTTAACTGCACAATAAAATCAAGCTCTGGGCAGAGAAACTCAGTTTTATGTCTCATGTGTATCCCCATAGTGTCTAAAAGTTACAATTAACAATTCGAACTAGATTAAAAATTAAATTTCAATCACTGAATTGAATCAAAAACAAAATCAGAAGACTTTCATGTGGAAGTCCTGTGAGTTCACATAAACTATAGGTAATTTATTAAATCATGTGTATTTCTTTGTGTAGTGGTTCCCATTTCAATTATTCTTAGAGAACTAGCAGTCTCATAGCCTCTTTCCTAGACCCTCCACTGGCTTCCTAACATGACCACCATCCAGCCCTGACATGCTCTTGCCTCATTCACCTGCTTTTGAGTTTCCACCATCGTCTTTGTCATTCATAAAATCCCCGGTCAAGATTCTTTCCATTTTGGCCTATTCTTTGATTCCTAGTGTTATCATTCATGACCCTTTGGAAGTTGCTTTTCAGAGAAATTTTGATAATTAAATAGAATTTATATTTTCTTAAAGTACACTAATTTAAAGAGAAAAAAAGAAACATTTTATTGATCAATTTTAAAAAGTACATTAATTTAGTCATAACCATTTCTTTTGTTCTTTAAGGATTTAATGTTATTCATTTTTTTTGCTGCCTATTGGCCAAGTCAGTAAAACTTTGCTTTATTCTGATTTTGAACATTAAAAGGGGCAGCATGACAATGATGGAAATGAAAATTAATTGGGAAGGAAATGCCCCAGGTTCTCATTTCCCTCTGCTGATAACTTAGCTTTCTCTATGACCATGGACAAGTTTCTAAACCTCTCAAAATCTTGCTTTACTTACCTATAAATCGAAGATAATTATACCTCCTAGGATTGCTGTTAAAATCAATTGGGGATAACTGATGTGAAAATGCTTTAAAAAAAGTAAGAGTTCTGTACTAAACCACGATTAGCAATGTAGTCATGCATGACAGCCTGAAATATTGGCCTTTACCTTCAGGGAGGGTTTGTATAAAAGTTACCTGCATCTCTAATTAGGTGACTGTCCTTTAGTGCCTCAGTCCCCAAAGTTCAAAACCAAGCTGAGCATCTGCCTGCAAAACCTGCTATTTGACTTGTTTCATAACATGGCCAATTGTGTCGCTATCCTTGTTGCCCAATCTTAAAATGAAGCTATTTTTGACTTGGGTGGCCATGTCCCAATTTGGATAGAATCATTCTGGTTTACATCTGGTGACTCTGTATATTAGTTTCTAAACACTACAAGGTAGGCAGTTTAAAACAATAGGAATATTTTTTCTTAAAGCTCTGGAGACGAGACATCCAGAACTAGGTGTCAGCTAGAAACTCCAATACTTTGGCCACCTCATGCGATGAGCTGACTCACTGGAAAAGACTCTGATGCTGGGAGGGATTGGGGGCAGGAGGAGACAGGGATGACAGAGAATGAGATGGCTGGATGGCATCACCGACTCGATGGACATGAGTTTGAGTGAACTCCGGGAGTTGGTGATGGACAGGGAGGCCTGGCGTGCTGTGATTCATGGGGTCGCAAAGAGTCGGACACGACTGAGTGACTGAACTGAACTGAACTGAAGGGAAAATCTATTGCATGTCTCTCTCCATCTTCTAGAATTCACCAGGAATCCCTGGTGCTTGTGGACACATGGCTCCCATCTCTGCCTCCTTGTTTACATGGTGTGTTCACATGGTGTTTTCACATGGTGTCGCTTGCCTCTTATAAGGGTGCCAGTCACCGAGTTTAGAGCCACACTAACTCAGGGTGGCCTCTTCTTGGATTAAAATCCTATTTCCAAATGATTAAGACTTGAAGGTGTCTTTTCAAGAAACATAATCCTTTTTATTGGGCTTCCTTGGTGGCTCAAATGGTAAAAAATCTGCCTGCAATATGAGACCAGGGTTCAGTTGCTGGGATGGGAAGATCCCCTGGAGAAGGGAATGGTTACCCAATCCAGTATCTTCTGGCCTGGAGAATTGCGTGGACAGAGGAGCCTGGCTTGTCAACTAACTCCTCATCCCCAGGTTGAACCACGAGCCGTCTGCATGGCAGGTCAGCCTCTTCAATGGTCTATTTGCCTAAGGTAAAAATCATTCATCCTTTGAGTGATATATAATTTGGAATTCATGTATTTCAATCTCTCCTCCTATGGGGATAATACCTTGGACTATGACATATTCTGCTGCTTTTTTTTAAGACTAATTTGAGTACATACCATGGTTGTTGATGAGCATTCTTACATCCTTGGAACTTCTTTTTAAATTTTTGAATGAAGAGTAGGATGAGGAAAAGAATTGGAAAAAGAGGTGGGACAATCAGCCCAAGTTCAAACATTTGCAAATTATTTAAAAAATAGAATGGTAATGTGTTTCTTTGGGTAAATATCAGAATGTTGAATAAAGGACACTCATGATGTTCTTACCTAAACTTTTTAGCTTTTAACAACTTGGTCTAGCTTGGTTTGTGTTCGTAGAAATCTGTGAGATCATGTGAAAGAAGGCTATTTCAGAACCTGAGTGAGTTCTGAGCCAGAGACTGTGGGAGGCACACATGACGTCTGTCTGCTCTTTCCTTCTTGTGACTAAAATGCTAGTATTTTTGACTGACTTAAACTTCCAGAGATAGAAGAAAATTTGAGCGGTTTCTAAACAGGCAGTCTGCCCTGAATTCTGCTACATATATACATAACAGGTCACCAACAGGCAGGGCATGATGGCTGACTGTTTTTTAAAAAACCTACAAAAGATTCCACATTTCTTTTTAGATTCCACATATAAGGGATGTCATATGCTATTTCTCCTCCTCTGTCTGATTTCACTCAATATGACACTCTCTAGGTCCATCCATGTTGCTTCAGATGGCATTATTACTTGATATAAATGAATTTACTTACAAAACAGAAAGAGACTCAGAAAACAAACTTGTGATTGCCAGGGAGAAGGGATAGTTAGGGAGTTGGGGATGGTCATGTACACACCGCTGTATTTAAAATGAATAATCAACAGGGACCTACTGTATAGCATATGGAACTCAACTCAATGTTATATAGTGGCCTGCATGGGAGTGGGGTTTGAGGGAGAATGGATACATGTAAATGTATGGCTGAGTCTCTTCGCTGTCCACCTGAAACTATTAAAATATTGTTAGTTGGCTATACTCCAACACAATACAATGCTTCCCTTATGGCTCAGCTAGTCAAGAATCCGCCTGAAATGCGGGAGACCTGGGTTTGATCCCTGGGTTGGGAAGATCCCCTGCAGAAGGGAAAGGCTACCCACTCCAGTATTCTGGCTTGGAGAATTCCATGTCCATGGGGTCACAAAGAGTTGGACAATGACTGAGTAACTTTTACTTTTCACTCCAATAGAAAATTAAAAAAAATTTTTTTTTAATCTTCAAAAGAAAGGTGGTATGTTTCTCTTATTAGTACCTCAAAATGAATGCTTGTGAGAGAGCCAGCAAGCTCTGTGTGAAGCCCATTATGTTTAATTGTGTTAAAAATAGAATTAAGAAAAGAAACATCTTTTGGGGAATAGGTTTAGGATGGACTGGAAGATTCTGACATGGTTAGTGTTCATCTTTGGCATTTGGAGCTAAGTACGTTAAACCAGTTAAGCTTCAAAGGACAGGAAACTGACTGCATTATATTCTGGGGTGATTTTCTTTCAGTTCAGTTCAGTTCAGTTGCTCAGTCGTGTCCGACCCTTTGTGACCCCATGAATCACAGCATGCCAGGCCTCCCTGTCCATCACCAACTCCCGGAGTTCACTCAAACTCATGTCCATCAAGTCGGTGATGCCATCAAGCCATCTCATTCTCTGTCATCTCTGTCTCCTCCTGCCCCCAATCCCTCCCAGCATCAGAGTCTTTTCCAGTGAGTCAACTCATCGCATGAGGTGTCCAAAGTATTGGAGTTTCAGCTTTAGCATGAGTCCTTCGAATGAACACCCAGGATTGATCTCCTTGAGAATGGGCTGGCTGGATTTCCTTGCAGTCCAAGGGACTCTCAGAGTCTTCTCCAGCACCACAGTTCAAAAGCATCAATTCAGGTTACCATCTTTCTAAATTCCATAACCTGAAACCTGAACCCTGTATAAGAGACTGCAAAAGAGACATAGGTATATAGAACAGTCTTTGGGACTCTGTGGGAGAGGGTGAAGGTGGGATGATTGGGGAGAATGGAATTGTAGCATGTATATTATCATAAGTAACCAGTCCAGGTTCGACGCATAAATTTTCCTCTGTTCAAAAAAAAAAAAAAAAAAAGAATGGTAATAATAAAAAAAAAAAAATAAATAAATAAAAGCATCAATTCTTCAGCGATCAGCTTTCTTCACAGTCCAACTCTCACATCCATACATACCACTGGAAAAACCATAGCCTTGACTAGATGGACCTTGGTTGGCAAAGTAATGTCTCTGCTAAATCACTGGAGCAAAGAGGTTTTCTTAAAAGAAAAGAAGGTAAGCAGGAAAAGGGAGAAAGAACCCTTTCTGTTGTAGTCAGAGGAAATGTTAACAGGAAGGGCTGGGGATGACCTCTCCAAGGAAGGAAGTGAGCAAATGAAGGCTCTCTCAGACCTACACCTGCAGTCACTGAGTGGCTGAACCTTGTGTCTGGGTTCTCATTCTTCTAGTACATTACAAGGAGGGTAGAAAAATTCTTACCATGGTGAGCTCCAGGATGATTAGAAATAGGTGAAGTTTGGTATGAGAAAGATAACAAATTGTAGCACTGGTCTTTTATTTTTTCGTTTTTTTTTTTTTTTTTTAATGTGAACCATTTTCTTAAAGTCTTTATTTGTTACAGTATTGCTTTTTTGTTTGTTTGTTTTGGTTATTTTGGCCTCCAGGCATGTGAGACCTTAGCTGCCCAATTAGGGATCGAACATGCACCCCTTGAATTGGAAGGCAAAGTCTTACCCACGGGACCACCAGGGAAGTTCCTGTAGCATTGGTCTTGACTGTATCTTAATCTGTGTACTTGTGTTTTTTGCATGGTAATTAGACATAGTGAAAATACAATGCTAATTATGCAAATAAATAATTATATCTTAAAGGAAGTACACAGGTGACAGGATGGCAGGCCCTCTTCCTTCCAGCTTTCTCTCTTCTTATCTTGCTAAGAAATACTCTCAGGTTGGGGGTTGGCCCTTACAGCTGAAGCTGGCTCCACCCTCACCTGTGTGGGAGGACCACCTGCACAGTCTAGGAGGAAACAAAAGCTTGTAACGCTCATACTGTAAACCTGGATCTCGGTGCATTTGATTGCAGAAGTCAGGCTGCTAGCTGTCAGCACACGAGTCCTAAGATCAATGCAGAGAAGGGAAAAATGTCATTTTCCTTTTTTAGAAGAAACTTTCTGCTTTTTAGATATTTATAAATAAGGGATCTTCCAGAAGCAGCACAAAAAAACGATAAGTGAAGAAAGGGCCACATCAATGCAAACATTTTTTTCTGGAAAATAGATTCCTACCAAAATTTTTATTTTCCAACCAAAACTTTTCTTTTCCATTATTTTGTCTTTTCTCATTGGAAGGAAGCTTTGAGAAAATGCTGTTACCTTCTGGAGAGCCGTGAAGCAAACAGAAACTGATTTAAAAATGCAGCTTCTCATGTGGTTGATAATGTTTGTTCAGCCCAGTCAAAGTGAAGTGAAAGTTGCTCAGTCCTGTCTGACTCTTTGCAACCCCATGGACTATACAGGCCATGGATTTCTCTAGACCAGAATATGGGAGTGGGTAGTCTTTTCCTTCTCCAGGGAATCTTTCCATCCCAGGGATTGAACCCAGGACTCCTGCATTGCAGGTGGATTCTTTACCAACTGAGCTATCAGGGAAGCCCCAGGATAAGAGCCTCTTAATTGGCAGGTGATGATATCCCAGGGGAACTGACAGCTGAGAAATCCAAAAGCTACAGGTAAAATAACTACCTCCTCTGTCTCTTTCCACCATCTTCCTCCCCCCACTACCCCCTCACCATCCAGTATCCTGATGAGCAGAGGATGTTCTAATACAAAGAGTACACAGATCTTACAGGAGGGGCATTGAGGGCCAAAGGCAGTGATTATGCTAATCTTTGTACTAATAGGAAAAGGAGTGATTCTAGGTCTACTTGCAGATATAGATAAAACAGTGCAGACTTGAAAAAAGCACAATCTGAAGGTTGTGAATAAAATTTTATTTAGGGGAAAATGAGGACTATAGCCTAGGAGACAGTACCTCAGATAGTTCTGAGAAACTGCTCCAAAGAGGTAAAGGAGAAAGGTCAATATTATGTGATTCTGGTGAAGGGGGAGTACGTACAATCCAGCACGTATTTTTTGCATACGATTTCTGCTGGTCATGAGGAGCAGACATCACCATGAAGGAAGTTAGAGCTTTCCTAGATATGAGGAGATACAAGAAGTGGGCTCATAAAATGAGCTCCTGAAAACACATAACTATCTGAAGACCTGAAAAGTGAAAGTGAAGTCATTCAGTCCTGTCCGACTCTTTGCAACCCCATGGACTATAGCCTGCACCAGGCTTTTCCATCCATGGGATTTTCCAGGCTAGCCCTGGTGGCTCAGAGGTTAAAGCGTCTGCCTCCAATGCGGGAGACCCGGGTTCGATCCCTGGGTCGGGAAGATCCCCTGGAGAAGGAAACGGTAACCCACTCCAGTATTCTTGCCTGGAGAATCCCATGGACGGAGAAGCCTGTAGGCTACAGTCCACGGGGTTGCAAAGAGTCGGACACGACTGAGCGACGGAACGGAACGGACGGAACGGAAAGTACCAGAGTGGGTCGCCATTTCCTTCTCCAGATCTTCCTGACCCAGGATGGAACCCAGGTCTCCTGCATTGCAGGCAGACACTTTACCCTCTGAGCCACCAGGGAAGCTATCTGAAGACCTGTCCTGCCAGTTCCCTGCTTCCCCAGAGCACAGAGTGCCTTATTTCTGCTCTCCACCCTGAGCTCCTTTCAAGGGGTGTTGAAGTTCAGCAGCTGCAGCGGCACGTTATTTAATCCAGGCAGAGGTAGATGGCAAATGCCCATGGCAGATAGTCGACAGCAGTATCATGGTAGCTTATTGATGAAACACTGACAAAGATTCTTTGCTTGGCCAAACTTTGATCAGGCCTCCTGAGCCCTTTCCCTAGCCCCCAGAAAAGACCCATCTGTGTGCTTTTGTAGAAACCAATTTCGGCAAAAATCCATCTAAGTCAGTTTAGGAAGAATTCTCCACGGTCAAATTCCTCATCCCTACCATCCCCTCCTGCACCCCAGATGGTAATTGATCACCCTGTCCTGCCTTTAGCAAGAATCCTATTGGGTCAGCTCAGCCAGCATCCTCCCAGACTTGATATCTCCTCTTAGTAACCTTCCACCCCCTCCCCACAACTTGCTCCTTGATTTAAAAATCCCCACTTGTTCTGGTTGTATTCAGTCAGAATCTAGCCCAGTTCTAACCTGGGCTCCCTCTTCCTTTCTTGCCATTGTTTATTGAATAAAATCTGTCTTCTTTAACTTCTCTCCAGCTGTTTTTTCTTTGACAAGACTAGCGCTCTTCAGGTAAGATTTGCATCAGCTTTCCATTAACACACCAGTGTTTGCTCTGTGACCGTTCATGGGGACAGCATCCTTTTCAGACAAATTCCCTGCTTTCGTGTTGAGCCTGCACAGTGTGAGCTGGGGAGGCGCTGGCCAAGAGGTCAGCCCTGCAGCCTCTTTCCTGCAGCCCTGAAAAATGAGAACCCTGGTCTACACCAACCGTGGAGAACATGGGTGAGTTTGGGAACTGCATCCAGGAATGCTGCTGGAGTGATGTCAGTGTGAGGACTGAGCCTCAGCAATCAATCACCTTCCGTTCAGTTCAGCTCGGTCGCTCAATCGTGTCCGACTCTTGGCGACCCCATGAATCACAGCACGCCAGGCCTCCCTGTCCATCACCAACTCCCAGAGTTCACTCAAACTCATGTCCATTGAGTCGGTGATGCACATTCCAATTGGACTGAAGTCATGTTAACTGTGTCCAGTCCATTTTCACTGCTGTTCCCATGCCAAACTGCATTTTCAGCCAGTGTGCTCAAAACAAAGAGCTAACAAGCTGAACTGAGAAACTCCCCTTCCTGCTCAACAGCTGCCCCCAAACTGACAATTGTGTCAAGAAAACAATGGCTCACAATAGAATAACTCAGAGAAGCAGTTTGCATCGCACTTGCTCTGCCCTTGGAAATTTAAGTTTGTATTCTATTTCTTTTGTTTGCTTTAAAATTAATTGTGTAACATTGACCACTGTTCTCTTTCATTTGAGATCACTTATTGCCTGCTTTTGAGTGTTAAAATGTCCCCTTTCTCTTATGAACTGATGTTTACAGTGAAGCTGAATCCAGCCTCTGCAGCCCGACACTGAATTAAATCTTGGAGGCAGAGTTTTGGGTGAAGAAGAAAAAAATAGTTTTATTGTGTTACCAGCAAAGAGGGCCACAGTGGTCAAATCCTGTCAAAACTGTGCCCCTGACCTGGATGGGATAGTGAGGAGTTTTGTAGAAATGTTTCATAGAGGGCATGATCAGCTCATGGACATACTTCTGATTGGTTGGTGGTGAAGTAATTGGGAGTCAGAATCATTACTCTTCTGGTTCCAACTGATCTGGGGTCTATGTGTTTGTGGGCAGCACTCATTCTACCTGATAGGAGTTTCAGTATCTGCAAAACAACTCAAAGATGGATTCTTTACCACTGAGCCACTAAAGAAACCTATTCGAAATATTATTTTAACATGTAATCAACATAAAATTTGTTATTAATGGGATATTTTACATTCTTTTTTTTCATACCGAGCAGATGAAATCTAGTTAGTCTTTTGCTCTTGCTACTCCTCTGAAGTTGGACTAGACATCTTTCACGTGCTCTAACAGCCCCAGCTGTCTCATAACTACTGTATTGGACTATGCGGCTCTAAGGAGTTGCAAGGTTTAAAATAGAGGGTTTCTAGCCTCATAGAGAGGAGATTAAAAATGTACATTATTATCATTTAAGGCAATAGGAAAGAACAAGTGCACAAAATGGGACTAAGCCTCGCCCTGTGAAACTCCTTGTACTATTTGTATCTGTGGGGATTTGGGACGCTTCTGTGGGGATGGGGAATATCTGGGGCAGATGAAAGGTGAGTAATGGGAGAGGCAGATAAAAAGGATTCCACATGGGAGGACTAACTGGAGCGATTTAAATACCCAGTACTCAAACAAAGAGCCCGAGGATCCCAGCCTGTTCCTCTCATATGCTCACCACTACCTCGTATCAGCCTGCACTCAGGGAGGCTTCTTCTCGTTGAAATCACAGTAGGATGGCCTTTCATTTCCTACCTCTGCGGTGCCCTCACCTGCATCTCTGCCTTAAGAAAGGATGGGGAGGCTTCTGTCCGCATCCTTAGTTCCTTTCTTGGCCACTCAGCTGAGGGAAAGCAGCTGACTTCTATACCTGTGCTTTTGTACTTTTAGTTATCTTTACCCCCTCTACTGGTTATTCATTCTTTGAATGAAACTTGCCTTGTTCAAGTAACTGGGGTGGCTTTTGTTTCCTGTTTGAACATTGACCAATATTCTCATTCACTCTCTCTCTCTTTAAAAATTACTGCTGTTCTGCTTGTTGTTTTTATTCAATTTTAGAAAGGAGGCATTTAGAACATGCCTCTATTTGCTCTGGCTTCACTGTGTGTGCAGCAGACTTGCTCATGCTCCACTCATGTGCCTTGGGCCTCAGGGCTTCATTGTAGCCACCTACTTCCAGTTGATGACATCTGACATATGACAAGTTGCATATGAAAGGAATGATCTCAGTGAACCCAGACTCTTGCATCTTCTCATACATAGAAAAGTGTTAAATTCCTTCAAGTGGGCATCTTGTTTTCTTTAAATAACAGCAACCTTTTGATGTTCAGATTACCTCCCTTTTTTTGCAAAACTTGTTTAAATCAGCCCCTTCCCTTCCTTGCCTCTTCAGAGCAGTTCTCTCAGGGTTACTTGAGATGCTGTCTCCCAGGTTTGAAGTCCTAAAAATTCCCACCAAATATAACTCCCACCAACCTAACTCTCAACTTTTAGGTTATGAACAATTTTTAAGTCCACAGCCTGACACTCCAAGTTCACTGGGATGGTATATGTTAGATTAGACTACAGGTGATTTGCCATATATAAAAGTAATATAGATCATCAGTTATAAAACCAAATCATCTATCATAAGCTGAAGAAAATGAATTGTTCTTTTTAAAATCCTTAATATCCCTTGAAGCTGTGAAAACATGTTGCTAAAACATCTGTTTGGTTTATTTACTTCAGTCTAATCATCAGTCAGTTCAGCCAGAAACATGTTTGCTGGTATAAACCGCATACCCAGGGGACCACTGAAACTTTCCACATTTCAGTTACTCTACTGCTGCTGGGACACATCTGCCATCTCAACCACCTTCAGGATAAACTGAAATAAGCATAGCACCACGTTCCCTAGGCTGTCGTGAGGATAATGCCTAATTATTGTGAGGCACATGGCACATAGGGAAGTGTTATACAAATGTTAAGTAACAAACGTGGTATACACCATCTCAAGGGACCCAGAGGGAAAACACAGAGCTGTATCAGTGCTTAGAGCTAGTGCTATTTTTCTCCTGTTTACCACTGATTAAATAGATATTGTATCCAGTAGGTTTCCTGGGCACTCGGCTTTGTACTAAATGTGAATAGTTCCTGGTCTTGGTGGTACCATTGTTTTGCTTATGAAGTCTGATCACACAGAACTGACAAAACAGCATAAGCTAGAATGGTTAATCGTTCATTGTGTGCTAAGTTGTGTCCGACTCCTTGTGACCCTATGGACTATATACCCTTCAAGGCTCCTCTGTCCATAGGATTCTCCAGGCAAGAACACTAAAGTGGGCTGTCATTTCCTACGCTAGGGGATCTTCCTGATCAATCAAACCCATGTTTCTTGTGTCTCTTGCATTGGCAGGCAGATTCTTTACCACTAGAGCTACCTGGGAAGGTTAATGTGCTGGATTGCACATATGACCTGATTCATCATCCCTCCGTGCACCCACCCCTTCACCATGAGTTTTTGCAGTGTGGTACTTTCCACCTTGGGAAACCTGTCACTCCTTGATGCTGGGCTTCGCCATGTGACTTTTTGGCAGACACCTTGCTAGCAAAGGATTGGTGGGGGCTTAGCCTATTTTAGCTTGCTCTCCCTTGTATCATCTCTGTCTTTGCTATGAACACCTGGGTTAGTTTTCTGGAGGATGATGGGCATGTGAGACAATATTGAGTCACCCCAGGTGAAGCTGGTCACAATCAGCCAACAGCCAGCCACCCTCCACCCATGTGAGTGAGCCCTGCAAATAGCAGAAGAACTACTCAGCTGAGCACAGTACATATTATAAACATATGGACTCATGGGCTAAATATATGCTTCCTGTTTTAAATGATTACACTGTAGGAGGTGTGTAGGCAGTGCTACATGAGTATATAACTTTCCATCAAATGTGGGCTTTCTTGGTGGCTCAACAGTAAAGCATCTGCCAACTAGGTTGAGAAGATCCCTTGGAGGAGGAAATGGCAAACCACTCGAGTATTTTTGCTTGGAAAATCCCATGGACATTTTCCTTGGACAGAGGAGCCTGAAGGACTATTGTCCATGGGGTCCCATAGTTAACTGAGCATGTATAGGGATCCAGCGTTCCTCGTGATGTACTCTGCATAAACTCCGGGAGTTGGTGATGGACAGAGAGGCCTGGCATGCTGTGATTCATGGGGTTGCAAAGAGTCGGACGTGACTGAGCAACTGAACTGAACTGAACTGATAGGGATCCAAGGTGGACACATCCATTAGACACTTCTGCTGAAACACTGCTGCTCCAGCTTCCTGCCTCATCTCTTTGGTGTGGGTTGATACCCTCAGACTTTCTACATGGCTCACCTCTGAGATTTTCCTTCTTCTCAAGAACACCAAAGCTTTTCAACCTTTCTCTCCCCTTGGCATCATCTCTCTAGCCTGCTATGAGCCAAATATGGAGGCAAACTGTTCAATCTTATAACTAACTCCTCAGTAAGCTTCCTGCCCCCTTCACCTTTTATAACCAGAGTTCATTATGACACAGCCGGCAGCAACAAAAATATTTCATTACTCTGACAGACAGCTTAAAGTAATTTTTTTTTTTAACATTCTCTGAGCCATCGTGGGAGCTGGAGAAACACACAGTGGGTGGGAAGAAGCCGACTGATTGGCAGAGACATTTCTAATTTGTTTTTTTTTTACACAAAAGGATGCATCTTTAGTTTTCATAGCATTTGACTCGTTAGAACTGTAATAGTTAATTTCCTTCAAACAGTCTTAATACTATATTCAGAAGAAAACTGCCTTCTTACCATGAATACACTTGTGAAGCACAGATGTAGCTGAGTTTCCTTTGTGGGGCCTTTGCATGCCTATCCCTTCCTTTCCTCCATTGAAGCTCTCAGGTAACCCCACAAGTACCAGGAATTAGTGAGGAATTTACCGGAGAAGCAGAAAATGAAGTCATATTGCCCATCAATTTGCAAAATCCACATGAAGAACTCTTTCACCTTTGGTCCTAGGGAGGAGGAATTTTATAAGCAAATAGTAATGTAAGTACTAAAGTCTGAATATTTAATATTATTTGGCTGGTGCTAGTAGAGAAGGAAATGGCAACCCACTCCAGTATTCTTGCCTGGAGAATCCCATGGACTGAGGAGTTATGTTCCATAGGATCGCAAAGAGTTGGACACCACTGAAGCAACTTAGCTCACACACAGCAGTAAAGAAAACCTCCTGCCGATGCAGGAGACATGAGACATGAGTTCGATCCCTGGGTTGGGAAGATTCCCTGAAGAAGGAAATGGCAACCCACTCCCACATTCTTTCCTGGAAAACCCCATGGACAAAGGAGTTGGTGGCCTACAGTCCAGGGGGCCACAAAGACTCAGACACAACTGAAGTGACTTAGGATGCACGCACCCAAGGGTAACAACATGTATTATAAAATCTCCCTACTTCTGCTCGAAATATAAAATAGCTTCAAAAATTTGAAGGCTGCAGGATTTCTGGCACTGCCTCCTGAATTCAGTTGTTCTTTCTTTCTTCGTGGCGGGGACAGAGTGGTATTCCTGAATAATAGCCAAGAAAGAGCAGGCTCCAACAGGAATATGCCTGAGGGGACCATCTTGCAGCCAGTGCTAGAAATGAGAGAGACATCTTTCTGGAGTTTCACCAACCTTTGGAGCCTTAGTAGACACCACCATGGATCCTGGAGCAGAAAAGGAAGAAAGAGGAAGGCAGCCATTTCTCTTCCAGCAATATTTGTTTGTGAATAAGTGTGGGACACCACCATGATGCCCAGAGATATGCATAAGGTTTGTTTTACAGAGCACTGGAGGCTCTGCTCTGTCTGGCAGGGTGAGAGCCAGCAATGTAAGTGTTATTCCTGGTTTTAAGGGAAAACATGAGTTATATAAGAATAGACTCCATGTACTAGAAATTCAACCTTTTCTAAGCTTCTTTAGTTTTGAATGGTATTACTTTGCGAAATTCTTCATTAGCTTTTATTTAATTGCAAATACTTGGTATTATGCACACGGAAACCAAGAGACAGTGTGAGCCATAATATATTCACTTCAGCTTCTAATTTTGATTCTGGAGCCAAATAATAAAATGGAAATAAAGGGAGACTATTGCAAAATGAGTCATAAGATCCACAAAGGTCTGCAAAATGATTTTTAACTCACGGATCATATTAGAATATACATAAGCTAATGAATCATATATCAATGCTACTTTCTGGGGTGCTAACAGATGGCACTTTCTCTGAAGGAAAGTGAATTTATTCATCTCTGTAGAATCCACATGGGTTGAGAATGAATGGTCCCAACTCTAGCAGCGCTCAGGCAGCCTGTGTCCATCTCCATCTCTACACAATGGAATCAAATCACTAGATATAAATAAGATAGAGAGGTTAATTATTGCAAGGGGGCTGTCCTATTCCTAACTCAAAGAGGAGAGAGTGTAGAAGAAGAGGGTTTCTCCCTAAAGAGGAAGAAGCCTTATCGTTGGTTACACTGGATTTGTTCGCATAGAAAAGGGATGGATATTACTGAAAGTAAAAGGACAACTGAGCTGACCCTCAGGACCCAGAGGCGATGGTTGTGGGCTTGGTTGGGTTTGCATGGGCTTCTCTGTAACCTTTGTAT
Source organism: Moschus berezovskii (assembly GCF_049115385.1). Taxonomy (NCBI): domain Eukaryota; kingdom Metazoa; phylum Chordata; class Mammalia; order Artiodactyla; family Moschidae; genus Moschus; species Moschus berezovskii. The sequence continues at coordinate 47,269,868 of NC_142474.1, read as the reverse complement.
CAGACACTCTAGGGGCTGCATCCACATCTTTTTAGTTTCTTTGATCATTTCTTTCCCTCTCCCTTGGTTCATGTTTGTTTTTGCTTTTAATGGCTTGTGCCTTGGTTCTCCTTGAAGACAGGTCATTGGGTTTCTAGAACCACTTGGCGCAGGTGTGCAGAATGGGACATACCTTTGAGTTTAAGGGAGGCTTCCCTGGTGGCTCAGACAGTAAAGAATCTGCCTGCAATGCAGGAGAGCCACGTTTGATCCCTGGGTTGGGAAGATCCCCTGGAGAAGGGAATGGCAGCCTCCTTCAGTATTCTTGCCTGGAGAATCCCATGGACAGAAGAGCTTGGTGGGCTACATTCCATGGGGTCACACAGAGTTGGACATGACTGAGTGACTAATACTCTCTCTTGAGTTTCAGACCCTACCATGGTGGCTATTAGCAAAGACCGGTGAGTGGGACAGATGAAGGCCCAGCTCCTTCTGTTCCCGAACTCCCTCAGGGTGCAGTCAAGCAGCAGTCACCCTTGCTTGGCTTCCTCCCCTCCCCTTGTCTGGCTTCTCCGCTCCTTCACTGGGTTCTCCTGGGAGAACCTCCTTTATACAGTCCTGACAAATTCTTTTCTAGTGTCTCTTCCTCGGAGTCCAATCTAAGGTCCTCTCCAAAGATGGTGCTATCCATTTACATGTTCAAAGGGGCTTTCCTGCTCAGCCCTAGTGTCTGGTTGTAGGTTGTTGACTCGTTCACTTGGTTGTAAACTCACCACACAGATTTCATCAGAACATCCAGGAATGTGTAAATGGCAACAGCGTTCTGAACTCTGGGCTTTTATGGAAAAATCAAAACTGGAATGATGATAAGCCTCAATCTTCTAAGGACAAGAATAAAAAGTGACTTTTTCATTTCAAGAAATACAGCTAGGGAGACTGATAAATTGACCCTCTTGATAAACAAAGGAATATACCCTTCTCTCAGTCAGCAGAAGTGAATAGTTTGCCTATTCAAGTTGGAGACGAGTTGGAAGCTATAACAATTCTGAATCTGAAGAAAGGAGTTGTAATTAGCTTACACGGAACATTTCATTAATTATGTGAGTTGCCACATATTAAGAATGAGGGACACTTACCCTGAGAACTGGGAGTGTCAAGTGGTGACTTTACCAGACATGATAGGGAGATCTGAATTCTCCTGGCCTAGAGCTCAGAGTCACAGCTGCTGATAGGAGGAGAAAATTCAGGTCATTACTTCCTGCTTCCATTTCTTAATGGAAATTTTGTTTTAGGAGGATTGATCCCAGTCAAATTTATGTTCTGTGAGGATATAAATAGACTTTGCATGAGGAAACTTGTTTATTTTAATCGACAGAACTTCCCAGAATCTATATCTTGCTAATGTGTGTTGCAAATCTCTCAACATATTATTTCCAAAATGTAAGGGTCATAAAACAATTTTTCAAAGTCATCTTTGCTTTTATAGTCAAGATTGTGAGCTGATAGTTTTCTCCATCTTCCTGAACTTCTTTGTCTCCTTTCTTTGGTTTCTATATGCAGATGACACCACCCTTATGGCAGAAAGTGAAGAGGAACTCAAAAGCCTCTTGAGGAAAGTGAAAGAGGAGAGTGAAAAGGTTGGCTTGAAGCTCAACATTCAGAAAACAAAGATCATGGCATCTGGTCCCATCACTTCATGGGAAATAGATGGAAAAACAGTGAAAACAGTGTCAGACTTTATTTTTTGGGCTCCAAAATCACTGCAGATGGTGATTGCAGCCATGAAATTAAAAGACACTTACTCCTTGGAAGGAAAGTTATGACCAACCTTGATAGTATATTAAAAAGCAGAAACATTACTATGCCAACAAAGGTCTGTCTAGTCAAGGCTATGGTTTTTCCCGTGGTCATGTATGGATGTGAGAGTTGGACTATGAAGAAAGCTGATCGCCAAAGAATTGATGCTTTTGAACTGTGGTGTTGGAGAAGACTTTTGAGAGTCCCTTGTACCGCAAGGAGATCCAACCAGTCCATTCTAAGGGAGATCGATCCTGGGTGTTCATTGGAAGGACTGATGCTAAAGCTGAAACTGCAATACTTTGGCCACCTCATGCGACGAGTTGATTCACTGGAAAAGACTCTGATGCTGGGAAAGGTTGGGGGCGGGAGGAGAAGGGGACGACAGAGAATGAGATGGCTGGATGGCATCACCGACTCTGTGGACATGAGTTTGAGTGAACTCTGGGAGTTGGTGATGGACAGGGAGGCCTGGCGTGCTGTAATTCATGGGGTCGCGGAGAGTTGGACACGACTGAGCGACTGAACTGAACTGAACTGAACTGAAGAGCCATCTGGTATGAAAATACGTGTGAGAAGTATAGGTGTCTATTATTTTTTTATTCACTTGTTATTTGAATTCAGGTATCCTTTCTACAAAAATTCAGAATGTATTTCTTGGGAGAGACAGGGTCCAATACATTCTGAAATGGTATATATAATATTCTGTTATTTCAGGTATATTTTTCTGTCTCCAACTAGATTGTTGTTCAGTCACTAAGTTGTGTCTGACTCTTTATGAACCCCATGGACTGAAACAGGCCAGGCTCCTCAATCCTTGGGGGCGGGTGCGGAGAAGGGGGCAGGGGAGAGAGAGAAGAATCATATGCATGTGGTCATGGTACTTTGGTGCTTTTTGCTAGGATAAGACTGCTGCTTTACCCTCATATCTAAAATACAGTGATGTCTCACTTAACAGGTGTGCAAGTGGTCTTCTGGAACTTGAGTGGTTTAGAATCACTCTTTTGGCAGAATAGGCTCCCCTGGTGATTCAGTGATAAAGAATCCCACTTGCCAATGTAAAACGTAAGAGACATGTTTCCATCCCTGAATCAGGAAGATCCCCTGGAGGAGGAAATGGGAACCCGCTCCAGTATTCTTGCCTGAAAAATCCCATGGTCAGAGGAGCCTGGTGGGCTACAGTTCACGGGGTCGCAAAGAGTCTGACATGACTGAGCAACTAAACAACAAGTTAAAAGTCCTCAATGATTGCCAAATCTGAATGTGCCTTAGAAACAGCTTGAGATATTTTCAAAATGTGGAACAGGGGAAAGGTGCAGCTTTGTTTGGGCTGATCCAGCCAGCTGAAGAGGCTTCCATGGAGAAAATCCACATACAGAGTAGGTCTGCATATGTTTAAATACCCAGTACAACATAGTCCTAGATAATCGTACAGGGTAAGTCCTCATGAGCAATGGTGGTCCCAACCTAGAGTCCAAGAGCAAATCAGGAGGAGGCGTATGACCAGAGGGGAGAGGTTATGGAGATGGGGATGCCTTCTGTATATCTAGCCACGCTCGGGTCATTGGTCGCTGCTGTTGTCAATCTCCTCCTGTTCTACACAATGAAGTCTATTGTGGTCATGGTGGGAGCAGACTCTTGACACTCAGAATCTTGAGTTCTGTGCCTCAGCTCTCATCCTTCACTCACAGACCATCCTTGAAAATTCTAGCTGAGTTAGAAGACAAATTCCCAATGAAAGGGACTGGGGAGTATACTTATCCCTCTATATCTGGAAAAACAAAGACACCAAGAATTTTATTAAATATACATGATCAAGCTGATCTAATTTCTGGATTTATTTACTTAATTTCCAAATGCTTTTGGTGCGTTTTCATTGATTATCTCTTCTGAAATTGAGCTTCAGAGTTTATACCAAGTCAGTATTCCTACAGCTTGTTATTATCAAATAACATTTTAAAGGGTTGTTCAAAAAATAATATTGCTAGTTTGTTTTGGTGCATTGCTAAGGTATAATTTTGGTGACATAATGTTGCATTATGTAAATATCACACCTGAACTAAAATGATAAGCTGTGGGTATAAATTGTGCTTGGTATATATCACAGTCTTTTGTAGGATAAGCTGTAACTGGCTGTGTATTGATATATTATTAGTTTAAAATGATTACTCTTGCATGTCGGGGATAAAACGAAAGAATGCTGATATGTGCAGACTCACTGATTTTTAAACTTTCAAGTTGGGCAGAAATTACAAATCAACCAGAAAGGTGACCAGAAGTTAAATAAGAGCACAACACTCTATGTTCTGATATTTGAAACAAAGATGGAAGACTTTGCTGTGGCTCAGAGTCCCTTCCCTGCCCTCCTCCAAAGCAGTGCAGGGGAGAGAAGGTACGTGGACAAGAATCTTTAGAAATCTGCCCAAATTCTAAGAAGAGTGAATTAGAAAGATGTGTAGGTGGTCCAGAAATAAATGAAACATCTATGAAAATAAATGTTTCAACCACCTTGAAGTCTCAAGAGAGATTAAAAATTCTATCAGGTTTTGCCATTTTGTTTCTTCTGTTGCAAGAAAAGGGAACTAGAAGACAAAATCATCGTAATGACTCTAAACTAATTATCTTCAAAGATGATTAGGAATCTAAAAGAAGACAGAAGAGGAAATAAATATTCCAAGGTTCTTTGAAGGAGGGGGAAAGAGTAGTGGAGTTTCCTCCCTCTACTTCCTCCCTCTTGAAGGTTCTTCCTTCCTCTTGAAGACTCGCATGTCTCACCTATATTTTCCCTTCTCTTATTGGAGGATGTGAAGTTGACATAAGACGCGGGTGACATTGGGGAAGGGAAGAACAAGATGTTTGTGAGAGTAAAGGCCATAAAACCCAGTTTTGAATTGGAGAATGATGTGAAATGTGCAGATGTCCATAAGTATCTCTTGGACCAAAGAGAGTAAACCTTGGTTCAAGATGATTAAAATTTCAAGAGAGAACATAGAAGTATTTCCAACTCCCAATCCACTAAGCTGCAGAAAAATCCTAAATTTTCACAGCTTTTAAACTAAAGATCTGAGAGCAAGAAAAATAGCCTCAAGAGTTTAAAGAAAATTCATCCAAATCATTGGAGAATAAATTGAAATTTTTGATATAGCTTGAATTCAATCTCACACAAAATAATTTTAAATTTTTAAATAAAAATATAAGCAGATGGAGGCCATTAGCACCTTAAGATCATGGAGAAGTTAACCCCTAAAATTCAAGAATGTTTAAGAATTAATAAATATTAATATGGTGTAAAATCTAATAATAGATTCAACTATATTATGTATTTTATCCATATTATACTATAAATACCTATACTAAATGGTAGATTATAATAATAAGTTAAGAAATTAAGGGGAAAATTTAAGAATATTTAACATCTATTACTATGAAAACCAAACAAAATTGCTTTACAACACACTTGTTTATTACTCAGAATGATTTTGAAATATATATCATGAAAGCCGGGATCTTGTGAGCCAGTATTTGTTGATTTGGGGAAGAGGGCTTCCAATGTCCCAAAAGGCTTTGGGTTTACATGTCAGAGAGAAAGCAGAAAGTATATCATTATTTGTAGACCTTTTTATTGTCTATAATAAAATAAATAAATAGAAACAAAAATAAAATAAAATGAAACAAAAAAATTATGAACAATAGAATAATTCAAAGTGATTGCTAGTTACAAAATTAAAATGCAAAAATTAATAGCTTTTCTAGCTACCTATAATAGAGTCTTCATGACAACAAAACAAATACAACTGTGGCTTGAACATATGTATATATTTCTCTCTCTCCCCAAGGTAACCCTGGGATTATCACACTCGTTGCTATCAGGGAAGCTTCTATTATTTAGAGAAAAATGAGATGTTCCATTGGAAAGAGTTTGCTACTGCCAACTTGAAAATATGTTGCAGTAAAGATTTCATTTTAAAAAGAAAAAAGAAGCCCAGATAATTTTTAAATATTGGAAATAAACTTAATAAGACACATAACATTTTATATCCCACGTGGAACTCTTACAGAACAGAATGGATAAAGTTCTTTACATAAAAATGTAAAAAAGATAGTGAAAAGTTGTTTGGGAGCAAGGTATCTTCATAGTGCTAAAATATCACTCCACCAAGCACTTACTAACATCCAGGGGAGTCACCAACCTTCCAGTGGCAAGATCAACTGGATCAACTGATGGAACAGTATCATTAGCATTGCAACACCAGATGATTCAGTTGGAAGAGGACAGCATCTCTTTCAATGCACTCTCACCAAGCCTAGTCAAGCCTTTGACTTCACTCTAGATTCACAGGAAATATAGAAATATCAAAGAGCAGGTTGTTCAAGCAAAATACAAGATGGAGACCAAACTTGAAATTCCTTAAGCAAACAAAACCATTTAAGACGTATAAGTGAAATTTACCATATTCTGCAAAGTGAGTCAAACTTCTTTGGGGCTGCCTCTTGTAAATGCCTCTGAAAATTGTAAAGGAAGCTTAAGCCCTTCTCCAAAACTGGAATGCTGTAGCCACTTTTAACCAAGCCTGTGTAACTTGGAAAACTCTAAAGCTGCAGCTAATCATTTTAAAGAATAAACACCCTCTGCATTTTCACTATATTAAGTTGTCTTATAACCATATACCTCTGAGTCTCATTTTACTATTGGTTTGAGAGCTCTCAATTCACAAACTATTCTGATATGCGCAACAAACCCTTACTAAATTTTATTTTATTGATCTGGTGGTTTTAATTTTGCTATGTTGAGATTTTTGACACAATTAAACAACTCCTTAAGGAAATAAACACATTAGCCCAGACTGTGGACTATTCAACGGGGCAAATGAGCTCTTTAAAAAGCTAATATCAGACAAAAAATGGTAGAGGACTGTTGTATATCAAAGAGACATGACAACAGAATAAAACAGGTGGACATTAATCAAATCCTAGTTTTAAAACAAACTCAAATATTTATCAGTTGATGACTAGGTAAATAAAATGTGAGGTATATCCATAGAATGGAATATTTTTCAGTAATAAAAAGATAAATAAAGGACTGATTTATACTATAACATGGATGAACCTTGAAAATAGCATAACTGAACAAAATCAGACTCAAAAGGCTACATATTGTTTGATTTTATTTATATGAAACGTTCAGAATAGACAAACCCTTAGAGACAGAAAAACATCTATTTCTGCTTTATTGACTAAGCCAAAGCCTTTGACTGTATGAACCACAACAAACTCTGGAAAATTCTTAAAGAGATGGGAATACCAGACTACCTGACCTGCCTCTTGAGAAATCTGTATGCAGGTCAGGAAGCAACAGTTAGAACTGGACATGAAACAACAGACTGGTTCCAAATAGGGAAAGGAGTACATCAAGGCTGTATATTGTCACCCTGCTTATTTAACTTATATGCAGAGTACCTCATGAGAAATGCCAGGTTGGATGAAGCACAAGCTGGAATCAAGATTGCCGGGAGAAGTATCAATAACCTCAGATATACAGATGACACAACCCTTATGGCAGAAAGCGAAGAAGAACTGAAGAGCCTCTTGATGAAAGTGAAAGAGAGGAGAGTAAAAAAGCTGGCTTAAAGATCAACATTCAGAAAATGAAGATCATGGCATCTGGTCCCATCACCTCATGGCAAATAGACAGGGAAACAGTGGAAACAGTGAGAGACTTTATTATTTTGGGCTCCAAAATCACTGCAGATGGTGACTGCAGTCATGAAATTAAAAGATGCTTACTCCTTGGAAGGAAAGTTATGACCAACCTAGATAGCATATTAAAAAGCAGAGACATTACTTTGCCAACAAGGGTCCATCTAGTCAAAGCTATGATTTTTCCAGTGGTCATGTATGGATGTGAGAGTTGGACTATAAAGAAGGCTGAGCACCAAAGAACTGATGCTTTTATTTATTTTTTTTTATTAATTTTTTTTATTTCTAAAAAAGAATTCTATTAAAAAAGCACAAATGCAAAGAAATGAACAGAGGAAAATTTATGCGTCGAACCTGGACTGGTCACTTATGATAATATACATGCTACAATTCCATTCTCCCCAATCATTCCACCTTCACCCTCTCCCACAGAGTCCCAAAGACTGTTCTAAATGCCTATGTCTCTTTTGCAGTCTCTTATACAGGGTTCAGGTTACCATTTTTCTAAATTCCATATATATGCGTTAATATACGGTATTGATGTTCTTCTTTCTGGCTTACTTCACTCTGTATTTCATCCACCTCATTAAAACTGATTCACTCCAATTTCATCCACCTCATTAAAACTGATTCAAATGCATTCTTTTTGATGGCTGAGAAATACTCCATTGTGTATATGTACCAAAGCTTTCTTATCCATTCATCTGCAGATGGACATCTAGGTTGCTTCCATGTCCTGGCTATTATAAACAGTGCTGCAATGAACATTGGAGTACATGTGTCTCTTTCATTTCTGGTTTCCTCGGTGTGTATGCCCAGGAGTGCGATCGCTGGATCTTATGGCAGTTCTATTTCCAGTTTTCTGAGGAATCTCCACACTGTTCTCCATAGTGGCTGTACTAGTTTGCATTCCCACCAACAGTGTAAGAGGGTTCCCTTCTCTCCACACCCTCTCCAGCACTTATTGCATGTAGAGTTTTGGATAGCAGCCATTCTGACTGGTGTGAAATGGTATCTCATTGTGGTTTTGATTTGCATTTCTCTGATGATGAGGGATGTTGAGCATTTTTTCATGTGTTTATTAGCCATCTTTATATCTTCTTTGGAGACATAAAGAACTGATGCTTTTAAACTGTGGTGTTGGAGAAGACTCTTGAGAGTCCCTTGGACTACAAGGAGATCAACCAGTCCATCCTAAAGGAAATCAGCCCTGAATATTCATTGGAAGGACTGATGTTGAAGCTGAAACTCCAATACTTTGGCCACCTGATGCAAAGAACTAACTCATTTGAAAAGACCCTGATGCTGGGAGAGAATGAAGGCAGAGGGAGAAGGGGCTGACCGAGGATGAGATGGTTGGATGGCATCACCTACTCAATGAACGTGAGTTTGAATAAACTCTGGGAGTTGATGATGGACAGGGAGACCTGGCATGCTGGAGTCCATGGGGTTGCAAAGAGTCGGACACAACTGAGCAACTGAACTGAACTAGAGACAGAAATTAGGTTAGTGGTTTTTAGGTCTGTAGGAAGGGAAATGGAGAGTAGTAACACATGAAAGTGATTGCTAAATGGGTACAGGGTTTCTTTACAGGTTAATTAAAACTGTGTAGAATTTGTAATGATGGTTGCATAGCTTTATAAATATACTAAAGCCTATGAATGATGTATTTTAAAAAGTTGACATTTATGTGTGTGTTAAGGAGCTTCAGTTCTGTCCAACTCTTTTCAACCCTATGGACCCAGGCTCCTCTGTCCATAGGATTTCCCAGACAAGAATACTGGAGTGCATCGCCATTTCCTTCTCCAGGGAATCTTCATGATCCAGGGATTGAACCTGTATCACTTTACATCTCCTGCACTGGCAGGCAGGTTCTTTACCACTAGTGCCACCTGGGAAGCCCTGATACTCATAGTATGTGAATTATATTTCAAGATAGATAGAATGATAAATAGATAAATAGAAGATAGAGCAAAGCTGTAAAATAAATAAAAACCCCAAAGACATAGAGAATTTTTGGAACAGTTGTGGAAATTTTAATGTAGATTGGACATTAGATATTAAAGAAATTACATATGTGTGATAATGATACTGTGGTGAGAAAGAGAACTTTTTTTGGAGACCCATGTTGATATATTTAGAAATAAGATATCATTCTGCCAATAATTTGGTAATAATACTATGATTAGCAGTCAAATGTCTTTTTTAGGAGATTCATGTTGATATATTTAAGCATAAAGTATCACATTGCCCAGAGTTTGTTTGCAAATGGCCCAGTAAAAAATAGGAATAAAACAAATAAAAGTCCCTAGATAGAAATAAGATATGGCAAATGTCAACAACTTTTGGATCTAAGTGGTAAGTATATGGATTATAATTTTACTATTGTTTCAGCTTTTTTGTATCTTCAAAAACTTTCAGAAAGGTTTGGAGAGTTCTGAGATTCTTAAGAGATAATGCAGTTTCACGGAGAGACACATAAAAGGAACCAACGATGCAAAGGTATCCAGTCTACCGGCAATTGTCTCTACTTCAGTGCCATCCCAATAGGAATATCACCAGCACTATTTCTGGAAGTTCCTGTCATAACACAAAGGATAAGCTGGAGAAATAAACATGTGGGAATATCCAAGGAAATTCTGAAAACAAAGGTTAATATGTGGAGACCAACCTTATGGGCTATTAAGCCATTATATAGAACTAAACCATCTAAAAACAGCTTAATATCGATGAAAATAGCCAATTTAAGAAACTAAGATAGGGAATTCAAAAATTGACTCTAATGCATGTGGGAATTGCTTGTATTTAAAAGTGGTGTTAAAGACATAAGTGGAAAAAAGGAAGGCTATATAGTAGATTTCTCTGGATCAGACGGCCAGCTATTTGCAAAAATGCCAATATGACTTTCTACTTGTCCTTATTCCAAATACAGTCTAGATGATACAAACCTTAAAAAAAAAAAACAAAACCTAAAACACTAGCCTACAGATAATTAAGCCATATCTTACTGAACAGCAAACTGAGGCTTAAGAGTAATTATGTAATACTTGACTTTTCCTCAGTGAATTGAGCCATGATTCCTCAAATTTGGTGGTGGTGAGGGTTTTCACTGCATTACATTTAGTCAAGGCAGCCTTTTCTAAAGAGCTTACTGTTCTGAACATCACTGAATGTGGGAAGTTACTGCTGCCCCTTCTGGAGGGAGGGAGAGGGTCTGACTCTGCATTGATTGTGGTACCTTGGAGCTAGAGATGCTCGTTATCATAACTCAAGTTTAGATGGACTGTGTGGGCAAGTGTGTGGTGCTTTCAAAGACAGGAACACGTGGCTGATACCCAGCATTTTGCAACCTTCAAGGAGCATCCCAGGGCCTCCATGGTTAAGTGAATGACAATCCTAGTGCCATTTCCTTACTCAGACCTGTGCTGTGAACATGAGAATGGACCCTAACAATCACATGAGTCTAACATGGAAAATTTAACAGTCCACTAATCTGTCCTGTTCTTAGAAAGAGCATAGTAAAGCTACATCCAAGTTCCCCCTCCCCCCTCAATGCAGTTTCATGGCCCTCATAAATACCCAGGCTTCCCAAATGTCTGGTATAACCAACAGTCACTGTAGATGTATAAAAGTAAAATAAAACTCAGCAAATGCATGAACAGAAGGTCCAATTTTGGAGAGTCAACTTTCTCCAAAATTAGCTGATGGCACACTGTACGTTTGAATGAGGTCAAATATGTGGAGCTTAAAGGAAAGTAGGGAGAGGTGGGGAGCATTTTCTAAACCAATGGTTTTGGTTTAAAATGATTGCTTTCTAGCCCTTTTTTCTGACAGTAACTGGCATGGGTGGAGGTGAAAAACCCTACCAACTGCAGACAAGAGAATGCTTCTTATTTTTTCATATTTATTTTTATCACCAAAGGGCATGCACTGGGCCCAGCATCATATGTAATACCATGAAACTGAATAAGCACCTGAACACAGCCCCTGGTGATGCAGACGGATCACAAGAATGAAGTCGACTTGTGGAACAGTTGGAATTCTCACACACTACTGGTGAGAATGTACATGGTGCAGTCACTGGAAAACAGCTTGGCAGTCCTTCCAAAAGTTAAACATAGACTTACCATATGATCAGCAGTTCCACTTTGAGGCATATTGCCAAGAGAAATAAAAATACACAACCATGTGAAAAGATTGTACATGCATGCTCAGCACAGCATTATTCATATTAGACAAACAATGAAAATGACCCAAATGTCCACGAACTAAAGACTGGATAAACAAAATATGGTATGTCCAAGCTATGAAATATTATTCAATAATAAAAAGGAATGAACTACTGACATACTACAACATAAAGGAGGCTTGAAAGCACTATGAAGGCAATCACAAAAGACCACATGTTGTATGAGTGAAAAGTCACCATCTGCAGTGATTTTAGAGTCCAAGAAGAGGAAGAACTGACGCTGAAGCTGAAGTTCCAATACTCTGGCCACGTGATGCAAACAACTGACTCACTGGGAAAGACCCTGATGTTGGGGAAGATTGAGGGCAGAAGGAGAAGAGGGCAACAGAGGATGAGAATGTTGGATAGCATCACCGATTCAATGGACATGAACTTGGGCAAACTCTGGGAGATCGTGAGGGACAGGGAGGCCTGGTGTGCTGCAGTCCATGGGGTCATAGAGAATTGGACGTGACATAGAGAGTTTCACATGAACAACACTGTGAAAAGTGCAGAATAGGCAAATATATTTAGAGAGTGAATATCCTAGTGGATGCTTAGGACTGGAGGTAGAGGATGGGAGTGATACTGATGGATAGTTTCTTTCTGAGGTGATGAAAATGTTCTAAACTTAGATTGAAGGTGATGGCTTCCCAACACTGTGGATAAACTAAAACCATCAAAAGGTACACTTTAAAGGAGGAATTTTGTGGTATGTGAATTATGTCTCAATAAAGATGTTAAAAAGGAAAGAACCAAGTAGGCAGTTTGGCTGAAACTATGGAGGAATCGGAGAAGGCAATGGCAACCCACTCCAGTACTCTTGCCTGGAAAATCCCATGGGCACAATCCATGGGGTCGCTAAGAGTCGGACACAACTGAGCGACTTCACTTCCACTTTTCACTTGCATGCATTGAAGAAGGAAATGGCAACCCACTCCAGTGTTCTTGCCAGGAGAATCCCAGGGACGGCAGAACCTGGTGGGCTGCCATTTATGAGGTTGCACAGAGTCGGACACGACTGAAGTGACTTAGAAGCAGCAGCAGCGGGTGGTCTGGAGACACAGCTCTAAGTGAAGGGTGGTTTTCTGCTGTTAAGAGATAACAAGGGGGAGAGACGCCCGGCTCCCGGCGGCGCAGACGCGAGAGGCGCCCGGCTCCCGGCGGCGCAGACGCGAGAGGCGCCCGGCTCCCGGCGGCGCAGACGCGAGAGGCGCCCGGCTCCCGGCGGCGCAGACGCGAGAGGCGCCCGGCTCCCGGCGGCGCAGACGCGAGAGGCGCCCGGCTCCCGGCGGCGCAGACGCGAGAGGCGCCCGGCTCCCGGCGGCGCAGACGCGAGAGGCGCCCGGCTCCCGGCGGCGCAGACGCGAGAGGCGCCCGGCTCCCGGCGGCGCAGACGCGAGAGGCGCCCGGCTCCCGGCGGCGCAGACGCGAGAGGCGCCCGGCTCCCGGCGGCGCAGACGCGAGAGGCGCCCGGCTCCCGGCGGCGCAGACGCGAGAGGCGCCCGGCTCCCGGCGGCGCAGACGCGAGAGGCGCCCGGCTCCCGGCGGCGCAGACGCGAGAGGCGCCCGGCTCCCGGCGCAACCGACCACGTGCAGAATCGTGGCTGAGAGGAGCTGCCCCGCACCCAGGGTTAGGGCGGTGGCCGAGAGGAGCTGTACCACCTCCAGGAGGAGGTGGCTGCTTGGGCACCGGAGGGCCGAGAGGAGCTGATCCACATTCAAAGCAGGAGGGGCGGCCTTGAGGAGATACCCCTCGTCCAAGGTAAGGTACAGCGGCTTTGCCTTGCTGGAGCAGCTGGGAAGAGGTACTCCACGATCAAGTGGAATATAAGAATCCAGTGTTCTGGGGAGGAAGTAACAAGATGGCGGAGGGATAAGACGGCGAGACCACTTTCTTCCCCACAAATTCATCAAAAGAACATTTGAACGCAGAGAAAAGTCCACAAAACAACTTCTGAATACTGGCAGAGGACATCAGGCTCCCAGAAAAGCAGCCATTGTCTTCTAAAGGAAAGAGAAGAAATCAAGCTCCACCCACCAGAACACTGACACATGCCTCCCTAACCAGGGAACCCGGACAAGTCACCCGTCCAACCCCACACACAGCGAAGAAACTACATAATAAAGAGAACTCCACAAACTGCAAGAAGAGGGAAAGGCCACCCCAAGCAAAGCATTATAAGCAAGATGAAGAGGCAGAGAAATACCCAGCAAGTTAAGGAACAAGATAATTGCCCACCAACACAAACAAAAGAAGAAGATATAGGGAATCTACCTGATAAAGAATTTCAAATTTTGATGGTGAAAATGATTCAAAATCTTGAAAGCAAAATGGAGTTACAGATAAATAACCTGGAGAAAAGGATTGAGAAGATGGAAGAAAGATTTAATAAGGACTTAGAAGAAATAAAAAAGAGTCAATATACAATGAATAATGCAATAGATGAGATCAGAAACACTCTGGAGGGAACAAACAATAGAATAACAGAGGCAGAAGACAGGATTAGCGAACTAGAAGATAAAATTGTAGAAATAAATGAAACAGAGAGGAAAAAAGAAAAACGAATTAAAAGAAATGAGGACAATATTAGAGACCTCTGGGACAATGTTAAACGCTCCAACATTCGAATCATAGGAGTCCCAGAAGAAGAAGACAAAAAGAAAGACCATGAGAGAATACTTGAGGAGATAATAGTTGAAAACTTCCCTAAAATAGGGAAAGAAATAATCACCCAAGTCCAAGAAACCCAGAGAGTCCCCAACAGGATAAACCCAAGGCGAAATACTCCAAGACACATATTAATCAAATTAACAAAGATCAAACACAAAGAACAAATATTAAAAGCAGCAAGGGAAAAGCAGCAAATAACACATAAGGGGATTCCCATAAGGATAACAGCTGATCTTTCAACAGAAACTCTTCAGGCCAGAAGGGAGTGGCAAGACATACTTAAAGTGATGAAAGAAAATACCCTACAGCCCAGATTATTATATCCAGCAAGGATCTCATTCAAATATGAAGGAGAAATCAAAAGCTTTACAGACAAGCAAAAGCTGAGGGAATTCAGCATCACCAAACCAGCTCTCCAACAAATGCTAAAGGATCTTCTCTAGACAGGAAACACAGAAAGAGTGTATAAACTTGAACCCAAAGTAATAAAATGGCTACGGGATCGTACTTATCAATAATTACCTTAAACGTAAATGGGTTGAAATTTTCAAAAAGGCTAGGAAACAATTCTCATAGCCATCAATAGTTCAGTGTTGAGTTCATGAATAGTTTTTAAAGTTTGGGACAAACTGTAGTAGTTGCTATTTGAAGTACTATTTGTAATTGGCATATTACGATGTAACATTGGTCTTCATTTCCAACTTAAAACGCCTAAAAATGCCTAACAGGTTTTTAGATTTGTGAATTTTAGTTGAAATGTATTTTACGATGTTACTAAACCTGCAGAAATATTGAAATATTTCAGAGAACTTATTCACTGTACATTTAATTTATTTTATTTATAAAAGTTATGAACTGTAGAAAGTTTTACTTGTTGGGTCAAATGCTTGTTGCTTCAAATGCTTGTTGCATTTGAAGTGCTAGTTACAAGAAAATCAAATACCTTCAATGTATAAATGCTATTAAGTTTTTAAAGGACTCTGGAGTATAAGTAAGTTTGTTTAATGAAATTTAGTCTATTCAACCTGAATCAGCTCTGTCAAACATTAATTAAAAGCCTCATTTTAAAAAAATAAATAAATAAATAAATAATGGTGGTGGGAGGGAGGGTTGGGAAGCTGGCTGGAGGTGGAGGTGGTGAAGTTTATAAATCTAATTAAAAATGAAGTTGCATTTCCATTTTCCAAATCCACCCATCCACCAGCGTACTGTGTCACTAGACATTATGTACGATTTTACTTTGCGACAGAAACCATTACTTTTAGAAATTCATTTCAGCAAGGTGAGTTAGACACATGATGGATGCAGCTTTAATTCTGCCATATATTATTACAGTTAAAATGTAAATGATGAAAAATATTTTGTGCTTATCAGCATTTATGTGGAAATGTGTTTTACAATGATATATGATGTTATATTTCTATTATTGTGATGAAAAAAAAAGCAATACAAAAAGACGAAGTGTTTATTAAAACATGAAAAAAAAAAAAAAAAGAGATAACAAGGGGGATCCCCTGGCCGTCAAGTGGTTAGGACTTCACTGCCGAGAGCATGAGTTCACTCCCTGGTCAGGGAACTAAGATTCCACATGCTGCTCACTGCCACCAAAAAAAAAAAAAAAAGAAACCAATAGACCCCGCATATCATAATGATGATGAAGACAGGCTTTCGAATTAAATACAGCCTCCTTTATATCCAAGCTGTTTCCTTTGCGAATCACGTGACCTTGAATAAATTGCTTAACCTAAAAAAAAAAAAAAAAAAAAGAAGCAGCAGCAGCAGCATGGAGGAATATGCTATTCTAAAAGTAACTGTGGGAAAGAACCACAGATGGGATATTCCAGGCCTGGAAACACTTAGAACTGTAGTTACCAAGTAGGGTCAATTTTTGTCCCCCAAAGAACATTTGGCAAGGTGGCTCAGATGGTAAAGAATCTGCCTGCAATGACGGAGATCCAGGTTCAGCCCTGGGTTGAGAGGCTCCCCTGGAGAAGGGAATGGCTACCCACTCCAGTGTTATTGCCTGGAGAATCCCATGGACAGAAGAGCCTCGCAGGCTACAGTCCATGGAGTCACAAGGAGTAGGGCACAACTGAGTGACTACCACTTTCACCTTCAAAGACGTTTTAGATTTTTATAACAGAGAGGAAGGCTACCGGTCGCTGGTGAGTAGATGTCAAGTGAAAGTCACTCAGTCGTGTCTGACTCTTTGCAACCCCATGGACTATACAGTCCTTGAAATTCTCCAGGCCAGAATTCTAGAGTGGATAGGCTTTGCCTTCTCCAGGGGATCCCAACCAAGGGATTGAACCCAGGTTTCCTGCATTGCAAATGGGTTCTTTACCAGCTGAACCTTTACCCCACGCCTGAGGCCAGGGCCCGCGGCCGAGAGGAGCTACCCCACGTCCAATAGGCGGTAGCTACATGGGCGCAGGAGGGCCGAGAGGAGCTACTCCATGTTCAAGGTCAGGAGGGGCGGCCTTGAGGAGATACCCCTCATCCAAGGTAAGGTGCAGTGGCTGTGCTTTCTCAGAGCAGCTGTGAAGAGATTTCCCATGTCCAAGGTAAGAGAAACCCAAATAAGACGGTAGATATTGCGAAGGGGCATCAGAGGGCAGACACACTGAAATCATAATTACAGGAAACTAGTCGATCTGATCACATGGACCACAGCTGAATGTGGTCCACTGGAGAAGGGAATGGTAAACCACTTCAGTATACTTGCCTTGAGAACCCCATGAACAGTATCAAAGGTCAAAATGATAGGATACTGAATGAGGAATTCCCCAGGTCGGTAGGTGCCCAGTATGCTACTGGAGATCGGTGGAGAAATAACTCTAGAAGGAATAAAGGGATGGAGCAAAAGTAAAACCAATACCCAGTTGTGGATGTGACCGGTGATAGAAGCAAGCTCTGGTGCTGTAAAGAACAATATTGCATAGGAACCTGGAATGTTAGGTCCATGAATCAAGGCAAATTGGAAGTGGTCAAACAGGAGATGGCAAGAGTGAACATAGACATTCTAGGAATCAGTGAATTAAAATGGACTGGAATGGGTGAATTTAACTCAGATGACCATTTTATCTACTACTGTGGGCAGGAATCCCTTAGAAGAAATGGAGTAGCCATCATGGTCAACAAAAGAGTCCGAAATGCAGTACTTGGATGCAATCTTAAAAACGACAGAATGATTTCTGTTCGTTTCCAAGGCAAACCACTCAATATTACAGTAATCCAGGCCTATGCCCCAACCAGTAACGCTGAAGAAGCCGAAGTTGAATGGTTCTATGAAGACCTACAAGACCTTTTAGAACTAACACCCAAAAAAGATGTCCTTTTCATTCTAGGGGACTGGAATGCAAAAGTAGGAAGTCAAGAAACACCTGGAGTAACAGGCAAATTTGGCCTTGGAGCATGGAATGAAGCAGGGCAAAGGCTAATAGAGTTTTGTCAAGAGAACGCACTGGTCATAGCAAACACCCTCTTCCAACAACACAAGAGAAGACTCTACACATGGACATCACCAGATGGTCAACACCGAAATCAGATTGATTATATTCTTTGCAGCCAAAGATGGAGAAGCTGTATACAGTTAGCAAAAACAAGACCGGGAGCTAACTGTGGCTCAGATCATGAACTCCTTATTGCCAAATTCAGACTGAAATTGAAGAAAGTAGGGAAAACCACTAGACCATTCAGGTATGACCTAAATCAAATCCCTTATGATTATACAGTGGAAGTGAGAAATAGATTTAAGGGACTAGATCTGATAGATAGAGTGCCTGATGAACTCTGGACGGAGGTTTGTGACATTGTACAGGAGACAGGGACCAAGACCATCCCCATGGGAAAGAAATGCAAAAGAGCGAAATGGCTGTCTGAGGAGGCCTTACAAATAGCTGTGAAAAGAAGAGAAGCGAAAAGCAAAGGAGAAAAGGAAAGATATAAGCATCTGAATGCAGAGTTCCAAAGGATAGCAAGGAGAGATAAGAAAGCCTTCCTCAGTGATCAATGCAAAGAAATAGAAGAAAACAGCAGAATAGGATAAACAAGAGATCTCTTCAAGAAAATTAGAGATATCAAGGGAACATTTCATGCAAAGATGGGCTCGATAAAGGACAGAAATGGTATGGACCTAACAGAAGCAGAAGATATTAAGAAGAGGTGGCAAGAATACACAGAAGAACTGTACAAAAAAGATCTTCACAACCAAGATAGTCACGATAACATAATCACTGACCTAGAGCCAGACATCTTGGAATGTGAAGTCAAGTGGGCCTTAGAGAGCATCACTAGGAACAAAGCTAGTGGAGGTGATGGAATTCCAGTTGAGCTATTTCAAATCTTGAAAGATGATGCTGTGAAAGTGCTGCACTCAACATGCCAGCAAATTTGGAAAACTCAGCAGTGGCCACAGGACTGGAAAAGGTCAGTCTTCATTCCAATCCCAAAGAAAGGGAATGCTAAAGAATGCTCAAACTACCACACAATTGCACTCATCTCACACGCTAGTGAAGTCATGCTCAAAATTCTCCAAGCCAGGCTTCAGCAGTATTGGAACCGTGAACTCCCAGATGTTCAAGCTGGTTTTAGAAAAGGCAGAGGCACCAGAGATCAAATTGCCAACATCCGCTGGATCATGGAGAAAGCAAGAGAGTTCCAGAAAAACATCTATTTCTGCTTCATTGACTATGCCAAAGCCTTTGACTGTGTGGATCACAAGAAACTGTGGAACATTCTTCAAGAGATGGGAATCCCAGACCACCTGACCTGCCTCTTGAGAAACCTGTATGCAGGTCAGGAAGCAACAGTTAGAACTGGACATGGAACAACAGACTGGTTCCAAATAGGAAAAGGAGTATGTCAAGGCTGTATACTGTCACCCTGCTTATTTAACTTATATGCAGAATACATCATGAGGAACGCTGGGCTGGAAGAAGCACAAGCTGGAATCAAGATTGCTGGGAGAAATATCAATAACCTCAGATATGCAGATGACACTACCCTTATGGCAGAAAGTGAAGAGGAACTCAAAAGCCTCTTGAGGAAAGTGAAAGAGGAGAGTGAAAAGGTTGGCTTGAAGCTCAACATTCAGAAAACAAAGATCATGGCATCTGGTCCCATCACTTCATGGGAAATAGATGGAGAAACAGCAGAAACAGTGTCAGACTTTATTTTTTGGGGCTCCAAAATCACTGCGGATGCTGATTGCAGCCATGAAATTAAAAGACGCTTGCTCCTTGGAAGGAAAGTTATGACCAACCTTGATAGTATATTAAAAAGCAGAGACATTACTTTGCCAACCAAGGTCCATCTAGTCAAGGCTATGGTTTTTCCAGTGATCAGGTATGGATATGAGAGTTGGACTGTGAAGAAGGCTGATCGCCAAAGAATGGATGCTTTTGAAGTGTGGTGCTGGAGAAGACTCTTGAGAGTCCCTTGGACTGCAAGGAGATCCAGCCAGTCCATTCTAAAGGAGATCAATCTTGGGTGTTCATTGGAAGGACTGATGCTAAAGCTGAAACTCCAATACTTTGGCTACCTCATGCGACGAGTTGACTCACTGGAAAAGACTCTGATGCTGGGAAAGGTTGGGGGCGGGAGGAGGAGGGGACGACAGAGAATGAGATGGCTGGATGGCATCACCGACTCTGTTGATATGAGTTTGAGTGTACTCCGGGAGTTGGTGATGGACAGGGAGGCCTGGCGTGCTGTGATTCATGGGGTCGCAGAGAGTCAGACATGACTGAGCGACTGAACTGAACTGAACTGAACTGAACCAGCTGAACCACAATGGAAACCCAGTAGGTGTCAAGGATGATGCTAAAATCCCAGCCCCTGCACCAAAGAATTATCCAGCTCAGAATGTCCACAGTGGAAAGGCTAAGAAGCTCTGCTTTAGCTGAAAGGATTCAGACAAACAGTGGAATCTGCTTCACAGGGTTGTTCTTTGCATCTCCACCCTCCCAAATGAGTCTGGATTAAGTACAGATAGGGCATTATTATCCAAAGCCATCATTCATACTGATAATTTCACAGTCTAACCATCTTCATTCTGATTCTTAGCGCTGATAGTCAACTAGTTTCTGGCTTTTTACAAATTCACTCACATTTGATCAGTTTCCAAGAGCTGGTAGAATGGAAATAAATAGAAAATAGTATGTTGCTAATTTGTTCCTGTAAGTATGTCCCATGTTTAGTATATCTTTCATAAACTCTCAGGGATCAAAGAAAAGTTATCATTTATTCTGAAGACTAGAAAATAAATTTATCTTAACTTACAAATAATCAGAATTAATTGTGTGTTATTTTTAAATCCAATTTCAAAGGGTTGTAAAATAGTCACAAGGTGGAGGAGGGGAGTTTTAGCCATTATCTAGTCCAAAAATAAAGTTTGTAGATTTACTTACTTGATGGAAAATCTGTATAGAAGCCAATACAAACACATGGGAGCTAGAAGCTTCTTCTAGGTTTTCCAGAGCATCATTATAATCAGCCACACTTAGAGATGAGCCAAGCAGCTAATCAATCAAATTAGAGGCAGGGAGTTTGGGAAAAGGATGTCACCAGAAAACCATGCACTTATCAGCTTCATGCAAGTAATTCTCCTAGAACCCGAGGACATCAAATTCAGTTTGGTTTGAGCGTCAGGTACAAATGAGTTGCCAAAGGTCAGGAGATTTGGTTCATTCACTTCCCAGGGCTTTAGGATCTCATTTTTTGAATGTACAAAATAAAAGATTCGGAGTGAATTAGTGTTTCCCTTCAATTCATGGAGCTGATTAAATAAGTCTGGGTTCTTAGACTAAATTACTAGGAAGAATGAGTTCATAGGTCTGGAGTCAGGCCCAGGCACCCAGGCTTTAAGTTATGGATGATTCTCATGTACATCCCATTTTGGGAATAACTGGACATAATTACTCTGTTGATCCTGGGTACTTTAGCAAGACAAGAGATCTAGCGCTTAGCATGGTGTGCCATTCATTGCCCCTCTGCACTCTGTCCATGTAAATCATGAAGTGGAAAAAATAAAGAAATCTGCCAGGGAAGAGGAGAGCCTGGCAAGGAGGGTGCTGAGGGGAGTGCTGGATGACGTTGCTATGGCAACCCCATCCTTTCCCAGCGTGTGTTCTGAAAGGCAGCCTGTGCTGTGTGGTGGGCTCCACCTTTGATGGAATGCAGATCACTCATGTCATCTATTTGGGGTTGAGGACTTGTGGATAGAGCAGGATAATTAAATAAAAGAGCATCTGAATATTAACCATCAGCAGTGTTTCTCAGTAATCTTAATTAAGTGTCTGGTTGTTTGGTTCAAGCCCATCACAGGTAAAACAAGTGGAGTGCTTGTTTCTAGTTTTAGTTTTTTCAGAGATTCTTTGAGTTTGCTACTTCTATGCTTCTTCCCACTCCAAGCCCCCACCTCCTGAAGGTTAATTGCATCGTCATTTAGAGGAACGACAAAAAAGTCACCAAAAATTTTGATTGACGAGTAAAGCAGCAAATTTAACCACAGGAGGATGAACTTCTCTTTCATGGAGTCAGTCTTTCTACATCCTTTGCTTTTTTCCCTGCACTACTTGTAAGATGGTATGAATGACAAAGAGGAAGGAGGTTGACTGTGGAATGCTAAGTGTGGGCAGTGAATGTCCACAGACAGCCTGCCCAGTTCAGAGGTTGTTTTCTTGCTATTGGATCAGCAATTTGAAGTGATGGGCTAGGGGCATCAGAAATGTGAACAGAGCACGCTGTGTGCTGCCCTAAGCATTTTCACGAATTATTTATTTAGTCCTCAGAGTGACCCAATGATTCAGCTTCTATTATTTATCCCATTTTACAGAGAGAAAAATTGAGGTTTGGAAGGTTTCTATGATTTGTCCATGATCCCACTGCCAAGTGTGTGCATGCATGCTAAGTCACTTCAGTCCTGTCTCTTTGTGACCCCATGGACTGGAGCCCATCAGGCTCCTGTCCGTGGGATTTTCCAGGCAAGAATATTGGAGAGGGTTGCCATTTCCTTTTCCTTCTGCTAAGTGAGTAGTACAAAAAACCCTGGCATCTGTCTGTCAAAGCCTGTTCTCTGAACTAACACTGTCTCCTAATTACCCACATGGCTTTTCTTATGTCTACATGAAAGGGTTGAGTTAGACAAGGGCATTTTGCATAGAGGTTGCTTGGAATACATTAGGGGAATGTCAGATGAAATAAATTAAATGAGAATTTTTTACAGGACTTCTTAAAGCCTATTTGTTATGCTAACATATTCTGATGGAAAGCATGCCTCCTTTTCCCACATTTATTTGACCTTGGAGCACACTTTCCGTTTATCTTGGAAGACTATCATTAAATAAAACCCACCTTAGGAAAGCATGACATTTTATGATTTTTAGAGCCCCACTTGGGGTTGGGAAGGTCCCCTAGAGGAGGGCATGGGAACCCACTCCGGTATTCTTGCCTGGAGAATCCCCAAGGACAGAGGAGCCTGGAGGGCTACAGTCCATGGGGTCAAAAAGAGTTGGACACGACTGAGCAACTAAGCCCAGCACACCACAGGATTAAAGCCAAGGTTCTCCTTTTCCCTTGCCTACTAATGCTTGCTGCATTCTTTGTCTTGCCCCTTCCCTGTTTTCTGACATCTTTACTCAAGTACAATTCGTCTATTAACATAATCAACTGGACACAGTTGGATGAGTTTTGATAGACATAGATACCCGTGAAAGGACCAAAGCACCAAATGTCACTGTTGTTTCCTGTGTCCCATTGCAATCTCTCTCGAAGCTCCACATCTAGGCAACCACTTGTCCCTCCAGTGTTAAGGTGAGTAATCTGACTTCTGACCAAGCTGAAGATTATTCTTGGCAATGGTGAAGCACCTCATGGTTTCTGAGTCATTTCATCAGCCGTATAAGGAACTTTTTCTATCAAATTAATTTCCAAGCCCCCTTTTTCCTTTTTCCTTTCATTTTCACTAACACAAAATGGTGTGCCACCCAGACATGGCATCAGTCATGTACTTGAAACTGGCACTGGAGCCCTCATCCTGCCCATTGCCATGACAGGAAGTCCAACAATGCTCCAACAATCAGAAGAGAAAGAAAAGGCTTTTACGTGTGGGATGTGGGATCTAGGAAATGTTTATCATCATAAGAAATAGAAAGGCAATAGGAGATAATTCACTGAATTCTTCAAAAAGATGTTTGGCATTTCACAAATACTTAGGTGAAGAGAATTAATCATATAATCTCTTTATTCATAAGGAAACAAGAAAACTTGGAGACTTGTACTATTTAGATGAGCCATGTGGTCTGGAGATTTTTTCTTAATTCAGAGATTATCTAGGAAGCTTTTACTATGGGAATCAGTACTTTACCAGATCCTAGTGAGACAGAGATAAATAAAACAAAGCACCAGCCATGAAGGAGTCAAAAGTCTCCATATCATTGATTTTCATTTCAGCATTTAGTTTTTAGCTTTGTAGTGAGAAATGAACAAATAAAAATGTTTCACTTGTCAAGTTGTCTTTTGTGACAGAGTCAAATGTTTAGAGATTATTTGCAATAATAGCACTTAAATATCTCCTCAAGGAAATTTGCAAAAACTGATCTCCTAGAAAATGGTAGAATTTTTAAAAATCTTATTTTAATGTCATGTAGTCCTTTCAATTTTTTTCAACAACCTTTGACATGATTTAGCTTATTTCAATGCCCAGATGACCTGGTAAGATAGGCGAGAGGATGTTATCATTCCAATCCTGTTGGTATTTTAGGAAGCCCTCTGAAGGGATAAAGGCAACGATGCTTTCATATTCTGGTTGAAAGATGGCACCTTACAGCTTGACAGCTGTGATCGCCTCCACGAGACAAAGATAAATGATACAATCAGCTCAGGAACACACAGCGGGTCAATGCTGGAGTAAGGTAAGAATTCACTATTGGAAATGAAGCAAAATATTAATATGAACTTGCTGCCCTGGGGTGGAATGGAATCCGCACATCCAGAGGACAATGTGTGCGACTCCAGAGGGCTTGAGGCAACTACACAGAGACTGGAGGCGGGGCAGACCCACAGATCTGACACAAAGCTGAGCCCCCCGTTGTCTCCCATCACATTCCGCTTGAGCCTTCAGAGAGAGCTCTCACAGAAAGTTAACGTCCTCTCTGCTGGACAGAAGTCATGATCGGCCACCTTTTAGCATTTAACTTTAAGATGGACCTCTTGCTTGGGGTGAAGAGAAAATTAAGGGTAGGGATTGTACCATGAGTTACCTAAGGCATTGAAGTAGGTTTATCCCGGACATGCCCCTAACCATCTTCATTAGTTGGTTAATGCAGTCATTGATTAATATACTCACCAACTCAAATTTCCTCACAAAAAATCTTTTGGTTTCCATACAGTACTTTTGAAAGGATGAGAAGACTCGTCCATGCTTTAAATGCAGACTCTGTAGAAATTTTAAAATTCACATTTTATCTGGGATTTTCTCAGATTATAACTATATATTCTTCACATACTCTTTCACCTTCCACACTTACGTTTCTAAAAATTGGATTCCTTTGTTTTTATTCTTTGTTCTATGGTTTTAAAAACACTACGCTATTAGCTATCATATGAATTACTGGCCTGGATTCTCTGCAGTTATTAGGAGGGATGTGGGTCTAAAGTCAGACACCATGGCAGTAAACGACTTCAAAAAAAGCCAACCAGCGAGCTGTTAGAACCTTGTTCCCATTAGAAGCATATTGCCTCTTCCTAATCAAATTACCTTATGATTGTCAAGTTGTTCCTTTCGTAAAACCACCTCTAGTAGGGGGAGCCTGGTGGGCTTCCGTCTATGGGGTCACACAGAGTTGGACACGACTGAAGTGACTTAGCAGCAGCAGCAGTATATTTCCACAAGTGGGGTTAAACTGCCTAGCATGTAATTATTTACTTCAGCTTATTTTCTGTCTTTAAATAATGCCATTTAAAATTTCCAGACTTTGAGTATTTAATGTGCTACAAGATATTTCCTGTTTTTCAGTATTAGGGCCACAAAGACTGTGTCTTATTCACTATGCTTGACCCCCTAAAGTCCAGCAGACTGCTGGAGACACGAGATTAGTACTTGTTTTTTCCTCATCATTTTCTTTCTTTCCTCATCCTGGAGTTGGAACTCAGACATTTACTACACGTATGTTAGGTTGGCCCTCAGACCTCAAAATATCTCCTACGTTTTCTCACTGAGCCCACGTCCAATCCTGTGATTCTTCTCATATTTCCCCTGTAGCAGAAAGAAAGGGGCTGTTCTAACAGCTGCAGGGTGTAGACGTAGCTCTACAGGAACGTTATCTCATT
The DNA here is from genome assembly GCF_049115385.1 of Moschus berezovskii. Taxonomy (NCBI): domain Eukaryota; kingdom Metazoa; phylum Chordata; class Mammalia; order Artiodactyla; family Moschidae; genus Moschus; species Moschus berezovskii. The sequence goes on along the minus strand of NC_142474.1, from coordinate 47,244,162 downwards.
TTATCCTCCCAGCAGTCCTTAGAGATAAGTCTTTTTATCTCCTTTTTTACAGCTGAGGAAACCTTGAAGGGCAGAAGGAACTGGCCTGATCTGACAAGAAGAGGAAGTGGCAGAATCAGAGTCCAAATACAGCCGTTCGATTCCGAAGTCTGTGTTCTTTATTTTACATCCCTCTGCCTCACTTTTCTTGGAGAAGGCAATGGCACCCCACTCCAGTACTCTTGCCTGGAAAATCCCATGGATGGAGGAGCCTGGTAGGCTGCAGTCCGTGGGGTCATTAAGAGTCGGACACGACTGAGCGACTTCACTTTCACTTTTCACTTTCACACATTGGAGAAGGAAATGGCAACCCACTCCAGTGTTCTTGCCTGGAGAATCCCAGGGACGGGGGAGCCTGGTGGGCTGCCGTCTATGGGGTCACACAGAGTCGGACATGACTGAAGTGACTTAGCAGCAGCAGCCTCACTTTTCTAGCCTGTAGCCTCTCAGCAGGTTGTTTAGAATATTTTCTTCAACGTTAAGAGTCAGCAGCTAATTTTATCTGCCCTTCGGCTTCCAAACTTGTAGTACTACTCTCTCAATATTCTTCTTCTTTTTTGGCCCATTTCTTTATCTAGATCAACCTGACCTCTCTCTTGAGCCCTGTACCCTGTTCATTGCTTACTGTACCTCTCACTTCTGCCCGAGCGTCTTCAGGCTGCTCCTACCTCTTCCACCTCCAATTTGGCTCAACAGCTCCGTAGCGATTTCTTTTAACACCAGAGCCAAGGGATCCACTCTCCTTCAAATCCTGCTGACCTCAAACCTGGCCTCCAATCGCGATAAAGGCACGAAGCTGTGATCTACTAAATGTTGAAATACAATTCAAGATTTAAACCATCATTGAAGACAATAATTTGAGAATGATCACAAGACTATGTGTGACAACTGTCTATTGGGAGGATGTTTATGTCGTGTGGGATTTTTGGAGGAGCAAGATGATCTGACGATGGAGGAAAGCAGGACCCAAACAGGCAAAGAAGAGCACAGGGGTGAGGCCATCAGGGAAATGATGGGAAGAAACAAGGGGGGCTTACACAAAGGTGACAAATGCAAAGGACAGGAGGAATGTGTATCTTAAGAGCTTCTTCATGAGAGACGATGTGTTCTTTTGACGAACGGATTTAAGGGCCATTGAAGTTGCAAGGACAGTGTTCTGTTTCATTCTTTTCATTATTCAGTTCCATCATTTCTCGGCAGGTTGTTTAGAACATTGCTTTAGCATCACAGAGGACAGATAAATTTAGAAGCTATGATTTAAGCGCTGACTTGGGTATTTATCGGGTTCTATAGGAATGTACCTTGCATCTCCATAATAATTATTAGTATTGTTCCTTCAATTATCTATGTTTTCAGCTTTGCCTCTGCTAACACTTTTTTTTTTGTATTTTTAGCAATGACTGAGTTGTATATATTAAAATCAAGTTCTTCTCTGTCCTTTAAAATAAGTTCAGCTGCAGCCTGAATACTCTGAATATTCTGATGGTAACTTTGACCTGACTTCATTTTCAAGACTGTCAAAAGTAATTAGGGACAGAGAAATGTTCCTGTTCAGCATCTGGAACTGCTAAGATACCAAGAAGGAGTCTAAGTGTCATTAGTATCACCTTTCTGCCTACTTTTTCTATCACTCTATAAAATAGTCTATTTCACAGCCGGCAAGGTCTATTATGGAGCTGTCTGTCTCTCTGCAGTGTCAGATATTTCCTCCTCTGTTGCTGCTGCTGTTTAGTTGCAAAATCATGTCTGATTCTTTGCAATCCCATGGACCGTAGCCCACTTGGCCCCTCTGTCCATGGGATTTCCCAGGCAAGAATACTGTAGTGGGTTGCCATTGCCTTCTCCAGGGAAGCTTCCCGACCCAGGGATTGAACTCATGTGTCCTGCTTTGCAGGCAGATTCTTTACCACTGAGCCACCAAAGAAGCCCTTTTCTCCCTCTCAGTTCAGTTCAGTTCAGTCGGTCAGTCGTGTCCGACTCTTTGCGACCCCATGAATCACAGCACGCCAGGCCTCCCTGTCCAACACCAACTCCCGGAGTTCACTCAAACTCATGTCCATCGAGTCGGTGATGCCATCCAGCCATCTCATTCTCTGTTGTCCCCATCTCCTCCTGCCCCCAATCCCTCCCAGCATCAGACTCTTTTCCAGTGAGTCAACTCATCGCATGAGGTGGCCAAAGTATTGGAGTTTCAGCTTTAGCATCAGTCCTTCCAATGAACACCCAGGATTGATCTCCTTTAGAATGGACTGGTTGGATCTCCTTGCAGTCCAAGGGACTCTCAAGAGTCTTCTCCAGCACCACACTTCAAAAGCATCAATTCTTCAGCGATCAGATTTCTTCACAGTCCAACTCTCACATCCATACATGACCACGGGAAAAACCATAGCCTTGACTAGACGGACCTTGGTTGGCAAAGTAATGTCTCTGCTTTTTAACATACTATCAAGGTTGGTCATAACTTTCCTTCCAAGGAGTAAGCATCTTTTAATTTCATGGCTGCAATCAGCATCCACAGTGATTTTGGAGCCCCCAGAAATAAAGTCTGACACTGTTTCCACTGTTTCCCCATCTATTTCCCATGAAGTGATGGGACCAAATGCCATGATCTTTGTTTTCTGAATGTTGAGCTTCAAGCCAACCTTTTCACTCTCCTCTTTCACTTTCCTCAAGAGGCTTTTGAGTTCCTCTTCACTTTCTGCCATAAGGGTGGTGTCATCTGCATATCTGAGGTTATTGATATTTCTCCCGGCAAACTTGATTCCAGCTTGTGCTTCTTCCAGCCCAGCATTCCTCATGATGTACTCTGCATATAAGTTAAATAAGCAGGGTGACAATATACAGCTTTGATGTACTCCTTTTCTCCCTCCACTAGGAAGCAAAAAACAAGTCCTACCTTTGGAAGGTAGTACCAGTTTTGTTGTCACACTGACATTGGGCCATATAATTCACCTCCTTGTCTCAATTTCCTTATTTTAAATAACCTCTCAAGATTTATGTGAACCGTGAACTTCCAGATGTACAAGCAGGTTTTAGAAAAGGCAGAGGCATCAGAGATCAAATTGCCAACATCTGCTGGATCATGGAGAAAGCAAGAGAGTTCCAGAAAAACATCTATTTCTGCTTCATTGACTATGCCAAAGCCTTTGACTGTGTGGATCACAATAAACTGTGGAAAATTCTTCAAAAGATGGGAATACCAGACCACCTGACCTGCCTCTTGAGAAACCTGTATGCAGGTCAGGAAGCAACAGTCAGAACTGGACCTGGAACAACAGACTGGTTCCAAATAGGAAAAGGAGATCCAACCAGTCCATTCTAAAGGAGATCAATCCTGGGTGTTCATTGGAGGGACTGATGCTAAAGCTGAAACTCCAATACTTTGGCCACCTCATGCGAAGAGTTGACTCACTTGAAAACACTCTGATGCTGGGAAAGATTGGGGGCAGGAGGAGAAGGGGACGACAGAGAGTGAGATGGCTGGATGGCATCACCGACTTGATGGACATGAGTTTGAGTGAACTCCGGGAGTTGGTGATGGACAGGGAGGCCTGGCGTGCTGTGATTCATGGGGTCGCAAAGAGTTGGACACGACTGAGCGACTGAACTGAACTGAACTCAAGATTTTATAAGGATTTCATGGAATAGCACATGTAAGGCAACTTGAAAAGTGATTGGCATATTATAGTCCTCAATAACATTAGCTGTCAGGGTTGATGAATATAGTAGTAGAGAGCTTTGAACTCACAGTATTTGATAGACATTACATTTTGTTTTAATGAACAGAAACCATATTCTAGAAAAACTTTATTTTTCTCCCCATAAATAGCATGACCAATCATAGTCATAATTTTGGAAGAATAGAGTGAAATGCAGAATATCAGAAAAGTGAAGAGTGTGTGTTATGGTCAGGATCCATCTTTCATTCATTGATAACCAATGTCACAGTGCACTTAATGGTTTTTATTTTGTAATAATTTAAATAGTACAGAAAAGTTGCAAGAATGCACCCATCTATCCAATCAGATAAAAGTAAAAGTCGAAGCAGAGGCTGAGAACAAAGACAGACTTGCATGAATTCACCTCTTCACTAAGGGCTTCCTTTCCTTCTCTTCTTCAATGAGTGAAGAAGTAACAAAATATTTTCAGGACTCTTCTGGTTTGTGTACTCCAGTAATGCATGTTCAGGGAAGTGTTGCCTCTCTGTTGCAAGATAACCCAACTTCTCATGACTTAGGGTAGACTTTGTTTTCAACACCATTCCCCTTTTGTTATGAAAGACTTAATAACAAAATTATTCTTCACTGGGCTTCCTAGGTGGCTCAGTGGTAAAGAATCCACCTGCCAATGTAGGAGACACAAGACACTAGGGTTTGATCCCTGGGTGAGAAGGATCCCCTGGAGTAGGAGATGGCAACCAACTCCAGTATTCTTGCCTGGGAAACTCCATGGACAGAGGAGCCCAACGGGCTATACTCCATGGTGTGGCTAAGAGTTGAATACAACTGAGCACACACACGTACATTATTCTTTACTGTAAAACCTGACTAACTGAGCTAAACCTCAAGCAGGCTCAATGAAATGTGATCTTTTTGTCATTCCAGTTTTAGAAGAGATAAACAAATGACAAGAAGAAAACTTTAATTAGTCTGAATGACACAGCTACACAAAGGGTCTCTCCATCTGAGAGTCATGATATCTGGAGTTGCAATGTAATTACACAAGAAAAAAAATCTCTGGTTATTAATGTTACCTTTTATAAAATAATCAGCTAAAATGGAGCTGTGCAGTACATAAAGATTTCAGTTTTAGCAAGAAGCAACGTTGGATGAGACACAGAGCAGCTAGTTGTTATGGTGAAATTGGTCCAGGCAGGTAGCTGCCAGTTGTCAGGATGAAACTGATGGTCACCAGGGTTACAAAGAAAGCTCAGGATGAGGAAAGCCTGGGGCCTCAGCAAGGTTCTGGGAGAACAGTTATCCTGAAGAAGGCAAACATGCAAATGGACCAACCTATTCATAGACCCTTAGCTACCTTTACTTTATTTCTGCAGCAAAGAACCTTGGAAACTAAGGTACAGTCCCAGTTTGGCTGGCTTTACCATTTTAAGTGATCTGTTTTCCTTTGCCTAGAAACCTTGTCCACCAGAAATGTCCTGTATTCTGAGATAATCAGAAGACAGTTGAGAGGGGCTGTCTAGCTTCTGATTTGGATTAAATGCCACCACCACCCCTAGATATAGTGGGGATGATCAGGTGTGCTCTCATCTCTGTGATCCCAAAATCTTCCCCAATCTGCCTAGGGAATTGAAGAAGTCTAGGCTGTAAGGATGAAAGCTGAAAAGTAAGCCCACATTTACAGGAAACAGGTAGGGTCAGCCCACGCTCACACATGTGCATGTGTACACACAAATACACACAAGGTCTAATCTTTAATTTTAAATTCTCCAAACTTGCATTTAGAAACAAATGTTCTCACTGTAGAGTCTACTAAGTCAAAAACTCGAGGGTGAGAACTGGCACTCTGTGTTTTAATGAGAACTCTACAGCATCCTGGGGGCCCTAAGGCTGGGGCAACCACTGCACTGAAGAAACTCTGAATGATCAGAGCCAGTGCCCCAAAAGGTTTCTGCTTCTGTTGCAGCTGCTGCTGCTGCTAAGTCACTTCAGTCGTGTCTGACTCTGTGTGACCCCATAGACGGAAGCCCACCAGGCTCTCCCGTCCCTGGGATTCTCCAGGCAAGAACACTGGAATGGGTTGCCATTTCCTTCTCCAATGTGTGAAAGCGAAAAGTGAAAGTGAAGTCGCTCAGTCGTGTCCGACCCTTAGCGACCCCACGGACTGCAGCCTACCAGGCTCCTCCATCCATGGGATTTTCTAGGCAATAGTACTGGAGTGGCTTGCCATTGCCTTCTCCGTCTGTTGCAGCTACTTACCCGCAAATGAAACCACTGTTGGCCTTAGCGGTAACAGCTGTGCCTTGAAGAATGAAGATTCAGATGTTTATTTTCACATAGAAATAAGAATGATTCTCCTGCATTGCAGGTGGATTCTTTACTGTCTGAGCCACCAGGGAAGCCCTATTCTCAGCCAGGCAGATTTAAGGAAAAAATAGTCATAACCTGAAAAGTTTGCCTGAATCCTTTTTTGCTCCATGGAATTTTAAAATCGTCATCTAAAACTGCCACCCTCTGAGGCTCCAAGTCTCATGCTCAGGACAGCTGTGTGCTCCTGTCCACTGCTCACCTTTCTGTGACTCCAAAAGCAGCCTCTTCCTGGCACGGAATGTATTTGTTCTGTCCATTAGCAAACCACCACAGACAAAAGAACCTATATAATGATGCAGGCTTGGACTTCCCTGGTGGTCCGGTGGTTATGAATCTGCCTGCCAGTGCAGGGGACAGTAGTTCGATCCCGGGATTGGGAAGATCCCATGTACTGAGGGGCCGCTAAGCCTGTGTGCCACAAATACTGAAGCCAGTGTGCTCTAGAGCCCATGCTCTGCAAGAGGAGAAGCCACCACAATGAGAAGCCTGTGCTCAGCAACTAGAGAAAAGCCCGAATGATACAACAAAGACCCAGGGCAGCCAAAAGTAAATGCATAAATAAACAAAAATTTTAAAACGATGCAGCCTTCCAGGGATTCAGAGAAAGCAGGAATTGTGCTCATCTATGGAGGTGGAATGTCCATTCTCTTAATCGCTACTAGCACTCGGATGCTTCTTATTTGGGAAACTGCCCAGAGCAGCCTTACTTTGAGAAGCTGAGATCCTGAGGGAAAAAGTGTGTGAATGGAGGCAGTTCTATCAAAGAAGACTAAAGAGCTCTGTGTGGTTCCAGAGGAGGGATGCAGGGTAGGTATGCCTGAGAGCAGGAAGAGGAGGGAGAAATACGAGGGGAGAAAAGACACTAGCATGTCGTGATGCTGGGAAGGATTTAGGGTCAGGGAGGAGCCCGTAGAGAATGCTCTATATCCTGGCAGCTGGAAGAAATTATAAGATGCCTGATAATAAACTGACAACTTTCGTGTGACATCATTGGAAAAGCTTCTTGTCCCCTACACTCCTCATAGCATATTGTGTGGGTGGGATATTTTGTGCATGGAAAACAAAGCCAATGAGCTGGCTGGAGGTCCAGGTTGATATGGAATGAAAGCAAGAATCGGGGAGACAGAAGTCATTTTAGGAACAAAGAGGCCTTGCATGCATTTAGAAATCTGGGACAGGACTTAAGACCTCCATGGAGTGTTGAGGGAGTGTTTGCTGCTGCTGCTGCTGCTGCGTCACTTCAGTCGTGTCCGACTCTGTGTGACCCCATAGACGGAAGCCCACCAGGCTCTCCCGTCCCCGGGATTCTCCAGGCAAGAACACTGGAGTGGGTTGCCATTTCCTTCTCCAATGTGTGAAAGTGAAAAGTGAAAGTGAAGTCGCTCAGTCGTGTCCGACCCTTAGCGACCCCACGGACTGCAGCCTACCAGGCTGCTCCATCCATGGGATTTTCTAGGCAATAGTACTGGAGTGGCTTGCCATTACCTGCTCCGGAGGGAGTGTTTAGGCTGAGCTTATTTGCAAAGAGTTGGACACGACTGAGTGACTAACACACACACACATTTAGCTTCCTAAGACAAAGAGACTTCAGCGGGTGCTTTTGTCTGTGGTGGTATTCATAGCCATTGGGCTTTTCTGTTGTTTCAGATGGTAAAGAATCTGTCTGCAGTGCAAGAGACCTGGGTTCAATCCCTGGGTCAGGGCAGACTCCCTGGAGAAAGGAATGGCAACCCACTCCAGTATTCTTGCCTGGAGAATCCCATGGGCAGAGGAGCCTGGTGGGATACAGTCCATGGGGTCGCAAAGAATTGGAAACAACTGAGTGACTAACACTTTCACCTCCACTTCGTAGTCATGGGAGTTGCTTTCTTCAGGTTTCAGGAATACTGTGCGAAAACTAATGAAAATGATGGTCTTCTCTCTAGACCAGAGCTGGCTGATAGAACTTTCTGCAGTGATGAAAATGTTCTTTATTTGCACTGCTCAATTCAGTAACCACTTGCCACATGTGGCTACTGCACACTTGAAACGCAGCCAGTGAACCTAAAGAGCTGAACTTTTAAGTACATTTAAATTTAAGCCATTCCATGTGCCTACCATGCTGGGTACACAGGTAGAGAAAGATTGGTATTTATTCTAGAACTGATTGAGCTAGACTTCCAATTTTATTCTCAAAGCTTTTAGAAATGTTGTTTTGTGATTATTTTTAAATCTCTCTGTACCAATTAGCGTTTCCCTTTTAACATTTTACTTCTTTGATAGTTCCATATTCCCACCTCTTTACCCTAAGTGAGTTATTTTTATAGTGTATTGTCATTTTAATACAGCTCTGTGTTGAACATGTTGGAGATTTGTTATGTTTTCTTTCTGATTTTTAATTCCTTATTTGACTTTCTCTTTATTACCTTTCCCTTCTGTTCTCCTTTAGCTCATTTTATTCTTCTTTGTCTTTTTTGACTTAGGTGTTTATTTAATTATGTGTTTCCCTAATAATTACATAGTATTTAAGAATTTAAACTTTGTTATGAACTAAGCTTTCAGTTCAGTTCAGTTGCTCAGTCGCGTCTGACTCTTTGCGACCCCATGAATCACAGCACTATAATAAATTGCTCTTTCTCGCAGATATTTTTCGCTCTTTTATTCAGTGAATTTTTCTTTTCACAAAGTATGCCATATTTTTCTTCCCTTTCATATATGATGGGGTCTTTTTTGTTAATGTCTACTTTACTCTTGATGGTGTCTTTATTATTTTGTATCACAAAAAAGAAAAATATTTGGGGCAACCTATTCTCAAACTGCCCTTGTAATCCTCAAGTTCTGGGTAGATTACCTTTGTTTACACATTTTTTTATTTTAATTTTTTTTTATTGGAGGCTAATTACTTTACAATATTATATTGGTTTTGCTTGAGATATATTTGACATTTAATATGATGTTAGTTTCAGGTGTACAACATAATGATTCAATATTTGTATATTTTATGACGTGATCACCACAGTAAGTCTAGTTAACATCCATCACCACACATAGTTACAATTTCTTTTTCTTATGAGGACTTTTAAGATCTACTTTCTTACCAACTTTCAAATATACAATTCAGTATAAAATATAGTTACCATCTTGTACACTGGGTCCTTAGGATTTACTTGTTTTATAACTGAAAGTTTGGTATATGACTTTTTGACATAAGTTTTTAAAAATATCTATTTATTTGGCTGCACTGGGTCTTAGCTGAAGTATGTGAGATCTTTTAGTCACAGCATGGGAGCCCTTAGGGCATGTGGGACCTAGTTCCCGGACCAAGGGTCGAACCCCTGTCCCCTGCACTGGGAGCATGGAGTTTTAACCACTGCACCACCAGGGAAGTCGCCCATAGCTAGACATGACATGCAATCATGTCAACATGTTTTTGGAGGACTTCCTTGGTGGTCCGGTGGTTAAGGTTCCACACTCCCAGAGCAGGGAACATGGGTTTGATCCCTGGTTGAGGAACTAAGATCTCCCATGCTGCACAGCACAGCTGAAAGAAGGAATGGTTTTGATTTTGTTTTTAACATGAGGATGTTGTGATAAGTCTTGAACAAATGTACAGCTTTAAAAAAGAACTATAGTACATATGAAATTTAGCCTCAAACGCAGGTGTGCCATACATGCAATGTGATTTTCTAACTGAAAAATCTGATGACTCTGCGCCCTGTCTCTCTAGTAATTCAACCCAGTCCCTGTGAAATGCAGTGATTCCTCTGTCAGATGAGCATCATTTGTATTTGTGTCCCAGTTGCAGGCCAGAGCTCAGAAACTCTGTGCCACCTAGACAGTTCTAGCACCGGGGATATTAGCAGAGGCTCCTGCAGAGGCTGAACGTGTCCACTCCTTGTTGGCTAAAGTGATATTGAAATCAATGGTGCACGGGTGGACCAGGTGGAGTTCCAGATCTGGCTGCACTAGGTCTTGGAGCTGTGACTATGTTTCCCCCAGCTCTTAATCACGGCACATTTTGATGCAATAAAGCATATCGTGTTTCACTACGTGACCCCAGAAACTACCTCTCCGTCTTTCTCTCTCTCATTGTCAATCTCAGCTTTGCATTGCTCTCTTTATGCAAACCTCATACCAGGCAGAATCCTCTTGGATTCAAGGGAGGTGCAAGGTCTGGAACACCAAGAATTGCCATGATGCCAGCTCTATCATGTTCTCTATCATGCAGGTGAGAGGAACAGAAAATGCAGTGTTTCTATCCCCTTGAGGCCCAAGCAAGAAAAGACCCCCAATATCAAGGAGAGTTCACTCTGTCCAAATTCTTCTTACACAGCTTTCATCTCCTTTTGCCTTTCAAACTCCTTTCTCTCATCACTTTAAATGTTTCACCTCCCTTTCTTCTTGTTTGCATAGTTTTCAAGCAGAACTTAGATGTCATTCTTGTTTGTTATTCTACAGCTAAGGCATTTTTCTCCAGACTGGCTTCTCTCAAGATCGGTTAAGTGAGGCCACAGCTCAGCGCTGTAGATGGGCAGAGCCATTGGCTGGATCTCTGCTCAGAAATGGGATCCAACAAGATCTGAGGACCAGTTTTCTTACACCCCTCCCCCTTCTCCACAGTCTAGTTCAATAAATTTCCCCAGTGACCCTCATGAGCCCCGGGGAGGTGCTCCCCAATACTGGGGGAGCTGAATGTTCATCTTTGACTCTTTTCCTGCTGGAGAAGCCACAGGCCTGGAAACCTTCTTGAGGCAGTGCTGTACCTGCCTAGAGGTGCTGTGATGCATTCAAAAGGCAGGCTGCTCTGTCTCTGTGGTCTGGGGAAGCTTCAGCCCTAACTCCAAGTTCTGGGGTCTTCCCAATGTTGTCTTGTCCATAGCTGGGTAGTTGTTGGTGGGTCTCCTTGTGAGGGGTGTTGTGTTGGGGATCACCTGCGTCTCTGCATTAATGATGTCACTTCTGTCTGCCTTTTATTAATGGGACTTGCTCCAATTGCCACTTGAAATTTTCAGTGTTGTTTTTCAGTGGCTAAGTTGTGTTTAACTCTTTGCGACCCCGTGGGCTTGCAGCATGCCAGGCTCACTTGTCCTTCACCATCTCCTGGAGTTTGCTCAAATTCAGGTCCTTTGAGTCGCCAGTGCTATCTAACCATCTCATCCTCTGTCACCCCCTTCTTCTCTTGCCCTCAATCTTTCCCAACATCAGAGTATTTTGCAGTGAGTCAGCTCTTCTCATCAGGTGGCCAAAGTACTGGAACTTCAGCTTCAGCATCAGTTCTTCCAATGAATATTCAGGGTTGATTTCCTTTAGGATTGACTGGTTTGATCTCCTTCAGTCCAAGGGACTTTCATTGTACATCATATTCTTTTTAGAGGCTTTTTAGTTATGCCAGCCTTATTTGATCTGTTATCTTTGGGCTGTGGGGGTGTTGGGGGTGTTTGTTCACAGTGTGAGCTCTTCTTCTCAGCTCCAGGATAGATCTTTATTTTTTAATCATAAAATTTCTCAAACCGATAAATCATTTAAGCAATACAGAAATGAAAAAGATAAGGGTCCTCATGCTTGGGTTTGGAATTAACCTGGGACAAGAGGTTGGAATGGAGTAATACTGAGGTAACGTCAATCGTATCCATCATCTAGTAATAAGCATCAGTTTCACATTTTGACTCAGCTGAGAATGCGGCCCTAAACCAACTCCATGGTCGAATAGGAAGCCTTCTGTTGTAAACTTGGCTGTGATGGTAAGAAGATAGAGGAATACCTGGATGGGTTTGCAGAGTTTAACTTTTTTTGGTTGTTATTCTTAATTAAAGGTGACTCTTGGAATATGTGAAAGCCGAGGAAAGGAGAGACTCTTCCAACACAGCTGGAATCAGATCTGCAGATGGCAAGGAGCGCAGAGCCAAACCTACCCTCACCCTTCTGCTGTGCGGGGCTGATGCTCCTGGTTTTATTTAAGGTGCCAGATGGAAACCACCCTTGAGCACCCCTCCTGGGTGACTCACTGGTTCATTAGCCCATGGCCAGCTCATGTATTTATACCCTGGGTCATTTGATCTGGTAAACACTCCAGCACATTGGGACCTGATGGTCCATTTTATTGGCTCCCTCACTGACTATCAAGTGCAGTCTTTAACTGAGGAGATATTTCCAATGCCTTGTGAATCGTTTTCTTATATAAAGGTAAGCATTTGTTCAAGGCAGTTAATTACAGGGAAGCAGTGCTTAGTCATCAATCATATCTACCTATCCCTTCTCTATGTCTGCATCTCTATTTCTGCCCTGCAAATATGTTAATCTGTACAATTTTTCTATATTCCATATATATGCATTAATATACAATATTTGCTTTTCTCTTTCTGACTTAATTCACTCTGCATGACAAACTCTAGGTTCATCCATGCACGTATGTGTGCTCAGTCGCTCAGTCAGGTCTCTTGGGGACCCTATGGACTACAGCCCACCAAGCTCCTCTTTGCATGAAATTTTCCAGGCAAGAATATGGGAGTGGGTTGCCATTTCCTTCTCCAGAAGATCTTCCCAACTCAGAGACTGAACCCCTATCTCTTGCATCTCCTGCACTATCAGGCGAATTGTTTACCACTGAGCCAACTGGGAAGCCCCTAGGTCCAGCCACATTGCTACAAATGACCCAATATTGTTCCTTTTTATGGTTGAGTAATATTCCATTGTATATATGTATCACATCTTCTTTATCCATTCGTCTATCAATGGACATTTAGGTTGCTCCATGTCTTGGCCATTGTAAATAGTACTGCAATGAACAATGGGGTACATGGGCCTTTTAGAATTATGGGTTTTTTGTTTTTTCAGACAACAAGGATTGAACCAATAACTTAGTCTGGAGTTCAACTAAATGAAACAGAAATCTAGGTAATATGAAACCAAGCAAGTACAACTCCTTTTGCCCCAATTATGGACTTCTATAGGACAATACGGGAGAAGGCAATGGCAACCCACTCCAGTATTCTTGCCTGGAAAATCCCATGGGTGGAGGAGCCTGGTAGGCTGTAGTCCATGGGGTCGCAAAGAGTCGGATACGATTGAGCAGCTTCACTTTCACTTTTCACTTTCATGCATTGGAGAAGGAAATGGCAACCCACTCCAGTGTTCTTGCCTGGAGAATCCCAGAGACGGCGGAGCCTGGTGGGCTACCATCTATGGGGTCACACAGAGTCGGACACGACTGAAGTGACTTAGCAGCAGCAGCATAGGACAATACAATGAGAAATGCCACATGAATTGAAGTAAACAGTAAATGGGGCAAAGGCATGTGTGGTCTAGAAAGTTCCACCTGGAGGAAGGCTAGGGAAGAAGAGAGAGAGGTTTGCTTAGTAGGAAAAGGAGATCATGAGGGGAATGGACTTGGGTTCTAAGTAATAGCCAAACATTTAACAATGTCACAGATTTGAGAGGCAAATTAATACACTGTTAGAAGGTGTAGATCCCCAGTTCAGACTCCTTGGGTTCAAATCCTGGTTGGGTAAGAAGACTAATCTTTTAGTTTCCTTCATAGTAAAATGGTAACAATTGGGGGTGATGACTGTGAGAATTAAAGGATACTTAAAACAGCAGTTGATCCAAGGAAAAGTAACTCTAAATATCAGCTATTATCATCCCCCAATAACTTGGTCATAATCAGTATAGACAAACTGAGGGTGTTGGAGATACATTTCTTCCCTTGGCTGTTGCTTCCTGGAAGATGCTTAAGGATTAAGTATGATCCAATGGATTGCCTTAGTGGGTTTTGTGGAAAGATTCCACTTACTAGCAGTCTTAATGACATTTTTCTGCTTAAAAAAAATTTTTTTTTTGGCTGTTCTTCTGACTAAAGGCTTAGGACAGTGAGATGAGAGTCAATATTTGTATATTGTAACATACACATGATTTGATTTTTTACTTAATATTATAATAAGCCTTCTCCAGTACCAGACATTTTTATAATGTTCAGTCAGTTCAGTTCAGTCGCTCAGTCGTGTCCGATTCTCCGCAACCCCATGAATCAAAGCACGCCAGGCCTCCCTGTCCATCACCAACTCCCGGAGTTCACCCAAACTCATGTCCACAGAGTCGGTGATGCCATCCAGCCATCTTATTCTCTGTCGTCCCCTTCTCCTCCCGCTCCCAAACTTTCCCAGCAAAAGAGTTAATGTTAGTATTGTTAATCCCAAATGTTAATATTGTTAATTCATTTAGCTCAATATTCCACCAATGGAATTGCTGCAATTATGATTTTAAAATTTGGTAATACCAGTGATGACTTTTGGGACACTGGTATGCCTTACCACACCAGTGATTATGAAAGATATTTGCATCTAGTAATTTCTAAGAGTCTGCAATCACTTCTCTGGCTCTGTATTATGCTTGTTGGAAGACTTAAGTTGAAGAAAGTAGGGAAAACCACTAGACCATTCAGGTATGACCTGAATCAAATCCCTTACAATTATACAGCAGAAGTTAAAAATAGATTTAAGGGACTAGATCTGATAGACGGAGTGCCTGATGAACTTTGGATGGAGGTTTGTAACATTGTACAGGAGACAGGGATCAAGACCATCCCCAAGAAAAAGAAATGCAGAAAAGCAGAATGGCTGTCTGAGGAGGGCTTACAAATAGCTGTGAAAAGAAGAGAAGCAAAAACCAAAGGAGAAAAGGAAAGATATACCCATTTGAATGCAGAGTTCCAAAGAATAGCAAGGAGAGATAAGAAAGCCTTCCTCAGTGATCAGTACAAAGAAATAGAGGGAAACAATAGAATGGGAAAGACTAGAGATCTCTTCAACAGAATTAGATATACCAAGGGAACATTTCATGCAAAGATGGGCACAATAAAAGACAGAAATGGTAAGGACCTAACAGAAGCAGAAGATATTAAGAAGAGGTGGCAAGAATACACAGAAGAACTACAAAAATATCTTCATGACCCAGTTAATCACGATGGATTGATCACTCACTTAGAGCCAGACATCCCAGAATGTGAAGTCAAGTGAGTCTTAGGAAGCGTCACTATGAAGAAAGCTAGTGGAGGTGAAGGAATTCCAATTGAGCTATTTCAAATCCTGAAAGATGATGCTGTGAAAGTGCTGCACTCAATATGCCAGCAAATTTGAAAAACTCAGCTGTGGCCACAGGACTGAAAAAGGTGAGTTTTCATTCCAATCCCAAAGGAAGACAATGCCAAAGAATGCTCAAACTACCACACAATTGCACTCATCTCACATGCTAGTAAAGTCATGCTCAAAATTCTCCAAGCCAGGCTTCCACAGTACATGAACCGTGAATTTCCAGATGTTCAAGCTGGCTTAAGAAAACTCAGAAGAACCAGAGATCAAATTGCCAACATCCATTGGATTATCGCAAAAGCAAGAGAGTTCCAGAAAAACATCTATTTCTGCTTTATTCACTATGCCAAAGCCTTTGACTGTGTGGATCACAATAAACTGGAAAATTCTGAAAGAGATGGGAATACCAGACCACCTGACCTGCCTCTTGAGAAATCTGTATGCAAATCAGGAAGCAACAGTTAGAACAGGACATGAAACAACAGACTGGTTCCAAATAGGAAAAGGAGTACATCAAGGCTGTATATTGTCACCGTGCTTATTTAACTTTTATGCAGAGTACATCATAAGGAACGCTGGGCTGGAAGAAGCACAAGTTGGAATCAAGATTGCCAGGAGAAATATCAATAACCTCAGATATGCAGATGACACCACCCTTATGACAGAAAGTAAAGAAATAAAGAGCCTCTTGATGAAAGTGAAAGAGGAGAGTGAAAAAGTTTGCTTGAAGCTCAATATTCAGAAAACTAAGATCATGGCACCTGGTTCCATCACTTCATGGCAAATAGACAAGGAAACAGTGGCAGACTTTATTTTGGGGGGCTCCAAAATCACTGCAGATGGTGACTACAGCCATGAAATTAACAGACTCTTACTCCTGGGAAGGAAAGTTATGACCAACCTAGATAGCATATTAAAAAGCGAAGACATTACTTTGCCAACAAAGGTCCGTCTAGTCAAGGCTATGGTTTTTCCAGTGGCCATGTATGGATGTGAGAGTTGGACTGTGAAGAAAGCTGATCGCTGAAGAATTGATGCTTTTGAACTGTGGTGTTGGAGAAAACTCTTGAGAGTCCTTTGGACTGCAAGGAGATCGAACCAGTCCATCCTAAAGGAAATCAGTCCTGAATATTCATTGGAAGGGCTGATGTTGAAGCTGAAACTCCAATACTTTGGCCATCTGATGCAAAGAACTGACTCATTTGAAAAGATCCTGATGTTGGGAGGGATTGAAGGCAGGAGGAGAAGGGGACGACAGAGGATGAGATTGTTGGATGGCATCACCAACTCAATAGACATGAGTTTGAGTAAACTCTGGGAGTTGGTAATGGACAGGGAGGCCTGGTGTGCTGCAGTCCATGGGGTGGCAAAGAGTTGGACATGACTAAACGACTGAAGTGAACTGAACTGTTGGAAGAAATTAAATAATAATGAACAAATAGCCCCAAAATTTTATGGAAAAGGGAGATTGTTCTCCTATGAAGATAGATTTATTTTAAAATGAACAAAAGGAGGGCAAGACCGTCTGAAAAAACATTTTTTCCCAAAGTCCTAGAATATTAACTGAATACAAAGATCTCAAACACATTTTTGAATAAAATAATGGCCATACATAAATCATTGAGGTTTACATTATAGAGCGTGACATGTAAGATGGCAAAGTAGGAAGGCCCTGAGCTTATCTCCTCCCACAGTTCAGTTCAGTTCAGTTGCTCAGTCGTGTCTGACTCTTTGCGACCCCATGAATCACAGTACGCCAGGCCTCCCTGTCCATCACCAGCTCCCTGAGTTCACCCAAACTCATGTCCATCGAGTCGGTGATGCCATCCAGCCATCTCATTCTCTGTCGTCCCCTTCTCCTCCTGCCCCCAATCCCTCCCAGCATCAGAGTCTTTTCCAGTGAGTCAACTCATCGCATGAGGTGACCAAAGTATTGGAGTTTCAGCCTCAGCATCAGTCCCTCCAATGAACACCCAGGATTGATCTCCTTTAGAATGGACTGGTTGGATCTCCTTCTCCTCCCACAGGTATACCAAAATTACAGAGCAAGTCTTTGCAGAGAAATTCTTTTTCCTCTTTTTTAAAAGTATGTAGTGAGACGCGAGAGACGCCCGGCTCCGGCGCAACCGACCACGTGCAGAATCGTGGCTGAGAGGAGCTGCCCTGCGCCCAGGGTTAGGGCGGTGGCCGAGAGGAGCTGTACCACGTCCAGGAGGCAGTGGCTGCTTGGGCACCGGAGGGCCGAGAGGAGCTGCTCCACATTCAAAACAGGAGGGACGGCCTTGAGGTGATACCCCTCGTCCAAGGTAAGGTACAGCGGCTGCACCTTGCTGGAGCAGCTGTGAAGAGTTACTCCACGACCAAGTGGAATATAAGAATCCAGTGTTCTGGGGAGGAAGGAACAAGATGGCGGAGGAATAAGACGGCGAGACCACTCTCTCCCCCACAAATTCATCAAAAGAACATTTGAACGCGGAGTAAAGTCCACAAAACAACTTCTGAATACTAGCAGAGGACATCAGGCACCCAGATAAGCAGCCCATTGTCTTCTAAAGGAGAGAGAAGAAATCCAGCTCCACCCACCAGAACACCGACACATGCTTCCCTAACCAGGGAACCCGGACAAGTCACCCATCCAACCCCACACACAGCGAAGAAACTACTTAAAAAAGAGAACTCCACAAACTGCAAGAAGAGGGAAAGGCCACCCCAAGCAAAGCAATATAAGCAAGATGAAGAGGCAGAGAAATACCCAGCAAGTAAAGGAACAAGATAATTGCCCACCAACACAAACAAAAGAAGAAGATATAGGGAATCTACCTGATAAAGAATTTCGAATTTTGATGGTGAAAATGATTCAAAATCTTGAAAGCAAAATGGAGTTACAGATAAATTACCTGGAGAAAAGAATTGAGAAGATGGAAGAAAGGTTTAATAAGGGCTTAGAAGAAATAAAAAAGAGTCAATATACAATGAATAATGCAATAGATGAGATCAGAAACACTCTGGAGGGAACAAACAGTAGAATAACAGAGGCAGAAGACAGGATAAGCGAACTAGAAGATAGAATTGTAGAAATAAATGAAACAGAGAGGAAAAAAGAAAAATGAATTAAAAGAAATGAGGACAATATTAGAGACCTCTGGGACAATGTTAAACGCTCCAACATTCGAATCATAGGAGTCCCAGAAGAAGAAGACAAAAAGAAAGACCATGAGAGAATACTTGAGGAGATAATAGTTGAAAACTTCCCTAAAATAGGGAAAGAAATAATCACCCAAGTCCAAGAAACCCAGAGAGTCCCCAACAGGATAAACCCAAGGCAAAATACTCCAAGACACATATTAATCAAATTAACAAAGATCAAACACAAAGAACAAATATTAAAAGCAGCAAGGGAAAAGCA
This sequence comes from Moschus berezovskii, assembly GCF_049115385.1. NCBI lineage: Eukaryota > Metazoa > Chordata > Mammalia > Artiodactyla > Moschidae > Moschus > Moschus berezovskii. The sequence continues at coordinate 47,225,608 of NC_142474.1, read as the reverse complement.
GCAAATAACACACAAAGGGATTCCCATAAGGATAACAGCTGATCTTGCAACAGAAACTCTTCAGGCCAGAAGGGAATGGCAAGACATACTTAAAGTGATGAAAGAAAATAACCTACAGCCCAGATTACTATACCCAGCAAGGATCTCATTCAAATATGAAGGAGAAATCAAAAGCTTTACAGACAAGCAAAAGCTGAGGGAATTCAGCATCACCAAACCAGCTCTCCAACAAATGCTAAAGGATCTTCTCTAGGCAGGAAACACAGAAAGAGAGTATAAACTTGAACCCAAAGCAATAAAGAAAATGGCTACGGGATCGTACTTATCAATAATTACCTTAAACGTAAATGAGTTGAATGCCCCAACCAAAAGACAAAGGCTGGCTGAATGGATACAAAAACAAAACCCCCATATATGTTGTCTACAAGAGACCCACCTCAAAACGAGGGACGCATACAGACTGAAAGTGAAGGGCTGGAAAAAGATATTCCACGCAAATAGAGACCAAAAGAAAGCAGGAGTAGCAATACTCATATCAGATAAAATAGACTTTAAAACAAAGGCTGTGAAAAGAGACAAAGAAGGAAACTACATAATGATCAAAGGATCAATCCAAGAAGAAGATATAACAATTATAAATATTTATGCACCCAACATAGGAGCACTGCAATATGTAAGACAATTACTAACAAGTATGAAAGGGGAAATTAACAATAACACAATAATAGTGGGAGATTTTAACACCCCACTTACATCTATGGATAGATCAACTAAACAGAAAATTAACAAGGAAACACAATCTTTAAATGATACAATAGACCAGTTAGACCTAATAGATATCTATAGGACATTTCACCCCAAAACAATGAATTTCACCTTTTTCTCAAGCGCACATGGAACCTTTTCCAGGATAGATCACATCCTGGGTCATAAATCTAGCCTAGGTAAATTCAAAAAAATTGAAATCATTCCAAGCATCTTTTCTGACCACAACGCAGTAAGATTAGATCTCAATTACAGGAGAATAACTATTAAAAATGCCAACATATGGAGCCTGAACAACACGCTGCTGAATAGTGAACAAATTATAGAAGAAATCAAAAGAGACATCAAAATATGCATAGAAATGAATGAAAATGAAAACACAACAACCCAAAACCTCTGGGACACTGTAAAAGCAGTGCTAAGGGGGAAGTTCATAGCAATACAGGCACACCTCAAGAAACAAGAAATAAGTCAACTAAATAACCTAACTCTACATCTAAAGCAACTAGAAAAGGAAGAAATGAAGAACCCCAGGGTCAGTAGAAGGAAAGAAATCATAAAAATTAGGGCAGAGATAAATGCAAAAGAAACAAAAGAGACCATAGCAAAAATCAACAAAGCCAAAAGCTGGTTCTTTGAGAAGGTAAATAAAATTGACAAACCACTAGCCAGACTCATCAAGAAACAAAGGGAGAAGAACCAAATCAATAAAATTAGAAATGAAAATGGAGAGATCACAACTGACAACACAGAAATACAAAGGATTATTAGAGAATACTATCAGCAATTATATGGCAATAAAATGAATAACCTGGAAGAAATGGACAAATTCCTAGAAAAGTACAACTTTCCAAAACTGAACCAGGAAGAAATAGAAAATCTGAACAAACCCATCCAATCACGGAAATTGAAACTGTAATCAAAAATCTCCCAGCAAACAAAAGCCCAGGTCCAGACGGCTTCACAGCCGAATTCTACCAAAAATTTAGAGAAGAGCTAACACCTATTCTACTCAAACTCTTTCAGAAAATTGCTGAGGAAGGGAAACTTCCAAACTCATTCTATGAGGCCACCATCACCCTAATCCCAAAACCTGTTAAAGACCCCACAAAGAAAGAAAACTACAGGCCAATATCGCTGATGAACATAGATGCAAAAATCCTTAACAAAATTCTAGCAATCAGAATCCAACAACACATTAAGAAGATCATACATCATGACCAAGTGGGCTTTATCCCAGGAATGCAAGGATTCTTCAATATCCGCAAATCAATCAACGTAATACACCACATTAACAAACTGAAAAATAAAAATCATATGATTATCTCAATAGATGCAGAGAAAGCCTTTGACAAAATTCAACATCCATTTATGATAAAAACCCTCCAGAAAGTGGGAATAGAAGTGACATACCTCAACATAATAAAAGCTATATATGACAAACCCACAGCAAACATTATCCTCAATGGTGAAAAACTGAAAGCATTTCCCCTAAAGTCAGGAACAAGACAAGGGTGCCCACTCTCACCACTACTCTTCAACATAGTTCTGGAAGTTTTGGCCACAGCAATCAGAGCAGAAAAAGACATAAAAGGAATACAAATTGGAAAAGAAGAAGTAAAGCTTTCACTGTTCGCTGATGACATGATCCGCTACACAGAAAACCCTAAAGACTCTACCAGAAAACTACTAGAGCTAATCAGTGATTACAGTAAAGTTGCAGGATATAAAATCAACACACAGAAATCCCTTGCATTCCTATACACTAATAATGAGAAAATAGAAAGAGAAATTAAGGAAACTATTCCATTCACTGTTGCAACGAAAAGAATTAAATACTTAGGAATATATCTACCTAAGGAAACAAAAGACTTGTACATAGAAAACTATAAAACACTAGTGAAAGTAATCAAAGAGGACATTAATAGATGGAGAAATATACCATGTTCGTGGATTGGAAGAATAAATACTGTAAAAATGAGTATACTACCCAAAGTAATTTATACATTCAATGCAATACCTATCAAGCTACCAACAATATTTTTCACAGAACTAGAACAAATAATCTCACAATTTGTATGGAAATACAAAAAACCTCGAATAGCCAAAGCAATCTTGAGGAAGAAGAATGGAACTGGGGGAATTAACCTGCCAGACTTCAGGCTCTACTACAAAGCCACAGTCATCAAGACAGTATGGTACTGGCATAAAGACAGAAATATAGATCAATGGAACAAAATAGAAAGCCCAGAGATAAATCCATGCACCTATGGACACCTTATCTTTGACAAAGGAGGCAAGAATGTACAATGGAGAAAAGACAGTCTCTTTAACAAGTGGTGCTGGGAAAACTGGTCAGCCACTTGTAAAAGAATGAAACTAGAACACTTCCTAACACCATACACAAAAATAAACTCAAAATGGATTAGAGAGCTAAATGTAAGACCAGAAACTATAAAACTCCTAGAGGAGAACGTAGGCAAAACACTCTCCGACATAAATCACAGCAGGATCCTCCAAGACCCACCTCCCAGAATATTGGAAATAAAAGCAAAAATAAACAAATGGGACCTAATTAAAATCAAAAGCTTCTGCACAGCAAAGGAAACTATAAGTAAGGTGAAAAGACAGCCTTCAGAATGGGAGAAAATAATAGCAAATGAAGCAACTGATAAAGGATTAATCTCCAAAATATATAAGCAGCTCCTGCAGCTCAATTCCAGAAAAATAAATGACCCAATCAAAAAATGGGCCAAAGAACTAAACAGACATTTCTCCAAAGAAGACATAAAGATGGCTAACAAACACATGAAAAAATGCTCGACATCCCTCATAATCAGAGAAATGCAAATCAAAACCACAATGAGATACCATTTCACACCAGTCAGAATGGCTGCTATCCAAAAGTCTACATGCAATAAATGCTGGAGAGGGTGTGGAGAGAAGGGAACCCTCTTACACTGTTGGTGGGAATGCAAACTAGTACAGCCACTTTGGAGAACAGTGTGGAGATTCCTCAAAAAACTGGAAATAGAACTGCCATATGATCCAGCAATCGCACTCCTGGGCATACACACCGAGGAAACCAGAATTGAAAGAGACACATGTACTCCAATGTTCATTGCAGCACTGTTTATAATAGCCAGGACATGGAAGCAACCTAGATGTCCATCTGCAGACGAATGGATAAGAAAGCTTTGGTACATATACACAATGGAGTATTACTCAGCCATTAAAAAGAATGCATTTGAATCAGTTCTAATGAGATGGATGAAACTGGAGCCTATTATACAGAGTGAAGTAAGACAGAAAGAAACGCACCAATACAGTATACTAACACATATATATGGAATTTAGAATGATGGAAATATAACCCTGTATACGAGACAGCAAAAGAGACACAGTTGTATCGAACAGTCTTTGGGACTTTGTGGGAGAGGGTGAGAGTGGGATGATTTGAGAGAATGACATTGAAACATGTATGTTGTCATGTGTGAAGCGAATCAGCAGTTTAGGGTCAATGCATATTACAGGATACTCGGGGCTGGTGTGCGGGGATGACCCAGAGGGAGGATTAAGGGAGGAGGGAGGTGAGAGGGGGGTTCAGGAGGGGGAACTCATGTACACCTGGGGTGAATTCATGTCAATGTATGGCAAAACCAACCAATATAATATTGTAAAATAAAAAAAAATTTTTTTAATAAAAATAAAAAGATATCATGAGCCCAGTGACCTAAAAAAAAAAAAAGTATGTAGTGAATTTTGTTACAATATTGTTTCTTTTTCAGGTTTTTTGTGGGGTTTTTTTTTTGGCCTGGAGGCATGTGGAGTCTTAGGTCCCAGATCAGGACTGAACCTCCCCTCCCTGCACTGGGAGGTGACATCATAACTGCTGGATCACCAGGGAACTCCCCAGAGCAACTGTTGATGAGAAACACCAGAAGACTAGTAGAAAATACATAGATATAAACTAAATACGTTAAGAAAGAACCACGGTGGGAGGGTGAGAGGGGCAGAGTCATGGTAGGGTCAAGACTCACCCCGAACCAAGGTGGGTGGCTCTCAAGCTAGAGGATAATTAAAATTGCAGAGGTTGTTTTAGGAGTGAGAAGGTTAAACCACAACTGAACCAACAACAATAGATGATTCACTTCGCTGAATAGCCGAGACTAACACAATGTTGTAAAGCAATTATACTCCAATCAAAAACAGTAAATACTACCCAAAAAGGGGAAAAGGGAGGAAAAAAGTACTGGGATGTAACATACAACAAAATGAATACAATGAACACTGCTGTATATTGTATATGAAGGTCATTAGGAGAGTAAATCCTAAGTGTTCTCATGACAAGGAAAAATATTTTTTCTGTTTCTTAAATTTTGTACCTATATGAGATGATGGGTCTTCACTAAACTTGTTTCGAGAATTATTTTGTGATGTATGTAAGTCAAAAAACTAGGTGCTATATGTTTTAAATTTATACTATAAACTTTTACAAGTTAGTGAAACTTGAAGAAAAATCACAAACATGCAATTTACCCATTTTGATGGGTATGTGGTACAGAAAATAGAGTCACAAAAGAATCATATTTGCTTTGCCCAGGCCACCATTTTGGGTTGAATGAATATATCCTGGAAAAAACTGGAGAATTAACATATTACGTTTGAAGCTTTTAATATCATTGTCTGATGATTTTAATTTCTTTCTAATGACAAAAGTAATAAATCTTCAGAATGTAAAATGTGAAAAAATACAGAAAAACACAATAAGAAAGCATCATTCACTGATTACTCAGAGATAATTTCTGTTAACATGTTAGCCAGTTTCCTTAGATGTTGAGTCTAAATTTCCCTGGGATTGTAGAGATAGATGTTGTTAAGGATAAAGAGATATTAATAAGTCAGAAAACCAAACTTTTCTGTATATAGAATCACTGTTGCTATGGAAACCAATATCTGACCTGAAGGTAACAAGGAAGCTTGCTTGATGAGGCGGAAATGTGGTTAAGGAGGGCTGCTGGGTGGAGGGGCCTTTTCCCTGTGGGAGCTGACTGCGCCCCAGACAAGGACTCCTAGAGAAACACACAGGGCACCTAGATGTCAGTGTCAGGACTAAGGGACTGTGAGGTCTGGCGTCTAATAAGAGGCTGGTCTTCCTAAACCACTCACAAAACCTGGCCCCCAGAGCTCTGGCCGGACCATGCAGAAACATTCACCACTGTTATGGCAAAGAAGGTGTTTTCTACATTATCTGTTGAGTGTGTGAGCAAAATAGGGAGAGTGACCAGAACCAAATGGCCTTTTCCAAATCCTTTCTTTTCCACTCATAAATGGCCTCTAACCAGCGTGTGATTTTTATTATGACTATAAATTCAGAAGACTCGCTATAACGTGCTGGTTGAGTTTTCCCTGAAAACACATCTCCCTGGCTCCAGTGAAGCTCTCAGAACCAGGAACTCTGAACACAATACAACTTTGCACTGAGTTGCCAATTAGAAAATGATTAGGCACGGATGACCTTCATCCTGGAAAAGTAATTTAATAATAGTATGCTCTGGCTGGGCCTATTTGCTATAATCTCGACAAAGAAAGAAATTTTACAGCTGAGTGACAGTACCCCAAATTCATGGTGGAACCCTCTTTCCATAGCGGTCCAAAGGGTAAAATTCCTGACTGAAATTTTATAAGATCGTCCGGGAGGTCGCTTTCACTGCCAGTTTCAAAATTTATGAATTTTTATGAATCCATCCAATTAAAGAAACAGAGTCTCTCTCAAAATACAGTCTAATTTCCTTTTATTTTTATTCCAGTTGATTCTGCTGATGGAGGCCAGATAATAAGGCCCACAACTTTTCCATGATACTGAAAAGCAAGTGAAAACAACTCCTTTTGAAAGTCATTTACTGATTATTTTGTAAACGAGGGTAATTTGTTTCCAAGCAATTAAAAAAACATAATAAAAAGGAAAATGTAGGGTCCTAATCAAGAGAGTAGCCTGAATAAGACCTATTTTAAGGTCATATCTATAGGCTGTTGTCGCCAGTTAGGAGATTAGAATTTGGGTGTTCTTTCATCACCAGTGATGGAAGAAGAGCCTAACCTCCTAGGCAGGGCACACTTGTACATGTCATTTGTGTCGTAGGAGTCATTAACTCTTCTTTTAGTCTCACCGGAAGCATCAGCCCATTGTCTTGACAGTGATTTTCAAGGTTCTCCTGGTTCTCTGAGAGGTTTACCAGTGGAATCTATATACACACACATGTGGGGCCAGTGTGGTATAGTGAAATCCATACTCAGCAGGAAACACAAAAGTGAAAGTTGCTCAGTCGTGTCCAACTCTTTGCAGCTGCATGGACTATCCAGCCCATGGAACTCTCCAGGCCAGAATACTGGAGTGGGTAGCCTTTCCCTTCTCCAGGGGATCTTCTCAACCCAGGGATTTGGATTGCAGGTGGATTCTATACCATCTGAGCCACAAGGGAAGTAAGAAACACGAAAGGGGGTGACAAGGAATGGATTTGTGTGCTGGTATTTAGTCCCCTGTGTGTCCTTCCTCATCATCCAGGCTGCCCCCATGATCCCAGATGTTTATTCTTGTTCGGACCTCATATACCTGCCTAACTCTCTTCCCCAAGCCTGATAACTTAAAGATCTGGTTGTTTGACCTGCCACCAATTCAGGGCAATGCCGCTTGACTAATTCCATAAAAACAGGGCCTTTGAGAAATCAAACATCGCCTCATGAGGCCATCCTTGTAGATTGTGAAGTGACTTGCGGCCATCCTGTGACAAAGGAAGCCCCAGGAAGGGCCAGAAAGTATCCACCCACCAGAGAACCGTGTAGCAGTTATGTGAGGGCTCTGGAGTCAGAGGTGACGCTGGCTTTGGAAGAAGGCATTTTCCGTGGAACTGTTCTCTGTGCTGCCAACTCTTGGTCTGTAAAATGAGGCGCCCACCTCAGCTGGTTGGTGGGGGTTGAGAGGATTGATGCGTGTGACGCTGTTACTCAGAGATGATGGAATCACTCAGAATGACGTCACTAACCACTGCTGGTTCATCCACATCAGCCCCCTAGGCTTGAAGGTCTCATTCCCCCAGCTGCAAGCTTCTAGGCGAAGCACCCAATATCCAATCCTGTCTGATACTGGACTTGAGCTGATCAAAACCAGGGTCAGGAAACTGTTGCTTCAGTAGCTTCCTATCCAAACAGAAACAAAGTCATAAGTTAGACACATATAGAAGCTATATTTGTAAATATAGTTGAAAAAAATACACGTGCACATGTAAACGAGGACATTCCATGAAAGTAATCAAGCATCAGGTCAGCCACTGGTTCCACTGCCCCCTGAATCCCTTTAATTTTTACAAAGAACTGGCTGTTCCTCAGACTTCCCCTAAGGATGGAAGGCTTTGCAACTGAGAGTTATTGGGTCACCTTGCTCTGTTTTGGATTTACACCTGAATGATTTGGGGGCATTTCAGCAAAGATCATCTATCCAGCCGTGGCCATTTTTCCAAAGTCTCTAGGCACAAATGGGGAGATCAATTGTGGTAATAGCTTTTGCTGCTGCTAAGTCGCTTCAGTCGTGTCCAACTCTGTGCGACCCCATAGACGGCAGCCCACCAGGCTCCCCCATCCCTGGGATTCTCCAGTTTTAGGGAACAGTTTATTCATTTCCATCATCTGTGATTATTGGTAGCTCCTGACACGGGTTCTTCACCAGGGGTCCCCAGATCCATAAATAGATATCAGGGGAGGCTGTGGACTTGGGTTGAAGAAAGTCTTTATTTTCCTCACTGATACATTTCACGTGCTTCTGATTTCAAGCTTGGGAACAATCCAGAACACTATTGGCAGTATTTGTGATTTTGTCACTAACAGAAGTCATACATATTTTCATACCACATTTTAGTTGCAGCATCTCACAAAACATCATTTATGCCCATTGCCACCTCAAAATTAGGATAGTTATATATTAAGGGCATTAGTTATTTAATGCACTAAACAGATTATTGGGATTTCCCTATAGCTCAGTCAGTAAAAAATCTGCCTAAGTGCAGGAGACCAAGGTTCCATCCCCGGGTCAGGAAGATCCCCTGGAGAAGGAAATGGCAACCCACTCCAGGATTCTTGCCTGGAGAATCCCATGGACAGAGGAGCCTGGCAGGCTATAGTCCATGGGGTTACAAAGAGTTGGATAAGACAAAGTGACTAACACACACACAGATTATTTTTAATATTTGCTGCATTGATTAAGGTAATTGATTGATTAGTTATTAAATATACTCATAATCAGAATTATTTTGGAATTTTTTGAAAAATACAAATGCCCAGATATGGCTTTTTCCCCTCAGAGCTCCAGATATATTTCTGATGAGCAGCCGTGTTTAAAAGCAAATGGACTATATGATGATCTTTATTTTTATCCGGTTTGTTTAGCTTTTTCTATTTCATATTCAGCATGCCTTTTTAATTTAGCTTATGTTTTCCAATTTCTCTACCTCTTCTCTTTTTTGATGTGCTTTCTCAAATCTTTATCAAGTGTAGTAGAAAAGCTTTTGTATATATTAATATACATATAAATAATATGTATGAAACTTGTGGATTTTTGCCTAACTAAAATGTTTATGACATTTTGATTCCACTTGTTTGACTTAGTGTGAGTAGAATGTTAGATTTCTAATTAAAAAAAAATAGATATGCAACAAGCCACAAAGGTTTACTGCATCACACAGGGAACTATATAGTCAATATCTTGTAATAACCTGGATGGAAAATAATTTCAAAATAATATACATGCATATGGATAACTGAATCACCTTGCTGTGCGCCTGAAACACTGTAACTCAACTATACTTCAATAAAACACATATATATATTAAGGAAAAAAAGAAAGCACATCTTGTAATAAACGCATAGTCACAATCTAGTCATAAGAAACACCAGATAAACCCAAATTAAGTGCCATTCTAAAAATAACTAACAAGTATTCTTCAAAAGTGTCAAGGTCACAAAAGACTAGGGAGACACAATAACAAATACAGTGTGAGACCCTGGATTGGATCTTGGAACAGTGGAAGGACATTGATGGAAAAGCCAGTGAAGTTCAAATACAGTGCACAGTGAAGTTCAGAGAACTGCACCAATACTAATTCCTTAGCTTTGAAAATGTACCACGGTTGTCTAAGATGTGAACATCAGGGTAATCTAAGTGAGGAGTGTATTAATTGCCCTATACTAGTTTTGCAACATTTCTGTAAGTCTAAAGTTGTTTCAAAATAAAAGCTTAGAAAGAATTACATTATTTTTCATTCGAATAAAAAATAAAGAACCACACATACTACTCTCCCACAATTTGTTTTTATAATATTTTGGCAAAAGTATTTTAAATAATTATTTTCCTTTGAAGTCCAGTGCACTGTACTTCATGATTTAGAATATTATCCTGAGAGGGACCACTGGCTCTCTCAGACTGCCAAAAGAATCATGGAGCAAAAAGATGAAGAATCACTGATTTAAGACAATCGAAAGCGGCAGACACCAAATGTCAAAGCGATTGGATTAAACTCTATGCAAAGCCAGTAGCCAGAGGAGCCTCCTCAATTTGGCTTCAGTTTTGAATGAGCTGGTCTGCATCCAAGGTCTTTCCTTTAGCCTCCTTCAGTTCTCCTCGACAGATGTGTCGTGGGGGGTACTGACCTTGGATGACAGGCAGGACCAGCACACCGTTGGAAGCCATACACACCATTCACTGGACACTCGCGTCCTCCTCCTTGCCCGGCACCGCACTTCAAAAGGCTCATCTTTCTCTATCATCCCACTTGTGTTTTGAGCTTGGGTCGGGGTTTAAATTATTAATCACTTTCTGGGGATACTTGTTTCTCAAGTCAGTTTCCAAACCACCTGAACTTGCTCACACAGGTTTTATCCTTCTGCCATGCAATGATGTAAAAACAGCTTTGTCGCTGTGACTAGCCCCTCTGCAGGTGCTGATGATGGAGCCAGATCCACAGAGGAAACTAATTGGAAACAACATGTCAGGATGCTTTGAGGAATAGTGTTTGTTCAAATGACTGTGTAACACAAGAGGCAGAGAGGAGAAAAAGCAGTGCCAAGAAAAAAGGGTGGGATGAGGAATGTGGCTGCAGCCTCGGATCTACTGTAAGGATGGCTACAAAATCTGCCCCCAAGAAGAGATGGGCATCTGGGCACCAAATCTACACCCTTCCCTCTCCATTTCTGACCCAAAGATGCCAGGAAGCCTTTACTGGGATGAACTTCAGTGTCCCAAAATGGAAATATGGTTTTCAAACAGTGTGGAAACAGTTCTTTTAAAATAATCTAATTAAATGAAATGGGAAAACTATAGACTGTTGGGTTTACAGTAGTGAATTATGGTTTGGCCATTGTGTTCAGAAGTACTGTGACATGTGTGATCAATAGCTCAGTTGTGTCTGACTCTGACCCCATGGACTGTAGCCTACCAGTCTCCTCTGTCCATGGGAATTTCCCGGCAAGAATACTGGAGTGGGTTGCCATTTCCTTCTCCAGAGGATCTTCCCGTCCCAGAGATCGAACTTGTGTCTCCTGCATCTCCTGCATTGGCCGGTGGATCCTTTATTGCTGAGCCACCACAGAAGCCCCTGTTCAGTGGTAGGGCAATATTAAAACAGTGCTGTCAAGTGACGTGGGTCTGTCCACAACCCCCCCTACTTAGTAAACCCCTTCTGTCAGACCTCCAGAGTGGGGATGCCTACAGAATTGTGCCTGTGTGTGGCCAGTTCCATGTTGTGATGCTGCAGCTGTAGGGACCTTTAGTATCCGTGAGAACTACTGAGGTTCAGGCAGATTCAGAACTGACAAAAACCTAAGGGAAGTCTCAAAAGCAGAACTGCAGATAAACACCAAATGAGGGTCTGGAAACAACCAATTTGGAGAGCTGGAGGGAGGTATTTGAATGAATGCTGGATGATTTTATTTGTGCATGAAAAGAGGTTTGGGGCTTTTCCAGGACCTCAACAACCTTACATCCCATAGGGTTTTATAACCTCTCTTTGCGCTTTCTCTATTGAACAGAATTACAAATGAGGCAAACGTGTCTTTCATTCTCTCAAGGAACTCTTGAAACTACTGAATGGAAGTGTAGGTGGATCACTTACCATACACTGCTGCTGCTGCTTAGTTGCTCTGTCAAGTCTGACTCTTTATGACCCTATGAACTGTAGCACGCCAGGCTTCCCTGTCCTTCACTATCTCCCGGAGTTTGCCCAAATTCATATCCATTGAGTCGGTGATGCTATCCAACCAACTCATCCTCTGTCGTCCAGTTCTCCTCCCTCAATCTTTCCCAGCATCAGGGTCTTTCCCAATGAGTCACTTTTTCGCATCAGGTGGCCAAAGTATTGGAGTTTCAGCTTCAGCATCAGTCCTTCCAATGAATATTCAGGACTGATTTCCTTTAGGATTGACTGGTATGGTCTCCTTGCAGTCCAAGGGACTCTCAAGAGTCTTCTCCAGCCCCACAGTTCGAAACCATAGTGCCAGGAAGTGATAACTATTACGCAGAGATTAACCTGGACTATAAATAGGAGAGAGCCTTGGTCCTTTTGACATGGACACAACCTTGGAGGAGCAGGTTCCTCTCGATGTGTCAATCACAGCTGTCGCTTGACCATACATCTGTCCTGGAGACTCCCTTCTGCCAGCTGACTGGCCAAGCAACTGCTCTTTTGCTCCACAGGACAGGGAGCATGCTTTTTTCCCCTCTCATTATTCCAGCCTTTGCACCTGGAACTCTGTGCTGGGAGGGAGGGAAGGAGTATGGGAGAAATAGAATTAATATGACATAAAAGAATGATTATAAGTTACTGGTACACGCAATCCTGGAGGTTGAGAAGTCCCATGGTGTGCCCTAGGCAAGCTGGAGACCCAGACAGGCTGGTAATTAGTTCTAAGGCCTGGAGACTGCAGAGTTGATGGTATAGATTTGAGTCTGAGCCTAAAGACCTGGTAAACAAGAGTGCAGAAGGCAGGAGGTTTTTGTTCAACAGTCAGGCAGAGCGAGCACTCAACCTCCCCCCCGACCTTTCTGTCCTATTCAGGCCTTCAACAGATTGCAGGAGAGCCACCCACTGACCTACAGGGCTGGGGGTTGCATCTGCTTTACTCAATCCACCAGTTCAGATGCTCATCTCTTCCAGAAACACCCTTATAGACACACCCAGAAGTAATGTTTAGCCAGTGGCCCGTCCAGCTGACAAAATTAACTCTCCCAGAGGGAAGCAGGCAGCACCTTTTCTGCCTGCTTCACTGCCCTTTATGGAAATTCCCTGTCCAGTCCTTCCTCCCCACAGTCTATTGCAGAAGAAAGCATGAGTTGACCACAGAGAGAATTCACTACCTTTTATCTGTGAGAATTCATTTACCTTTTATCTTTTAAAGTTTGGGCTTTATGTCCAAACTCCGAGGAAGCTGGTCTTTCCTATGCTTACTGCTTGGTGCAGGCACTAAAGAAAAATGAGCAGTTGTCTCTCTGGACCAACATTTCCAAAATGTGCTGGGCTGGAAGTTTCATTTGCATGACAAAGATGCCAGCCCTGGTGGGCCAGGTGGACTTTGAGGCCAAGGGTTGCTATGAAACTATCGAATTGCTTGTTATGGGGTCCCCTCCAGACAACCATGCTCAGGCTGTGCGAGTGCTTCTCTGCAGCCTGATCCTTGTTCTTAGAGGATCCAGGGTGTGCGATGGGTAGGTGGTGGAGAAGCAGGGACCAGTGAGAACCATGCAAACTCCCCAGCTCCACCCCCAGGGCTTGAGGGCCACGCCTTCAAGGTGGTAGCCGGCTAACCCTGACTCACAAGACTTACCTCTACCTTAACCATTTTCTTATATTTATTTATTTATTTGGCTGCATCTGGTCTTAGCAGCACTTGGCATGCGGGATCTAGCTCCCTGACCAGGGATCAAACCCTGGCCCCTTGCACTGGGAGCACGGAGTCTTAGCCAGTGGATCATCAGGGAAGGCCCAGCCATGATTATTTTCTTCCTGATATTCTGCTTTATGAATCAGTCATGTGGCCTCTTTGCATGTGTCCAGTTGCTCAGTCACGTCTAACACTTCGTGGCCCCATGGACTGTAGCCCACCAGGCTCCTCTGTCCATGGGATTTTTCAGGCAAGAATGCTGGAGTGGGATGGCCTCTTTAGGCTACAGGATTTTCATTGTTAAATAGTTCTTGGGAACAACTCTCACATCCTGAGCATGTGCTAAGCACCAGGCATCATTCCAAGCACTCTCATGGGTTATTGCGCGTAACACTGATGGCTGCCCTTGAGCTACAGATGAGTCTCGTATCCATTTTACAGACGAAGATACTAACCTCGTGCCGTACCTAAAGTCCGCCTCGATAGACCGCAGTGCCCTCCTTGCTGGGTTCCCATGTTGTGTGGAAATGTAATTTCTGTCTGTTCAGAATGCCTCTGCTGCCTCCTGCTACCCCTTCCCCCTCCCCCTCCTAACGGATTCTGGATTTGCTCTAAGTGACACCAGGAGATTGGCAGCATTTGTACACAGGATGTGTGGGGAGACGGGTGCAAGGGTTTTCTCTCTCCAGTTTTCCAGTCTCGTTTCCCCTTTTCCTAATGGTGTGTTCTTCATCTTGTCCACTCACAGCATCTTTCTGCTTCTCTCTGGTTACCCCAGAACCATAATTGGTGCTCTTTCATTACTTCCATTAAAACATCCCCTTGCCAGTAGTATATATATTTTTTTGAGCCTCCCTCAGATAGGTCCATGAAAGAAAGCAAAGATCCAAGATCCTATTGGGGGAAATATTGATCTGCATGTTAATTGTGCACCTCAGTTTCCATAGTGTGTTACTTTGGTTGCAGATCTAGCTTAAGCCAGATCCAGGGTAAGTGGAAAAACTGAACACCCTGGGAAGGACAATGATGAGTAAGGGGACACAGGACCCTCTGCCCCAAATCCAACACCATGGCATTTTTAATATTTTAAGCTAAAGCAGTTTGAGAAGACAGCAGAACCACCTTTCTCCCCTATAAAAGTCCATAAAATCCTTGTGTGATGGACGCCCTCCCTCCACCCATAAGAAAGAGCATCTTTCTCCTAAGACAAAAGGACGCTAAGAGGAATCTAAACAAACAGGACATCCTGAGCCTCCCCCAGTTCACTAGCTCTTCTCCTACTCCTTAACCTACCATATTCCTCCACGACTGTCTGCTCGTCATCAAATCCAGTATAAAAATAGCAGTTCTGTTTCTTTAGGTCTTCATTGCCTTATGAAGGCTCCCATGTGATGTAAAACTTGAATAAATTTGAACCCTTTTCTTCTGTTCGTCTGTTTCTAGCATTCTATTAATACATTTCAGGCTCAGTCAGGCACCCTACAAGGATCCAGGAACATTTCTCTTCCAATGGACTCCACAGGATGAACCCACAGCTCAGGAGCCCGGGAGGGCGCTCCTCTGTGCTTGAGTTCCATGTCTCTTTCTCTGTAGTTTCGTTTCTCTCTCGTGAGAAGGAAAGCGTGGCTGATGGCAGCTCCCAGGCTTTTTATTTAGCAACTTCACAGACAGATTTGCAGTGTCCCTTTTTCTTCCTCTGGGAGGATTCACTGGGCCAATCAAAGACCCAAGATAACAACATGGCAGCCATTGGGATCACAGGTCTCTGCAGAGGAGGGTAGGACATATGGAACCTTAGATATCCAGGACAGCCCATCATCTTCATTAACATCTCAGCATAATCTCTAAGGTCAGCATATTATTGGATTTACTGAGTATTGAATTATTTCTGGACTGTTAACCAGCATCCATTGCCTTCTTTTTTGATGTTAGCTTCAGCCAGGAAGATTCCAGCCCCCCTACTACCCCATTTTCTGCGTTTGTTCCTTTCCCATATCTCCCCCACCACGCACTTCCCTGGATTGTACTGATTCAAGCTGCCCGAGTTTTTCTTCTCTGAAGACACGTTATTATACCACACCTTTCACTTCATTCTCACTTCCTGCTTCTACCTCCTAATTAGCACCTTTTCTATAATTTATTAAACCAGAACATAATGCTGACAGCATGGCACCTCATTAACTGAATAAAGGGAGGGAGCAAAGCATTGAAAGCAATAATCCCACCCATTCAAAATCATCTTCTCATCCGCCTCTTAATCTCACCTGTCCTCCGGCCTCTTCTGAACCCCAGGGCAGTGCCTGGCTGGGTCTGTCTCCTGAGACTCCTCACGTGTCCTGACATTTCCTGCAGGGAAAATCTCTGTAGTAGACTGTCTTGGGGCCCACCGTGCCGCCATTCCTCCGCTGCTATGAGTGTTGACTGCTAAGGCTCGGAGCTGTCCCCCTCTACCCCAGCTCCCATCTCCACAGAACCACCCTCTGCTGATTCGATGCCCCCCTCTCAGAAGGGAACCCAGAGACGTGACTGATTCATGCAGAATACAAAATCCAGCCCCACGCCCCCAAGTGAGGACACCTCGGCAATATAACCTAGCTTCCAGAATGTGCCTGTGGATCAGGTCAAGGCTAAATTTTCTTTGAGACTACATCCTTTGTCCTTTTTCTATCCTGTGTCTCTTGCCTCATTTGCAGTTTTCTCCTAAGAGACAGTCTTTGAAAAACGAAATGCACTGCAGTCTTTTTCTCAGGCTCTGCTTCTAGGGAATCTGACCTAAGACAATGCCTGTTTTTCCGAAATCTCTTTAGTTCCTCCACAGTACCCAGTACTCTGCCACTTCACAAACTGAAGTGCCTGAGATGAACAAAACATTTAGAAATTTCCCTTGCTTAGGTTGGATGTGTGAAGGCTCCTCAAAGCCTGAATTCAATATATCCAGCCATCTGTACCAACATCTACTTCATTTCTTCATCTTGACCACATGTTCACTGCAGTTCCTCATACAACATCTTATGTGACCTGTGTATACCTAGAGTGTCTTCTTACCTGTCACTTCCAGGAGGATTTGTGTTTAGTTGAGTGTGTTTTCATTTGGAACTTGGAGTTTTGACTAGGAACCCCTGAGGTTCAGAGTGACCACACTCCCTCTTCTTTCCACACAGATGTTAGCCTGGAGGTCCAGGACAGGGGAGGCTGATGTTCACAAAGGAAAGAAAGTGAGCATGGACTTTGGAAATGACAGATCTGTATTCAAATCCTAGTTCTGTCCTTTATAAAGCTGTAGTTTTGACCAAGTTACTTAACATCTGAAAGTCTCAGTTCAGCTTCTATACATTAAGTGTAATGGTATTTGAATAACAATGATACTCTCCTTTGCACTCAGGAAAAAAAAAAAAATGTGATTACAAAGGCAATCTCCTGCAATACTATGAGTTGCTTTTGAGCAGTGTCCCGAATCTCTGGTGTGTTTCACACAGAGAAAATGGGACAGCACGCCGGTGTCAGGCAGTTCTGGGGCAGGACTAGCACAGTGACAGCGTTCATGCATTAGGCACTTGTGATATGTCGGCTACTATGCTCAGCTCTCCACATCCGTCCTCTTGGAATCCTGTCAACAACCTGGCATTGTTCTATCTCCTACCTCTTGGTGGCTATGGGCAGTTGATCAGCCAATGACCTTGAAAATGTTCGCAACTGTTGCCTTCCATCTCAGGAAATCAAGATTTGGGAGAAGGTGAAGGAGTCGGACTGGAAAGTGCAGACGTGTGTTGCCTGGAAGGACCGGATGTAATGAAGGAACTCATCTACTGCACTCAGAGAGCATCTGAACTAAGAGATTTGTTTACCCCAACTGTGCATCCTAGGATCCATTTTTGTTGGCTTCTGTAGAAATCAGTCTTCATCATCTCTTCAAGACTAATTGGTTCCACCGGTTCTCCTAAAACTCTTATTTCATCTTCCTTCTGTGTATCTAGAGACTTCCCTGGTAGCTCAGACGGTAAAAGCATCTGCCTACAATGCGGGAGACCTGGGTTTGATCCCTGGGTTGGGAAGATCCCCTGGAGATGGAAATGGCAACCCACTCCAGTACTCTTGCCTGGAAAATTCCATGGATGGAGGAGCCTAGTAGGCTACAGTCCATGGGGTCGCAAAGAGTTGGATATGACTGAGCGACTTTACTTTCTTTCTCTGTGTGTCTCAATCCTTTCCCCAACCTTGCCTTCACATTCAGATTTCTGCCTTTCCACAAATAAAATGCCTGGACTTTGGGGGGTATAGAACCCTGACTGGGAGGAAGAAAGACCAAAAATCTAAATATACCCCTCTCTCCTGTACACCCAGGAAACTGTGATTACAATTGCTATTTTCTACAAGGCTAAGAGCTCCTGGTTCCCTGGTGCCTCGTGTCCGCATCTGAAATGATAGCCAGTTTTTTTCCATATCCATGACTTGTCTTGGCACCAAACACAGCTGTGTAAATCTCCAGCCACTAAATCCAACTCTGCAATTCCCCAGGCTGTTCATTTATTATTAATTACAACCATTATTTATATAGAACTGGAGAGTTTTATGTCAAGGCTGAGGCCCAGCTAGAACATAAAGCTGAGTGGGGACCAGTTCAGAGGCAGGGACATGAGGGATCAGTAACCTTGTCCCCCTCATGACCCATCCCCGCAAGGACAGAGGTGGAAAAAGGAGGCAAGAATGGATGTAGACAGGAAGCTGAGGGAGATGCATGCCTTTCATGAGCTTTCATGCTCTGATAAGTTCCCTTTTGAAGCAAAGGGAGCAGCTTGAGTAGGCAGAGATGGTAATACATTTTGAAATTGTATGATTGGAAGGAAGGACCATTTTATTCATGAATTTATTTGTTCAACAGTGAGTCATTGAGTGTTGATTATGTACTAGGTGTGGGGAATACAGAGATGCACAAAACAGACATAGTCCCTACCTTCCTGGAACTTACATACTGGTTGCATTAACGCACAAAACTGAGGCTAGGGCAGTGGTTTGGGTGTTGGGGTTGAAGAGGGTGGTGGAGTGGAGTGGTTAGGGTGGCAGGAGTGGGATAAGACCCAGACTATTACTTAAGAGCAAACACAGCACAAACACCCTTTTCATAGAGACCCATCGCATCTCAGCATGGCCATTTTATAGGCCTGTATTTCTGTTCCAACTCTCTTGGATGAACTCAGAAGCTATGATTCCAACATCAATAGGGTATGGTGTTAATTGTTACTTAACACACACCAATCTGGCTTTCTACATGCCAAGTACTGTGCTAAGTGTTTTACACATATTGATTCATTTAATTGACATAACATTTTCTTAAGGTAGATTCTATCAATACTGTTTTCATGTGATTGACAAGGAAACTGAGGCCCAAAAGCTTAGCTGCTTTGCTGAGGTATGCAGGTGGTAAACTTGGCATCCCTGAATCCAGAGTGGTCTTTTCAGCCACCTGTGCTTGGATTTGAGGCTGCTGCAGCTCTGCTCCCTGAGTTTTATCACAGTAAATTATCACTTGTTCTCCCTCTAAAGGAGTATCAAATGCTAACTACATACATAGGAATACAGAGAGACAGAAAGAAATCTGATGGATGCCAGGAGCTGAGGAGAGGAGAAAATTGGGAGCAACTGCCTACTGGCTACAGGGGTAGGGTTTTCTTTTGGGTGATGAAAAAGGTTTGAAACCGACTGATTACACAACTTTGTGAATGAACCACATGCTATGAAATGTTTACTTTTACATGGTTAGTTTGATGTTATGTGAATTTCATCTCAAAAGGAAAAGAGAAAATAGGGATGGGAATGAGAAACCTGACAGGATGAGAAGGGGTGCCCACTTCATTCCAATGTCGTGATGGATGGATGCTAAGAGAACCTTCACACATCTTGTGTATTGATACAGAGAGCCAGAGGATGCAGGAATTAATTCAGCCTCAGTGGCCAAGGAAGCTTTCACTAAGGTTTCCGTTTGAGCTAAGCCATAGCAAAGATCCTGACGGCTCAGCGGGTAAAGAATCTGCTTACAAAAACACAAGAGACAGAGGTTCTATCTCTGGGTCGGGAAGATCCTCTGGAAAAGGAAAGGGCAAACCACTCCCATATTCTTGCTTGAGGAACGCCATGGACGGAGGAGCCTGGCAGGCTACAGTCCAAAGGGTTGCATAGCGTTGGACACAACTGAGCGACTAAGCACAGCACAACAAAGATTATAAATCAGGAGGCTCTGTATGGGACAGGACGTAATGTAAATGAGTTGTCAGCAGAAAGATGACAGGAAGGGGTACAGACTCTGTCAAGTGTTCATGTCCCATTCTGTCCTTTCTTGTAACTATCCAACAGACTCTACCACATCTTGCCGCCAGGGTTGTCTGCGTGCCAACAAGACATTTGGCTGAGAGTCACCAAGTCACAGTAAGGCCCTGTTTTCCACTAGGTATGTTGGGAGTGTAACTGTAAAAGTTAAGGAACTCTGAGACAGCTTGGAACCATGCTGGGCATTCTGCACACATGCATTTTCCCAGATGTTAGAGTGTGGTGTCACTGACTCTACACACCTCAAACTCAGAATTTGAGCTGTGTGGAGGGCTGCACCTGTGACTTGGGGAGTTGGAGCCAGTCTGCAGCTCCTCTTGCAGGAACATCTTCATTGTCTGTTGTAACCTCTCCTTTTTCATTTCTAATTTTGTTGATTTGATTCTTCTCTCTTTTTTTTCTTGGTGAGTCTGGCCAAAGGTTTGTCAATTTTGTTTATCTTCTCAAAGAACCAGCTTTTAGTTTTATTAATCTTTACTATTGTTTCTTTCATTTCTTTTTCATTTATTTCTGCTTGGCTCTTTATTATTTCTTTCCTTCTACTAATTTTGGGGAGTTTTTTGTTCTTCTTTTTTCAGTTGTTTTAGGTGTAATATTAGGTTGTCTATTTGATGTTTTCTTGTTTCTTGAGGTAGGATTGTATTGCTATAAAATTCCCTCTTAGAACTGCTTTTGCTGAATCCCGTAGGTTTTGAGTTGTCATGTTTTCCTTGTCATTTGTTTCTAGAAATTTCTTTATTTCCCTTTTTATTCCTTCAGTAATTCTGTTATTTAGAAGTGTATTGTTTAATCTCCATGTGTTTGTGTTTCTTACAGTTTTCTTATTTTCTTGTAACTGATATCTAGTCTCATAGTGTTGTGTTTGGAGAAGATGTTTGATATGATTTCAGTTTTATTAAATTTACTGAGGTTTGATTTGTGACCCAGGATACGATCTATCCTGGAGAATGTTCCATGCACTTGAGAAGAAAGTGTACTCTTTGGATTACACCTTGCATTTGGATGGAATGCATTTGGATGGGATGTCCTGAAGATATCAATGAGAGCCATCTCATCTAATGGATCATTTAGGACTTGTGTTTCCTTATTAATTTTCTGTTTTGATGATCTGTCTGTTGGTGTGAATGGGGTGTTAAAATCTCCTACTATTATTGTGCTACTGTCAATTTCTCCTTTTACATCTGTTAGTGTTTGTCTTATGTATTGAGGTGCTCCTAAGTTGGATGCATAGATATTTACAATTGTTATGTCTTCCTCTTGGATTGATCCCTGATCATTATGTAGTGTCTTCCTTATCTCTTGTAATCTTCTTCATTTTAAAGTCTATTTTGTCTGATATGAAGATTGCTACTCCAGCTTTCTTTTGCTTCCCATTTACATGGAATATATTTTTCCTTCCTCTCACTTTCAGTCTATATGTGACTTTAGATCTGAAGTGGGTTTATTGTAGACAGCATATATATAGATCTTGTTTTCGGATCCATTCAGCCAGTCTGTGTCTTTTGGTTGGAGCATTTAATCCCTTTACATTCAAAGTAATTTTTGATATGGATGTTCCTCTTGTCATTTTCTTAATTGTTTGGGGTTGATTTTGTAGATCTTTTTCTTTCTCTTGTATTTCTTGACTATATAAGTCCCTCTAACATTTGTTGTAAAGCTGGTTTGGTGGTACTGAATTCTCAACTTTTGCTTGTCTGAAAAGCTTCTTATTTCTCCATCAATTTTGAATGAGAACCTTGCTGGGTATTGTAATATCAGCTGTAGATTTTTCCCTTTCAGTACTTTAAATACATCCTGCCATTCCCTTCCGGCCTGCAGAGTTTCTGCTGAAAGATCAGCTGTTAAATGTATGGGGTTTCCCTTGTGTGTTACTTGTTGCTTTTCCCTTGCTGCCTTTAATATTCTTTCTTTGCGTTTAGTCTTTGTTAGTTTGATTAGTATGTGTCCTGCCATGTTTCTCCTTGGGTTTATCCTGTATGGGACTCTTTGTGTCTCTTGGACTTGATTGGCTATTTCCTTTTCCATGTTGGGGAAATTTTCAATTAAAATCTCTTCAAAAATGTTCTCATACCCATTCTTTTCTTCTTCTTCTGGGACCCCCAGGAACATCTTCAGAGGCACCGTTTGCTCCTGAGATCTGGGTCTGAAGCCCAAACAAGGATTATGGGGCCTGTTCCAGGACCTCAGCTGTGTCCTACAAGATGAAATGTGTTAAGAGTAAGTTTAAGTACTGTTAACCCAATTGTTACGGATTTAAAGTTTGTCTTCCTTACAGCGAAACTGTGGGCATCACATGGGCTCCTCAGAGCATGAGTCCAGACAAAGCTGGCTCACTTGTGAGATGATCCCAGGAAGTACCAGTAGGAAAGTAAGGAAGCGAGATAGGGAAGGGAGGAAACAAAAAGGATGGAGTAGTAAAGGTGAGTGAGTGGACCTACCCCAAAAGGGGATGCCAAGAAGTAATGTGGAACAGAAGAGCTACACCAACCTGAGGTAGAGGAAGTTGGAGCATTTCCCTGCAGACCCTCCAGTCATTGGTCACTGAAGCTCTTCGCCACCTCTGGCTTTTCCTCAGTGATTGTAGGAAAGGCACTTTCCTGGAGCCAGACAAGACATACAAACAAACTGCTCAGGCAGTATCTGGGTGTGAGGACCCCAAGAATATGGGCAGGGCTCTGGCAGCTCTGCTGGGATGCCTGGAGCTGAAGTGAAATGGTTTTGTGCTTCATAAAGCGTTGGGCACATTACAACACTGTTTCTGAGTTCACATCATCTGTCTCCATTCATTATCCCTTTTTTTCCTGCCACCCCAGCCAACAATCATCATAATAATCCATCACAGGCAGAGAACGTTTCTTCCAGTAATACATCACAGGCACTGTATTCAGCTCTATCCGTTGATCAGTTAATTGTTTATTCAACTATTCAAACAAATTCATCAAACATTCTCCACAGCCAGGAGCTGTGACAGGTTCTGTGAACAATGTCATGTGCAAAACAAGTCCTGCCTCTGTCCTTACAGGAGGGTAGACAAGTGGGGGGACAGACATGAGCTGAACAATGCTATAAATAAAAGTCTGTATACTAGGGTGAGGGTTCTGATGGATAAAGTGCACTTTCTGGGGAGCCCATCCATTAGCCTGGGGATTTAGAGGAAAGTGCAAAGGAAAAGGACATGTAGGCTGAGGCTTGGAGGAGGAGCAGGAGTAAAGGAGGTGAGAAGTAAGCTCAGAACACAAGTATAGCACATGCACGTGCAAAGGCCCTGAGGGCAGAACATGGGAAATTGGAGAAACTGGGAGCAGACCAGTGAGGCTGGAAAATGATGAGTGAGGTGGGGATGTGGTGAGTGCTAGACTTGGAGACTGTGGAGGACACAAGAAGGGTAAATGCAGTAGAAGCCACTGCCAAGTTCAGGCTAGAGCCAAGGGGTAGAGAAGGAGGAAGAGTTTTGTTGCATTTTAGAAGGTTGCTCTAGTTCCAGAGTTCTGAAGGGTTGGAGTAGATCAGTCACAATCTGGGAGATCGATGAAGAGATGACCTCAGCAACTTAGCAGCAAGGTAAAAGGAGCCTGCAACATGTGGCAGGAGATGAAATGGGGAGATGTGAGTGAAATGGGGAGATCTCAAAAAAGGAAAATGCACAGAACTCGATGAGTTCATCGGTGTTGGGAGAGAGAAGAGGGGCTGTCCAGAAATACTCTGAGATGCTGGTGTGTGCCGTTTGCACACATGGGCGTGCTTAAATCTTCAGTGCTTACTCAGCTTCTGGAGACAGATACTAACATTATCACTCATTTACTGAATGAGGAAACAAAGGCTCAGAGAGGTGAAGAAGTGTGCCCAAGGCCACAGAGCTAATAAGTTTCCAAGCAGGGACATAACTGAAGAGCCAGTAGTTACGAAAATCCATGCTCTGTCATGCTCTGTGCGGCACCTGCTCTGTCCTGTCCACCTCCATCACCTTGCATATGGTGCTTCTGTGTATCCCTTATGCAGTCTCTTTAATTAAATCATCCAGCACCATGCAGGTGCTGTCCTCTTGGAAGTCAGCTCTGTGCTGGGTTTTGTTGTTGCTTAGTTGCCAAGCTGTGTCCAACTCTTTGCAACCCCATGGACTGCAGCACACCAGGCCTCCCTGTCCCACACTATCTCCCAGAGTTTGCCCAAGTTCATGTTCATTGAGTCGGTAATGCTATCCAACCATCTTGGAAGCCAGCTCTGTGCTGGGTGCTATCCAATAAACAAATCAATAGAACTAATTTGTGCTAATCAGACAAAATGTATCCCCTTGACTGAAGGCTTTCTGACTAGCACCTTTGTGCAAAGTTACAAGAACAGTATTCAGGATTTTGACATCCTGGCCAAATGGCTTGTGACCCCACCCTTGGGCAGCAGCACTGGCTTTGCTAGAAAGAGGTTCAAGGTCTGATCAGAGCTCCCAAGCAGACCGCCTTGATCCTAAGATCAGGGTCCAGAAGAAACAATGTGTGGTGTCTGTCGTGTCTACTCTCTTCAAATCTCAACAGTTCTCGTACTTAGAAGCAGACTCTAGAAATGCACATGGGCTCGCCTGGGTTTTCTAAAAGCTGTCAGCTGGCTTGAAAACAAAAATCAGGAATATTGAATGGACTCTGAACACCAGAAGGAAAGTTTAAAACAACATTGAACTATGAAAAAGTAATAGTCATACTCATGAACCAATTCATTCACATATTGTAATCATGAAGATTTTTTTTTTCCATTCCCAGGAATTATCTAAAGCAGACAACATCTGAATAGCTTCATAGTGCTTTTCAGGTCTACTTTATCCTTCTACTTTTCTGTCTATTCATTTTATTAATTTTTGAGAGTTTAATATTGAAGCTCCAACTAAAAATCTTAATTTATCTACTTATAATAATTGTAATATATAATGGAATTATATGTAATTTTGTTCTGTTATTTTCCAAGTCACCTGGAAATGTGTTATCATACTGTCATAATTTTTAAAATTTTAAAAAAGAAAGAGAAAAAAGCAGAGTGAGCAGAATAAGAAATTTCAAGGAGGATTATGGTCCAAGTTAAAATAGGAGGCTCAGATGACCTGACCTCGTTCTTCAGTTAACTCAGGACCACAACCAGCGGGCAAAAGTTGGCTTCTTGATGTTTCAAATATTCTCTGTCTCCTCCTGGGGACACTCTCCTCCTGTGAGACCTCAAAACTGGAGTAAGTACCGAGCCCTCTTAAGTGGCCATAGGTAGCTGAGAGCCATGAGTTCAAAGGAGAGATGTGTGTCGCTAATACCATTTTACATCAGTGATTCTCAGCCTGTAAGAGATGTCACAGCAGATGGCAGCCATCAGCACCCCATGTGATCGTCGTTGCCTCTATCCCAGGACACACTTTCGGAACTTGGAAGGGAGGTGCTGTCAGATGCAAACTTCATTTGGCTGCTTGTTTTCTCGTGTATAGGTTTCCTGCTTGCTTTTGACTTCTTTGCCTTCTGTGATTGGTTAACTGTCAAAGGATAAAGAAAAACACTCCTAATAAAGTCCTTTTCATGTATTTTATCTTCTGAATAGATGGGAAATGATGTTTATGAAGACACCCTCCAGTGGACCCCTATAGAGAAGTTATTTTGTGTCAAAAACCTACACTGATTGAGAACAGTGTAAAAACATTTAAATTTCTTCCCCCCTGAAGCTTGGAAATTATGTTTTTCAAGATCCTTCAGGGGCTTTGATAAATAACATCTAAATCTGAACAATCTTGTGTTTATTATGGGTTCTGATTTTTAGACATGTAAATTGTTATTCTAGGGCCCTGCTAAGCTCTTCTCCATTCCCCTGGAAAGCAGAGCAAGGAGAAATGAATGCATATTTCAGCAAGAAGCCTATCTGTGTTCAATAGGAAAAACTTAGAAACACAAAAATGCAAGTTGGAGTGGGTCTTTCTGATACATGTTCCAAATGAGTTACACAAATACTTACTGCCATTTTAGAAGTGTAAACAGGGCTTCATTGGCCATTGGAATGATCTACTGAAGGAATTATGTTCACATTGGAGAGGATTCTTTGTATTTATTTTATATATGGCATCATGGGCAAATGTGACTTAAACACAGTTTACTGCCGTGTATTTAAAGAGGAACACTTGAAATTCTTATTTAATGTTAATAGTTAACCTTCTTGGCACTCGTGAAAGATGGCCTATGGATATTCATCTTGAGAACTTTCTTATTTTAGAAGATACTTAAAGCCCAGGACATCCTTTGTTCCATAGATCAGCACTTCTCAAACTTTCCAGTGCCCACAAATCTTTTGGGGACCTTGTTAAAATGTGGGTGCTGAATCTGTGGTCTGGGGTGTCTCTCAAGAGGCTGCGTTTCTAACCAGCTTCTGGGTGATGCTGTAACTGGGATCAGTCCTGAGTGGGAAGCCGTAGACAGATCATGTGGATTCTGTCTGTCAGGCACTGCCAGCCTATTCTAGGAAAACTTGACAAGCAGTACACATTCAAATTCTCCTTTAGATTGTGAAATTCACTCTATTTTTCTCTTTAAAAGAAAAGCAAATTGGAAATAATTCAGAAATGTATGTATAAGAGAAAGGAGCGAAGAATACATACTTCATATGTAACCACTCTTAACTTTATAGTCTTTCTCAGTGGGTCTCAACCTCTCCCAGCATCACAGCTGTAGAGAACTTTTCACACACCACAGACCCTGGAACCCACCTCTCTGTGTAACTCTGGACTAAACCTAGAGCAATAAATGAACCCAAGAATGGAATAATTGGGATATAGCTAATGTTCTACATGCAGAAGAGAGAGGGTTAGAGAAGAGTCTTTGAAAGAGAATCTTAAGAGACTAGACTTGGGAGTGATGCTGGGCATGGAGGGTTCTGGAAGTAGGCATTATAAACATAAAAACCTCCTAATTTCTAAGATAAACTCTGTTCCTGCAGGGAACCCTCAGGTGTGTGATGTGTTGTCTGCAGAGATACTGGCCCCTCAGTGGTCTCAGGTGGGGTTCTTTCTGGTAGGAACAATATCACTGAGATCCAACATCATTGATACAGTTCCTAATGCAGGGCAGGCAGGTCACGCACAGCCATGACTCCCTAAGAAAATAACCCAGGCAGCCAACAGGACAGGGTTATACATTCCCTTGTTTCCCTAGTTTGAGACAATGACTGACAGCATTTCCAAGAGTGAATATGAAAACAGTGGAAAGAGTTAAAAAAAAAAAAGTGTTAACACCGCATCTGTGTGAATGGTTATTATGTAGACAGAGGATTCCTGCTTTGTTTTGAATGAAAAGAACAGGAACACAGAGTATCAGATGGATGAACATATCATCTTACTGTATAAATTGGTCTCAATTTCACAGAGGGCTCTTGCCTTTGACTCCTGCAGAAACTACGTACAGACTTTTAGCCAGTAAGATATAAAAAATTATAACATTGGCCCAAGTAATAAAAAGATACCATAAAATTTGAAAACATTTTGATGATTTTATTGTTTTAATTAAAGGAGAAAAACTGTATAGTTACCTTCATAGTTTCAAAAAGATTTTTATAAAATACTCATAGAAATTAATAAAACAAAGCAAACAAAAATAGCTAGAAATAAAACAGAAGTTGCTGCTGCTGCTGCTGCTGCTAAGTCACTTCAGTTGTGTCCGACTTACTTTACCTAAAAACTTGCCACCACAAATCATTCTTATTTTTGAGTAGAGTGTTAGAAACATTCCTTTTATTCTGGAATGAAACACAGATAAACACTCTAGTCATTTCTCTCTACAGAATCAATGGCCAATGCTCTAAGTATATGAAATGACATTGAAAAAGAAGAAACAAAATGGTCAGTATTTTGATTATATGATTAACTACACTGAAAAAAAGCCCTAGATACATATATATACACTAGTATATACATGCTAAATAATACTTGTTAATACTATAAATTCAATAAGATTTCTGGGTACATGATCAATAATGAGAAACAACATATAAATATAATAATAATGATAATAATAATAATAAATCCATCATCAAAGCAACATGACTTCTAAGAGGCAAGAAATAATTATCTAAAATAAGTATAAAACCATTATGGAGAAAAATGTAAGACTTTAGTGAAATACATACAAATTGAGCTAAATGAAAGGAAACTATACCATATCATAGGCAGGACATTGAAACTGCAGTTACATCTAGGCATATATAACTTAGAAAAAGTCTCAGATATAAACACTGAAATATGTTCTAGAATAGCATTGTAGAACCAGTTATAAAGGAACAGTAAAAATCAAGCCGCTTAACTGTTAATCAATAGAAGAAATAGATGCGAGCATATATATGTTGTAGTATTTAAATAGCATACAGCATTTAAAATTAATGAGTTAGGTCTATCTATATCAATATGTGTGAGTCTAAGACAATGTTGAGTCAAAAAAAGGAAGTTGTGGAGAAATATGTGTATATAATGTAATGTTAAGACTAAATGCTTTCCAATAGATATGTATGCACCCAGTAGAAGCAGAAAATTATGGCTGAGAATAATGCCCACTGAATTCAGATTCTGAATGCTCATCTCTGGCTGAGAGGAAAATTTAATGGGTGAGAGCTTCACCTGTATCTGTGGTATTTTATGTCTTAAAAAAAGAGGAGAATCTGAAGTTAATTTGTTGATATTTGTTAAATCTGAGTAATGTGTTCACAACAGTATGTTTCTCAACTGATCTCATCCCTGTTTGTTTCATTGCAGAAGCTCCGTCTTCCCACAGATCAGAATCACCTTCATGGCAGAAGCTGTAGACTAAACTTAGGCTTCTCCTAAAGCAAAAGAAACCTCCTAGAAACCGTTAGTTGTTTTCTCACTGGAATCCTAGCATGGATTTGCATGAGACCTGTCAAGGTTTCTTCTCATTGACAAGACTTTAATCCAAAATAAATAAGCATCAACTTTAATGGAGCTGACTAGAGTATGGTGAACTCCATCAAATGATGGCTTGGCCGTTGTGAATTTTACAATTTGCACTAAGTGATCTCCTTGACAAAGAGGTAAGCTTTGGATTAATCCACTTTTTAAGGAATCCTGAATTTTTTTCCCATTCTAGTTCTCTTCTCCATGGTTTAAGAATTAATGATAAAGTTTTCACCAATCTTCAGAACAGAAAAATCACAATGGATCCTCTATGCAGACAAGCCTACTTGAAACACAGTTGATTATGAATGCAGTGCCCATCATGGTTTATCTACTAAATGTTTGTGTTGATCACATGGTCTCACACCATTAATGGTTTGTAAAAAGGACAACTGGCCATAGGTCACAATCTGTCCTCAAGTGAGTGTTGAAGGGGAACAGATCACCAAGAATTGGGGCTTAGTGGGGAGGGGTGCCCTTTGTATGCAAATAATCAAGGCTGACCAAGTAGGTGGGCAATCTAGACAGTGCCTGGCCAGGGGCAACCAACAGCAGGGATCATCTGATGTAGCTGTAGGTATGGAGTCTGAGGGTGTTCAGTCTTTAAAAGAAAAAAAAAAAAAAGCCAAGAGCCTAGCTACTGTCTCCATGAGGCATAACAAGATCGAAAAGTAATGAAGAGCAGAGACCAACAGGGCTTATCTATCACGCTGAGCCCAAGGAACCCAGTCCTCAAGACACACACACACACACACATCCATTTTACCAACACACAGTAACTTCTTCAGACTGAGACATTATTTCTGATAAAACTCTTGCTAACATGCAAATCTCTTACCTGAGAGTGAACAAATGGAAACCTCAATAGTTATAAAGAAACAGAAAGTCATATTTTATTGCTTC
This sequence comes from Moschus berezovskii, assembly GCF_049115385.1. Classification (NCBI taxonomy): domain Eukaryota; kingdom Metazoa; phylum Chordata; class Mammalia; order Artiodactyla; family Moschidae; genus Moschus; species Moschus berezovskii. The sequence continues at coordinate 47,195,784 of NC_142474.1, read as the reverse complement.
CTGTCTGCACAACATAAAACTTGATGAGGGAGCTCTTGGTATCCCTAGGTTTTATAAAAGGAAAACCATGTTCAATCATGTAATTAAATATTGCTATCAAGAACAGGGCCATCTCTGAACAAACACCGTTATGTTAACACATGTATTTGGAATTCAGATCAATGGTGCAGATGAACCTATTTTCAGGGCAGGAATAGTGACAGAGACACAGAGAAGAGACTTGTGGACACGGGGAGGTGGGGACACAGGGAGGTGGAGACGAATTGGGAGAGTAGCACTGACATATCCATGCAACCATGTGCCAGATAGTTAGTGGGGAGGTGCTGTATACCACAGGTGCTCTGTGATGACCTATAGAGGTGGGATAGGGTGCGGGGAAGCTGAGAGGCTTAAGAGGGAAGGGGCATATGTATACATAAAACTGATTCACTCTGCTACACAGGGGAAACTAACACAACATTGTAAAGCAACTATACGCCAATAAAATCAATCAGTCAGTCCATAAAGGACAAGATCCGTCTCTGAAATTAGCAGAGGAGAGCAGTTTTGATCGGGGGCCGGCGGGGGAGGCACAGACCCCCCCAGGAGGGTGTGGGAGGAATCTGCAGCCTGACAGGTAAACCAAAGTGCAACACAAGTCTACCCACAATGCGACTTCCTGCTGTTCCTACTCTCAAGCTTGCTAACCTCACGGGTTTGCGAGGTGTGGTCCTTCTTCTCAGACACTGCCTGTTGCTCTTGCTGTTGTGGTAATCTGTACTTTCCCCAACATTTCAGAACCCAGAGTTCCTCTCACCATCAGGCTTTGGGTACGCCATGGGCAGCTTCCTGGGCTCTAAATTTACAGCAGCAGCAGACAGCATCTGAGAATAGCAATTTGAAGAACTATTGGTTGGTTCCTGGCTCTAAGATTAGCCTCAAAGGCTAAATCAATAATGGAATGTCCCTCATCACAGAGGCACGCGGACAGCAATTAGGACTACATTACTGGGATGACGCACCACTCCGCTCTCTGTACCTGAGATCAAACTCGGCTCATTTGCCACTCTTATTTTAATTCTGTCAATTAGAGAAATAAATTGCCAATAAAAGCTCATCTTTTAAAAAAGGTTTATTGTAACCTTTTATAAAGTACTTGGGCAAAAGCATAGAGAAGAGCTTCCTAAGGGACTGCTAATTTGTCAGGATCGGGAGGGAGACAGACGCTGTGAAAAATACTGCTTGAAACAACAGCTGAACACCATCAACCAAAGGGGAAAAAAAAGAAAAAGAGGAATGCGTTTTCTAGAGCTTTCAGAAACAAAGCATTTTAGCTTAGAATGGAAATACATGGGACAATTGAATATTGGGTTTAGAACATAGTATTAATATGAGCTAGCAGGAAAATATCAGTCCTATTTTCAAGTATCCATTCTGTTGCCAAGTATTTATCGAGCGCTGGCGGTGTACTAAGTTCTAGAAAGACAGTGATAAACTTCATGGTCATGGTTCTTGCATTTATAGAACTTGCAGCCATGTTGCAGAGATAGTCATTAGACAGATAGTCACACAGATACTCACAAAATGATGGTATTCAGAGACGGCAATGGTGGTAGGGCAACAATGGTGGCATCCAGCAGGATGACACAAATTAGAGTGAAAAGATCAGAAGAGGGACCCTGAAGGGGAGACTTGGATAAGGGATTATGTTTAATCACTCAGTCGTGTCTGACTCACTATGATCCCATGGACTGTAGCCCACCAGGCTCCTCTGTCCATGGGGATTCTCCAGGCAAGAACATTGGAGTGGGTTGCCATGCCCTCCTCCAGGGATCTTCCCAACCCAGGGATCGAACCCAGGTCTCCCACATTGCAAGCAGATTCTTTACCATCTGAGCCACCAGGGAAGTCCAAGAACACTGGAGTGGGTAGCCTATCTCTTCTCCAGGGGATCTTCCTGACCCAGGAATCGAACTGGGGTCTCCTACACTGCATATTCTTTACCAGCTGAACTACCAGGGAAGCTGGATAATGGATTAGAGCTATCCAAGTGGAAGGGATCGTTCCAGGCAGAAAGAACGGCCTGTGAAAAGATCAGGAGGCTAGAAAAGCATGGAGGGATCTGAAGGACCCTTGCTTGGAGGGTGGATGCAGGGAAAAATAGAAAAATGTAACAACTGTAATTTGAGACAGAATCTTAAGGCTCTGGAAGGAACCTCACTCACCACCCATCCTGTCATCCTGATTATACAGAAGACAAAAATCCACGTTTCCAAGACCGGACTGAATTACCCAAGATGTCAGAGCTAGGGTGAAAACTCTAATATTGAGTACTCGGTGTTTTTCCAGACATTAGGTCCAAAGTGCTCTTTCTAAGCTTATTCCTGCCTAACTTCCTCTCTGACTGTCATCATGATGTTGTAAAAGACTGAAGTGTCTAACATTTAAGTTGGAAGACCTAGAGAGGAGGTGGGGCCAAGGGCACATCCTCCTACTCTTTGCCTCACCCCCCCCACCCCCATTGCACTGTGAGTATATATGTGGGTGTAAGGTTATGACTGATGACTATTCACAACCAGAGTATAAGCTCCATAAAGGCAAGGAAAAGGTCTGTGCTCTTGGTTTCTACAGCTATGGCAGTGCAGCTGGCAGAAGGTAGACAACCCAGGCTTCCCTGGTGGCTCAATGGTAAAGAATCCACTTGCCAATGCAGGAGACTCAAGTTTGATTCTTGGATTGGAAAGATCCCCTGGAAAAGGGAATGGCAACCCACTCCAGTATGCTTGATTGGAGAATTTCATGGACAGAGGAGCCTGGTGGGCTCTAGTCCATGGGGTCGCAAAGAGTCAGGCTGGACTGAGCAACTCACACAGGCAGTTAGAATAAAGCAGTTTTTTTTTTAATCCCAGGCTTTGTGAAGAAACAACATGCATTATTTAAGGAGCAACAACAAAAATAAACCCTTGTAAATATTGCAGATCCATTTGCAAGAGGAAGATTAATACAATAATAACATCTTGGATATGAAAAACAGTCAGTGAAATGCAAACCTTGCTGAGAGAAATTGCCTTCCTTCTTGGGGAAAAGTCACAGGAGACTGGAGAGAAAATTATTTTTCTCAGTCCTTGTCCTTTAGGGCATCTGAGCTTGCTGAAAAGGATTATGCATCATGGAAAGTGTTAATGTACCTTATTATTCCATTTCTCTCCGATGAATTCTTTGGAATCAATAAAGGTACTTAACAGTTAAGAATTACATTAGGCCACATTGCAATACCAGGAATCTCTTAGATTAATATAACACCTATCTTCAGCAAGTTCTTTTGAAGCAATCACAGAGGATGAATAGGTTTTCCTGCTGTGCGAACCCAGTGAATCATGCCGATTTAGGGTGTTTTTCTCCTTGTGGACTTGTTGAGCTGTGGGTAGCATGGAGCTTATGCAAGTACTGCAAGTTTCCCTTATGTTTAACTTTCTGTCGGTGTGTTTTTGAAATATGTAAATTCATTAATCATGTGTCCAAAAAGTAGCTGAAAGATGGGAGAAATACTACTACTACTCTGGGACAGAGAATTTGGTTTAGTTTGTAGCTGGGAAGATGAGATGGAGATGTTGCTGTTGTTCAGTCTCTAAGTCATGTCCAACTCTGTGACCCCATGCCAGGCTTCTTTGTCCTCTACTGTCTCCCGGACTTGTTCAAATTCATGTCCATTGAATCAGTGATACTATCCAATCATCTCATCCTCTGCCACCCCCTTCTTTTGCCTTCAGTCTTTCCCAGCATCAGGGTCTTTTCCAGTGAGTCAGTTCTTCACATCAGGTGGCCAAAGTGTTGGAGCTTCAGCTTTAGCATCAGTCCTTCTAAGGAAGATTCAGGGTTGATTTATTTTAGGATTGACTAGTTTGCTCTCCTTGCAGTCCAAGGGACTCTCAACAGTCTTCTCCAGCACTACAGTTTGAAAACATCAATTCTTCAGTGCTCAGCCTTCTTTATGGTCCATCTCTCACATCTATGCATGACTATTGGAAAAACTATAACTTTGACTACTTGGACTTTTGTCAGCAAACTGATGTCTCTGTTTTTAATACGCTAAGTTTGTCATAGATTTTCTTTGAAGGGATAAGCATCTTTTAGTTTCATAGGAGAGGGAGGTAGGGAAGGTCAAATAGCTCTGGCAAGACAAAAATGAAAAAAATGCCATAAGGCAGTCCTTTGAACAATCAGTTTGTGAAGGATAAAGCTGGAGGTATTGAGAGTTTGGGAGGGCATTACCCATGGGGTCTGTTGTGTTCTTGAGAAGAAGGAATTGACCCTTGGAGGAGAAAAATATGAGTGGCAGAAATGAGCACGGAGGTTATTCTGAGAGGCATCCAAGGATGGCATACTATTTGTGTTGATTATGCATTTCTTGCAAAACTTCTATCTATTTCAAATTCACTCCCAAGGGCAGTGATCACTGATGAAATTTAAAACTTGCATGAGGATCATCAGGAAAAGGAAAGAAAATTGAAAGGAAACATTTTACCAAAGCTGGGGAACCAGCTTGAGCTTGAGAGGCTCCTGCTATGCCATGTTTTTCTACCTTGACTATTTTGTAAACCTTACTGCCCTAGAGGATCCTGTAACTAGACTATTCTGTGGCTTTGTGAATTAAACCATCCTTTGATCACTCAATTATTTTGGTGTCATTGGATAAAACAACCTGATCCAACATGAAACAGCACAGAACAGGTCTTTCCTGATCCCTCCTGACAAATATGCAGCTACCAAAAACTAAAGAGCTTCCTCCTTGTAAAACTGAACCACCTATCACAACTTGAACCCATTCACAGATGTGCATACATTTGGCAAAACTTACAATAAAGCCTACTTCTCTGTATGTTGCTGAGTGTTGTGTGAGATATCACAGCCCTGAGTCCAGCTGATACCTTGGAGTTGTGAACATTTTCTACATAGGATCATGCAGGGGAAAAGAGAAGCAGTTATCTGAATGATACCTCCAGGAAAGCTGCCAAGGGGTGTTAGAGAAACAGAATGCTTTGGTTAAGTCCACTATATACTTACTCTTTTATTTTTTGCATCCTCTTTGCTTGTATGTGTATAGGGTGTCCTTAGAATGTTCTCATTTAGAGAAACAGTGCTTTTGTTTCCTTGTAGAGGAGGGCTTTTTGTTTTATTTTTCCTCAAGTGAAATGAAAACACAAGGACTATTCTGATGATATTCTTGGTTTCTGGGGCAGGCTTCTCTGAATCAGTCTTATCCCAGTGCATTCCAACTTTGATCTCTGATTTTTCACCTCTGTGCTACATTGGCATCACTTTCCTAAAGCTAATAGAAAGATTATAGTATGATCTATCAAGAAACATCTGTGTCTTGATAAACACCTCCTCCTCCACCTCCAAACTAATTAATTTCAGTTCTAATCACTTTTTCTTTGTGTGAAACAAAACATCTAAATTTGTTCCTACCAATCTTTGTCTACCTTCAGATTCCTAAAAATATCTCAAAATATGCATAAACATAAGGTTCTGAGAAGCAAGCCTTCTCTTTAACCCTTAGCAATTTTCAACTTGAAAACTTGTCAGAGAAATTGGATGCAAAACATTTTCTCGTTAGCCAAAGAAATATCTGCATTTCCCGTATTTGGGGATGTTGTTTCTTCAAGGTAGATTTTCTTACTTTGGTTTTAGATCACATTATTTGCACTATTTATCTCTCTTCACTTGAAGGTTCTTTTTCATCTGTTCTTACTGTCTCCTAAATACATTTCTGACTAGCAGGAAGCTCTCAATGATAAATAAGGTAAGAGTCTTAACCTTACCAAACTTTAAGGCTCTGGTGTCTAAATTTTGTGTTTTCTGATAGCAGGAGGCTCTTTAGTAGGGAAGGAAGTTGTAAGCATCAAACTGGGTGGGAGGAGGTGATTATCTCCTGATCAAAGGCTTACACAACAATCTGTGAGTTTAAGAGAAGTTGATCCATGGCCCCCTAAGGGCTTAGATGGTGTGTTGTCAAAAGAAAGTAGCAAAAAGCCCCATGGCCACCTCTTAGATATGCCTGGAAATCCTGAACAAGGTTTCAATCAATCTCAGTTCAGTTCAGTTCAGTCGCTCAGTAGTGTCCGACTCTCCGCGACCCCATGAATCTCAGCACGCCAGGCCTCCTTGTCCATCACCAACCCCCGGGGTTCACTCAAACTCACGTCCATCGAGTTGGTGATGCCATCCAGCCATCTCATTCTCTATTGTCCCCTTCTCCTCCCGCCCCCAATTCCTCCCAGCATCAGAGTCTTTACTCACTCTCAGTTCAGTTCAGTTCAGTTCAGTCACTCATCCGCGACCCCATGAATCACAGCACGCCAGGCCTCCCTGTCCATCACCAACTCCCGGAGTACACTCAAACCCATGTCCACAGAGTCGGTGATGCCATCCAGCCATCTCATTCTCCGTCAATCTACTTGTTAAATAAAACACTTGGCCAGAGTACAAACAATGCTCCAGAGAATAGTGTGCCACATGGAAAGACCTGTTGACAGAAAGTCAGGAAGCCTGGGTTCTAATCCCTGACTGACCCCTAACATAGACATTTGAACTTTGGCTTGGTTTGTCACCTCTCTGTGACTTGGCTGCTTCCACTGGTGTTAAAAGAGGGTGAATGAAAAAAAAAAAAGATCTCTCTGTCCTTTTGTAGCTTTAATACACAGTGAGGCCATAATTCTAAGGGACTAAACAGTAAAATGAAAGGACTGAAATTTGAGTCTGAGCTTCTCTCCCTTTGCATTGTGCAAATCTGGACACCTTCAACATATAGACAGGGGAGGACCACAGCCTACAGTGTAATTAGTTAGCCTACTTTTGGAGTGAAGGGAAAGTGCAGGGAGCTGGAAGATATGAAGATGTGAAACTCCTCCCGTGTAATCAGGGGTACTGAGGGCTGGGCAGGCATGAACACTGCAGAGGTAACCACCACGCTGCCCTTTGGCTAAGCTTCTGAACTGATGTGTTTAAACCCTTGTGACTGATAAGTGTTAAAAATGCCAGAAGCATCTTTTGTTCAAATATGTGGTCTTTGTCCCTGCTTCTGGATACGCCTGCATGTGCACACTCAGTCATGTTAGACTCTGCAACTCCATGGATTGTAGCCCAACAGGCTTCTCTGTCCATGGGATTTTTCCAGGCAAGAATATGGGAGTGCAGAGCTCCTAAGTCCCTTAGGATTTCCTGAGTGGTAAGATTGTCTTTTGTTCTAATGAGTCAATACTTGGAGGGCTCTTGGATGAAGAGTAGTCACTAGAAAAACCAAGCCATGAGTAGAAGCCTGGAACTTTCAGCCACCTCTCATCCTCCAGGAAGAGGAGAGGGGCTGGACATTGAGTTAATGATGCGTTATGCCTATGTGATGAAGCCTCCATAAAAATCTCAAACGTACAGTTTCAAGGAGCTTCCAGGTTGGTGAACACACCCACATGCCTGGAGAATGGGGATACCCAACCTCATGGAGACAGAACCTCCTGCTCCCAGGACTTTCTAGACCCTGCCCTATGTACCTCTTCACCTGGCTGTTCACGTATATCCTTTATTGAATCTGTTGTTACATAGTAAACTGGTAAACATGTTTCCCTGAGTTCTGTGAGCTGTTGTAGCAAATGATTGAATCCAAGGAAGGAGACATGCAAGTCTGACTTGGAGCCACATCCAACAGAAGCTATGGGACACTTGGGGACTTATTGTTGTAAATGGCCTCTGAAGTGGGGAAAGTCTAGGTATCCAGCCCTTACATGTACAGTTTGTAATAACTCTAGTCTCAGAATAGAACTCAGTTGTAGGGCATCCAGTTGGTATCATGGAGAATTGCTTGTTGGGGAGAACCCACACAGCTGATAATTATCAATCAGCGTCAAAGGTGAAACTTGCTCTGTGGTCAGTAAAAGAATGCTTTTTCCTTTATGGGAGACTTCTGCAGAAATATTCACTTTACCTCTTAACCATGTCCTGAAGGTCCCAGTATTTCGAACTCAATCTAAGTGCATACTTCTGTATTTTCCTGGGGTTCAGTTCAGTTCAGTTCAGTCACTCAGTCGTGTCCAACTCTGCGACTCCATGAACCACAGCACGCCAGGCCTCCCTGTCCATCACCAACTCCCGGCCTACACTCAAACTCCTGTCCATCGAGTCGGCGATGCCATCCACCCATCTCATTCTCTGTCGTCCCCGTCTCCTCCTACCCACAATCCCTCCCAGCATCAGACTCATTTCCAGTGAGTCAACTCGTCCCATGAGGTGGCCAAAGTATTGCAGTTTCAACTTTAGCATCAGTCCTTCCAATGAACACCCAGGATTGATCTCCTTTAGAATGGACTGGTTGGATCTCCTTGCAGTCCAAGGGACTCTCAAGAGTCTTCTCCAGCACCACAGTTCAAAAGCATCAATTCTTTGGCGCTCAGCTTTCTTCACAGTCCAACTCTCACATCCATACATGACCACGGGAAAAACCATAGCCTTGACTAGACGGACCTTTGTTGGCAAAGTAATGTCTCTGCTTTTTAATATCCTATCTAGGCTAGTCATAACTTTCCTTCCAAGGAGTAAGCGTCTTTTAATTTCATGGCTGCAATCAGCATCCGTAGTGATTTTGGAGCCCAAAAAAATAAAGTCTGGCACTGTTTCCACTGTTTCCCCACCTATTTCCCATGAAGTGATGGGACCAGATGCCATGATCTTGTTTTCTGAATGTCGAGCTTCAAGCCAACCTTTTCACTCTCCTCTTTCACTTTCATCAAGAAGCCTTTGAGTTCCTCTTCACTTTCTGCCATAAGGGTGGTGTCATCCGCATATCTGAGGTTATTGATATTTCTCCCGGCAATCTTGATTCCAGCTTATGCTTCTTCCAGCCCAGCGTTCTTCATGATACACTCTGCATATAAGATAAATAAGCAGGGTGACAATATACAACCTTGACGTACTCCTTTTCCTATTTGGAACCAGTCTGTTGTTCCATGTCCAGTTCTAACTGTTGCTTCCTGACCTGCATACAGGTTTCTTAAGAGGCAGGTCAGGTGGTCTGGTATTCCCATCTCTTGAAGAATTTTCCACAGTTTATTGTGATCCACACAGTCAAAGGCATTGGCATAGTCAATGAAGCAGAAATAGATGTTTTTCTGGAACTCTCTTGCTTTCTCCATGATCCAGTGGATGTTGGCAATTTGATCTCTGGTGCCTCTGCCTTTTCTAAAACCTGCTTGAACATCTGGAAGATCACAGTTCACATATTGCTGAAGCCTAGCTTGGAGAATTTTGAGCATGACTTTACTAGCGTGTGAGATGAGTACAATTGTGCGGTAGTTTGAGCATTCTTTGGCATTCCCTTTCTTTGGGATTGGAATGAAGACTGACCTTTTCCAGTCCTGTGGCCATTGCTGAGTTTTCCAAATTTGCTGGCATATTGAGTGCAGTACTTTCACAGCATCATCTTTCAGGATTTGAAATAGCTCAATTGGAATTCCATCACCTCCACTAGCTTTGTTCGTAGTGATGCTCTCTAAGGCCCACTTGACTTCACATTCCAAGATGTCTGGCTCTAGGTCTGTGATCACGTTATCGTGACTATCTTGGTCGTGAAGATCTTTTTTGTACAGTTCTTCTGTGTATTCTTGCCACCTCTTCTTAATATCTTCTGCTTCTCTTAGATCCATACCATTTCTGTCCTTTATCAAGCCCATCTTTGCATGAAATGTTCCCTTGATATCTCTAATTTTCTTGAAAAGATCTCTTGTTTTTCCTATTCTGTTGTTTTCCTCTATTTCTTTACATTGATCGCTGAGGAAGGCTTTCTTATCTCTCCTTGCTATTCTTTGGAACTCTGCATTCAGATGCTTATATCTTTCCTTTTCTCCTTTGCTTTTCACTTCTCTTCTTTTCACAGCTATTTGTAAGGCCTCCTCAGACAGCCATTTTGCTTTTTTGCATTTCTTTTCCATGGGGATGGTCTTGGTCCCTGTCTCCTATACAATGTCACAAACCTCCGTCCAGAGTTCATCAGGCACTCTATCTATCAGATCTAGATCCTTAAATCTATTTCTTACTTCCATTGTATAATCATAAGGGATTTGATTTAGGTCATATCTGAATGGTCTAATGGTTTTCCCTACTTTCTTCAATTTAAGTCTGAATTTGGCAATAAGGAGTTCATGATCTGAGCCACAGTCAGCTCCTGGTCTTGTTTTTGCTAACTGTATAGAGCTTCTCCATCTTTGGCTGCAAAGAATATAATCAATCTGATTTCAGTGTTGACCATCTGGTGATGTCCATGTGTAGAGTCTTCTCTTGTGTTGTTGGAAGAGGGTGTTTGCTATGACCAGTGCGTTCTCTTGACAAAACTCTATTAGCCTTTGCCCTGCTTCATTCCATGCTCCAAGGCCAAATTTGCCTGTTACTCCAGGTGTTTCTTGACTTCCTACTTTTGCATTCCAGTCCCCTATAATGAAAAGGACATCTTTTTTGGGTGTTAGTTCTAAAAGGTCTTGTAGGTCTTCATAGAACCGTTCAACTTCAGCTTCTTCAGCATTACTGGTTGGGGCATAGACTTGGATTACTGTAATATTGAATGGTTTGCCTTGGAAACAAACAGAAATCATTCTGTTGTTTTTAAGATTGCATCCAAGTACTGCATTTCGGACTCTTTTGTTGACCATGATGGCTACTCCATTTCTTCTAAGGGATTCCTGCCCACAGTAGTAGATATAATGGTCATCTGAGTTAAATTCACCCATTCCAGTCCATCTTAGTTCACTGATTCCTAGAATGTCTATGTTCACTCTTGCCATCTCCTGTTTGACCACTTCCAATTTGCCTTGATTCATGGACCTAACATTCCAGGTTCCTATGCAATATTGCTCTTTACAGCATCAGACCTTGCTTCTATCACCGGTCACATCCACAACAGGGTATTTGTTTCGCTTTGGCTCCATCCCTTCATTCTTTCTGGAGTTATTTTTCCACTGATCTCCAGTAGCATACTGGGCAACTACCGATGGATTATGTCAAATCCTGCCATGGTCAAACCCAAGCACGTGAGCAAACCCAAATGGAAAAGTCTTTCATTTTTAAGATTATCAGGCCATCTTCAATCTCCCTCTGGGTCCCCGTGGGTCCTTTCTAACTGGCCTGCATCTCTTCTGTCTTCCACTAAAGTGTTGTCTCTCTGAGAAATGGAAGAATGTGGGGCAGCTGGCCACTGCTGGTGAAGTGTCTGACTTTGTCTTCTGCTGTTTTTATTCCCCTGCTTCTAAGGCATCAAAGTGAACTGGTGGACTGTCAACCTCTGGCTGGTGAACACTTTGTCAGGTTCACAAGACACTTGTTTAGTGTCTTGTCTTGAATACTTCCTTCCCCTGCCTGAGGCTGGATTTACTTGTGATGTGGCCCAGCTGAGCCATAGGTGTGCAATATCTTCTGAAACAGGTAATACCCTTGAGATACATGCCTTATCGGTTAGATGGGTGGAAATATTCCTGTAGCGGGATTGCTGGAGTACCCATCAGGGTCATCTGATACACTGGCCCTGGGCCATCTACTTACTAGTATCATTTATGATCAAGGCAAAGGTCCATAATTTTTATAGTATAAACTCTTTCACTATGACTAAGGATGGGGAAAAAATGGAGAGAGGGAGTTGGTAAGAAAAATGGTCATATGAAATAAGATTGAGCTCTCCAGGAGGTCACATTCTTTGTGTTAGAAAACGAAATTATCTTCCATATACCTTTACAGACATAACAAGCACAATTTGCCTCTTTAGAAGTGCATTCCTATTTTAGTTAATCCTGTGACATGCCAGTGCTCTCTAACTGTCTAATTAGTGTCATGTCAATCTTAGAATGTTCTACAACCTTCTTTCATGAGTGAGGTAGTGTTGAGATAGTTAAAGAAGAATTTCTTTGCCTTACCATTATTGTATAGTTAGGTCTTACCTGGAATTTTACCTGTGTCTCTGGTTCAAGATAGCCTTGGTTTATGCCTGTTGCTCTGTAATAAGTATTAATAGCATCCCCTTTTCCTATCAACGTGTCCTGGATTGGACATTAAGTGATATAGACATTCTAGCTTTGCTTATTATGCAAGGAACCATGGTGGTGCCAAGAAGTCCAGATTACTTGGACTCGGGTGGTGACTTTAAAGTATTTTTCAGTCTATAAAGGGCTCAAGAGGTCACCAAATAAAGCAGTCTCCTTGTGATAAATGCCCATCAATTGGGTACAAAAGCAAATCAGAAATAGGATTCATTTCCTCCATTTTCAAGATGATCTCCTGCTTAGTATGGGGTGCAGGCTTTTATGTGATGGAGTGAAGCTCACATGGAGGATAGTTATAAAAGATATTGCACTGTGGCCTTGAGACATCACATCATTTATCCCCGTGATGTCTGTGAACAGTGGCTAGTTGAAAAGGTAGGCATGACTACTGTGGAACCTTGGTTATGACCATGTCAACATCCCAAAATGCAGAGCTAGGTGAGACTGGCCTTTCCCAGGGTGAACTCTTCTTTCTACTCCAGTCCTCTTTCTCTTCCTTCTATTCTTCATGCCCAGAGGTTATATGAAGGGAGCAGGAAGCCTAGCTCATTCCATTTTGATTAATGGCTAAATCAGGACCGTGTCTATGGAGCTGAGTCAATGATATGAGTGTTGAGTTGCTGGGGCTGCTCTACAGTTGATAGAGTCTGGTTGGGTCTTTGCTTCCACATTTGGTATTCTGCCATCAGATAATATCAAACTCAACTGATTATCACAGGGTGGTTGAATCGATTGTTTTGTATCCTAGTTCTGTTTAATCAATCACTGTCCTTATATTCATCACTGACATTTGGCTGCATGGAAATAAGGCACTGCTTGCACTGCTCATAGGTAGTGAATGCTTGAGCTCTAGAAAAGCGATCATCCACACAAATTCAATTTAAAAATTTTTCCCAGATTATGTCTTTTTCAGAAAAAAAAAAAAAAAACATGAAGTACTCTTCCTTGTATGCCATTGGTTTAAAAATGTAATTTTCAAAATGGGCCAGTTCTTTGCCTAGTGATGTATAAACTAAGGTTCCTCATAGTTAGTTTATAGGGGTACATTTGAAGATGCTGGAATTGACAGTACAATAAATAAAGGCCTGCACTGGAAAACACCGAGGCCACTTGTGCAGCATCTCTCAAACTAATAATGTGTGAAATCATACTGGAATATTTGTGAGCTTTGTCTTGCCATCATTTTGAAGCAATATACATATATATATATAAACAATTATATATATAATATATATTATATTATATATTATATTATATATATAGACTCTCCTTCTATATTCTGCACAAATACAGACCGTGAGTTTATAGTATGGACCACAAATATTGATTGAGTGAGTGAGTGAAAGTCGCTCAGTTGTGTCCAACTCTTTGTGACTCAATGGGCTATAGAGTCCATGGAATTCTCCAAGCCAGAATACTGGAATGAGTAGCCTTTTCCTTCTCCAGGGGATCTTCCCAACCCAGGGATTGAACCCAGGTCTCCCACATTGCAGGTGGATTCTTTACCAGCTGAGGCACAAGAGAAGCCCATTATTGATTGAAATGCCTTCTATTCAAGTAGCGATGATCAGTGATGATCAATTTATAAACGTGCTGTACATGTGCACCTTCATATAATTCTTTCAACTCTATGATGAGATATTACTATCTCTATTGTGCCAGTGAATTTGGAGGTCGGTTTTAAGCTGAAGAAATAGATTTGGGAGTCAAGTCTGTTCAGTTTTAGTTCTGCAATGTTCCGGAATCCTACAAGGAAGTAATGGTGCGTTGTCCTAGGAACTATTTGAAGAAATGAAATGCTATTTCCTTTAGATTATGTGTCATGACAACTAGTCTTATCTGAAGGAAAGCTGTTTTTGGAAGTGCACTTATTTGTTTTATTATTAGGAATATAATTGCTTTACAATTATTGTATTGGTTTCTGCTGCACAACAAAGCGAATCAGCTGTATGTGTACATATATCTCCCTCTTGAGCCTCCCTCCCACCCCTCACCCCACCCTTCTGGGTCATCACTGAGCACCAAGCTGAGCTCCCTGTGCTGTATAGCAGCTTGCCGCTAGCTACCTATTTTACACATGGTGATGTGTATATGTCAATGCTACTCTCCCAATTCACTTATTTTGTAAAAAGGGTGAGCTGACCTCATTCATTCAAATGTCTGGGATACAAGCTCCTGGCTGTGAGGTTCTTAGGCTCTTTCTAGCATGCAGACTGGATGTAAACACAGTGGCAGGGAAAGCATCTCTTTCCAGCCTCATACTACTGGAGCAGTTGAGTAGTGTTCGCTCTAAAATGCCCTGCTTGCTGTGTACCTGGAAGACTTAATGAAGCATTGGGTGCACAGGAGGGGTGATGCGGCCTGCTGACTACGGGGCTGGAAAGCAGGTGGTGGAGGAGCCCATGGCTTCTGGAACAGCACAGGTGGAACTATGATTTGGTCCTGCTTGTTTTCCTTTAAAACTCTCTTTCTGCCCTTTTTCTGGTGTTTTCTTGTCTTCCTGCTAAAGGGCCAATTGTCCCAGAAACAATTAAGGAGTATGTGTGAACACATGTGTATGTGTAAATGTGTCTGAAAAAATAGTTTTGCCCCATAAATCTATTTTTCTCAAGAGAAAGATAATAGATCAGGTTGAAAACACCCTCTTGAAGAACACTTACAGAAAAAATCAAATAAATACTTCCTAGTGAAATGTGAAAGTGTTAGTCACTAATCCATGGAATTCTCCAGGCCAGAATACTGGTGTGGGTAGCTGTTCCCTTCTCCAGAGGATCTTCCCAACCCAGGAATCAAACCCAGGTCTCCCGCATTGCAGGCAGATTCTTTACCAGTTGAGCCACCAGGGAAGCCCAAGAATACTGGAGTGGATAGACTGTCCCTTCTCCAGGGGATCTTCCTGACCCAGGAATCAAACTGAGGTCTCCTGCATTGCAGGCAGATTCTTTACCAGCTAAGCCCGCTAGTCACTCAGTTGTGTCTGACTCTTTGTGACCCCATGGACTGTAGCCTGCCAGGCTCTTCTGTCCATGGGATTCTCTGGGCAAGGATACTAGAGTGGGTTGCCATTCCCTTCTCCAGGGGATCTTCCTGACCCAGGGATGGAACCCAGGTCTCCTGTACTGTGGATTCTTTACTGTCTGGGCCACCAGGGAAGCTCACCTTAGATACTAAGAAGAACCAAATATTTCAGTCATTGAATAGCTCAATGCCAGGTTTAACACTCTTTCCTTTCCCTTCCTCCTCCATCTCCCTTGTTGTAGAAGCACCTGTGGAAAGATATTCTTTGCATTGAGCAAGTCAGGCAGGCACTTCTATGCCACTTTCCTAGCAAGACGAAGGTCGGCTTTATCGTCTGATTCACTCTGAAGGTTCTCCAGTTAGAGGCATGTGACAAAGCACTGAGATATGCGTTTGTGCATCCCTCACTCTCTCTCCCATCTCCCTCTTCCCCAGCTTCACTGTTTCCTAAGCACATTGAAAACATTTAAGACTGTTAGATCTTCAAGAGCCACTTGGCTGATAAATCGTCCCAATTGTTCTCAGACGCAAACACAGTTCCCAAGTGGGCTGGCACTAAGTCTGGATTCATTTCAGTACATGTGTAGCTGCCTGTTTGAGAGTTCACAGAAAATTAGGATTCCAGAGGCAATGTTTTCATACATGGAGGGGCCATAGGAGAGGCCAGTGTCAGGTCTGTGGTACTCGGTAAAAAGAGAGGATCCAGTCTTGGGATCAGGCTTTGCAGGTTCCCAAACACACTGGAAAGTGAAAGAGCTGCCATTGTCAGTCCCATGAGTGCAGTTCTTACAAAAGAGAGACCCTCAGACATGAAAGAGCCTTTTATCACTTTGAAACCTCTGTTACTGTTGAGAAGCAGAACTTTTGTAACTTCTCATGATTTAAGTACTTAGCTCACTGAACAGGCACCTTTTAAGTGCCTGAAATAAATCATCTAACTTTTAACCTCTCTAAAGAGTCTATATATGTGTGAAATTATGCATAATGTTAATGAAAATAAAGACAATTAAATGCTCTTTGATTTTACAAAGGTGATGATGCTCATTTGTAATGTCCACACAGGGTGCAACCTGTGAGCAAAACTTTCCTAGAGAACCACACCCACAATTAGTTCTTCTAAAAATGTGAGAGCATCCGGCCAATGATTCAGGCAGATGAATGCCGTACAGGCTTGTACTTCCAATAGAAGTTATGTGCTCTTTGTACAGTGTCTCAGGAGTTAATCAAGTACCCACTTTAGACAACTGGCAAAGAGGACTTGAGACCTTCCAACACTGATATCTTTGGAAGCACCTTTGCATTTCTTTGGGGCTTCCCTGGTGGCTCAGATGATTAAGAATCTGCCTGAAATGCAGGAGACCTGGGTTTGATCCCAGGGTCGAGAAGATGCACTGGAGAAGGGGATGGCATCCCACTCCAGTATTCTTGGCTGGAGAATTTCCATGGACAGAGGAGACTGGCAGGCCACAGTCCATGGGTTGCAGAGAGTCAGACACAACTGAGTGACTAACATTCACTTTGCATTTCTATATAAAGACTGAACACTTGGCCAACCCACCAGCAGAAGAATATGTTGTTGAGTTTTTTGTTAGCAGTTTTCATCAAACTGCTCAAATTTTCCAACCTTGTCTCAATTGTGACCTGTCACACACATGTGTAGACATGTTCATGGGGGAGAATGACCATAGGCCTCAAG
This sequence comes from Moschus berezovskii, assembly GCF_049115385.1. Classification (NCBI taxonomy): domain Eukaryota; kingdom Metazoa; phylum Chordata; class Mammalia; order Artiodactyla; family Moschidae; genus Moschus; species Moschus berezovskii. The sequence goes on along the minus strand of NC_142474.1, from coordinate 47,179,020 downwards.
TCTATAGGCATAGTGTCCATGTCCTTGGTCTACTTTGATCACAGCTATTTCCACGGTGCACGTTGGACTGCACTATTCATCCAAGGGCTTCCCTGGGTAGCTCAAACTGTAAAGAATCTATCTGCAATGTGGGAGATCTGGGTTTGACCCCTGGGTCAGGAAGATCCCTTCGAGAAGGAAATAGCAACCCACTCCAGTATTCTTGCTTGGAGAATCCCAGAGCCTGATGGGCTACAGTCCATGGGGTCACAAAGAGTCAGACACGACTAAGCGACTAACACTTTAACTTTCATTCATCCTCCTGCCCATCATCAGTCCATCTCCCTCCCACATTGTCCTCAAAATCATTGTTGGTTGTGGCTCTCTCCAAAGAGAACTGCAATGATATCTCCAAATCCACATAGTCTTCTTACAATGTAACTCCAAGTCTCCTTCCACTGAGTGTTAGACTCTATATCCCTTGTCCTTGAACATGGATGGGACTTCGTCATTGCCATGACCAACAAATTATGGCAGAAACAACACTATGTGATTTCCCAGGATAGAATATTAAAATGCTATGCACTCCTGCTTTGTTCTTTGGGCATAATTGGTCTTGGAATCCAGTTCTGTCCAAGCAAACCAAACTGGCTCCTATGGAGTGGCCATTTGTAGATGTTCCAGCAAAGTCCTAGCTGGATCCCAGGGGTCTGCCAGCAAAACCACCAGACATGGAAGCGTTGATGCCTCCAGGTGATCCCAGTCACTCTTTTTCATTCTCTTATCTAGGTCCCAGGCACTGAAGAGAGAGAGAGAAGGTAAGGACCCCTTATCATCCAGATTCCTGATATACAAAATCCATGAACATAGTAAAAAGATTGTTTTATGCCATCAAGTTCTAGGGTAGTTTGTTATGCAGCAGTGGTAACTGGAACATTGTCAAAGCTTAGACTTGGATTGCTTTCAAGCTCTGAAACAGAAAATTGTATTCCATCCTCAGAGTATTTCCATGGCTCAGAAACACCCTCATGTTTCCACAAGGTGAAAGCTTAGGTAGTAGCCAGTGGAATGAAATATACAAGCTCAAAGTGCTTCAAGACAGATGAGGCTCTTTTCTGAAATATAAGATTTTTGAAGTAAATAAAAGTCCATTTCATCCTTATTTAAAACTTTTTTCTCTTTTTAAAAGATTTTTTTGATGTGGACCATTTTTAAAGTCTTCATTGAGTTTGTTGCAATATTGCTCCTGCTTTATGTTTTGTTTGGTTTTTTTGGCCCCAAGACATGTGGGATCTTAGCTCCTTGACCAGGGATCGAACCCTCTACCCCCTGCATTGGGAGGTGAAGTCTTAATCACTGGGCCATCAGGGAAGGGGCTAAAACATTTTCTTAATCCTGGTGCCTCGATGAAAGCTTTCTCTTGGAGGAAAACCTTAAAAGGGAGATGCATTCCTCCTCCCTGTACAAATATTCAAGGTCTTCTCTGCATTTAAGATGACACGTCCTCTGCTCCTGTACCACTTCCCCCAGTGTCAGAAGAGTCAAGCTCTACTTCAGACCCACACAACCTAACTTAGATTTTAGACTGATTGAATGCTTCCACAAGCCTTCAGTTTTATGGCTTCAATTATTACACGGAAGAGGTCTGCCTCCTACCAGAGCCAGTGATACTCACTTCTTGATTGAGCTGACATTAATCTTCCTCCCTACACGTACATGCAAAGGGAAAAGGAAAAAAAAAAAATCACTAACTCCCTCCCTCCCCCACCCTCACATGAGTCAATGCTGACTTTTGCCCCAAGACTCCTCTCTGTTTTTTTTTTTTCCTCTCTCTCTCTCTCATGGGAGTCTCCTTCGAGGCTCTCAAGGGAACCCCATGGTGTTTTATCTTGTCCTAAAGCCCAAATCTGCACTGTTTGGTGGTAAACAACGTCTACATGCCCAAGTGCCCCCTATCAACCCAAACCAGGCAAAGGCCTCTTCAATTTCCTTTACTTATCAATCTCAGGGGATAGACAATACACAATTTCCTCCAACATTAGACCGTTAGGAAAGTGCATCTTGTTCGGAACTAGACACTTGCTCCCAAGGATGACAGTTTGATTTGAATCAGAGGAAGCAATCAAAGCAAGAGGCAGTTACAAGCCCCTGCAACTGCCAGGCCACCAACCAAGGTCACTCTTGGGATTGTCTTGTCCCAGGGCAAGAAGAAAACATTTGATGAAAGGTAAGATTTTAGTGGAAGCTGAAGAGACACCTGTAATACATATCGAAGCATCCCCCTGGGGAAAGCAGAGGAAAAGTTCAAAAGCTGAAGAATGATTTAGGACAAAGAGAAAAAGCTGCAATAAAACCTCAAAGTACTAGCTGCAATGCTAGTCATTGTTTGAAAGTGTGAAAGTGTTTATCGCTCAGTTGTGTCCAACTCTTTGTGAACCCATGGACTGTAGTCGGGTGACTCAGAAGGTAAAGAATCCACCTTCAATACAAGGAGACCCGGGTTCGATGCCTGGGTTGGGAAGATCCCCTGGAGAAGGGAATGACAACCTACTCCAGTATTCTTGACTGGAGAATTCCATGGATAGAGGAGCCTGACAGACTACAGTCCATAGGGTCTCAAAGAGATGGACATGACTAAGCAACTAACACACTCATCGTCTGCCAGTATCTTAGTTGAATTCAACCAAGTTCTTTTTCAATGATTGTGTTGATATTATGCATGCCCCAGTGTAAGACAGCAGCAAAGGTTTCATCCATTTTGTGAGCTGTACTTGGTCATCTTCACTCACATTTGATTCACAGAAAGGACCATTAGACCAGGTGTCAGAAAATCTTGGTATTAAACCAACTCTATTTACAAACATCCATATAGTGAAACTTTAATATCAAATAGGCATTCCTGGCTCACTGTGACCTCTACACAACTGCCTCACTCTCCTTTTCCTAAATGCTGTAGAATTCCACAAATTCTCATGCTTTCTGTAAATTTCTGGAAAAGGTAAATGTTGCCTTGGTACCTCTAATCTTGGTTCATCTTTCAGTATGTTATCTTTTCTAAATCCTTTCAATTGACACATAAAGCCCAGTCTCTTCTTCCATATCTACATAACATTCCTATTCATGCATCATGTAGCAAGCAATATAGAAATACAGGTCAGGCTTTCCTACTCTAAAATTTTTTTTTGATTATCTGACAACCTGAGCTTTCTGGCCCTCCATCATCACCTTCAACTGTGGGGCTGGACCCTCTGCTCACCCCTCCTTCCTCTTGCTTTTTTCTTCCTCCTCTTTGCCAAAAGACAATAACTGATAACCTTTCCCCATTTTACCCCAAAGAGCACTTTAATAATTTCTCTTATAGTTCAGTTAGTCACCTGCAATGCAGGAGACTCGGGTTCGATTCCTGGGTCTGGAAGATCCCCTGAAGAAGGGATAGGCTACCCACTCCAGTATTATTGGACTTCTCTTGTGGCTCAGCTGGTGAAGAATCAGCCTGCAATGTGGGAGACCTGGGTTCTATCCCTGGGTTGGGAAGATCCCCTGGAGAAGGGATAGGCTACCCACTCCAGTATTCTGGCCTAGAGAATTCCATGGACTGTATAGCCCATAGGGTCACAAAGAGTAGGACACAACTGAGCAACTTTCACTTTCACTTATTGTCAAACTCTAGCAAACAAAAGATCTCATTAAAAAAAAAAAAACTACTCCATGGGACTTCCCTGGTGGTCCAGTGGTTAAGACTTTGTCTTCCAATATGTGTTTGATCCCTGGTCAAGAAACTAAGATCCCAGATGTTTTGCAGCCAAAAAGTCAAAACATAAAACAAGCATTATTGTAACAAATTTAATAAAGACTTTATAAATGATCCACATCAAAAAAAAAAAAAAAAAAAGCTAGTTCTGTGTCTAACTGAAATGATGGCAACTAGGCATTGAGAAAGACACATCCCATCTTGGTACTTGAGTTTCTCTTCCTTAGGATGCCAGAGTGGAGCCCTGATTCCCCACTGTGGAATTCTCCATAAGCCCATTGGAGACCAACATTGTGCATGTGGAAAAGAAATGTCAGCATATTGGCATCTGGGATAATAAACAGATCTACTAATCATGCTTTACATGGAACATAAAATTCAAGGAAAACCCAAGGGGATGTTAACGATGTCAAGCAGAGTCCTGTGCTGTTTTAAAAACATACGTTCCTCCTGTTCTACCACGAATCATCTGTGAACTTTGGGTAATTAGTTGGCATGTCTGAACTTCCTTTTTTTCAATTTTGCATCTGTAACATGCTGTGATGAGTTTGGGTATCTCTAAGGTGCAATGTAACCGCTTTGAATGACTGTTTGATGAGATGTAATAAGCTCAAACAACACCCTGTGGCTTACACTCCTACTCCCAGGAATAAACCCAACAGAAATGCACACACATGCTCCCCAAAAGACATATATGAGAATGTTCACCAAAGCACTATTCATAATTATCCTAGGGTGGGTGGAATGTTGGCACCTTTAAGATATGGTGATGGTGGTTTAGTCACTCAGTCATGTCCAACTCATGAGACCCCATGAACTGTAGCCCACCAGGTTCCTCTGTCCATGGGGTTTCCCAGGCAAGAATACTGGCATGGGTTGTCATTTCCTTCACCAGGGGATCTTTCCAAGCCAAGGATCAAACCCAAGCATCTCCTAAATTGCAGGGGGCTCAGATGGTAAAGTGTCTGCCTCCAATGCGGGAGACCCAGGTTCAATCCCTGGGTTGGGAAGATCTCCTGGAGAAGGAAACGGCAACCCACTCCAGTACTCTTGCCTGAAGAATCCCACGGATGGAGGAGCCTGGTAGGCTATAGTCTATAGGGTTGCAAAGAGTCGGATACGACTGAGCAACTTCATTTTCACTTTTCTTTACTGCTGAACCACCAGAGAAGCTCCCTCAATAAGATATATTCACCTCTTAATCCCCAGAACCTGTGAACATGAACTTATTTGGGAAGAGAGTCTTCGAAGATGTAACTAAGGTAAGGTTCTTGTGATAAGATGATCCTGAGTTAGATGGTGGGCTCTAAATCCAATGACAAGTGTCCTTTTGAGAGACAGAGGAGGAGAACAGAGATGAGGAAGAAGGGAGGCCATGTGAAGACAGAGGCAGAGATCGGGGTGATACAGCCAGGAGCCAGGAACACCTGGAGCCGCCTGAGGCTGGAAGAGACAAAGAAGGAATCTCCCCCTGGAGTCTTCAGGGGAACACAGTCCTGAGGCACCTTTATTTCAAACTTTTGGCCTCTAGAAAGAAATCCCAGGGGCAGAGGAGCCTGGCGGGCTACAGTCCATGGGGTTGCAAGAGTTGAGCATGACTTAGGGACTAGACCACCATAACCGTGAGATGAAGCATTTCTGTTGTTTTAAGTGACCGAGTTTGTGGTGGTTTGTTACAGAAGCCCTCAGAAACAACACACATGGACAGGGCAGCCCAGAGCCACTGCCTCCCTTCCTGTCGTGCTGGCCTGGGCACAGGAAGTGTACAAACCTGCCACTCCCCTGAGTTCCACACACAAAGCTGGGCTTAGGTGTCCTGTGTTCTCCAGTCACTCCAAGCCTATCAAAATCTAGGGGGCAAAAGTGTAACGAGAGACAGGGCACTCTGTCCTTTCTCAGGGACCCATGGCGTATAGATGCCTTGTTCTCTCCTTGTTTGCAAAGTAGGATCCTGTGGTGGTTGGAAGCTCATGACCTGTAGGTGGTTTGCCTGAGTTGGAATCCCAGCCCCTAATGTAACTGTGAGCTTGCTTGCTTGCTTAGTCACTCAGTTGTGTCTGACTCTTTGGGACACTTTGGACTGTGTCCTGCCAGGCTCCTCTATCCATGTGATTTTTTTTTTTTTCCAGGCAAGAATACTGGAGCCATTTTCCTCCTCCACGGGATCTTCCCAACCCAGGGATTGAACCGGTGTCTCCTGCGTCTCCTGCATTGCAGGTGAATTCTTTACACACTGAGCCATCAGGGAAGTCCATAATTGTGAGAGTTTGAGCAAATTACTTAACCTCTATAGCTTACTTTCCTCAGGTCTCAAATAAGAATAATAGTCACATATACCTTCTGGAATGATTTTGAGGACTCAGTTCAGTTCAGTAGCTCAGTCGTGTCCGACTCTTTGAGGATTAGATGAATTAATGCATGATGTTAGATGAATAAACATGGCCCACAGTGAGCATTCACTAAATTTTCCAGTTTTTTATTATCAAAGTCAGGGCAGAAACTTCATCCAGTAACAAAGACAGAGAGAGGCACATTTACTGTGAAACTAAGGAAGCTCAAACTCCAGGGCCCCTCATTTAATTTGTGTTAGTAATGTCTTATCACTTTTCTTATAGAGAACCAAACTATATGAGCTTCTGGATCCTACAAAATCTGGCTCCACTCTTGGAAATGAGCTATAGTTTCCCTTCAGCTTTATCTCTTGGAAACTTGAGCATAGTTGAGGGAGTAGGGAAAAGTGATGGTGACCCACCATTAATACTTTCTGACTAGGGAGGATGCAGCAAGACCACCATCCATATCCATGCTATCATCCTCATCAAGCTTGTCGTCACCATCCTTCCCGTCCTGATTGGCATCAACTCCACCATCACCATCAGCATCCTCATTTTCACTTGCACCTCCAATCAGAATCCTCCTCTTCTGCTTCATTATCATTCATTTCACAGAGTTTCTGTTCCAAGTTTTCATTCATTCTCCTACCTCCTCTGAAAAAAAAGAAAAAGAGCTAAGGTCTTCATTTTTGAGTCAGATACAGAGGGACACTGATTGATTTTACCATGATTTACTCTTCATATCAGGCTGCTTTCAGCCTTGCTCAGAGAAGACTGGATGGGTTACAAGAGTCAGGGTCCAGGGTCTCTTGACCAGAGATCAAATCCAGGCTCTGTCATGAACAGTAAGTGCATCTCTAAAAGGAGATGAAACAGGACCTATAGCACAGTGAGGAAATGCAAGTCAAGACCCATGTATCTATGTGCTCAGTCATGTTCAACTCTGTGACCCCATGGACTGTAGCCTGCCAGGCTCCTCTGTCCATGGGATTTTCCAGGCAAGGATACTGGAGCTGGTTACCATTTCCTACTCCAGGGGATCTTCCTGACCCAGGGATCGAACCTGCATCTCTTGTGTCTCCTGCATTGGCAGGCAGATTCTTTATCAGTGAGCCACTTGGGAAGCTGAGACAAAGGATCAGTGCAGGAGACCTATGTATATAGCATTGGCCAAAAAGTTCATTCATGTTTTTCCATTACACCATATAGAAAAAATAAGAACTTTCTGGGCAACAAAATAGTTGCAACATGAAAGGCACTGACCAAACCTCTGGAAATCAGCTCCCTGTGCCCACTGGACCCCTTCCAGAGGACAGATTTACATGATAGAATAAGAAAACAAAGAATCAGACTCACAAAAGGGAAGAAAAACCAAGTACAGAAACCTCAAGAGCCAATTTAATTCTAACTGCTAATATTTGCCTCTAGGTTCCCTGGAAGCCAGGAAAGCAATGAATAAACAGGAAGTTTTCCCTAAAAGAAGTACATCATTCTTCAACAGAAATGAGTTTACCTTGACATCATATTCTAAAAGCTGTTTTCCTTCAGAAATTTTACATGTGATTTTCTGAAATCAGTTTAAAAAAAAAAAAACATACAAAAGAGTTTTCAAATGGCTACTGTTTATGTAGACCTTGAATCTACTGGGGGCTTAATATTAAAATCCAACACTGTCAAGGTGATTCTTCAGGGATCAGATGTAGTTCAAGAATGGGAACTGAGAGTGAGCACACTTAATATAAGGACAGAATTCAGACAGCATGGAGGAAGCCAGGATTTTGTCCCTTATACTTCCTTCCCTCAATGTTACTTCTCTCAGTTGCCTTTTCAGTAAGAGAGGTGATGAGTAGGAGGTGCAAGGTTTAATTATTTGATAAGAGGTTCATGTACTGATGTTCAGATTTAAGGTAGGCCCATATGTTATTATATAATAGTAAATAATAATAAAGGCAACGGTGATAATAATAAAGCAGTTCATTCACAATCCCATGAATTCTTGAATTTTGGCTGATGGAACATAAGAGAATATCTGCTAGTAACCTATGTGTCAAAATGATTAGCAGGAACCCTTATTTCTGGTACTCTATCCCAGTGGCTCAGCAGTAAAAAATCTGCCTGCAGTGAAGGAGACCTATGTTCGATCCTTGGGTTGGGAAGATGCCATGGAGAAAAGAAATGGCAACCGACTCCAGTATTCGTGCTTGGAGGATCCCAATCCAAGGGGTCGCAGAAGAGTCAGACACAACTGGGTGACTAAACAACAACTTATTTCTGGTAGGAAAAAACCTTATGATTCTAGTTAAGAAGTCTTCTAGATTCAGTTTTCGTCTGTTGAGCTCAAAATATACCAAGAAGTTGGGCCTGGTTTTCTCAGAACTTCCTTCTGCTTCCTGAAAGCCAAATAATTATTCAAACCATTCAGATAATTGAAGGGTTTGGGGGAAATGTGTTTCTTTTTCAGGTACAGACATTTCTCTCTTACCCTCTTGGAGCTTTTTCTCTTCATCAAAATGACATCCAAAAGGAACACCATCAATTAAAATTTCTAAAATTTTAGCTGTTTTTGCTTGTTTATCTCCCAGCTCTGATCCCTCCCAGTTAGAACTTTGTAACAGTGGGCGCTGTCAGTGGACACACTTCAGCAGCAGCCTGTACCCTGCTTGTGTTATAGGACCTTGGCAGGAAAATAACTTCCAGAAAGTGAAAAGTGAAAGTTGTGTCTGACTCTGCAACCCCATGGACTTCGCGATCCCATGGTCATCTGTCCATGGGATTTCCCAGGCAAGGATACCAGAGTGGGTTGCCATTTACTTCTCCAGGGGATCTTTCTGCTCAGGGATCAAACTCGGGTCTCCTACATTGAAGGCAGAGTCTTTCCTGTCTGAACCACCAGGGAAGCTCAACCTGTCAGTGTGGCCTTCAAAACTGCACAGCTAGGCTTGGTGTGATTGGGCACAATATGTCTCTGGGGTCTTGGAACCACTCTCTCTAATTATTCCAAGTGGGTGACCAAAGTGTGCTTGTCAGTATTTGTGGAAAGGTTATCCCTGAGGAGCTGCATTGTCACATCACAGGGACATCTTGGAATGAATATGATCTCGGGTGGCCCCAGCCACAGCCACTTGAAGCAGGGGTTTCGTTCCCAGCCAGAGACTGAGGTTGGGTTGCAACAGTGAGAGCACCCAAACCTAAGTCCTAGACCAGTCAGTGACAAGGCCCTGGCCCTTCAGCTTTGCAGAAAAGAATTTCCACAAAAGGAACATAGTGAAAAAAGTCAAGTGTTTATTCGGAAGGAAAAGGAGTGCTGTAGATGTGGATAGACATGTGGGCGGGTTCAGAGACAGGATCTCGCCCTTGTGCTGGTTTGAAGCACTTTTATGGGGCATTCCTTCCAGGTTTCTTTTGGCCAATTTTTCTGAGTTGCCTGGTTCTGAGTCCATTGGGTACATCTCAGGGCCTTCCCGTGTGTGCCAGCATCTTTCAGCCAAGATGGATGCCAGTGAAGAGCCTATGGTAGGTTGATACCACTCCCCTTTTGACCGTCAAGAAATTTTCCAGTTGGGAAGATCTCCTTGACCTTGAGAATGAGAAATATGTGGTCTCTTGTCTTCTATCTGGGCAGGGCCCAGCCTCCTCTCTCGATTGTCCTACTATCAATATTTTGGAGTTTTCTATCCACAGGAAATAAACTCTAATGGGCTAGGGGCGGGGGTGCCTTATCTACCTCCTGCCTCAAATGGACCCCAAATTTTGCAGTTCCTTGAGTCTTGATTTTTTAAATTTGGTAAACAAATATCATACTTTCATTCAGCTGTAAGCATGCTCTGTGCTGTCTCTTGGAAGTCTCAGCAGGATTAAGCCCCCAGGTACCTTGGTGAACCCTACTCACTGATGCACTTGGGACAGACTTCCTTCCCCATCTCACTGTCCACAGCCCTTACTTCTCTGAGGTCTTCATCCAGATGATCCTTGCCACAGGATTAGATTTTTTTTAATGGCTCGTTCTTGTTTTAAATAGTTTTGTTGAGGTGTAATTGACATATGACACTATATTAGTTTGAAGTGTCCCACATAGTGACTCAATACCTGCATATCTTTTAAAATGTTCACCACAATAAGTCTAATTAAAATTTGTCACCCCACTTAGTCATGAAAACTTTTTCTTGTGATGAGTTCTTTTTCATGTGATGAGAACTCTTAAGATCTACTTTCATAGCCACTTGCAAATATGCAAGACAATATTATTAACTCTAGTCATAAAATATTAGATTCAGGAGGAACAAAAAAAAAAAAAAAGAGACACTCTTCATGTACTTTTGAAAAACAATTTTCATTCCCAGTTTACAGAGAAGGAAACTAAGACTTAAAATCATTAAGGAACTAGCCCAAGATCTGGAGGAGGCGATGGCACCCCATTCCAGTACTCTTGCCTGGAAAATCCCATGGGTGGAGAAGCCTGGTAGTCTGCAGTCCATGGGGTCGCAAGGAGTCGGACACGACTGAGCGACTTCACTTTCACTTTTCACTTTCATGCATTGGAGGAACTGGCAACCCACTCCAGTGTTCTTGCCTGGAGAATCCCAGGGATGGGGGAGCTTGGTCGGCTGCCGTCTATGGGGTCGTACAGAGTCAGACACGACTGAAGCGACTTAGCAGCAGCAGTCCAAGATCAGACTTCCAATAAACAAGAAACCTTGAGTCAATCCCGCAGGTCCCTGCCCCTCTGCACTACATCAGTGCCTTGTTGAATTGGAAGAGCTAATTTGCCCTGCAGCTGGTACACAGATATGGCTTTAGGAGTACAAGCATCTAGAACTTGCAAGTCCTTTTTCATTAAACTGGTTTTCAAATTTTAAATATCTCTGCAGGGCATTTTTCTCCTTTCTGTTTCATTGGTAACAAAGTATATTTGGTTGCCACCTTGGAAGTTATGCATTAGTAGTTGCCCAATGAAGGTAATTGCTATTTCATTTTAGCATAAGAATACCCTTCACCTGGTACGCTGGGTGAATTCCCTCTGTCCCTGTCAGATCCTCTGTCCCCCTAGTTTGCCACCTTGGAAGACTGTCCAATAGAACTGACAAAAATCCACATGTGAGCAAGAAGGCATGGAATTCAAAGGTAATGGGTTAAGCTTTTTTCCAATCATGCTGTCGAAATAACTGAAATCAGTTTTTCAAAGGAGTCAAAATTAGGCAGTAGGATGTGATGAGCAAACACATCTTTGCTTATTGTTAGAAAAACAGAATTCCTTGTTTCATATTGTAATAAAAATGCATTTAAAATGTTACAGGAAAAATGTGATCAAAGAGAGAGAAGCCTGCCTTTTTAGATGTCCCCAGAGCAGAAGCACATGTTAAAATGTCGTATTTTTTAAGTTCTGGAGATAAAAGGTGAGGCTGAATGCATAAAAGTGCAAAATGGGTATTTCTAGCTGTGGAAATGCGTAATGGAAAAAGTAGGTAGGAAGGAATTGATTAGGTAGGCAGAAAAAGAGCAAATGTCCAAGCAAATACAGGACATTGGTATGAGCAGAGCTATAGAGAAGGGAGAGGAATTAGTTATGTCAAGCAGAAATAAAGCCACTTTCTACAGCCTCCATCTGCTGGAGAAGGCAATGACATCCCACTCCAGTATTCTTGTCCAGAGAATCCCATGGACAGAGAAGCCTGGCAGGTTACCGTCCTCGGGATCACCAAGAGTCAGACACAACTGAGCAACTGAACACCCACATAGACTGCATAGTCTTTCCCAAGAGAGAAAAAGGAACTTGTCTGGGAGGGTGACCCCTAGGATGCCCGTCTTCATTTAAGACAATTTTACCCACCCTGAAGCCCCAAATCCAAAGCCTTTTCCTCAGTTGGCTGACAATGCCCAAGCCAGCTAACCTCTTTGGGTTTCACCCCTGCCCTTCTTTCAGAGCAAACTCAGCTTCTTAGCAGTGGTTTGCACTTCGCAGTTGGCTTACTTCTCTGGCTTCAACCAGGCACAATCCTCTGGTACAGATCTGTCTGTGCTCAGTCATTCAATCTGACCCTCCTGTGACCCCATGGACTATAGCCTGCCAGGCTTTTCCGTCCCTGGGATTTTTCAGGCAAGAACACAAGTCGGTTGCCATTTTCACCTCCAGGGGATCTTCCCGACCCAGGGATCGAACCCTGGTCTCCTGCATTGCAGGCAGATCCTTTACCACTCAGCCACTGGGGAAGCCCACCACTCTGTCCACTTCCTGGCAATTCCATAGCTGTGCCATGTAATGTGGAGATAGCCCATCCTCTCTGTTGGGAATATCTTCACCACCATGTCGCCCCATCTACCTCGCTCATTCTTATTTGTCCTTTAAAACCAGTCCATGACACCTTCTGCAGAAAGTCTTTTTGATCAGGTTCACTTACCAAGCTCTCCACCCACTCTTAAGTGTGTTTGAGCCTAGGGATGATCACGTGGAATCCAATTGTGTATTCACTTGTCTGTCTTGTTTAATACACTGGAAATGTCTTAAGGGCATTGGGCTGTATTTTATTTATCTTTGTGTATCCAGAGCTTGACTGGGACACTGAAGCTAGTAGTAGGGGGATATTTGTTGAACTGAATCAGGCTGAGTATATTTAATATGGACTTTGGACTGTGGAGATGTGGGTTCAATCCCTGGGTCTGGAAGATACTCTGGAGGAGGAAATGGCAACCACTCCAGTATGCTTCCTGGAAAATCCCATGGACAGGGGAGTCCAACAGGCTATATAGTCCATGGGGTCACAAAGAGTCAAACATGACTGAGCACGCACGCCCAGTGTGGTCTTTATGGTATGGTATGGTATAAAGTAAGGCAAGTGAGGGTATACAAACTGTACCCACATTCAGCTGAGTCACCAAGAGGCAAGGAATGTCCACAGTCCAGTAACTCAAACTAGAACTCTTTTAAATGAGGCTAAGCAGATACTTCCATAAAGAGGTTTCCTTCCATGGGTGCTCCTGTATTTTATGACTGTGGTGGTCTGAATTACCTGACTCTCAGCCGTGTGTCTTTTACATGGTCCAGGCAGTGCTCAGCTCCCAGGAAAGTGGGTCGCCTGTGATACGACGTCACATCTGTAAAATCTGACAGTTGGGAGGGAGCTGGCTGGGCGCTGCAATCAGAGGGAATTTTCTGCTGGTAGATGGCGATTTACTGCATTTTGCATTCTCTGAAGTACAATGTCTTTGATTGCCAGCACTGTCATTTCAGGTTTGACATCTTTCTATGGGAACATCTGTGGCATGCGACTTTCTGTACTGGCAAAAAGACAGACAAGACTAATTTTTTTTTTTTAATCACATGATACAGTCTGACATATACTGTAACAGCTAGGCTGCATCTAGGCTGAAATTATTTTTCAATTTGACAGCTAACAGTTGCTCATCTTGTCTTTTCTTTTGGTTTTTCTGACTCTCGTGTCCACCCAACCTCCCAGGGCTCTGAGCTGAGGTCAAAAGGATGGGGTATTTCTTTCTCATTTCTTCAAGGGATCTGTCCTTTTCACTACGACCCTCAGCCACACAAGAAAGCCAAGAAGGGTCATCAGGGCCCATCCTTCCCCTAGTCGTCCCCATTCTTCTGTAAATGTCCTCCTTTTGACATCCCCAGCCATACCTGCATCACAGACTCTCCCATGTTCTCCACTGGTTCTTGGCTCTTGCAGACAAGAGCGCAGACCTGTCTAAGAAATGGTTCTACACTAGACCTCGGTAACTTTATGTTTTAACTCCTCCCCAGTCTCCTTACACACAATGGCATTCACTTAATGTAATTAATTACTCTTTACCAGGAATAACACCAAATGCATCCCCATGGGAAGAATTTCAGGCATCAGTGGTGGTTTTTGAGGAATTATGAGTAGAAACTCTTCCACATTCCCATTGTAAAAATGGTCTTGCCTTTTCCCTAGTGGGTGACGTCTTGAAGGAGCACCCAGCCTCAGATTGGTTCTGGTTAATGCACTGAATTACTGTGGAACCCTGGACAAGGGAGCTTAATGCTCTGGCCACAGTTCTGTCAAATGAAAAAGAAGGGAATGGGAATTTCCCTCGTGGTCCAGTGGCTAAGACTCCATGCTCTTAGATGCAAGGGGCCCGAGTTTGATCTCTGGTCAGGGACCTAGATCCCATATGCTGCAACTAAGAGTTCACATGCTGCAACAAAGACCTGGTGCGGCCAGATAAATAAATATTTTTTTAAAAGAAGGGAATATATATTAAATAATCAACACGTTGCTCACAGCTCTAAAATACCTACAGAGCAGTGAATGAGTGTTTCTAGAATATTTCAAAAAGTTTCCCGCACTTTGACATAGGGACAGTAACACAAGTAACAACAAGGCAGCTTACTCTGGAGATTATCATGAAAGAATCAAAATGATAAATGATGATGAGACCTATGTGTCAGGTCTCTTTAAGTTGGAATCAACAGGACATGGGTCCTTCATGAAGTCAAATATTTGTCCCCGCTAATGGAGCTGGGAGGCTTTCCATTACTAATCATCTGGAAGAGTTTAATGGGTCTAAAATCCCAGGTGGTGTGTGTTTGGACAGAACTATGGATGACTTCTGCTTTGTGCTGCAAAAGCATGAATCGGCGTAGCCACTTTGTTTGAGGACAGGGTTCAGGGAGTAGAAGTAACAGAGACAGCGTCCAGGTGGCCACAGGTAACTCTCCTCTGACATGCTCCAGTAAGCACATTCTTACCAGGCAGAGACCCTCAATGCTAAACTTTGTTCTGGAGCTAGAGAAACTTCGGCCAACTTGAGACTTTTCTCTTATCATTTGTAAAGTCCTTTCTAGGTTTCTTTTCCCCCTGTATTCAATTTTCAATAGTGAATTCTTCTAGCTGCAATTTTTGGGGGGCTTTAAAAATTTTAGATTTATTAGCTTTTCTTTTGTGTGTATGTTTTCTTTTAATTAACAGGCTTTTTTGGATACAGTTTTAGGTTTATTAAAAAAAATGAGTGCAAAGTACAGAGAGTTCCTCTAAACCCCTGACCCCCAACCAATATTCTATGTGATTAAAATCCCAGATCGGTGTGGCACATTTGTCACAATGAAAGAACAATATAAATGCACTATTCCTAACTAGTCTAGCGATTACATTAGGGCACACTCTATGTTGTACCTTCTGTGGGTTTTGAAAAATTTGTGATGACAAGTATCCACCATTAGGGTATGACAGTTCCAGATTTACAGAGTTATTGCAAAGACAACACAGAGTTTGTGTATTCCTCACACTCTGTTTTCTGCATTATACACGTCTAATATTATTATGGTACATTTATCATGATTAATGAACCAGTATTGATGCTAATTAGCTGAAGTCTATCCTTTATTCAGATGGCCTTATTTTTCATCTAATGCTTCCTTTTTGTGCCAGGATTCCACCCAGGATCCCACATTATATTTGGGCTTCATGTCTCAAGCTCCTCTTGGCTGTGACAGTTTCTTAGAATTGGTTTTTGAAGAGCTTTAAGATTTTCAGGTATTTGGTTAAATGTCTCTCGGGATTTTTTTCATATTGTTAAACTAGGATGATATGTTTTGGGGGAGGAAAACTACCGAAGTAAAGTATTCTGCCATTGTTGAATGCAGTACACATTCCATAAATGTCAATCAGATCAAGTTGATTGATAGCGCTTGTGAAGTAAGCTGTTTCTTTATTGATTTCCTGCCTGTTTAATACCTCAGTTCCTCACATGGATGTTAAAATGTCCAAGTGTAACAGTCGGTGTGTCTTTTTCTCCTTCAGTTATATAAGTTTTTTTGCTTATGTATTTTGATGTTCTATTGTCAGGTATATATCCATGTAGAATTTTTATATCCTCTTGAATATATCCATTTATCATCATGTAGTGACACTCTTTACCCCTAACAACTTCCCCTGTTTTGAAATCTGCTTTCTTTGAAATTAATACAGCTACTCCAGGTATCTTTTAATTAATGTTAGCATGGAATATATAGTTCCAACTCTTTACTTTTAATTTATCAGAGTCTTTATATATCTAAAATGGATTTTGTTTGGACAATATATACTTGGGTCCAATTTTTTCATCTGACAATCTGGATCTTTTAGTTGGTGTATTTAGACCATTCATTTAAAGAAATTATTGATATATTTGGTTGAACATCCACCATGCTTTTAACTGTTTTCTATACCTCCATACAATGGCAAGCCACTCCAGTACTCTTGCCTGGAAAATCCCATGGATGGAGGAGCCTGGTAGGCTGCAGTCCATGGGGTCGCTACGAGTCAGACATGACTGAGCAACTTCACTCTCACTTTTCACTTTCACACATTGGAGAAGGAAATGGCAACCCACTCCAGTGTTCTTGCCTGGAGAATCCCAGGGACGGGGGAGCCTGGTGGGCTGCCGTCTATGGGGTCACACAGAGTTGGACACGACTGAAGTGACTTAGCAGCAGCAGCATACCTCCATACAAGAATACCTGGTATTGCTTTTGTTTTTTGGGATTTATTCTGCTTGATGATCTCTGAGCTTGTTAGATCTGTGGATTGGTGTAAGTCATTAATTTTGGAAATTTCTCAGCTATTATTACTTCAAATTTTTTTTCCTGCTTTTCTATTTCTTTCTTCTCCTTCTAGTATTTAAATTATAGGTATGTTACATCTTTTGGAATTGTCCCACAGTTGTTAGATGTTCTGTGTTTTTTTTATCATTCTTCTTTTTTCTTTGCATTTCAGTTTGAGGAGTTTGTATTGATCTGCCTTCAAGTTTGCTCACCCTTCAAGCCTTGACTTGACAAGTTAAGCCAACAGTATTTTTATTTCCAGCATTTCCTTTTGGTTATTTCTAAGAATTCCCATCTCTCTGCTTATTCTATCAAGGTCTTCTTGCATCTGATCTTGTCGACTTTTTCCATTAGATTCCTTAACATATTAAACAATTATTTTTAATTCCCTGTCTAACTCTAAGCTCTATGTCATATCTGAGTCTGGTTCTGATGCTTGGTTTGTCTTCACAGGCTATGCTTTTCTCATATTTTGACAAGCCTTGTAGTTTTTTGTTAATGATGGACATGTCATACCAGGTAACAGGAAAGGAGATGAATAGCCCCCTACTGTGAGGATTTATGTGAAAGCGTCTGCCTCCAATGAGGGAGACCCGGGTTCGATCCCTGGGTCGGGAAGATCCCCTGGAGAAGGAAATGGTAACCCACTCCAGTATTCTTGCCTGGAGAATCCCATGGACGGAGAAGCCTGGTAGGCTACAGTCCACGGGGTCGCAAAGAGTCGGACACGACTGAGCGACGGAACGGAACGGAACGGAACTAGGACCTGGGTTTTGCTTAGTGTTTCCAATAGCTATAGAGCCAGGAGCTTCAAGTTCTTTTAGTTTTTCTGTTTGTTTTGTCTTTCCTCGTGACTTTGGGCTTCTTTTAATTGCTCCTCCTTGGAGAAAATCTGTGTCTTACAACTCATCCAGCTGTGATTCACTGTTATTATACAAGAACCCAGCTTGTATGATGGCAGGTATAGGGGGTGGGGAGCATTCTGTAGTGACATCTTGGTCACACTGAGGGGGTCTGTTTCTCTGGACTGGAACCTTTACCCGTGTTTTGTCCTGTAGAATTTCCTCCTACCCAAGCAAGAGAGGAAGCCCAGCAGGGGCTTGTGTGAGAGGACGGCCCTTCCCCCACAGCTCTGAGAGGGAGCTCTGTTTAAGTTGTCCCCCTGGGGAGTGGGCATTTATAGAGAAAGCTCTGGGCATCTTGCAATAAAATTTCTTCTTCCCTCCCCCTGCCAGTTCACAGTAGGGTCTTTATCAAATCTTTAACACAAAACATGGTGGGTTCCTGCAAGTAAAGCCAACATCAATGTAAGGGCCCCTCATACAGTGGCTTCCAGGAACTTCTCCCGCTTGTGCTGGCCACACTCAGCCTCCAGAAATACACCAAAATTGCCATTTAGGTAATTTTTCTTAATGCTCAACCCATTAATGGCTCCTAGCTTCCACTCCAGGAAGATCTCAGCCATGACTCTCAGCTTTATCTTTTCTCTCCTGAGCTCAGGGCAGTTGATTTTCCCTGCAAAGTCAGTTCTGTTATGGGTCTAAGAGAAGTCTGTGATTTTAGTTATTCCCTATGTTTCTTATAAGAATAGGAGAAACAACTTCCACACTCTTTATGTCAGAGGTTGTAAGGTCTGCAGGTATGAGATTTCTCAGGCAAAGTCAGGGTTGTGCCCTTGGGGAGAAGTTGTGTTAGATCAAAATATGCTGCACTTTAAAAAAATAAAATAAAACCTCAAACACACCATGAATATATGAATTTGCAATGTCAACCAATATAGCGAACTTCCCAACTGTCCTAATAATCTGTTCTAGTATTTTTCTAACATTTTCTAGTGTTTTCTAGCACTTTTAAAACACTTTAAACAGATATTATTAAGTGACTGTTTTGGAAATTTAGTAATTAAATCATAATTTTCATTAAAATACATGGCTCTGTATACAATTTAAACCCTAGTGTGCTCAGGCAGAACATTCTTTAAAGAGGACTCTTTTCTACTCATCAAAGCCTGATAACAGTTTCACTTGAGAAAAATCACAGGAATTTGATAAACCAGATGACATCCAGGGGATTTCCCTGACTTTTCTTAAGGCTGCACTGTGGAAGAGGAAATAAAATACTTCCTCTTCAGCCCCTTCTTTAAGTAGTTTTAAGTTTATTGTGCCTTTAATTGCCTTTGCACTGAATACTAAAAAAATAAATAAATAAATGATGACACAGAACAGACAACAGCAAACAATAGATTCTTCCAATTCAAAGAAAATTTCTTTTTCTTTGGACCTACTTATGAGGTAGGCACTTTAGAATTACTCTGTTTGTGTACATAGGAGGAGACCCTAGGAATCCTCGCTGTGACTCAGCCATGAACATCTTGCTGACTTAACTCCCCAAGACGTCAAGCAAAGGAAGAAGTATTGACATTACTGTTTTATTTTCTATTCTACTCATTGATTTTTGGCAACTGACAAATGAGAGCTTTTCATAGGTAATTTTAAAAAAATCTCTCCAAGTCTCAGCAAACATAGAAAAAAAAAAAAAACCCAAGAGATCGTCTGTGAAGGGTAACTGTTGGGAAGACACTCCAAGAAGTGTAGGTTTTATTTACCAAGGTCCTTCCTCTCTCCCTTATCACTCATCACTTACTTCCTGACCTCCTCGGTTAGACTCTCAGGCATGAGCCATCACCCTAGTGAAACGCTATCTGGGATCCAACCATTTTAGATCTAGATAAGAGCTTAGAGATAAAATTGTCCTTTCTCAAAAGAGAAAGCGAAAGCTCTGTAGGAGCTCAGCTGCTGCTGCTGCTGCTGCTGCGTCACTTCAGTCGAGTCCGACTCTGTGTGACCCCATAGACAGAAGCCCACCAGGGTCTCCCGTCCCTGGGATTCTCCAGGCAAGAATACTGGAGTGGGTTGCCATTTCCTTCTCCAATGTGTGAAAGTGAAAGTGAAGTCTCTCAGTTGTGTCCAACCCTTAGCGACTCCACGGACTGCAGCCTACCAGGCTCCTCCATCCATGGGATTTTCTAGGCAATAGTACTGGAGTGGCTTGCCATTGCCTTCTCTGATATAGTCACTAGCCCAAACTCCCACCACAGGCCAACTGCCATTCCTCCCTTGTGCCATCTTCCTTGCTTCTGTAACAGCAAACCCACCAACAGATCAGAACATTGAGTGACTTCTATGTGGACCTGCCTGATTCTCCAGTTTTATTCTGTTGGCAAAGATGAGGCATTTGAGGGAAGTTTGAGCCACTTTTGATTTCAGTGTGTTCTCAGCTAAGCTGTTTTTCCTTTGGACTGTTAATTGCCATTGTACCAAACATCATAAAAATAACCCAGGTTCTTAACATTCCTGTTGGCAGCAAGCACACTCGATTACATATCCCTTCAGTCCTGTGGGCAAAGACCACAGTCCTGGATTCTGCAAGGACTTGTCCTCCCTGGAGCTCCCTTGATGATGGAACAAGGGTAGGTACTCCTTCCTTGTTATGTATCAAGGTCCTTCTCCTATATACAAAGGAGACAAGCTCTTGGGCTCTGCAGTGAGCCCATCACCATGCTGACAGCTTCTTATGTGTGGTCAGAGTCAAATATTCCCGCTGCCATGATACTCCCTGGCTCCAGCCTGGGTCCATGTCCCTAAGCTCCAATTCAGGGCTGGCTGACCGTGTGTATTGCATTTGGAATCTTTCTCCTTATGGGTTTGGTTCTGTCCAGCTTTTATCCAAGGAATGTTTGCTCTCTGTACCCAATCCTCTCTCTAATTCAGTCAATATTTGTTTTCTGCATCAGCACTCTTCTTTTTCTAAGTGTTGACCTGATGGCAGTATTTGTCTTTCCTATTTACTTTCATTTCCTTGTCATTCTGTCACTGTTAAATTTCTCTTAAAAGTAGCTTTGGAATAAAAGAAGGGAAATTAGGGGTATGGGATGAAGAGATGTAAACCACTCTGTATAAAATAGATAAGCAGCAAGGATATATTGTATGGCACCTGGAATTATAGCCATTGTCTTATAATAACTTTGAATAGAGTGTAATCTATAAAAATAGAGTCACTGTGCTGCACACTTGAAACAAATCTAATATTTTAAATCAACTAGACTTCAAAAAAAAAAATTACCACCTATAGCTCCCTGGATCCCTTCAGCTGGCCCCTGACTCTTAATCCTCCTTTCTTTCTGTGAACACTGGCCTCTGCATTTTCCACTGTTACCTCTGAGCACAAAATAGCAAAATCTGTGTGATGTGATGTCTTTTTCTAGATGAGACTTTCTAATGAATTCTGCCCTACTGGTGAAGATAGTCTGCCTGAAAAGCAGCAGGAGAAGAGATGACGGTGTCCCTTAGCAACAAATACCCCTAAATTCATCAGCTTCAAAGAAATTTGACCCACGCTGACAAAGGTTAAGCAGTACATTTGGAATCAATGACTTGGGAACTTGTCGGCCTCTGACACCAATAAGAAATAACTCAGAGGGACTTCCCATTCTCCCAACACAGGTGTCCTGCATTCAATTCCTGGTCTGGGAACTAGATCGCATGTACCCCAACTATTAATAAGATAGAAAATCCTGCATGCCACAACTAAGATACAGTACAGCCAAATAAGTTTCAATAATTTTTTTAAAAAGGAAATGACTCAGAGACCTCATACCCTCTAACTGAAAGGCTCTGTCTTCTACTTACAGCCTCACTAATTCCTGCTTATACTTCAAGTCATGAATTAATATCACTTCTTTAGAGAAGTAGTCACTGACCCTCCAAACTAAGTTGTATCATTTTACTTGATCTTGAAGTCTACAGCCAGCCTTCTCCTTTGAACCACAGTTTCAGATATCCAACCCATATCCAATTTAAGGCATGTTAAACTTTATAAGGCCAAAGGAGAAGAGAACAGAGGATTAGATGGTTAGATAGCATCACCAACTCGATCAACATGAACTGGAGCAAACTCCAGGAGACAGTGGCAGACCGGGAAGCCTGGTGTGCTGCAGTCCATGGGGTCTCAAAGAGTTGGACACGACTTAACTGAACAACAACTACAAACTCGACCCTGTACAGGTATAAAGGAAGCTGTAGGGGCAGGAGAGGATGTGTGGCAAAGGTGTGGGCTCTACTGGAGTCCACCCTGAGGCCAGGCAGCTTGGAGCATGAATGGCACCAGCGTGGGCTCATTGTGCAATTGGGGGCTGGGCTTTGTATTCCACTTGCAGTGTGTCACTGTTTACAAGTCCCCCTCTTACCCCAGGATTTCCATTGACTGATATCCATTCTCCAGAGGAGGAGGCAGCCAGGGGCTCAGCTGTTGATGGGAGCACCCATCTGGTAGAGGGGCATGTGTGCTGCCCTGGCCGAGTCTATTACACCATCCTGAGCTCCTTCCCCCACCCCTGCCATCTACTTCCTCCACACTCCATAAGCAAATCCTGGCAGTTTAACCTCCAAATTATGTCCCAACACAAACGGTCTCTCACTGTCCAATCAGTATCTCCTTTTAACCCAAACTACCATCTCTCATCTCTTACCTGGACTACCGGGAGCAGGTGTACTCATCCCTCCCACAAGAAGCAGGAAATAAAAGAATTAAGGTTGCTTTCTCAGAGATAAGCTCAAAGACCAAGACATGGCCAGTCAGAAAAAGGGTGGGCAGTTGCATTTAGAGGAGTAGAATGGTGCCCCTCAGCAAACCCAGACCGATGCAATTGAGTGCGAGCATATCCAAAGAAAAGATTCCATCAAGGGAGCAGCTTGTCAGCCAAGGAGACACAGAGAAACAGCAAGAGAGAGCCCAGAAGTTTCAGTCAGTGAATATCACAAGACCAGTCCAATTTTAACCTGCTGCCGCTCGTCATCCACCCAAACCCTCACTCCTTTGTTCTGATTTCATGCTCACCAGGTATATAGAAGGCAAAAAGAATTTGAGTGATCCTAGAGCAAAGACCAGAGAAGGCAATGACAACCCACTCCAGTACTCTTGCCTGGAAAATCTCATGGACGGAAGAGCCTGGTAGTTGGCAGTCCATGGGGTCGCTAAGGGTCAGACACAACTAAGCGACTTCACTTTCACGCACTGGAGAAGGAAATGGCAACCCACTCCAGTGTTCTTGCCTGGAGAATCCCAGGGACGGAGGAGCCTGGTGGGCTGCCATCTATGGGGTCGCACAGAGTCGGACACGACTGAAGCAACTTAGCAGCAGCAGCAGCAGCAGAGGAAAGACGCTTACTCCTTGGAAGGAAAGTTGTGACCAACCTAGATAGCATATTAAAAAGCAGACACATTACTTTGCCAACCAAGGTCCATCTAGTCAAGACTATGGTTTTTCCAGTGGTCATGTATGGATGTGAGAGTTGGACTGTGAAGAAAGCTGAGCGCCAAAGAATTGATGCTTTTGAACTATGGTGCTGGAGAAGACTCTTGAGAGTCCCTTGGACTGCAAGGAGATCCAACCAGTCCATTCTAAAGATCAGTCCTGGGTATTCATTGGAAGGACTGATACTAAAGCTGAAACTCCAATACTTTGGCCACCTCATGCGAAGAGTTGATTCACTGGAAAAGACTCTGATGCTGGGAGGGATTGGGGGCAGGAGGAGAAAGGGATGACAGAGGATGAGATGGCTGGATGGCATCACCAACTCAATGGACATGAGTTTGAAAAAACTCCAGGAGTTGGTGATGGACAGGGTGGCCTGGCATGCTGTGATTCATGGGGTCTCAAAGAGTCAGACACGACTGAGCGACTGAACTGAACTGAACTGAAGAGCAATGGCATTTCCTTCTCATTATAAATAGTAAATGGGTATCCCAGTCTTTTTCATCAGAGCATGTTAAGTCACTTCAGTTGTGTCCGATTCTTTGCAACCCTACAGACTATAGCCCCCCAGACGCCTCTGTCCATGGGGATTCTCCAATCAAAAATACTGGAGTGGGTTATCATGCCCTCCTCCAGGGGATCTTCCTGACCCAAGGACCAAATTCCAGTCTTTTGTCTCCTAAGCTGGCAGGTGGGTCCATTACTAGCACCACCTGGGAAGCCCCATTCATCAGTATCTTGATACAAAAACCCACCAAGTGATGAATGTTCCAGCCTGAGGTGCAGCAAATTCCACAGGATGCATAGCAGATTCTATTTTCCATAAATGGCCACAGCGAGAGCCCTCGTTCCACCTGGTCTTCCAGAACTTTGCCGCAACCCTGTCAAAAGTGAGAGTCCATCCCCACGTCCAAATCTATATGGTTTTTTGGCTACTGCCAAATAGATAGAATGTTGTACAAGTGATGCTGTGTAATTTCCAAGGTGAGATCATAGAAAGCAATATGGCTTCTACTTGGCCCTTGCTCTTTTGGGATTCTTACCCTTTGAGCTCACCACTCTATTACAAGGAAGTACAGGCCTCAGGGCATGGCCACCCACAGGTGTTCTGGACAACAACCTCAGCCAAGATCCCAGCCACTGACCACGGGAAGAGAAGAAACTTCAGATGATTCTAGCCTGGGGCTTCTAGACTCCACAGCTGATGACGTATAGAGGGGAGATGAGCCAGGCTCACCTAGCCATAGCCAGATGGCAGTTTCATAAGAACAATAAATGTTGGCTTTTTTTAAGTCACTAAACTTTGGGGTGGCTTGTTACATGACTGAAGGTAATCAGACAAAAGAACCTGTTCCAAATTGGAGATCAGCCCAGTACTGCCACTTAACTACATGAGTCCTTGTATTAATCCTTTTTTTTTTTTAGTTTTTTCTATTTTTAAAATTGGAATATAATCACTCTACAATGTTGTGTTAGTTTCTGCTGCACAATGAAGTGAATCAGTTATATGTAGACACATATCCCCTCGCTCTCGAGCATCCCTCCCACCCCCTGACCTCACCCCTCTAGGTCATCACAGAGCACTAAGCTGAGCTCCCTGTGTTATATAGCAGTGAGTGAGTGAAAGATGCTCAGTCATGTCCAACTCTTTGCGACACCATGGATTGTAACCCACCAGGCTTCACTGTCCATGGAATTTTCCAGGCAAGAAAACTGGAGTGGTTTGCCATTCCCTTTTCCAAGGGATCTTCCCAACCCAGGGATCAAACCAAGGTCTCCTGCATTGCAGGCAGATTCTTTACTGTCTGAGCCACCAGGGAAGCCTGTGTTATATAGCAGGTTCCCACAGATTATCTATTTTACACATGGTAGTGTGTGCATGTCAAGACTTCTCACCCAATTCATCCCACCCTCACCTTCCCCCTCTGGGTCCACGTGTCTGTTTCTCTATGTCTGCATCTCTATTCCTGCCTTGGAAACGGGTTCATCTGGACCACTTTTCTAGATTCCACATATATGTGTTAACATACAATACTTATTTTGCTCTCTGACTTACTTTACTGTGTATGACAGACTCTAGGTTCATCCAGATGTCTACAAATGACCCTGTCTCTTTCCTTTCGGTGGCTGACTAATACTCCATTGTATGTATGTAGCTTTTATTAATTCTTCATGCTCATAGTACTTATGGTGCTTGGACTCCACTTCTATCCCATGGGAATCATCATACCTGTTCAGAGCCAGGCTTAGAGGTTGGGGGTTTTGGATGACTCCACTCATTCAGGTGAGTCCTCTGCCTGTTTCTTAAAGGTTGAAGCTTTGTCTGGGTAGTTTTCTCAAGCTCCATGTGAATTATTGTATCATAAGCACAACTTTTCCATCTATCCTCACTCCCTTGATGATTTCACTTGGTTGCTGAGCTTTAAGAAAAAAGCTTTACCTCTAGCCTGGACATCACCCTGCACTCTAAATCATACTGCTCACTTGATTTCTACACTTGGATAAAGAGTAGGCACCTTAAAATTAACGCTCACAGTTGGCCTCCTGCTCTCCTACTGCCTCAAAATTGTTCCTCCCAGTCTCTCTTGTTTCCAGTGAACCAGTGAAGTTGCTCAGTCATGTCCAACTCTTTGTGATCCCATGGACTGTAGCCTACCAGGCTCCTCCATCCATGAAATTTTCCAGGCAAGAGTACTGGAGTGGGTTGCCATTTCCTTCTCCAGAGGATCTTCCTAACCCAGGGATAGAACCCAGGTCTCCTGCATTGCAGGCAGACGCTTTACCTTCTGAGCCACCAGGCAATTCTAAATTTTCAGTTCACTCAGATTGAAAAGCCAAGAGGTAGAATTAGGAGAGTACAAGATGAGAGATGTTTGTTACAAAAATTGGCTTCTGTGATTGTGAAGACAGGCGAGCCCCAAGATCTGCAGGGTGAGTCACCGTGCTGGAGACCCAGGAGAGGTGAGAGTGTAACTCAGTCCAAAGGCCAGCAGACTTGCGATTCAGGAAGAGCCAATATTGCAGTCTGAGTTTGAAGGCAGGAAAAATTCTCTCATACCCAGGGGAGGGTCCAGTTTTTTGTTCTGTTCATGCCTTCAGCTACTAATGCCTTATCCCATGTGGTGGGATAAGGCCCACCACACCAGGGAGGGCAATCTGCTTCACTCAATCTAGTGACTTAAATATCAATGTCATCAAGAAACATGAAGAAAAATGTCTGACCAAAGAGCTGGGTACCCCATAACCCAACTGAGTTGACACATAAAATTAACATCACAAATAACAAGTGCAGAGTTTCCTTCAGGCCCCCTTTAACCAGTTTTGGGAGCCCCTGCCCTGGCTCTCAGTGGCCTGCCCTGTGCTGCCTATTCATAAGGTGCCCTGGGGCTACTAGAGCCACACTGCCCTTGTTTAGCAGAGGGCCTGAAGGCACAGAAAGCTAGGAGTGCCTTGGAATTTGCTGCCCAGGGTGACCCTGAAGGTGTAGGAATATGAAGCCCCTGGCTCAGCTTCAGACTTCCTTTCTTCCCTTCCTGGGTTCTCCTTGGATCAATTCTTTAAAAAAACACTTGCATGAGAACTTCTATCTCAGGGTCTGCTTCTGAGGGAAGTTAGTCTTAAGACAGCAGTCTTTTGTTTAATCATACTTTGTTGGCCTTCATAAATATTGTCATTTCCTCCCTAAAGCTGGTCCTTGCTCAGTTTTAGGAGACAATCTAAAGCTTCCTAAATCTTTAACATCATCAAATGATCAATTAAAAACATCTTTTCTGTCAGTACCACTAAGAAGCAAGACCTCAGGGTTAGGAAGGTGTGAGCTCTGAAGTCAGTACATTTCCCCCAAATCGTCTAGGAGCATGAAAACAGTCAGCCTGGCTACTGCATCCTCTGGGAGAGAAAGCTGTCTTCCCACTAGTCTCCAGAAGCAGAATTTGGGGCAGCCTGCCATTTGCCACCCTGCGTGCTTTCCTGTGAAATGAGAGCACCAGGGAAGAAACTAGCTCTGGAACTAATAATAAGACCCAGTTAGCATTTAATTTACACACATGCTGATTTATTTTATAATTGCAGTTGCTGAAGAGGTTTGTCTTTTCATTCCCGAGCCCCCAGTGACCGCAGAAGGTAATTACAAAAATGGCTCAGCTCTGCTCATAATACGGAATCATCACATTTCTTGAAATGACTTAACCTGCGATGTCATTGAACATCCCCTGAAGAGAATTGGAAGCTAGAAACCCACCTCACAGAATGGAAGAATCTTTCTCTTTACCCATGTAGAGGAATCTACTTTAATTACCTTTCGGCTCTTCTCTGTGTAAGAAGGTACCCAGGAGACAGAAAACAGTCATTTAAAGCACCTGATAAGCACTGTCAAAGAAAGCCCTGTAGAAAATAGTTACACCGTGTTCTTTGAAGCCAGACTGTTTCAAGGGATTTTATGCTAGTTGAGAAATCTAGTTTGTCAAGCTGTGGAATTCAGTGCATGCACACAAGTGTGTACACGCATGTACATAAACACACACACACAGAGTTATCAATTCTGTGAAACCTAATGCTGGGAATGGTCTGTGTGCTGACACACCGAAAGAAAGGAGATGAGAGAGGTTCAACGAATGACTAAATGAGCATTTCACCCGTCAGAGTCCTGCTGGTGGTCTGACAGCATTCACAGCCCCATTGTGCTGTAACCCAGAGACAGACCAAGACCACTGCACACTTTCCTCCACTGTACGCCTCACCCCCCTTCCCTTGTTGGCTTCCCATCCAAGGTTTGGCCTCTTGGCCTTGCCTGACCTTGACTCCAGGGGATAAGACAGCCTTCTGTGAGGTTAGACAGATGCCCCTCAGATAAGTAGATGAAGAGAGATTTCCAACCAAAACATCAGCAGCACAAAGGGTGGGACCAGGAAGTGGAGCCCCGTTGCTGGGAACTCATTCATTATGGCTCAACTCTAAAAGATAAAGGGGGGCAAGAACTGCAGGGGGAAGGGGAGGGTGGCATGAGCTGGGGGCTTAGTACTGACATATATACACCACCATGTGTAAAACAGATAGCTAGTGGCAAAGCTGCTGTATAACACAGGGAGCTCAGCTTGGTGCTCTGTGATGACCTAGAGGGTCATCAGTGGGATGGAGGAGGGATGATCAAGAGGGAGGAGATGTAGGTATACAAATGGCTGATTCCCAAAGGAAATCAATCCTGCATATTCATTGGAAGGACTGGTGCTGAGGCTGAAGCTCAAATACTTTGGCCACTTGATGCAAAGAGCCGACTCATTGGAAAAGATGCTGCTGCTGGGAAAAAAGCAAAAGGCAAAAGGAGAAGGGGACAACAGAGGATGAGCTGGTTAGATAGCATCAATAGACATGAATTTGAGCAAACTCTGGGAGATAGTGAAGGACAGAGGAGCCTGCGGTGCAAAGAGTTGGACACAGCCTAGAGACTGAACAACTATGGCTGATTCTCCATGTTGGACAGCAGAAACTAACACAACACTGTAAAACAATCATACTCCAATTAAAAAATTTAAATAAAAACTGATAGGCAAGTAGGCATAATCCACATCAAGGAGAAATTCACTATCAGGCAGGAGTTTGATTTAAATAGCTGCAGAAGTGACTGTCAGGGGAGGGACACATCCCCTAAGGTTTAAGGGAGTCTCATTCAGGCAGCAGAGTGGAGGGCAACCTGAGCAAACAGTAATATAGAGGCGGGAAGGCTGGAGAGAGAAAGTTGAGGTTTGATGATCAAGGTCATAGGGTAGGTGCCAGGCTGTCAGATCAGGACTAAGAGCAAACCACAGACAGTTTTGTTGGTAAGAACCAGCAGGAGGAAAGGGTGTTAGAGGTCACCTCATCATGATTAGAGATGCTGTGGCAGGAGCCCAGTGAGCCAGTTTCCTGAGACATTGCCTCTTCTCCCAGGACCATTCCCAGCAGTGAGTGTGTTATGGGCACTGAGGAATTACCTGTTTTACTCAACTGACCTCATAGTCATCTCTCCTCTCAACCATTCTCTAGGAGAGGCAGAAAATGAGGAGATAAACAAATTAATGGAACTTGGGTAAGTCTCACAAATCTTCTGATTCTGTGTTTCTGTCAGTATAAAATGAGGGGCCTGGACAGGGATCCGGCTGACAATCTCCAACTCTCATACCCAAGGTCAGCCAGTTCTCAGGGGTGGGGCTGGCAGCCACCTTCTGGGGGGATGTTGGCAGAAATCTTGAGAGATGAACAGACTGCAAAGAGGCTCTTCCAGGTCCCCTCTGGACCCGGGGTTAAGCAAGAGATTGCTGCATTTATTGATTTATTTGTGTTATTTACAAGCACTGAAATAGCCATTGTGCTATTGTTCCCTTTAATGGAGGAAATAAAATGATCTCTATTGAAGGACGGAGTGGAGTGGGGGACCTGTGTTGCCAAGGCAGGCTTACTGGTGGCATAAAATTCTGGATTTTTTATGTTTGTTTTGTTTTAATTGGAGGATAATTGCTTTACAATATTGTGTTAGTTTCTGCCATACATCAACATGAATCAGCCATAGGTATACACATGTCCCCTCCCTCTGGAACCTCCCTCCCACCTCCCATCCCATCCCACCCCCTTCTAGGTTGTCACAGAGCACTGGGTTTGAGCTCCCTGCATCACATAACAAATTCCTACTGGCTATCTACCTCACATATGGTAATGTATATGTTTCAATGTTACTGTTTCAATTTTGTTTTTATTTAAATTGAATTTCCAGTTGACTGGATTGATGCTGCCTTTGACACCCACTCAGTGCTTTGAATAGAACCTGATTCTTGTGGCTTTGTTTTCTCCAGGCCCTGAGAGGGGATCCCAGGATTGTTGATGAAAAGACATTCAGCACAGCCTGTCAGTATCTCACTGATAACATTCTCTTGACTGATTCATCAGGGCTGCTCTATGTGGGTGGGAGCCTGGCTGGGTCTCCCCAGACCAGTGTTGCCATCTCTGGATCTTGAGCCTCCAGACACTTGAGCAGAAAACCCAATGGGAGGGCAGGAAGGTGCCCAGTGAAGGCTTGTCCCAGACATCACCCCTGTTCAAGTGACTTGCCTGTGTTATGCTTTGGTCCCCCAGTACTGTTTTCCCTTGTCAATTCTGTGAAGCAAGTGGGAGGCTATATGGTGAATACAGTGTGATCCTGGTTTAAAAAGGAAAGAAAGGAGAGGCTCTGTGTGGTATTGCAGCAACCCTTCATGACTGTGAGAAAGGGAGGCAGGAGTCACACACAAGGGAGTGTTCAGGGTTGAAATCTACTTAGTGGAAGTGCTGGCAGGAAAAGATCCCTGGATTCAGAAGTTTAGTTATTAATCTCACAGCTTCCTTATCTATAAAGTCATGGAAGGACGTTATCTAATCTCTACTGCCTTTCAGGTCTGCGTGCATGCTAGGTCACTTCAGTTAGGTCTGACTCTTTACGGCCCCATGAACTGTAGCCCACCAGGGGGCTACTGCCCACCAGAATTCCTCCATGGGAATTCTCCAGGCAAGAATACTGCAGTGGGTTGCCATGCCCTCCTCCAGGGGATCTTCCCAACCCAGGGATCGAACCTGTGTCTTCTGTGGTTCTTTCATTGGTAGGCAGGCTCTTTACCACTAGCACCACCTGGTCTGAGATTCCTAGAAATGCAACCCATTAGTTAATGTTAGTTGCTGTTGATCAGTGAGGTCAAAGGGCAGAAACCAAGGGAAAAATATCAGTGTTCTCAGATGCTTCCAGCTACAGGCCTGGATAAGAGCTGTCCAAGGTGCTAAGAAGGGAGAGGGATCAGAGAGGGCTCTCACTGTTTCCACCAGGACAACAGGCTTAAGCTGGGACAAATGGTCATCTCAAGAAATTAGCATCCTTTGGGTGAGATTAACCTGATAAGTGCTTCACTGTGTTCCTTTACTGCTCCTATAAATGCATGCTTTCTACCACTCTGCCCACATGCCCTGAATTAATCCTATGGCCCTGTTGGTCTACCATTTATCAGTGATCTAGTATCAGGCATTCTGCATGGTGAATTGCTGCAATAACAGCTCCCTTACCCATGGCCATGGGTGCCCTTCCACACAGACTCTGGACTTGGCCAAGTGACTTGCTTTGGCCACTGGAGCATTAGCAAGCATACTGCAGAAGACTGAAAAATGCCTACACGTTAGGGCACGCTCTCTTGGCACTTTTGGAAGTTTGCAATGGTAATGCAAGTAACCCCACGTTAGCCTGCTGAATAATGAGAGTCTGGATACAACAGAAAAGGGCCATTTCAGATGAGGACTCTAGACCACTCAGACCCCAGCCAATTTAGCTGTTGATTGCAGACACATGAAACAAGCTCATCTGAGACCAGAATACACTTTTGCCTAAGCCTATAAAGGTCCGTCTAGTCAAGGCTATGGTTTTTCCTGTGGTCATGTATGGATGTGAGAGTTGGACTGTGAAGAAGGCTGATCGCCGAAGAATTGATGCTTTTGAACTGTAGTGTTGGAGAAGAGTCTTGAGAGTCCCTTGGATTGCAAGGAGATCCAACCAGTCCATTCTAAAGGAGATCAATCCTGGGTGTTCATTGGAAGGACTGATGCTAAAGCTGAAACTGCAATACTCTGGCCACCTCATGCGACAAGTTGACTCACTGGAAAAGACTCTGATGCTGGGAGTGATTGGGGGCAAGAGGAAACGGGGATGACAGAGAATGAGATGGCTGGATGGCATCACTGACTCAATGGACATGAGTTTGAGTGAACTCCGGGAGTTGGTGATGGACAGGGTGGCCTGGCATGCTGTGATTCATGGGGTTGCAGAGAGTCGGACACGACTGAGCGACCCTGAACTGAACTGACTGATTCTGAATTTCCAACTTACAGGATCATGAGCTAAATAAATGGTTTTTGTTTTAGTCCAGCACGTTTGGAGTGTTTGTTTCACAGCAAAAGCTCACTGACATACCTCGTGCTGTTTTAGGAGCTAGAAGGATGCCTAAGAGTGGTACCTATGTCCACAAAGACTTTGTTGCACTCTGATTCTGTGAGTAAGCCTGCTCATATGAAATGATAAGAGAATAATTCAAAACCCTGAGTTTTTGAGAACGAAAATACTTGTTACTAATATTTTAATATCCTCATAGAAGTTGGCTCACAGTTTGTACCTGAAAAGTGAAAATGATGATTACATGGAGAACCTTGTTCTGACCCCTAAGATGAAGTAGGTGGGTCTGATTTCTTGTTTCCAAGGTAACCTCTTTCAAGAAGCCTTGAGAGAAGAATTACTCTGTGTGAAGGCTTGCTCTGCATCACACACAGATGCGGTTCACAGACAGCACATTCACATAGGAACACAGGTGCTCATGGAATTACCTTGACTTTATGAAGTGAAGCTACTCGAAGTTTAAACACATGTCTGTAAAAGACTAGAGAAGCATTAGTTTGAAAGTATCCACTTTTTTCAATATGAGATGATTTTAGTATAAAAACTTAAAAAAATAAATTTATCCAGTTCTTGCACTTTATAAATTATGAAATTGAGGCCCAGAAAATTTAAACTGTAAGTTCCACATCTCAGAGCACATTAATGGCAGAACTGGGAGAAAAAATTGAGTTTCCAGACTCCTGGTCTTGTGCTCTTCTCATCATTTTGTGTATTTTGTATGACTGTCAATGAGGCAGAAGGTATTTGAATATAATTTATATTTAATTATTTAAGGCAGCAATTAATAATTGACAATTCAAAAATACAACACAGTACAAATTAGACTACAATAGTCCTTCCATCCAGAAATAATCATGGTTAATTTGGCATATGTATCCTTATAATTGTCTTTTTACAAGCACATATTTTTAAAAAAGAGGGATCACACTAATGTATATTTTAACTTGTTATGTTCCCTTTAATACTGTATTGTAAACATATGTTCCATGTAATTAAATATGCATTTATAGCACCATCTTTTCAGCATAGTTTCTCCCCTTGTGGCTTTTACATACACAAATAAGCTTGACTCTCAGATTAGGTCTGCTCTCAATATCTTCCGCCTGCTGCTGCTGCTGCTAAGTCACTTCAGTCGTGTCCGACTCTGTGTGACCCCATAGACGGAAGCCCAGCAGGCTCCCACCTCCCTAGGATTCTCCAGGCAAGAACACTGGAGTGGGTTGCCATTTCCTTCTCCAATGTGTGAAAGTGAAAAGTGAAAGTGAAGTCGCTCAGTCGTGTCCGACCCTTAGCGACCCCACGGACTGCAGCCTACCAGGCTCCTCCATCCATGGGATTTTTTAGGCAAGAGTACTGGAGTGGCTTGCCATTGCCTTCTCCGATCTTCCGCCTAAGTCAGCTCAATTTGTTCCAGATACAATTCTAGTGAGTTCCTGAGATCCACAAAGTGGAAAACCACCCTCATCACAGTCTAAGGAATAGAAAGCCACAGCCCACAGCTCTTAAGACATCAAAAAGAATCCTCAGTGTTGTGCACGGGAAGAGAAATGCATATTAAATTTGCAATTACCATCTTTCTCCTGTTAAAGTGGAAAAGGTCAACAAATCTCATGACACATTTTAATGGAAAGCACAGTAAATTTTTGAAATCAGCTATCTGATGTATTACAGCTGAGATGGGAAATCAGTGATATAGCTTCAACAGAGAGAAATTTGGCAAAATCTATTAAAGTCTTAATACAAACATCTTTCAATTCAGCAATGTCTTCCTAACTGTAGGGCCTCCCTGGTAGTTCAGCTGGTAAAGAATCTACCTGCAATGCAGGAGACTCCAGTTCAATTCCTGGATCTGGAAGATCTGCTGGAGAAAGGATAGGCTGCCCACTCCAGTATTCTAGGGCTTCCCTGGTGGTTCAGACAGTAAAGAATCCACCTGCAATGTGGGAGACCTGGATTCGATCCCTGGGTTGGGAAGATTCCCTGGAGAAGGAAATGGCTATCCACCTTAGCCTTCTTGCCTAGAAAATTCCATGGACAGAGGAGCCTGGCAAGATACAATCCATGGGGTTGTAACTCTAGAAAATATCATTCATATTTATCTTCCCAAGTATATAATGGCATGTGCTCGAAGTTAATGATGACATCACAGTTTCTAAATAAGCAAGGCTGGGGGCATCTTAAATACCCATAAATAAGAGATCGGTGTCTTCTCCATAGAATAAAAAATCACACAGCCACAAAGAAGAATGATGAGCCCTTCTGTGTACTAATTTGGGTCAAAAGTCAAGAATTAATGATAAGTGAGAAAAACAAAACAAAGAGATAATATGTAAGGTGTGTTGCCATTTGTGTAAGAAGATAATTTTTTTTTTAAGATGAGAAATATATTGGTTATCTCAAGAATGTTTAAGAGATTCTTTTGCCATTCAGAATTTTGGGTGCCTTGAGTGGGGTGTAGCTCAGGGGTAGAGCATTTGACTGCAGAATGTTGGGTACCATGGATATTGACATCCTTGAACAAACAGCAATTTAGGTCCAAGTTTCGGCAAATCTACATCAATTAGCAGCAAATGAGCTGTGCTTCTCATGTCACTGTGTTGTTTATACTCCAGTCTGCTTTTTTATACCCTACAGATGAGTAATTTTCTCATCAATAAAATTGGGCATATTCAACAGTATTTAAGGCTAGAAAAGGTAACTTCTGTATTAGGACATGACTTTGATTCTCAGGCCAACACGTGTTTTGTAAACACACCCTTTGACATGAGTCTTAAATCAGCTGACAGGACTTCAATCAAACAACCAGGTCGGAAATGGAAGGAAGGCACTGTGACAAGCTGCTAACACAATTGCTGCTGCTGACTGGACGTCAGTGATTCACGCAGAGAATCTTTCTTACAAATAAAGACTGAGCAACCAAAGCAAGGGAGCCTGGACTTACCACCTGGTTATATCCTGGGGGTGAGCAGACTTGTCCCTGGTGCCTAGTCACACACATCTTTCAAGTAGGCTCTGAGTTTTAAACAGTAAAATGGTAAGTCTCTCATCCCACTGTGTACATCCAGTTACTATCAGCTCTGCAAAATAATCCCAATCTGAAGGAAGGTTGCCACCATCCTTCACCAGGTGCCATGACTTTGTCTCTTCCCTTTATGTCATCCTTCTCATAGTACAGAATTCCATGTCTTCACACATTCCTACCTCCCGCTTGACGATCAATCATACCGTCAGATGGCTCAGCCAGCTCTTCAGAGCGTCATCAACCTTGAAGTCTATTTTGTTCAATTAAAAATACATATATCCTTTATGTCCTTGAATTGCTGAGGGCAAGAAACCCAAAGCCCAAGGGCGTCAAGGTTCAGGTTTGCCTTAATCTTCATGTCACCCAATGTCCTATGGCAGATACTGTGAAAAGCCCTTCCATAACCTCTGAGCTCTTACCTGCACATGCTGAGAGCAAGTACCAGGGATGTTCTGCCTGAAGGCTCTCTTTCTGTCTATGAACAGAGCAAGCCCAGGGTGCTAGAGTCCATGACTCTGGAATTATCTTCATTCCATGATGGATTGGGAGCTGGTCCCTAAGGATTTCAGCTTTCTAATCCTGTGCAGGAGCTGCGGCTGCAACAGCGCAGGAGCGGCTGAGAGGAGCTACCCCAGGTCCAAGGTAAGGAGCAGTGGCTTCGCTTTGCTGGAGCAGCCATGAAGAGATACCGCACGTCCAAGGTAAGAGAAACCCAAGTAAGAGGGTAGGCGCTGAGAGAGGACATCAGAGGGCAGACAGGCTGAAATACAATCACAGACAACCAGCCAATCTGATCACGTGGACCACAGCCGTGTCTAACTCAGTGAAGCTAAGCCAGACCTGTGGGCCAAGACGGACGGGTCATGGGGGAGAGGTCTGATAGGACATGGTCCTCTGGAGAAGGGAATGGCAAACCACTTCAGTATTCTTGCCTTGAGAACCCCAAGAACAGTATGAAAAGGCAAAAAATAGGACGCTGAAAGATGAACTCTCTGGGTCGGTAGGTTCCCAATATACTAGTGAAGATCAGTGAAGAAATAACTCCAGAAAGAATGAAGGGGTGGAGCAAAAACAACACCCAGCTGTGGATGGGACTGGTGATAGAAGCAAGGTCTGATTCTGTAAAGAGCAATATTTCATAGGAACCTGGAATGTTAGGTCCATGAATCAAGGCAAATTGGAAATGGTCAAACAGGAGATGGCAAGAGTGAACATCGACATTCTAGGAATCAGTGAACTAAGATGGACTGGAATGGGTGAATTTAATTCAGATGACCATTATATCTACTACTGTGGGCAGGAATCCCTTAGAAGAAATGGAGTAGCCATCATAGTCAACAAAAGAGTCTGAAATGCAGTACTTGAATGCAATCTCAAAAATGACAGAATGAACTCTGTTCGTTTGCAAGGCAAACTGTTCAATATCACAGTAATCCAAGTCTATGCCCCAACTAGTAATGCTGAAGAAGCTGAAGTTGAATGGTTCTATGAAGACCTACAAGACCTTTTAGAACTAACACCCAAAAAAGATGTCCTTTTCATTATATGGGACTGGAATGCAAAAGTAGGAAGTCAATAAACACCTGGAGTAACAGGAAACTTTAACCTTGGAGTAGAGAATGAAGCCAGGCAAAGGCTAATAGAGTTCTGCCAAGAGAACGCACTGGTCATAGCAAATACCCTCTTCCAACAACACAAGAGAAGATTCCACACATGGACATCATCAGATGGCCAACACCAAAATCAGATTGATTATATTCTTTGCAGCCAAAGATAGAAAAGCTCTATACAGTCAGCAAAAACAAGACCAGAAGCTGACTTTGGCTCAGATCATGAACTCCTTATTGCCAAATTCAGACTTAAATTGAAAAAAGTGGGGAAAACCACTAGACCATTCAGGTATGACCTAAATCAAATCTCTTATGACTATACAGTGGAAGTGAGAAATATATTTAAGGGACTAGATCTGATAGACAGAGTGCCTGATGAACCATGGACGGAGTTTCGTGACATTGTATGGTAGACAGGAATCAAGACCATCCTCAAGAAAAAGAAATGCAAAAAAGCAAAATGGCTGTCTGAGGAGGCCTTACAAATAGCTATGAAAAGAAGAGAAGTGAGAAGCAAAAAAGAAAAGGAAATATATACCCATTTGAATGCAGAGTTCCAAAGATAGCAAAGATAGATAAGAAAGCCTTCTTCAGCAATCAATGCAAAGAAATGGAGGAAAACAATAGAATGGGAAAGACTAGAGGTCTCTTCAAGGAAATTAGAGATACCAAGGGAACATTTCATGCAAGGATGGGCTCAATAAAGGACAGAAATGGTATGGACCTAATAGAAGCAGAAGATATTAAGAAGAGGTGGCAAGAATACACAGAAGAACTGTACAAAAAAGATGCTTATGACCCAGATAATCATGATGGTGTGATCACTCACACTCACCTAGAGACAGACATCTTGGAATGTGAAGTCAAATGGGCCTTAGGAAGCAACACTATGAACAAAGCTAGCGGAGGTGATGGAATTCCAGTTGAGCTATTTCAATCCCAAAAGATACTGCTGTGAAAGTGCTGCACTCAATATGCCAGCAAATTTGGAAAACTCAGCCATCACCACAGGACTGAAAAGGGTCAGTTTTCATTCCAATCCCAAAGAAAGGCAATACCAAAGAATGCTCAAACTACTGCACAATTGCACTCATCTCACACGGTAGCAAAGTCATGCTCAAAATTCTCCAAGCCAGGCTTCAGCAATACATGAACCATGAACTTCCAGATGTTCAAGCTGGTTTTAGAAAAGGCAGAGGAACCACAGATCAAATTGCCAACATCCGTTGGATCATTGAAAAAGCAAGAGAATTCCAGGAAAACATCTATTTCTGCTTCATTGCCTATGCCAAAGCCTTTGACTGTGTGGATCACAACAAACTGTGGAAAATTCTGAAAATGGGAATACCAGACCACCTGACCTGCCTCTTGAGAAAACTGTATGCAAGTCAGGAAGCAACAGTTAGAACCGGACATGGAAAAACAGACTGGTTCCAAATAGGAAAAGGAGTATGTCAAGGCCATATATTGTTACCCTGCTTATTTAACTTCTATGCAGAGTACATCATGAGAAACACTGGGCTGGAGGAAGCACAAGCTGGAATCAAGATTGCTGGGAGAAATATCAATCACCTCAGATATGCAGATGACACCACCCTTATGGCAGAAAGTGAAGAAGAACTAAAGAGCCTCTTGATGAAAGTGTAAGAGGAGAGTGAAAAAGTTGGCTTAAAGCTCACCATTCAGAAAACTAAGATCATGGCATCCGGTCCCATCACTTCATGGCAAATAGATGAGGAAACAGTGTCAGACTTTATTTTTTTGGGCTCCAAAATCACTGCAGATGGTGATTGCAGCCATGAAATTAAAAGACGCTTACTCCTTGGAAGGAAATTTACGACCTACCTAGACAGCATATTAAAAAGCAGAGACATTACTTTGTCAACAAAGGTCCACCTAGTCAAGGATATGGTTTTCCCAGTGGTCATGTATGGATGTGAGAGTTGGACTACAAGGAAAGCTGAGTGCCGAAAAACTTAGGCTTTTGAACTGTGGTATTGGAGAAGACTCTTGAGTGTCCCTTGGACTGCAAGGAGATCCAACCAGTCCATCCTAAAGGGATCAGTCCTGGGTGTTCATTGGAAGGGCTGATGTTGAAGCTGAAACTCCAATATTTTGGCCACCTGATGCGAAGAGCTGACACATTTGAAAAGATGCTGGAAAAGATTGAGGGCAGGAGGAGAAGGGGACGACAAAGGATGAGATGTTTGGACGGCATAACTCACTCAATGGACATGGATTTGGGTAGACTCTGGGAGTTGGTGATGGACAGGGAGACCTGGCATGCTGCAGTTCATGGGGTAGCAAAGAGTCGGACACGATTGAGGGACTGAACTGAACTGAACTGAATCCTTCACATATGATAACCTTAGACCCGTTCTACAGTTCCCCAGAGTTCTTCAGCTGCATCACACTCCAATTGGCCAAAAAGATATTCTGATGATTTTACACATAGGTACAAATGCAGCAGCAGTGTATAACAAAAGATCAGGAGAAATTCTAGTTACATTACTGGATTAAAAAAAATAAAGCAAAAAAATATTAAACTCATGTATAAGTTAGCTGGCAAAAAATAAGGGAATTATTTGAAAAGTAGAAATAATGAAAAGCTGAATCCAAAGAAGTAAGCATAAAATGTCAACATTTTCTCTGTAGTTATCACTGATCTCAGGTGCTCTAAATCTTGAATTTTAGTTGAGCATGTTAGAGAGCAGGAGACAAAACTTGGGCCCAAACTGGGTGGGAAACCCAATCGAAAAGCCATACAAAGGGCTGAGAGCTTTTGAAGGCAATGCTCTGGGGTATAGACTAGGAGGGAACACTCTGCTAGTGGGAGAGAAGGTGGCAATCCATTCATGTCTGGCTTTGGCAATGGGAGAAACATTAGTGATAACAGTAATTTTTAAAAGAAATTTTAAAATCTGTAACCATATGCCACCATCATCAAGCTGGGGGAAAAACTGATATAACCCAAGTGTCCTGAAATAATCTAAACTTTGATTGTACCCTGAGTTGGTCATACCCCAAGAACTGGCAGAAACAAAGGCACATCATATTTGGAGGACTATTCCCTTGACTCAATTACTAAGCACTCCCAGAGATGAAGTTCCAAAGAAATTAGCTCACAATCAAATATCACCAGACACAGGAAATAAGGTACCTTGAGAGACAGTCAGGAAAAACAGCAAATGAGATCATCAGATGGGCAATGAGAGCAGACATTAGGATTCAGTCAGTTCAGTTCAGTTCAGTCGCTCAGTCGTGTCCGACTCTCCGCGACCCCATGAATCACAGCACGCCAGGCCTCCCTGTCCATCACCAACTCCCGGAGTACACTCAAACTCATGTCCACAGAGTCGGTGATGCCATCCAGCCATCTCATTCTCGGTCTTCCCCTTCTCCTCCCGCCCCCAACCTTTCCCAGCATCAGAGTCTTTTCCAGTGACATTAGGATTAACAGAGATAAAATCTATGGTAAATATTAATAAATATACAGATAGAAGAGAATTAGAGGGATGTCCCTGGTGGTCCAGTGGTTAAGACTCTGAGCTCCCAGTGCAGGGGATGTGGCTCCAGTTCCCAGGGAACTAGATCCTGCATGCTGCAGCTAAAGGCAGCCAAATAAAATTTTTTTTTTTAAAGAGAGAACTATGATGATGAACTAAAAAATAGACACTCAAAATTGGCTAAGTGTATTTGAAAAAGAACCAAGTGGAACTTATTCAGAACACTGTTGTAATTAAAATGAGAAATTCAGTGGATGGGGAAAATAGTAGATTAGACACACCAGAGATGAGAGTTCAAGAATGGAAAATGGCTCTGAGAAAGCACCCAGAGATGAGCAGAAAAATGCAGTGAAGTGACAGTACAATGCAGGAGAGAAAGAAAGAGGTTTAACACATTCACACCTGTGATCAAGTTTCCAGGAAAAAGACAAACTGAGACAGTATCTGGAGAAACAGAAAGTAAGGCAAAAAGTAAAGAAAAAATATAATATATGACAATTAGAAACAGAGCTGTTGTGTCAATGACAATAGAAAGCACAGGACTGTAGAATAAAATTTTCAAAGCACTATGGAAAAAAATAACTATCAGCATAACACTGTACAGCCAGTAAAGGTAAATTTGAAAAATGGGAGATTAAATAAAGCCATTTACAGACAAATAGAAACTTTTCTACCAATAGACTTTAACCACAAAAGCTTCAAAAAACAATTTCAAAAAGAAAAAAATCATGCTTGGAAAATCTGAGATGCAAAAGAGAAGGGTAAGCAAAGAAAATGATAAACACATCATGGTAAATTAATGGTGTTAAAAAATAAAGTTGAACTAAAATGATTGACAACAACAGCACAGAAATCAGGAGGTGCTGGTTGGAGTTAAAATACTCTAAATTTAAATCTTATTTTTAAGAAGAAGCATAAAGATTATCCTGAATTTTAGGACTTGCTTAGCTTAGGGAAATGTGTTTGATTTTGAGCCAGGGTGTATGCAGAGGATTTCTGAGCCTGCACTCTATTTCTTGATCTAGATGCTAGTTACATAAGTGTGTTTGTATTGTGAACACCCAGGAAGCTGTGTACTTACGATGAGTACATTTTCTATATGTAAATTATCCTTCAGTAACAGTTTAAAATGTAAAGATGGAAATGTCCAGGGCAAATAGCATTTATAAATAGTACATAAAATCTCCCAACCAAAAGAGGGAAGAATAAATTAGAAAAACACACACATGATACAAAAGACAGTAAACCAGGTAAAAAGTAAAGTAAAACAAGAAAAGATGCATGGAAAGGTAAAACAAAATATAAAATAAGATAATAAAAGAGAATTCAAATATACCTGTAATCACAATCAATGTAAATTTGCTTATATGACAAAAATTTACAGTCTGCTAAAAGATAGAAATTATAGTCCACCACTTGATCTTTTAAATTGTCAAGCAAATGGTATTTATGAACATACCTGAAACAAATGATGAGATATTATGCAACTCGTAACTAAAAGAGAGTTCAGTTCACTTCAGTTCAGTCGCTCACTCGTGTCCAACTGGTATATTAATATTAAGCAAAATAGAATTTCTGGACAAAGCCAGATTCATCACTAAAAATTGGTAATTTTGCAATTCACAAAAAAATACTACGAATTCTAAATTTGTATGATAATAATAACAAAGCTCCAAAATAAACACAGTTTTTCAGAAGACTGAAAGACATTGGCAAATCTGCTTTGGTTGTTGTTCAGTTACTAAGTTATATTTGACTCTGCACCTTCATGGACTATAGCATTCCAGGCTCTTCTGTCCTCCACTATCTCCTGGAGTTTGCTCAAATTCATGTCCACTGAGTTGGTGATGCTATTCAACCATCTCATCCTCAGTCAATCCTTCCTCCTCCTGCCCTCAGTCTTTTCCAGCAATAAGATTACTAGAACTCTGCCCAGGGTTTTTCCAGAGAGTCAGCTCTTCGAATCAGATGACCAAAGTTTTGGGGCTTCAGCTTCAGCAATAGTCCTTCCAATGAATATTCAGGACTGATTTCTTTTAGGACTGGCTGGTTTTATCTCCTTGCAGTCCAAGGGACTTTCAAGAGTCTTCTCCAACACCACAGTTCAAAAGCATCAATTCTTCAGTGCTCAGCCTTCTTTACTGTGCAACTCTCACATGTCCAACTCATACATGACTACTGGAAAAATCATAGCTTTGACTGTGCTCTACTTAGTCCATCTGTTGTGTCCGACTCTTAACAACCCCGTGGACTGTAGCCCACCAGGCTCCTCTGTCCATGGGGATTCTCCAAGCAAGAATGTTGGAGTGGGTTGCCATACTCCCCTCCATGGGATCTTCCCAACTGAGGGATCAAACCCAGGTCTCCTGCATTGCAAGCAGATTCTTTACCATCTGAACCACCAGTGTAGCTTTAACTATATGGACCTTTGTTGGCAAAGGTACTTTTTAATACCCTGTCTAGATTTGACATAGTTTTCCTTCCAAGGAGCAAGTATATTTTAATTTCATGGCTTCAGTCACTATCCACAGTGATTTTGGAGCCCAAGAAAATAAAATCTGTCACTGCTTCCACCTTTTCCCCTTCTATTTGTCATGAAGTGATGGGACCAGATGCCATGATCTTAGTTTTTTTTACTGTTGAATTTCAAGCCAGCATTTTTATTCTCCTCTTTCACCTTCATCAAGAGGCTTTTTAGTTCCTCTACACTTTTGCCATTAGAGTGATATCATCTACATATCTGAGGTTATTGATATTTCTCCCAGCAATCTTGATTCCAGCTTGTGACTCATCCAGCCCAGCATTTCTCATGATGCACTCTGCATAGAAGTTAAATAAACAGGGTGACACTATACAGCCTTGTCATACTCCTTTCCCAATTTTGAACCAATCAATTGTTCCATGTTCAGTTCTGTGACTTCTTGACCCACACACAGGTTTCTTAGGAGACAGGTAAGTTGGTATGGTACTACCATTTTCCACAGTTTGTTGTGATCAACACAGTCAAAGGCTTTACTCTAGTCAATTAGGCAGATGTTTTTCTCGAATTCCCTTGCTTTTCCCATGATTCAACAAATGCTGACAATTTGATCTCTGGTTCCTCTGCCTCTTTGAAGCCATCTTATATACCTGGAAGTTCTCATTGCATGTACTGCTGAAGCCTAGCTTAAAGGATTT
Organism: Moschus berezovskii; assembly: GCF_049115385.1. Lineage (NCBI taxonomy): Eukaryota > Metazoa > Chordata > Mammalia > Artiodactyla > Moschidae > Moschus > Moschus berezovskii. The sequence goes on along the minus strand of NC_142474.1, from coordinate 47,135,839 downwards.
TAAGTAAACTCTTGCTAGCATAATCTTGGTTGTGGAGCTGTTTAACTCTCACTTCTTGGTAACTGAATGATTGAGAAAAGGGGGAGGAAGCACAGACTGGAGAAGCTTTGCACAGCAGCAAGCACCAAAGCTTGCATTTTAAATAATACCATCCTTGGGAGAAGTAAAACCATTTTAAAACATGACAGTACCTGAGATAGAAACACCTACATATCTCTGGATGAGTTTGTTTGGAATGTACTTTTAAAAAATAAATAAAATAAAGCCCTATGAATTTTTTTTTCTGATTCCAAAACCAATATAATATGTGTCAACAAAATTGCAAGGTCTAATAAGCATACAGTTAGGCAGTTGGTTTTCTTCTGATGTCCTTCATCTTAAGTGTGAGGCAGGAAGTGTTTTTAATGAGTATGTGTACTAAGAATTACACACATTGTCAAGCCCAGCACAGGTGACCACAGTCCCATCAATTAATTAGGTCTCTCCACTCTGATCTGATGCCTAGAAAATCACTGGTTTGAAATTCTGGGGGAAAACAGGGTGGGGGGTTGTCGGGGAACAGGTTAGTGCACTAGCTGAGATTACAGAATCCAATAAAGAAATGGATTTTTCTGTCCAGTTAGAGGGTAAAGAGCAGGGTAAAAACTAAATGAATACTGTTTTTATCGATTGGAACTTTCAAACACCTTTCCTGAACAACAGTCTGGATATACATGCAGCTTCTAGGGGGTCAAAACCTTAAGCAGAGGAGGACAGTGGGAAAAGATGAAGAGCCAGGTGTATGTCCTGACGTTGTGCAGTTGCAAGGAATACTGAGAACAGATCCGCTTGCTTCAAATCAATGCACCCAAGTTCTCTCCCTCTTTTCTCTGATAAACAGAAACATCATATGGGATTTGGCAAAGTATTAGTCTCCCTATATTAACAACCTGCAGGGAGCCATTAGCGAAGGTTTGCTTTTTCCTCATGGAGGACTCACAAGCATGGAGAAAATCTCCACTGTCAGCGTATTTATTTTTCTATTGTGTCCATAAAAGATAATTGCAAACAGAGGCACAGAGAACACACATTTATTTTCTCAAAGTTCTTTAAGTCAGAAGTCCAACATGGTTCACTGGGCTAGAATCAACATGTCGGCAGGGCTGTGTTTCTTCCTGGTGGCTCCAGCGGAGCTTTCATCTCCTTGTTCATTTGGTTGTCAGCAGAATTCATTCCTTTGGGCTGTTACCAGGATTCCTTGCTTCTGGTCAGCTGAGAGCTCTTCCTGACTTCTAAAGGTCACCACATGACCTGGCACACAACCTCCTTTCTGCTCCTTCACAACCGGCAGTGGGGGAGTCATGTTCCCTTTGTGTTTCAAATCTCTCCTCCTTCTTCCATCACATCTCTCTCCCCAGCTGGGAATAGTTCTCTGCTTTTAAGAATTTATGGGAATAAATTGTACCCTCGGATAGTCCAGGCTTCTCTCTCCATCTCAAGCTGCATAACCTTAATCACATTGCAATGTCTCTTCTCCCATCCACACAGGGTGATCTATATCCACAGGCTCCAGGGATTAAGGTGTGAGATCTTAGGGGGGAACCTTTATTTTGCTAACTGCAGTGAGATAAAGGGGTGGACCTAAAGTTTCAGTCTCACAGCTTGGGGATGAGGTTGGCACTCCAACTGACAGTTAAGTTCTCCCTTGAGTTGGGAGCCTTGCGATGGAGAAAGAGATGTTAGTCTTGTTCTTCCCCTAACCCCAGCCCCCTTCTCCACTCCTGCACTTCAGGGTCCAAGACCTGGAGTGAGGAAAGTCAAGAAAAGAAGGCAGAGCAGTCCTCACTGGGATGTGGATTTCTCACTCATTGGCCGAGTTGATGGTTTGAGGACCCACTCAAGGCTTCTCCAGAATCTCTTCAGGCCTTCTCTCCCCTACAGTCCTCTTGAGCAGAGAAAGTTCATCTCTACCTACATGGTCAGATGCACTCCTCTCTTGGCTCTCGGCTTTGGTGGCTTCAGCAAGGTTGGTCCAGGACATTCCTGCTGAGATCTCCTCACACCTTCAGCCACCAGCAGACCTCCTTCTCTAGTGATCTCGTTGGTCCATAAGAAACAATGGTCCTCTCCCCACTCTTCCAAGCTGCATGTGATGGGAAGGAAAACAGGAAATCAGACTTCAGGGAGCCAGCACATGGCAAGAAGTGGGGATGCAAGTGGGGATCCAACCATAAGAATTGGGGCTCTGTGAAGAGTCAGGAGGTGGTCAGCAAATTAGGTACCCAGTGGGCTCTAAGACAAAATCTTAATCTCAAGTGGGCTTCCTAGAAGTGGAAACTAAGATGAGGATTTGAAGGCAAGCAGTCTACCTGAAGAAGGAAATGGCAACCCCCTCCAATATTCTTGCCTGGAGAATTCCACGGACAGAGGAGCCTGACAATCCATGGTCCACAGGGTCACAAAGAGTCAGACACACCTGAAGAGACTTAGCACACACACACAGTTTACCTGGAAGTTTCCTTTGACCCTATAGCCAGGAGGTGGGGGCTTAATCTAGGGATGGGAAGGCAGTCTACAAAGGTGTGCTGTTCAGTCAGCTGTGTAATGGGCCCTTGAAACTTCCCACCATGGGCAAGTGTGAGGACACGGTGTGGAACACACCTCAGTGTTGTTGCACCTGAGGGGCAAAGGCCTAAGGTATTGGTACATCCTCTCCCATCACTCGTGTGCCATGGGTCCTCCTGGGATATGTGCTGGGCCAGAGAAGCTCTGTTGAAAGCCCCCTGTCACAGAGATGCGGGAGCCATCAGCTACATGTGGACATATTAGAATTCCAAGCAGACAGTGACACATCGAGGGCCAAGAGTGAAATGAAAGGAAAGACTTAGAGGAAAGCACGTGGGCTCTTGTTGAACCTTTTAGAGACGGAATATGTCCTAGTATCTGGTTAGGGATGAATCTAGAAGTGGACATGAGGCCTTCTAAGTAGAGATACAGGGTCCTCTTTGAGGAACCAGGACCAACAGAGAAAGTGGCAAAGTGAGAAATCAGCCTGTGAGAAGAGCTCTCGTGCGTGAAAGAGAGTAAGTGCTGAGAGGAATCAACAAGGCAGAGAAGCAACCGAAGCCTGGAGGGAGGAAGACAGGCTGACCCGGGTCTTAAGGGATGCGGTAGAAGATGGCAGAACTCGTCTCATAATTTGCCTCGGTAACCTTTTTCAGCGTGATGTTTAATTAAAGCCAGGAGGGAAAGTGAGAGAGAAAATGAAGGTATCACCACCAGGAGGGGCATGACTTACCTGCGGTGATGTCCTCAAGCAAGGGATAAAGAGCGTGGGTTTGCTGAGTGCTGAGATGGTCTCAGAAGAAAAGTTCCCGTGGTGTTATTTTAGGGCTGAAATGGCTTTCTCGGCTCCCTCTTCTTCATTTGCTGGAGGCTAGTCCAAAGAAAACAATTAGGGTTGTTTCAGGGATGTGTATGCTCTACCACCTTCAGTTAAGGACAAGAATATCGTGAGAGAGAGACAGAGACAGGGGCAGACAGAGAGAATGAGTTTGACCACAAGCCCAACAGTGAAAGTCTCTTTCTGCGTCACCACATTTCTCCACGTAAATTTGCATAACATTCCCTTGGTTGTTTTAAAGCAATGAATTCCTACCTTGTTTCATTTTAAAGAACTTTATTAAGATATAATTATCATACATAAAACACTGGGCATATTTAGAGTAGACAGTTTTGATGTTGTGTTATATACACATGCTAAAACCACTACAACAGTCAAGAGACCTGCTGAAGACTTCCCTGCCTTGGGGCTTCCACTGCAAGGGGACCTGAGTTTCATCCCTGGTCGGGGAACTAAGATCCCATATGCTGAGTGGCCAAAAAATATAAATCAAATACATTTTTAAAAAGTGTTTAAAAAGAGAGCAACCTGTATCCATCATCCCAAAGTGTTCTTCATGCCTTTTGTAAACCCTTCTCCTGTGCCCTCCTGCAGCTCTGTCCCCAGGAAACCACCAGCTTTCTATTGCTATCTGTTCCATTCCGTTCTGTCGCTCAGTTGTGTCCGACTCTTTGCGACCCCGTGGACTGTAGCCTACCAGGCTCCTCCGTCCATGGGATTCTCCAGGCAAGAATACTGGAGTGGGTTACCGTTTCCTTCTCCAGGGGATCTTCCCGACCCAGGGATTGAACCCGGGTCTCCCGCATTGGAGGCAGACGCTTATACCTCTGAGCCATATAGGTTGTTTAAATTGTTAGGATTTTACACCCATGGATCCATACAGTATGCACTCTATTTATCTGGCTTCTTTCACTTACAACTATTCTCAGATTCATCTGTGTTTTTTATATGCATCCAATACTTCCGTCTAGTCAAGGCTATGGTTTTTCCAGTGGTCATGTATGGATGTGAGAGTTGGACTGTGAAGAAGGTTGATCACCGAAGAATCGATGCTTTTGAACTGTGTTGCTGGAGAAGACTCTTGAGAGTCCCTTGGACTGCAAGGAGATCCAACCAGTCCATTCTAAAGGAGATCAATCCTGGGCGTTCATTGGAAGGACTGATGCTAAAGCTGAAACTCCAATACTTTGGCCACCTCATGCGACGAGTTGACTCACTGGAAAAGACTCTGATACTGGGAAAGGTTGGGGGCGGGAGGAGAAGGGGACGACAGAGAATGAGATGGCTGGATGGCATCACCGACTCTGTGGACATGAGTTTGAGTGTACTCCGGGAGTTGGTGATGGATAGGGAGGCCTAGCATGCTGTGATTCATGGGGTCGCGGAGAGTCGGACACGACTGAGCGACTGAACTGAACTGAACATGTAAGTCGTGGATTAAGGGCTCATCCTATTCCAGTATGATCTCATCTTAACTGATTACAACTGCAATTATCCTATTTCCAAATCAGTTCATGTTGTGAGGATCCAGGAAGGACACAAATTTGGGGAGATGCTGTCCCACCAAGGACAGTTGTCTCTCCCATTAAACTCTATATGGCTCTGTTAAATTAAATTGGGGAGAGTGATTTTTTTATTTTTATTTTTGACCTATCTGGAGATAATGTGAGCCAGGAATCACATTTCCCAAAGTGTATTCCAAATAATTACATATTAAATCACATTTTCTAAAAATAAGATAGTAAGCTCAAAAAAGTTTGGTGAATGCTGGATTTTTTTTTTAAGTGTCTTTACTGAAGCCTTCAGTTCAGTTCAGTTCAGTTAAGTCACTCAGTCGTGTCCGACTCTCCACGACCCCATGAATCACAGCACGCCAGGCCTCCCTGTCCATCACCAACTCCCGGAGTTCACTCAAACTCATGTCCACAGAGTCCGTGATGCCATCCAGCCATCTCATTCTCCGTCGTCCCCTTCTCCTCCCGCCCCCAACCTTTCCCAGCATCAGAGTCTTTTCCAGTGAGTCAACTCGTCGCATGAGGTGGCCAAAGTATTGCAGTTTCAGCTTTAGCATCAGTCCCTCCAATGAACATCCAGGATTGATCTCCTCCAGAATGGACTGGTTGGATCTCCTTGCAGTATAAGGGACTCTCAAGAGTCTTCTCCAACACCACAGTTCAAAAGCATCGATTCTTCGGCGGTCAGCCTTCTTCACAGTCCAACTCTCACATCCATACATGACCAAGGGAAAAACCATTGCCTTGACTAGACGGACCTTGGTTGGCAAAGTAATGTCTCTGCTTTTTAATATACTATCAAGGTTGGTCATAACTTTCCTTCCAAGGAGCAAGCGTCTTTTAATTTCATGGCTGCAATCAGCATCTGTAGTGATTTTGGAGCCCAAAAAAATAAAGTCTGACACTGTTTCCACTGTTTTTCCATCTATTTCCCATGAAGTGATGGGACCAGATGCCATGATCTTTGTTTTCTGAATGTTGAGCTTCAAGCCAACCTTTTCACTCTCCTCTTTCACTTTCATCAAGAAGCTTTTGAGTTCCTCTTCACTTTCTGCCATAAGGGTAGTGTCATCTGCATATCTGAGGTTATTGATATTTCTCCCGGCAATCTTGATTCCAGCTTGTGCTTCTTCCAGCCCAGCGTTCCTCATGATGTACTCTGCATATAAGTTAAATAAGCAAGGTGACAATATACAACCTTGACGTACACCTTTTCCTATTTGGAACCAGTCTGTTGTTCCAACCTGGAATGTTAGGTCCATGAATCAAGGCAAATTGGAAGTGGTCAAACAGGAGATGGCAAGAGTGAACGTTGACATTCTAGGAATCAGTGAATTAAAATGGACTGGAATGGGTGAATTTAACTCAGACGACCATTATATCTACTACTGTGGGCAGGAATCCCTTAGAAGAAATGGAGTAGCCATCATGGTCAACAAAAGAGTCCGAAATGCAGTACTTGGATGCAATCTTAAAAATGACAGGATGATTTCTGTTCGTTTCCAAGGCAAACCATTCAATATTACAGTAATCCAGGCCTATGCCCCAACGAGTAATGCTGAAGAAGCCGAAGTTAATCGGTTCTATGAAGACCTACAAGACCTTTTAGAACTAACACCCAAAAAAGATGTCCTTTTCATTCTAGGGGACTGGAATGCAAAAGTAGGAAGTCAAGAAACACCTGGAGTAACTGGCAAATTTGGCCTTGGAGCACGGAATGAAGCAGGGCAAAGGCTAATAGAGTTTTGTCAAGAGAATGCACTGGTCATAGCAAACACCCTCTTCCAACAACACAAGAGAAGACTCTACACATGGACATCACCAGATGGTCAACACCGAAATCAGATTGATTATATTCTTTGCAACCAAAGATGGAGAAGCTGTATACAGTTAGCGAAAACAAGACCAGGAGCTGACTGTGGCTCAGATCATGAACTCCTTATTGCGAAGTTCAGACTTAAATTGAAGAAAGTAGGGAAAACCACTAGACCATTCAGATATGACCTCAATCAAATTCCTTATGATTATACAGTGGAAGTGAGAAATAGATTTAAGGGACTAGATCTGATTGATAGAGTGCCTGATGAACTGAAGCCTTAGCCAATCTTTAATATGTATAACTAGAATAAACCTGGCTCTTTTCATTACCTTTCTCAGCACAGCATTGCTCTCACAAGAGCTACAAAAGAATTGAAAAGTAATTTAAGTCTTTATTGCGTAACTCTTGGAAAACACCACAGGGGAAATGTACCACATTATGTACAGTAAAAATGCCCCCTAAATCCATACTCATTCCTCACAGCCACCTCCCAGCAACTGCCCCCAAATTGTAGTGTCATCCTTTTAAATAAACCTCCCCAAAGCTTTCTCCCGAAGTCAATCCAAGCTGATCTTATGGCCTTTGTCCCCTCTTACCCTCCTGCTCTGCCAAGATACCCTCTTTTGGAGAGAGGAAAAACTCTCAGTTCTCTCTAATGTAGAAACCTTTAGCCTTTAGGGACATCTCTGGTTTTCCCCTCTAACTTCCCTGCTGATGCAAACATGTGGAGACCTTCTTAGAATGTACAAAAGGCTCTGGAGGAGGCTGGCCATGTGGAGGAATTCTACCAGGTCCCGTGGTACAGGTGTGGCTGAACCAGAAAGAGGGCCTAAGGGAAGGAATGTGGCAGACACTTCAGAAAGATGGCCCAAGTCCAACCTCCAGGGCTTTCTGGTGAATTCCTGAACAATGGAAATTGTTATCTTTGATGCCCCGAGTTGGCATCTTCAAAAACAATCTGCCCAGATGGACCTCTCTCTGCTAGCTTCCAGATAATCAGTTTATGCAAAAATAGTGCACACAAAATTTATGTTCCCAGACTGAAACAGTCTCGTTTTCTCCCTTCTGTCTTTGATTCCTATTTTTGCCTCCATTCCTTGGCTCAGTCTGCCAAGTGGCTCCTTCTCATGTGAGTAAACAATCTGTCTGCAAAATAAACTAACAAATGTCTCTGAATTGTTCTTTGACAAGAAACATTATTTTCATCCCAGTCACATAAACTGCATTTCACCAAGAATATCCAAGTGGGGTATGCCATATCCTCCAGCTTTTTCTAAAGTGTCACCTTTGCCTCTTAGAGTCTTTTGATTGATACAGGATAGGCTTTAAATGGTGATCCCCACTACCAAAACCACTTGAAAATGTTGGGAGCCGTCAGATCTGCTGCAGACCTACAGTGTTTTCAGTTGGAAACCACCAAAAAGCAGGTGACCAGTCCATTGAACGTGCACCATTCACAGGATATACTCAAAACATAATTTAATGTTTTTTGCCATTTCCCCTTGAAATAGATTCCCTTTCTGTTGGTAAAGATTGGAGAGGTCTAATGAATTAGGCAATACGTAGTTTTATGGCCACGAAGACCTGAGTTTGATCCCTGGATTAGGAAGATCCCCTGGAGAAGGGAATGGCTACCCAATTCTGTATTCCTGCCTGGGAAATCCCAGGGACTTTGACTAAATAAGACACACAGATTCAACTTAGAAGTCAGAAGCACTCCTTTGACAGTAATGAAATACTTGAACTTGGTGACTAAGTGTCAAATCTCCCACTTCCCAACTCGGCCTGTCAGGTTTCAGGGGTGGTCCTTCTCCACTCCTGATTCACACTGTTCTTTTCCTTCTGCAACTCCTGGTTACAGAGTCTGCCCCTCTGGGACTGGCCCGGGCAGAACTGGGCTTGTGAGAACCCACATCTGACAATCACTCTCTGGAGTCACCTTTGCAGGTCCTTCCAGATGCAGATCTCAAATGAGGACTGTGCTTCTCCTCTGTACAGACATCTGAGACATAGAGTATCCATAAATAAGGATGTCACAGTCATCAGTGATTTAGGTCCTCCAAATGTGAATTTCTGAGTTCTGAGGCAACCAGGAAGGAGAACAATACCTGCAATCCAGCAGCAATTGGGCTGCAGTCACTCCCTGCTGTGAGCCCTATGGAAAAATGCAGGATACTGGCCCCAGATAGCTGAGAGCCGAGATGCATATGAAAGGAATGATTTCAGTGAGCCCAGACTCTTGCATCTTCCCAACTATAGAAAAACGCTAAATTCCTTAACTAAAGATATCTGAAAGTGAAAATGTTAGTCGTTCAGTCATGTCCGACTCTTTGTGACCCCATGAGCTGTAGCCTGCCAGGTTATAGAGAACTCTCCAGGCAAGGATACTACAGTGGGTTGCCATTCCCTTCTCCAGGGGATCTTCCAGACCCAGGGATCAAATCCAGGTCTCCTGTGTTGCAGGCAGATTCCTTACCACTGATCCACCAGGGAAGCCCCTTAAGATATCTGGTTTTCTTTAATTCACAAAATCCTTTTCCCTTTGTTGCAAACTTCTATATAGCCTCCTCAGAGCAGTTCTCTCAGGGTCACTTGAGACACTCTATCCTGGGATTGAAGTCCTAACTCTTTTAGATTGTGAATATTTTTTAAGTCAACACACCCCAGGTCCAGGCCATGGAGCACACACACACCACTGAGGGTCTCATCATCCCTTCAAGGTGGTCCTCTGGCCCAAGACCTGAAATGGCTCCATTAGGGCCTCTTTCTTCCAGGGCCAATAGCTGGTCCATGGGAGCCAGTCATACACACTGTGTCCAGCAGTGAACGGAGGACACATGCTTCCCACTGCAGAGCTACTCAGTGATGACCACCAAAAGATCCCACCAGCTTTTCCCTGACCTCAAGATAGTAGGCAGACTGTCAGCTCCTGGGCCAGCAGACTTCAGGGGATGCACTTCAAGTTTTCTGAGTGTTCCCACTGAACTCTCCTCTCAAGCAACTAGGGTTCAGGTGGAAGAATCACTAACCTTTCTACACCTCCCAGCAGGAGTTTTCTCTAAAAAGTACTCATCAAAGCACCCTCTCTACCTCTGCACACTCTTGAGACTCTAGATGAGCTGCCAGGAAATTCTGAAACGAATTGTCTTCTATTTTCTTTACTAAATGACACATACTTCATTTGAGATTCCATTTATATTGTGCCTTGGTTCTTATTAGGAACCTCAGTTTCATGATCCTATGACAACAAAATGTGTCAGAGGGCAAAATGCCAGCATACTTGTTCTCTAAGGAAAAAAGAAAGCCAGATATTAGACAAGGCTGGCACTAGGAGACTTTTTTTCTTTGATGCTGTGCTGGTCTGAGTCTCTCTGTTCATGTAATGTAGAAAAATAAGACCTTTGTAAATATGAATAAAATCATGACTCAGAGCAAAAAAAGTAATGAAGTTAAATTTTAGTGACTTCTTTGAAATTTTGAACAGTGTGTTCTAAGTTCCAATACAATTTTTGAGATTAAACATTTAAGAATAATTAGCTGTTAAAATGATCTTGAGAAGTAATCTAGATTTCCCAAAAGAAGTTATTTATGAAGTAAGTAGATGTATTTTATATTTTGGATAACCATGCAGTAATTGGAAATAATAATCTGTCTCTAAAGGTATTGAAAAGACCCTGATGCTGGGAAAGATTGAAGGCAAGAGGAGAAGGGGACGACAGAGGATGAGATGGCTGGGTGGCATCACCGACTTGATGGACATGAGTTTGAGTGAACTCCAGCAGTTGGTGATGGACAGGGAGGCCTGGTGTGCTGTGATTCATGGGGTCGCAAAGAGTCAGACACGACTGAGCGACTGAACTGAACTGATCCTTTAATAACTGTGTGTTTATGTGTGAGTGTGTGTGGTATGTTCATAAAAGTTGTATGAAAAGATATATGCATGTGTGCGGGCTAAGTTGCTTCAGTCGTATCTGACTCTTTGTGACCCTGTGGACCATAGCCAACCAGGCTCCTCTGTCCATGGGATTCTCCAGACAAGAATACTGGAGGGCATGGACTGCCATGCCCTCCTCCAGAAGATCTTCCGGACCTAGGAATAAAACCTGTGTCTCCCATGGCTCCTGCATTGCAGGAGAACTCTTTACTGCTCAGCCACTGGGGAAGCCTGGAAGGATATATACCTATATATTAAAAGGTGTCACTCCTAAGTGATAGAATTATGGATAGTTTTCAGTTTTATTTTACATTTTTCTACATTCTCTGATTTTTTAATGTTACATGGTTTTACTATTTATAGTGAGAATAAAAACAAGAAAAACATTTTCATTGAAATGAAATATATTTTTCTCATAAGTGTGAGGTTTTTAATCAACATAATTATGCTTGAGTTTACTGTTATGAAATTCAGTAAGAGCATTTTTATATTAACTATAATTTGGCTTCGATTCTGAATTAGGCAGTTTTTGCATGTGAATACATCCATGACAATTTTTTTTAAAGATATTGATGAGCCAAGTCATTTGCAAATGGATCTGTTTATATTTTCACAATTCAGTAGATATTCTTTTTATTTAGTAGCTGTAAACTGATTGTAGGCAAGACTTTAGCCACAAAATTAAAATTTGTAAACATTTTCCTGAACAATATCCTTAAGAATTGGGTGGCTTTACTACACATTATTTTTCGAGGCTCTTGTTAAAATAGATTGCTTAGCACTATGTGAAATATACACTGTGTCTGCAGTTTCTGCACATTTATTTTAATACATATTTCATAGTCACTTTAATATAACTTCATGCTTCACTGACATCAGTTTTTCCTGTTTCCCACAAGGAAGAAATTCAGCTGCTAACGTAATGCATTTGAAGAAAGAGGAGGGAACAATAGTATGGTTAAACGTGTGCAGCATGTTGTCCCTGAGCTACCTTGGGTATCATAGGGCTTAGGATGCGGAGTAGATGCAGAACAAGAGTGATCTGGTACAGCCTTATCTTTTAATTGGAGTTTCTATTTCTGTCACTGTTTCATTTGCTCACCATGATAGTTTAAACCATAGCAATTGGCAGAAGCATCGTTGTTGGTTTGGACCACAGACAAAAGGACACATGTGAGTGTTTTATTTCCAAAGAGGCTTGGAGAGGAATTTAGGATTTTGCCTGGATTTTGCTTGGAAAACAAATTCAATCTGAAAATAGCTTAGCACACACTGAAGCCAGGTTCCTGAGGCATCTTTGCATCCAAAAACACCTGATGAGTCCTCCCAACTCTTTTTACCTCTGCTGCCCATTTCTAGCTAATGGTTAATTTTTATAACTTGAAAGATGTATTTTCCTGAAAACAGCATATGAGGAAACTTGGAGCCCTTGTGTTTGTTGGGAGCTAATGTCCAAAAAACATCAACACATTTATACACATAAGATGTGAGCCAGCAACTTTGTCCTCACATAATAGATAGCGACATTTCTGGTAATTTCTGCTCCAGAGACAGTTCACAAATGGAATAAAAAATGCTGAGTCTAACTTGCCTGGAGAATAGTATTTATATCTGCTGTTCATGGGTCAACATGAGCTATTAAGGAATACTTTCTAAGCACCCTGTCCTCTCTTGCTTCCAGTAGTTGAGTCCTGTTCTTACCAAGGGTCAGCTGTGCTTGTTCCCAAGCTTGTTTATCCCAATTTCTGAAATATGCTAGCTGTTTAAAAGTCACAGAAAACAAGATTGCTTTGGCTATTCAAGGTTTTTTGTATTTCCATACAAATTGTGAGATTATTTGTTCTAACTCTGTGAAAAATATCATTGGTAGCTTGATAGGGATTGCATTGAATGTATAAATTACTTTGGGTAGTATACTCATTTTCACAATATTTATTCTTCCAATCCACGAACACGGTATATTTCTCCATCTATTAGTGTCCTCTTTGATTACTTTCACTAGTGTTTTATAGTTTTCTATGTACAAGTCTTTTGTTTCCTTAGGTAGATATATTCCTAAGTATTTAATTCTTTTCGTTGCAACAGTGAATGGAATAGTTTCCTTAATGTCTCTTTCTATTTTTTCATTATTAGTGTATAGGAATGCAAGGGATTTCTGTGTGTTGATTTTATATCCTGCAACTTTACTGTATTCATTGATTAGCTCTAGTAGTTTTCTGGTAGAGTCTTTAGGGTTTTCTGTGTAGAGGATCATGTCATCAGCGAACAGTGAAAGTTTTACTTCTTCTTTTCCAAGTTGTATTCCTTTTATGTCTTTTTCTGCTCTGATTGCTGTAGCCAAAACTTCCAGAACTATGTTGAATAGTAGTGGTGAGAGTGGGCACCCTTGTCTTGTTCCTGACTTTAGGGGAAATGCTTTCAGTTTTTCACCATTAAGGATAATGTTTGCTGTGGGTTTGTCATATATAGCTTTTAACCTGCCGGACTTCAGGCTCTACTACAAAGCCACAGTCATCAAGACAGTATGGTACTGGCATAAAGACAGAAATATAGATCAATGGAACAAAATAGAAAGCCCAGAGATAAATCCACGCACCTATGGACAACTTATCTTCAACAAAGGAGGCAAGAATATAAAATGGACAAAAGACAGTCTCTTTAACAAGTGGTGCTAGGAAAACTGGTCAGCTGAAACTAGAACACTTCCTAACACCATACACCAAAATAAACTCAAAATGGATTAGAGAGCTAAATGTAAGACCAGATTCTATAAAACTCCTAGAGGAGAACTCAGGCAAAACACTCTCCGACATAAATCACAGCAGGATCCTCCAAGACCCACCTCCCAGAATATTGTAAATAAAAGCAAAAATAAACAAATGGGACCTAATTAAAATCAAAAGCTTCTGCACAGCAAAGGAAACTATAAGCAAGGTGAAAAGACAGCCTTCAGAATGGGAGAAAATAATAGCAAATGAAGCAACTGATAAAGGATTAATCTCCAAAATATACAAGCAGCTCCTGAAGCTCAATTCCAGAAAAATAAGTGACCCAATCAAAAAATGGGCCAAAGAACTAAACAGACATTTCTCCAAAGCAGACATAAAGATGGCTAACAAGCACATGAAAAAATGCTCAACATCCCTCGTAATCAGAGAAATGCAAATCAAAACCACAATGAGATACCATTTCACACCAGTCAGAATGGCTGCTATCCAAAAGTCTACATGCAATAAATGCTGGAGAGGGTGTGGAGTAAAGGGAACCCTCTTACACTGTTGGTGGGAATGCAAACTAGTACAGCCACTATGGAGAACAGTGTGGAGATTCCTCAAAAAACTGGAAATAGAACTGCCACATGATCCAGCAATCACACTCCTGGGCATACACACCGAGGAAACCAGAATTGAAAGAGACACATGTACTCCAATGTTCATTGCAGCACTGTTTATAATAGCCAGGACATGGAAGCAACCTAGATGTCCATCTGCAGACGAATGGATAAGAAAGCTTTGGTACATATACACAATGGAGTATTTTTCAGCCATCAAAAAGAATGCATTTGAATTAGTTTTAATGAGGTAGATGAAACTGGAGCCTATTATACAGGGTGAAGTAAGCCAAAAAGAAAAACATCAATACAGTATACTAACACATATATATGGAATTTAGAAAGATGGTAACCTTAACCCTGTATATGAGACTGCAAAAGAGACACAGGTATATAGAACAGTCTTTGGGGTGTGGGAGAGGGTGAAGGTGGGATGACTGGGGAGAACGGCATTGTAGCATGTATATTATCATATGTGAAATGAATCACCAGTCCAGGTTCGATGCATGATACAGGATGCTTGGGGCTGGTGCATGGGGATGACCTGGAAGGAGGATATGGGGAAGAGGGAGGATATGGGGAAGAGGGAGGGGGGAGGGGGGTTCAAGAAAGGGAACACATGTACACCCGGGGCAGATTCGTGTCAATGTATGGCAAAACCAACCAATAATATTAATGTAAGGTAATTTGCCTCCAATAAAATAAATTAAAAAAATAAATAAAATTAAATTAAAAGAAAAAAAAGTCACAGAAAACAATGAAATATGAATGAAAAGATATTTTAAAAAATAAAATGAAGTTGAGTACTTTGAAAAGTCTCAGTCAAGATGAATAGAATGTGAATGTGATCCCACTCTTGAAATAACTGATTTAGAGCTTATTATTAAGCTCAAACCAGCAAAGATTTGCACAAGTATGCGACTCATTATAGCAACTCAAGAACAGAATTTCAGATCCCAAACATTTGAAAAGAATTTGTTGGATATTTATTATGGATAAGATGGCAGGCTGCTCAGGAGAGAATGCCAGAGAATTAGTGAAAAAAAAAAAAAAGATTAAAAAAGTGTCAAAATAAACTACAAGTGTGTGGTTAGATTGCATTTTCCAAAAACGGCCACATAAATGTCTCCACATATACTCCTCCTGTATGGTGATTTGACCCTCCTCTCATGGAGAGACAGGGTCTCTGTCCCTCTCCTTGACTCCGTGTAGGTTTTGTGACTACAGCAGAAGCGGTACCGTGGTTCTTGCAAGGCTAGGTCATAAAAGGTGACAGCACCCAGCTGCTCTCTTGGGATGCTCCTGTTGGAATCCAGCCACTATGCTGTACAGAAACTCACAGCAGCTCCATCAGAGAAATGGCATGTACAGGTCCTGTGTGATTTTCCAGCCACCAGCCAGTTTCACCATCAGACAGGTGAGTGGGGACACCTCCAGGTCATTCCAGCCCCAGCCTTTAAGACAAGTCTCCATCCAGTCTTTTCAGCTAAGATGCCCAACATCCTGGAACACAAACAAGCCATCTCCACAATGCCCTGCCCACATTTTTGACCTGCAGAACTCACAGTCCTGACAAAAGAGCTGTTTTATGCCCATGCACTTTAGGGTGCTTTGTTACACAGCAATAGATAACCAATACAGAATGACCAAATTTTCTCTTGTTTCTTATAACAATAATATCATGCTTTCAGGGTAATTGGACCATTAAATCTGAGGCTGTTACATGTAACTTAAGGATGTTAGAAATTCATATTTATAGCTTACAGTCTCTTGTAAAATTAAAATGATAGGTGTGTTTGAAATACACAAATGAAACAAATCTAAACATTAAACACTGTGTGGTGCTAATGAAAGGTTGTTGCTGAACAACGCAAAGACGCTGGTATTCTTGGCCTCCGGAGGAGAAGAATTCAATCCGGGGCCAGAGATGAGGCTTGATTGCTCAGAGCTTTTGTGTAATAAAGTTTTATTAAAGTATAAAGAAGATAGAGAAAGCTGACATAGGCATCAGAAACAGGTAGAAAGAGTACCCCCTTGCTAGTGTTAGCCATGGAGTTATATGCTCTCTAATTAGTTATTACAGTGAATCAAAAGAATGTCTGGAGGTTGTAAAGACCTCACTAGACCTACTCCCATAATTTACACCTTAAGATAACAAGATTAGCCAGAAGGTTTTTCCCAGAGACTATGCTCAAGCAGGATATATAATTGTTATATAATCCTAAGGAACGTAGAGGGACAAAAAGGTTTGTCCTTGAGAACTCCAGACCCCTCTCTCCTTGGGGACCCCTAGACTTCTTATCAACCTGCCTAGGAAATGACTCACTAAAAAAACATCACTGAATAGACATGCATATATTAATGGGAAGAGAAAGTGTGAATGATAAGCTGTAATTCAAACTCAGTACATTAAAGAACAATAAAAAATGCCAGATTATATTTTAATGACCTACTTAGGGATCAGTTCAGTTGCTCAGTCATGTCTGACTCTTTATAACCCCATGGATTGTAGCACACCAAGCTTCCTTGTCCTTCACTATCTCTCAGAGTCTGCTTGAACTCATGTCCATTGAGTTGGTGATGCCATCCAACCATCTCATCCTCTGTCGTTCCCTTCTCCTCCTGGTTCAATCTTTTCCAGAATCAGAGTCTTTTCCAATGAGTCAGTTCTGCACATCAGGTGGCCAAATTATTGGAGTTTCTGCTTCAGCATCAGTTCTTCCAATGAATATTCAGGAATGATTTCCTTTAGGATGGACTGGTTGGATCTCCTTCCAATCCAAGAGACTCTTAAGAGTCTTCTCTAACACCACAGTTCAAAAGCATAAATACTGTGGCACTCAGCTTGCTTTATAGTCCAACTCTCTGAGCGACTTTTACTTCACTTCACTTACTTAGGGATATAAAGGCACAATTATAGCCAAGGCTTCATTTTCAAATGACAAAACACTCAATTACATTTTATTTAAGCAAAATGAATACAAATAGGTAAACTAATTGTAAATGGAGTTTACTTTTGTATCATCTGTTCATGCACATGTTATTCTATTTTATCTGTTTCTTCTTCTAATTAATATGGGAAATGGACAAATGAAAGGGACTTGGAAAAATGGGTGTAGAGAAATATAAATGCATTTCTATACATATATGAATCTGCCTGCAGTGCAGGAGACCTGAGTTTGAGCCCTGTGTTGGGAAAATCCCCTGGAGGAGGACATGGCAACCCACTCCAGTATTCTTGGCTGGAGAATCCCATAGACAGAGGAGCCTAGGGGGGTACAGTCCATGGAGTCGCAAAGAGCTGGACATGACTGAGTGACTAAGCATACATATATATTAGTTTTTTAATCCATATTATGAATATATACTAGTTTCTATAAATGTATTAGTTTTCTAATACATATATTAGTTTTGTGAACAGATTTCATTTCCCTCAAAAATTTAATGAGTTGCTAAATGTCCCCCATTTTGGAAAACTGCAAAACTAAACATGACTCACAAATATAATAAACATACAATAATGAAGCAGGTCAATCAATCACACTACCACTGTGCTACAAGGTACCTGCTTTGAAACTGGTTCTTCTCTTCTCGTGGATCCAGGAGCATGGACCTCAGTGTAAACAGGCTAAAAAGAGATGCTGTGGTCAGTTTCTCCAACATCCACCTCTCGTCCTGAAGCTCTAGCACTGCAGGTTCCCAGTTCTAAAGAGCAGCACTTTGCAAAGCAGAAACAGAGACACAGACGTAGAGAACAAACATATAGACATCAAGGCGGAGGAGTCGGGGCGGGGGGGGGATTGAGAGATTGGGATTGACATATACACTGCATGCGAGCTAAGTCACTTCAGTCCTGTCCAATTCTTTATGACCCTATGGACTGTAGCCTGCCAGGCTCCTCTGACCATGGGGATTCTCCAGGCAAGAATACTGGAGTGGGTTGCAATGCCCTCCTCTAGAGGATCCTCCTGACCCAGGGATCGAACCCATGTCTCTTTTGTCTCCAGAAATGCAGGTGGGTTTTTTTTTTTTTTTGTCTTCTTTTTTTACCACTAGTGCCACCTGGGAAGCCCAATAGTAGGTATGCTGCTGCTAAGTCGCTTCAGTCGTGTCCGACTCTGTGCGACCCCATAGACGGCAGCCCACCAAGCTCCCCCGTCCCTGGGATTCTCCAGGCAAGAATACTGGAATGGGTTGCCATATATATACCTACTATTAGGACTTCCCTGGTGGCTCAGACAGTAAAGCGTCTGTCTACAATGCAGGAGACCTGGGTTCAATCCATGGGTTGGGAAGATCTCCTAGAGAAGGAAATGGCAGCCCACTCCAATACTATTGCCTGGAAAATCCTGTGGACGGAGGATCCTGGTAGGCTACAGTCCATGGAGTCACAAAGAGTCAGACACGACTGAGCGACTCCACTTTATTTCTATACCTACTACAAGAAGAAGGTGATATTTAGATCTTTTAAATTTTTTCTTTTTTTTTTTGACTTACAGAATTTTCCATTCCAACAAGCTTCTTGCCTTAAAGGCTTGCTTGTTGGGGATATGTATGGTACTGGGGTAAGTCTTATTTATTTTTCTCTTAATTTTGCCTGGAAGACCATCTCTTTTCGAATCTCAATAATGCAAATTGTAAATTTGAGTAGATCTAGAGGAATGACCGGAGAAGGCAATGGCACCCTACTCCAGTACTCTTGCCTGGAAAATCCCATGGGCGGAGGAGCCTTGTAGGCTTCAGTCCATGAGGTTGCGAAGAGTCAGACAAGACTGAGCAACTTCACTTTCACTTCTCACTTTCATGCATTGGAGAAGGAAACAGCAACCCACTCCAGTGTTCTTGCCTGGAGAATCCCAGGGATGGGGGAGCCTGGTGGGCTGCTGTCTATGGGGTCGCACAGAGTCGGACACGACTGAAGTGACTTAGCAGCAGCAGCAGCAACAGCAGCAGAAAAATGACCAGAGAAGGCAATGGCAACCCACTCCAGTACTCTTGCCTGGAAAATCCCATGGATGGAGGAGCCTGGTGGGCTGTCGTCTATGGGGTCTCACAGAGTTGGACACGACTGAAGCGACTTAGCAGCAGCAGCAGAGGAATGACAGGAATGAGAAACACTTCTGGAATATTCAGAAGAAACTGAATCAAATTTGTTTGATGAAGCATCGCCTTCAGTCTAAGAGACTGTAGATGTTAAAACCTGCAAAAATGGCTATCAAGGCAAGATTCTCACTGTGTTTTCAGTAAATAGAAAAGCACCCACTGTTTATTTATGCTTCTTCAAATGCAGGTGTTTAGAATGTAAATACAAGTGGGCTGGCATTTCTTCCAAACAAGCTGCTCTTCAGCTCTTTAGAGTCCTAGATACCCAACACATTTACAGGTAAAAGTCTAACCTGGACCACAAATCAAACACAGCCACTACTGTCTTTGCACCAGAGTCACAAGCTTGCAAGATTGTGGTCTTGCTTCTCATGAGGCTCTGATTAGGAAATGGCAACTATTTAATGGTGTATTGAAGAAGCAGAAGCTAGTGAAGGAGGAGGTTAAAAGCTAGAACCCGGCCATCTCCTGATAACCCAGAGAATTTCCCCATTGGCCACTGGATACCATTGGATGTTCTTGTGTGTGTGCATGCATGCGTGCTCAGTTGCTCAGGTGTTTCTGACTCTGTGATCCCATGGACTATATATAGCCCTCAGTCCATGGCATTTTCCAGGCAAGAATATTGGAGTGGGTTGCCATTTCCTACTCCATCTTGTATGCATGCATTCATGTGAATACATATATGCCTCGGCACATTCCATGTATCTTCTTACACATGCTCATAACAGTATTTCATCGAAGACGGAGTAAGAGAGGGGCACCCAATTTGAAGTGACATGTTTATAAAGAATGTCTGTGATTTCCAACCCAGTGACCCACTGGGGAGTGAAAGAATTATGTGGAATTGACATTTCTCAAAACTGAAGCATGAGAAACTACCAAAGGCACACATTTCCAGCTCTCAGAACACCCCATGGGAAGGAAGGTGGCTAAGAATTTGGCATCTAGAGTCAGATTGTTTAGGTTCAAGTCCCGGCTCCATTATGCAAGTTCTCTGCACCTCAGCGCTCCCATCTGCAAAATGGGAGTGATTGGAGTGGTCAGTGAGCTGATGCCTGTAAAGAGCAAGAACTGGTCTCATTTCAGCACATAGAAGCTAGACATTAAGATACGGCAGCACTGAAGGACTAGCCAGCATACATTGCTTTTCTTCTTGCATTCCAAGGACGTTGTTCCTTCCATTTTCCTAAGAGAACTTTTAGATTTCTTTAGATTAGAATTTTATGCTCATGGCCAGCACCCGAGGAGTGAGGGTAAAGTAACCTCCCGATGGTCTTTGTCTCGGCCTGCCTGCCATCCAGCTCTGCCATGACTGCCCAGGTCCTTGTTTGTTCAGCACTGCCTCTGCCTCACCACTCAGTACCCCTCGCTCCGCACGCAGCCTAAGTCCTCTGCCTGGTTTCCACCCCTCCCACAACCCAAACCCCGTGTATTTCCACAGCATGTGGGGCAAGCCCAGGAATACCTCCCTCTTTTCCTACAACAGTGGCTTCAGTGTGAACTGGGTCCTGTAGGATCTGCACTGTCTGAGAGGAGAAAGGAAGGGTTTTCCAAACCGGAAAGAAATAAAAGAAGCCATGAATCAGATGGCCATTTTGAAGTTGGGAGATGGCACCATTTAAAAACTCAAGGAAGAATGGAAAACAGCCTTTTAAAATATATATTTTGTTTTTATTTTTGGCATCGCCTTGCAACCTGTGGGACCCTAGTTCCCGGACCATGGATCAAACCTCTATCCCCTGCATTGGAAGGTGAGTCTTAACCACTGGACCATCAGGGAAGTCCTGAAAGCAGCTTTATACTCTTAACTCCCTCTTGTCTTCACATCCATGAGCCCGCCTACCTCACCCAGCACTTGGGACATGAGAAGTAACCAGTGCCTGTCAATATATTGGTGATATCACAGGAAGAATTGATATGTGGCAACCCAATATTCTTTTAAAAATATTATAATGGTTGAAAGAGGAAATAATTCAGAGCACAGCTCTTAGCTTTCATATCTTCTCTTCTGCTCTTCATCCCATGGTGTTTTTTGGTTTGTTTTATTTCTGCAGTGTCACCTCCACTGTTCTTAGTCACCCGTTCTTTTCTAACTTTTTGTTTCAAGGAGGAGTGCTGGTGGTAGAATCCTGTCACTCTGACTATAACTGGACCAAGTGGAGTCCTTCCTGGGAAGTTTTCAAAGTCTTACCCCAATGCCTGCTCATTGTGTTATCTGTCTCACAGGCCACTGTGTCGTGTCCAGCTGGGACCCTGCACACCCCCAAACCCCCAACCCCTGCTCCTGCCTTCACAGACTACTCCTCTCTCAAAAGTCATATGAATATTTTCTCCAAACTTTATTCAAAGGTTCATTCTCTTGTTAGCAAACCATTCTGATGAAATTCAGAATTTTCACCACCTCCCACTGGCTTCCATGTGTTACTTCCAGCCACCCTACTCCCACTGGCATGCTGCTCCTTGAACTTGGCAGACACTGCCCCCCCACCCCCCCACCCCCGCCTGGGGCCTTTGCATGAATCTTCTCCTCTACTTACAATGCTCTTCCCACCAAGAATGACTCACCCTCCCCTCAAATGGCCTCATGGAGAGGGCTTCCCCAAAGTTCCTGCACAAAATAACTCCTGTGGCCACTCTGTCCACACACCCTGTTTTCCTAATCTTCTTAGCACTTAACATGACCTGAGATCTTCCCCAGTGACTCAGCAGTAAAGAATCCGCCTGCCATGCAGGAGACACGGGTTCAATCACTTGGTTGGGAAGATCCCCCAAAGGAGGAAATGGCAACAAACTCCAGTATTCTTGCCTGGAAAATCCCACAGACAGAGGAGACTGGAAGGCTACAGTCAAAGGGTTTGCAAAGAGTTGAGCAACACACACACACAACATGACCTGAAATCAGTAGTTGTGGAGTTGGTGTAGATTATCTTTTCTTACTAAAATTTAACCTTCACAAGCAAGGGGACTTGGTTTACTTTTATTCCCCCTGTCCTTCCAGCACTGAAAACAATATTCCTCATAGTAGGGCCTCAATAATTATTTTGTTGATGAATGTCTTACTGAACCATTTCCTTGTTGAAAACTCGTACACTGATGTACCCAAGCAATTCCTAAAAGCCATTGAAAGGCCACATTCATAAATGTCTTAGGAAACAAATGAATAAGAGAAAGGCTCAGAAGTAACCTCATCCAACCTCCTTTTTATAAAGATGAGAACAAGGAGCCAGGGTGGGCTGAGTGAAGTGCCCAGGAGTGCACACCTATTCACGGCGCAGTTGCTTTTGGCAGAAAAATAAAAATCCAGCCTGAAGCTGTTTACTAGCCTCACAAAGGAAGGCACCCAGGAGCGTGCGAACCCCTCCTGATTTCAATTACATCTGGGAAGCTCAGAGAAGGAAGCAGGTGCTGGCAGCTGGCTTTGTTGTCTCTCAAGCCAAAGCAATACTTGGCCTCCATCTCCAAAGAGAGTCTCCTGGCCCCTTCTCCTGCCTCTTATTATCTTTGGCAAAGGGATGAATAAGTTCCTGTCACACAAAAGACTCCATGCCCCAAAGCCATAAGTGGGACAGCACAAGGGAACAAACACCAGAGGTGTTTCAGCCCCAGCCCCTCTTCTGTCTCGCTCAAGCAAACGTCCCTGTTCCCTTCCTATCTCCATGGTGCACAATTGCACTCCTGAAGGATGGTGAATCACAGTGATAAGTGATACACAGCTTGCTTGATAAGAGAGCTCTAGTCCCAAGGAGTCCTGATTAGCATCTCATAGATTCTCTCCCCATCCCCTTTGGGAAATGCAGCCACAATAGGACAAGGTAAGTCAAGAGGCAGTGCCATTCCTTCGTAGGATTTCTGCAGCACCCAGGTGAGCAAACCAAAGTCTGGGAGGTTTAGAGACAGGCTTCAGGGTCACCCACCCAGTTACTGCACAGTGCGGCGCAGGCTGCAAACTTTTCCTCTAAACCAGGCTGCCTATCAAATTATATCAATTTTGGTTTCTGGAGAAGAAGCAAATTCAATTGCACCGTTCTCATTCAATACAGTTCTTAGGGTGCTTGTGGTAGACAATTAAAACCCTGCAAAGAGTTTTATGTTCATTTACTTAATGAAATGCAACATATACATAATACATATGTGTATACATGAGTTCTTTATATATAAATATATGCATATATACGTGTATGTACATGTATATGAAGCTTCAGATACACAGTAAGGCAAATAGAACAATACTACTCAAAAGCCTCTTGTTGAAAGTGAAAGAGGAGAGTGAAAAGGTTGGCTTGAAGCTCAACATTCAGAAAACAAAGATCATGGCATCTGGTCCCATCACTTCATGGGAAATAGATGGAAAAACAGTGGAAACAGTGTCAGACTTTATTTTTTTGGGGCTCCAAAATCA
This sequence comes from Moschus berezovskii, assembly GCF_049115385.1. Taxonomy (NCBI): domain Eukaryota; kingdom Metazoa; phylum Chordata; class Mammalia; order Artiodactyla; family Moschidae; genus Moschus; species Moschus berezovskii. Next base: position 47,112,354 of record NC_142474.1, on the reverse strand, counting down.
CTGCAGATGCTGATTGCAGCCAGGAAATTAAAAGACGCTTACTCCTTGGAAGGAAAGTTATGACCAACCATGATAATATATTGAAAAGCAGAGACATTACTTTGCCAACCAAGGTCCGTCTAGTCAAGGCTATGGTTTTTCCCGTGGTCATGTATGGCTGTGAGAGTTGGACTGTGAAGAAAGCTGATCGCCGAAGAATTGATGCTTTTGAACTGTGGTGTTGGAGAAGACTCTTGAGAGTCCCTTGTACCGCCAGGAGATCCAACCAGTCCATTCTAAGGGAGATCGATCCTGGGTGTTCATTGGAAGGACTGATGCTAAAGCTGAAGCTGCAGTACTTTGGCCACCTCATGCGACGAGTTGACTCACTGGAAAAGACTCTGATGCTGGGAAAGGTTGGGGGCGGAGGAGAAGGGGACGACCGAGAGTGAGATGGCTGGATGGCATCACCGACTCTGTGGACATGAGTTTGAGTGAACTCCGGGATTTGGTGATGGACAGGGAGGCCTGGCGTGCTGTGATTCATGGGGTCGCGGAGAGTCGGACACGACTGAGCAACTGAACTGAACTGACTGAACTGAACTAATACCACGTACTCAGCATCCAGCTTGAGATATGAAACAGTAAAAATACCAGCAAATCCTCCCATCCTTGAACATTATGAATTTAATCTGAATTGCCTCATTAATAGTAAGGTTGAATGTATTTTCATGTTTATTGGCCACGCATATTTCCTCCTCTAGAAATTGACTGCTCGGATAATTAATTAATCTTTCTATTGGACTGCTCATCTTTGTAAGAGTCTTTTATATATTCTGGAATTGAAATCTCATCATATATATTGATTATACTTCAATTAAATACATTGGTATTTTCCCCCAGACTGTGGCTTATCTTTTTAATTTTTCATTTTGGCTTGCAATGAACATAAGTGTTTTGTACTAGTATAGCTGGATTTACGACTTTGGTCACCTGATGCTAAGAACTGACTCATTGGAAGACACCCTGATGCTGGGAAAGATTGAAGGCAGATACAACTGAATGATTGAACTGAACTGAAAAAAAGATTTATGATTTTTAACTCTTAGAAATGTTTTCCGACACCATGTTCATAAAGAATTCTTTAAAAAGTTCACTCCAGTTCAGTTGATCATTCGTGTCTGACTCTTTGCGATCCCATGGACTGCAGCACATCAGGCCTCCCTGTCCATCACCAACTACCAGAGTTTACCCAAACTCCTGTCCATTGAGTCGGTGATGCCATTCAGACATCTCATCCTCTGTTGTCCTCTTCTCGTCCTGCCCTCAATCTTTCCCAGAATCAGGTTCTTTTACAATAAGTCAGCTCTTCGCATGAGGTGGCCAAAGTATTGAAGTTTCACCTTCAACATTAGTCCTTCCAATGAACACTCAGGACTGATCTCCTTTAGGATGGACTGGTTGGATCTCCCTGCAGTCCAAGGGACTCTCAAGAGTCTTCTCCAACATCACAGTTCAAAAGCATCAATTCTTGGGCATTAAGCTTTCTTTATAGTCCAACTCTCACATCCACACACGACTACTGGAAAAACCATAGCCTTGACTAGATGGACCTTTGTTGACAAAGTAATGTCTCTGCTCCTTAATATGCTGTCTAGATTGGCCATAACTTTCTTTCCAAGGAGTAAGCATCTTTTAATTTCATGGCTACAATCACCATCTGCAGTGATTTTGGAGACCAAAAAAATAAAGTCAGCCATTGTTTCCACTGTTTCTCCATCTATTTCCCATGAAGTGATGGGACCGGATGCCATGATCTTAGTTTTCTGAATGCTGAGCTTTAAACCAACTTTTTCACTCTCCTTTTTCACTTTCATCAAGAGGCTCTTCAGTTCTTCTCCACTTTCTGCCATAAGGGTGGTGTCATCTGTATATCTGAGGTTATTGATATTTCTCCCAGCAATCTATTCCAGCTTGTGCTTCTTCCAGCCCAACGTTTCTCATGAGGTACTCTGCAGAGAAGTTAAATAAGCAGGGTGACAATATACAGCCTTGATGTACTCCTTTTCCTATTTGGAACCAGTCTGCTGTTCCATGTCCAGTTCGAACTGTTGCTTCCTGACCTGCATAGGTTTCTCAAGAGGCAGGTCAGGTAATCTGGTATTCCCATCTCTTTCAGAAGACACTGTGCAGTGCAGGAGTGAGCAGCTGCGAGGAGATACCCCACGTCCAAGGTCAGGAGCGGTGGCCGAGAGGAGAGACCACAAGTCCAAGGTAAGGAGTAGCGGCTGCGCTTTGCTAGAGCAGTGAAGAGATGCCCCACTTCCAAGGTAAGAGAAACCCAAGTAAGTCAGTAGGTGCTAAGAGAGGGCATCAGATGGCAGACAGACTGAAACCACAATCACAGAAAACTAAACAATCTGATCACATGGACCACAGCTTTGTCTAACTCAGTGAAACTAAGACAGGCCTGTGAGGCCACCCGAGACAGACGGGTCATGGGGGAGAGGTCTGACAGAATGTAGTCCACTGGAGAAGGGAATGGCAAACCACTTCAGTATTCTTGCCTTGAGAACCCCAGGAACAGTATGAAAAGGCAAAAAGATAGGACGCTGAAAGATGAACTCCCCAGGTCAGTAGGTGCCCAATACGCTATTGGAGATCAGTGGAGAAATAACTCCAGAAAGAATGAAGGGGTGGAGCCAAAGCAAAAACAACACCCAGTTGTGGATGGGACTGGTGATAGAAGCAAGGTCTGATTCTGTAAAGAGCAATATTGCGTAGGAACCTGGAATGTTAGGTCCATGAATCAAGGAAAACTGGAACTGGTCAAACAGGAAATGGCAAGAGTGAACGTTGACATTCTAGGAATCAGCAAACTAAGATGGACTGGAATGGGTGAATAACTCAGATGACCATTATATCTACTACTGTGGGCCAGAATCTCTTAGAAGAAATAGAGTAGCCATCATAGTCAACAAAAGAGTCTGAAATGCAGTACTTGGATGCAGTCTTTTAACAACAGAATGATCTCTGTTCGTTTGCAAGGCAAACCATTCAATATCATGGTAATCTAAGTCTATGCCCTGACCAGTAATGCTGAAGAAGCTAAATGGTTCTTTGAAGACATACAAGACCTTCTAGAACTAACACCCAAAAAAGATGTCCTTTTCATTATAGGCGGCTGGAATACAAAAGTAGGAAGTCAAGAAACACCTGGAGTAACAGGAAAATTTGGCCTTGGAGTACAGAATGAAGCAGGGCAAGGGCTGATAGAGTTTTGCCAAGAGAACGCACCAGTCATAGCAAACACCCTCGTCCGACAACACAAGAGAAGACTCTACACATGGACATCACCAGATGGCCAACACTGAAATCAGATTGATTATATTCTTTGCAGCCAAAGATGGAGAAGCTCTATACAGTCAGCAAAAACAAGACCAGGAGCTGACTGTGGCTCACATCATGAACTCCTTATTGCCAAATTCAGACTTAAATTGAAGAAAGTGGGGAAAACCACTAGACCATTCAGGTATGACCTAAATCAAATCCCTTATGATTATACAGTGGAAGTGAGAAATAGATTTAAGGGACTAGATCTGATAGACAGAGTGCCTGATGAACCATGGACATTGTACAGGAGACTGGGATCCAGACCATCCCCAAGAAAAAGAAATGCAAAAAAGCAAAATGGCTGTCTGACATGGACATTGTTCATGACGTTGTACAGGAGACTGGGATCCAGACCATCCCCAAGAAAAAGAAATGCAAAAAAGTAAAATGGCTGTCTGAAGAGGCCTTCCAAATTGCTATGAAAAGAAGAGAAGCGAAAAGCAAAGGAGAAAAGGAAAGATATAAGCATCTGAATGCAGAGTTCCAAAGAATAGCAAGGAGAGATAAGAAAGCCTTCCTCAGTGATCAATGCAAAGAAATAGAGGAAAACAATAGAATGGGAAAGACTAGAGATCTCTTCAACAAAATTAGAGATACCAAGGGAATATTTCATGCAAAGATGGCCACAATAAAGGACAGAAGTGGTAAGGACCTAACAGAAGCAGAAGATATTAAGAAGAGGTGACAAGAATACACAGAAGAACTGTACAAAAAAGATCTTTACAACCCCGATAATCACGATGGTATGATCACTCACCTAGAGCCAGACATCCTGGAATGTGAAGTCAAGTGGGCCTTAGGAAGCATCACTATGAACAAAGCTAGTGGAGGTGATGGAATTTCAGTTGAGCTATTTCAAATCCTGAAAGATGATGCTGTGAAAGTGCTGTACTCAATATGCCAGCAAATTTGGAAAACTCAGCAGTGGCCACAGGACTGGAAAAGGTCAGTCTTCATTCCAATCCCAAAGGAAGGCAATGCCAAAGAATGCTCAAACTACTGCACAATTGCACTCATCTCACATGCTAGCAAAGTAATACTCAAAATTCTCCAAGCCAGGCTTCAACAGTACATGAACCGTGAACTTCCAGATGGTCAAGCTGGTTTTAGAAAAGGCAGAGGCACCAGAGATCAAATTGCCAACATCTGCTGGATCATCGAAAAAGCAGGAGAGTTCCAGGAAAACATCTATTTCTGCTTTATTGACTATGCCAAAGCCTTTGACTGTGTGGATCACAATTCTTAAAAAAGTTAATGATTTACTTTATTATCTTTAATTCAACATGGACTTTATATTTGCATACATTATGGAAGAAGGACTGAAATAAAATCGTCTATTCAGTGAATTATCACACCACCACTTACTGAAAATTCCAGTCTTTGTTAGTATATCTTCATTGACTGCTCCGCCGTTTGACAAGGTTCCACGTGGGCATGCACCTGCTTCCAGGTCTTCTCTTTTGTTCCATTGTGCGCTGTTCTGGAGCCACAAAGCTAAAAACTGATGGGAAGTTGATTTTTCTTTATTTTTGAGCTAATACAACAGCTTGTTTATTTCACTGAGGTCTTTAAAATGCCTGTGTAAAAATTATTTTCAACCAGTACAACAACTATCCTCATGGGAAGAGATGCCCATATGAGTTAATTTCCTTAAATATTTACTACATTCTATGTTTTGTAGTTCAGAGTTTCTTTCTTTTGCTTTCAAACTTTAAAATTTTTATTTTGTATTGGAGTATAGCCAATTAACAGTGTTTCAGTTGTTTCAGGTGAACAGTGAAGGGACTCTGCCATACACATACATGTACCCATTCTCCCCCAACCCCCCCGCCTATGCAGACTGCCACATAATATTGAGTTGAGTTCCATGTGCTATACAATAGGTCCTTGTTGGTTATCCATTTTGGACATAGCAGTATGTACATGACCTTCCCAAACTGCCTAACTATCCCTTCCTCCCGGCAACCATAAGTTTGTTTTCTAAGTCTGTGAGTGTCTTTCTGTTTCCTAAGTAAGTTCATTTGCAGCTTTTTTCTTTAATAACACAAGATCACTGAAGTTGGTTGTTGGGCCCACGGTACCTCATTCCACTTTCCCCTCCCCTTTTGTGTATGTTTGTTAGTTTTGGTAAGAAAGAACTGTGCAGGTGTTCCCTGGTGGTCCAGCCGTCAGGACTCTGAATTCTCACTGCTGAGGTCACAGGTTCGATCTCTGGTCCAGTAATTAAGATCCCATAAGCTGCTTCAGTTCAGTTCAGTTCAGTTCAGTTCATTCGCTCAGTCGTGTCCGACTCTTTGTGACCCCATGAATCAGAGAGAGAGAGCTGTGCAAGGAACTGGATCTCGGGTCTCAGTGGAATACAAAACTGCTTTGCTGGGTGCATGTGCTCATAGGTAGTGCCATTAGGGACACCAGATCTCTGCTTTTGAATCCTTCTCTGTGAAACATGCTTCCTTTCATACAGAACCCATTCTTCTGGCTAATGAGATTCGCTGTTTGGGGGCCTTTGTCCATGCCGTACTCCAAGCAAGGCTCTCACTCCAGCGTGTCTGGGTCTTGCCTTTCCTAAGCCTACTGCTACACTGAGCTCCCTGAGACCAAGAAATGTAGCACATTTATTTCTGTTTCCCCACAATGGAGCACACTTCAGATATTGGGTGTTTAATGATTACTGGGTGAATGAGTAAATGAGTTTTCAAATATTCTTTTAGGACTAATGATAAGCAATAGGAAAGACATGAAGGGACAAGCAGGATTCTGACTCATAAATTTGGCCTTCAGCGTGTCATCAGCGTTGGGATGATTCCAGTTGTGAGACCCAGACTCCATCAACCGAAGGGCTGGGGAAACTGATCCTAAAAAAGCAGCAGGTGTCCAGAAACATCAGCAGAATGTGTGACCTACTACAAGCAAAGGCGTATTAGAAATGTAAAAGCCCAGCCCTCCTACACAAAGTAATGCGATATTATTATCAGTAGCTTCTGGTAACTCATACTATTCCTGATTATCTCTTGCAGTTATGATAGGGTGGCATTTTTTTAAAGAAATTCCAGCTGAATGTGAAAAATCATCAAGATCATTTTCTAAAAAAGCTAAGAAGCGCAGGATCTATCAACCAAGCGGACAGCACAATTCAGCAAAGAGCTCACAGGTAATATGACCTGCCCGCTTCAGTGAAATGCACTTAGGAAAAAGAAAACCCTTTACTAGCAGAACTCTTTAATTGTCAAAGCAGAGTGATAGTGTCTGTTTTGAGTGGTATAATGTTTTCTTTTTGTTTCCAGGATCAAGCACAAGTGTTTTCATGTGATTGCTAAGAGCGGTTCTCACCGACAGAGGGAAAAGCTTCCACTGGATAAAAGACACTCTACCACTTCCCATCACAGAGTAAACCCTTTACTTTTCTTTGGTTTCCTTTTACTTCTTCAAAGGAGTAGCAGGAAGCTGTTTCCAAGAGAATAAAAAGGACAACCTACAATGTTAATAAGTAAATGCTGTGCTTAGTCACTCAGTCATGTCCGACTCTTTGCGACCCCAGGGACTGTAGCCCACCAGCTCCTCTGTCCACAGGTATTCCCCAGGCAAGAATACCGGAGTGGGTAGCCTATCCCTTCTCCAGGGGAACTTCCTGACCCAGGAATTGAACCAGGGTCTCCTGCATTACAGTCAGATTTTTTTTACCAGCTGAGCTACCCAGGAAGCTCTAATAAGTAAATAAGTAATGGCTGTCTTGGTTTAGAATCTGGAGACCAGGGAGATGAAGGGACTGGACCCAAGATCAGGAAGTAGTCAGTGTACTGCAATATTTCCTGACTTCAGAGCAAGTGATCTCTCCCCTCCTCCGTGAATTTCTTTTTATTCTGCATTATGACCCAATGAGGATGAATCAAGCAGATAATATGTGATGCCTTTTTAGAAACAGAAACAAACTTGGGCAATTTGGTAATTGGACCACAGATGAAATCAGTGAGAACCTAGGGAAAGATTGTAGGCATTCTGGCTGTGGAGTAACCCTCCATCAGATGGCGTCACCTCAGAAGTTTAAGACTAAGTTATCTACCCAGAATCTGAAACATGCTTTGATCTACCTACTTAGCACAGTGTGAGACTATGAGAAGGCAGTGAGGTGTGGTGTGTGGTTTGATAAAAATTAGTAAAAATGGTGCCAGAAGAGAGGGGAAAAACAAAAACAGATGTGTGAGCATGTATAATCAGGAAGGCATTATGTACATAATCCTAGCAGCTTTATTCAATGGCTTATTCCATTTCGGTGATCATGTTGGTAGATGAGCTAATTGCAAATTTGTTAAATATTCATAACCAGCAATTTCTGCTAAGTGACAATGAACTGTCACAGTCGAAAGGATTAAAGGGCTTAGCTTGACATGATTCCATAGACTGCCTCCTGTCTTCACCCAGAAATTATATCTACCCATTTCCTACCTACAGCACAGGTATTAAGGGGCAGGGCAAGTTGGAGGAAGTGCCCAGGTGTGGAAGGACAGAGCATAATCTGGATACCAGATGGAAACTGATGCCACAGCTTTCAACCCCAAAGCTATTCTCCAACGCTCAGGCTTTCCCAAGTTCAGGGACTCTGTTGTTCTGTTCATTCTCAACTCATTTTCTATAAATACTGCCTTTTGAAAGCGGAAAAACTACAGGAAAAGGGCAAATTATTTTCACCAATGAGTTTTTCTGTCCCCTAGAGCCTTACTTCTCAAAGTTGCGGTTGGGATCATGTTCACACCCAGCATCTCAGGCCCCACCCACACCCTTGTGTCCAGATCTGCATTTTAACATGATTTATATCCCAGGTGAATATTATGCAGTTTACTATGAACCACAGCAAAAGGACTTGAATTTTGTCAGGGGAACTGACTGATACCTTTTGTGGTTCAAGATCACATGGGCTTAGAGCCTTAGAGGAATAGCACAGAAACCTGTGGTTTTCAGATCTGTTAATACCCACAGTGTATTTGGAGGCTAACCCATCTGTTTTGCACGTTTCTGTCACAGTTACTGCAGTTGCTCTAACAATGGTCATTAGTGTGTCTCCGTATCCAACATGTAGGAATTCCTCGACACTCTGTCAGCTTTCAGGATACGCTGCCCCAGGTGAAGTAAGCCCCAAGTTTCTCCATGTGATGCGATTTACTCTTTGTCAGTCAGTTCCTCGACAGCCTTACTCTTTATCAGGCAGTTTCCTCATTATCCATAGTCTGCTTACATGTCCATGCACACGCCAATCCTTCTTACAGACCTGTTCGTTGGCAATTTTACGTGTTGATTTCAGATGCATGTGTTCACATGAATGTGGTTTTCATTTTGCCTTGACATTTGCCATTACGGTCAGAATCGACCGACTAGTTCATTGCTTGTTCATCATCACAATGATCCGTCACTATTTATCAAGCATCTACTAGGTGCCAGACACACTGCTCAGTTCAGTTCAGTTCAATTCAGTCGCTCAGTTGTATCCGACTCCTTGCGACCCCATGAATCACAGCATGCCAGGCCTCCCTGTCCATCACCAACTCCCAGAGTTTATTCAAACTCACGTCCATCAAGTCGGTGATGCCATCCAGCCATCTCATTCTCTGTCGTCCCCTTCTCCCCCCGCCCCCAATCCCTCCCAGCATCAGAGTCTTTTCCAGTGAGTCAACTCGTCGCATGAGGTGGCCAAAGTATTGGAGTTTCAGCTTTAGCATCAGTCCTTCCAATGAACACCCAGGATTGATCTCCTTTAGAATGGACTGTTTGGATCTCCTTGCAGTCCAAGGGACTCTCAAGAGTCTTCTCCAACACCACAGTTCAAAAGCATCAATTCTTTGGTGATCAGCCCTGTTCACAGTCCAACTCTCACATCCATACATTACCACTGGAAAAACCATAGCCTTGACTAGATGGACCTTGGTTGACACACTGCTCATTACCACACAAATGTTATCTCTAATCCTCCATGCAAAGCAGCATGTAGTATTTTCCCCAAATACAGATGAAAAAAATCATCCCAGAAAACTTAAATGACAGGAGAAATGACGATGTCACCTTTAAGACATGAGGGTGACTGAATCTAAAGTGGCATCTTTTCACTGCCTCACGGATCCCTATTGCCTTTGCCAACTTATAGCATTGTGATCACAGTTTTGTATATGCGTAACAAAGTTATGCGTTGATCCCTTCTAGGTGTTACAAGCATTGACTTCACATTGTGTGATATGCATTCATTTCATTTGCAAAAGCAGTATTGAAACTCTTAGCTCTATATAGTGTTGAACAGCCAGTAGAGAGAGTCATAAATAATTGTCAACTCAGAGTTGAATTCTCTGACTATAGATTTAACTTTTTTTAAAATTTCTGGAACATGTAGATATAGAAGAAATATCAAAGAATTAGGTGGTTATTTTTATTATAAAGTTTAATAAGTAAATTTTGTTCATAAACCCTTGGGCACTATGAAATCAAAATATTTAACCCTAAAACTCCTTTTATAGTAATATCTAATTTATATTTTTTCATTTCCAATTTACATTGAATGTATAGTCTGAAAAGACTGTATCATAAATAGATACATAATAATATATGTAGTTTTATGAATACCAAAGAATGATGTCCAAAATAAACTTTTGAACACCTATTTATAAGTATTCTGAATATTTTCACTCTAATATTATGAATTTTGATGAATAGGATGAATTAATTTTAGTATGGGTACTATTTTCTTATCTATTCCATAATGGCAAATATAAATAATATTTTTGTCTTACAAGTTTTAATATGTGAGAGATTTCAGAAATTTGTTAAACATTATTTTGATATCCCTTGTCTTTGAAATCTTTACACATTTTGTGGTCCAAAATCTTCAACACATATTACAATTTTTGAGCGGTGGAGAAAAGAAATGGACTCATGTTCCCATCAGATCTCTTAGGGTTGCAAGAAGAAGAAACTCAAATTAGCTGGAATAAAAGACAAGTGTGAAGGTTCAAAACAATGAACTCACCTGGGACCCCAGGGACTGAAGTGAGGAGCTTAGAAGACAGGAAGAACCACAGACATCTCTGGGGTCCTTGGGATCTGTCTCAGTCTTGAATCTTTCTGTCCCAACTTCTGATTAGGGACCACCACCAGCTACAGCAAGTGTCTTCCCTATGTCCAAGTGGAAGGGGCCCCACTACGCAAAGAGTTTCTCTTAACAGCACAGCCATACCTACTGAACAGACCACAGTCCCAGTGATGAAGAAGTGAGCTACAGAAATGTCCTAACTTGGGGCAAATCCCAGGGAGAAATGCCTGGACTTACAGTTCTTGTCCTCCTGCATTTTATATCTTGCCAGACTCCCCTGCAAAATCAAACCCCTTTGAACTGGAGAATCCTGGCCCAAGTTTCAAAATGTTGTCATGAAATTAATGTTTTATTGTCTTCTCTTCCAGTATCTGGTGGCCCCCAAATGGTTATCTTGACCTTCACTTCATATCATTGTATCTTATCAGAGGGAGGAAACAGAAGAATTTTGTGGACAGAGATGCTTATGCAGCTTAGATGCTGAAATAGATGTTTGAAATCATGTGGCAACAAGTCAAGGAAAGCCATCGGCCACCAGGAGCTGGAAAAGGCAGGGAGTGGCTCTCCTCTCTAGCCTTCAGATGAAGTGTGGTCCTACCCGCACCCTGGTTTCTGCCCAGGGATATTAATTTCCTACATCTGGCCTCCAGAAATATGAGAAAATAACTTCTCTTATTTTAAGCCACCAATTTTGGGTAATTTGTTATTGCAGCCACAGAAAACTAACACACTTGGACACACCAAAATTCTGTACATACATGTGAGTGTATCTCTACAATAAAGACTCAGAAGATACTGTCCTACAAATGCATAGTTACAATCTTCATGGCTACTACCAACTGCCCCCATAGTAACCACTGAACAACCCCAGAAGCAATATTTCAAGCTTGCATATGCTAGTCCCATCACTTCATGGGAAATAGATGGGGAAACAGTGGAAACAGTGTCAGACTTTATTTTTTGGGCTCCAAAATCACTGCAGATGCTGATTGCAGCCATGAAATTAAAAGACGCTTATTCTTGGAAGGAAAGTTATGACCAACCTAGATAGCATATTAAAAAGCAGAGACATTACTTTGCCAACAAAGGTCTGTCTAGTCAAGGCTATGGTTTTTCCTGTGGTCATGTATGGATGTGAGAGTTGGACTGTGAAGAAGGCTGATCACTGAAGAACTGATGCTTTTGAACTGTGGTGCTGGAGAAGACTCTTGAGAGTCCCTTGGACTGCAAGGAGATCCAAACAGTCCATTCTAAAGGAGATCAATCCTGGGTGTTCATTGGAAGGACTGATGCTAAAGCTGAAACTCCAATACTTTGGCCACCTCATGCGACGAGTTGACTCACTGGAAAAGACTCTGATGCTGGGAGGGATTGGGGGTGGGAGGAGACGGGGGCGATAGAGAATGAGATGGCTGGATGGCATCACCGACTCTGTGGACATGAGTTTGAGTGAACTCCAGGAGTTGGTGATGGACAGGGTGGCCTGGTGTGCTGTGATTCATGGGGTCGCAAAGAGTTGGACACGACTGAGCGACTGAACTGAACTGAACTGAATGCTAGTACTCTTAGTATCACAAAGTTATTAAATGCTTTGATTATAAAATTGAAAATTATATTCTAATTGTTATTTGAAAGTGAATTTCTATTATTCATGAGCTTGTTATTTAAAGATCATTTGTAATATCTGGTTGCATCCACTGCCATTTTTCTGCTGTGCTTTTTTTGTTCGTTTTTGGTTTACTTGAATTTTCTTTTCAAATCTTTTGGCCGAGCTGCAAGGCATATGGGATCTTAGTTCCCTGACCAAACTCTTGACCCAGGCATTAGCAGTGTAAAGTCTTAACCACTGGACTGTCAGGGAAGTCCCTCTGCTGTGGTTTTGATATTTTGTGTAATCAGTGTCTATGAATCTTTTTATGTTCAAGTAATTAATCTGAGTATGAATTACAATTCATTTTTATTTATCATTTGTCTTTTGATTTTACTTTGCATAGAGGATTTTTACCATACAGGATTTCCTCTTTTTTTATGTAGTTAATATTTATAGCTGCTGGCTTTCAGGTCATGCTTTGAAAGTCTTTTCCACATCAGGATTATTTTTCAAAGTCCTCTCTTGTAATTATGAAGAGTTTCAGTTTTGATTATTAAATTTAATTGTTTTTCCACATGTCTATCCTGGAGTCCTAATGCTGCTATAAATGATCCATCCTTTTATCTTTTGTATGTATTTGGGTCTACTTCGGGACTTTCTCTTCTGCTACAGAGATCTTTCTGTCTATACCTCGTTTTAAATAAAACAAAGCAGGCTGTAAAATGTGAATTCTGGTTTGGGTGTTGAGTTCCCCCACCATTGATGCGTCAACCACCATCAGGTCTCCTGTTCCTTTAACTCCTAGACCAGATGTGAGGGGCCCTGCACCATGAGGAATCCCTCAGAGACAAGAACCTGGCAGCAACTTTGATGACTGCTTCAGCTCCTGCCCGGGCTCCTGGTGAAGTCAGGCTGCATCCGAAGGACCTGTTCCTGAGAGAAACTACAGGACACCTTCCACTTGGAATCAAGAAATAGTCCCTTTGAAGGGATTGGTGAGGAGTCAAGTCAGGACAATTGTGGGGGTAAGAGAAATGACTAAAACCCATCCCTGGTGTTGCCAACGTTGTTACCCCAGATGCAAAATTACAGTCTGGGCTGGGGACAGAGCCAAGCACAGTCACGGCATGTCTCAGGAGTCCTCTAAGCTTCCCACCGCAGGAACCGTTAAATCTCTAAAGCCATTCCGGGAGTGAAAAATAAGGTCGTACATAGGGTCACTGAGTTCTCAGCATCAAAGACTTGAATTGTGTTCAAAACAGCGGCGGGACACAATGACCGCCTTCTTCCCATAGACCCACATAGCGGTGGGATGGAGTGGTGAAAAATGTTCTCTGACGCGTCCCTTTCCTGGGATTGTTTACAAATCTTGCCATGTTTTCTATGTCGTTTGCCACTCCTTTGCAGTCTCTTTCTTGCTTATTTATTCATTTAGTTAAGCCTCTTTGACTGCACAGGCATGCACCATACTACGATATAGCAGGACTTCTTGTTCTAAAAAAAAATTCAGTCAGTTAGCTAGATGCCTGTCACAGGCAAATGCAGACAGGCAGGAGAGGCTAGTTTGTTTGTCAATCCAGGGTGGAAGGAGATTCCTGTCAATCAGCTCCATGACAGCATCAGTCTTCTGCATCGCCTCAGAGACTAGAGACTTCACTCAGAGCTATCAGTGTGGCAGGATCTGCACAGGGTTAGAGATATGCTCCGAGCTCAGGAGCTGTAAGGGATCCACCCTCTTTCCTGTTAGTCTAGATGAATCTGCATCTTGGGGGCAGCCTCAGCACCAGCAGACCTTAGGAAAATCAAAATTAGGAACCTACTATATAGCAGGAGGAGCTCAACTCACTGTTCTGCAATGACCTAGGAGGGTGGGTTGTGGGAGGGGGGAGGTTAAAGAGGGAGGGTATATATGTATTCATGGGTGCACGCTAAGTCGCTTCAGTCAAACCCAACTCTTTGGAACCCTGTGGACTGTAGCTAGGCTCCTCTGTCCATGGGATTCTCCAGACAAGAATACTGGAGTGGGTTGCCATGCCCTCCTCCACGGGGTCTTCCCAACCCAGGGATCAAATCCGAGTCTCAACATCTGCTGCATTGGCAGGTCAGTTCTTTACTACTAGCACCACATGGGAAGCCTGTGTATATGTATACATGTAGCCAGTACACTTCATTGTACAGCAAAGCTAGCACAATAAAAATTAATAAATAAATACATTTTGAAATAAAATAAAATGTAAGAAAAATTAGCTAAGGAGAGAAAAATAAAATGTTTTCCTTCTTCACCTTTAAAGCAGAAGGGTTCATCCACTGGGCTGGGGGAACCACGTGAAATGCAGGTTGGCCTGGGGTTGACTGGGAAAGGAGGAAGAGGGTGATGGGAGAGACCAGACACAGATCACACATGTTGTCACTTGAAAACACTCAGTCTCATCTCAGACCTGGCAATATTGACTTTCCACGGTAACATTTCTCATCCCTGACAGCAATTTATACTGAGCTACTAACTTTTCCTTCAAGAGGTTATATATGTTTTTTAAAAAAAGATTTAAGGGCCATCTTTGGGCGTCTGAAATAAAAATGGTAAGGAGTAAGACAGAGAACTCTTGGAATCTAAAAATGCACATTTCTGCTGATCAGTATATAGACACACACGTGTGTGTGCTCACACATACACATATGTATGGATATTTTTCCATTCAGTATCTTAGATCATTAAAAGCTGATTAAACTGGAGAATGACAGTGAAGGGTAGTCTTTTCACAAAGTGGACTCTGAAAATGGGATATTCATGTCTTTGATTCATACTTGGCACAGTATACAAAAATTAACACAAAATATACCATAGAATTCTATGTAAAACCGAGAACTGTAAAAAAAATTAAACATAGGAGAAAATATTTGCAGCTTGGTTTAGGCAAAGGCTTCTTATATGTGACAACAAAAGTGTACATGTAAGAACAAACTGATAAATTGAACTTAATCAAAATTAAACCCATCTGTTATTTGAAAGACACTACTAACAGAATAAAAGGAGAAACTACAAACTGAGAGAAAATATTTGCAGAGCACATAACTGATGAAGGACTTGTGTCTAAAATACATAAAGAACACTGAAAATTCAATAATAAGAAAATAAACAATCCAGTGAAAGAAGGAAAAGGTTTGAACAGACACTTCATCAAAGAAGATACACAGACGTCATATAAATACAAGAAAAGATACTCAACATCATTAGTCATTGTGAAGATGCAAATTAAAATCACAATGAGATGCCATTACACATTTATTAGAATTACTAAAATCAAAGACTGACCACTCCTGGTCTTGGTAAGTACGTGGAGGCCTCTCATACACTATTGGTGGGAATGTCAAGTAGTCCAACCACCAGGAAAACATTTTAGAAAGATACTACAACAAGTTCAAAGGAGAATCCAAAGTACCACACAGTTATAGGTATAGACAAGAGATGCTAAAATACATTTACAGCTAGACGTAAAACCAGTTAAAAGCCACAAGACATTGGTGGTGGTGGTGGTTTAGTTGCTAAGTTGTGTCAAACTTTTTGCAACTCCATAGACTATAGCCCACCAGGCTCCTCTGTCCATGGGATTTTCCAGGGAGGAATACTGGAGACCGTCGCCATTTCCTTCTCCAGGGATTGAACCTGTGTCTCCTGCATCACAGGTAGATGCTTCGCCGCTGAGCCACTAGGGATTCCCCCACAAGGTACTAATCACTTGCATTTCACTGGAGTGAATTTGCATTTCATGGGCAAGACTCATTTGTATTACTCTCAGTTTTCTACAAGTTGCGGAGTTGTGACATGGCTCAAAGACAATGGAAGGTGAACACAATCCAGATGCATGAGCTACCAGTTAAATAATTCTTTGATGGTTGCTCATTCTTATCTGTATAAGTGTCATGATTTTACCTCTTACAAAATTACCCTTTAATAGGAAACTTGAAAAATGTCTAACAAATAAGAAATACTCAATAAATAATAGTTTTTATAACATTAACTTTGTTATTGTTCAGTCACTCAGTCATGTCCAACTCTTTGAACTGCAGCACACCAGGCATCCCTGTCCTTCATTATCTTCCAGAGTCTGCTCAAACCCACGTCCATTGAGTTGGTGATGCAATCCAACCATCTCATCCTCTGTCATCCCCTTCTCCTTAATTTAATAATTAATAATTTAAAATATTAATGCTTAAATATAAATAAACATTAATTTTATTAATACTTAAAATGACCTGAGTCACACTTTAAAGTCATCTGGGAAAGGTACACAATGAAGATGGCTTTTGTGTGTTCAGTCACTTCAGATTCTATCCAGTCATTATTGAGTGATTCCTGGGAATAAGGCCCGGTGTTAGCTGTCACTTATTGATAAGACAGAGTTGAGTGGACTCTTCTGCAGTAAGGGAGAGTATTATTTAGCAGGTCTTAGTAGCACTTCAGAGGGGCAAGGTAAAGTAGATTTGAAATCTAGCTTAAAGTGAACCTTTCAGTAGGAGGGGCTGTAGGCTAGGTCAGAAATGGTAAGGATCTTGACATAATGCTTTAGAACTGGTAAACACACCAGGGTAGGGAATTTGTGGTGAAGATTAAACTTGTAAGGTTCAAAGTTTCGAGATATAAAATGTCATTTGGTTCTTTCTTTGAAGAATTGATGAATCTTTCAGGGAAGTTTCTGGAATGACCAATCAGGTAACTTCTTGGGCAAGAGTTATCTGAAATAGTGACAGCATGTTTGATAAAGACGGTGGAATATGAAAGTCATTCAATGTAGGCTTTACACTGTGTGGGTATACATGGCTCAGTTCTCAAGTAATATTTTTCTTTTATACTTGTTGTTGCTGTTCAGTCACTAAGTTGTGTCCCACTCTTTGCAGCACACCAGGCTTCCCTGCCCTTCACTATCTCCTGGAGTTTGCTCAAACTCAAGTCCATTGAGTCAGTGATGCCATCCAACCATCTCATCCTCTGTCCCCCACCTTTTCCTCCTGCTTTCAATCTTTCCCAGCATCAGGGTCTTTTCCAATAAGTCAGCGCTTCACATCAAGTGGCCAAAGTATTGGAGCTTCAGCTTCAGCATCAGTCCTTCCAGTGAATATTGATTTCCTTTAGGATTGACTGGTTTGATCTCCTTGCAGTCCAAGGAACTCTCAAGAGTCTTCTCTAGCACCACAGTTCAAAAGCATCAATTCTTCAGTGCTCAGCCTTCTTTTTGGTCCAACTCTCACATAAAAACAGGACAACTGGAAAAACCACAGTTTTGACTATAGAGACCTTTTATACTTATTTATAATTTATCATTTGTGGTCTATTTTGATAATCACATATCCAGTGCTAAATACTCCTATTACTAATAACAACTACCAGTACTACAGCAGCAGCAACTTGTGTTTATCCTGTGCTCACTTGGGTCTGTGATTCTGAAAGCAGTCCTGTAAATAGCACTCGTTATCCTCACTTCACTGGAGAAGGCAATGGCAAGCCACTCCAGTACTCTTGCCTAGAAAATCGCGTGGACAGAGGAGCCTGGTGGGCTGCAGTCCATGGGGTCGCTACTAGTCGGACATGACTGAGCGACTTCACTTTCACTTTTCACTTTCACGCATTGGAGAAGGAACTGGCAACCCACTCCAGTGTTCTTGCCTGGAGAATCCCAGGGACAGCGGAGCCTGGTTGGCTGCCGTCTATGGGATCACACAGAGTTGGACACGACTGAAGCGACTTAGCAGCAGCAGCAGATCCCCACTCACAGATGAGGAAACCAAGGCTCAGGGGGCGGCAGGACACAGAACTGAATGTGGGACAGCAGGCCCCAAAGTCTACATTATGCTTCCCAACTAAACAGTAAGTTTCCAATGCTAGGCCCAAGGTCATGATCTCCAGCAAGCAATATAGTCCTGGGCCCAGAGTATAAATAAGCCCCGAGTAAGCATTTGTGGAGAATCCTGAATAGTGAGACAGTATGTCCAAAGGCATCTGAGAAGCCTTCCCAAATGGGAGCATCTTCTGACTTTCAATTGAATCTTTATTAGCTGCAGTTGCTGTTCACTTGGCTGACCAGGAAGGCGCTGCACAGTTTTATTTCTGTTTAACGACTAAAGTCTTAAAGCTCCCATAGTCACCTGGTCCTTGATTCGGCTGTATAACACACACAGCAAAAGCTGTAAGGACTCTATTAGCAGAAAATTGGTACTTTAAGCCACAATATTGGTTCAGTCTGGATGCATTAAAGGCCCAGCGCTAGGTACATACCTTCCTTCTCTAGCTTTTTCCATTATATACAGAAGATCATTGGTCCCCAGGGTGGAATAGAGGAAAAGATGAATTTAGAGCACATGACAAGGACAGAGAACAAACCTCACGCTTCTGTCCTTTTCACCTCGGTTTCCGTGAAATTATTGTAGCTCTCAGCATGTGATTTTGTTCGTTATTTTGCTTGTGGTATTTTTTTTAACCTGGTGCACATTAATAATCTGTCTATCTAAATGTAATGTGTGTTCTCAGTCGTTCAGTAATGTCAGACTCTTTGAGGCCCCAGGGAATGTAGTCCACCAGGCTCCTCTGCCTGTGGAATTTTCCAGGCAAGAATTCTGGAGTGGGATGTCATTTCCTACTCCAGGGAATCTTCCCCATCCAGGGATAGAACCTGCATCTCTTGCATTGGCAGGAGGATTCTTTACTAACAGCACCAGTTGGGAAGAGAGAATTCACTCAGTCGTATCCGACTCTTTGTGACCCCATGGACTGTAGGCCACCAGGCTCCTCCATCCATAGAATTTTCTAGGCAAGATACTGGAGTGGGTTGCCATTTCTTTCTCCAGGGGATCGGAAGCCACTATCTAAATATAAGATTCAATGTTAATGATCCAATATGCCCTGTGATTTTCATCTGGCCACATAAAGAACACGTGCCTAGAAAGTCTGCCATCCACATCTTGTTTCACGGTCCCACTGGGAATCAAGTTTTAGTTGATTTGTCTTATCAGTTTTCTCTCCAAACCTTAAGTCTTTTGAACTTTTCATCACATACCCTGGAACTGTTAAAAACAGTGACAATACAAGCTTAGGATTCATAGTGGTTTTTATTCACCTGAAGCCTTGTTTCACTTTGTAGTTTAATTCTGTAGGGAAATAAATCAGAACAAGGTGAAGTGGTGTTTGTATTCATTAGTGTGAAATGAATCACTTATTGGATCAGATTCTTTCCTTGAATTCATAAACAGTGCAAAGGAAAAAACCCTCAAATAAAATAATCAGAATATTAAGATTTAGCATATTCTCTTTTGCATTTATGCAAAAAAATTAATTTTTCAAAGTTCTAACAGATTTTATGTAGATTTGATAGAAAACTAATAATAAAATAATTTACAGGTTGAAAATATTCTAGAACTGACAATAGGAAAATGGTTAAAGACTACAGAACACTGCATTTTGTTTTGTGGGCTTAATCCCATTAGAGCCACTTTCTAACTTCTTATTTTTTACAATACTTTCTCCTTATGCGAAAACTAATCTAAAAATTGTCTTTTTCTAAATGAAAAGGATAAGGTAGGAAAACTTCTGTTCCTGGTAATAAATGACTAGGTAAATCTAAACTAGACAAACAGAAAAAATACATAAAAGCACCAAAAGCTAACAAAAATAAGGAATTTCTGGACCAAAATCCAGGAGAGAAAGGGAATTAAGAAAGGAAAGCCCAGAACTCTGGGCAACCTTTATCCCAAGGACAATTGTTGCTGTTTAGTCACTAAATTGTGTCCCACTCTATGACCCCAAGAACTACAGCACACTAGGCTTCCCTGTCCTTCACTATTACCCAGAGTTTGCTCAAACTCACGTCCACTGAGTCAGTGATGTTATTCAACCATCTCCTCCTTTGTCACCCCCTTTTCCTCTTACTCTCAATCTTTCCCAGCATCAGGGTCTTTTCCAATGAGTCAATTCTTCACATCAGGTGGCCAAAGTTCTACTATTACTACTATTCTACTAGTTCTACTCTTTTTCCTATTTGGAACCAGTCTGTTGTTCCATGTCCAGTTCTAACTGTTGCTTCCTGACCTGCATACAGGTTTCTCAAGAGGCAGGTCAGGTGGTCTGGTATTCCCATCTCTTTCAGAATTTTCCACAGTTTATTGTGATCCACACAGTCAAAGGCTTTGGTATAGTCAATGAAGCAGAAATAGATGTTTTTCTGGAACTCTCTTGCTTTCTCCATGATCCAGCGGATGTTGGTGATTTGATCTCTGGTGCCTCTGCCTTTTCTAAAACCTGCTTGAACATCTGAAAGTTCACAGTTCACATATTGCTGAAACCTGGCTTGGAGAATTTTGAGCATGACTTTACTAGCGGGTGAGATGAGTACAATTGTGCGGTAGTTTGAGCATTCTCTGGCATTGCCTTTCTTTGAGATTGGAATAAAGACTGACCTTTTCCAGTCCTGTGGCCACTGCTGAGTTTTCCAAATTTGCTGGCATGTTGAGTGCAGCACTTTCACAGCATCATCTTTCAGGATTTGAAATAGCTCAATTGGAATTCCATCACCTCCACTAGCTTTGTTCGTAGTGATGCTCTCTAAGGCCCACTTGACTTCACATTCCAAGAGGTCTGGCTCCAGGTGAGTGATCACGCCATTGTGATTATCTTGGTCGTGAGGATCCTTTTTGTACAGTTCTTCTGTGTATTCTTGCCACCTCTTCTTAATATCTTCTGCTTCTGTTAGGTCCATACCATTTCTGTCCTTTATCGAGCCCATCTTTGCATGAAATATTCCCTTGATAGCTCTAATATTTTTGAAGAGATCTATTGCAGCCATGAAATTAAAAGATGCTTGCTCCTTGGAAGGAAAGTTATGACCAACCTAGATAGCATATTAAAAAGCAGAGACATTACTTTGCCAACAAAAGTCTGTCTAGTCAAGGCTATGGTTTTTCCTGTGGTCATGCATGGATGTGAGAGTTGGACTGTGAAGAAAGCTGATTGCCGAAGAATTGATGCTTTTGAACTGTGGTGCTGGAGAAGACTCTTGAGAGTCTCTTGGACTGCAAGGAGATCAAAACAGTCCATTCTAAAGGAGATCAATCCTGGGTGTTCATTGGAAGGACTGATGCTAAAGCTGAAACTGCAATACTTTGGCCACCTCATGCGAAGAGTTGACTCACTGGAGGAGGCTCTGATGCTGGCAGGGGTTGGGGGCAGGAGGAGACGGGGACGACAGAGAATGAGATGGATGGATGGCATCACCGACTCGATGGACATGAGTTTGAGTGAACTCCGGGAGTTGGTGATGGACAGGGTGGCCTGGTGTGCTGTGATTCATGGGGTCGCAAAGAGTTGGACACGACTGAGCAACTGAACTGACTGACTAGTTCTACTATTGCAAAGTTCTTCTATTACTACTTCACAATAGTTTGGCCACTATTGGAGCTTCGGCATCAGCATCAGTCCTTCCAATGAATGTTCAGGGTTGGCTTCTTTCAGGACTGACTGGTTTGATCTCCTTGCTGTCCAAGGGACTCTCAAGCGTCTTCTCCAGTACCACAGTTTGAAAGTGTCAATTCTTTGACACTCAGCCTTCTTTATAGTCCAAATCCTGCATCTGTACATGACTATTGGAAAAACCGTAGTCCTAATATCAGGGCTGATAATCTGAATTGCAGTTTTGAAAAATCTCACCAGGCCATACAAGCCAGAGTTCTGAACCTGCCACAGTAAACCACACCCCATTTTGGTGTAAGATTCCAAGACTGAAACAAAAATAAACCAGTCTTTATACAGACTGCAGCCTTGCTTCTATATTTTAGTAGTCCAGAAAGTTACAAATCTTAAAACTTTGTTAAGATGATCCCAGCTAGCCAGTGACCCTAGGAGCCTAAGAAAGTCAATGGAAAATTTTTGGAGGAAAAAAAATTTGTCCTATATGATAAATTATTTTTATAAATAATATTTCAAGCACAATGTCCAGCATATAGTCAAAGATAAATAGGCACACACAAAAATAAGACATTATGAATGAGAATCAGCAGAAACAGTAAATAGGAATAAGCTAGAATATATGAAAATAAAAGGAAGAGATAAATATGTAGGTAAATCTTAGTGATGATTGACTATATAAGACAGTAATAATATAATAATATTATTATTTATAATGTGCCAAAAAAATGAGAGCAATCAAAATAGCCTTCCCTGTTAGGTTGTTTAGTTGCTAAGTCGTGTGCTGACTTTTTGTGACTCCACGGATTGTAGACCAAAAGGCTCCTCTGCCCATGGAGTTTTCCAGGCAAGAGTACTTGAGTGGATTGCCATTTCCTGCTCCAGGGGACTTCCCAACCCAAGGATCCAACCGGGGTCTCTCACATTGCAGGCAGATTCTTTACTGTCTGAGCCACCGTATATGTATTCTATTTTATAAGAAAAGAAATTTAAAAGGTGAATTGTATGCAAATTAAAAAGAAAACAGAAAAGGAGGAAAGAAGAGAGTGAAGAAACTGTAAAATTTAGCCCACTAGCATGATTGATGTGCTTTGCCTAAATGGGAAAAAAAAAAAATCCTAAGCAGTGTTTTCAACTACTACTTGATTTGATAGGCAATTTCATAGGAAATGACTGCCCATTTATATGTTTATAAAGGGCTTAGCTTTGAGAAAAGGTCAAGGTTCTTGCTGAGAATAAAATATTTATGAAAATAGCCTTGGGTTTGCTTTGTTTCACTACTAGTGTCCAGCTGCCAAGAATTACGGTACGCTAAAGACTTGCCCTGGTCTCCATGCCTTTCAGAGATATTTTTGGGACATCCTTTCAAAGGAGCTGAGCCTTTTTACCACCGTTGGCAAAGACTTCATTCTTTTTTTCATTTCTTCTATCTCTCTGAAAATATTCCACTTACCTTGTTTTACTAAGTGAATAACAGTCGTAGATCATGTGTCAGAAGACCTTCGGAGCTACCATATTGCCCAGCTCTGGGGGCATGCTCACATCATGGTCACTCTACCACTCTCGTGTTTGCCCAGTGCTCAGATCACCCGACTTAAGCAGCAGCCTGGTAAGTACTGTGCGGGGGAGTTAGCATTCATGTTTCTATGGGTTTCAGGTAGAGGAGAATAGATTGTCTATTGCATAAATTATTCAAACTAAACCATAAGTGAAGGGGGTTTCCTCGGTGGCGCTAGTGCTAAAGAGTCTGCTTGCCAGTGCAGGAGACGCAAGAGATGTGGATTCAGTCCCTGGGTTGGGAAGATCCTCTGGGGTAAGAAATGACACCCCACTCCAGTACTCTTGCCTGGATAACTCCATGGGCAGAGGAGCCTGGTGGGTGGCAGTCCATGAGGCTGCAAAAGTCGGACTGAGCAACTGAGCCCAAATAGTAGGTGAACTTTTGCTCTAAAAAATTCCAAGATATTAGTAGGCACAATGCATTTATAACACTCTGCAGAATACAGAGCTCTATCCAATTTATATACCTTCTGAATTTTCATGTGCTGTGGTAGTTGATTCTCACAATTAAAAACTAACAAAAACAGCCAAAGTAAGTTAAGTTTACATGAACTGCATCAAAGGTAGACCCCTGCCCTAACATCTGGGGTCTACCTTTCACTGTGAGATCTTGGGCAAGTTGCTTAACTTCTCCGAGCCTCAGATTCATCAAAAGAAAATGATGATGGTGATGAGAGTATCGATCTACCATGGAGACAAAAGTGAGATAATATGCATGAGGCAGAGTGACTGGCAGATATTATTAGCTAATATCCTTATTTACTCTCTGATCATTCCTGCTTCCCTTTGAAAATGTTCCCTTTATTCTCCAGTCCTCTGCTCCAGAAGCTGGGAGGGATCCTCTGCTTCTCTTACTCCTTCAGTCTCCGCATACCCATCTCTGCCACTGCCACGTAATCCCCAAGCACCTTTCATTATCCTTAATCTCACGTGCTTCTATTACCTCTTCTCAGACCCTTACAAACCTCTTGAGGGACACATTGCTTCTAATGTTCCCCGCCTCTGTTTATTCATCCATCCATCCATCCATCCACCCATCTATCCATCCATCCACTCAAAATCATCCTGAATACACAGAGTAAGTGGCTGAAGAAGACCTCTCTGAGGAGAAGACATCTGGACAGACAGCTGGGTCAACTGAGGGAGTGAGCATGGAGAGGGCGGGAGTGGTGGGAAGAGAAAACATTCATGCCAAGGCTCTGAGACAGACGTGTTTGAAGGAATTAAGAAGACAGCCCATCTCTGCTGGGTGCCAGGAGACGTGGCTGGAGCAGCTGTCACAGACCAAACCTCATCAGAGGTGCAGCAACTGATAGGTTTAAGCAGAGGGGGCGACCTTTTTAGAAAACCTCACTCTAGAGGCAAAGGGGAGGGACCTGGGGGACTATGAACAAGGTCATTACAGGGGTCGCAGGGTGAAGACCAGCCCGGCAGCAGACAGTCTTTCTAAAACACAGTTCTGAGCGGTCACTCTCCCTACCTGGCCCCTGTTGACACCACACATACACACACCTGACACCAGCCAAAGTTTTCTCCACTGCCCCTAGAATAAAGGTAAACTCGAGACCCCTTTCCCAACTCCTGATTTATGTGATCCCGACAGAGGTCATGGTTCTGTAACCCCTCCCCCATACCTACCACTCCCTCACCCAGAAATCATCTTATTTCTCTTGTCTTTCAGTTTATTCTCCAAAACTCTGCTTTATGATCATCCCCACCCCACCCCGCCAGAAACTGTCCTTGATCCTCTTCCTCCTTCCCTCCCAGGAAAACATTACTACCTCCTCTCCTGAGATGGAAAAATATCATATTTATCACTCTGTCCTGTATGTTGTGAGCCACTTATCCATGTTTTAATTTCTTATCTTGAGCCCTCTGTGTAATTACTGCCATCAAGTACGTGTTTAATCTGTGATTAATTGTATAGTAAATAGAATTTTCTCTCTGGGTAAAGCAGATTGCCTGGGGTTGTTTGGGTATCTCTTTGCTGGAATGTCAAAGAATCTCTTTTCACATCCTTTTGATTTGTTTGTCTCCATGCTCTCATGTCACACTGCCAACTGCTGGATGAATTTGGATTCAGAATCTAGCAATCAGCACCTCTCCCACACTATCTTCTCTCTGCTTTTCTGGGTTTTGAGTGCAGTTCCAGAAGTGAACAAATGAGTTCCCTGGGGGCCACCCTTCCTGACCTTCAGTCAATTCTAGACTAACTCTCCTTTCTCAGTCAAAACCAAATAAAAGGCATATACCCTGTCGATTCCATCTTGACTATAGCTCTCAGAAATTCTTCCTAAATATTCTGTCTTGAAATTCATCATTAATGTTTTACTTAGTCCATCTTCAAGGGTCTGCTTTACTGAAGTAGGCTTTAAAACGCTGTCTTTTACAGATTTTTCTCAAACTCCATGGAAAATTAGCAGAGTGATGTTGAACTCTTTCTTGTGTCTTATTATGTGACATGCTTAGGTTCTGGCCTGGACACAATCTTAAGTTCTCATGTGAATTTCATTTCCTGTTGCTTATTCTGCATGTTAACTTTCTGCTTGGTAAAATTGCAAATTCCCAATGAAAGCATTCTACAATTGATTACACCTAGAGCACTTGGCAATTTCTTTCTAATCTTTTTTATTGTGCTTTCCATAAAAATGACAGCCCTGGTATAAATCCTAGTTTAAATCAATACCAGTAAGTGCTAATCTCTTCACAGCACTGGAGATGAAAATGTCAAATGGTACCTTCTGGGCATCAGAACTCTTACTGTAAATCATCAAAAATTAAAGCAACACCAAATTGATTTTATTTCGCTTCTTTAAAATAGTTACTTTCAGATTCATTATTTTTCTGTTGAGTTATTCTTTTTTTTTCCCCAGTTATATTCTGGTTGGATGAGATCGATGAACTGAATTTGGCACAGCAAATGGATTGATGTTTCATGGTAAAATATATAGGATCAAGACTTGTACTAGGGAGAGCCCTAGGATAAAGTTGATGTTTTAAAGAATGATGCATATGTTAAAGTTACATTTCAAACATTATTCATGTGGTTGTTGCTGTTCAGTTACCAAGTTGTGTCCAACTCTTTGTGGTCCCATGAACTGCAGCAGGCCAGGCTTCCCTGTCCTTCACTATCTCCTGGAGTTTGCTCAAACTGTCCATTGAGTCAGTGATGGTATCTAACCATCTCATCCTCTGCCACCCCCTTCTCCTCTTGCCCTCAATCTTTCGCAGCATCAAGACCTCTTTCAATGAGTCGGCTCTTCACATCAGGTAGCCAAAGTTTTAGAGCTTTAGCATCAGTCCTTCCAATGAAAATTCAGGGTTAATTTCCTTTAGGATCGACTGGATTGATCTCCTTGCCATCCAAGGGTCTCCAAAGAGTCTTCTCCAGCACTGCAGTTTTTGATGCTTTTGCATCAGTTCTTCAGCACTTGGCCTTCTTTATGTTCCAACTCTCACTTCCGTACATGACTATTGGAAAAACCGTAGCTTTGCCTATAGTAGCATCTTGGTTGAAGAAGTTATACCACAAGAAGGTATCTAAAAATGGTACAATAAGAGAAAAGAATTTCTAGTCCTTTGTCTCTTATCTTTGAAGATACTGTCAAAGTTACTCAAGCTTTACCTAGATGATACATCCTCTAGGGGTTGGAATCTGGACATTTCACAGTCAAGATATAGGAAAATGCATAGCTTATGTACTAAATCGTCAAGTGATCCTGGAAGAGCTGGGAAATCCCATGGTTTTTAAATCCAGGAGGAGCTTAACTAAGCATCTTTTCCAACTTCCCACACTAAATAAAACTAAATAAGAAACTGAAACCTTAGGAGACTTAGTGACAAAATGATGGTCATCACAGATTTAAAGGCAAAGCAGCAGGTTTCTACATAGTTAACCCCCATCTCTTCTTGTTGAATCACAGAGAAAAATAGAAAAGCTCTACCCACATTGAGCAAAGGGCATACAAAACTCTGATGTTTGTGGATGTGTGTGTGTGTTCATAAAAAAAGAACAAACTCTTCAAATGTGCCGATAGAACAGAAGATTGGCAGGAGAAAACATGTTACAGATTAGGCAAAGATTTAATTTAACTGGCCAATTTCAGGTTTACTGCCACACAAAATATTTTTTATGCTTCTTGCATGGTTCCCCTTTATCTCTCTGCTAATTAGCAATGAAATGCTTAAAAAATGTGTGACTGAAAGAAGTGGCAGAAAAAACACATCCCATAGAAAAAGAAGGAAATGGCAACCCACTCCAGTATTCTTGCCTGGAAAATCCCATGGACGGAGGAGCCTGGTAGGCTACAGTCAGTCCGTAGGGTCACAAAGAGTCGGACACGACTGAGCGACTTCACAAATTCCCAGATAGAAAAAGCAGGTCATAAAGGACCCAACTTTTGAATAATGGAGGATTATGGAAAGTTCCAAGAACAAACAACAAAGATTTCTCCAATCTCTTTTAGTTCATTTAGTTATTCATTGTTTTGGTGGCTCGGATGGTAAAGAATCTGCCTACAATGAGGTAGATCTGAGTTCGATCCCTGGGTCGGGAAGATCCCCTGGAGAAGGGATGTGGCAACCCACTCCAGTATTCTTGCCTGGAGAATTCCATGGACAGAGGAGCCTGGCGGGCTACAGTCCATGTGGTCACAAAGAGTTGTACTCCACTGACCAACCAACACTTTTCTTTCACAACGGCAGTAACCAAAGTGCAAGGTTCTCAAAATTACCTGCCTTTTCTCTTATCAGCTAAACCCTGCAACAGTAGCAAGGGCAGGGACTTCCCATGTAGTCCTGTGGTTAACAGTTCGCCGTTCAATGCAGGGGATGCAGATTGGATTCCTGGTCAGGGAATGAAGATCTCATATGCCCTGAGGCAACTAAGCCTGCTCGTCACCACTAGAGGAGCCCTTCGGCCTCAGCGAAGACCCAGCAAAGAGTAGCAAGTGCAGGTGACTGTGGGGGTGGGGTAGTGCTGAGCAGGTGGGGAGCAGGAATGAGCAACGTGGACCGGGTAAAGACGCAAATTTCAAAGCACAGCCTGAGGACACAGCTCTTCTGTCTCCAGTTAAGACAAATTTGAGTTGTAATTTATACTCCAGAGCTTCCCTGCAGGACCAGGTGGAGATTTTACTTGAAATCACACAACTGTTCCACCTGCTTCTCCCTTGTTTCTTGTCTCACTTCCCAGATGCATTCATCAAAGTGCTTCAGGAGCACATCTTCAGAGACTACTTACACGTGAATCCTTTCTTGGTTTGCTGCTAAGCATCTGTCCTAGAACACCCACAAATGGATTGCCTTATTTTATTAAAAGCGGCTTTTCCATCCAAATATTTAAGGTAGTTTTACAAATGAAATGATTGTGTGAATTATGGAAAAGTCATGGTGTGGTATGCTCTGTGTGTGTATGTGTAAACAGTTACACTTTAAATGTTATATAACAAATATTAGTTACATCTTTCAAGACATTACATGCAACTAGAAGGCAGTGAGTGATACAAATCTCACTGTGCAATTAGAGACATTTAGTCCACTCCAGTGTTCTTGCCTGGAGAATCCCAGGGACGAGAGAGCCTGGTGGGCTGCTGTCTATGGAGTCACACAGAGTCGGACACAACTGAAACGACGTAGCAGCAGCAGCAGGCATTCTAAAGGAGATCAGTCCTGGGTGTTCATTGGAAGGACTGATGCTAAAGCTGAAACTGCAATACTTTGGCCACCTCATGCGACGAGTTGACTCACTGGAAAAGACTCTGATGCTGGGAGGGATTGGGGGCAGGAGGAGAAGGGGACAACAAAGAATGAGATGGCTGGATGGCATCACCGACTTGATGGACATGAGTTTGAGTGAACTCCGGGAGTTGGTGATGGACAGGGAGGCCTGGCGTGCGGTGATTCATGGGGTTGCAAAGAGTTGGACACGACTGAGTGACTGAACTGAACTGAACTGAGGCATTAGACAGGATGTAATGGCCAAGAAAAGCAGAACAAAGCCATTTTACCTGATTCTTTAAAGGTCGGATATTATGATGAAAAGTATGATTCTATTATTTCTTGGATTTGAGGACTGTGTTGTTTATTTCAAAAAAGAGATAAATAATATGGCATTTACAATTACATTATTTTCCCATATCCCCAAATCAAGAAAATGTTTCTTCCACAACACAAGCTACATCAATTAACCAATTCTACAGTAATTGCAAATGCACAGATATGTAATTGAACTAACACCTATTTGGGCAGCCGATTGGAACAGAAATAGTACTGAAGTCATAATGCATTTTTCAAAATAGCTTAGTTGAATACTTCAGTTCAGACACATTTGGTTATAATAATTGCAAAAATCAGTAGGTAGATTAATACCCAGGAATTTCCACTCTGTTCTTAAGAATCATGTGCTGTTTGTTTTATTTTAATAGCCTGTACAGTTATAGGAATATCAGATCAGAAAAAAATATATCCTCACAGATAGTATAATTTCAAGTCATTTTTTAAAAGACGAGAAATGGGAAGAATATTAAAATGTAAAACTGTCTTGAGAGAGTGAAGATTGCTTTGTGGTGCTGAAGCAGTTTGCTAAGCCTTATTATTGGTGTCTTTCCTCAGTTATACAACCAACTGGTTTCTCAAGGGCTGCTTCAAAAATAATTTAGTAACTATGAGCACAAGTTTTTATATTAAAAAACATCTGAAGGAAGAAAGAAGTTGGAGTAACACTTTCAAACTTAGAATCTACCAGTAAAAGTTACATTCAGCAAAACTACAGTTGAATTGCAAAGGCAAAAAGTGTTCTCAGACACTTGAGGTCTCAGGGAGAACAGTGTACCCCCTGCATGCACATACACACACACGTGCGTGCACTCACACACACACACACAAACACACTTTGCTGACGCCTTCTCAGAAAAGAGAGAAATGAGTTCAGAACAAAGCAGTGGCTTATGGAAAGTAAGGGTGGGTAATGAAAAGTAAGCCACGTGTCTCTTAACTTTCCTAGTTCAGTTCAGTTCAGTCTCTCAGTCGTGTCCGACTCTTTGTGACCCCATGAACCACGGCACGCCAGGCTTCCCTGTCCGTCACCAACTCCTGGAGTTTACCCAAACTCATGTCCATTGAGTTGGTGATGCCATCTAACCATCTCACCCTCTGTTGATCCCTTCTCCTCCTGCCTTCAATCTTTCCCAACATCAGGGTCTTTTCAAATGAGTCAGCTCTTCGCATCAGGTGGCCAAAGTATTGGAGTTCCAGTTTCAACATCAGTCCTTCCGATGAACACCCAGGACTGATTTCCTTTAGGATGGACTGGTTGGATCTCCTTGCAGTCCATGGGACTCTCAAGAGTCTTCTCCAACGCCACAGTTCAAAAGCATCAATTCTTCAGTGCTTAGCCTTCTTTATAGTCCAACTCTCACATCCATACATGACTACTGGAAAAACCATAGCCTTGACTAGACGGACCTTTGTTGACAAAGTAATATCTCTGCTTTTTAATATACTGTCTAGGTTGGTCATAACTTTCCTTTCAAGGAGTAAGTGTCTTTTAATTTCATGGCTGCAGTCACCATCTGCAGTGATTTTGGAGCCCCGAAAAATAAAGTCAGCCACTGTTTCCACTGTTTCCCCATCTATTTGCCATGAAGTGATGGGACCGGATGCCATGATCTTAGTTTTTTGAATGTTGAACTTTCCTAGTAGTTCCCATTATATTCTAACAAGAAAAACTTTGGGGACTCTAATCAATTGAACAATCACTTTTGAGAAAATACGAAGTGGAAAAAGTATTTGTTTCTCTCCCCCCAAAATACACACATGCAGATCAGGCAACCAACACTCTCTCCTCTTCTCCCCTTACTCAAATTCCAAACCCCTGCTTGAATAAGAGTACTACTTGCTTTCCCACCTGCCAATCAACCCCAGCTCTTGCAGGTAGCCCCTTCTGAGGGGTGTGATCAGGTCCTTCCCTCTTGACCTCCACCAGCAACATCAAATTGGAGTGCCAATCCAGACTAGACCACATCCCCTACACTAAACTGCAAGGTGGGGTGTATATGGATAGGCAAGAAGAAACCTTGTGAGGAAAATAGTTCTATCATCTTTTCCTAGATTTTCAGACTTCATTCTAAGAATGTTCCACCCAGCTGGGATGGTATTCCACAGTTGGAAAAATAGATACTTAGAAAGCATACTATCAAAAATACCGATCCCTTGTTTAAAGAAAAAGCACCTGTATAGAGGTTCTTTTAGAAAATAAAAATACAGTTACCATAGGATCCTGTGATCCCACACCTGGGCATATATCTGGAGAAAAACATGGTTTGAAAGGATACGTGCACCTCAATATTCACTGCAGTGCTGTTTACAACAGCCAAGACATGGAGGCAATCTAAATTTCCATTGAAGGATGAATGAATAAAGAAGATATATAAACATACATATATATGTACATACATACAGAAACATATACACATACATCTGTTCAGTTCAGTTCAGTTGCTCAGTTGTGTCCAACTCTTTGTGACCCCATGGACTGCAGCATGTCAGGCCTCCCTGTCCATCACCAACTCCCAGAACTTATTCAATCTCATGTCCATATACATAGATATGTGTATATGTACATATATATATATATACACATACATGCAGATACATATATGCACTGAAATATTACTCAGCCGTAAAAAGGGTGAAATGATGCCATTTGCAACAACTTGGATGGACCTGAAGATTATCATAATAAGTGAAGTAAGTCAGAGAAAGACAAATACAATATGGTATTGCTTATCTGTGGAATCTAAAAAAATGATGCAAATGAACTTATTTACAAAACAGAGACAGATTCACATATTTAAAGAATGAAATTACAGTTACAAGGGGGTAAGAGGTGGGGAAAACAGACAGTTGGGAATCTAGGATGGACATGTACTGCTGCTGCTGCTGCTAAGTTGCTTCAGTCATGTCCAACTCTGTACAACCCCGTAGACAGCAGCCTACCAGGCTCCCCCGTCCCTGGGATTCTCCAGGAAAGAACACTGGAGTGGGTTGCCATTTCCTTCTCCAATGCATGAAAGTGAAACGTGAAAGTGAAGTCGCTCAGTCGAGTCAGACTCTTAGCGACCCCATGGACTGCAGCCTACCAGGCTCCTCTGTCCATGGGAGTTTCCAGGCAAGGGTACTGGAGTGGGTTGCCATTGTCTTCTCCGATGGACATATACACACTGTTATAATTAAAACTGATAACCAACAAGGACCTATTGTATAGCACAGGAAACTCTGCTCAGTACTCTATAGTAACCTAAACGGGAAAAGAACAAGAATAGACACATGTATATATATAACTGAATCACTTTGCTGTACACCTAAAGCTAACACAACATTAATCAGTTCTACTCTGGACACGGAACAGACTGATTCCAAATAGAAAAAGGAGTACATCAAGGCTGTATATTGTTACCCGGCTTATTTAACTTATATGCAGAGTACATCATGAGAAACGCTGGGCTGGATGAAGCACAAGTGGGAATCCAGATTGCTGGGAGAAATATCAATAACCTCAGATATGCAGATGACACCACCCTTATGGCAGAAAATGAAGAGGAACTCAAAAGCCACTTGAGGAAAGTGAAAGAGGAGAGTGAAAAAGTTGGTTTAAAGCTCAACATTCAGAAAACTAAGATCATGGCATCTGGTCCCGTCACTTCATGGCAAATAGATGGAGAAATAGTGGAAACAGTAACAGACTTCATTTTGGGGGGCTCCAAAATCACTGCAGATGCTGATTGCAGCCAGGAAATTAAAAGACGCTTACTCCTTGAAAGGAAAGTTATGACCAACCTAGACAGTATATTAAAAAGTAGAGATATTACTTTGTCAGCAAAGTCCATCTAGTCAAGGCTATGGCTTTTCCCGTGGTCATGTATGGATGTGAGAGTTGGACTATGAAGAAAGCTGAGCGCTGAAGAATTGATGCTTTTGAACTGTGGTGTTGGAGAAGACTCTTGAGAGTCCCTTGAACTGCAAGGAGATCCAACGAGTCTATCCTAAAGGAGATCAGTCCTGAATATTCATTAGAAGGACTGATATTGAAGCTGAAACTCCAATACTTTGGCCACCTGATGTGCAGAACTGACTCATTTGAAAAGACCCTGATGCTGGGAAAGATTGAAGGCAGGAGGAGAAGGGGCCGACAAAGGATGAGATGGTTGGATGGCATCACTGACTCAATGGATATGACTTTGGGTAAACTCTGGGAGTTGGTGATTAACAGAGAGGCCTGGTGTGCTACAGTCCATGGGATCGCAAAGAGTTGGACATGACTGAGCAACTGAACTGAACTGAACTGAACTCCAGTGTAAAGATGAAATAAACACAATTAGAATGCTGAAAAAATTGTATGGGCCAGATTTTCTACTCATTTTGTACACTTCCTGATAAATAAATGTAATGCTATAAGAAAGATAAAGCACCTGATCTTGTTTTAAGCCATGCCTCTAGAGTGCTCAACTTGGAAGCAATCAGATCTCCTGTCTGCTGCTCAGTTCTTGCCAACTGAGCAGGAACCCAGAGGCTCCAAATGGCAGCTTCACTTAAGTCGTTCTTTTTCATTTGCTCTCCCTTGGTGATTGCACAGGTTTGGGACAGAATTGCAGTCACCAGAAACAATTGCCTTCTTCATTCTGTGGCTGCTCTTTATTGGATGTGTGACTGCTGTCTTCATATGTCCTGGAGACTATTTAACAATCTGAGACTGATCAGGCTGGGTGATCCATGCCATATGCCTTATTGCCACCAAACTCAAGGAAGAGAGAAAAAAGAACAGCTACAATCTGTCTCTTGGAACTGCTGCCTTCCCCTTGCTCAGAGCCAACTCACAGCCTCTCAAGTATTCCTGGAGTCAGTCTTCTATACTCACACTCACTGTCATGTCATGGTCAGGGTGCTGTTTTCCCAATGGTCTTAATATCATGTCCATCACCAAGTGGTGTCCAACTCTTGCAACCCCATGGACTGTAGCCTGCCAGGGTCCTCCGTCCGTGGGATTCTCTGGGCAAGAATACTGGAGTGGGTTGCCATTTCCTTCTCCAATGGTCTCTCTGTAGCGATATGAAATCACATCCGTCGTGCTCTGCCGCTCATCAGTCCTTCCACAGTCCTCTGAAAAGTCACAGTGTCCAGGTCTCACACTGAGGGTCATTCAGAGTGAGCGTCCTGGGGGATATTATTGACTTGTAAAGGTGAATGTAGATGGTAGATGTTCAGAGGTGTTAACATTGCCAACAGAACACAATAAATAAAATTCTCTAAGACAAGGATGTAGTGGGTTACAGGGAGAAAGGGAAGAGCAAAAGAGAAGTGTTTCTTTCATGAGAGCCTTTCTTGTCTTCTTGTGGGAAGCTGGAAGGTTTGAAAACCAGATGCAGAAAATTTATTCCAATTAAGCATGTATTTTGAGTATCTTTATGCTTATATTTGTGAGCAAAACCCTTGAATAGTGGTTTAATTTTTCAGCTCATGGCACCTAGCTTAGTTCTGTGCTCGTAGGTGCTCAGCAAGTAAGAAAATTGTTGCTTCAAAAGAATCCTATCTCTTGGCACTTAAAAGAGCCTCAGAGAAACTAAGAATTAAAGAGATTAAGCTCAAGGTCACACAGCTAGGAAGTTATGGAATCCAAACATGAATCCGAATCTGCTCTTTTTCTTGGTCATTGGAAAGAGAACGAGGCACAAAATCATGTCTAAGAGCAGAAACCTGGGGGCCAGACTCCCTGGGTTGGAATTCTAGCTCCACCACTTATTATCTCTGTGATCTTGGTCAGAAGAGTAACTTTGCCTTGGTTTTGGCATTTGTAAAATGGGGGTAAGAAAAGTATCTACCTTAAATATGAAATAAGTCAATGTGTATAAAATACCTAGAACAGTGCTTGATATACAGTGAGCACTCAGTTAATCATTTTAGCTATTTTACATGATTACTGAAGTCGGGAAGTATAATCCATATAGTAACAAAAATCCATGAATTATGCTGTAAGTTCCTGTATGCGGCAACTCTTGAAAATATATAGATAAGGAGGGGGTAAAGTGACTGAAAATAATCACAGCTTTTCTTTGCAACTCAAGTGAATCATCATTCTCTTCATCACCACCAACATCTTCATCAGCTTCATCACCACCATTTTCTACATTATCACCATCAACTTCATTATTTTCATCACCAACTTCCATTTCAAGACATGTTTGCTTTCTGTTTCACTCGTAATTACAGACTTCTCTGCCAGAAAAAGAAGGGACCCATGTAAAGGTCCTCATGTTTGAGTCAGGTTAAGAAGGACAGAAATGCTTATTTTTATTTCACTGCGCCTTGTGTGTATATAGCTGACTCTTTCAGCCAGTAAGACAGCCTGACACAGTAGAGACAGATTGAAAGTCCTAATTCTTGTCATTGTCCATTTAGCAACCCCTGATCTAGTGGCAACTCAGTTTCCTTGTATGTGAAATGGAAGAAAAAATAAGATAGAGAGAATGATATAGAGTATGTCAAGCCCAGATGACACTGGGTAGTAACTGAATAAACAGATTTTGTCAGTGCTTTGTTCTGTCACAACCATTTCCTACCTGACACAAGTTAAAGTAAAAAGCAAGTATACTTTTAAGATCAAATGGGATTAATTAAATGCATGAGAAAGAGGAATAAGCAAATACATTGGAAGCTAAGATATTTCCTGTCATTATGCATCACATATATCTCTGAGCCTCCCAGAAGCCAGGGCAAAAATTGAATGTCCTGAAAAGGAAGAAGTACACCAATGCTCCAAAAGAAATAAATAGTGAAATAAATAAATGGCCAGAAATAGTGATACTCTTCTCACATAAAATCTTATAAAGATAATGCTGAGTGACATGATGAACAGGTCTTCTGATACCAATGTCATTTTTAATTCAGGTTTTCACATGAATCTTTTCATAAGTAACCTGCCTAACAAGGTGAGAGGTTAACATCAAAATCCATTTCAGTCCAGATGGTTTCTTGAGGGGATTAAGTTGATGTGGTCTAAAAATGTAATCCCATGTACTGATAATACAAGGGAAAAATTTAGAAAGCATAACTACTCTGAGCGCTATGGAATAAGGAATTTATTACAGGAATTCAAGTTTGCAGGAGTGTGGGAGGTGCTGGGAAAGAAAACGTCCAAAAAGGAGAGATGGAAGGTGAGGGGCCAGTCAACAAGCTGGCCTCTGGAAGCACTGCCATGAGTGGATATGTTGGAGATTTCAGAGCAATTTGAAAGCCAAGCACATCCTGCAACTGAAGTGGGACCCTCACCCTGCCAGAGCTGTGAAATAGTAAGATAAGAGACTCCACATGATTACTTAAAGCTGCCAAGCACACTGCCCCTGACATCCTGGTTCTGGGACTTCATCCTAGTATGCCTGGGAAGTCTTCCTCCTTCAAAGACACACAAACCCAGCCTTGAATTGGGCTAGAACAGTATATGTCCTCTCACACATCCATTGCAAGACATTATTTTAACATATTGTTCTTAATTCCATTGCATAATTAAGGTCTTTATTTTATTGTCCATACATTGGACTCTTGTGAGAAGGTATAAACGTGTTCTGATCATGAAAGCACAGCCCCTTATTTTGCAAATGGGGTCAAGGTATCAAGGATCTGCACTGAAACATGGCAAGAAAGAAGGGTGGTACTCCTTGTCTTGCATCTTCCATAACACATTTATCCAAAAAATTATGACCAAAATCATCAAAATAGTGCACAAACCCCTAAACACAGGAACCCCTAAAGACAGACCACAAGTTTCAAAAAGAAATGTATTAAATGCCCTGTACTTTATTTTGTTCATGAACAGAAAAACTTTTAATAAGCCAAATTTCTAAGAAAAGGAGGAGCTGTTAGCTAAAAGTGACTTGCAAATTAAGTTCAAAGCCTGGGCCATGTGCTCTGAACATATTTTTTTTCTTTAAAGCATTTGCTAAGTGTTCAAGAATGGGCACATCACAGATTTGTTTGATTTATTCTCTATTTATATGAACGAGTCATGACCAAGATAGAATAATTCTATCTCTAGTTCTCAGTGTTTTCTCCCTGTAACATTTCACTGGACTGCGTCAGTTAGTATTTATGTAGCTCTATCAATCCTGGGTGTTCATTGGAAGGACTGATGCTAAAGCTGAAACTGCAATACTTTGGCCACCTCATGCGATGAGTTGACTCACTGGAAAAGACTCTGATGCTGGGAAAGGTTGGGGGCGGGAGGAGAAGGGGACGACAGAGAATGAGATGACTGGATGGCATCACTGACTCTGTGGACATGAGTTTGAGTGTACTCCGGGAGTTGGTCATGGATAAGGAGGCCTGGCGTGCTGTGATTCATGGGGTCGCGGAGAGTCGGTCACGACTGAGCGACTGAACTGAACTGATTTCAGTAGAGTCTTTGAGTTCTAGTTATTTATTTTTGTACCATCTTAAGTGGTTCAGACACTTAAAAGAGTCTTCCTGTATTGCAAGAGACCCAGGTTTGATCCCTGGGTCGGGCTGGATTGGCAAGATTGACAGGAGAAGGGAATGGCGACCCACTCAAGTATTCTTGTATGGAGAATTCCATGTACAGAGGAGCCTGGCAGGCTATAGCCCACGGAGTTGCAAAGAGTTGGACATGACTGAGAAAGTAACATAAAGAAGTTTCCATGGTTCTATTATTGTATGATCAATTTGTTAGTAGTCATTAAATCAATATAACAAGAAAAGTATTTTCACTTTCTATAATTAACATGATTTCTACAGAGGGTACCTCCTGCTAGGTGCACAAGCAAGCATACTCTTGAGTACCTTCATGGTTTGAATATACAGGTTTGAGAGAGAAAATTCAAGGGACCCTTGAATTCCATATCTGTGTTATTAATGTTGTGAAAGGCTGTCAGTGCATTGCAGGGAAAAACCAACTCTGACTCCAATGTTGGAATTGTTTCTTTAACTTGCTTTTCATTGCTTTTATTATTATAATCATACATAATGGCTGGCCTTAGAGAATCCTGCCTCTCTGCCTGACTGTTAAACTAAAGTGCCTTTGTTCAGAATCCTGTCTACTTTTGGGTGGCAGGAAGGAAGAGATGAACACATCCCCTGCCTGAGGTTTGCCATTCTAGGAGATATTTACAAGATTAATGCCCTTTTTACTTTGTTTCCTCACCTCCCCCAATCTTTATTCAATAAAAGAACCTAGCATCCAGACCCCAATAAGATGGTTATTTTGAGACATTAGTCTGCCACTTCTTCCATCAGCCAAGTTTTCCTTGCATCAGTACCTTGTTTCTGATTTATTGGCCTGTTCTTTGGTGAGCAGAGCGAGCTTGGACTCTGTAGCAAATGGATACAAGGAGTCTAGGAGTGAAGGTGTCTATGATAAAGCAGTCTTCAGGAACTTTCAGATAACTTAAGGGGGATTAGGATACCCCAGGCCATCTAACTGGGGCTTGGGACAATTCTATATAAATCCTAAAGGCTGGAAGAGTCCGTGGAGATCTCTGGGTTACTTTTGATCTGTGTTTATCTCTCTTACATTCTTGTGTGCTTATTTAAAATCCAAGGTAATCTTGTGAACAAGATAGCTTGTGTTTAGGGGACAAAATAACATTTCAAGAGGTTACACAACTTGTCCAGCATATTTCTGATAAGGCTGGGAACCTAAATCCTGTCACCACACCAGATACTTTTCCAAAACTGGAGGATGAAAGATACAAGGTTGGACACAAAGTCTTTCAAGTACTTGCCTTTCCAAGTGATGGTGGCTGGAACTGTGATTGGAGGGGTATTCAGTGCTTTTAGAGAACATGAGCACAAAACTGGAAAGACACTTTCTTCTTCTGTTTGGTGACCTCATCAGCTTAATTTTCTTCTCCTTGTTGCAATTTGTCCCAGTTTTCTTTTCCCATTTTCACAACAGTTCATTCTAGTCCAAGAAGTCACTACGATGCTCCCATTAATATTAAATGCAACATTTTTAACTGAAGATCTTTAACATCCACTCTGCAAAACTGCTCAAGACTGCTAGATGCATAAATTTTCTCATTAACAATACATTAGATATTTTCCTGAGAAACTGCATTCTTTGGTTCTCTAACAATGATCAGACTAAGAGACTTTAAAGAGCTATCTCTTTCCCTTGGTTAGTGTTGTTATAAGTAACACTTACGTAAAAGGTAAAACTTTAGATTTAAATTTTGATTTCTTCCAAAAACACAGAAGTACCCTTTGTGGTATAAGCTAACTTATTTGTACCTTAGCTTATCCTTTAAATTTAATTTTTAAAATAATTTTATTTATTAATTTTTGTTTGTGCTGAGTCTTTGTTGCTACACAGGGTTTTCTCCAGTTGCCGTAAGCAGTATCTACTCTCTAGTTGCTGTATGCAGGTGTCTCATTGCAGTGGCTCCTCCTGTTGCAGAGCATGGGCTCTAGGGTGCACAGGCAGCATGTGGACTTTGTAGCTGCAGGTCTTGTGCTCTAGAGTACAGGCTCAATAGTTGTGGTGCTTGGGCATAGTTTCTCTGAAGCATATGGGATCCTCCCAGATCAGGGATTGAACTCACGTTGCTTGCATTGGCAGGAGGATTCTTTACCACAGGGCCACCAGGGAAGCTCTATCTTTAACTCATAAAAACCATTTTTGGGCATGCCATTACATAATCATTTTTCAGCCCAGAAAAAAAATAACAGAAGGAACAGTAGAAATTCAGTTCTGTATTTGTGTACAATTTGGAGTAATTCCATCATATGATTTTATCCTCACCTTGGCCTCTTATTTTGAAACTGCTCTTCAGAGTTCTCACATTTGTGCCTATGTTATGGTAAATTGTTTTAGCATGGTAATATGCTTAGATCAACTGCTGGCAGCAGTAATGTTAGTATCAATCACGTACAAATGTGTAATAACTGGGAGATGGATGGTATTACTCCCCTTATTTTGGCCTGGTACAGTTTGCTCTTCTGGAGGATGCCTTTAGTACAAAGTAATTTTCAGAGAAGTCTGAAGGCACATCAGTCAAGCGTTCAGAATTCTTTCAGCTTCTCTCATCCTCAGAGGGAGAGGGGCAGTCCATGCAGTAGCAGGGACTTGGCCAGCACCATGGACAGAGCCACCACATGGATTCTAGATGCATCCGCGTGCTGTCATTCAACAACGTCCTGCAACCTCTAACCCAGCACTCTATGCCTTTAGACACACACACAGACACACACAGACACACATGCTTTCTTTACTTACCTCTCTCTCTGTTTCTGTATCTCTTGTTTCCTAACCCTCAATGTTAGCATTTCCTGACTATTCACAATTTTGAATTCTGGCATTTTGTCCTGGGAACTTTTCTCCCAAATTCTGATTTAATATTATTACATTTGCCCCAGTGTATGTCACATTTTTGTTCTTATTTGTTTTTACCTGGGCTACTATTTGTATTCAGCTGCCCTTCCAGGATATTGAAGTTTGTTTTGATTACATTTATCATAAGTGCTGCATTTAAATATGTAATAACTTTAATACACATGTATTCTATGTCCTGAAAACATAGCAAGTGTCATATTTCACATAGGTAGTATGTTGGTCAAGATGTTAGCAAAGAAGAGATGGAATATGCAGATTGTCATTAAGGATAGTGTATTAAGGGACTGTTTACAAATGTAGGAGGATCAAGCAAATTCAATGAGACATAGTTGAACTCCTAGGACTAGCAACCTATGGGAGCCATTGTCCTTTCAGCTTGAAGAGACAAGGTAAGGGAGTGGTCAGTAGAATTGTAGAGGAGTGGGCTTCCCTGGTGCTTCAGGCGGTAAAAAAATCCACCTGCAGTGCAGGAGACCTGGGTTTGATCCCTAGGGTCAGGAAGATCCCCTGGTAAAGGAAATGGCAACCCACTTCAGTATTCTTGCCTGGACAGAGGAGCCTAGTGAGCTACAGTGCATAGG
The DNA here is from genome assembly GCF_049115385.1 of Moschus berezovskii. Lineage (NCBI taxonomy): Eukaryota > Metazoa > Chordata > Mammalia > Artiodactyla > Moschidae > Moschus > Moschus berezovskii. The sequence continues at coordinate 47,071,335 of NC_142474.1, read as the reverse complement.
GTCACAAAAAGTCAGACATGACTGAACAATCAACACATACATCATATGGAGAGGGCTCCACAACAAAGCTGTGGCATTTAGGAAAGGGATGAAGTCAATACATGGTGACCTGAAAGGGAGGGAGCCTAGAAAATAAAAACCTCCTGCTCTACTCTCCAATTTGTTTCAACCGTTCTTCCCATTGACTGAATGCAATGGGATGCCATAAAGCAATGAATCTCATTGATGTGACCCATAAAAGTCAGCCTCCCAGGGCATAGCACACACTGGAGAAAGGTGAAGAGGAGATCTGAAGAGGAAAATAGTAATTACCAGGGAGATATAATATGCATCATTGACATCTACATAATAAAACAACAATGTTGAAAATTACTAATATATCATAAACTCAGATGTATTATAGACCCAGTTTATCCATATTTACCACCTGATGGCCTCATAACAAGTAGCTGACCTCAGAGGTCTCTCGCTCAGGTATTTCGTTCTCTTTCGAGTGTCAAATCTCATTATTTTTCATGGAATTCCTCACTCAATACCACTCACTCAATAAACTAGACAAATATGAGTAGGTAACTCACCATTGTCTAATGCTCTAGCCTATTTGTGAAATGCCTTCAGGCCAATATATTCAGCCACATGAGAATGATTGACTTCATGTTCTACCAAAATCTTTTCCTCAATTTGTTCATTGATTTAGCTTTTTTTAAAGTTCCCCTTGATTAAGGCTTAATATAACCCTTAAATCAACACAGCCACACTGCTGTGGTTTTTGACAAATCGCCTCATCTAAAAGACGCAAGCTCATGCTTCTTATGTATTCGTCTGTTCTTGCCAACTGAACTTGCCAGTTCCTCCTGGTGTATGTCTCTTGGGGAAGAGGAGAGGAGAAATAATAAGGGCACCTTGAAGAAACAATGTAATTATACATAACATACTGTGGGCAAGGCATCTCATGTGGAACTGAGAACAAGAGCCCTCCTTTCTTGTCATTGAAAGAAATATGAAGACTCACTCTAGCATAGGTGTTTATCTTTGCAAAGATTTATTTTTATCACCATTGAATCCTGGAACTTACACACTGCTACATAGTAAAATGACTAGCTGACTTTCCCTCATGAAGACTGAACCCATGACTTGACTTTGCTACCCCTATACTTCAAACAGCTGAGTCAACCCATCATCAACAAGTCACCAGACATGAATTTGTGACATAAGACTTGGAGCTATCATAGCTGGTTGGACACATGAACATGGAATGATTTTTCTTAACATCAACAGACAAATAACTGATGAGGGGGAAGAGGAAGAAATCAAGAATAAGGAGGAAGAGGGAGAAGAATGAGAAGAAGGAGTGAGGAGGGAGGAGAAAGAGGGAGAAGAATAGAAATTACTCTGATTGTTACAATCTGGAATGTGTTCAAAAGTCTAAGGTCACATAACTAGATTCCATTATCTTTTATCAGCTCTAGGTTTCACATAATGTATTATGACTTAGTCTGAGTTGATGCATTTTGAGCCAAGATCAGCCTTACTTCTGTCATCCTCAAACTGAAACATTGGCATTTAAGTCGGATTCAGACCCCAGCAATGTCTACTTGGTTATTCTGAAGAAAATGTCCAAAAGGACACCCACTCTAATTCTTGAGGCCTCTATGAGGAGAATGATTCATTCTTCCACACAGAAATTAAATTATTGAAATGCTCTTTCCCAACACTTTAGAACAATATACCACAGATATATGGAAGATATTAATTTTAAAACTCACCCTTTAAATTAAAAAGTCTGAAGTCAATCATATAGATTTTTAATCATTTAAATTGACTTGTGAAATACACTTTTCAATTAAAATGTCTATAGATGCTGGACTTTGCTTGGTATATGGTCTGGATTGCTGTTCAACAAATATTATTTCCCTTTACTCTCCCACTGTAAGCCAAGTTAGGCTTGGCAATGTGACTTGCTTTGACAAATGGAATACTAGTGGGCATGATGCAATGGCAGCCATAAGTGTGTTCCATGGCTTGGCTTGGATTTTGAGCTCCATTGATAAGTCCTAAGAACAGCATGCCTCAGGTAACCACTGCCACTTCAAATTTGGCTTCAGAAAAAAGTAAACATGGAGAAGATCTAAACCAAACTCATGGATTAGAGACAAACTGAGACAACATGCAGCTTAAAGTAAAGCCACTCAGCCAGCCTAGATCAGGCAAACCCGAGACAACTGTAACATGAGAATAAAATACTTGCTCTAAGCCATTGAGTTTAGGGTGATTTGTTACACAGCACTGCAATGGCAATAGTGGACTGCTACACTTTGTATGACTATATTGCCATGCTTCATGTACCATAGCATAGCCTCATGAAACCAGTAGACCTTAAGAGATATGACAGGCACGAGAGAAATGAGTGCTTGGTAGAAAATATTTTTATTGAAAATTAGCCCTAAACAGAATCTTAGACACAATTAGTCTAAGCAAATACTACCCCCAACTTACATCAAAGCTTAGAGGATGAAGCCACTTACCCCAGGTCCCATGGCTAAAATAAGAGAGAGCATGAAACAAAGGAGTTTTTACTTCCAGCTCGTGATCCTCCACGTGAACCAGGTCAGGGATATAAAACACAGGAGTCATTAGGCTGGGTGAACATTCCTGCAACTTGGGCAACTCAGGCCCTATTACATTTGGTGGTGGGAGGCTAATTGTGACCGAATCACCAAATCTTTATTCTACAAGAAGCCACATTTTGGACTTTCTTATTGGAAATGATTCATTTCCAAAAGATGGTGACTATTTTTTTTAACATTGTAATCCATATAAAAAAACAATACTTGTGAACCTGGTGCCACTAGCATAAGTTAATACATCATAGAGTGTGTTATTAAACATTAAGAATACTATGATTAGGCCCTATATGAATTGTAATCTCCTGATTGTAGAATTTTTGGAAAAGAAAATAATTCTATAAAAGCCCTTGAGTATTGTCTTAAGTAGCTAGTTCCAGAAGTATGTTTCTAAGGTGTAGGTTTTGGTTTACTCTCTTTAGTGTCATAAGAAGATAAAACAGATATTGTATGATGAAGTTTCTTAAAAATAGATTAGGCCGTGTTTCCAAAACCATGAAATTATAGAATATTTTCAGAAGAAATAGGAGAGCACAGCCATAAATTTATAGCTATTCCTCCAGCATTTAAATTACATGATATATCAATTTCTCTGCTTGGGTGAGGTCATCCAATCCAATACTAAAGAGCGTATAATTACTGAAAGAATTTAGGTCTAAGTAAGGACTTTCCTAGAATTAGATGCTTCTTGCAATGGCAGAATTAGCCTTTAAAAACTAGTATACACATTTTAATGTTTGAACTTTTATTTTACACATAAAATTGTTATCTTTTCAAATTCCAGTTTATATTTTCTAACAAGCCATGTGCTTTGTTCTCTCTGAATTATTTTTCTATGTGAGGGGTAGTTTGAAGAGCTCAAAAAATCTTCCTGTTTTGATAATTTCCATAATCATTCCAAAAAAATGAATTGAAGATTTGCTGTATTTTTTAAAAGACCATGTAACAGAAAAGGAAACAACACAAGGTAGAGAATTCATGAATAGGTAATCACTTTCTACAGACAATAAGCAATGTTCCAATAAGCCCTGAGAAATAACTAATTAATTTTCCAAGTGAGCAAACATTATTTTGTAGTCCTGTAGACCTAAAGAGGAATCTAAAGATAATGAATAGCAATGTGTTCCTAATTTTCAAAAGAAGATGAAAAAGGCCCTTGGTCCTCATTGTTTAGCTTCTTCAAATCCTAGCAAAATAATAGAACCTAAATTAGCACAAAAAAATAAATTTTTACTGCCCTGAAAAATAAGGAAGCAATGAGTAGCTTCTGTTTATGAAGAGTCGATTAGTCTGAATAAATTTGATGGCTTGTTGATGAAGTTATAAAATGAATACAACCCATTCTAGATTTAATGCCTTACTGATAATAAAACTCTCACTAAAGCCCCATGAGTCCTCCCCACTGTATTAATTTAAGACAGCTTAGATACAAAAGTCAGCTGAGACTTCACAGCTCAAGAAAAAAACAGAGCTAGGTCATTTAAGGAAAAGGTTTAAACTGGGAGATGGGACCATCCAAGTCCCAATGATTTAAAAGGAGTGAGGATGTGGGAGGAAGGCTCCAAAGGGAGGGGATATATGTGTACATATGACTGATACATGTTGTTATACAGCAGAAACTAACACAACATTGTTCAGCAATTATACTCCATTTAAAAATGAATTAAAAAATGAAAAATAAAAGGAGTGGATGCATGCCAAATAGCTAATTAAAATTTTTCAAGCACCTGAATTTTAAGTTAGAGCAAATATGAGAATGTAAATAAATACCGCAGGGAAATGAAATGAGATCTTAGAAAATAAGAATTATCTGGAGAATATTTTTTAAAAGCTTGATCAATATTGAGTTCAAAATTTGGCAGAAATCTATAAGGTGACAATAGCACTTCAGAAAGCCTAAATATGGACTTGGGGAGAGGGGGAGGACAGTGTCATTAGGAAGAATCCACCTGAAGAGGTTGGTAACACACTGTGATCGTAGAGCACTGTGGCACACTGTGAAGTTATATTATTACTGCTCTTAAGGGCTTCCCTGGTGGTTCTGTGGTAAAGAATCCACCTGCCAATGCAGGAGACACAGGTTTGATCTCTGAGTCGGGAAGATCTCCTGGAAGAGTAAATAGCAACCCACTCCAGTATGTTTGTCTGGAAAATTCTAGGGACAGAAGAGCCCGGCAGGCTACACTCCATGGGGTCACAAAGAGTCGGACATAACTGAGCATGCAGGCACCACTCTTAAAGAGCTCAGAGTGAAGTCAACAGAAATGAAAAAGCCCAACCTGATTTCTAACAAAGAGGTATTTTAAATTGTACCTTTTGTTTAAGCATCTGCCTGCAATGCAGGAGACCCGGGTTCGACCCCTGGGTTGGGAAGATCTCCTGGAGAAGGAAATGGCAACCCACTCTAGTACTCTTGCCTGGAGAATCCCACGGACGGAGGAGCCTGGTAGGCTAGCGTCCATGGGGTCGCAAAGAGTCGGACACGACTGAGCAACTTCACTTCACTTTCTGTTTTTTATACCTTACTCCCCTTGACCTCACCCAATTTGATCACCCATCCATTCAGTTGAAGAGACATGAACAGAATTATCTTTCTGCTAATGGTCCAAAGACTATTCAAAGATCCAGCATCCTCTCCTAGGACTGCTTCTACCTTTTCCTCTCCTCCACGATGATGGGTTTTCCTTCATCTGACACTCCCTGGGGCCAAAATTCTCCCCAGAGATACATCTGAATGAGAGGATCCCAATCACATCTTGGGTGGTTCAGACACTTTTAATCACACATAGGGCTGTTGACTTACAGTTATGAAGCCATGAAATGAAATATTCTGGTCTTTTCAGGACAATTTTTTCAGAGAGACTCGAGGGGGTATGTGTCCCATCTGAACCAGAACCAAATGCCCATGTTTTCTCTAAATATACAACAGTATCTTTAATAGTAAGAATCTCAGAACTGATGGTTTTCATTTCTGATACTAAGTGTCAGACCTAACATTCCAGGTTCCTATGCAATATTGCTCTTTACAGCACCGGACCTTGCTTCTATCATCGGTCACATCCACAACTGGGTATTGGTTTTGCTTTTGCTCCATCCCTTTATTTCTTCTAGAGTTACTTCTCCACTGATCTCCAGTAACATACTGGGCACCTACCGACCTGGGGAATTCCTCATTCAGTAGCCTATCATTTTGCCCTTTGATACTGTTCATGGGGTTCTCAAGGCAAGTATACTGAAGTGGTTTGTCATTCCCTTCTCCAGTGGACCACATTCGGCTGTGGTCCATGTGATCAGATCAACTAGTTTCCTGTGATTATGATTTCAGTGTGCCTACCCTCTGATGCCCCCTCGCAATACCTACTGTCTTATTTGGGTTTCTCTTACCTTGGTCGTGGAAAATCTCTTCACAGCCACTCCAGCAAAGTGCAGCAGCTGTACCTTACCTTGGATGAGGGGTATCTCCTCAAGGCCGCCCCTCCTGACCTTGAACGTGGAGTAGCTCCTCTCGGCCCTCCTGCACCCACGCAGCCACCGCCTATTGGACGTGGACACTGCAATTTGGCCACCTCATGCGACAAGTTGACTCACTGGAAAAGACTCTGATGCTGGGAAAGGTTGGGGGCGGGAGGAGAAGGGGATGACGGAGAATGAGATGGCTGGATGGCATCACAGACTCTGTGGACATGAGTTTGAGTGAACTCCAGGAGTTGGTGATGGACAGGGAGGCCTGGCGTGCTGTGATTCATGGGGTCGCAAAGAGTCGGACACGACTGAGCGACTGAACTGAACTGAAGTGTCAGACAGATCAGTTCATTCGTGCATGTGCACTCAGTCATGTCCAACTCTTTGTGACCCCCCAGGCTGTAGCCCACCAGGCTCCTCTATCCATGGAAATTTTCCAGGCAAGAATACTGGAGTAGGTTGCCATTTCCTACTCCAGGGGTCTTCCTAACCCAGGGATCAAACTCGTGTCTCTTGCATCTCCTGCTTTGGCAGGTTGATTCTTTATGACTGAGCCCCATGGGAAGCCTTGGGATCATTTACTCTTTCCTCAAATTTGCAAAATTAGTAAACATAAGACTCTGAGAGAGGTTGTGCTTGTGCTTAGTTGCTCAGTCATGTCTTACTCTTTCTGGCCCCATGGACTATGCCCGCCAGGCTCTTCTGTCCATGGGATTTTCCAGGCAAGAATACTGGAGTGGGTTGCCATGCCCTCCTCCAGGGGTCTTCCCAATCCAGAGATCAAACCTAGGTCTCCCACATTGCAGGCAGATTCCTTACTGTCTGAGCCACCAGGGAAGCCCATGAATACTGGAGTGGGTAGCCTATCCCTTCTTCAGGGGATCTTCCCAACTCAGGAATCGAACCAGGGTCTCCTGTATTGCAGGCAGATTCTTTACCAGCTGCTTTCCCAGGGAAGCCCCTTGAGAGAAGTTATCTAACAATAAATAGGTCTATTGGCCACCGCAATGTTACTGAAAAGGCATGATTGTCTTCAACATTCCTCAAGCTATTGATGATGTTTTCTATGTCAAAGTCTGTACTTGGGCATCTCTTTGAAATTGCTTTCAAATCTGGAAGGTGTCTAATTCAATCATCTCCTTTTACTGATAAGGAGACAAAGACTTTGAGAGATGGAATGGTTTGGCCCCAGTGGCATAGCCAGTGACAGCAGAAGCTGCAATAGTGTTCCTGTCAACTGGATTCCACTTCAGTCCTTGAAACAATCCGCTGCCATCTTCTGTTCACCTTTTACAACAAAGTTACTATTGTTAATCAAAAGGAAAAAAAAAGAGCTAGAAATAGTTATATAAAACACATCATGCACATGGATGTGTATTTGTATTTCAAATAATATCAGTGCATTTCCTCCACTTGCTTACTACATCGTTGTACATTAGAAATTTAGTACTTGCACCACAAAAATTTCTATTTTCATTTGCTATGCTGTTCTGACAATATTACGATGAGCTGCATTCTATATAAACCACTAAAAATGGCTTATTCTAATCATCCACCCAGGCTTTATTTAGCTTGTATCCAATTTTACATGGTTTTAATTATTTAAAATGCAGATACATAAGATTCAACACTGACTAGCATTTCATTTTTAGAATTTATTTAGGAAATGAAGTATTGCTCTGTAGTTTCAGAAAAAAATTAATAAATATCTCTGAATAGATGGTAATTTCATGCTCATTTTCAGAAAGAGTTAGCTACATTAGCAGCATTATTTCCCAATACCCATAATCTTCTAAATTGACTTATTTAATGCTCTTCAGATCTATTTTTCTAAAGACTTAGATTTTTATCTCTGTTGCTGCTTTTGAAATGCTCTCCATGATTGTGAATCCATCTAATGTAATTTTCACATTTGGTGCCATTTTTCTCAAATGATAATACAGGGCAGGAAGAACCACTTAGAATTTCTTCTTCCCAGTCTCATGTGAAAGTGAAAGTGTTTAGTCCCTCCATCCTGTCTGACTTTTTTTGACCCCATGGACTGTACCTCTGTCCATGGAATTATCCAAGCAAGAATACTGGAGTGGGTTGCCATTCCTTTCTCTGGGGAGTTTCCCGACCCTGAGATCGAACCCAGGTCTCCCACATTATGGTCTCATACTTTGATTCAAAATAGGGTAAAATATAAGGAAGTGAGAGAAAGGAAGAGTTGACGGTCTCTAGATAATAAAACCTTGTGTTAAAATCAAACAGATGGACTATCAGTGATAAGGGATGGAGTAAGATAGGGTGTTTTTGTTTTTGTTTTTTTAATCTTAGCAGAAATGAACCTCTGAGCAGTAAAGAACTCAGGAAACGAGAGTAGCTCTGTTCCCTTTTATTGACACTTTCCCAGAAACTTTGTCTCTACTCTGGTCCTGTGTCTTAGCACCTTCTCAGCACCTTACTTAGTTTTTCTTAAAGGAATTCAAGTAGTACTTCTTAAAGGAATTCAAGCAGTAGTAGTAGTGACAATAATAATAACTGTATACAGATTTCTTGTGCTCTTATCAAAAGCTTCAGTAACACCTATACTTTTATTTGGTAATGCCTGAACAGGCTTTCGGAGAGCCAGCTTCTTCAGCAATGGGATCTACTTCAAAGACAGTGTGTCCCATGAAACTGTGTATTCATTTCTACCATTAGTGGTTTTCTTATGTAGATTCCAACTTCATGCTAAAAGGAAAAGGAGGAAGTCTGAAATACACACACACACATATATGTAATGTGTGATTATTATAACCTCTGTCTCTCTCATTCTCTCTCTCTCCTTCCCACCTCCCCTGCTCTGGATGTATTGCACATAGTTAAGTGTCTGGGCGTGGGGCGGGGAGGGGAAACCCTCTTACCTCTTATTCAAGTAAGGCAGGATTTTGAACTTTGGAGCTACACAGTTGAGATCAGTGTACACACTCTGTAACTCAATACTGTTTGAGTTGCTTTAAAACAATCGCACTCATTTTATTGCAGACATTGTCTCCCTGCTTTCCCTCACTACGGCAGAAAGAAGCCAGTAGTAAGCAGTTCCTAGGACGTGAGTGCACATTGCTTAACTAGATAACTTAGTTGACCCTTGGCCACTTGGCCTGAATTTGCCCCAGTCGAGGATACACAGACAGTGCCATCCCAGTGCCTGGATCTGTGGCTGTGCCTTCCCCAAGACGCACCCTCCCTGTCCTTGCGCCATGTCCCCAAGCCTGAGAAGGCACCTCCAGGCGTCAGACCCAGCCGAGGCGTCTTGAAGGCGGTCTTCGCGGAGCAGCCCAGACTTCTGGAGGAGTCTCATCTGATCCCACTTGCTGGTGGGGGCGAGCCTGGTCTCCTGCCAGGCTGCCCAGCTGTTTCGTTCCAGATCCGCCTGGAGCCTACAAAAAAAATTAAAAAATAGCTCGCTCCTGCACTCTCGCCCCCGAGAATCACCCCAAGAAGGCTACGTTCCCCTGCTCCCCTACTCCTTGCCTGTAAGGGAAGCTAAGCCTGCCCTGAGATTTGCCCAAAGTGGCGGGAGGAGAGTTAACGTTCGCTTTGTTATTGAGAGAAGGGGAAGCTGGTAGGATTTCAGTGTGTGTGTGAGAGAGAGAGAGAGGGAGGGAGGGAGGGAAAGAGACTGACAGAGTTGTTTTGCAGCAGAAAATAAACAGGGAAGCAGAGAAGGGAGAGGCCGGTGCCCCAGCTGTCCTCGGGGCCTCGGGAGCAGCGCACACCGTAATTCCCTTTGCAGAACCCCACAGATTTCCACCAACAATGACATCACTCCGGCGCCGCCGACAGGATTACAGCTGGGGGGATTTTCCCGGGAACGCGCTGCCCGGGCGGCGATGGGGGCGCTCTCCAGGGTGCTGAAAGGGGCGGGGGCGCGGGCTCGCCTCGCGGCGCCCCCAGCGGGCGGAGGCGGACGGGCCGGGCCGGGGGCGGGCAGGGGCGGACCCGGGGCGGCCCGGGGCGAGGCCCGCCGCCTCTGCAGCCCTCATTGGCTGCCGGCGGGCGCACGTCACTCAGGCTGGTGCTTTCCTCCCGCCCCGATGGAACTGGAGCCGAGGAGGAGCTGAAAATGCAGATTTAGCATCAAGCACAGAAACACTCGCTCTTTCTCTGAGATACACACAGCTCTGCACGTTAGCACCTCTGCGAGCGAGCCGGGCTACCCGACCACACGGCTTCCCCGCCGGCCAGAGGCTGGAGAACACACACTGATTTGCTGCTTTCCAAACCCCTAATCAGTGTTTTCCTTTACACAAAGATTTTTCAAAAAACAAACACCAACAACAAAAACTACATTTTTTTTTTTTTTAATTTGGACCTTCCTTGTGGGACCCTGCTCCGCCATCCTGCGCGCCTCCTGACACCACTTTTCACTCCCAAAGAAAGATGAGAGGTGGTTGTATCTCCCAAGGGAAGGCGGCCGCGGGGCTTCTCTTCTGTGTCATGGTTTTTGCATCTGCCGAGAGACCGGTCTTCACGAATCATTTTCTTGTGGAGTTGCACAGAGGGGGAGAGGAAGAAGCTCGCCAAGTTGCAGCAGAGCACGGTTTTGGAGTCCGAAAGGTAAGCCTCTCCCTTGCATTTCGCATGTTTGTTTCTAAACGGTGGCAGCCCTGCGCAATCTCATTGCAGATTCGCAAGTTTTCTTTCTTGTGCGATGCAGATATTCTGCCATCGGCTCTTCACACGACATCGCCTCCGGTGATCTTTCACGGGTTATGTAATTAAAATGCCCTTCAAATTCTACTCGGAAGGTCATGAAAACAATTGATCGCCCTTTGACTTGGTGGAGAAAACAGGATAACACCTTTCAAACGATGCGGTGCGCCCGGGCTGCTATCCGAGCGATCAAGTTCTCAAGGCTGTCTGAGGGTGAGGCAAGAAGTGCCGGCCGTCTGGGCTTGGGTGGTAGACCCGTCGGGGATGTGCCCCCCACCCCCATCTCCCGGAGAAAGGCTAGTTTCCGAGGGACAGGGCTGGAAGCTTGGACATCGCAGTTCATCTGCTTGCTTTTCGAACCCCGCGCCAGGAGGACTTCCCTTGCCTGACTCTGGTCCCGGCTCTTTTCCAGGGAAGACGGCCCCCAGCTCCAGGAGACATGGAAACAGAACTGGTTTTTCTTTTCAAAATCGAGGGCTGAAACTTGCCCACCTAGCCCCTGCCCACCCACCTCGAAGCGCACTCAGTCGGCTCCCTAGTTCTCAACTTGCGGCGGTAGACGCTGGGGAGGTAGATTTTAAGGGGATTTCCCCTCGGAGAAGTTGGGGTGTCTCTCCCTGCATGTGGGCAGCCGGCTTCGCTTTCCCACCAGAAAGCGGGGATCCCCATCCAAGAAGTTGTCAGAGTTCAGCCGTTTCCCAGCTGAGATGCCGCGGGACTGCTTGGGAGACTCCAGGGTCCCCAGTCTGCGAGGGCGAGGGAGCGGAGAACACTGGATGGGGGCCGCGGCTGATCTACTTGCTTCCTGCGAAATGTCCTGCCAGGGATCTGAAGTGTCCTTAGGGGACCTGACGAGGGGTGGGGTGGGGTGAAAGGGCAGAGAGAAACCCGGGCGAGCGGAATCTGGAGGACGGAGGGCTGCGTGCGATCTAGCGACCGGAGAGCTGGCCGGATGGAAAGTCTTTGGGATTCCGGGTCCCAGTCTTCCCTCCTGACCCCAGCAGAGACTCTTGAGTTGAGCGGTGGGCGCTTCGGGTGCTGCTTGTGCGTCGCCAGGGCAGCGCGAGCTGGGGACTCGGTCCCGACTTCCCACGCGTGGCGCCTCCTTCCAGCCGCGGTTCAGGCTCCTTCCACCTGCTGCGGGTTCTCCTGCCTCCGTAGGGCGTTGGCCACCGAGGTTCCGACCCCCAAATGGGTCTGCCAAGGAGTTGGACGGAGGTCCGGGAGGAGACGCCAGGGCTGCCGGAGGCGCGCGGGCGGCTCCTGCGGGGGAACTTGTTGCTTGCGGAGGAAGCGTGGGTGGAGCGGGGAGAGGAGACACTGGCCGAGGAATCCCGCGCCGCTGGGGCCGGGGGTCTGGGGGCTGTTTCCAGGGTGCCGCCAACACAACAAACAAGCATCCCCTCCTTCTTCCCACCCTCATGCCCCCAAACTTGACAAGATCCAGGAACCAGGCGCATAAATATAGTAGTGATTATTACTAGCTGACAGTCACCAGGTTTGGTGGGGGGGGGGGGGGGTTGATGGAGTCTCTATACACACTTTTATTTAATACTCTCAACAGCTCTGGGAAGCTGCTTTTATTATGAAGCCTATGGTTCTGATAAGGAAATTGCCTCAGATAAGGGTCCAGGATGAAAACTGTCAAGAATTTAAACTCAGATATTTGCAAGGCAGGAATAATTGAGACGCAGACGTAGAGAACGGACTTGGAGACACAAGGGAAGAAGCAGAGACGCTCTTTAACCTGTTAGTATATAGTACTCCAAGCTACCTGCTCTGCAGGGCATGCTCGCCTTTAGGGTATGAAAAGAGATGTGGCAGCAAGCTCTTAAAAAAAACCCACCTTTGTAAAAGAGCTGCAGTTGATGGGGAAAATCTAACCCTCTCCCCACCCTCCGCACCCGGGCTACCCAGGTGACTCCATGGTAGAGTCCTGCTTACAATGCAGGAAACACTGGGGACTCGGGTTCTCTCCCTGGGTGGGGAAGATCCCCTGGAGAAGGAAATGGCAACCCACTCCAGTATTTTTGCTTGGGAAATCCCATGGACAGAGGAGTATGACCGGCTACAATCTGTGAGGTTGCAAAAGAGTGGGACTCAACTGAGCGACTAAACACCAACTCACCCCCTACCAGGCCCTTTCCTTGGGGTGGGCAGACATTATTATCCTGTTAACTTCTTTTTGAAACTGTGCCCTTAGCATTTGATCTTAGCAATGTAAGCAAACCCGGGTGTAACTGAGACAGGTCATGGCTTAACATATTAATTTTCTAAGAAAGTTATTTCTTTTTTGTATGGTGGCGAACAGCTCAATAAGGGATTTACAGTTTTGGTGATGGGAATTGAGCAATGAGGTGTAGAAAACAATCTCATAAAAGAATCTGAATCCTCTGCATACAGTTAACTTAGAACCTCGAGGAACTACTTTGGGGCGAAATCAGACACCTCAGCTTCTTTCCCATCCTTTGCATTACAACCTCAAACTTGCAATTCCCATCTAGGAAAGATGGGCTTTTACCTTGCCACATCCTCCTTACTTTTACACGATCTCTCAGAAGTACTCTTATCCAATGATTTTTGCTCTGAGACATGTTTAAGTAAAAGTCAATCTATGGCAAGATACTTCCGATGAATTGTTGCATGAAACTACACTTGTTGAGAATAAACGTTCTATTTCTTCTTTGGATCCATGCCCATTCATCTTCCTAGACTGAGTCCCCAAGTTTCCCTGATGCTATGAGCTTTCCTGTCACCAAATTCCTGTGGGACGAAAAAGCAAAGACTACGTGACTTGAGATGTAACATTTCATTACTTGTTCTCTAGTCAGTTCATGAAACTTTTTGTGACCCTATGGACTATAGCCCCCAGGCTTCTGTGTCTGTGGAATTTTCCAGGCAAGAACACTGGAGTGGTTCGCCATGTTCTCCTCCAAGGGATTTTCCTGGCCCAGGGATTGAACCCACAGTCTCTTACATCTCCTACATTGGCAGTTGGGTTTTTTTTTGCTGGTAGTGCCATTACATGTAATAAACATGGTCATACATGTAAGTAAACATGGGTGTAAGTAGTGTCTTCCCACTTAAAAGGTAAATATTCAGGGATGGAATCTTCTGTATTTCTGGTTTCCTTACCAATGCCAGCTATTATTGGATTTGCCAGCCTGTAAGGAAACTTCTTTCCTTACTCCTCTGGGTTTCCCAAACACTGTTCAGTCTTATTTTCATCATGCTGTACTGTACTTTGGTCAACATTTCTTATCTATTTTTCATTTTAAACCCTCAACACTTCCTTTTCCTTCCTCTCCCTATTACCCCATCCTTCTAAATGCTCCGTGTAAGACAGCAGAGATATTCAGCAGTTATTCATCTGAAGGACGGGGGAGGGCCTGCCATTTTACTAAGTTATTTCATCTCACACATCAGTGAGATAGAAATTATTGGCATCAGCTCTAATTCTCAGATGAAAATCTTCAAAGCTCCAAGAGGTTAAAAGTAACTGCTTATATCTGATAGTTAAAAAGCAACCCTCAGATTTAAAGCCAAATGGAAAATAATTTATGCTGCCTCCAGGAAGTTTTCCCTGACTGTCAAATACTTTGCCTTTTGGTCACCCTTTTAGAATTCAGTTTTTTTTTTTTTCTTTTTTCTATATTTAACACTTATTCTGAAACTCCAATACTTTGGCCACCTCATGCGATGAGTTGACTCACTGGAAAAGACTCTGATGCTGGGAAGGATTGGGGGCGGGAGGAGACGGGGACGACAGAGAATGAGATGGCTGGATGGCATCACCGACTCAATGGACATGAGTTTGAGTGAACTCCGGGAGTTGGTGATGGACAGGGAGGCCTGGCCTGCTGGGATTCATGGGCTCGCAAAGAGTCAGACACGACTGAGCGACTGAACTGAACTGAACTGAACACTTATTTGGTATTATATGAGTGTATGTCATTAGTGTGCTTGAGTATGTACTTCTTCAGGTAGGTTGTAAATCTTCCAAAAGACAATAAACTGTCTTTTTATAGTGTCTATATTGAGCACAGTGGCCTATGTGTAAGACCCTCATTGTATATTTGTCTATTATTTTGCCTAACTCCACAAGACCATGAGCAAATATTTCCTCTTGAAAATGGAATAAAAGTACCTATAACTTTAGCCTCAGGAAGGTGTGTTGAAACTAAAGTTTTCTATTTTATCATAATGTGGCCCAGATCTGTGAGAGAGATGTATATGTCCAGGAGAATGTGTAAGTTTACAACAATGACAAAGACATTATTCTAAAGATTGCTTTAAAATTTTCAATAAGCTGCCAATTTTAATTCCTTTGAAAAATAAGATGAAAATTATTTATCAAAGTAATGTGTTGAGGGTTGGCCAAAAAGCATGTGAGAATTAAAGTAGAAATCCAAACAGCTGACAATTAAGTTTTTTTCTTTTACTATAATGTTTTATTTTTTGCTCATGAAGGACTGAGGCTAGGATGATTATACAAGTAAAATCATGTGACCACTTTCATATGTATAATTGTTAAAAATTTTTTAGTCTAGTAGTAATTATACTATTAGGTAATGAAATAGTAAATTTCTGGTCATTTCAATTTTATTGAAGTACAATTTAGGAAAGATTTCTTTCCCAGATTCTGGAAAAGATTAAAGGCAGGAGGAGAAGGGGACGACAGAGGATGACATGGTTGGATGGCATCCCTGACTCGATGGACATAAGTCTGAGCAAACTCCAGGAGTTGGTGATGGACAGGGAAGCCTGGCATGCTGCAGTCCATGGGGTCACAAAGAATTGGACACAACTGAGCAACTGAACTGAACTGAACTGAATTTAGGAAAGCACAGCTTGGAAATTTTTCATTAAATGAGCACACATGTGTACCCAGCATCTAAATCAAGAGATAAACTATTATCAGCATTCCAAAAGTCCCCCTTTTGCTCACGTGGATAGTTTTTAGCTTTAGGCTAAATTGCTTAAAAAATATTGCTTCTGTGAATATTGTAGTATATGTGTGTTGGTGAATACATTTATACCTTTCAGTTGGGAATATTCTTAGGAATATCAGTTTTCCTTTGTTGTATAACAAACCACTACAAATTTAATGACCTAAAACCACACAAATTGGTTATTTCTTCTTTTTCTTGCATAAAGAGTCTGGCACATGTTAGTTGGTTAGTGAGGCTTCTGCTTAAAACCTCACAGACTGAGTTCTGGATATTGACCAGCTGTGTCCACATCTAGAGGCACAACTAAGGGAAAATCCTCTTCCAAGCACATTCAGATTTTAATGAGAGTTCAACTCATTGTAGTTGCAGACCCAGAATGTTTATTTTCTCACTGGCTGTAGGACCAGGACTACTCCCAGCATCTAGAGGTGACCATCATGACCTTGCCACATGGCCTCCTCCATAAGCTTTCACACAGTCTCACTCTTCACATCTCTGCTTTCCAGAAGGGACAGTCCCTGGTTAATGTTAACCTGATTAGGTCAGGCCCACCCAGGAAAATTTCTCTTTTGATTCTTTTGAATCAGACTAAACTGCTTTGGGGACTTAACTACATTTGATAAACCTCTTCACCTCTGCCATGTGATATAATCTAATCACAGAAGGAAAGTTGTCATAGTCACAATCCTGCACTTACTCAAGGGGAGGGGATTATTTGGGGCACAAGGACACAGGGAGCAGAAACACTGGGGGCCCTCCCAGAATTCTACCTACCACAGACAAACTGGTAAACAGTTTTCCAAAGTAGTTGTGCCAGTTTGCATGCCTGCCAGCTGTGTGTGAAGATTCCGATCGCTCTACATCCCCACCAACATTTGATATTTTATTGCTTTTTCCTTTCAGCTGTTTTGACGGGTACGTAGTATGTCTAGTTGTGATTTGTACTCTGTGTTTACCTGATGATCCGTTGAAGCTGAATGCCTCTTCGTATGCTTATTTGTGTTTTGTTGTTTTTTTTTTAATGCAGTATCCGTTCAGGTGTTTTGCCCTTAAAATGTTTTCTTTTGGATTATCTGTCTTAATTTTTGTTTTTGGTTTATTATGGATAGGAATCTTTTGGCAGATATATATTTTGAATATTTATTTTCACCATTTTAATAGTGTCTTAATACCCCAATGATATTGAATCCATAGTGTATAACTTTACTTTCACTTCCAATGCAAGTAATTTTGTCAGTCAAAAGAATTCTCTGACCATATTCCTCTGTTTGAAGGATGGAGGCAGAAACAACAGGAAATAGATTTGATCCTAAGTGTTTCCAAAAGGATTCCTATTTAAGAAACCCTTAAGGGACTACAGGACCTACTCCCACTCTGGCTAAAGGAAAAGAGCCCAGAACCCTACTTCTTCAACATGGCCGCCATGAATTCCTTTTAGACCCCAACTTAATACATTATAACTTAGGTCAAGTCCAAGTTCTTCCCTCACACCTTCACTGATTGTTCTTGAACAAAGCATTTATCTCTTGGGAATTTCCATTGCACATAATTTGTTCCTTTCCTTGGACCAGTCACCAGTCATATCTGTCACAGACATCACCATGCCCAATGCCCCTCTTGTAGTTGAAGGAAACCAAAAACAGTAATGTCAAAAGGAAAAGATGATGTGATTTGGATTAGACAGCACTGGAGACTTGGCTCTATAATGAAATCCCTCAGAGGCTCATTTTATTTGAAATGGCTAATAAAATATGGGGGTTGTGAAAGATCAATAATATAGTACATGTCAGATTCTGGACACAGTGCTGAGTGCATAGAATAAAGGCTTATTATTGGTGGTAGTAATAATAATAAGATGATGACCTAGCCATATTTTTTATTCAAGAAAGCTTTTGTGGGTCGTACCTTCTCAGGAGTGACAATTAATTAAGTGAAGAAGAGACATTCAACCCAATGGCAACCCATCCATGAATCAGCCATGGTCCTTGAGATGGCCTGGCCCAAATAGTTCAGTAATCTGTAATTCATCATAGACCATGGTAATTATCTCCACCAATCATATCGGATTCCTTAGGAAATTTGACTCACTAGTTGCTATAGAATGGAGAATAGACTGTAGTTAGCATGAGAGCGCCGACCCAGGTCTTGGGAGATGCAAATATTTCATCTGAGTTTCTAATAACTTCCAGCTCAACTTCTCAGCCAAAGAACTCTGTAACAGAGACTTAAAGCTAATCATCAAACTAACTTCCTCTTCTACATGAGCTACAGAAAGACCTCATTTCCCAGACTGCCTTACAGGTAGATGTGATCATATGATAATCCCAGACAAGGTATTGTAAACAGAAGTGATGTGCATTTCTTCTACGCTTGATGCATAAAAACTACATGTAGGTTGATTTTCCACACTCTTTTCTGTTCTGAGGCTTGATGTGATCCAGAACCGTAACTTTGGAAGCAAAAGCTAAAGATGGCAGAGTCAAAAGATGAGAGAAGCCCATATCCCTGACTCTTGACTTAGATGACCTTATGTGAATGAAAAATTATTATATTAAGGAACTGAGATTCAGGATTTTATCTTTAGAACAACCAGCATTACTCAAACCAATACATTCTCAATAAATATCCCTTTATTGCTAAAGTGATTCTCCAAGCCTTGCAACCAAATCAAGACAAATTATAGCAACAATAGTATTTTAAAAAGACTTATACGAGACTTCTCAGATTTTCATCTCATAATGTCAACCAACTTTTCAGGTCCTTGTAACTTGTCTTCTCCAAGCATATAAAATCCACTCAACACTTTGTCCCTCCTACTGACAACCAGCGTGTCCTACTCATAGAAGATACTCATTATGTGCTTCTTGACTGATACAGGCACTTGGGTCACAAAACAATGATTTAGTCACCAACTCAGAGAGAAGGTACTTGAAGAACTAGTCTTTAAGAAATTATTCCTATAGTACCCACTTATTTATAGGCAGAAATTTAGGAAATAGAAGGTGTTAACAACCAGCAAATCACTGACTGACAGACTCCAGTGTTTCCCTGAAATTCCCAACTTAGAAATTATCAGTACTAAAATAGATGAATTCTTTGAGCAGAGAAAATAAAGCCTGCAGTTAAAACCTGATAAATATAAAAGAAGGGGGAAATTATACCTCTTTTTCTCAAATGAGTGAATATCTAGAAATCAGTTTCTATTTCAAAAGGTCTTATTAGCTGTAGATCATAATGTTATAGTACATCAGAGAGTGATGCTGATAGTTAAGTTTGCAATAATTATATATTCAAGTGTAACTACTCAAAGAAGTCAAACTTTAAAAATAAAATATGAAACCTGATGCTTAAATGTTTTCCCCCTAATACAGCAGAAACTTTATTTTACATTTGAGCTCAGATTCATCATTTTGATAGAAACCCTGTACAAAATTTCTGGAAGATATTATTTGAGATTCAAATAACCACAGGGCAGTTGAAAGTCAAAAATTTTAGTTTGACTTTTTCTTCTAAAATGTATCTGTTACAGCTAAAGATGATTTGGTGGCTAAAATCCTCTGATGGTCAGGGAATCAAAAATTACATCTGAGTTAACTCTTCTAACCTAAATATAATGATTGGATATTAGTTGATGGCTTCTACATGGCTTTCTACATATAGAAAAAGAAATATACTCTCTTGACAAATTATTTTTGTCCCTAAAGCTATTTAACCATGATTTTTTTGCATATTGTTGTGATATGCTGAGGTCCTCTGATGAGAATAATTGGAAATAAATTCTTAGGTTGCAAATGAAACATTGACACAAACCCTTAATTTTTTGATACAGAATGAAATAAACTTAAGAATGTTACACATGTTAATACTTTCCCCCATTATAAAGTTGATAAGAACATGAAGAAAATTGTAGGATCTTAGAATGGCCCTTCATTTATAACTTTAAATGTGGCATTGACTCCCCTAAACATCCAATTCTTCTAGTTTTTCCTAAAATCTAATTTCATCACAAGTCCTTTTACCAGAACTTCTTCAGTCCTGAGATCTTCATTTTTGTGCATCTCCTGGTTAGCTGGGTTTTATATAAAAGTGAAGGGATGAGCCAGCACATGAAAAAGGAACTCTCCTCTCTTTGATATAACAAAGAAAAGAGTGGGTAGATGAAGTTCAGTTTTTAGGTCACAGAGGAGGATATGGGAAGAATATCCACTTAGGAGTCACAGTTATTTCAAAGATGTAGGAGGCAAGGTCAATGTTTAGAGTGAAGAAAGAAGGGCTGGGATGGGGGCTTCAAAAGAGATAAAGTCTTGTGCTCTGAAAATGGGAATGGGAGAAGATGCTGACAGAGGACCAGCAATGACTTCTGGCCAGTTCCAAGGGTCCAAGCAGGATATAGTATCACCAACTGAGTTATTTTCTTAAATAGCACTCAAATGGGGGGGGATGGAAGTAGGGAGAAAAAGGAATGGGGTTTTTAAAAAATGGAGTATCAAAAAAGTAGAAGAAAAGATTAATTGAGATTAGTAGCGAGAGAGCTGAAAGGAAGAAAGATATGATGAGTAGGGTGTTGAAACTCAAGACTCCCCAAATTGAGCACTTCCAGACAATGATAAGGTCCATGGAGGTGAGTTACCAAAGCCAAGAAGAGATGAAGGTGATCAATGAGCTGAAAGTCAAATGCACAAGCATCCATCCACATGCACCTCAGTTGTGCCATAGCTAAATAGCATCACCAAGGAAGAGTGTTGAGAGAAAATGAAGCGAAGAGGTTCTAGCACAAAATTTCAGGGGACTTTGGACATGGAGGGAGAAAGAGGAGACAGAACTTGGACTGTTAGGGGTATGAAAGGATAAATGAGGGAGTGCAGGACTGTGAACAGAATGGAGTTGAGGATTAGGAAAGGAGGGGTGGGGCAACAGTGGCCACTGGCTTTAGAGATGAGGTCATTATTAAAATTGGAGGAGCCACCTTAGCACATGAAAAGAAAAGTATGTTGGTTTGGGTCCCCAGGAGTAGTCCTTGGGATAAGGATTAAATACAAGTTGTTTATTCAAAGAGTGATTCTAGTAAATATTGGCAGGGGAGTGGGCAATTGAGACAGGGAAGAGAAGGCAGGAATTAATGGTATATCATATAACAAGCAGAGAAGACAATGGCAACCCACTCCAGTACTCTTGCCTAGAAAATCCCATGGACGGAGGAGCCTGGTAGGCTGCAGTCCATGGGGTCGTGAAGAGTCAGACATGACTGAGCAACTTCACTTTCATGCATTGGAGAAGGAAATGGCAACGCACTCCAGTGTTCTTGCCTGGAGAATCCCAGGGATGGCAGAGCCTGGTGGGCTGCCGTCTATGGGGTCACACAGTGTCGGACACGACTGAAGCGACTTAGCAGCAGCAGCATATAACAAGTTGTCACTATGAGTAACTGGGACTCAGTCCCACTAGGAAACTCTGGGAGCTGGTTTAGAATCATGTCTCAGAGTCATACTGCCTGAGTGGGGAGGGAACTGGGGTATTTACACACCAATTGCAATCAGACATTGATTAATGATTGATAGTTTCTCCCGAGTGGCATTGACTCTGCAGCATTTTGACTTGGCAAATGCTCAAACAGAGCATAATTTGGCCGCCAGAGAAAATTCTCAGACAAGTACATCCAGAGGCTTGCATGCACTAAATGCTGAGGCCCAAAGGGATTTGAACAGGAAATTGATAGTGTCTGCTACAGGAAGGAAGCCAAACTGTGAGGCTGCAGTCAGTAAGATGAAGTAGAAGTATCAAGTGTTGACAATTCCTTCATATAATGGTAAAGGGGGGACAAGAAGACAAGTTTTGCTACTCTTCCAGTTTGTCTCACCCTCCACCCACCCCTAAGCACATCCACACATCTGTTCTAAGTCTTTGTCTCTATTCCTGCCTTGGAAATAGGGTCATCTGTACTATTTTTCTAGATTTCATTTGTATGTATTAATACATGATATTTATTTTTCTCTTTCTGACTTTACTCTGTATGTCAGGGTCTATCTAGGTCCATCCCCATCACCACAAATGACAAAATTTCATCCTTTTTTATGGCTGAGTAATATTCTGTTGTATACACGTATCATATCTTCTTTATCCATACATCTGTTGGTGGACATTTCGGGTGCATTGAGAGAACAGCATTGACATATATATACTGCCATGTGTAAAACAGACAGCTAGTGGAAGCTGCTGTGTAGCACAGGGAGATCAGCTTGGTGCTCTGTGATGACCTAGAAGGGTGGGATGGGGTGGGAGGGAGGCTAAAGAAGGAGGGTGTATATGTTCACATATAGCTGATTCACGTTGTTATACAGCAGAAACTAACACAATATTGTAAAGCACTTATACTCCAATAATAAAATTTTTTAAAAACTCAAAGAGGAAAAGTATTATTATGGTGACTTAAACTTATATGCTTTTAATGACTTTTATGATAATGGTTTCTAAACACTTGTCAGACCACTCAGCAATTGGTACCCCACCAAAATATTGTGAGATACCTGCTGGTTATTCTAACTGGTTTATCCAGACTCATTTAAATTTTGACAACCAATAACTGAAGTTATGGAATTACAGCCTGTCAGAGCAGGAAGAGATCTTGGAAAGGCATTAGATTAATCCCAAATTTTACACACCAGGAAAAGGAGATGAAATGTGATGTTTGTGTTCCCAGAAATTTGCAGTGAACATTTGAACCCTTTTGCTTCCTGCTGTGGTTCAAACGATGCATTCACACTAGACAAGAGAGAGAACCAGACTGAACAAGATTTCTTTGAGTGATTGGGCACGTAAACCAACTTGTTGTTTGCCAGTTCATTTCAGGTCCTCCTGGACTGCTTTTCAGTTTTGCTCCTACATTTTTTATGGATTCCAGGTTCCCAAAAAAAACTGCTCATTGATGCAGAGATTAAAACAACAATCTATTGGATTTACACTTGATAAAAGGTAGAAGAAGAATTTTGTATTTCTTTGACTGCCTCCTTAGTGTCTAACACAGTGCTGTACATTTAGCAAGCACTCAATAAATATCAAACTATGTGGTTAGAAAAAATTCAAAAGGCTTCGCAATAGCATTAGATGCTCAGTAAATGACAAACAGATGTGTTATGAGATATTGTAATCAGGAAAATCAAGCATGTTAGGAACAGTTATAAGACTATCCTAATTTGTGCCTGTGTTAAATGACTTAAATTAATTAATTACCATTAATAGCCTAAAATCTTGTGATTTAAGGAGACATTAAGGAGCCAGCAGCAGAAGACAGCAAGGAGATCCACGAATTCTGTTTCCTCGCCCCTAGCTTGTTCTGCACGCCAGTGAGGGCAGGGGTTGGGGGTGGGGGGAGTAATGTCAGTTTCATCAGGACACTATCAGTTATCTTAAAAAATGATGCAGTTCGCATGTAAAAGGGTAGTTGGCATGAAACAGGTGATTCTAGTCAGTTCTTGTTGCCTGTGTTTCTGGGGAGTGTCAGCCAAGAATAGGAGACCAAGTGAGATTTTGCAGAACCCAAGATGTGGGAAGGAGTTTGGGAAACAAGCCACTGTTGATCTCTTGGAGTCCAGGAGCAGTACCATAGGGGAGTGGGATGCAGAATCAGGCCAAGGGAACCTTGGAGAGTTGTGTCTGCAATGAGGCAAGGCGTGAGCCAAATTTGGACCCAGAAGCTGAAGCCTGAACAAGCAATTCTGACCATGAACTTAGAAAGGAGGAAAGGACCAAAAAAAAGTTATGGGAGTTTGAAACTAATGGACAAAGAAAGTAACAGGAGCCACAGTCTTAGCAGGGGCAGCATACAAGCAGAAGAAGGTTTAGTCCATTCAATAAACATGTACCTAGCATACTCAATGGAGAAGGAAATGGCAACCCACTCCAGTGTTCTTGCCTGGAGAATCCCAGGGAAGGGGGAGCCCAGTGGGCTTCCGTCTATGGGGTCACACAGAGTTGGACACGACTGAAGTGACTTAGCAGCAACAGCAGCAGCATACTCAAGTGGAGAAGGCAATGGCAACCCACTCCAGTACTCTTGCCTGGAAAATCCCATAGTCCATGGGGTCGCGAAGAGTCGGACACAATTGAGCGACTTCACTTTCACTTTTCACTTTCATGCATTGGAGAAGGAAATGGCAACCCACTCCATTGTTCTTGCCTGGAGAATCCCAGGGACGGGGGAGCCTGGTGGGCTGCCGTCTATGGGGTTGCACAGAGTCAGACACGACTGATCCGACTTAGCAGCAGCAGCAGCACCAACAGCAGCATACTCAAGCTTAAGTGTGATATCAGACCCCAAGACATGGACTTGGGAACAAGTAAGAAAGGTTTCAGATATAGAGGAGAGATCAAACTCGTGTGTAAACACTTTTTGAATCTTTGGTTTTGTTACATTTACTAAGTCCCATTGGCCAAAGAAAGCCATCTGGTCAGGCTCAAAGTCAGTGTGGGAGGGGACCGTCCAAAGGAACTGATACAGAGAGACATAAGCAAAATGAGGGGGACTTCCTTTGTAGTCCAATGGTTGGGACTTCACTTTCTGATATGGGCAGTGCCAGTTCAATCCCTGATTGGGGGACTGTGATCCCACATGCCTTGTGGTCAAGAGACCAAGGCATAGCACAGAGGCAGTGTCGTAACAAATTCAATAAAGACTTTTAAAAAAATGGTCCACATTAAAAAAAAAAAAAAAATATGAGGACCACTTCTGCAACATTCTCCTACAGGACACTCGGAGAGCTATAGCATCTCTGAGTTATCCCATCCAAGGAGGAGAAAGCCAGAAGATGTAGCCACCAGCCCCCATTCTTCATCAGATTACACCTGAGGGGCAGCAAATCCCTTGTACTTCTGCCCACCCCAAGCAGACCAAGCATTCATCCACAGTCAGAGAACCCCCTCAGCAGAGAGATGCATAAAGACTTTGGCACAGAAAGGCACTGCTACAGTGACCTCCAGGGCAGGGAGAGGGGATACAGTAAGGGCATTAAAACAGTGTCTGCTGCACAAGCAGTCGAGACACAGACATTGAAAAGAGACTTATGGACACGGCTGCAGAGGGGTGGAAGGAGAGGGTCGGATGTATGGAGAGAGTAACATGGAAACATACATACCATATGTAAAGTAGAGAGCCAATGGCGATTTGCTATATGACTCAGGGAACTCAAACCAGGGTTCGGTAACAACCCAGAAGGGTGGGATGGGGAAGGAGGTAGGAGGGGATGTACAGGTAAGAGGGGACATGTGTAAAAGTAAACCTATCCCTGATTCATGTTGATGCTTAGTAGAAACCAACACAATACTGTAAAGCAATTATCTTCCAATTAAAACTAAATAAATTAAAAAGAAAAAAAGTCATCTGCTGCACAGAGGGCATACGTGAAATACAGAAATCCCAGATAAATTGGAGTGTTTGTCATAGGCAACCAGAGTCCTGGCCATGTATTTTGTGACGAATCTATGATATTCGACATGTGAAGCAGAAGGGGAGTCTTCACAAGGCAGGCAAGGTCAAGTTGAGATGATTTGCAGTGAGGCTCAGAATCTCAGCAAGTTAAAGTAAAAGGGGGTTTATAGAGGATGATATAGCAGGTGAAACAAGATGCACTGGAATTGCATAAGGTTTACAATTAGTATCACCTGACTAGATGCTAAGAAAAAGGGGAGATGAAGCCACAGAAGTGGACTGAGGACAGTTCACGAGGGGTCCCCCACACCATGTTAGGCGTTGGAATTTTGTGCCTAAATAGAAGGGGGCATTGAAAGGTTCTTGGAAAGTATAACCAAGTGGCCACATACAGGAAACCCTAGGATAACAAGTTGAGCTGATAGTGAAGTTGGGGGTAGAGGTTGCCTTGTTCCTTTGTCCTAAGAAACCATTCATATCCTGGAAGCAGGTAGCACCATCCCTTTCGACAGATATTGCTATTAGGGAATCAGGTTACCTGTCTTTTATCCCATTGCCACTGGATGATGACATCAGAGATGCTAATAGCCACAGTGAATGGCTCATAGAGGTGACCAGTTCCATCCATGAAGTTTATTCCAGCTAAGAACAAAAAGATTCAATGCATCCCACTTCCTCCCCAATACACAAATACATGAATCTAAAACTAGCCCCCTAACTTACAAATCAAACAGAAAAGTCAGGACAGAAATGTCATCTCAGCACACCAGATAAGCCCTTTATTCCCTGATATTCCAAAGGAACAGTGCCTGTACTAGATTTTCATTTCTGAAATGATACATGGAAATTTTTCCTTAGTCTAGAAAGGAACTGTCTGTGTGAATAAGGCTGAGACTCAGCTACTCTTCACTTGTCTCGTTGTCTGTCATTTTAGATTTTATATAAATCAGTTGTGTAGTTCTTGGGAATAAATCAGAGTTTGAATCCCACTGTGGACTAGTAGCTCAGTCCTACAGAAACAAACAATCATGGACATCCCAAGCTGTTTTGCCTTTTGGTGCTCCTAACTGTAGGCAAGAGAAGCTCTTAGCATGACAGAAGAGAATTGAGTGTTGTCCATGGAGAACAATGCTTAGGATAAGCTTAGAAATGAGCTAGGTGGGTTTAGAACCAGGTGTCCTGAGTGCTAGATCAAGGATTTTCCCCTCTTTACTTTATTTTTCCCTCAGATCGCTGATCCCCTCCTCTTGCAAATAGCTACTTCCAAAGGAACATCCATCCATATAGTTATATTCTATTGACAAGTTTTTATTGAGCCCTGCAGAGACAAAGTGCTTTGAAAGTGCTGTGTTCTACAGACAGCAATGTGACATACTCAGATTTATGTGCAAAGGAAAACATATTATAGTTCTCTAGCTTATAAGACTTCACTTGATCTGATGGCTTCATCCAGCTCTTACAAATACCCATTTTATGTGTTGAAGTGTGGAAATCTCTGTTTAGCAATTGGCTTCTGGTTCTACACACAAAGGGCTTTCTCAAATCAGGTGACCCTTACAATATGCCCTGATAAGTTCGGGCTGAGTAAGATTTTCTGTCACATCTGGTTACTGAAAGACATGACATCCTCACACCACAGGCCTCCTCCTGTTGACAGAGGAGCTGAAGGCACAAATAAACAATTAGGCTCCTCTGCTATTTGAGCAGCATCTGTTCAAAGGAGCTGTCAAGCTTTCCACTCCTCTAGTGAAATCATATTTACTTTATTCATCTAAATAATGTGGCTTATTTGCCTTCAGTATGAAATTGTCTTGGTCTGTTTCTTGTTGATTGATTTTTATGAGATAGCATATCATTTGCTGTGCATCCCTATGCCAGTCTGCTAAGAATGGGATGACTTCTTATTGAATAGTTCCAATTATTATCTCCTTTTATAGTTTGAGAATCATTGGTTTATTCAAAATGCCCAAGTCCTCATTTCCATGCTATTCACTGCCCAAACATGCCCCCTCAAACAAATAAAAGGAAAAGAATGATCAAAAGAAATAAAAATAATAAATAAAAATGGAAAAGAAAGACACATACTCTATATTCCATTTCCAACATGCTGCTCTGTTTGGGTAATTATAGCAATTGAAATCCACTTAAATGTGTGTCTTTCCTGATGGCTCAGATAGTAAAGAAACTGCCTGCAATGTGGGAGACCTGGATTTGATGCCTGGATCAGGAAGATCCCTTGGAGAAGGAAATGACTACCCACTCTAGTATTCTTGCTTGGAGAATTCTGTGGACAGAGGTGCCTGGCAGACTATAGTCCATGGGGTCACAAAGAGTCACATAGGACTGACGACTAACGCTTTCTTTCTTAAAAGGACTATATTATTTTTAAGATGATTTATTTTAATTGGAAGATAATTACTTTACAATATTGTGATTTTTTTTTTTTTTTTGCTATACATCAATATGATTTGGCCATAGGTACAAGTGTCCCCTCCATCATGAACCCCCTCTCACCTACCTCCACTCCCTATCCCTCCAGGTTGTCACAGAGCACCAGCTTTGTGAGCCCTGCTTCACACATCAAACTCGCACTGACTCTCCACTTTACATACAGTAATGTATATGCTTCAATGCTATTCTCTCAAATCATCCCGCCCTCTCCTTCTCTCACTGAGCCCAAAAGTCTATTTTTAAGACTATTTTTTAAAAGTAACTTTAAGGAACTTCCCTGGCAGTCCAGAGGTTAAGACTCTGCACTTCCAATGCAGGAAGTACAGGTTCAGTCCCTGCTTGGGGAGCTAAGATCCTACACGCCACATGGCCAAAAAATCAAAACAAAAAACAGAAGCAATATTGTAACAAATTCAACAAAGACTTTTAAAAAGGTCCACGTCAAAGAATCTTTAAAACAAAAGTATACTGCTCTTTTTTTAAAAAAAGCAATTTGACAGTCATATATATATCATTTGGTGAAATTTTAACTGTTAATGTTTTTGGCATTGCGCTTCGTACCATTTATTAAATAAAAATTAAAAAAACAATTTGAAGTGTACAACAAAACTGAGAGAAAAGTACAGATAGTTCTCATATATGCCTGCCCCTACACACGTAAGCTGTCTACTTTTATCGACATTTCTTCAACATTACTCACCAGAATGGCACCTTTTTTACCAAGGATGAACCTATATTGCCACATCATAAATGCCAGAAATTCAGTTTACCTTAGGGTTCACTCATGGTGCAATTTCTGTAGGTTTGGACCTGAGTATAGGGACATATCTATCATCATAATATCATACAAAATATCTGGACTTCCCCCATATTTTCTGTGCTCTACCTGTTCTTCTCAGCCCCCACCACCTCTGGCAAACACTGAACATTTTTTTTTCCTCTACACAGTTTTGCCTTTTCAAGAATTTCAGACAGTTGGAATCATACAGTATGCAGACTTTTCAGACTGAGTTCCTTTGCTATAGTAGTATGTCTTTTCGTGATTTGATAGGTTGTTTCTTTTTAGCACTGCGTAATAGTCCGTTATCTAGATATTCTACAGTTTATTTACCTATTTACCTACTAAGGACATCTTGGAAGCTTCTAAATATTGACAGTTATGAATAAAGCTGCTCTAGACATCTGTGCACAGGTTTTTGTCTGAACATGAGTTTTCTACTCATTTGGGTAAATACCAAGAAGTGCAATTGCTAGATTATATGGAAATAGTATGTTTAGCTTCTTAAGAAGCTGCCAAACTGCCTTTCAGAGTGGCTGTGCCATTTTGCATCCTCACCAACAATGAATAAGACACCCTGTTGCTCCACCTTCTCACCAGCCTTCGATGCTGTCAGTGTTCCAGATTTGGGTCATTCTAATAGATGTGTAGTGGTACGCCACTGTGGTTTTAGTTGTCAATTCCTTATGACATATGATGTGGAATATCTCTTCATATGCCTGTTTGCCACTTCATTGGCAAGGGATCTGTTATGGCTCTTGATCCATTTACTTTTTAACAATTAAAAGAACATATGTATACTTAAATTTATGTGGCTGCACCAGGTCCTAGCTGAGGCTGCAGGATCTTTGATCTTTCATTGCGGCATACAGGATCCCTCTTGGTCTCTCTCTTTTTTTGTTTTTGCAGGAAAAATAATACTTGTTTTTGGTTTTGATTTTAACAACAGGGAAACCTACTTAATGCACTCCGGTGACCTGAATGGGAAGGGAGTCCAAACGGGAGGGAATATATGGATATGTAAGGAGATCCAACCAGTCCATTCTAAGGGAGATCGATCCTGGGTGTTCATTGGAAGGACTGATGCTAAAGCTGAAACTCCAATACTTTGGCCACCTCATGCGACGAGTTGACTCACTAGAAAAGACTCTGATGCTGGGAAGGGTTGGGGGCGGGAGGAGAAGGGGACGACCGAGAATGAGATGGCTAGATGGCATCACCGACTCTGTGGACATGAGTTTGAGTGAACTCCGGGAGTTGGTGATGGACAGGGAGGCCTGGCGTGCTGTGATTCATGGGGTCGCGGAGAGTCGGACACGACTGAGCGACTGAACTGAACTGACTGATGGCTGATTCATTTTGCTGTACAGTAGAAACTCTTTGTACACAACATTGTAAAGCAACTATCAGTTCAGTTCAGTTCAGTTCAGTCACTCAGTCGTGTCCGACTCTCCGCGACCCCATGAATCACAGCACGCCAGGCCTCCCTGTCCATCACCAACTCCCGGAGTACACTCAAACTCATGTCCACAGAGTCGGTGATGCCATCCAGCCATCTCATTCTCCGTCGTCCCCTTCTCCTCCCGCCCCCAACCTTTCCCAGCATCAGAGTCTTTTCCAGTGAGTCAACTCGTCTCATGAGGTGGCCAAAGTATTGGAGTTTCAGCTTTAGCATCAGTCCCTCCAATGAACATCCAGGATTGATCTCCTTTAGAATGGACTGGTTGGATCTCCTTGCAGTATAAGGGACTCTCAAGAGTCTTCTCCAACACCACAGTTCAAAAGCATCGATTCTTCGGCGATCAGCTTTCTTCACAGTCCAACTCTCACATCCATACATGACCACAGGAAAAACCATTGCCTTGACTAGACGGACCTTGGTCGGCAAAGTAATGTCTCTGCTTTTTAATATACTATCAAGGTTGGTCATAACTTTCCTTCCAAGGAGCAAGCGTCTTTTAATTTCATGGCTGCAATCAGCATCTGCAGTGATTTTGGAGCCCAAAAAAACAAAGTCTGACACTGTTTCCACTGTTTTTCCATCTATTTCCCATGAAGTGATGGGACCAGATGCCATGATCTTTGTTTTCTGAATGTTGAGCTTCAAGCCAACCTTTTCACTCTCCTCTTTCACTTTCATCAAGAGGCTTTTGAGTTCCTCTTCACTTTCTGCCATAAGGGTAGTGTCATCTGCATATCTGAGGTTATTGATATTTCTCCCAGCAATCTTGATTCCAGCTTGTGCTTCTTCCAGCCCAGCGTTCCTCATGATGTACTCTGCATATAAGTTAAATAAGCAAGGTGACAATATACAACCTTGACGCACAAATTAATTGAAAATTTTACACACGTGAACTCTTTTAGTTGTGGCATGCAAACTCTCAGTTGCACCATGTGGGATCCAGTTCCTTGACCAGGGATTGAACCCAGGTCCCCTGCATTGAGGAGTGTGGAGTCTTAGTCATTGGACCACCAGGGAAGTCCCCTTGGACCACTTTTAAATCAAGTTCTTTATTTTCTGATTGTTTAATTTTAAAATTAATTAATTTAAATTAATTTTAAATTCTTCATGTATGTTGGATAGCAATCTTTTATGTATCCTTCGCAAATATTTTCTCCCAGTCTGTCACTTGTGCGCTAAATTCTCTTGATATGGTCTGTCACAGAAATTTTTAATTTTATGAAGTCAGTACCTGAGAGGCCACTCAGTAAGCTTAAATTTTTGATACAGGAAACTGAGCTAAATAATCGGTTTCTGTTTGGAAACACTAAGATTTCAGAGAAGGAAGTGGCAACCCACTCCAGTAATCTTGCCTGGGAAATCCCAGGGACAGAGCAGCCTAGTGGGCTACAGTCCCTGGGGTCGAAAAGGTCGGACACGACTTAGCAAAACAACAGCAATAAGACTTTCGGTGGTTTGTAACACACATTATCATGATGATACATGACTGAAACCCCCATGCCTGAGAGGCTTTCTCCAAGATCAGAGAAGCTTAATGAGGACTCCGGGATCTCCTCAGCCATCAGAGCCACAGACTACCTCCCGGGGTTTGCTGCTGTCTCCAAGGCTCAGCCACTCATCATGCTCTCTGAGTTTTTTTGTTAATCACCCAAGAGCCTAACAAGAGAACAATTAATGTTGGTCCTGGGGAGGTGGAAGACAGAGAAGGAGTCTCATGCCCGAGAGGCAGTGGTCTTTACCTGTATCTCTCCAGACCTACTTTCTGCCCATTTCTTTTCCCAAAACAAGACAGAAAGAAGTGAAAGTATTCAGATAGCTGAGGTGTGTGACCGTAGGTCCAGACTTGAAGGAGGAAGTTTGATTGGGGGATAAGATACAGGTCAGCACAGATGAACCCTGAGAACCTATAAACAAGAGAGTATTCAGGCTGAAGTATGGGTATAACATAGACAGGAATATGCTTTGGTACAGATCCTGACCCACCCCCTGCCCCTCGTCCCCTGTCCCCATAAATTCTCCTCTCTTCCTTTCTGGACATCTGACCCTCCATCCCATCAGCAAATTTCAGTGAGGCCTTTAGCTGACCGTGGCTTAGGGTGTCACCCTTCCCAGAGATAATTGGACTTTCACACAAGTGTTCGATATGAAAAAAAAAATTAAATTTATGATGGAGTTGCGAGGGAAACTTTGGAGGCAAGGAGAAGCCTTATAATGCTAAATCATATCAACCGACCTTGCCTCTCTCCAAAATGTTCTCGGGGTACCCCTTCCTCTCTCCTTCTCTTTTTTCCTTACCTTCTCCTGTCTAATTGTGGCTGTAAAGCTGCAATCTCCCTATTTCTGTCCATCTCTGTTTCTGTAATATTATACGTTTTTGTCAATCGAACATTGTAATTTTCCTGTGTGTTTCTTCATTGGCCTGCAAGTGCCAGTAGGGCAGAGTCTGGGACCATATCCCTGCCCCCCCTTTCAGTTCCCTTTCTCCCTCCTCCTTACTGCAAAGTGAAGTCCCCCACCCATAAGAGAGTGCATACAATCCAGGGAAATTAAGCATGGTCTGAGGAAATGTCAGTAAAATGAAGAACCTAGGCCCCCTTGTGAAATGCAGAATCCCCACCCCCCAAATGGAACTGTTATCAGATGAGCTGGTTTTCAATCCTTGATGTTTTATTTCCCAGATTTTACTCCTTGAACCCCGTACAGGAGCTCCCCTTGCCAATAGAATTATAAAATTCTTTATATGTGGAACGAAGCCCAATATTCCACCAAACTTGACTCTCAAATAAACATGACTAAGCATCATGAAAATCAGCATAAGGGACAAACCTGCCAAAGGAAAAGTGATGGGTCAGGACCAGAGACCTCCCACCACCACCGTGTTTGGGAGTTCTGGACCCATTTGAGGACCTGTGAGAAGCAGTGGTCATTCCTAAAACAGCAAATGCACAGAAGCACAAAATTGGAGGTGGAGACTGTTTTCGCAGACCAGCATCCCAGGGTTGCCTAAGGGGAAGGGACCCTGGTCTAAAGGGAGACAGGTGTGGGCTCCAGGAGGATTTAGCATGCCTTTTTATCTGTTCACGATTGGCAGCCAGTTCCTGCTGTTGAGGAAAGCGAGTGTGTGGGTTCAGAGAGGAGCTTTAGCTCAGAGCCATGGTTATCCATGGAAAAAGGAGTCAAGAGAGACAGAAGAGAGGCAATGAGAAGCGTTGCTGGGATCCACAACATTCCG
The DNA here is from genome assembly GCF_049115385.1 of Moschus berezovskii. Lineage (NCBI taxonomy): Eukaryota > Metazoa > Chordata > Mammalia > Artiodactyla > Moschidae > Moschus > Moschus berezovskii. Next base: position 47,038,273 of record NC_142474.1, on the reverse strand, counting down.
TGGCATAATGAGAATTTCTAAAAACTGCAAGTCTGAGTTAGCAGCGTTATTATACTGTCACCCAGCCTGAACCTTCAAGCTGACAATTTGCTGTGAATTCTTCTTTCACTTCTTTTTTCTCCTTCCTTCTGGGACCATGCATAGTTTGCCTTAAGAGACAAAGGTGATGGTGTAAAAGAAGAAAAGAAGGGTGTGTGTGTGTGTGTGTGTGTTTAAATGAAGATAACATTAGTCCGGAAGATCCCCTGGATGAGGGCATGGCAACCCATTCCAGTATTCTTGCCTGGAGAATCCCCCTGGAAAGAGAGCCTGGGGTTGCAGAGTCAAACACAACTGAAGCGACTAAGCATGAACACAAGAGTTGAGATCTATGAGAAGTTTCTTACTGGGAAGCAAGTGAAGGTTTGAGGACTTAAGATTGCTTTTAATACATCATTTCTTTTTGGAAGATCAGCATTCTACTTAAGAAATGGAGGAATGCACTGAGGTCTCTGTGGACAGCAGGTACCTTACACTATTGAAATGGGCATGGCATCTGTCTTTCCCTGCCTGACATAGGCTCAAACTTGCTCATAATCTCCTCAAACAGTCACTTCTCAGAGGCTTCGGAGGCCTGTGGATTTGGGGTCTACACTCCAAAGACAAGAGGCAAAAAGGACTCAGAAAAATAGCCAATGCCTTCAGATTAATCTTCTGTTTAGTCTGTGGTCAGTCAATTTACCTGTATATTGCCTGAGTTCCCAATATCAGCTCTATGAGACCAAGTATTACTAACTCCATGTCTTCTATAGCCACGACAGTGCTTCTAATCAAAAAATCTGGGGTCATGGGTCCCCAGGACACAGCAGAGCTCACTCACCAGCTTGGCTGTGCTTGAGTCACGCTCATCTTTGTCAGGAAGTCCGGCCTGCAATCTCGTGAATTCATAGTGCTGATTACCAAGGGGATGGGACGTACATAGCAAGAGACTGCAGTGAAAGCTGTGTGGTGGGGAGGGTCTGGAGAAACAGTCCACAGACCGAGGATTTCCTTTAAAAGCTCCCCCTCAACTAGGAAGTCCTGCTCCTCCATGAGCTACAGTGTCTTTTTCTATAAAACGAGGCAGTTAGACCAAGCCAGAGTGCCACTCAACTGCCTTCAGTTATAATCAAGTGGAAGGACTTCAGGATGTGGTAATGGGAAGTGGTGGGACCTCCAGCTTGAACTTTTTAAACATATGACCCTCTTGCTGCTGCTGCTGCTGCTAAGTCGCTTCAGTCGTGTCCGATTCTGTGCGACCCCATAGACGGCAGCCCCCCCAGGCTCCTCTGTCCCTGGGATTCTCCAGGCAAGAATACTGAAGTGGGTTGCCAATGACCCTCTTAAGGCCATCCAAATGTAATTTTAGAAAAATATTTTTACGTTGTAAACACTTTCAATTTAGGGATAATTTTAGACTTAAAATTTTTTGCAAAAATTGCGCACAGGCACACCCATGTTCGCAGCAGCATGATTCATGATAGCCAAGAGGTGGAAGGTGTCCATCAGCTGGTGAATGGATGAACACAACATGGTACACACAAGCAATGGAATATTATTCAGCCAGAAAAAAGGGGGAAGGGAATTCTGACAATGCTTCACACAGATGAACCTTGAAGCTATTCAGCTGAGTGAAATAAGTCAGTCACAAAAGGACAAATATTGTATGATTCCACTTACATGAGATACCTAGAGTAGCGAAATTCTTAGAGACAGAGAGTAGGATGGTGGCAGCCAGGACCTGGGGGAGAAGATATGAGGGGTTATCATTTAATTAACGTAGAGTTCAATGTGCAGGATGGAAAGAGCTCTGGGTATCAATAGTAGTGAGGGTTACACAACAGTGGACAGATACTTAGTGTCACTAAACTCTGCACAGAATACTTTAAAATGAGAAGTTTTATATTATGTGTATTTTACCACAATAAAAATTACTCTTTTTTAAATAGCACAAAGTTCCCATATACCCCTTATCCAGCTTTTCCAAAGTCAACTTGGGACAAAACCATAGGACAATTATCAAAGCTAGGAAAAACATTGCTACAACACTGATAATTAATCTACAGATTTGGTTCACATTACTCCAGTTGTCCCACTAATGTCCTTATTTTTGATTCAGGACCCAATCCAAGACAGGAATTGATTTTGTTGTCCTGTCTCGTCAGTCTCCTCCAATTTCGAAAATTTCTACTGTCCTGATTTGACTTTCATGAACTTGAAGATTTGGAAGGGTAGTAGCCAGCTAAGGATTTGTCTGATGCTTCCTCTGACTGAACACAGATTACCTTTTTTGGCAAGAAAATCATATAAGTGATGTCTCCTTCTCAGTGTATCGTATCAAGAGGCACGTGATTTTGATGTGTTTCATCCGTGCTGAGATTAACTTAGATCACTTGGTTGAGGGGGTCTCTGCCAGATTTCTCCACCATAAAGGTATTATTTCTCTTTGTTTATCATTAGATGTCACCCACTAATTTTAGCATCCTTTGGTGACACTTGCCAGCCACAATTGTTTGTTTTTTTCTTTTAATGGAGTATAATTGCTTTACAATGTTGTGTTAGTTTCTGCTGTACAACAACATGAATCAGCTATAAGTGTACACATATCCCCTCCTTCTCGAGCCTTCTTCCACCCACCCCACCATCCCACACCTCTAGGTCATCACAGAGCAACCGAGCTGAGCTCCCTGTACTATACAGCAGCTTCCCACTAACTACTGTTTTACACATGGTAGTGTATATATGCGGAGAAGGCAATGGCAAGCCACTCCAGTACTCTTGCCTGGAAAATCCCATGGATGGAGGAGCCTGGTAGGCTGCAGTCCATGGGGTCGCTAAGGGTCGGACACGACTGAGCGACTTCACTTTCACTTTTCACTTTCACACATTGGAGAAGGAAATGGCAACCCACTCCAGTGTTCTTGCCTGGAGAATCCCAGGGATGGGGGAGCCTGGTGGCTTCCGTCTATGGGGTCACACAGGGTCGGACACGACTGAAGTGACTTAGCAGCAGCAGCAGTGTATATATATGTCAGAGCTACTCTCTCAATTATTCCCACCCTCCCCTACCACTGACTGTGTCCCCAAGTCCATTCTCCAGGTCTGCGTCTACCATCATAATTATTCATGGTGCTTCCAAATGGTGATATTCAGTTTCCTTTCATTACTTCTACTTTAGTTAATTGGAATTCTACTGTAAGAAAGAGTTCTCCATTTGCCTCTATTCAAATTTAATTTTTTAAAAAATCAGTAAAACAGAGCCAAAACATTGTCTGTCCAAATCTCAATGGTGCTTGATAACCCCAAATTTCCTTTCTTGTTAAAAATTCACAGATTCTTCATGCCCTCCAGAATAAGAAATAAAACTCCCAAGTTTTGACCACCTGACTGTGGTCACAGGCACAAGTCTTCAGAGAGCAAAAGATGAGCACACTGACATTTTTTTCCTTCTCCATCTTCCCTCTTCCTTTTTGATATATCTTAACATTTCCCTGAGTACATCAGCAGGGTTAAGTAGAGAAAACATTCAAGAACCACTGAGCCTGGAAAGATGAACATGAAATATTTATGTTTAATTTGCCCTGAAGAAGGTGGTTTTAATGAACAGAAGCTAAATCACAAATGCTACAGTGTTCTAAAAAATTTTCATTCTCACACCCGACCCCCAGCCACACTTGCTGTGCCCTTGAAGTTCATCCAGTATCTGCTTCCCTGGCCTCAGGTCCCCTCCTCCAGTGCCAGGAACATCCCTTGAGGGCCCTTATCTGGGCTGCTCCAGGCTGGTGTCACCAACTGACAGAGCCAATACTATTGTAGAGCTTCAAATCTGCACAGTCCTCAAAATGGAAGGAATAAAACTTTTTTTCCAGCTACCCATTTGTTCCTGTTTTCCGTTGCTGAGTAACAAACCAACCCCAATCTTATTAGTATAAAGCAACAACTGTGTTTTTAACTTTTTATTTAATAATGGAGTATAGCCAATGATTACCACACAACTGCACTCATCTCACACGGTAGTAAAGTAATGCTCAAAATTCTCCAAGCCAGGCTTTAACAATACATGAACCATGAAATTCCATATGTTCAAGCTGGTTTTAGAAAAGGCAGAGGAACCAGAGATCAAATTGCCAACATTTGCTGGATCATCAGAAAAGCAAGAGAGTTCCAGAGAAACACATATTTCTGCTTTATTGACTATGCCGAAGCCTTTGACTGTGTGGATCACAATAAACTATGGAAAATTCTTAAAGAGATGGGAATACCAGACCACCTGACCTGCCTCTTGAGAAATCTATATGCAGGTCAGGAAGCAACAGTTAGAACTGGACATGGAACAACAGACTGGTTCCAAATAGGAAAAGGAGTACATCAAGGCTGTATACTGTCACCCTGTTTATTTAACTTATATGCAGAGTACATCATGAGAAACACTGGGCTGGATGAAGCACAAGCTGGAATCAAGATTGCCGGGAGAAATATCAATAACCTCAGATATGCAGATAACACCACCCTTATGGCAGAAAGTGAAGAAGAACTGAAGAGCCTCTTGATGAAAGTGAAAGAGGAGAGTGAAAATGTTGGTTTAAAGCTCAACATTCAGAAAACTAAGATCATGGCATCTGGTCCCATACTTCATGGCAAATAGACGGAGAAACAGTGTCAGACTTTATTTTTTGGGGCTCCAAAATCACTGCAGATGGCGACTGCAGCCATGAAATTAAAAGACGCTTAATTCTTGGAAGAGAAGTTATGACCAACCTTGATAGTATATTAAAAAGCAGAGACATTACTTTACCAACAAAGGTCCATCTAGTCAAGGCTATGTTTCTTCCAGTATTCAGGTATGGATGTGAGAGTTGGACTATAAAGAAAGCTGATCACCGAAGAATTGATGCTTTTGAACTGTGGTGTTGGAGAAGACTCTTGAGAGTCCCTTGGACTGCAAGGAGATCCAACCAGTCCATCCTAAAGGAAATCAGTCCTGAATATTCATTGGAAGGACTGATGTTGAAGCTGAAACTCCAACACTTGGCCACCTGATGCCAAGAGCTGACTCATTTGAAAAGACCCGGATGTTGGGAAAGATTGAAGGCAGGAGGAAAAGGGGACGACAGAGGATGAGATGGTTGGATGGCATCACTAACTCAATGGACATGAATTTGAGTAAACTCCCGGAGTTGGTGATGAACAGGGAGGCCTGGTGTGCTGCAGTTCATGGGGTCACAAAGAGTCAGACACAACTGAGCGACTGAACTGAACTGAACTGATAGCCAATGAACAATGTTGTGATAGTTTCAGGTGGACAGCAAAGGGACTCAGCCATACATTTACATGTATCCATTCTTCCTCAAACTTCCCTCCCATCCAGGCTGTCACATAACATTGAGCAGAGTTCCCCATGCTATACAATAGTAGGTCCTTGTTGGTTATCCATTTTAAATATGGCACTGTGTACATGTCCATCCCAAACTCCCTCTCTTTTCCTCCCATCCTTCCCCTCTGGGAGCTTGAGTTTGTTCTCCAAGTCTGTTAATAATAATAATCTGTTAATAAAACAGCAACTACTTTATTATGTTCACAGACTTGGGATCAAAGATTCATACAGGCACAATGCGGGGAGCTGGGGATGGTCCACATTGGATCCATTTTAATGGCTAATGGTCTGCAGTTTCCTTTTCTTGTGACACCTAAGAGAAGAGACTAGAGAAGTTAGTGTGGGGATGAATATAAAGGGAAGTCTCTATGGATGAGAAGAGAAGATGAAAAGATAGACGAAAACTACAGTAGTGGAGGAAAGAATGGGTTTGGGGGAGAAGGGAGGTGAACATATTACATCAGAAAAGTAGGAAGAAGGGGAGGAGAACAGTGACAGGGAATCAGAGGGTCACATGTGGAGTCCCATCCCAGGAGCCCCAGCATGCATCCCGTCTCTGGCATCCCTGTCCAGGGGCACCCCCAGAAGCTAACCTTGTCTGTGTCTGACTCTTCGCAGCTCCCCTTCGCTGAAGGCCTGTACCATTTTTATCACAATGGCCTGGCCAAGGCCAAAAGAAGACGCAGCCTGCAACATCAGCAGCAGCTGGAGAGAGACCCCAGGGTGAGTCTTCCTAGAAACCTGCCTGCTAAGTTCTGCAGCCACAGATGAGCCTGCGGAGGTAGTTTGCAAGGGTGGGGCGGGGGGCAGGACTGTGGAGCAAAGGCAATCAGTGGGCGTGTTGCCATCGTCCACACGGATCCTTTGCACAGTGGTCCTGGGGACTCTGCCCGTCTGTCTTGCACAAAATAATTTTACCCTCAAGAGGCCAAGGGAGGGAAGTAAACAGGGGTGCCACCCCTTTTCTGGCCTTTCCTCCTGCATTGTTGTGTGAGGATTTCAGGTTGCCCGGGGACGTGCTTTGGCCTCCGATGGATGGGAAGACACCAGCAGTTTAATGAGTCGTTTTATGGGAGGTTTCTTCTGGTGAATCCACATGCCCTGAGGAGACTGCCATGCCCCATGTGGTGAATGGGAACATGAGAGGGCCAGCAAGCCATCAGCTTGCAGGAGACAGCTGGCTTCTCCTGTCCACACATGACTGAGTCCACGGCCTCCTCTGCCCGTCTGCCCATCACGGCACTTTCTGATCTATGTCACCCAGGCCCCCTGTCTTCCTGATGCTCAGGACTCCCACTCTGAACTCCAATCTTTACCTTCTCTTGGACTCTAGGTCTCAATTTCTACTCCCTTCCCCTCCCTAGAAATTTAAATCCAATTTTCTTACAACCAAACTCACCACCCTGTCCATAAGCATCCTTCTCCAGTGTTCCCACTTCCTGTTTTCTCAGAATAGAAACTTTGGGCATCATTGAACCCTCCCCTTTCTAACCCCTTCTGCTCGCCCCACACTCATTCAACTGGGAGGTTCTGATTTCTCGTATACAACTCACCAAGAGGGAAAGCCATCATCCAGGCATTTTGCTATCTGTACACTGAAAGCTTCATGCCCTCTTGCCCAGGACATGGGGGACACAGATGTAAAGAGCACAGACGTTTGAATTAGACATTTACATATGAGACTCCTTTTGAGCTGGTGGAATCTAGAATCATTCTGGTGGGGCTTTTCATGGAAACACGTGACTGCGCTGAATGTGGACTTTAATTAGGAATACAGATGAAGCAGACTCCCCCAGTCGATCACCAGCTGACATGCCACAGGCAATTTTCCTGGAACTCCTCAACCCAGGGGATCCCACATTCCCTAGAATGGAAACACTGCTTTAAGAATCCACTTTATCTTTGCTTTTGCAGTAGGTTTAAAGATGTCTGTACTGTCTGCCCAGGCCAAGTGTTCTTAAAGGGTCTGTTGCAAAAGCTGGCACCATTACTTAAGAGAGAAGCTCTTTTCTGTCATCACAGCCTTGACCTTGACTGTACCAGTTCAGTGTCTGGGGATGCCCTTGAGAAGCCCATGGGCAGGGAATCCTGCCTGTCTCACCTGTGTACCCAGAGAAGGTACCAGTGGACCATGACCACCCTGGTACAAGTGACACTGGTTTTCCTTATGCTTCATGCCTGCCCCATGGTCTTACCCTTTATGGTCAATCATTTACATTTATTTATATGATTCTTATAAGTCCCTTGTGTTTCTCCTCTTCCATGATTAAAGACAGTGCCCCGAGATCACTCAGAGAGAAACACATAAAAGAATCTGGGAAGGAAGGAAAGTGATGCTTAGGAGGTTTGGATCGGGAAAGAGAAGCAAGAAACAGTGAAACTAAGAAGCCATCATTTGGTTCAAAGAGACGCCTTGAGCCCATTAGGTTAAGATTGTTTTCTTCTTGCACTTACTTGAAACAATCTTTGAACTGCTGATTCTTGAACTGTACAGAGATGTTTCTGAAAGAGAAGACAATATGATGGATGGGGAATAAAGAAGGAAATCCTGCATTGGTGATTCCAGTCTTGTCTTTCTCCTCAAAGTAGTATCTATCCAAATGGAGCATCCATTCTCCCTCCATTGCCCATTATAAGGGTCCTGGTAGCCACTTGCCTCTGCCTGCTGGGGGTATCCATCTGCCCTGTCCTCAAAGAACAAGAGAAGATAACAGTGAAACTGAAGGTCATAAATCTCCTGCAATTTTTATCTACCTTCTCATACAGGTTAGATGTCAGGGCTGCTGTCATTAATAAAATCATTTAAGGAAAAGAAATAAAGCATAAAATCTCATAACTATTTGCAAAATGAAAAAAAAAAAAGCCTGCTAGTAATGATTGCCTTGTTCCCAAATGTTAGATTAAGGCCTGAGTCTTTTCTGCATGACATTCTTGTGGTCACCTAGTTTTGGCATCAGCTTATACCAAAACATGAGGATGACTACTCTTAAACAAAAAACATTGACAATGGAGAGTACAACAGCCGTATTATAAGGATGCTGTGAGTCCTGTGGGCTTACAGACAACAAAAGACAAATACATTGAGTTAGGACACCTCAGTTTGGGGGTTCCCAAGCACATTCAAACAAGGTGCAGAAAGAGAAGAAACTGGAAGAGTAGACAGGAGAGGGAAAGGACCGGGTAGCTGAAAAGGATGTTTTTGTCTCTTGCACAGATGTTGCAAGTTACTTTTCATGAATCAAGATCTTAAGAGCAAGCTGTTTTAGCAACTATATTCCAATTAAAAAATAAGTAAATAATAATAATAAATGCCAGAGCCACAATATGGGAGAAAGCTTGGGTCCCTGAATTACCACATGGAGGAGAAGCAAGGCACTGGCCTGAATTCCCTACCAGGACTGTTTTAGAAGCAATAATAAATATTCTATGGTTGGAATCATAAAATTTTAATAAATAAATGAAATAAAATTTTATAGTTATTTGAACAATAGAACAAAATATCTATTTCATCGCTTTTCCACACCAAAAACAGTCCCACCAAGAAAAAAAAGCTTGATTTTTAAAAATACTTGGTGATATTTCAGTGCAAAAGGGCACAGGTAAAATAAAAGGGCTTAATGAAAGGGAAAAAAAGACCAAGTTATTTCATCCTTCTCTGAAACATGTTATCTCATAGACCAATCGACTTGAATCATGTTTGCCGCCCCAGCTTCCTTCTTACCCCATCTCTGCAATATTTCCTGGCCACCCTCACTTGCTATTCTCAGGCTTGTTAAGGCAAATACAGAATCTGAGGAACCATGCACGTATTCCCAGGATGGTTTTAGCTTCTACAGGCTCTCAGGGCTCAGTCTACCTAAGTAGATTTTTAGCGAAAGAAACCACCAAGCTCTCCTATCAACCCAAGAAATAAAGAAGACAAAGATAAAGGACCAAATGTTTGGTTTTGTTTTGGCTTCAGATCAGAAATTTCAAGGATGTTTGTCCTCCATTTCATTACTAAATTTTTTGTTAAAGGAAAAGAAGAGAAAGACTAGAAAGGGATGACACGGGCTCTTGTCTACACCAAAACAGTGCTACTTTCAGTATGTTTACATTTGTTCATCAATATAGAGGGAAGTAGCTAAGAAAAATATTCTGATACAGACTGTTTTAAAGGTGCTCCCTTGTCTTTCCATTTCTTTCTACTAGGAGGATTAGCATAATGCTGTGTAACATCATTTAGATGCTAAAAGGCAAAAATTGTGTCTTTATTTCTGGGTATCTTTCTATAGTGCCATTCTGAGTACACAGTAGATGCTCGATAAATGACTGTCAGATGAATAGATGGATGTTAATATTTTTTCTTCAGGGTTTTAATCCATGAAATAATATTGTTCTTCTCATCTTATGTTTTCATTACTATTCTAAAATGGAAACAGAAGTATTTCCATCTTTCCAGGGCCTCCTTTAAATACATTCTTAATTGTGGATGAAAGAAACCACTTCATTTCATCATTTTCAAGTCTTGTCACTGAGAATCCCATGAACAGCCAACTTTTAATTTCCAAAGTCACTCTGTGTTCCTGATCATATTCAAAGTCACAGTGCAACCACTGAAGCAAGAACAATGTGTTTGGAAAGTGTGAATAGCTAAAATAATTTGAAAATGTAATAAACAAACCCAAAGCTAGAATGAAATAAGAAAACCGAAAATTCCTTCTCAGCATCAAGGTCAAGAACAAATAATCCATGTTCAAAGCCTCTGTGACATTGGCCAAACTTTAGCTAAGAGCAGCATCAACAAATCTTCAAGTCAAACCAAACTGTGGTCCACAGTCTACATATCAAACCCCATACATTCAACAAGTACTTGAAAAGCTGCTGGGAGATAGATTTATTTAAAACATTTGTTTCACAGTCCTTCACATCTGCTCATCTGACATAAAGAGCATTGAAACGAAATATGTTCAAAAATTTAAAGACTCAGTTACTCAATAAGAAACCACTAGTCATATGGAAGCCAGATAATTTAACAAAAAAAAAAATAATAACCTGAATGTCGTTTGTTGAGAAAGTTATATTTGATTTAAGAATTTCAAACACTTATTTCCTTTTCTCAGCAATGATACTAGACCATCCAATTATCCCTTGGGGTTCTCTTTAAACCTGTTTCAAATCAGAAACTCCTATCAGTCCACTGAAACCTTTTATTTCCCCTGGTCTCAACGAATATTACATGTTTCCTCTGCATTCTTTACATAGGAACTATTTCTTCCTAGCTTCTTCCTCATCCAAGAGTGTTGACAAGTCTTATGACCATAGGTGTCAGCACATGACCCCATAATGAGTCAGTTTTGTTCTTTAAGGATCTATTCGGAGCATATTTGTGAGTTTTTAGGGCACTCCGAAAACCTACAAAAATCTCGTAGACCATACAACCTGAAAAAAAAGAGAACTTTGTCTATTCTTTAAAACTAACTGGACATGTCTGGTGTGATCTGTTTGTAAAAATCTGAATAATGAGTGAATCAGGCTTTTTTGTTTGTGGGACTTCATAATACCATAATTGATATTGCTTTTTTAATGGATTCATTATGGTAACTGAAACTCAGGTGGTTGACAGAAGCTGGGAATGGCTTGTAAGTGCTTTGGGTCCTTCAGCAATTCAAACAAGCAAAAAAATTCATCTACCTTCTTCCTCCACGAGTTATATGAAATTTTGTCATAATTGCTAAGCTCTTAACTTTCAAGCATTTTCAAATACCTAGCATCAGTCACAGTAATTTGTAATGATAATGACAACCCACTAGTATGTTTCGTGTCTTTCCCTTAGTTAATATAACTATTTGATCACAGCCGTCTCAGTTTCCATGAGAAATTGGTCCCTGGACCTAATTCCAGATGTTCAAGCCCCTTATGTAAGTGGCATCTAGAAGCTGGCCATCCGTATCCATGGGTTCTGCAAGGGCGGATACAGAAGGATGACTGTATTTAGATTAAAAGTTGGAGAAGAGAAGAATAAAACACAATTATCTTCTGGAAAATCTACTTTCAAATAGAAAATGTCATGGAGAAAAATGCCTTCCCTCACTTTTCGTTTTGGTTTTGACCAAGCCTTCCCTTAGTGGGTGTGTTCTGTCCTAATGTCACAGGGATGCCTGAGAACATCCCAGCCTGTGGGGCTGGTGAAAACAGAAAATCCATCACGTTAGTGCCTTTTAAAAAGAATTTATAACCCCCCTCAAAAGAAATAGGTTGATCTATTTGGTTGGTTGATTTTTATACCTTAGAAAAATTGTTTCCATTTTGTACATTTCTTTCTTTAATAGGTTGTTTTTTATCTTCCTACTTGACTCTAAATTGGTGAGGTTTGTGGTGCTGTGATCCTGCTCTAAGAAATGCATAGGAATTCCTTGGTTTCTCTTCTGAATGTCTTCTCGAGGGAAAGAAATAAAGCTGATAGATTTAATCATTTTACTTATTTAGAAACACAGACACAGTGAGTTTATTAAAAATAGTACAGCAAGTACAATAGTATTTTGAATTGCTGTCGTGCTTTTATTCCAGAGGGCCTCATGGCTGCTTCTCTTCATCTTCTGATTTCTTTAGAACATGAGTTGGACTAACAGTTGTTATTCCTTCTTGAAATGAAGGTAACAAAGAGTTGGGTGTGTGCCTGAGTCACATACGAGTTTGAAAGCCAAAAACTGACTCAGGTCCCCAATACTGGCCCCATCTTTTCCACCCTGGATTTAGGTCTCTTGGTCAGCAAGGGAGCAACCTATTTGGAATTGAGATTCTCACAGGGAAAGGACCATCCAGGATGCATGATTATAAGAGCTCTGTGGTCCACGGATGTGATTGTGTCCGACTCTTTGCGACCCTATGGACTCTAGCCCGTGAGGCTCCTCTGTCTATGAGGATTCTCCAGGCAGGAATACTGGAGTGGGTTGCCATGTCTCCTCCAGGGGACCTTCCCAACCCAGGAATCGAGCCCACGTCTCCTGCATTGCAGGCGGATTCTTCACCATCCGAGCCACCAGAGAAGCCCAGGAATACTGGAGTAGGTAGCCTATCCCTCCTCCAGGAATCAAACTGGGGTTTCCTGTATTGCAGGTAAATTCTTTACCAGCTGAGCTACCAGGGAAGCCCGTGGTCCATTGATAAAGTCATGCAAGTAGAGAGTTAACCAGTGGTGAGGTTTGAAATTCCTTTAACTCGTGGGGCCTCGGAGACACAGATTAGCTGGAATTCCCAAGAGACACTCCTGAGTGGGATAACAGGATTCATGGGTGCCTCTGGCATGTCTACTGCAAACAGAGAATAGTAAACTGGGGACATGGGGAACTGAAACAAAGTGAAGTTGATGCCAGAGGAAGACAGAGAAGGGGAGACGAGGCCCAGAGAGCATATTTTTTAATTATTGGTGAAAATCGGATGAGACCCAGCCCCAAACCCACCCCTCAAGGATTGTCTCAATAACACTGGAACCATGTGACCCCTTCAGTGACCTGGACCTTTCTTGCTCTGCTATCAGCTCAATTTTCTATCATGGGAAAAGGAACCACATCGCCCACTTTGAAGAGGCAAATCACTCCTCAAGGAGTGCACAGAAAAATTTAGCATCATTTCTCCCTTATTCCTCAGGTTTTTCCTCCCTGCTCCTATGCAGCTTGTTTCCTCTCCTCGAGAACCCTGAAGTAGCAAACACATACTTTTAGAATGTGGGTCTCAGGTTCGAAAGCAAAGCTCCTTTACAAAAAATGAACCACAAGTGCAAGGGAGCCACTACAGCAACATCCAGTAGGAAGGCATTTGGGCTTATACCTCTCCACATCCAACCAGCCAGCCAGCAACCTTGTGTTCCTAAGTGAGGAGAAAGCACTTTACACAGTCTTTACACAGTCCTTCAAGATCCTGCTCATGACAATTCTGCAGGACCCAGATGGCTGAGGAAGAAGAGCCCAGAGGGGAATCTCTCCAGGGCCTCCTCTCAGTTTAATTTCATAACGGTTGTTAAGATTGGTTCGTGTCTGTTGAAGGCTGCTGTCTTGGTTTCGGTTCCTGCAAAAAGCAAACCCTGGCACAAGGACCTGGAAGAGGGTCACTTATTTAGGAGGTTGATCCTCAGATGCACAAGAGGGAGAGTAAATTGGTGGAGGGAAGTGACAAAAGTAAGCAGAGGGTGAGATTTACAGCAGGTCTGCATTTAGACAGGTGAGCCTCAGACTCACGGGCACACTTCAGAGCTGTCCCACCAGAAAGACAGTTGCCCTTTCTGGTGTCTCTTGTTTCTGAGCTGTCTCTTGTTTCTGAGCTGATCCGAATGTTAAGCCCCTAGCACATCCTGTGCACGAGCCTCAGAATGCGGGAGAAAGTCCCCAAGCAGAGGCAGAAATGGAGGTGCTTCATGGAAGAAGCTGTCGGCAGTGGCTGATGATCTCTCGCTACAAATCCTGCTGTCCAACCCATGCTAAGGATTAGCAGGCATCATCTCATTAATCCTCAGAGATCTCCTGTGCATTAAGTGGCATTGGATCCTGAGTTTATAGGCAAGGAAACAGGGGCTTAGGGAGGCTCGTGACTTACTGACCATCCCGTGGTTTGTAAGGGGTCCCCACACTGCATGGTGTTGCTCTGTCACTGAGTTAGATTTCATAATTTCCCTGGTCCTCCGCACAAAGAGAATTGTAGAATAGGAAGATTCCATAGGAAACATTGATTCAACACTCTGCTTTCAAGCTTTAAAATATCATTGAGATAAAATAAACCTAAGAGGGTGACTTCTCTAGGGTCACACAGTCATGATTGACGGGGAAGAAATAGTAAAACTGATGATGCCTCTCAATGCCAGAGATGATTTAGATAGCAAGCTAAATGAGGATTGATATTGCTTACGAACTTGTGATTCTTTAAGAACTCATTCACACTAATAATTGGATTCCCTCAATCAAAAGTAATGTAATGAGAAAATATGAAGATATATCATCAGCTTATGTGATTTATGTGAATTCAATGAACTGAGTTATAAATGAAAATGTGAAAAAGGAAGGGAAATAACAACAAAGTGGGCACTTCTGCTCAGGAGTCTGCTTAACCCATGTGTGCCCTCCAGGGGCCAGAATAAGCAGAGTCATCTGAGGATGCAGCCAACATCTTTCCCTCCCAGTTCAAAGTGGGAGTGTTTCACCTTTCTGGGTGAGAGCCTTTAGCATTTATGGATAATACTTCTTAAGTCAGAAAGAGAAAAACAAATATTGTATATTAATGCATATATATGGAATCTAGAAAAATAGTACCAATGAACCTATTTGCAGGGCAGGAATAGAGACTCAGACATAGAGAACAGCAGGGGCAGGAGAGGGTGGGACGAACTGAAAGAGTAGCATGGAAATATGTACATTACCATAAAAGAGATAGCTAATGGAAAGTTGCTGCATAACACAGGAAGCTCAATGTGATGCTCTGCGACAACCTAGCGGGTGGGATAGGATAGGAGGTGGGATGGAGGTTCAGGAGGGAGGGAACATATGTATACCTATGGCTGGTTCCTGTTGATGTATGGCAGAAACCAACACAACATTGTAAAGAAATTATCCGCAGTTAAAAATAAATTTAAAAATATAATAACAATAATACTTCTGATGCAAAGTATCTCCTAAGTACAAGCTAGCTTGTTCATCTGCTGTGTGAACAATGAGACAGGATTGGGTTCCTAGGAAATTCTACACGTTTGTGATGCCTTGAGACACAGTATATTGATTTCTAACTTTGCTAAGAAATGTTTGAAGTTCATTTTGACCGTGCATAGTTTACATGTTACCCACTTCAGAACTCTGTCCCTACTGTGTGATTTCTCTACAAAAGAGTAAACCAAGATCAGGTCTTAGCTTGCATTGTGTGGAAACAGACTCTGAGGTGGGGAGCTGAGTGTATAAAAGATGGTTCTGAGAACGGGGTTGCAGTGTCTTCTCACGTGACTCCTTCCTCCTCGGATCAACGACACACATCTGATCCTTCTTGTCTTCACATCCCTTTGCTTCTCTTCTGCTTCAGGCTTCTGGGCCTCTGTTGGACCCGCCCAGATAACCTAGCATAATTCCCCTCTCTACATCTTAGCAGATTCCGTTCCGTCGCTCAGTCGTGTCCGACTCTTTGCGACCCCGTGGACTGTAGCCTACCAGGTTTCTCCGTCCATGGGATTCTCTGGGCAAGAATACTGGAGTGGGTTACCGTTTCCTTCTCCAGGGGATCTTCCTGACCCAGGGATCGAACCTGGGTCTCCCGCATTGGAGGCAGACGCTTTAACCTCTGAGCCACCAGGGAAGCCCAACAGATTAATCACCTTAATTCCATCCACAAAGTCCCTTTTACCATGTGATATATCACACAGTCATGAAAGTGACACCAGGATCTGGAGACCATGGGGGCCAATATTCTGCCCCAAGCCTTGCCTTTCTGGCAATGCTGGCATGCCTCTAGGGTCGCCAACTTTCTCTAGGCAGCCCAGCTTCCCTCACTGCCCTCCTCCCGGGACTGCATTGAGCTCAGAGGGAAAAGTAAATCTGTAGACACTCAACTTTGACCACTCTTGGAGCCCAAAGGATGAGCCTGAGAAACCCATGTGGAGCAGATACTGACTTAGCTTCCCAGCTAGTGACCAAATTCATTTTCTAGACCCCTCATTAAGAGATAGACTCAGCAAGTATAAACCTTCATGGGGTGCACATTTTTGAGAGTGACGACAGCATCTGGAGAAGGAACTATGTGTTGGGGGAGGAAGCAAAAGAGAGCCGCCTTTAGTGGTGTTCTAACCCAACGGCTAAAGCTGAAACTGCAATACTTTGGCCACCTCATGCGACGAGTTGACTCACTGGAAAAGACTCTGATGCTGGGAAGGATTGGGGGCGGGAGGAGAAGGGGACAACCAAGAATGAGATGGCTGGATGGCATCACCGACTCTGTGGACATGAGTTTGAGTGAACTCCGGGAGTTGGTGATGGACAGGGAGGCCTGGCATGCTGTGATTCATGGGGTCGCGGAGAGTTGGACACGACTGAGCGACTGAACTGAACTGAACCCAAGGGAAAGTGAATCTGCCCTGATCTGCTGGCTTCACGATTCAGCAGGGGCCACTTTCTGTGTCTCCTCTGGGCACTGCTGATGTACCTGGCTTCCTGCCACAAAGAGTTGCTGCGAGAGCTATAATTAACTCTTTGTGGGGAACAGGGGAGATGTGTTTACTATGGATTCAGAAAGGCACAGGGAAAGCTGCTAAGGAGTAAGTCAGGCTTTTTCTAGATGTTGTGAGCTTATTTTAAATGATCACTTATGGTGACACTGCCTCACGGCCGAAAGAGAAGGAGGAACACTCTGGAAGACACCATTGTGGTAGACTTCTGGGGAGGCATAACTTTCTTTCTAAGAGGTTCTAATGCAGAGGAAAGCAACACAGAAAGACGAAAGTGCTTTTGTATCATCCTGGTAATTCACAAGATGGTGACTCTCAGACGGCGAGCTGGCAAACTTTTAGGACTTTCCATCAAAATCTTCAATGTTTTTAAGGTGAATTTCCCCTGACCTGCCTTACCTCAATCCTTCCCCTGGCTTCCCTGCGATGCAAAGGAAATATCTTTAAATATTTAAAATGCCTCTTTTATATTGCCTTAAAATGAGTGTTTTGTGTATGTCATTAAACTCACAATATAACCTACTATCTAGTTGCTTGCTAGCAAACCATGTGTTCATTCAGCAAGTATTTACAAAGTTCAACTGCATGGTGAACTTTGCACATGGACTGGACACAACAGGTAACCAAACAGACCAAGTACTCTTCCCATGAAGCTTATGTATCAATACTAGTGGGGGTGAAGGACAGAGATAAAAGCCAGATGAAAAAAGCAATTACATGACTGATGGGGAAAGAGTGATGAGGATAAACAGAGAAAACTGCAAGGAAGAGGGAGTGTCAGGGAAGGGGGTTACTATTTAATAATAATAATAAAAAGCATCCAGGTAAGGTGACATTTGAATATAGACCTGAAGGAGGGAAGGAAGGTCTCCCTGGGGCTATATGGGGAAAGGGCATTATCAGCAGAGGAACCAGCAAAGGTTCCTCCTGTCCAGGGAGGAAGGCCTCATGTCCAAGGCATGTTTGACGTGTTCTGTGAACAACAAGGATGCCAGTAAGATTGGGAAGATGTGTGCCAAGGAGAACAGGAAAAGAAATGAAGTCAGCAAGGAAGCAAGATCACAGAAGACAGTATAGGTCAGGATAAGGACTGAATCGACTGACTGACTGAATGAGATGGGATTGCTCTACTTGGGGGTGAATGATAGACCATGGGTTGGGCAAGGGGCTGCACACTGGAAATTAGGAGATCAGTGCAAGGTGATGTCATCTTTCAGGAATGATGGTGGGAAAAGGATGGCAGCTTAAACCAGGGTAGAAGCTGATCGAGGTGGTGAGAAACAAGTCTGATGTAGGGATGTTTTGTGAAGGTAGAGTCTTCAAATTTGCTGATTCATTTGTTGATGGATTAGATAAGGAATGCGAGAGGAACAGAGAATGCCAGGGTAACTAAGGCACTTGGCCTGAGTTACTCGAGCACGGAGTAGATAGACTTTTATGTAGATGGACAGATGGGAGGAAAAGCACATTGATTGGGAGTGGGTAGGGAATCAAGAGACAAGTTTTAAGCATGTTAATATCTGAGAGTTGCTTTGAGCATCCAAGTAAAATAAGCAAGCACATTTAAAAGTTTAGGATTGAAGTTGGAGTTGGTGACATAATTTGGGAGCCACCCATCTAGTAATTGCATTCAATGCCATGATACAAGTTAAAATTATCTGAGAAATGAGTGCAAATAGAGAAGATAATTTGTGTAGGACTGAGCCCAGGGCACTCTATTAATGAAAGTTAGAAATCTGAAAGATGA
The DNA here is from genome assembly GCF_049115385.1 of Moschus berezovskii. Classification (NCBI taxonomy): domain Eukaryota; kingdom Metazoa; phylum Chordata; class Mammalia; order Artiodactyla; family Moschidae; genus Moschus; species Moschus berezovskii. The sequence continues at coordinate 47,019,961 of NC_142474.1, read as the reverse complement.
CTGGGAGCCAGCAGAGGAAATAGAGAAGTGACAGATATCAGAGAAAAAGGGTCAGAGGTCAAGCAAAGACCTATCTAGTCAATGTGTCCTACTCATTCACTTTTACCAGAGTATCAAGATATAATTATATATGTATATAATTCCCTATAATTATTTCTTACTAGAACCACCTAGAAATACTAATGGAATATGAGTTTCTTCAGTTTTTCCATCTCCAACATATTTTTTCTGAAAGAGTATTGAAATTCATGGTGCACGCATGAGATTATGAAATAAAAATGGTGGCATGAATTTTAACTCAACCAGACACTGCTGAATCTGGGCTGGATGGTATATTTTTAAGCAGGGAGTCACATTTGACTCAGAATGGATAAGAACCAAGCTTCTAAAACCTCAAGGCCAACGAGGCAATATCTCAGAGCCAAGAGACAGTTCTGTGAGTTACTAGGCGGAGTTACCCAGAAATAGACTCTGTTTGACATGGCAAGAGGGACATCTGAGTTGGACACTTCTTTCTAATTTTAAGAAACTGTAAAAGCTATGAGACAGATCAAGTTGGACTGTAGACCCACAGGTAAGAACCTTAATCACCAATTCAGGAATACAAAATCCAAGCTGTGTTGATTCTGCCTTGATCATATTTTCATGTATTTCAGAAAGGTAGAGTTCTTAAAATAATTCCCTGTTATGATGTAAAAATCTGTCTAGAAGGTAGACAGATCTGAGAGGTTTCCTCACTCTGGAAACCGCTGCTCCAGAGTGAACTGTATTCAATGCTTAGCTAAAGGAGGTTCTCAGTGCTCCTTCATTATGACACAAACAAATGGTTAAAATAAGTATGTCTATCTGGCTATGAGTTTTCCTAAGATCATGATTCATGGATAAGCCTAAGAAAGGTTTATTTAAAAAAAAAACAAAACACTCTGAAACTCTCTTCGAGTATTTTGAAACTGGTTTAGCCGTTTTGCTTTTATGATGTCCATTGACGTGTTTGTGATCACATCTTCATTCATAAGCAAGCTTGTGCTCTTCAGTCCAAGTCAAAGGAATTTAGAAAAATGAGAGGAAATGAATTCGTACCGTTTTCAGTAGCTTCCAACCCTTGTGAGTGGAGTAGAGGAAATGACTGAAGCAGCTAGACAAAGAGATTCACTTCTGAATTACAGTCCAATTGCTGGAGATTATCCAATTGGTTTCCCATTATCTGTACCGAAAATATTGTGTTTTCCATCTTTTCTACGGCAAGTGTGTCCCAGTCAGCAATAGAGAGCTAATTGCCTGAGAGAAAACAGGTAAGACAAAACAACTTTCTGCTTTCCATTCCCCTTGAAAAAGCAGAGCAGACCCCTCATACAAAGGACTGCTTAATGGATGTCAGTTTGTAAGGACACCTCGAAGAAAGCCCTCCCAGAGAACAGAAGGAGTCGTGCCCAACTCTTTGTGACCCTGGGGACTGTAGCCTGCCAAGGCTCCTCTGTCCTTAGGAATCTCCAGGCAAGAATACTGGAGTGCGTTGCCATTTCCTTCTCCAAAATGAAAACCAGAGTGGTTCACAAGTTGATTGTATGTAAACAGACTCAAAGAACTGCCAAGGGAGGGGCAAAAGGAGTGTGATAGAGGGTGTGCCACCCAAGGTCATTCTTGGGTTCTGACACTAACTCTGATAATAACTAGCCACGTTTCCTTGTCAAATCATTTTATCTCCCTGTCTTCAGTTTCCTTGTCTACACAGTGAGGAGTATAGACTGGTTAGCTTTCAAAGGTCCCTTCTGATGTTTATATATGAGGTTCCTCCGTCTGGTTGATGTGCAAGTAGTGAAAGTATTAGTCGCTCAGTCACTTCTGACTCTTTTCGACCTCATGGACTGTAACCCACCAGGTTCCTCTGTCCATGGGATTCTCCAAGCAAGGGTAGTCATTCCCTTCTCCAGGGGATCTTCCAGACCCAGGGATCGAACCAGGGTCTCCCACATTGAAGGCAGATTCGTCACCATCTTAGCCACCAGGGAAGCCCTGGTTGATGTGAAGTCAGTACCAAAACCCAGATTTCCTGCTAGTTTGTGTTATCCTTCCTTTGTGTATCTTTATTTTCATATGAGAAATGGGAATTTTCTTTAAATCAATACTCTAAAGCAGGGGTCCCCAGTCTCCAAGATCTAATGCCTGATGTTCTGAGGTGGAGTTGATGTAATAATAATAGAAATAAAGTGCACAATAAGTATCATGTGCTTCAATCATCCTGAAACCATCCCTCTCTCCAGTCCGTGGAAGAATTATCTTCCATGAAACTGGTCCCTGTCGCCAAAAACTTGGGGACTGCTGCTCTAAAGTGTTTGGAAGAACTACTGCTTATGTTAATATCTCCAACTTTTAGAATAAAATTTCACATCATGCGTTGTTCAAACAAGGTCAACAGAGCCCTAAAAATTCCATTTCTTGCTTCAAGGGAAACACAAGATGATGAGATAGAGGCTTTTCATTCATTTCAAAGATAATAGATTTTCCTCCTGATTTTTTTTTAAATTCATTTTTTAATTGGAGGAAAATTGCTTTACAATGTTGTGTTGATTTCTGCTGTACAACAATAGAAATCATCCATAATTATACATATATCCCTTCCCTCTCGGACCTCGCTCTCCTCCCCCAATCCCACCACTCTAGGTCATCACAGAGCACCAGGTTGGGCTCCCTGTTTTCCACAGCAACTTCCCACTAGCCATCTATTTTACACATAATATTGTATATATGTCGATGCTACTTTCTCCATTCATCCCACTCTCTCCTTCCCCCACTGTGTCTGCAAGTCCCTCTCTACATCTGCAGATTTGGTGTGAGATTTCATTTGTTAAACTGGGTGGGAAGGAGCAGAGGTATTGTTATTTCAACTAAAAATAAAAGTTTGAAAACCAGTGATTTCTAACTAAATTCTATCTCCAACACAGTCAATCAGTGTGTCAGATCAGGATAACAAACAGAATGCCTTGAGAGGCTGGGCAAATACGTTACCAGTTGAGGTGGGTTGGGTGTAAGCAGAGCAAGCAAGTGGACACATGATCACTTCTTCTTCTGCCTCTAGGTGGGGACACAAAAGGGAGTGGTGGGGAGTGTGGAGAACCAGGGAGCATAACCCTTTCACAGGAGGAAGCAGAACAGCTTCCTCAGATGATTGTTATCTCACAAAAATTGAGATCCATGGCTACCAGATATGCCAATGTTTCAAGAACATCAGAAAATGCCAACCTTTGTACAAAATCTTTGTGCTTCTTAAATATATTAGTGGCTTAGTCAAAGATTCTTAACACATGAAAAAACTGAAGAAAATATGTCAACAGAGCAAATTTGTCTATGGGGCTCCATTTTTCAATCCCTCCTCTTCAACTTCCCCAAACAGGATGACTCAGTATTGGACAAGACACCTCTATGCAAGCTCCCCTAGCTCTCCCAACCCCCTACCAACCTCACAGTTTGCAAAGGTGGTCCACATTAAAGTTCTTCCTTGGGACTTCCCTGGTAGTCCAGTGGTTAGGAATCTGCCTTCTTAGGTGGGGATGCAGGTTTGATCCCTGGTCAGAGAACTAAGATCCCACCCACATGCCATGGGACAATGACAGAGCCCAGGCACTGCAATGAAAATCCTATGTACTGCAATGAAGACCAGATGCAGCCAAAAAAAAAGATCTCCCAGGAAAACGAAAGCTTAAAAAAAAAAATTCTTCCTTAAGGCAATCCCAATGCACTGACATCCAGGTTCTGCTTTCTGGGCTAAATGATCTCCTCCTTTATGTGAGAACCCTTTAAACATTTGAATATACTTATTATGGCCCTGGACCTTATTCAGAATAAACATTCCTGGTTCTTGAAGACACTTTAATTTGGTTTGACTTCCTGTCCTTCCTCATCCCACCTCTCTGAACATTGTCTGAGAACTAAACACACAATCCAGCTATGATCTGATGATGTCAGAGCAGCACTGGAGTTTCATTCCTCATACTTGGAAGGCTGTTCTCCTATGAACATACCATTGGATCACTTTATCCTTCTTTAGAGGTCACGGATCTTATGTTGACTAATATTGACCTTTCAACTAGTCAAAACTTCTAATGTCTTCTCAGATGTGCTACAAATCAATCCATCCTTGGAAGATTGGTGCATTGGTCCTAAAGCAAAGACTTAGGTTTAATTTTTGAAATTTTCATCTTATTAGAGTTTATTATGACCTGTTAAGGTTTTCTTGGATCCTGATTCAGTGTCTTTCCCACCTTCCTGTCATTCCTTCCCACCGACCTTCCTGTCTGATTTTGATCAACATCAATATCCTCAACCAGTTCTTAATAAAAAGGTTGAATAGAACAGAAGAAAAAAAAAAAACGACAAAGCTCAAAAGCCTTTGTCCAGGATGATATAAATCTATTAATATAAACTCCACAAAATATCTCACACTGACTTCATATTGAAAGGAAATTATAAAGTACCCACAGCCCACAAACATCATTCAGGTTAAATGAAAAACAGGGTCTCGCCAGGGAGGCTATTTGAAGACTGGGTTCATATAGCTTAACAGCATCACTTTGAATCCAGTTGATTTGTTTGTGTGCACTGCTCTCTGAGCAATCAGTTTCTTTCCCAGGGAGCAATCTAATTCAGCTGTTCACATGACCAAAATCACCAGACCAACCAGTTTGCAATCTGGTCTTTAGAGGTAATTTGAATTCAGTTGATAATTTGTCCACACATCTGCAAATGGTTGATGTTTAATCATGAAAATTTTTAATCAAAAAACCAAAATCAATGAGTAATCATCAACGCTAATCATGAGAATATACCAGGTGGCACTCAAATGCAGACCAAATCAGATTCTTCTAAAACTTAATACAGTGATTCCTTTTTAATGAGTAAGTTAAGCCATCTCAGAAAAAGAATAACTTGGCCAAGGGTCATATTCTCCATGGCTAAAATAAAACTTGTCGTTTGACTTCTTCAGAGCATTTAAAAAAAAACTCATCTCCTACTTACTCATGCAACATGGGCAAGTCACTTCAGTTCAGTTTAGTTCAGTTCAGTCGCTCAGTTGTGTCTGACTCTTTGCAACCCCATGAATCACAGCACGCCAGGCCTCCCTGTCCATCACCAACTCCCAGAGTTCACTCAAACTCATGTCCACAGAGTCAGTGATGCCATCCAGCCATCTCACTCTCTGTCATCCCCTTCTCCTCCCGCCCCTAACCTTTCCCAGCAAGTCACTTAACCCTTACTAATTGCTTCTATTTTACTATCTGTAGCATTAAATAACAATGAAAGTCCAAATATCTGAAATAAATTGTCTCAATTTGTCATCTCTATCATGGAATCACAATGCAAGTGCAAATGTCTACAAATGAATGCTCAAGCATTTCAAAGCTATGAGGGTGACTTCATCTTTAAAAGTACATATTAGTTTCACAAATAACAATATCTTTTGCCAGAGCAGAAAATCTAACATTACCATCTACTACTTTTGTGTTTTCTCCTTCTTAATTCTCCATTTATTCTCCTTGCTTGCTTCTACTCCATGAAAAATTTTAGTGTGAATTAAAACAATGTTCCTGAAAGGATATTATGTTGGGATTCTCACATTTCCTACCAGAATGTTATGAATAATAAAAATATTAGTTAAGATAAGTTCAATCATGTTGCCCCTAAGTTCCAACAGTTTGATGTACAAACGTTTACTGTTCATTCATACTGCATGTCCAGCATGGGTCCATGGGGACTTTGATTCACATAATCTTTTAGCAACTGATGCAGTTGAAGATTCCAGCATCTTGAGATGCCTCTGCTCTAATATGGAAGAGGAAGGGGAAGAGGAAGCATGATGAGGTCAACCCACTCTTAAATGCTTTGTCTTGAAAAGGACACATATCATGTCTCCTCATCACCTACGGGCCAGAAGGAGACACTGTGTGTGACTCAGTTTGAAGAAGCTGAGATGGGTATAGCTCCCATGTGCTCAGGAAGGAGAGAAAAACTGGACATGGGCACAATAGAAGTACCCTGTATGGTATATTTTTATTCAAAACAGTAATAAAAATACGAATAAAAACATGTTCTAACTTTATGGGTGACTCCTTGGGACAGAGGCTTTCTTATAAGCTCAGCACTCACATTCATAATTATATTGGCAGCAATTAGTACCATGTAGTCTGGCAAGCCACTCCAGTCCTCTTGCCTAGAAAACCCCATGGATGGAGGAGCCTGGTGGGCTGCAGTCCGTGGGGTCGCTAAGGGTCGGACACGACGGAGCGACTTCACTTTCACTTTCACACATTGGAGAAGGAAATGGCAACCCATTCCAGTGTTCCTGCCTGGAGAATCCCAGGGATGGGGAGCCTGGTGGGCTTCCATCTATGGGGTCACACAGAGTCGAACACTTCTGAAGTGATTTAGCAGCAGCAGCAGCAGCAGTCTGTAGTCAATGAGAAAGGAAGGGGCATTTGTGCCAAACTGGAAACTTACATTTTGCTAAGATGTCTAGAACAACATCTCTTATCACGTGTGCTCTTCTGCAACATGACTTGACCCTTCTCCATCAATAAGTAGAGTCCTGTTTCTCAATCCTGTGAATATGAGGAGGCTTGTGCCCTCGTGCAGTAGAATGTGACAAGAGTGATGCTATGCCAATTCTTATAAACATATTTATGATGTAGCCCTTACCTGACCGAGTAGCTTCCACTGTTGACTCTTGGAAGCCAACTCCAAGTAGAAAGTGTGACTATCCTGAGAATAATCTGCTCTGAGGGGAGGCTGAGACACCATGAGGAGAAAAGGATAGCCAAAGTGAATCCAGATATAGGTGTAGGAATGAAGAAGCTTTTGGAAGTGGTCCTTTCAGCCCCAGCGGCCACACCATCTGCTGCTACCCAGAGACGGGTCTCTTCTGAACTTCTGACCCACAAAATCTTGACCCAAATAAGATAGTTGACTCAAGGCATTAACTCTTGGAGTATTCATTATACAGTAATAGTCAATTTTCTCACCATTCAGGCTAAATACAAAATGTGGAGAATTGAATCAGGGATGGAGCACGTTATGGTGGACCGACAGTCAGAGCCACTACACCCCAGGGGTCTATGTCTTATCCAAAGGGTCTTTTAGTTAATGGTTTTTCTTTGGGTATTATTGTACTTGTGGTGCTGTTTGTATATTACTTGTAAACTAGTGTTAGTTTCACAGATATGTAGGAGCTATAAGCATTAGGAGTTGCTACCAAATTCTACTTTGTGCATATTTTAAATAACATGTCAAGATGGAGAAGCCAAGGAGAAATGATTTTCTTTATAAAAGAGTCCATTCCTTGTTCAGGTGTATTCAAGTTTAAGAAATCAGTGAATCTGAAAAAGGTTTCAGAGAGGTAGGCTTCTCCAAGGCATGAACTTTTGCGTGAGACAAAGCAAAATGGCCCTTTCGGGGCAGAGGCATCAGTGGGGGCCACATGAGGGGCTGTACATGTGGTGGGGAGAGCGGTGAACAGAGGATCAGGAGCTGTGAGTTCTGACCACAACTCTGTCATCTGCCGTCTTGGGCTACAGAAAGCCACTTGGCTTCGTAGTCCTCAAACGCCATCTGTGATATGATGAATGACAACCACCCTGCTCGTTTTGTGTGTTCCTGTGGCGATCAGAGATGGAAGATGGGAGATGTTGATATTGTTCACAGAGATTCAGGGTCGCATTTTAAGTTTCGTGCTGGAAAATCTAAAAATAACTTGATGAAAAATGTGTAGGAGGTGAGCTTAAAAGAATGTCAAAATTATTTTTTAAAATGCAAACCAGTGCCTTCCTTATCAAATAGCAAATTACATTGGATTTGATGTTCTTTGAAGTACAAGGAAATTTGCCCTCTGCTGGGATGCTTGTCTGGAATAGAGGGTGAATCCAGAATTCTGGCCACTCTAGAAATTCCCGTATCCTCCTAGTCTGTCTGGAGTGTAGACTCATGGCCAAGTTTAGGAACTTCGGTAGGTTCAGATTTTAATCACATGTCCACCAGTTCATTATCCTGCTGCATAAATTTACATAAACTGTTTAGCCTCTTATAAACACCTCTATGAAATTTGGTTAATATTAACAGCACCTATCTCAAAGGTTGGTATGAGCATATAAAGAGATGGTGCTAATTTGTGATCAAAAGATGATAGCCATGATTAGCAATATTCCATTCTGTAGTATATAATTACAAAGTGACTGATACTGATTTCTGAAAATTACCTGTTTTAGCTCTTTTATTCACTGTTGTCCTTTAACAATTTTACACGTATGTCATGAACACATTTAGTTGAGTAGGTGATTTTATTTTCCCTGTAATTTTGCCAAAACAATAGTTTTAAAAATTAAATGCAAGCCCTAACATTATCGATGGCAGTGTTTTGCCCCACCTCTACCAAGTTTCAGTCCCTCCGAGGCATTATTCATCAATGCTCAGCTGTTCCTGTGTTAACTCCATATTTTAAAATAATCTATGTATGCTGGAATGTGCTATTTCATCTCAGATATAGTCTATTGACTTTCTTCCATGGAGGATGAGAATTTAACTTCTTCAGATTCAACACACACACACGCTTGTATTCCAGTTTTTGAATACCACAGTCCCTGTTATACCTGGGGAATACATTCCAAGATCCCTAGTAGATGCCAGAAATCACAGATAGTACCCAATCGTACAGATACTATTTTTTTTCCTATACATATATACCTATGATAAAGTTTATTAGGCACAGTAAATTAACAATAATAATAAAATAGAACAATTATAACAATACAATAAAAGTATATATATACTTTTATTAAACATAAAAACAATATACTTTAATAAAAGGAGGCCTCTCTTTTGTATCTTACTCAAAAGATCTTACTGTACAAATTCAATGCCTTTTCTATCTTAACAAAGCTCTTATCAGTCACTCTGGACATAACCTTTATAGTTTGAGGTGCCACAGCAAAACCAGCACAATTTTTTTTTTCTTCATAGTTTCATAGATAGATAGAAGATTTGTTCTTACTAGAAATTCTAACAACTGCATATGATTTTTTCTTTCCTTATTAAGTATATAGCTTTCATCTTTTCACTTAAAGGAAGCACTTCATGGCTTCTCCTTGGCATATTCGAATTGCCAGCATCACTACTCATGTGATTTGGGGCCTTATTAAATAAAACAAATATTACTTAAACATAACCACCAGGATACCTTGACAGTCAGTTTGATAACTGAATGACTGAGGGACAGACCTGGGATAGAGTGAAATGTTGTGAGATTATTATAGATATTGATGTTATGAATTATGATGATGATGATATTATTATTTCAATAATTTCTTTCTCTGTTCTGTTTTCTGGAGACCTATCAGTTAGCTGTTGGGCAAATTATAGGGTTAATCTTTATAGTTTTATTATTTTTTCTTGTTTCCTTTCCATATTCTTTGTCTTTTTGTTCTACTTTTTGAGAAGATTTATGTGTGTCCATATATCCATCTGGGCTTCCCTAGTGGTTCAGTGGTAAAGAATCCACCTGCCAACACAGAAGATGCAGGTTCGATCCCTGGGTTGAGAAGATCCCCTGGAGAAGGAAATGCCAACCCACTCCAGTATTCCTGCCTGGGAAATCTCATGGACAGAGGAGCCTGGTGGGCTACAGTCCATGGGGTCGCAAAAGAATCAGACACGACTTAACAAAACAACAAACATATCCATGTATATGTTATCTGTAAGCATACATATATGTAACTGAAGCAGCTTAGCATGCATGTATGCATATAGATAACATGTATATGGATATATTTGTTGTTGTTGTTTAGTTGTTAAGTCGTGTCTGACTCTTTTGTGACCCTATGGACTGTAACCCACCAAGTTCCTCTGTCCATGGGATCTCCAGGCAAGAATACTGGAGTGGGTTGCCATTTCCTCCTCCAGGGGATCTTCCCGACCCAGGCATTGAACCCTCGTCTTCTGCATTGGCAGGCAGGTTCTTTACTACGCTAGTGCCACCTGGGAAGCCCAAGTTGTGTGTGTGTGTGTGTGTATATATATATATATATGTATTTTTTTTTTAAAGCAAGATCTCTTCCTTGTTCCATTTGTATGGCATCATGCTCTTGTTTCATTGATGAGACTTCTATTGCCTGTAGAGTTTTCCTCCTAGTTCTTTTAAACTTTTGTTCTATACCCTGCATTTTCTCTTTCCCCTGAATTCACTATTTTATGGTTTTAGTTAGTATATATTTGCTTGGACTTTTAGATTACTTTTTCAAATGCTTGATTATCTTTAACTGTCCATTCATTTTTAAAAATTGATTTGAATCTCTACGTGCCTAATTGGAGACACAGCCATTTGTGAGGAATTAACTCCCAAAGAACTGCAGGTCCAATCTCTTGATCATACCAGTTTCCCAAAGGGGCATACACCTATATCCAGCATGGAGAGCAGCATCTTGTTGCTCGCACTTTGGGGTCTGGTCATGGGAAGGGAATGTTGTGGTATAGTGATGAGATCATTTTAGTGAATCCCCACTTTTAATATGACACCTATTCCCAACTCTTTATGTGTTTGTTATCTCTAATATGGAAACTTTCTGGTTCAATAAACAGAACAGTAACCCCAGTCGTTCTTCATGCAGACTTTCAATCCCTCCCCTCACCATTGACGTAGATGGTGCCTGTGATTGTGGAATCTTCCTGGGATGCCACAGTCTGAGTCAGCTTCATCTTCTCGGCTCTCCCTCAGCACGCACTTCGGCTCCAGCTTCTCAGTTCAGCTACATCGGTGGCACATTCTGCACGTGGTAAATAACACACCACATGAAGCTGACCTTATTAACAAACGTTTATGTGTGCAGTACAGTGCCAGTAACTATAAGCAGATCTCTATAATGTTTTCGTCTTAAACTCTCACAGAACAGCAACTCTCCTTTCCCTCTTCCCCAAGCCTTTGACCACCACCATTTGACTTTCTGCTTCTATGAGTTTGGCTACTCTAGATGCCTCCTATGAGTGGAATCAGGCAGCCTTTGTTCTTCTGTAAGTGGCTTATTTCTCTTAGCATAATGTCCTCAAGATTCACCCATGTTGTAGCACATGACAGGATTTCCTTCTTTTTTCAATTTGTTTTAGACTTTTCACTACGTGTTTCATGCCGCCGTGTGCACACGCGCTATCGCTTCTTTGGGATAGCCGCCAGAAACAGAGCTAATGGGTCAGAGCTGTATTCTGACACTGGACTGAGGGTTAGGCTTCATCCCACAGGAAGTGGACGTGGGTCCTTTATGTTTCAGAAAGTGTAACAGAGCCTTCCTCTCACCCTCGGAGTCACCAGAGGAAGCTCACTAGTGGCCTTACTCATTACAACTTGTCTTCACTTCCCCCCCTTTTTTCTTGTTTGTTCCCATCTGACTTTATCCCATTTTGCAATGAACTCACTTACCAGCTGTTGAGATACTTGGTCTCTGATGTCCCCAGCATCAGCGATCACCTGTTACTGCTGTCCGTTAAGCTGAACACCGCACCCACTACACCCAGCATCGTGAGCAATGGAATAGAGAAGTGAGTTATGAAAGTCACAGGGGACCCGCACCTGAATGTTGTGGAGCATATATAATAAGTAGATGACTTTGCTCCAGAATCCTTTGGTTGGGGAAATACTCCAACATCTTAGAGTCTAAGACAAACAGAAGATTCTTCATTTATTTATTTCTCCCTTCAGGAGGTGATAATGAGGGACACTTAGTGTCGGTATTTAAGGTGAAAAATATACCTAAATAATGCCCCTTCTCCATGTCCCGTGAGGCTGTCTAGTCATCCAAATAGTTGCAAGTAAGGCATAGCAAATAATAAACTCCCAAGTCAATAGATGGGAGACCCTGTGTCTCCTGCAAAAATCAACTGTTTTCTCATTTGCTTCTCAGTAATCTGGCTAGATTTTTCCTCTCTACACACCGCACTTTAACTTGCTCACACCTAGCAAGTGATGCAAACACTACTTGGAGTCAACTCTGATATTCTGCCACATTTGCCTTCTCTCTCTCTTCCCCGGAGACTTTCTTTATAGCCTTTTTAAACCATTTCACTTGAAAGTGAAGTGGCCCTGGTGAAGCTCACCATCAAGCCTCTTGATTTGGGTCCAACTGGGCATGTGATGCCCTGCAGCTGATTGACCACCATGTTGATGACCCATCTGCTAGACAGACTTTGGGGAAAACCTCTTTATCCTCCTAACTGTGCAATGGAATTAGCCATCTCCCCAGCCTGCAGTAGATCCACACCCAATCTCAGTCCTCCTGGAACACCCTTCTTGCCTAGACACTTACCTGGGCCCTGATGAGTACAGGCCAGAAGAAAAGCCAATGAACTTTGAAGTCAGGCGCACGTGTCCCCTTGGAGGAAAACCTTAGTAAGGTCAGAATCCCAGACTTGGGTGCTTTTATAAAACTAGTTCCAGCCTTTGCTGTAACTGCATCCCCACAGTGATGCTGAGAATGTCTCAAAGACTTCCCATCTAGTTCATTATTCTACCAGGTGGAACAGCTTGTCCAGGCATGTAAGTGACCCTATGCAGTATTCCTTTTTGTTCTAATTCATTTGCCCACTTAACATGGCTGAGATGGCTTCTTATCTTTGGACAGTCTTTATCATATATTCAGTTTGAAATCAGCTACTCCCTGCAGGTTGCTGTGAATCCCAATGCCTACTACATCTGTTGGCCAAGCAGGGTATTTAAATACCTTTTCTTCAGTTCAGTTCAGTTGCTCAGTCGTGTCTGACACTTTCTGACGCCATGGACTGCAGCACTCCAGGCTTCCCTGGCCATCACCAACTCCCGGAACTTGCTCAAACTTGTGTCCATCAAGTCAGTGATGCCGTCCAACCATCTCATCCTCGGTTGTCCCCTTCACCTCCTGCCTTCAATCTTTCCCAGCATCAGGGTCTTTTCCAAGGAGTCACTGAGCGACTGAACTGAACTGAACTGAACTTCTTTGCATCAGGTCGCCAAAGTATTGGAGCTGCAGCTTCAGCATCAGTCCTTCCAATGAATATTCAGGATTGATTTGCTTTAGGAAGGACTGATTGGGTCTCCTTGCAGTCCAAGGGACTCTCAAGAGTCTTCTCCAATACAACAGTTCAAAAGCATCAGTTCTTTGGTGCTCAACTGTCTTTATAGTTCAACTCTCACATCCATACATGACTACTGGAAAAACCATAGCTTGGACTAGATGGACCTTTGTTTGCAAAGTAATGTCTTTGCTTTTTAATATGCTTTCTAGGTTAGTCATAGCTTTTCTTATAAGAAGCAAGCGTCTTTTAATTTCACGGCTATAGTCACCATCTGCAGTGATTTTGGAGCCCCAAAAAATAGTCTGTCATTGTTTCCATTGTTTCCCCATCTATTTGCCATGAAGTGATGGGACTGGATACCATGATCTTAGTTTTTTGAATATTGAAATGTCTCTGAACCTTCAACCTTGCCCTGCCACTCTTACCTGACTCCTACGTATACTGTTCCTGCCTATAGACAGAGGCTTTCTCTGGGAATTGCAGGCAAATTCTCCGTGATCCTACTTGACTGTTATTATTATGATGCCCCAAATAAACCACTTGACTATTGTCCTTGGATATACTGCCCTATCCCTGTATCTGTTCGCAAACTCTGAGCTTCCCAGTGTCATATGCACAGCCCATAAAAGTACTTTCTGCCCTGTAATGTTCTTTGTTACTCTGGCTTCATCTTTCAGAAATTTCCCATGGTATATGCTCTACCAAGGGAAGAGGATATTTTGTTATTTTCCAATGTAGTTTAGGGTTTTTAAGATTATCTATTTATCTATCATCCTTTCATACTTAAGGACTTGAAGAAGGCGGGAAGGAAGTGGCTCTCAGGGTGGTATTTGTGCTGATTCCTAAGTGACATTAAATATGGAACATCGATTTCTGCCCTTGGCTTGCTTGCTTTTGGCCCAAATATAATCTCCAGGATATGGCAAGCTTGCTCAAGGAAAGAAAGAGGGACGCGCCCCATTGTTGAATCAAATGCAGATAAGTGCACACCAGATAATACCTCTGCCTCGTCTTTTTTATGTAGCTCAGGATAAAAAGAAAATCTCCAAAGGAGGCCTAGAGAACAGCCACATTAATTAAAGGAAAGTTGTTTTGTTTTGTTTTTTCTAAGAAGTGTCTAATAACGAATGGACCAGCAAAAGAGACTCATTAGAGGAAATATTTCCTTTGAAAGGGCATACATGCTGTGAAAAAAGTGTTATGCCAGGTTTTGTTTTTTTTAATGAAGTAAGACCTTTTGTCTTTTTCCTGTTTATCACACAGGCTGGAGAAAATGAATCTGTGTGAGTCTCGTAGATATAGATAAGCTACCATGACTTGGACATTATTCACATCCCAGGTTACTTATTTCTCCCTATTCTTAGGGAAATTTTTTCTTCACTGCTTATGGCCTTGCCTGAAGGATGGTTAGAACAGGGAACCCCTTTAGGGAGTCAAACCTAAGTGTGGGGACTTTGACTCCATCATCCCTGTTAACTGATCAACCATTTGCCAACAGCGTCTTGTGGGTCCTGCCCCACTGAGCAACTGGATGGGAACCTGGTCTCATTGGTCAAGACGCTGTAGTCAAACAGGAAAGAAAAAGATGCTACAATAGAAAAATGTATGAATGTATGTATAGACAGATACAGAGATATAGATAAAGAGACTAAAGAATAACTGGAGAATAAACTCTGTAGAGGACCTATAATTTTAAAAAAGATATTCACAGGTAGGGGAGCTTAGAGTGAGTGAATCCTTAAGGAGCTTTCAAGGAGGTAGGGAGTAATGTCCAGCATTTGCAGGGTAAACAGAGGTTGCATTTGGATTTGATTTCACCGCCCCACTCCCATCATGATGGTTACACCCAGAAACAGCCCTGGAATCTCCAGAAGAAACTGGCCAGCTCAATGAGCACGGTCACTACTGGACCGAAGCAAGCGACGCTGAGGCGGACTGCCTCACACCGAGCACCTAGGCACGAGGTCAAGCTGAATTCCTATTTCTCCACCAAGCCGGAGGATGCCCACTGCATGATTTTAAGGATAAGCAATTTCTGACAGGTGTTTAAGCCTTCAGATTCTTGGGCCGAAGAATGAAGTCTATGGTGATCTTGTCACACTAAGGAAAAAGGCAGAGGACAATTAGATTTCAGGTGTAGCCCTTCCAGGTGCTGTGCATACTGTGCTAAGTCGCTTCAGTTGTGTCTGACTCTGTGCGACCCCATGGACTGTGGCCCTCCAGGCTCCTCTGTCCATGGGATTTTCCAGGCAAAAGTACTGGAGTGGGTTGGCATTGCCTTCTCTGTTCCAGCTGCTGCTGCTGCTGCTGTCACTTCAGTTGTGTCTGACTCTGTGCGACCCCATAGATGGCAGCCCACCAGGCTCCCCCGTCCCTGGGATTCTCCAGGCAAGAACACTAGAGTGGGTTGCCTTTTCCTTCTCCAATGCATGAAAGTGAAAAGTGAAAGTGAAGTCACTCAGTCGTGTCCTACTCTTAGCGACCCCATGGACTGCAGCCTACCAGGCTCCTCCGCCCATGGGATTTTCCAGGCAAGAGTACTGGAGTGGGGTGCCATTACCTCTCCCTAAATTGAATTAGCAGCTACACCCGGACAAGGATCAGCAGGCTGAGAAATTACTAATCTACTTTAGTTCTATGCAAGTCTCTCTTTATGGGCACAAATGAGCAAAATGAGCCTCAGAGAAATTTTCTGACTTTTCTGAGATGATCCAGTTTGCCATTGCTGGTTCCATAGCTGGAACCCACATCTCCCATCTCCAATGTGTATGGCTCCACTGGTGTTCTCAGTTGGTATTTAGATCTTTGGCAGGCATCCATGTTTATCCATGGTGCATCCATGGTACATTCACGGAGTATCCATGAAGCAGCCACGTAGCCCTACCTCTCTTGGGCATTCCATAGTATTAGCTCTACCCCACCCCCATCACCATCTCGGTGAGTTTACAGAGCTCTTCATCTCCCTGAGCGCTGTGTGAGATGAGCCAGGAGGTATCATTGTCCCCACTTTGGGAACATTGTTCCCACTAGACAGAGACTGAGGTTTGTATAACCAGCAAGTCAAGGAGTAAGAATAGCATGCAGGTTTTCTGTGATACCAGTCTTGGCCTCTGACTACTTCTTAGCTAACAGGACTGACCCTAATCTCCTGAGACTGCCCCTCATACTTGGCTAACTGTAAGGTCCAGCATGCTCTTATTGGCAATGGTTTTCATCCTATCCATGAAAGCATTTCTCAATTTTCCCTGAGCCATTTCCTAATTGCTACCATGGCCATTTGACTCTTTCTTCCAGGAATCACATCCTCTGCCTTTTCCCTGTCATTTCCTCGTGCGAAAGAGCAGGCTCACGCAAGCTCTAAGTCTGTCCACAGCGCTGAATTCTTGAGGATACTGTGTTCTGAGCTCCCCCTTCAGAAAGAGTGGACAGAGTGGCCCCATGAGAAGAGTAACCTTTCATACCAACACTTTGGGGAAGTTCCAAAGCCTGGCGCAAATGCTGGACCTCTTTGGTCCCTGGCAGCTATGATCATTACAATGAAAGAATTAGGAGTGGAATTTTCCTTTTTCTGGATCTAGAAGTCAGGCCATGTTGTCCATCATCCAGGCTCAAGCACACCACAGACCCACCTGAAGCTCAGCACTGGGTCCTCAGAGGACACTTGAAAAATAATCTTACTACCAGAACCCACAGGAACTGCTGCAAATATTCCCATATGACAGCAGCTGCAGATTTATCATTGGTCTTTTCAGTTAAATTGTATTTTATACAAATTTTAATTCATAGAAAATATAATTTTAAGAGCCTGCAGAAAACGCATACATATTATAAGCAAAGATGGTCAAGAATTTATTCCCCAAAAATTCTCGACTCCGTTGTTCCTGTTTTCTCCACTGTGAACAAGCCTTGCATAATGAGGGAACCCTGCTTGCTGGAGCCCCACTGCCAAAAATTAGCAATAAAAGAAGACCTCACTACCTGGCACATGCGGCTACTCAAAAATTTTCTGAAATAAAAACAAGCCAGAATCAGGATAATAGTGTATAACAAAACCCAGACGTCTCTTGAATAAAAGGTTAATCAAATGCTAATGTTAAATGAAAGAGCTTCAAAGGCAGGAGGAAGAATGTTGAAGATAAATGGGAAAATTATGTGCAGCCTCCATGCACTGGAGAGCAAGCTCTCTGCACAGAAATTTTTTTTTTTTTAAAGGAAATTAACCTTTTCTTTAACACCTAGAATGTGTCAGATGCTTTATAAGAAATGTACTAAATACCATTCCTGGAGCTTAAGCTTAAAAAAAGAAAAGCCACTAAGATGCATTTGAAGGGAGAAAAATGTAACAGTTGCTGCAATGCTTTGAATATTACCCTTCAGCCATATTTCAGATGTTAATATATAAATCCTGGTTTTGTCAAAAATTCAATAGGAGTTTGCAGTGTCTTTAAGCCCACCTGTTCTACTTCCTGGATTGCAGACTGGTCCTGGCCTCACTTCCTAGCACTCCCAGCCTTTGTCCCCACCTTGCTCGAGAGGTCATGTTCATAGTCGATATATGTCAGTGTTCTCCAGAGAAACAGATCCAACAGGCTGCATACGTAAAGAGACAGAGATTTATCTTAAGGCATTGGCTCACGTGACTGAGGGGATGCAGGGGGCTCACAGTCCTAAATATGCAGGGCAGGATGGCAGGATAGAAGTTCCAACAAAAGCTGATGGTGCAATTTGAGTCTGAAGGCACCCTGGAGGCAGAATTTTCTCTTCTTCAGGAGACCTCAGTCTTTGCTTTTAAAACTTTCAACTGATTGGATGAGGCCCACCCACATTATGGAGAGTAATACACTTTAATGGCAAGCCACTCCAGTACTCTTGCCTAGAAAATCCCATGGATGGAGGAGCCTGGTAGGCTGCAGTCCGTGGGATCGCTAAGGGTCGGACACGACTGAGCAACTTCACTTTCACTTTTCACTTTCACACACTGGAGAAGGAAATGGCAACCCACTCCAGTGTTCTTGCCTGGAGAATCCCAGGGATGGGGGAGACTGGTGGGCTTCCGTCTATGGGGTCACACAGAGTTGGACATGACTGAAGTGACTTAGCAGCAGCAGCAATACATTTTACTCAAAGTCTACTGATTTAAGTGTGAATCACATTTAAAATATACCCTCACAGCAGCATCTAGACTGGTGTTTGACCAACTATTCAAGCACCATAACGTAGCCAAGTTGACACACAAAATTAAAACCATAACATGGTCCAATGGGCAAGGTCAGCAAATCAAAATAGCAGTTGATGTGCAGGAGTGTTTGGGAGGATAGCCAAGAAAAGGTGATGAATTGGAGAGTAAACCACAGCAGAAAGGGGGTCAAGAGGGGCATTTCAAGGATTTTCAGGTTCAGAATGTTTTTTGCTATTGCAGTATAATTGCTTTACAATGCTGTTAGTTTCTCTTGTAGGACAAAGTGAATCAGCTTTACATATGTATATATCCCCTCCCTCTTGGACCACCCTCCCCTACTCCACTCCACCCATCTAGGTCATCACAGAGCACCTGAGCTGAGCTCCCTGTGCTATCCAGCAGCTTCCCACTAGCTATCTATTTTACACTTGGTAATGTATTTATTGGGCTTCCCTGGTGGCTCAGAGGTTAAAGCATCTGCCTCCAATGCTGGAGACCCAGGTTCGATCCCTGGGTCGGGAAGATCCCCTGGAGAAGGAGATGGTAACCCACTCCAGTATTCTTGCCTGGAGAATCCCATGGACGGAGAAGCATAGTAGGCTACAGTCCACCGGGTCACAAAGAGTCGGACGCGACTGAACCGAACGGAATGTATTTATTCCTCTCGGCCCTCCTGCACCCGCGCAGCCACCGCCTATTGGACGTGGGGTAGCTCCTCTCGGCCGCTGGCCCTGGCCTCAGGCGTGGGGTAGCTCCTCTCGGCCGCGCCTCTTTGAGTGGTCGGTTGCGTTGCGGCCGGAGTCTCTCGCGTCTGCGCCGCCAGGGCCGAGGCACCAGAGATCAAATTGCCAACATCTGCTGGATCATGGAGAAAGCAGGAGAGTTCCAGAAAAACATCTATTTCTGCTTCATTGACTATGCCAAAGCCTTTGACAGTGTGGATCATCACAAACTCTAGAAAATTCTTAAACAGATGGGCATACCAGACTACCTGACCTGCCTCTTGAGAAACCTGTATGCAGATCAGGAAGCAACAGTCAGAACTGGACATGGAACAACAGACTGGTTCCAAATAGGAAAAGGAGTACCTCAAGGCTGTATATTGTCACCTTGCTTATTTAACTTATATGCAGAGTACATCATGAGGAACGTTGAGCTGGAAGAAGCACAAGCTGGAATCAAGATTGCCAGGAGAAATATCAATAACCTCAGATATGCAGATGACACCACCCTTATGGCAGAAAGTGAAGAGGAACTCAAAAGCCTCTTGATGAAAGTGAAAGAGGAGAGTGAAAAGTTTGGCTTGAAGCTCAACATTCAGAAAACAAAGATCATGGCATCTGGTCCCATCACTTCATGGGAAATAGATGGAAAAACAGTGGAAACAGTGTCAGACTTTATTTTTTTGGGCTCCAAAATCACTGCAGATGCTGATTGCAGCCATGAAATTAAAAGACGCTTACTCCTTGGAAGGAAAGTTATGACCAACCTTGATAGTATATTAAAAAGCAGAGACATTACTTTGCCAACCAAGGTCCGTCTAGTCAAGGCTATGGTTTTTCCCGTGGTCATGTATGGATGTGAGAGTTAGACTGTGAAGAAAGCTGATCGCCGAAGAATTGATGCTTTTGAACTGTGGTGTTGGAGAAGACTCTTGAGAGTCCCTTGGACTGCAAGGAGATCCAACCAGTCCATTCTAAAGATCAGTCCTGGGTGTTCATTGGAAGGACTGATGCTAAAACTGAAACTGCAATTCTTTGGCCACCTCATGCGACGAGTTGACTCACTTGAAAAGACTGATGCTGGGAAAGGTTGGGGGTGGGAGGAGAAGGGGACAACAGAGAATGAGATGGCTGGATGGCATCACTGACTCTATGGACATGAGTTTGAGTGAACTCCGGGAGTTGGTGATGGACAGGGAGGCCTGGCGTGCTGTGATTCATGGGGTCGCAGAGAGTCGGACACGACTGAGCGACTGAACTGAACTGAACTGAACTGAATGTATTTATGTCACAGGGAGTGTGTGTGTGGGTGTGTGTGTGTGTACAGGTGTGCTTGTACATGTTGAAGTGGGAAATGGACTCCTGTGATACAAATGACCCTGAAGAAGTAACAGGCCAAGAAGGAGGAGGGTTATCCTTTCATGTCCACTGTGATTTGCTCCTCAGGAATAGAAGCAAATGTGGGTGGATATTTTTTAACAAGTGGCTTAGGAATTTCCATACTTACTGGAAGTGAAAAAGTGAAAGTGTTAGTTGCTCAGTCATGTCCGACTCTTAGCGACCCCATGGACTGTAGCCCACCAGGCTCCTCTGTCTTTCGGATTCTCCTGGCAAGAATATTGGAATGGGTAGCCACTCCCTTCACCGGAGCAAGAGGACCTCAGTTCTCCAAGAACCAGGAGCTTCAGGAGCTGCAGTGCCTCTAGCAGCCATAGTTCGTGCTGTTCCATGGTAAAGTGAAAGTGAAAGTCACTCAGTCGTGTTGGACTCTTTGGGACCCCATGGACTATACAGTCCATGGAATTCACTAGGCCAGAATACTAGAGTGGGTAGCCTTTCCCTTCTCCAGGGGATCTTCCCAACCCAGGGATTGAACCCAGGTCTCCTGCATTGCGGGTGGATTCTTTACCAGCTGAGCCACAAGGGAAGCCATGTTCCATGGTAGCCAGGCACCAACCCACAGCTCCTTGTAGGTAAAATACCTGTCTATGGCTGCCCAATGTTCCTCAAGACACCCTGAGGGGAGGCCTGGAAGGCTTAGGGAGGCCTAGGGAAACCCAGGGAGGCTCAGCAGCCTCTCCCCTAACCCCCACTCTTCCCCACACAGGCCACAGCATTGTTGTGTTATGGGTTAAACTGTGTCCTGCCAAAATCTAATGGTTCCTTGGTAAAGAATCTGCCCACAATTCAGTTAACTCAGGTTCCACTCCTTGGGTCAGGAAGATCACCTGGAGAAGGAAATGACAACCCACTCCAGTATTCTTGCCTGGGAAATCCCATGGACAGAGGAGCCTGGCAGGCTACAGTCCATGGGGCCACAGAGTCCTAAACAACTTAGTAACTTAAACAACAACAGCAGCAGAATCTAATGAAGCAGTCCTAACTCCAGAACATCTGAATATAACTCTGTTTAAAGATAAGGTCTTCAAAGTTCTACTTAAGTTAAAATGAGGTCATTGGGATGGGCCCTACTCGGATATGAATAGTGTCCTTACAAATGGAGGCCATTAGGACACAGACACACCCAGATACAAGACTATGTAGAAGGAATCTATGAACAGCCATCTACGAACCAAGGAGGAAGACCTTAGAAGAAACCAGCTCTGCCGCCACCCTGACCTCAGACTTCTGACCTCCAGAATGACAGGAAATTAAATTCTATTATTAAGACACCCCGATCCATGGTATTTTGTTATGGCATATGTGCATGCATGCTCAGTAATGTCCAACTCTTTGCAACTCCATGGACTGTAACCTGCCAAGCTCCTCTGTCCACAGGATTTTCCAGACAAGAATACTGAAATGGGTTGCCATTTTCTACTTCAGGGGATCTTCCCAATCCGGGGCTCAAACCTGTGTCTCTTGTGTCTCCTGCATTAGCAGGAGGATTCTTTACTACTGAGCCACTGGGAAGCAACCCTAGCAAACCAACACACCCAACTTTACTCTAAATCAGATTATAGTTAGCAGTTGTAGAAGAATGCAGGAAGCTGTCCTAAAAGGCTGCTGCTGCTGCTAGGTCACTTCAGTCGTCTCTGACTCTGTGTGACCCCATAGACGGAGCCCACCAGGCTCCGCCGTCCCTGGGATTCTCCAGGCAAGAACACTGGAGTGGGTTGCCATTTCCTTCTCCAATGCATGAAAGTGAAAAGTGAAAGTGAAGTTGCTCAGTCGTGTCCGACTCTTCACGACACCATGGACTACAGCCTACCAGGCTCCTCCGTCCATGGGATTTTCCAGGCAAGAGTACTGGAGTAGGGTGCCATAAAGGCTACAAGAAATAAAAAGCTGGGTTCTTGGACTGTGCTATTGGATCATAGGAGGATTATTTCCTTCTGTGGAAGGAAAACATACACATGTTTCTATAGAATACCTTGTGCCTAGAAGGAGATGTCTCATTTCATGCAAGAGAAGAACAGCAGCAGAGTCCCAGGCAGTGCTGAACAAACAGTGATCAGATTCTTCACCATTTTGAAGATAAATGTATGCAGTGCTATTGCCTTTCAACTTTGCTTGATCTTATGAGCTGGTTGGCTTAATCAATATTTAGGTTGAAGAGCAAAATAGGTGGTGGAGTTGGTCTTTTTGAAACCAAATTTGTACACCTAAAATGAGCTTAATTAATTTTGTGTACAAGAAATACAAGACCCTGACGCTGGGAAATATTGAAGGAAAAAGGAGAAGGGGACAACAGAAAATGGGCAACCAGAGATGGTTAGATAGCATCACTGACTCAGTGGATGTGAATTTGAGCAAATTCCAGGAGATAGTGGAAGACAGAGGAGGCTGGCAAAGAGGGTCACAAGTCAGGCTCAACTTAGTGAATGAACAACAATACAAGAGGTAATAGATGCATATTGGGGGGTCTATATGACCCTCTCTTAAAAAGTAACACCCTGATTATAAGAAATGTTCTGCCGATTGCTAATAGCTGGGGAAGTTGTACATGTGTGTGGTGTGGTGGGAGTGGGGATATATGGAACCCTCTGAACTTTCCACTCTGTTTGCCAAGAACCTAAAGCCTCTCTAAATAATAAAGTTTACCAATTTTTTTAAAAGTATCAAAATAGTAACAATTTAAAAATAATTTTGCTATTAAAAAAGGAACCCTTTTATTTATTTATAAATAAATACGTATTTTTTTAAAGTCTAACTTTTATCTTGATTAAAAGATAATCAGGCTGTTGTAATAAAATACCAGACTCAGTGGGTTAACCAGCAGACACTTATTTTTCATGGTTCTGGAAGCTAAAAGCAGCTTGGGTTCTTGATGAGGGTCCTCCACCTGCCCATAGCATCCACAAGGGCTCCTGTGTCCCCTACCTTTGGTCTCCAGCACTTGTCAGTCACACTAAAGCTCTACCAGTACCAGGTCTTCCCAGGCTGAACCCTACCTTCTGTCTCCATCAATGTGCTCTATCCACAAGAGGTCATCCCCAAGGCTCAGGTCTGGAAACGTGATGCTCCAAACACCTGGACCTTTCATCTAGTCTCCTGCGGTGCAGA
The DNA here is from genome assembly GCF_049115385.1 of Moschus berezovskii. Classification (NCBI taxonomy): domain Eukaryota; kingdom Metazoa; phylum Chordata; class Mammalia; order Artiodactyla; family Moschidae; genus Moschus; species Moschus berezovskii. Next base: position 46,996,477 of record NC_142474.1, on the reverse strand, counting down.
CAAAGACACTTGGTGGAAGAGACTGGCCCAGAGCCCTCTGCAGTTAGGGATGTCTAGTCCCATGGCCGTTTTTGCACAGACCCAGGACTGTGTGCATGCGTGCTAAGTCACTTCAGTCGTGTCCGACTCTGCGACACCATGGACTGTAGCCTGCCAGGCTCCTCTGTCCATGGGATTCTCCAGGCAAGAGTATTCACGTGGGAAGCCATTCCTTCCTCCAGGGGATCTTCCAACCCAGGGATGGAACCCACGTCTCCTGCATTGGCAGGCAGATTCTTTACCACTAGTACCACCTGGGCTTCCCTGGTAGCTCATCTGGTAAAGAATTCACCTGCAATGCAGGAGACCTGGGTTTGGCTCCAGAGTCAGGAAGATCCCCCGGTGAAGGGATAGGCTACCCACTGCCATATTGATGGGCTTTCCTGGTGACTCAAATGGTAAAGAATCTGCCTGCAATTCGGGAGACCTGGCTTTGATCTCTGGGTGGGGAAGATCCCCTGGAGGAGAGCATGGCAACTCACTCGTGTTCTTGCCTAGAGGATCTCTATGGACAGAGGAGCCCACAGTCCATGGGTTCACAAAGAGTCAGACACGACTGAGCAACTAAGCATACAAAGAACCACCCAGGAAGCCCAGACCTAGGACTAGCCACACACTTTCCAGGGCCTCTTATTCAAAAATTATTAAGGATTTCAGTGATAGTGACACAGAACCAATTAAACCATGGGCAGGGTCATGTGTGAACACACGCGTCACACAGGGGGCACAACCCACCTGTGTAGACAGCCTCGTCTCCCAAAGAAATCCCAAAGAGGCAGGTGGGTGCTTTTGAAACAAGGGCGTTTCAGCTAAAGGAGCTCGAGCTGGACCCCCAGCTCTGCTTCCCACATTCTGCGTGCCTCACAGGAAGTGCTCACCCCTCTGGCCTGAGTGTCTTCACCTGCAGAATGTGGGTGACACGGCAAGTGTGTGGCATGTGAAAGGCGCTGACCAAGAGGGGTTCTTTGCCCTCCCCCAACCTTCCTCCACCATATCGGTGATCAGTTTCTTCCCCTTCAGGTTGAAGAACCAGCACATTAAACGTATCCATTACTGGGAAAAGTTGAAATTCATATCCTTAAAATATTGGGTCTTCCCCCTCAAGATCATGCTATGTTTCCCAATTGATTTACATCTTTTTGTAGGTTCTTCAGTAAAATGTCATCGTTTTCTGTATTTAGTTTTTACATATTTCCTTTGTTCACAGGGCTTTTATCATTTGGATTGCTAGTATGAATACTTTCTTTTTACAATTTTTTCTCAAAGACTACAGTTAGTGTGCAGGAGAGCTGTGAAGTTCTTAAATGTCGACTTTCTCCAGTTTGCTGAAGCTTACTATGATAGCCTGTGAAATGGTTCTCTTGAATTTTCTAGGAAGAAACTCAGATGAAGTATATAGATAATGATCATTTGACATATCTTTTGTAATATTTATATCTCATATGTTTTTCTTGACATTTTGGTTACAATCTCCAGAGAAATGAACAAGAACTGTCAGTAGGGACATCTCTGTGCTGTTCATGATTTTAATGAGAGTGCCTCTGTTTTGTTTTTTTATATCCTTTGGTGGTGGTTTAGTCTCTAAGTCGTGTCCAACTCTTTCGACCCCATGGACTGTAGCCTGCCAGGCTCCTCTGTCCATGTGATTCTCCAGGCAAGAATACTGGAGTGGATTGCCATTTCCTTCTCCAGTGGATCTTCCCAACCCAGGAATCGAACCTGGGTCTTCTGCATTGCAGGCAGATTCTTTACCAATTGAACGACTAGGAAAGCCCTTATATCCTTCGAAACTTATCAAATATATCAAATATGCTTGAAATATTTATCTATATGATTACAGTGTTTGTTTTTCCTTTAAACAATTAATTTAATAAAGTATATTATGTTGGCAGATTTCCTAAATTCCTAAATATTAAAGTACACCCAAATTGCTAGATTAAATTTTTACTTTGTCATGAGATATTATGTTTATTATGCTCTGGATTTAATTTATTGATATTTTATTTAGAATTTTTGAAATCTGTATATTCCTAAAAGGTATTTGTCTGTGGTTTCCCTTTTTGTCAATCTTAAGAACTGTTAAGTCTATGAAATGAACTGGAAGCTTTCTGTTTTGTAATGCTTCTTAACAAAAGAACAACATGCTCCTTGAAATTTAATGTAACTCATTTAAAAACAGGGTTATTCTTGTCAGTCTTTAGAAATGTGTCTTTGACAACTTTTCTGCTTCTTTTTAAATGCATATTGCCTATTCAGACTTTCTACCACTTCCTGAGCCCATTTTGGCAATTTATATATTTCTAGAAGAGTACTTATTCATCTCAATTATCAAATTTGTTGCTGTAAACCTGTGTTAAGTATTTTATCATTTAAAAATCCCTATAATTGTATGCTTTTATTTCTAATGTACTGTGTTGCTACTTTTTCTTTTTCATTTTCTTTTTTATTATACTTTCAAAAGGTTTGTCCAATTACATTAGCCTTTACAGAAAACCAAAGCTTGGGTTTATTTATCAACACAACTCTCAGAGGGGAAGGATTTGATTTCTGTTTTTATCTTGATAATGTTTTATATTATTTTATCATAATATTTCCCTATTTCTCTTGAAATTATTGCTCTTGTTTTTTGAGCTAGTGCTATTTTGTTTTATTTATTATTTTATTTTCAGTAAAAGGTGTATATTTCCTATTTTTATATATATATACTTTATTAAAATGTTTTCCTTTGAATCAAGATTTGGATTTATCTCACAGACTTTGTAAAGTGATCTTCTATCATTATTCTCTTCTCCGTAGCCTACAATTATTTTGAAAGTGATATTTGAAGAAAATGTGCAGTAACTCCTTGACAATTGCAGTTTTCTACATAATAAAATATAATAGTATAATAAAACCTGATGTGTTCCTTGTGATACATAAGTCCTCTGTATCCTTATGGTTTTTGCCTCTTCCTAAACTGTCGGTTTCTGAAGAAAGTATGTTAAGTCTCCACTGTAACTGAGGTCCAGGTGACCCTTCCTTTTATTGCTAGGAATGTTGATTTGCAATCCCAAAGCTGTGATGAATGTGTACAAGTTTTTGATTGTTGTAGCTTTTAGATCAGGGTTCCTTTTAATAAGAAATACCTCCTCTCGTCCCTTTTAGCCCTTTTCACATAGTTTCTCTTCTCCTGATATTAACATCACCAGCTCTGTTTTTTGAGAAGGTGATCATTTTGCATTTGTCTGGCAAATCTTTCATCATCTGTTTTCAGATTTTCTCATTTAGATGTGTCTGTTGCTGAGAGTGTATAACTGGCATTCCCTTTGTTTCATTCAGCTGGACAAACTTGTCTTTTATTAGGTATCTAAATCGTTCATATTTATGATGATCACTGATTTACATGTATCTTATTCCTCTCATATTAAGTCATCTGTATATTATACTTTTCTATTATTTCCCTTTCTAATCTTTTGCTAGAAAACCAACTTCAGTTTTATTGCTTCTACCCTCGCATACAAAGCTTGCTGCTGCTGCTGTTAAGTCACTTCAGTCGTGTCCGACTCTGTGTGACCCCATAGACGGAAGCCCACCAGGCTCCCCCTTCCCTGGGATTCTCCAGGCAAGCTTAGTTCCAAGTTAAATTTAGGGGTGGTTTTTGTTCTTCATTTGCTAAGTTGTGTCTAGCTCTTTGCGACCCCATGGACCGCAGCATGCCAGGCTCCTCTTTCCTCCACTCTTTCCCAAAGTTTGCTCAAATTTATGTCCGTTGAGTCAGTGATGCTATCTGACCATGTCATCCTCTGCCACCCGCTTCTCCTTTTGCCTTCAGTCTTTCCCAGCATCAGGGTCTTTTTCAATGATCGGCTCTTCACATCAAGTAGCCAAAGTATCGTATGGGAGCTTCAGCTTCAGCATCAGGCCCTCCAATGAATATTCAGGGTTGATTTCTTTTAGGATTGACTGGGTTGTTCCCCTTGCAGGCTCAGGCAGGAACTCTCAAGCCTTCAACACCATAATTCAAAAGCATCAATTTATTGGCACTCAGCCTTCATTATGGTCCAACTCTCATATCCATACATGACCACTGGAAAAACCATAGCTTTGACTGTATGGACTTTTGTCAGCAAAGTGATGTCTCTACTTTTTAATACACTGTCTAGGTTTGTCATAGTTTTCTTTCCAAGGAGTAAATGTCTTTTAATTTCATGGTTGCAGTCACTGTCCACAGTGATTTTGGAGCCCAAGAAAATTAAATTTGTCACTGCTTTCAGTTTTTCTATTTGCCATGAAGCTATGGGACCAGACGCCATGATCTTAGTTTTTTGAATGTTGAGTTTCAAGCCAGCTTTTTCACTCTCCTCTTTCACCTTCATCAAGAGATTCTAGTTCCTCTTCACTTTCTGCCATTAAAGTGGTATCATCTGCATATAAGAGATTGTTGATATTTCTCCCAGTAATCTTGATTCTGGCATGTGAGTCATCCAACCTGGCATTTCACATGATATGCATAGAAGTTAAATAAGCGGAGTGACAATATACAACTTTGTTGTACTCCTTTCCCAGTCTGGAACCAGCCAGTTGCTCCAGGTCCAGTTCCAGCTGTTGCTTCTTGACCCACATACAGATTTCTCAGGAGACAGATAAGGTGGATAAGATGGTCTAGTAGTCCCATCTCTTTAAGAACTTTCCTCAGTTTCTTGTGATCCACACAATCAGGGTGGCACAGTGGTAAAGAATCCTCCTGCCAATGGAGGAGACTCGAGAGACCCCAGGGACGTGTGTTTGATCCCTGAGTCAGGAAGATCCCCTGGAACAGGAATGGCAACCCACTCTAGTATTTTTGCCTGGAGAATCCCATGAACAGAGGAGCCTGGAAGGCTACAGTCCATGGAGTCACAAAAGAGAGACGATTGAGTGCACATGTACTCTCACAAAGGCTTTAGCATAGGCAGTGAAGCAGAAACAGATATTTTTTGGAACTCCCTTGCTTTCTCCATGATGCAATGAATGTTAGCAATTTGGTCTCTGATTCCTCTACCTCTTTGAAACCCAGCTTGTACATCTGGAAGTTCTCGGTTCATGTACCGCTAAAGCCCAGCTTGAAAGATTTTGAGTATAACCTTATTAACTTGGGAAATAAGCACAACTATATGCTAAAGCTGAAACTGCAGTACTTTGGCCACCTCATGCGACGAGTTGACTCACTGGAAAAGACTCTGATGCTGGGAAAGGTTGGGGGCGGGAGGAGAAGGGGACGACGGAGAATGAGATGGCTGGATGGCATCACCGACTCTGTGGACATGAGTTTGAGTGAACTCCGGGAGTTGGTGATGGACAGGGAGGCCTGGCGTTCTGTGATTCATGGGGTCGCGGAGAGTCGGACACGACTGAGCGACTGAACTGAACTGAACTGAACTGATAGAGTAGTTTGAACATTCTTTGGGATTGGAATGAAAACTGACCTTTTCCAGTCCTGCAGCCACTGCTGAGTTTTCAAATTTGCTGACATATTGAATGAATCCAAGGTACACAATCTCTTTTCCTCTGATTCTGTAAACCTTATTCTGTCTTGTCCTAGAATTTCATATTTCAAATAAAAGATTCTAGAATCTAAGATTATCTAGGTTCATATTGATTCTTCCTCCTTGGCATAATTTCTGTCTAAAAGTTTACATAAGTTTATCTTTACCCTGAAAATTTAGAAATTTCCCACGGCATGATTTATTTCCAATAATCCTGTCTACCATTCAGTGAGATTTCATTCTGTGGAAAAAAAGTATCTGAGATCAAAAATATTTTGCTTACTGTAGTCCATTGCCTCTCTTTTCTCCTTCTCAGTGATGTTTCAGACATGAGATACTCTGGGTCATGTCTCTTACCCCTACTTTCTTTATTTCTTTCTTTCTTTGCACTGTTCTCTGAAAGAGTTCCTACAATTCATCTAGTTCTTTATTAACTTGGCTTTTAGCAATGTCTATTTTATTCCTGAATTAAATCGGGGATAGTAATTGTTTCAAATTTCTTAAAAGGTTCTCTTTTTCCTGTTCATTCTTTTCTCATAGCAAATGGTTCTTATCATTTTGATAGAAATACTCCTCAGATTTCACTGAGGTTATGAATTCAAAATTGGGATGACCTCCCCTGCTTTTGCATTTGTTTCAGTGAGGTCCACACTTATATTCAGGTAACATTTGTGGAGAGCTTAATGTGTTCCAGAGGACTCCCCAGGTGACTCAGTGGTAAAGAATCCAACTGCCAAGGCAGGAGAAGTGGGTTCGATCCCTGGGTCTGGAAGATCTCCTGGAGGAGGAAATGGCCACCCATTTCAGTACTCTTGCCTGGGAAATCCCATGGACAGAGGAGGCCTGGTGAGCTGCAGTCCATGGGGTCACAAAGAATGGGACATGACTTAGTGACTAAACAACAGCAATGTGTGCCAGTTGTTGTTTGAAATGCTTTACATGTGTTAACTCATTTAATCCCAGACAACCCTTTTCGTTATTATTACCAAACTTTCACAAGCAAGAAGAGTAGGGTAGAGCCTGGGTGCCAATCTGGCCATCTGGCTCCAAAGCCCTGAAAGCCCCACCACCCACCAAGAAAGGCTGGTTTGCTCTTTATGCTCAGGTAGGTGTCTTTTTACAAGCTGCTGCTTTTATAGACATATGTCCATGGTTTTCCTATTATCTGCCTTGTTTTCATAAATAAAACGTAAAATGTATTCAGATCCATAAGCAGTGTGACCTGCATGCCTGCTCCTCCCTAAGTGAGATAAAATGATCCCAGAGATTCTGGGAGGTGCTTGTTCCAAGGATGTTGAGCCCCAGGGCAAAGCTGTGCAGCTTCCAGGGTACAGGGCTCAGAGCCCGTCCAGAGCACACTGTCCCCCCCAACCCTGGAATCTGATGTCTGTCCGATTCACAGCTCCTGCCCCTGATGCCTGCTGGGCAGAAATGCACCTGTCAGTACAAAGCAGCAAGGCTGCCTGAACAAAGCAGGCAACTCCCTTGGGGCAGAGACACAGTGCAAGGAGGCTTAGTGCCGGGGGCAATGAGTAGGACAGCACCAGAGTCTGGTGCATCTCACACCAGACTCCCAACATCCCAGAGCAAGACAGGGCAGATCTCTGATTCACAGAAATCATGAAACCTAAATCATAGGCTCATTTTTATCGAAAAGTATAAAAAATGTTACCAATTTTTAAAGATAAATAATAAATTCAAAGGCCCTTAGACGCGACACTTTGTTGACACCTCACCTTTGAGGCAGATAAACTGTATGTGCCCCATCACCCTTCACCTGGACTCACCTTGATGCCATCTGTTTCCTGTCTCCCAGAAATTCTTCCGACCTGGCCTTTCAAGTTTGTCCTTCTGGGTTTTCAGCTCTGTTGCATATTTAATTTTACATTTACATTCATTTGGTTATTTCAATAGAATTTTTTGTAGGGAGGGAAAAAGAACTCCTGAGCTCAAATCATTGCTTTGAAAGTGGGTCTTGTATTTCTGGCATGTTTTGTGTTGCATATTTTTAAATTAATTATCATAATTTTTCTAATCAGAAGGAGAAAGTGTGGGAGGGATTTCATCATGCAAAATCAGTCAGTTCAGTCACTCAGTCATGTCCGTCTCTTTGTGACCCCATGGACTACAGCACACCAAGCCTCCCTGTCCATCACCAACTCCCAGAGTTTACTCAAACTCATGTCCATTGAGTTGGTGATGTCATCCAACCATCTCATCCTCTGTCATCCCCTTCTTCTCCTGCCTTCAATCTTCCCCAGCATCAGGGTCTTTTCAAATGAGTCAGTTCTTCACATCAAGTGGCCAAAGTGTTGGAGTTTTAGCTTCAACATTAGTCTTTCCAATGAATATTCAGGACTGATTTCCTTTAGGATGGACTGGTTGGATCTCCTTGCAGTCCAAGGGACTTTCAAGAGTCTTCTCCAACACCACAGTTCAAAAGCATCAATTCTTCAGCGTTCGGCTTTCTTTATAGTCCAACTCTCACATCCATACATGACTCCTGGAAAAACCATAGCCTTGACTAGACAGACCTTTGTTGTCAAAGTAATGTCTCTGCTTTTTAATATGCTAGGTTTAATATGTCTAGGTTGGTCATAACTTTTCTTCCAGGGAGTAAAAGTCTTTTAATTTATTGGCTGCAGTCAACATCTGTGGTGATTTGGGAGCCCAAAAAAATTAAGTCTGTCACTGTTTCCACTGTTTCACCATCTATTTGCATGAAGTGATGGGACCAGAAGCCATGATCTTAGTTTTCTGAATGTTGAGCTTTAAGCCAACTTTTTCTCTCTCTTCTTTCACTTTCATCAAGAGGCTCTTTAGTTCTTCTTCGTTTTCTGCCATAAGGGTAGTGTCATCTGCATATCTGATATTATTGATATTTCTCCTGGCAATCTTGATTCCAGCTTGTGCTTCATCCAGCCCAGCATTTCTCATGATGTACTTTGTATATAAGTTAAATAAGCATGGTGACAATATACAGCCTTGACGTACTCCTTTCCCGATTTGGAAACAGTCTGTTGTTCCATGCCCAGTTGCTTCCTGACCTGCATACATATTTCTCAAAAGGCAGGTCAGGTGGTCTGGTATTCCCATCTGTTTAAGAATTTTCTAGAGTTTGTTGTGATCCACACAGTCAAAGACTTTGGCATAGTCAATAAAGCAGAAATAGATGTTTTTTTGGAACTTTTTTGCTTTTTCGATAATCCAACAGATGTTGGCAATTTGATCTCTGGTTCCTCTGCCTTTTCTAAAACCAGCTTGAACATCTGGAAGTTCACGGTTCACACAGTGTTGAAGCCTAGCTTGGAGAATTTTGAGCATTACTTTACTAGTGTGTGAGATGAGTACAATTGTGCAAGCTACCACACAAATGCAAAATCACCTCAACCCTAATAGTTTTGGTGAATTCACTTCTACTTTAAATGATAGACAGCAGGTCCATTGGTGACAGCTTCTAACATGTTAACGTGTGCTTCAAAAAGCTCCCTTCACTGGCCCAAAGATGCTGCGTGAGAGTGAAATATATTCTGTTGCAGATCATGCAGTAATATACTGAGAGAATGACCTTAGCTTAAACGATACTTGAAGTGGCTCCTTTGTATTTGTATATTTATTTTTAAGAGTATTTTAGAGGATCAATGTCTTCATGACAGTGGAATTTAATTACAATTGCATAAAGAATCTGCCTGCAATGCAGGAGACCTAGGTTCAATCCCTGGGTCGGGAAGATCCCCTGTAGAAAGGAATGGCAACCCATTCCAATATTCTTGCCTGGAGAATTCCATGGACAGAGAAGCCTGGCAGGTTACAGTCCATGGGGTCGCAAAGAGTCGAAAATGACCAAGCAACTAACACACACACAAGCTACATTAACTACGCACTGGCATTTGAGCAGAGAATTTAGTGAATGCACAGAGTTGCAGAGTACACGCTGAGTGTTGTACACAATGGGGCAGTCAAGTTCGAAGTTAAAAAGATCTGTTTATATTAGAGACATAAGAAGAGCCAGCCTGGCAGGAGTAGAGGGAGCAAAGGACGACAGGGGACTGAGTGTCTTGTAGAGACCTGGGATCTTGAAAGCCATGGCAGTGAGCTGTGATTTACTTTGGAGAAGGAAGTGAGAAGAGATGGGATTTGGGAGACTAGTTCATTGACTCCCCTGAGACTTAAGAAGAGGGTGGAAATCACAGGAAGATACTGGTGTGTGGCAGGTGCTGTGGTTGTCTTTCTGGGAAGAGAGGACAGGGAGATTGTTCAGTGAGCGAGCATTCTCTGGACAGCTGGGAATGGATTTGTCAGGAGGAGGCCAGACCCAGGGCCACCATCTCTCCAGTGCTAGCTGGAAGTGAGCCTGAGGTGGGGGTGACTGGGTGCTTCAGCCTGTGGGCTGGGTTCAAGTCCATCCAGGAGTCCCTCTTTCCCAGGCTGGTGGCTCCCTGGAGCCTCCCTTTTCAAGGTGCTTCATCAGCTGGGGCTGCTATAACAGAAATACCATAGACTGGGTGTCTTAAACAACAGACATTTTTTTTTTCTTTCTTTTAGTTTCAATTCACTTTTATTTATTAAACTTTTTAGTTTGTATTGCGGTATACCCGATCAACAATCACAGACATTTATTTCCCACAATTTGGGGGACTGGAAAGTCTGAGATCATGGTGCCACACAAGTCAGTCTCTCGAGGGTCAGCTTCCTCTTTCATGTATGACTGTCTTCTGTGTCCTCACTTGCCAGGAGAGCAAAGAACCCTGTGGGCGCTAATGCCATTCCCAACAGCCCCACCCTCATAACCCAAGCACCTCCCAAAGGCCCCACCTCCAAACACCATCGCATCACACTAAGGGTTAGGATTTCCGCATATGAATTTGGAGGGGAGACAAACGTTTAGTCTATCACACACATCAAATGGCAAGAGTGGCGCATGTACTTTGACATAGTATTATTTGGCTCATGGTTACCATTTTTAATATCATCACTGTGAACATAATGTCTTAACAATAGAAAGTCGTATCACTCAATGCTTTTTGCCCTCAAGTCTTCTTTGTCCAACATTAATGTATCACCACCCTTGCTCATATGAGTACATGAACCAGATTTGTCTTTGCTAATCTCTTTATTTTTTGCCTACCTGAGTCAATTTCTTTTTTAGGTAATGTTTTTAAATAACGCATAATTCAATTGGGGGTTTCAGTCTCAACTGAAAGTATTTTTCTTTTAGTAAAGCACTCTAAGGCATTTTTATTATTAGAACGAATACATTTGTTCTTATGACTTTTACACAGTTCCTTTTTTTCCATTTTTAATTTTATGGATTTTATTTGTATTGTTCCTTTTTCTTCCTCTTGTGCTTTAAAAGCTACAATCCATCTTTATTCTCCTCATGGTTACTGTAAAAAATTTTAAGTATGTAGATCCATTTTACCCTAATTATAACATATTGGACTTCCCTGGCAGTCCAGTGATTAAGACTCCACACTTAGAATATAGGGAGTACCAGTTCGATCCCTAGTGGAGGAACTAAGATCCTACATACTTCATGGCCAAAACAAACAAACAAAAATATCTAATTATAAAAAGTCTACAGCTAACCCATATTTATTAAATCATTCCTGAGGCAGATAACAGGTTTCTGCCTGCTGTTATTTCCTCTCTATTTGGCTACCTTCCAATTTAAATTGATGTCAATGGGGGACAGGGGGTTCGACTTAGCTAAAATCCACCCCACCCTTCACAGAATCATGGACATTTTATAATTTAGCTTTAGAGCAATTTTTCTCACCAGCAGAAGGAGAGGTGACATGGGCCCTGAGGGGACAGTCGGCAATACCTACAGATTGTCCAGTCTACTACATCTAGTAGTACAGACCAGGGATGTTGTTCAGCCTTGTCTCGTGCCCAGGACACAGCCCACAGCAGAGAGTGACCCAAACCCCAAAGGCCAATAGTATTGAGCTTGAGAAACTGGGCTCTAGAGATTTTGTTCCTGTGACAGTTATTTTAAGTTAATATTACATATCATACTTAAATTACTTTTACTGCCAGTATTTTAATATCCTCATTCTGAAAGTTTTAAATTGCTGTTTATCCTGTGACTGGCTAGAAAATGTTTTCAAGTCATGTTTTTTCAGAGACCTTAGAGAAGAGCTGTATTTTCTGAGGCTCCTAGTGCTGGAGTGTTTCCCACAGACAAGCTCTCCTGAATGAGTGTGAGTCGTGCCACTATGAACACACGGGTACACGCACCTTTTCAAATCAGAGTTTTCGTCTTTTCTGGATGCTTGCCCATCTGTTGTCTCTTATGCAATTATATTCTCTATGGGTAGTAGCCTGAGGTCTGACATATGTATTAATAGCACAAATATTTAAACAATGATGTTTAAGATATCATTGACACCTTAGTCATATTTCAGATTTTTTATGTACAGAATGTTTAATTTTTAATTTACGATCTCCTCCTTTACTTTCTTTTTTTATATAAAGGTTATTTGTTTTTGGTTGTGTGGGCTTTTCTCTAGTTTCGGTGAGCAGGGACTACTCTCTAGTTGCAGCGTGCAGGCTTCTCATTTCAATGGCCTCTCTTATTGCAGAGCACAAGCTCTAGGATGAGCAGGCTTCAGTGGATGCAGCACGCAGGCTTCAGTGGCTGTGGCTCCCGGGCTCTAGGGCTCAATAGTTGTGGCACACAGGCTTAGTTGATCCACAGCATGTAGGATCATCCCGGACCAGATATGGAACCCTTGGCCCCTGCATTGGCGGGAGGATTCTTTACCACTAGCCCACCAGGGAAACCCTCCCCTTTACTTTCTTCCCAGAATGCCCTTCTTCATCCTGAGAGCAGATATTTTCCTAATTGTCTCGAGTTACATGTTCATATGCAATAATTTTCACCTAACAGAATTCATCTGGGTGTTTGTTATGAAATGATCTCAAACAGTTCACAGTTCTCACAATATGATATAGTAAACAATCCATCCTTGCCCCTCTGATTTGAAATGCCACGTTTATGACATGCTAAACACAAGGGCCAGTTTCTGGAGTTTATGTTTTGTTTCATCAAACCTAACTTTTTTTTGCGCTAATCTCTGTTTAAATTATTTTGGCCGTATAATGTTTTCATAGCTGCCTGTCGTCCTTCACTACAATCACTGATAGCAACCGTCCTTTTTAGCTTTTCCAACTCATTTATTCTTCCAGAAGAATGCCTGTAATTTTATCCAATTCCAAAAAATATCCCTTGGAACTTTAATTAGAATTGCATTAAATTTTGAAATTAATATGTGAAGCATTGACCCCTTTGCAATACTGATTTATCTTCCATTTCTCTTTTCTACCTTCATTTTTATATCTTCATCATTTCCTCTGAGTTCAGAAAGAATTTTTCAAGTTTACCTTCTCTCTCCCTAATCCGATTTTCTACATTATCTGCCTTTCTCCTGGCATGGCAGTGTTGAATTTAATAATCCTGTTCTGCTCTTCATGCAATCTTTCCTGATATCAGAGCAGTCCCTTTTGAGGACTGTCAGCTCTTTCACAAACCTGGTTGGGAATTAGAAACATTTCACTCTCCCATCCCTTGCAATGGCTGTGTTTTGGCAGAAAGCATCAGCTCTAAGTCTCTGTCATGAATGACCCAGGCTTCCTGGGGTCTGCGGAAGCAGGTATATCATCCTCCCTGGCTCACACCAAATGCTTTCCTGAGAGACTGTGGTCCATGTACCTCAGGTCTTAGGGAAGGAAGGAGTGAAAAGCTGAGATTCACTCTGGTTTGATCCTACCTGTTCAGAGACCCAGGGGAAGATGCCCAAGCTGGAGACACAGTCTTTCAGCCAACCCCCTGTCCCCTTGGCGGAGCAGCCACGAATTAGCCCCAGCAGGGTCTTCCAGGTTCCTGGAGGCAGCTGTCCTCATTACAAGTCTGCAGGCCTGTCCTCCCAGCAGGGCCATCTGCGCCCGTCTGGCTCGGAGTCTGCACTGCTGTGGGAGCCTGCTCCCGAGTGGGCGGCATTGATGGGATTAAAGTGCATCTCCCAGGGCCTGGCCGGCTGAGTCCTCCCTGAGGGCTGCTGCCCAGCCCATCCACACTGAATCTGCCAGAAACACCCGGCAGCTTCTGGAACATTCCTTAGTTTATAGCCTACGCATTGGTTTCTCTGTTTACATCCCTTCTGGTGATCTCCCCAGCAGTTGGGGAGGATGAGATTTTGGTATCTGTGTCCAACCCACTCTGTGGACACTTGAGAAGTTCAGAGGTGGTCAGAGGGAAGTTGAGCTTTTACTTGTGTTTCAATGGATATATAAAAAAATTTAGCATATTCTCATTCTTTTCATTTCTTATTTTCATTCTTTTTTGATTAATAATGAAATATTTCAATAATATTATTCAAAATAATTCATAAAATATTGCATTTGTCCTGATATAAGTTCTGATTTTACTAACTTGTAAACAATCCTTTGAAAATCAATTTAAAAAGCAAATGAAGTAAGTTGGAAAGAGAAAACAAATACCATATATTAACACATGTATATAGAATCTAGAAAGATAGTACTGATGAATGTATTTGCAGGGCAGCAATAGAGACACGACATAGAAAACAGACTTGTGGACACAATGGGCGAGAGAGGAAGGGATGAATTGGGAGAGTAACATTGAAACTTATACGCGACCGTATGTAAAATAGATAGCAGTGGGCATTTGCTGTATGACTCAGGGAGCTCAAACCCCGTGCTCTGAGACAACCTAGAGGGGTGGGATGGGGTGGGGAGTGGGAGGAAGGCTCAAGAGGGAGGAGACATTTGTATACTGTTGGTTGCTCAGTCGTGTCTAACTCATTACAACTCCATGGACTCCTCTGTCCATGGATTTCTCCAGGCAAGAATAATGGAGTGGGTAGCCCTTCCTTTCTCCCGGGGATCTTCCACACCCAGGTATCAAACCTGGGTCTTCTGCATTGCAGGCAGATTCTTTACTGTCTGAGCCACCAGGGAAGCCCAGACATATGTATATCTCTGGCTGATTCATGTTGTTGTATGGCAGAAACCAACACAATATTGTAAAGCCATTATCCTCTAATTAAAAATAAATTTATTGAAAAGAAAAAAGCAAGACATTTAGAGTGGAGATAGTGGCCTACAGGATAAATGAAAAGAGGGAGGCTGTTTGATGTGGTATGAATAGGAATGGGGACTCGGGATAAAAATTCCGACACTGGCATCTTATGTGGATTCAAAAGTATATCTCAGATACTCGCAGGGGCAATGGAGATGTTAGAAGCCCTGGCTGACACTGTGATGACTCAGAAAGCATCTGGAGGAGGAGGGTCAGGGTCAGAATCTGATGTCTGAGGCACCTGCAAAGAGTTTGGAAAAAGCAGGGTCACAGACAATGGGAGTGAAAAAGCAATGGTTTTAAATCAGTACTCCACAGGTGTAATTTTAAACATGAGTAAACAAATAATCTGATTACCCCACGGAGACATTTGACTGATTCATCTATAGTTCAAAAAGCTTTTAAAGTCACATTGCCCTTAAAACATTTTTGGAGATTCTTCTTGGGAAAATGGGGCCTCGCCTTAGATTTGAGGTCACCTTTTATTTGGACAGATTCAGTATAAACACTGTCATAAAACCTAAAATATTGCAAGGCAGAAGTGGCCCTTTCATTTCATTTTACAACCCAATTCTGTTCCTGACCTTATAAAATACCAAGGTTATGAACAATATATAGTTGGCTGTGTCATCCTCCTCACTTATTAGCAAGTTGCAATATATTCCCAATGTGCAATATGTCTTGATGATTTTAATTTCAGTTAAGGAGTCTGAAGGATGATGGTTATTTGGTGCCGGCCACACACACACAAAAAAAAATTGCTGATGATGAAGTTGTTTGGAATCCTCAAGCTGAAAGATACCCTACATTTTCCAACAACCAGGAGTCAAGAGATCAAAAATAAATATATATCCAGATTTCTCCTCTTTCACTCATACTGGGTACTGCAGCTTTGACATTCACATCCAAGTCAATGTCTGTGAAAGAAAAAAAAAAAAAAAAATCACACATCTGTCTGACTTCTCTCCATAAGCCATCTCTGCTTAGCCCAGAACTTCAGGCAACCCAGGCCTTGAGGAAACCAAGAACTTTCCTGTTGCGTTCCAACAGGGGCTCCCTGCTCATGTCACCACGTTCCGTTCCGTTGCTCAGTCGTGTCCGACTCTATGCGACCCCGTGGACTGTAGCCTACCAGGCTTCTCCGTCCATGGGATTCTCCAGGCAAGAATACTGGAGTGGGTTACCATTTCCTTCTCCAGGGGATCTTCCCGACCCAGGGATCGAACCCGGGTCTCCCGCATTGGAGGCAGACGCTTTAACCGCTGAGCCACCAGGGCTCTCTGATATTAAATTTTCTTTTTAATCCTAGAATTTCATGACCCAATACCTACTCCTCAGCTCCCCTCCAATCCATGTCAATTTCCATCTGTTGTTTTTTTATCATTCACACCTGGGTGTGATTAAACTGACTGTTTCCCAGATTGTTCATTCCTGCTATTCATTCTGGCTTCTTGTGTTTCATTCTTTCTCTCCAGACCTTCACTTCTTGCTTTAAATTCCATCTTGGCCACTTTTTAGCCATGTGGTTGAGGCTAGTCACTGTTTTCTCATCTTTTTTTTTTTTTTTTTTAATTGAAATATAAGAGTCCACCTGCAATCCAGGAGACCCGGTTGGATCCCTGGTTCAAGAAAATCCCCTGGAGAAGAGAATGGCAACCCAGGCCAGTAGTCTTGCCTGGTGAATCCCTTGGATAGAGGAGCCTGAAGGGCTACAGTTCATGGGGTCGCAAAGAGTTGAACACAACTGAGCAACTAACATTTTCACTTTTCATAGTTGATTTACAATATTGTATTTAGTTTCAGGTGTATAGCATAATGATTTAATATTTTTCTAGATTATGCTCCACTTAATTAAAGTTTGGAGAAGGCAATGGCACCCCACTCCAGCACTCTTGCCTGGAAAATCCCATGGACGGAGGAGCCTAGTGGGCTGCAGTCTGTGGGGGTCGCTAAGAGTTGGACATGACGGAGTGTCTTCACTTTCACTTTTCACTTTCATGCATTGGAGAAGGACATGGCAACCCACTCCAGTGTTCTTGTCTGGAGAATCCCAGGGACAGGGGACCCTTGGTGGGCTGCCGTCTATGGGGTCACACAGAGTCGGACACGACTCAAGCGATGCAGCAGTAGCAGCCACTTAAAGTTATTCAAAGTTACTGGCTGTATTCCGTCTGCTGTGCAATATTTCCTTGTAGCCAATTTATTTCATGCATAATAATCTGTCTCTTAATCCCTTACCCCTACCTTTTCCTCCCTCCTCTGTCTCCCCACTGGTAACCACTAGTTTGTTCTATCTGTGAGCTTTTTGTTGCTGTTGTTGTTATATACATTTTTAAAACATTTTTTAGATTCCACCTATAAGTAAAGTCATACAGTATTTATCTTATTTCACCTATCATAATACCCTCCAGGTCCATCCATGCTGCTGCAAATGACAAAATTTCATTCACTTTTATGGCTAAGTAATATTCCATTGTATATATATGTACCACATCTTCTTTATTCATTTCTCGGTTGAAATGGCAACCCACTCCAATATTCTTGCCTGGAAAATCCCATGGACAGAGGAGCCTGGAGGGCTCATGGGGTCACAAATTCGGACCCGACTTAGAGACTTCACTTCTCTCTAGGTTGCTTCCATATCGTGGCAATTGTAAATAGTGCTGCTATGAATATCAAGGTGCATGTATCTTTTCAAATTAATGTCTCCATTTTTTTCTGGATATATATCCACTAGTAGAATTGCTGGGTCATCTGGTAGTTCTATTTTTAGTTTTTTGAAGAAGTTCCTCACCTTGTTCCACAGTGGCTGCACTAACTTGTATTCCCACTAACAGTGTATGAGGCTTCCCTTTTCTCCATGTCCTCACCAACATTTGTTATCTATAGACATTTACTAATAGCCATTCTGACAAGTGTGAGTTGATATCCCATTGTGGTTTTAATTGTGCACTTTAATTGCACAATTACAGTGTTGAGCACCTTTCCATGTGCTTTTTGGCCATCTCTATATCTTCTTTGGAAAAACATTTATTCAAGTTCTATGATCAATTTTTAATCAGGTTTTTTGGTTTATTGATATTGAGTTGTATGGGCTAGTTACATATTTTGAATATTAATCTCTTAATGGCCACATCATTTGCAAATATTTTCTCCCATTCAGTAGTTTGCCTTTTTGTTTTGTTGATGGTTTCCTTTGTTGTGCAAAAGCTTTTAAGTTTAATTAGGTTTTGTTTATTTTTGCTTTTGTTTCCTTTGCTTTAGGAGACAGATCCAAAAAAAGTATTGCCACAATTTATGTCAAAGGGTGCTCTTCCTATGATTTCTTCTAGGAGTTTTACGGTTTCCAGTCTTAGATTTAGGTATTTAATCCACTTTGAGTTTATTTCTGTGTGTGATGTGGGAAAATGTTCTAATTTCATTCTTTTATATGTAGCTGCTCAGTTTTCCCAGCACTACTTGTGAAAGAGACTGTCTTTTCTCCATCATACATCCTTTCCTTCTTTGCTGCAGATTAATTGACCATAACTCCAGGTATATTATTTCTGGGTTTTCTGTTCTGTTCCATTGATCTATAAGTCTGTTTTTGTGCCAATACCATACTGTCTTGATTACTGCGTCTTTATAATATAGTCTGAAGTTGGGGAATGTGATACTGCTAGCTTTGTTCTTTTTTTCTCAACAACTATGGTACAAAATCCTTCAAAGGATTGTTGTAAGAACCTAATCAGAAAAAGATGAAGCTTACAGCCTATTAAATGTGCATTCAGGACAAGAAAGAACACTTAAAACATAAAATAAGTACAGAAAGCTCTTTTATTTACTTAATTTATTGTTTGCATTTTTAGCACTTGACATGGCATCTACAATAGTAGACATTTATTAAATCTTTGTTAAAATAAATAACTGAACAGAAAAGCTTTATTAATTCACTGAATGGGTAATTCATCAAACCTTTGTAAGTTTAGCAGGATGCCGTATACACAAACATTGAAAAGAATATTACCATTGTCATTAAACTGAACACGATGCATCCTATTACTGTTAGACATTCCTGTTGTAACTGCCACAGTATTTTCCTAGCCAGACATTTTCTGCAGAAGTGTCATTTCCAAAATAAAGGCAGAATTTGCATGAATAGTGTTTTAGTACTAAACACTAGATTTTGAAGATGAACTATTTTTATAGAGCTTTCTAAAAACATAGTGATTGAACATAAAGATGGACAATACAATCTCATCCCCCTTTAGCTAAGAGGATAGTCAATACCATTTGTCCAGAGTTTACATGAACTTCTAGTCCCACTGTTCTTTCTTAATTTTCAGTTAAATTATTCATGTGAAACAGATGATTTGCTATCAACTTGGCACTGACCCTAAATGAGTGAAGTGCCACGACTAATTGACTAAGTGCGCGTGCGCGTGCACACACACACACACACACACACACACACACACACACACACCAAAATAAATTAATTAATTAAAATGAGCCCTTTGGTGAGTGACCCACATACTGACTGATTATGAAAGGCAGGAGCCTCCTAAAGAGAACTATTTGAATCTTCAAACAGACAGCCCCAGACAGGTGATGACTTACTGTGTCTACAGGGCATTGGATTTTGAAAGTGAAACTGCTTTCCTCTAAATCCGAATGTATGTTCCATGGGAACAGTGTCCTCCTATCCCATCAGTGTTTCTCATTAATACTCCCCCTATACAAGGCCCAGCTGGACCATTGGGTTCATTAACAGAATCTTCAGTGACTTCAGAATCCTTAAGTCCCATGTAAAGAGCTCAGAGCAATATGTGGTGAGTGGCACACAAGCTTTCTCAGTCTTTATACCTTACCTGGAGAAATTGCTGTCAGAATAATTGTAACTCTGCCATAAGTCTTAGAGCAAAGTCTCTGTTAAAATTGTATTGATACTTAGAAAAAACTTTGAAATTTAAATGTGATGTGTCACTCATTTAGATAGCTATTTGGAAGTAAAAGTGTTCTAAATGTGGCTCACTCATTCATTACATTAAGACTGATGTGAGACGTTAGTTTTTAAAATATTTTTACCCAGCTGGGTCAGCCCTAGAAACAGCCACGTTAAATTGTAAGACTACAGTCCCCTCTGCCATGAAGAGTTATTTCACAGATTGTATATTGTTTAATTTGGCAAATGCATATTTGGGGACAGCCTTCTTGCCAAGCACCGGGAATGCAAAGTTAAATAAGTAACAATCTCTAACTTCAGTGAATTTTCAGGCTATTGGAGAAAATTATCATAGAAACATTTGTGATGAGCTCTAAAAATGTAAAAGAATAATTAATTCTCCTTGGTGACAAGAGATGAGTAAAGCAAGAAACTGAAAGGTGAGCCAAGATGGGTTGGATGGGAGTGTGTCAAAGGCCGTTTTGGAGTGGAGGCCTGGTCAGGAGTAATGAGCCATTAGGGAAAGTGACACAGGGCCCAGTGTGGCCAATGGGTGATGGTGTACAGAGAGCGAAGTGTACGGAGAGAAGTGAAGGACTGTGGCCGGTTTCACACGGTATCCCCTAAAATTGAAAAGATTGGCCAGAGACAGATCACAAAGGGTTTAGCAACCTCTGTTGCTCAACTCACGACCAGCAGAGAAGGCAGTCAATGAGCAGAGAGACTCTTTGCTTTTATTGCATAAAATGAAAGTTAAGACTATGGAAAGGAAGAGACAGAAGCCTTAATGATGATCATGATGTAATTGTCAAGCTGGAAGAGGCTTTGTTGATCCAAATGCAATTTTCTCCTCCTCACTGAGCTCCAAAGAGTTAACAGATGAGCTGACATTGAAAAGCAGGTCCCCTAATTTCCATCCAGGACGCATTCCATCCACCATTCTGTTTGCTTAATTAGACACTCTGCAGTGTTTGCTGCCACCTAATAGGCTGGGAAATGTGGAAGCGGTGTCTAAAGTTTGACCTTCTTCCCCCTGGGCACTATGTCCACAAGTTTGGTTGCTATCAGAAAGTGGAAAACATTGATGGTAATAAACAGGCTTGATAATATTTCCTTTATGTGGAAATTTTATCATCTGATATCCTCACCATTTAAAAGAGCTAATAAAATAATAACATGACGATTGCTAACACTGCTTGAGAATTTGCCTTGTTCATCTTACCTTGACCTCTAAAATGCCAAAAATAAATGCCAATCCATGCATGTGGAATTGTTCAAATCAGATTTTCTTTTATTGAAACATAATTCTCAAAATTGGTCTGTTTCCTCACTGGGTCTCAACTTCCTTGAGGTCAGGGACTAGGTCTCATCCATCTTCATATACCCAGTTGGGTCCTCAGAAAATATTTATGGAATAAATGAATGAAGTTTTCCTAGAGAATAGGTGAGATAAAAATAAAAAGCCGTCTGCACTCCAATGTTCATAGCAGTGCTATTCACAACAGCCAAGACACGGAAGCAACTTAAACATCCATCGACTGATGAATGGAAAAAGAAGATATGGCACATATATACAATGGAATAGTACCAGCCATCAGACAGAGTGAAATAATGCCATTTGCAGCAATAGGGATGAACCTAGAAATTATCATACTAAATGAAGTAAGCCAGAGAAAGACAAATATCATGATATCACTTATATGTGGAGTCTAAAAATATAACACAAGTGAACTTATTTACAAAACAGAAATAGGCTCACAAACATAGCAAACAAACATGGTTACCAAAGGGAAAAGATGGGGAGGGGTAAATTTGGAATTTGGGGTTAACAGATACAAACTATTATGCATAAAATAAACAAGGACTTACCGTATAGCACAGGGAACTATATTCATTATCTTTCAGCAACCTATAATAGAATAGGATCTGAAAAAGATTCAGTGAATCATTTTGCTATATATCCGAAACATCATAAATCAGCTATAACTCAATTTAAAAAATAAATTTAAAAAAATTTAAGCCATCAGAGAGATTCAACAATCAGAGTAACTTGAGGTCATTAAGTGCAGGGCAAATATCCTTGGAGAAACTGCGATTTCATCGCTGTGTATTATTTGAGCATCTTAATGAAGACAGTCCACCTTTAAGGAAAAGACTTAGCGTCCTTTGCATTCTAACATATTTTGGAAAGATTTCCACTGAAAAATACCTACCTTTTATATCCCATTAACAATAAGTAGATAAGTTTCAGTTCCTGGAGAAGTCACTTATGTGGAATAATTTATTTCCTGATAAATATTACAGAAATGCGTCATGTGTATGTATTCATTAAAGAGGTTAAACATAAATAAGCATATTGTTATCCCAACAGGAGCAGTGAAGGGCCGGGTGGTGTCAGTACCATTTAACTTGATGCTGTAAGCTCCTGGTCTTCACAAGGTGACCCAGAAAGTAGATGACTGAATCTAAAAGTGGGTGATTTATCATTTCATTCTGGGGGAGTGAGAAGAGGTTCTTGGCTTTTCGGATGCACCTTGGGTCATTAAAGAGCACATTGACAGTGATGGATGGTCCTTCAACTGTGTGGTTTATATGGATAGATCAGGCCTGGAACAAGAACCCAGGACTTCAGGATCTGACAGAATCTCTTTTCAGGAAGCATCACTCCCATCGATGATCCTGCAAGGAATCTGGACTGGAGTGAAACAGGCTATGGGTTTACAAGACAGAAAACAATGGCTCCAAACCTGGTTTTATAGGTTTAGCAATATCTCAAGGGAAAAATTCTTTCTCTCTCTCTGCTCTGTAATTGGCATATACTCCAAATGCCAGTAGAACCAGCTTGCTCAAAAGATCTGTGGAAATAGCATTTTTCCTGGTTCTTTATTCAGTACTCACCCACAGCTAACTAAACAGAGGGACCCAGATAAATAAAAGACATTTCATTCAGATGCTATAACCTGGCTGCTTTTCTCTGCAACCTCTTTTTCTTGAGAATTATCTATTTCGACTACAAACACGTCATTTCAACAAAGCAGTTGACATTGAAACGCCGTCTCTCCTTTTTCCATTTTAGAGATTAGATTTTACGAACTTCAAATTCAGACGTCAGCTCTCCAACTGGGCCAGTCCTCTGGCCAAGCGTAAATTCTGAAATCAGAGTGACGACAACCTCAAGGCAGGGAAACAGAGGACTTCTGATTTCCCGTAATTTCTCAGGGAGTAAATCCTCTCTCCTTCTGGACCATCACTCATTAAGAACCATTTATTACTTGCCAAAATACTTCCAAAACTAGGAACTCCTTTGATGAGTTTTATGAGGTCAGCAGGGCAAATACTAACACTTAGTAAATGAGAAAGTAAGACCCAGTGTTTAAGGGATTAAGCCAAAAATGAATAGAAAAAACAGAACATCTCCAGAATAAAACTCTGACCTGACCCTTGACCCCTGACCAGGAGGTTTTCCACCTTCCCTAGAACAGTTTCTATTCAAGACTGTGATGGGGGAGGCGCAGTCTTATGACTGTTTCAATATAGCAATGTCTCAGCTATGGCCATCAACTTGCCCTGAAGAATTGCATCTCAACTAGAGAATGGAACAGGTACAACTGTGTGTCTGGGACTCTAACTCTGTTAGATTTATTTGTCCCAAATTCAGGTCTTTCCCCGCCTCCCATCAGACTCTTCCCACAAGCACTAACCTTCTTTCCTAAAGGAGCATTTGGGTCCCCAGCTCTAGTCAAAGCATTTTCCCATCTGAATTCACCAGTCTAACAAACACTGTCCCCGAGTAAAGTAAAGGGAGCCACAAATGGGGTCTTAAACTTCCTAGCAGGCACACTTTAAAAGGGGAGACAAAACAAAATGTAACTTGAATAATGGGTTTTATTTAACCCAATACACCCGAAGTACAATCATGTCACCATGCACTCCATCTTTCCAAATATATTCATGAAATATTTACACTATCACTTTTCATCCTGAGTCTGAATAAGCGGGTACTCCACACTCAGAGCACAGCTCAGTAGGGGCCGCTACATCTCAAGTGCCCGAAGCCTCAGATGACATGGTCCATGGTTGACAGCAACAGCTCAAGAGCTCTTGTGAGCCATACCTCATCTTTTCAGGGCTGTGCCCACCCTGCCCCTACCACCCTGACTGCTTCATCACCAGAGGGGACCCCAAAAGGTCTCATACTGTTGTTTCTAAGGAGACCACGGGTAGCACTAAGCCCAGAGGTGGGGGGACAGTTAGCATTAGACCTTAGAGCAGTGTCTTTGTGGGGAAGGCAGAAAGAGGCTGGTGAGCAAGGCAGCCCCTCCCCCTCCCCCACCACAGCCTGTGTTCCCCCTGGACGGGGGAGGCCTTTATCGCCCCTTTCTGGGTCACTGCTGGTTGAGCCAACCAACAGTGGACTGTAATTTACAACGCTTCTCTCTGCAAGTCAACTGTGGCTAATGGTGGTTCAACATTAATGTTGATGCTGACAGACTGGAAAATAAAAAGGTGCATGTTTGTTCCGTTGAGAAACCAGGACCCAAAGCCATTAAAATTTCCTAATAGATAAATGAGACACAAATCATGTGTACCTGATGGTCAATGAATAGCTCACATGCACAAAGTAAACTCTGAAATCTCCATTTTTCAGCCAAGAGAGCATGGATGAGTGACTCGCTTTCGTTTTTACCAAAGGTTGAGGGCTTAAGATCATGGCATCAGGTCCCATCACTTCATGGGAAATAGATGGGGAAACAGTGGAAACAGTGTCAAACTTTATTTTTTGCGGCTCCAAAATCACTGCGGATGCTGATTGCAGCCAGGAAATTAAAAGACACTTACTCCTTGAAAGGAAAGTTATGACCAACCTAGATAGCATATTAAAAAGCAGAGACATTACTTTGCCAACAAAGGTCAGTCTAGTCAAGGCTATGGTTTTTCCAGTGGTCATGTATGGATGTGAGAGTTGGACTGTGAAGAAAGCTGATCGCCGAAGAATTGATGCTTTTGAACTGTGGTGCTGGAGAAGACTCTTGAGGGTCCCTTGTACTGCAAGGAGATCCAACCAGTCCATTCTAAAGGAGGTCAATCCTGGGTGTTCATTGGAAGGACTGATGCTAAAGCTGAAACTGCAATACTTTGGCCACCTCATGCAACGAGCTGCCTCACTGGAAAAGAGTCTGATCCTGGGAGGGATTGGGGGCGGGAGGAGACAGGGACGACAGAGAATGAGATGGCTGGATGGCATCACCGACTCGATGGACGTGAGTTTGAGTGAACTCCGGGGGTTGGTGATGGACAGGGAGGCCTGGCGTGCTGTGATTCATGGGGTCGCAAAGAGTCAGACACGACTGAGCGACTGAACTGAACTGAACTGAAGGCTTCTCTCAGGGAAAACAGACCTGTGTGTCCACCCCACCCAGAAAGGCCAATGACTATGAGTGCTAACATATGTTGCCAAACAAAATGCAGATGACCAAACACCCAACAATTGTAGCCATTTAAATTGTCTTAAAACAGCACCTCACCAGATAGATAGACCTTCCACTTAGCAATTTCCAGGATTTCAGATCACTTTCATTTCCTTCCTGTGTAGCTTTAAAAAAAAAAAAAAAGAAAGAAACTATTTATTTGGCTGCACCCGGTTTTAGCTGCGCCTTGTGGAATATACTTCCCTGACTAGGGATCAAATCTGGGCCCCCTGCATTGGGAGCGCAGACTGAACCACCAGGGAAGTCCCATCTGCATAGTTTTTAAATTTTGTGTTCCATCGAGCACCAGCTTTGAAATATCAAGGGAAAACCGGGTTTGAGCACAAGGCCAGGACATTGAGATTCAAACCTAGAGCGCAAGTGGGCAGAGGTTTCCACACCCACAGGCAGTGAAATGCTTCAGTTCTGACAGTGTTCACCGTCCCTGTAGACTAATAGGGTGTTGTCCCTGTTCTCCAGTGCTCAGTCTCCGCCTCAGGTGTGACTGCCTCGAGGAGCGAACAGGTTCATGATCCATGGGGAGTACAGGAGGGCTTCCAGCTGGGCTGCACAGGTGGGCTTTTTTTTTTTACTGCACACTAAACCAGATAAACTCAAAGATGAAGGTTTTTGCTTTTTGTGTGATTTTTGAAACAATCCCTCTAATAGAAGATATTGATTCACTCTAGATTTTTTAAAAATCTCTTCCAGTTCTCCAGTCTATGCTAGTCATTGGTCTCAAGAATTAAATTTTCCTGTGTTGCCTTTGGGCTTCCTAGATGGTGCAGGGGTAAAGAATCTGCTTGCCAACGCAAGAGATGCAGGTTCGATCCCAGGGTTGGGATGACCCCCTGGAGAAGGAAATGGCAACTCACTCCAGTATTCTTGCCTGGAGAATTCCATGGACAGAGGAGGCTGGTGGGCTACAGTCCATGGGATCGCAAAGAGTCGGACAAGAACTGAGCATGCACACACGTGTTGCCTTTGCCACTAATGTTATCAGATGTTTCTTAAACATTTACTAATTTAAATGTGACTCTCTTCATGTTTGCTGTGTCTGAGTTTCTTTTGTGTTTGCAAATTTGTTCTCTGGGGATATGCTGATTGTTAAATTGCAACAAGAGAGATTTAGAGTAGACGTAAGGAAGAACTCCTTTAGAGCAAGAGGTATTATATGCTGAAAAGCTTCTCAAATCCTTCTAAAGGAAGCAATGGGACCACTCTAGTGAGGCTCCCTGAGAAGTCCCCACGGTGCTCTCTGTGTGTCCCCCAAGTTGGGAATGCCAGCTTGAAACCCGGGAGTACCCCAGGGGTAGTTCTTGACACAACTGCCAGCCTCTCAAAATGAGGCCTGATGCTGCCAGTGACGGTGATCATCCATGAAGGTGAGGGGGAGGGTGGGGAGGGCCGAGTAAAGGAATTGAGTTGGAGAAGTGGAAGAAGGAAGAGAGCTGGAAATTAGCCTTTTCAGAACCCAAAACACTGGGCCTAGGAAAACACAATAAAGGTTGGTCTTAGCAAAGTCATTTATTTAAGTGAGCTGTGAACTTGGTTAACAGTTGACCCTTCTGCCTGCAGGGCAGGTCCCTCTTAGTGAAGCAGGTTCATGCCTCCAGACAGGGTTGCTCCTCGGCGGCAGTGCTGGGGGGCAGGCTTCATGTCCCTGTGGCCAAAGTCAAGGTGCTGTGAGACCCCAGTGATGCTGCTACCTTTCCTTCCCCTCCCCTGTGTCTCCACCCTTCCTACCCCATCCATGCTTCAGACATAGCACTGCAGGCCCCAACAGGCTAGAGAACCAGGGCGGTGCTGCTACCCTTCCTCGCAGCACATCCTAGACATCTATTCGGTGAATAATTGAGAAAAAGAAAAACCAAGCATTAAGGTAGACAGGGAGCTGGTGAAAGTAAATTGACCTCAGGGCCTCTTGTCGGGCCTCCCACTTCCCTGATGGCCTTGCAGTCCTGTGGGTTCACCCCATGGCCAGTTACCTCCCCAGTATGAACCCAGGCCTGTGGACACAGCAGAGGCGGGTAGCTGGGGGTTCTCTAGACACAAAAGCCGTGTCCATTCCTGGCATTAAAGATTAACCGCAGGGCTTTCCCTGGGTCTCTGTTAACAGCTCCATCATTCTTGCTGAACAGCCCAGCTCCACTTCTTAGCCTTCGTTCCCTGGGAGCAGGTGCCTCATGGGGTTCAAGGACTCAGCCTCTGAAGTCTGGCTGCCTGAGTGTCACCCCTAAATCCCATCCCTTCGCGGCTGGTTTATCAGCAATCAGGTGGGAACCCTGACCTCACAGGGTCACTACAGCACCCAAAACACTGGGCACCATGGTAAGCAAACCACCTTTCCTCCCCTTTCCCCTGTGTCTCCCACCCTCATCTTAGCTCCCATTCCTTCAGCCTGCTCTCTGCTGCTGCTGCTAAGTTGCATCAGTCGTGTCCAACTCTGTGCGACCCCATAGATGGCAGCCGACCAGGCTCCGCCATCCCTGGGATTCTCCAGGCAAGAACACTGGAGTGGGTTGCCATTTCCTTCTCCAATGTGTGAAAGTGAAAAGTGAAAGTGAAGTCGCTTAGTCGTGTCAAACTAGTAGCGACCCCATGGACTGCAGCCTATCAGGCTCCTCCATCCATGGGATTTTCTAGGCAAGAGTACTGGAGTGGCTTGCCATTGCCTTCTCCGTGCTCTCTGCTACCATCACTCATTTCCATTCCCACTTCCAGCTGAACTGTTACTGACCCATAGTTAGGCTGATGGAAGCAAAAAACATCAGGAGGGCAAAGTACTGTATCCAAGTCATTCAAAGGTTTTGAAGTTATTGGGGGTGTGTGGATATGTCTGCACACACATAAACATGTATGTTTGTATATATCGGCCTCTGTGTTTCAGTCACCTTACAAGTGTGTGAGGGTGAAATAGCAGTTCAGCAAGGCTTTGCACAGTTTTCTATAGATCCCAGACTTGGGAACACACCCTCCCCTGGTTTCCTTGCCTTCCTTGGCCCTTCCTTACTCCCCTCCCTGTCTTGACCTCCCCCAAATAAGCTCCTTGCTCTGGAATCCCAGGTCAGAGTCTGATTCCATAGGAGTCTAGAGGCTGGCAACACAGCATCCTTTCCTAGACTCTAGGGTGATAGAAAACCTGAACCCGTGCAAGAGAAAGGGGGTCTTAAAATAGCGTGAACTTGCATTGACCACTCAAGGAAGAACAGCCCTCCATTGTCTCTGTGTTTCTGATATTATGATGTGTGATGTGCTGTGTGCAATGTGACAGCTGGGCTCTAAGAGTGGAGCCAGGAGGTTTTCTGTTACATAAGTAGCTCTCAGGCTCCACACAGTCCAGTCTCAGCCAGCACTGCATCCCCAATCCAATTTAGATTCTTTCCAGTCTTTCCTGACCTCTCACGAAGAATGTCAATGGGAGCATTTCCTACAGTCTGCTTTTCTCTCCTCTCTACTTTCCTCCACTTGGTCGAGGGTGTCGCATCCTCTCCTCTTGCCCTGATGCCTCCCAGCACCCTGAACACCATACCCCAAAGGCTTTTTTTTTTCTCTCTCAACAAACTCTTTCTGCAACCAGCTCTCAGGTAAATCACTTAGGCTCTCTCTCAGTTCCCAAAGTCTCTGTAATAATGAAGAGCTTGGGAGCTGACTTGTCTGATCCTCAGAAGAAGATGGTGAGCACGCAAAGGGAGAAATGTTAATATTTACACATTAATAACTTTTGCCCCATAAAACTTTACTCCCTGGAGCATCCTTGCTGCTTCTGTGCATCAGGGTCTAGTGGTCACGTGAATTCTTCAGAAGCTCCATCCGTTCCTTTGAGTGTCTTTCACTGACATTTCTGGGCATCATTTCTCGAAGTTTCCTGCTGTGTTGCCCAGCTGATTCTGACTCTGTGCATTCATGCCCCTATTGGCAAACTTGAGTTCGGAAAATGGGTAACTAAATATTCATTTATTAGAGGTGTTTTCCTTTCACTAGCAGCTGCCATCTGTTCCTCTCCACATCAACGTAATCCCCACCATTCCCTCCAACATCCTCTAGAGACATTTCTGTTCATTGTTCTTTATTCATTTGTGCATTCAATGGGCAGCCAATTTTTGAAAGAAGAGAAATAAGTAATTCAAAAGTAGAAATAATAATAAAAAATATTACCCTTAAGTGAAAGAGACATGGAAAGAGGTTTTTATTTTTTAAGAACATACAGACAATATGTGAAACATTGGGAAGTAACAAAGAAAGTGAATGTTTTGAAGGACAATTAGGGCATGGCTGGGAAGATGAATAATAACTAAAGAGCTGGAGGACAGCCCACGACAAAGATGAAGGGTATAAATCAGAAGCGGAAAAAATGTTTGCCTGATTCTATTTTGCAG
Organism: Moschus berezovskii; assembly: GCF_049115385.1. NCBI lineage: Eukaryota > Metazoa > Chordata > Mammalia > Artiodactyla > Moschidae > Moschus > Moschus berezovskii. The sequence continues at coordinate 46,967,057 of NC_142474.1, read as the reverse complement.
GCAGTCCTTTAAAGCATGACGTGTCATTCGAATTTGTTTTGATGTGCCAGACTTCTCTGGCGTCCGTTCTGGGCTTCGGAGGCAACTTGCGTGCTCAATTGCTCAGTCGTGTCCAACTTTGTTGTAATCGCATGGACTGTAGCCCTCCAGGTTCCTCTGTCCATGGAATTTTCCAGGCAAGAATACTGGAGTGGGTGGCCATTTCTTCCTCCAGGGGAGTTTCCTGACCCAGGAATTTAACCTGGGTAGATTCTTTACCCACTGAGCTATGGGAGAAGCTGCTTGGATGCGACTTAGGATATGTCTTAAGAGCTGCCATTCAGGTTACCTCCTGACTTACTGGTGGACAGTGAGTTCCCAGAAGGAACATAGTTCCGAATGCCGAAGACAGCTGAGGACCCAGAACACGTCCAGTTCCATTTCCATCCACTACGCGGAAACACAAAAACACAGTCCTCAGAATGGCACTCTGGTCTGTTATTTGCCATTTAGAGTTTATGCAGGGATGTGACTTCATGCCTGCCTCTACAGAGACGAGGGATGAGCCTGGACCATGATGAATAGTAAGCATTTGAGATTCAAAATGCATTGAAGTTAATGTGTTTGTCATCATGTTTTTCCTTTGCCCAGGTCCCATATAGACAGAAAACAACATTACCAGCCCCCGTTTCGAAGGCAAAATGCATTCTGCATTGTATATGAGCCGGGTGATGTCAAGTAGCTATGATTGCAGCGTGGGAGTTGTTTTCATTTGCTTTGTTTCGACTTAAGTCAGGAAACAATGAGTACGCTTGTCATCTTCTAAACATTACGGCCCCAAACCACTTGGGGCTGGTGGTCTTTCATCTCCATGGGGCATTCCACCCAACAGCCACCTCTGCAGGGAAGCCTACAAATGTCAGAGTTCTGCTGGCTTTCTCTGAAGCCCGCCTCTGCTTTCAGAGCTCTGAATAAGCTGCAGGGCCACAATTTACTTCTATTGTCATCTCTTCAGAGAGACAGAGAGAAATACAGCTGCCACTTTAGACGAGAAGCCCATGGGAAGAGTACACACACAATCAGAAAGGCCCAGTGCAGGATCACTCAATTCAGCTGCAATCAAAAGGAGGGAGGGAAAAAGAGAGAGAAAATCCCTGTCTCATTATTTCTGCACCAGGGTTTGAGGAAGGAGCATGCTGCTAACTCTGTGGGGGGGGGGGGGGAACCTATTTTCTTTTTTCATTTAAATAGTGTATGGTCAAGGAAGAATCCATCGTTAGAGTGGGCTGTTAAAGGGTCAGTTGTAAGGGGCAGGGCACTAATTTCTGATGATAAAAATGGTATATTTTATCTCCATTGTAAATAACTATCAACCCCTTTGAAGAAGTTGTAATAGAGAATTCAAGACGAAGAAGTCATAGCAAACCGTCTTTTGTTGTGTAACCAACCATCAAGGTGCAGTAGCTTACAACCAGCTTTTTTATTCGAGGTTTTTTGTGGGTTTTTTTGGATGTGGCCCTTTTTAATGTCTGTGTTAAATTGTTGCAATATTGCTTCTATTTTATGTTTGGGGTTTTTTTGGCCAGGAGGCATGTAGGTTCTTAGCTCCCCAACCAGGGATCAAACCTGCACCGCCTACATTGGAAGGGAGAGTCTTAATCACTGGACTGCCAGGGAAGTCCTGACAACCAGCTTTTATAACTTCCTGATTATCTGGCAACCTGGGATGGTTCAGCTGGGGAGATGTGCTCCCCTGGACTGGAGTTACTCAAGGGGGTGCCATCAGATGGGAGCATGTCTGGGAGCTGGTCTGTCTTAGAAGGCCTCACTCACATGTCTGGTATTTAATGCTGGCTGTTGGCTGAGGGTGACTGGGCCCTGCACCTCCAAGCGGCTAGCTGAGCTTGTTCACGGGTTGCTGGCCACACTGCTCCCGAGTGCAAACCCCAGGATACAAGCACTTTTCAAGCCTCGCTTGTGGGATATTTGTTGTACCCCACTGACCAAAACCTGTTGTGTAGCCATGCCCACAATCAGGGTTGGGCAGGCAGGAAACACTCGGTGTTTGCGTTTATAGAGAGGGATGAATTGGGACCGTCACTCTGACAATCGACTGTTAAAGTATTCTCGGAAATATTTTCATCTGTTTCTATCGGACTGAAATTAGGGGACTTAGAATCATGCAGTCATGGTACAGAAAAGATCTTAGGTGTCTCTGAGTCTAAACCCTTCCTTTGACAGATGAGGCAACTTAAATTCAGATAGATCACCTTTACGCCCAAGATCACATGATGAACTTGATAATCCACTTGTTATGAAGACATGGGAAAGCATCTGGAATCACTGAGACAGTAGTTGATTTAGTGTGTAGAATAGGTTAAAATGGTTTTTACTGGTTAAAAAAAAAAAAAGAAAGAAAAGCCGTTTCATCAGGACTATCTGGAAAATATTTTAGGAAAGAAAGGATGGAACTCAGGTTAGCAGGTGAATAGTTAGATGTAATAAGAGAAAACCAACTGAAAGCTCAAGGTATCATGTTTTCTTCTTATTCTTTTAGATTTACAAGGTGGTGCTTCTCAAATTATTTGCATATGAACCACCTGGAATCTTGTTAAAATGCCAATTCTGATTCAGGAGGTAGAGCCTGAGGTTGCAGCTGTAACCAGCTCCCAGGCCAGAGCTGCTGCTGCAGGTCTAAGGACCAAGATGGTCTGGAAGTTGGACTCTTCTATCCAGTTCCTCACCTCTCATCTCTATTTGGGCTTCCCAGGTGGTGGTAGTGGTAAAGAACCCACCTGCCAATGCAGGAGATGCAATAGACTCAGGTTCAAGTCCTAGGTTGGGAAGATCCCCTGGAGTAGGGCACGGCAACCAACTCCAGTATTCTTGCCTGGAGAATCCCATGGATATAGGAGCCTAGCGGGCTAGAGTCCATGGCATTGGGAGTTTCCAGTAGAAAGAATTCTCCAGCACATTTGGCTTTTGGAGGCAGGAAACTAGCATTTGAGAGAGGCCTTCAGGTATTGAGTCACTGGAGACTGTTTACAGAGGCAGCTCCCTACTGTGGAGGAGAGAGCAGAAGGCGGTGGGCAAGCCTCAAGTCCTCTGCCTCAACCGTCCTGGGCGAACTAACCAAAAAGACAGGAGAAACTTCATGTACGAAGTGAAGTGAAGTCGCTCAGTCATGTCCGACTCTGCGACCCCGTGGACAGTAGCCTGCACCAGGCTCCTCCATCCAGGGGATTTTCTAGGCAAGAGTACTAGAGTGGGTTGCCAATTCCTTCTCCAGGGAATCTTCCCGACCCAGGGATCGAACCCAGGTCTCCCACATTGTAGACAGACGCTTTACCATCTGAACCACCAAAAGCTGGGACTAAAACCTAGGGAAGTGCAGGAAAAGCAAAACAGTATTAAAATGAGCTGACTCTTACAACAACCCTTTGGGTTATTTTTATTTTTTTTCCCTCTTGGAACTGACAGCCGGTTTCTGTTGGTTGGTTAATTGGCTCCATTTATTTTGTTGTCAACATCATTGTTTTTATGCAAACTGTGAATGCCTGACTGCCTTAAATACATGCTTGGTTGGCTTTCAACTTGATCTACCTAAATCACTCAACAGGAAAGCAAAGATTTCTTTTCACTGTTTTCTATTAGAAAACGATAGTAGACCTGCACTTCATTCTGTCCTAGTCATTTGCCTAACCAATAACCTGGGCTAGGTTACCCTCTCCAAAGCTTCAGTTTTCTCATCTGTTAAAAGAGAAGAGCAATTCTGCCTGCACAGAATGGTGGTTAAGGATTGAAAGAAAAGACATATGTTAAGCAGCTCACCCTCCTCCTGCTTCACTCTCTAAGACTCTCCTCATTGCTAAAGACTAAATTCTATTCTATTCCATCAATTCATATTGAAGTTTCACTGTATGCAAAAAAAATCATCGAAGATTCCAGGGGAAATTTAGAGCTAGTAAAACGTAACTCTTTCCTTCTAGCCACTTTCTGCTTTGCAGGAAGGCAGTCATATAAAGAACTCTAATAAAATCAGATAGTGGTAGGTATTACTTGCAATATAAAGCATGTTACGTTCTGATTTTACAGAGAGAAATTAGTCTCTATTTTCCTGTAATTTACATAACAGAAGTCGGTTCAATAATTCACACTCAACTGCTGAAGTGTGCAAAATTCCCAGCAACTGCCACATTTGATGGAATTGTATTACACTTGGGAAAAAAAAAAAACCTTTGAATAAGCTCTAATTGATTCTGACATTCTGAAGATTACAAGAAAGAGTTGGAAATAATTTGGAAACTGCTGATTTGTATTTGGCATAGATTTATTCAAACGAAACAGATGAAAAGTTTTCGAAGTGAGATTATTTTGTCAATTGGACATGACAAAAGAAGAAAATATAAATTATTTTTCCAAGCTTTGAAAATCTCGTTCTGCTGTGATGAGATTGGACTAGGAGAAAAAACTAACATTTATTGAACATCTTTAAGTGCCAGATATTAGGAGGGAGTCTTCATTTATCATTTTATTTGATCCTGTTGATGTCCCAAAGAACCTGAGAAAGCTATTGATCAGCAAAGGAACACCCATTAGACTTGCTGCAGTAAGGAAGAACTCAATCTTGAGAGAGAATGGTTTTAGAGCTGAGGTAGGTGACTTTGAAGAGGATCTTGCAAGAGAAGGGTTTTGTTGGAATTGTGCAAAATTTATGATTTATTATTATTTACTTGAGGTTAGTGAGCACATTAAGGGAAAGATTCTGACGGGAATTGTGACAAGCAGGCTGTTTTTTCCCTTTTCCCTGTCTCAGGATGAGACCGTATTTGGAGGTGGGGACACTTTTGAATAGGACATCGAGAGGGTAAATGAGGTCATATGGGTGGGCCTTCATCCCATGTGACTGATGTCCTCATAAGAAGAGAATACTGGAACACAGACACATAGAACAGGGAAGTCCACGTAAAGACAAAGGGGAAGACAGCCATCCACAAGCCAACAAAAGAAGCTTCAGAAGAAACCAAACCTGCCACAACTTGACCTTGGACTCTAGCCTCCAGAACTGTAAGAAAATAATTTCCCACTGTCTAAGCCCCCCAGACTGTGGTACTTTGCTATGGCAGCCCTCGCAAACTCATACAGCGGGTTCAGAGTCTTTTCTAGAAGTGGGCACTTCCAAAGAAGAAAGTTAAGTAACACACCCAAGATGACATGGCTATTAAGGTGACCCAAGAATCCTAGCTTCAGTCAACTGGACCTCAAAACCAAGTTCTCATCTGTGTTGAACTTTAAAGCAGAAATAATTATAAATACAGACTAAATAGAAAGTACTGGGGCTTTGCTGTACCTTTTATCAGATGGTCGGTTTCATGGGGCAGGAAAACAGCACTGGACGCCCATGTGGCTTTTTTCCTACATCCTCCAGGCTAGGTTAGCATTGACTGTTCACAGGATATAAGGACCAGAAAGAGAGAACATTCTTGTGTCTCCTGTCTGCCCCTACCCCAACCCCCAACACCTTTTCAGCCCTGACCTTTGGTGAGTGCAAAGATTCTGAAACTTCCAACTGCCAATACCTGCAGCTCATCACCTGAGTGGGTTCCCAGGGCCCTGGAGCCCATTTGGCCTTTGTTTAGGGCAGACAGGAGGCTCTGGGCAGTGAGTAACCCTGTCTTCCTGAAGCAGCTCTTAACCAATGGCCCATGGAGTTGGGGGATAAATTCCCCAGCACTGTCCTCCCTCAAGCAGAATAACCCTGTTCCCACAGCTCCCAGTAGGACTGACCCCTAGTTGCCCATGGAGGTAACTGGCTTGATGATCCCCTCTTTATGGCTGCCATCCCTCCCCTACTGGTGCTCACTGGATCACCTCCCAAATTAGCTGTTTGCACTCAACTCCTTGTTTTCGTGTTACCAAGCCCGAGCTCGTTCTGCTCACCTCGCAATAGGCCAATAAATCAGGAGACGAGTTGTTGGAGCAAGGAATGATGACTTTAATCAGAAGGCCGGCAGACCGATGAGATGACAGACTGGCATCTCCCAAGAACCATCTCATCTCAGGATTCAGGGCTTCCCTGGTGGCTCAGACGGTAAAGAATCTGCCTGCAATGCAGAAGAACCAGGTTCAGTTCCTGGGTCAGGAAAATCCCTTGGAGAAGGGAATGGCAAACGGCTCCAGTATTCTTGCCTGGAGAATCCCATGGACAGAGGAGCCTGGTGGACTACAGTCCACAGAGTCGCAAAGAGTCAGACATGACTGAGCAACTAACACTTTCACTTTCTCACTTTATATACAATAGAGAGAGGGCTAAGGGGCATTCAGCGGCCCCTATCAATGGTAGAGTAGAACCATTAACTGGTTTCTGGTTGACAGTTGCTCACTTGGGAGGAGGAGGGGCCCATAGGGGTGCCCAACCCATAGCTGCGTAGCAGTGTTTTAGCCAGGGTCTCTCTCTCAATGGAGCTGCAGGCCAGAGCCAGGGAGGGAAAGGCCCCTTATGCCTTGGGTCCCATCTGGGACCATGGCTACATTAGGATGTGAATTAGAGACTTGAAGCTCTAACTCCTGCTCCAGTACCTCTGTGGACCTCTAGTTCTCTTAGGTTAAAGGCACGTTCCTCAGGCTGACCTTGAAGACCCAGCATGACCCGGTCCTGATCAGGGTTCTCACCTTTAGCAACAGAAATAGACCCTCATTAACTAAATGCAGAAAAGTAATTTGTTAGAAGGGCTTCCCGTACAGAGTCAGCTGGAAGGCAGGGGACCAGGCTGGTTCAGAGCTAAGCAGCCAAGGCGCTGCTGAAAGGAACACCCATGTAGGACACCCCTGGAGACCCTGTTGACACCTTGGTCCTGATCACTCTCCAGGGGCCAGATTCTGTGGCCAGACACCCCCCTCCCCCCAACAACTGAATGCTTGGCTATCAGCAGCCTCCATGGGAAATTCCCCATTCAGCACGTGCCTTCTTGGCCCATGCTCGAGTTACGGCATGCGAAAGAGCTTTAGGCCTGCATGCAAGCATGGTGCCAGGATGTACACATCATTCTCCCTGCTCCAGGGGCACGGGCAGTGAGAGTGTGTGTCAGTCGCTCAGTCGTGTCCGACTCTTTGCAACCTTATGGACTGCAGCCCACCAGGCTCCTCTGTCCATGGGATTCTCCAGGCAAGAATACTGGAGTGGGTTGCCACACCTTCCTCCAGGGGATCTTCAGACCCAGGGATCGAACCCAGGTCTCTTATTTCTCCTGCACTGGCAAGTGGGTTCTTTATCACTAGTGCCACCCGGGAAGCCCGCAGCAGGAGTGGGGACACTCCAAGTAGGCAGCTTGTGCTCAAATAGTGGGTGATACAGAGCCAGTGCCCTCCTATCCCCCAGGCCTCTCCTTGCCCTGAAGTCCAGCCCAGACCTCCTTCTGCTGTCAAAAGTGATATTCTCTGTTCCTCTCTTCTGCCCCATCAATGCCCATTGCTTCAGAATTCAGGTCAGCCTTCCTCTCTGGGAAGCTTTCCCTGAGACTGCAAACAGATCAGATCCCCCACAAATGTAGTCACAACAGGGGTCCTCTGAGAACCACAACCCTTGTCCTTGCATCCATACTCAGTCCTTCCTTGAGGTCAGCTCCCAGGGGACCGGGGCCGTGTCCATCACCTTTGCTCACCTCCTGTGATCAAAGCCAAGCAGAAGTCCCAGCACATATTAGGCACCAAATAGATAGCTGCTGAAGAAATGCACGAGCACATTCTTCAACAGTTCAGTTTAGATTTTACCCAAATCACAGCTTGTCAGTAGCTGAAAGCATTGCCCTTTGGGCTTGGAGGTGAGGAAGCTCAAATTTTGCTCTTTTTTTTTTTTTTAAAGCCACTGGTAATTTTTCAAAAAATGGTTACTAATTTATTTATTCATTCATTTCTGTAGTTTATTTGGCTGTACCAGGTCTTAACTGCTACATGTGGGATATTCAGTCTTCATTGTGGCATGTGGGATATTTAGTTGAGACATGTGAACTCTTAGCTGCATGTGGGATTTAGTTCCCTGACCCAGGATCGAACCCCAAGCACCCTCCCTTGGGAGCGTGGAGTCAGCCACTGGACCACCAGGGAAGTCCCGAGGCAGTTCAGATTTTCAGTGAGATACCTGTCCTCTTGTGATAGACACTAAAATAATCCAATGAGACCTGTGACCTTCTTGATTATATGTTCTTAAAAACAATTGTTTTAACTAACCTTTTAAGAAGTTTTTTACATCATAAATGTATTCAGCTTCAGAGCATGTATCAGTTAACGACTGCTGCATAACAAATCTCCCCAAAGCCCAGAGGCTAAAAATAACAATTGGTGAATATAGTTCATTCATCTGTAAGCTGGGTGGGGTAAGCTGGTCTAAGCCAGGCTCTGATGAAGGTGGCACTGCTCCTGCCAGCAGTGGACGATCCTGGACACATGCTCCTAGTGACAATGATCAAAGCAGAGGAGTCAGAGTCCCCTTGAAGCCGAAGCTCAGTTTGGTCCCCTGTCACACCTGCCCACTTGCCTTAGATGATCAAACCCAAAGTCAAGAGGTGGGGAAATACATTGTACCTACAGTGAGGGGTGAAAAATCAAGGCCACCAAAGCAATCAATTACAAGATCAGAGGTCAAGTACATGATGAGACGCATTTAGAAGAACAAATGGCCAGTTGACATTCATCTTCTCAGTCAGAAGGTAGGTTAGAGTTCCTTTGAAAATCAATATCCTTCAAAACTGTCAAAGAATCAAAAGTAAGAAAAGTTTATAAATTGTCACATCCAAGAAAGAATAAGGAAACATGAAGACAAAAAATATAAAATATGGAATTCTAAATGGGATTATGGGACAGAAAAAGGACATTAGATAAAAATCTAAGAAAATTCAATTAACTTCCCAGGTGGCACAGTGGTAAAGGATCCGCCTGCCAGTGCAGGAGACAAAAGAGACTTGGGTTCAATCCCTGGGTCAGGATGATCTCCTGTAGGAAGAAATGGCAACCCACTCTAGTATTCTTGCCTGGAGAATCCCATGAACAGAGGAACCTGGTGGGCTATAGTCCATGGGGTCACAAAAAGTCAGACATGACTGAGCACACATGTACAAGTATGTGTGTGTACAAGGGCAGGTTATTATTATTAGTTAATAAAAATGTTTAGTTGTGAGAAATGTACCAAACTAACGTGAGATGTTAATAAGAAACAGAGTGTGGGGAACATGGGCATTCTCTGTACTTCCAACTTTTCTAAAACTATTTAAACGAAAAAGCAGTCAGGTATGGAATATGGTTTGTGATAGCAAGAATAATCTGTCGCTCAGAGTCATCAAATTACATGACCTCATTAATGGCAACCCACTCCAGTACTCTTGTCTGGAGAATCCCATGGACGGAGGAGCCTGGTAGGCTACAGTCCACGGGGTCACAAAGAGTCGGACATGACTGAGCAACTTCACTTTCACTTTTTTTCACTTTATTACTCTCTTACAAATGTCAGATTCGCTGCCTAATGGGGGGATGGTGGAGGTGGGGGACCACCTTTTCTGGGACTCTATGACCAGTGATTACGTTCACCTGAGAGGCGCTGGACCTATGAGGGGAGGGCTCCTTTCCGCCAGAAGGCTTCCTGCAGTTGCCCAGGAGGACATGAAGCTGCCTGCCTTGCCCTGCCCTGCCCTTAATCCTATCCCTAAAGTGAAGTGAAAGTCACTCAGTTGTGTCTGACTCTTTGTGACCCAATGGACAGAAGTCTGCCAGGTTCCTCTGTCTGTGGGATTCTCCAGGCAAGATTACTGGGGGGTGTTGCCATTTCCTTCTCCAGGGGATCTTCCCAACCCCAGGATTAAACCCTGGTCTCTTACACTGCAGGCAGATTCTTTACTATCTTAACCACCAGGGATTTGAGGATCCTAACCCTAACCTTGGGCTTCCCCTGTGGCTCAACTGGTAAAGAATCTGCCTGCAAAGTGGGAGACCTGGGTTCGATCCCGGAGTTGGGAAGATCCCCTGGAGAAGGGAAAGCCTACCCACTCCAGTATAATCCTGGCCCTCAGTGCCTTCCTTTGGGCTTCCTCTAGCCTTGTCCCACTGCAGTCTTGTTCCTCTGGGCCTGCACCCTCTAGTCCTTCCTCTTCTTCTCCTGTTTCCTAGATAAGTTCTAGACCCAACACCAAACTTTTAAGATTTTGGAATAACACAATGCAAACAGGCTGACTTAAAAATCCACACCTACAATGTGATCAGGGGGGCCACTTCAATTTCATGTATTCATCAGAATCTAATTTAAATCCTACCTCCTTCTGAGAAGGCTTCCTCAACTGCCCCAGCCTTCGTCATGTGTCCTTCCTCTGGGCCCATGACGTCCTTACATTACAGGATAATATACCTGTGTTAGGGCATCTCAGCCTAACTGTGAGCTCCATGGCAGAAGGGACCAACTTGAATACAATATATATCCTCCGAAGATTAATGGGAAGCTAGGTCCTCTGCCCCTAACCTCCACCTGCCAAACACCCAAGGAAGACCCATGCTCTGCGCCCCTTCTCTGGGGCAAAACCAGCTGTCTGAAGTTGCAGGCAGCTCACGGCATTGCTGCTGCCATGGCAACCAGCATCCCTCAAGCAGACCATGCTCCATGGAGTCCTGGAGCAGCTGCTACCACTGGTCTCCACCAGTGCCATTTCTGCTTCCCTGAATTTGATATTTTCTGGGATAATAATACAAATTAAGGCATTTGCTGGTTTCTATTACCATTTTTTGGTAAATCGCTTTTTCCATATCAATGCATGGGGAAAGAAATTGTCAGCAAACATACCATTTATTTTACTGAGAAAAAGCTTTAAATGCTCGGTCATATTTTTCTAATACAATTCAGCGCTTCCAAATTTATTTACTGCCGCCTCAGTAAGTCCAAGTAAATCATTCTTTTATACACGCATGCCATGCCCTTGTTGAGAAGAGATTTGTTAATAGTCTGTTTGTTGGGTCCTGACTATACACCTAGAACAATTGTAATGAAATTCTAGTTTATAGTAGAATGAATGTTAGCAAAGAATTCTTCCTTCATCCTTCAAGGAGTTCTAGTTTAGAGATGCTGGGGAAATGGAAAAACAAAGCAGGCTAAAAGGAACTTAAGCTGACCATCCAGTCCCTAAAATTCAGTTTCCAAACAACAGTTATAAAGCATTTTAAAACTTAGGTTTTATTGCATGTTTAGAAATATAATTAATTTCATAGTTTTTTCTTTGACTTCTCCCAGAGAAATTTTTGGAGCCTGAGAGTTTGTGCATGTTTTCCACAATTAAGCTTCTTCCTCATGTGTGTCTTTTTAGACAACATATGCATATATTTACATATAGTATATGATTATATGTAATTATATATAATATATGCTTTTATACAAATATAAGATATATAAAATATATTTTTAAAGTAAATATTTTTTATTTTGCTTATATTTATATATAATTTATATTATTACATATTTGATAAATCATATTATGAAAATGTAATAAAATATATAAATATAATAATATTTTGTATTGTACATACTTATATATAATTTAAATGTTAGTCTATGACTTGACATATAATGTAGAGTATGTGTAACTATATAGTTCATACAAATTAATATACATGAAAAGAGAAAAGTGAAAGTCACTCATTCATGTCTGACTCTTTGTGATCCCATGGACTATACAGTCCATAGAATTCTCCAGACCAGAATACTGGAGTGGGTAGCCTTTCCCTTCTCCAGTGGATCTTCCTGAACCAGGAATCAAACCAGGGTCTCCTGAGTTGCAGGTGGACTCTTTACCAACTGAGCTATCAGGGCTTCCGTTGTGGGTCAGCTGGTAAAGAATCCTCCTGCAATGCGGGAAACCTGGGTCCGATCCCTGGGTTGGGAAGCTCCCCTGGAGAAGGAAACAGCAACCCACTCCAGTATTCTGTCCTGAAGAATTCCATAGACTGTATAGTCCATGGGGTCACCAAGTTGGACACAACTGAGGGACATTCACTTAATATACATAATGTATATATTTTAGTAGTGAGGACATTTCTAATGTAGACAATTAACTGTGGCTTTAAATGTCAGAAAAAGCACATGTTTTACTAATTACATTTGGAGAAAGAGGGTGATATAGAGGGGAAGGAAGAGGAGAGCAGGAAAGGCCAATTCAAAGCTGGAAATGATTTTTGAGATTATGTTTTACTGGCCTGGAAGATGAGGAAAGCGGGCATCACTATCACCCAGCTTGCCTGTGACTGAGCTGTAGTAAACAATGAATGATTCTTATCTTTTTTTTTTTGGCCATGCTGTATGGCTTACGGGATCTTGGTTCCTCAACCAGGGATCAAATCTGTGTCTCCTGCATTGGAAGTGCAGTCTTAACCACTGGACCATCCCAAAACCACTTATATCCCTACTTGAATTGTGAGAAACCAGGAAAACACTCGATATTTCCTCTGTACACACCCAAAGTCAATTACCAGAGCCTCGGTAGCACCCAGCAATCAGCAGCCAGGCTGTCCACAGGCCCTCCTCTCTTCCCCCAGCCAGCCAGGGGGCTGTTCACCATTGGTTTCCAGAATCCTAGATGTTATTTTCTTCTCTAGCTCCATGAGCAGATTGAGAATCGTGTGCTGACTTTTTAATTAAAAATAATAATAATTAAAGGACTAAACACAGAGTTGACTAGAAACAAACCATTATTCTTCCTTAATCACTTAAGGCTGAGCAATTTATCTTTCTATTTGGCAAACTCTCAAAAAGAATAAATCAATATTAAATCTGAAATTCAATGACTAGGAGGTTTTGGAGAAAAATAAACCTCCCAAGACATCACAAAAAGGCAAGAACCAGGATGAGTTCCACCAGTGAAAACAGATCATCAATTTTACTAGATATATATGAGCTAACCCCAAAACACCTTAACTTCTTTATGCCATCTTTAAAATTTTTGATATTGATTTCATAAAAATGTCCCCAGTTATTCAAAAGCAAGGTCACTTTACATATAAAGTTTTCTGGTAAAAAGCAGATACACTCTGTTTCATCACCATATTGTCTAACATTTCATGTTGTAGAGATTTAAAATGCCTGGTACCTATATTCAGGCACAAGTAATGTTCCAAAACAGGTGATTATCAGCTTGAAAGTCTTTCAACTTGCATATGCATGACTTCACAACTGACAAAGCATGATCAAAAGTGTTAATTCATTTCTTTTTATCATGTCCTATATTCCTAAAACTCACAGAAGTAACCTACAAAGTATTCCTCGTTGTAGAAAATTCAAGAAATATATGTAGGAAGAAAACCCTCCATATCAAGCCCATCTTTCACTTTCGCCTCCAGGGGTGACCTCTATGATGTTTGTTATCTCTCCTTCTGAAAGCATGCCGAGAGACTATAATGTTAGCTATAAAGGGCTACATGATATTAAATAGCCACATTTTTAAAAAGTAAAAGTGAAATTAATAGTATATTTTGTGTCATCCATTATATCCCAAATATTATCATCTCATCATGCGGTCAATATAAAATTATAGTGAGATGTTTTGCTTTCTTTGCTGGTACTGGGTCTTCAAAACCCACTGTATGTTTTATACTTGCAGAATATCTCAGTTCAAACTGATCACATTTCAAGCAGTCAGTAGCTACACGGGACAGGGGCTATCTACTAGACCGTTCAGCTCTACATGTTTCTTCCTATATAGATCGACAGCATGGTGTGTGTGTGTGAGGGCATGGTGAAACAGAAAGAAAGAGAGGTGTGGGATGGAAGATCAGTTTAGAGGTCTTTGCTGCCAGGAACAGAACTAATAATAGCTTAAATAATAAAAGCCCTAATTAGCCTGTGTAACAGAAATCAAGATTTCCAAAGCCATCATTTCCAAGTCTGGGCCAACAACTAATAGTCAAGGCTCTGGTTTGGTGTCTCTGCAGGTCTCTCAACCTTTCTCATGATTGCAAGATGGATGCTGTCAGTCCAGAGAATGCATCTTCACCTACCAGCCTCCAAAGACAGGAAGCAGGATGGCTGGGGAAGTGAGAATAGGCCCTCTCTTTATTCATGGAAGGAAAAGCCTCTCCTCGATTCCCCCTTTATAGCTCATGGGCCAGAACATCACATAGCCTTCCTAATCACAGGAAAACTGGATAAACAGGTGTCAAGGAGAGTGGGGTCAAGAAGGGGTAGCAGGTAGGCCCCCAGAGATCAAGTACAGCTCTATGAGTGGAGTTCCCAGCTAAAACGGCACATTCACTTTAAAGTCAGACAGACTTTAAACACACAACCCACATGGGCTGTGTCAATTTACACTTCCTCCAAAAATGGATTTAAAAAAAACTATGTTTCACCACATCTGCAGCAGCACTGGCGTGATTGGATTCTCAAATATCCCTTTACAGTTTATGCTTTTATGAGCACAGCCTTCATTCTGCCCAGAAGTTAGATGACTTCTCCAGGTCATAGCAAGGAGAGACTGACCCAAGAACCACATCTTAAATCCAGGTCTTCTGTTGACACACTGCTGCTTCTGTTCTCAGCTGAGATCTGCCTGACAAGAATCGTTTATGGAAACTGAATGCATAATTACAGAACCTCAAACTTAATTTTATGACCAGTCTGAACACCCAGTGTAAGCCTCAGTCCCTTTGTAGCATAATCTCTGGCCTTCGTGAAAACCTGTATACCGAATCCTCTTCTGAGCACCAGGCAGACAGATCCTGGGACCCTGAATGACCTTTCTGTTGTGATCTGCTCCAGATAGTTTTTTATTCTTGAAGAAACACTAAAAATCTCACAGTGCTTTGCGCTCATCATCTAATGTGATTTGAAAAAGAGAAAAAATTTTAAAAACCTGTAAGATTGGCATAAGTGTCCAAAATTACTTAAGTCATGATCGCTGAGACTTGGAGACGTAGAGTGATAGGGTCAAGATCAAATATGTGAGCAGGAACCCAAGTCTTGGATTCTGGGGCATAAAAGAAAGGCTTAGATGCTAGTGGTGAGGAGAGGATTCCATTTCATTTCTCGTATTATCAAAACCTTCCCAATGGTCTAGGCACTGGATGTAGTAATAATTGCAGCTCACACCTATACAGCATCTACTGTGTGCTCATCACCATACTGAGTCCTTTGTATTTGTTATCATACTGAATTTTCACAGTAGTTTTATAAGGTTGTGTATCAGTCAGCTATTTCTCATGACAAAGAGACTTTCAGGAGCCTACAATAGGTGTTCAGTTCTTATTAACGTGTATGTGGTTGGGCTGCCATTCAGTTGATTAGAGGAGGCTCAACTAGATGTGGTTCTAAGCCAAGGATTGGGTTCAAGTTTGTTCTGATTATCTTATCACTTAATGACCAATGGGTTATCTGACAGAAGTCAAAAATTCCCAAAGGAAAAACAGAAACACCTGATTCCTTATATATATATATAGGTTTCCTCTGGGCCCCATAATTATACTCACGTCCTATTGGTCTAAACAAGTCACATGACCAAGCCCAGACTCAGTGGAATGGGAAGTATGCTCCACCCATAAAGGCTGATGAGGACAGAGGGTGGCTCTCTCCTAAACAGTAATTTACTTTAGGAGAATTTTATTATTATTCCTTTTCTTTAAGGTGCAGAAACTAAAATTAAGAGGGATTAAGAAACATTCTCAAAGTGGCACAGCTAAAAAGTGCTAGAGTTGAGATGAAGTAATTGAAAGATGAGTAAGACTCACCCTGTCTAGAACATGCTTCTCTTTCTTAACACTTGCATTCGTCGGCACTACAAAAAAATTCTGGTGCACCATCTCAATTTCCAGCTTGACTTAATCTTTTCAGCCACATCTATTGTCATGTCAAGGAATTCACAGAAACCAACCCCCATCGTGTATCTGTCTAACGCAAAGGGTTCACACTCATTGGATTGCACATATAAATAGTATTTTCTCAGTGCTCCTGAATGGGAACTATAGTCACTCCAGTGTCTGGGTGAAATGGCAGACTTCCAAAAAGCAGAGAAATTCCACCATGTCCATCTGTGTCACAGGATAGAATGGAACTGAGAACAGGTCATTAGATTTGATAAGTAGGCGGTTGCTGATTGAGCTGCTGTGTGAAATTCCTGGGTGAGGGCATCACCTGACATGGGTTTCTTTAGAGCGATAGGTCTCAAATTGTGGTCCGCTGGATCAGCACCACAAGCACTACTTGGGAACTTGATAGAAATACACAGTCTCAGGCCCCACCCCAGACCTACAGAATCAGAATCCGGAGGCGGGAACCAGCAATTTGTGTTTTATCAAGCTCTCAGAGGCTTCTGATGCTGCTTCTAAATTTAAGAACCACTGCTCTAAGGCATTCTGAGCACACAGAGAAACACAGCTGCTACAGTGTTACAGGCACTGACCTGCTAAAAAGGTTAACGGTTTTCTACTCTACTGTAGCTTTCACACTGGGTTCGCTGAGCTCTGCCTTCATTTTACTGTATATACAATGGATGGGTTTGCTTCCAGTCTTAGCCAGTGCCTGCAAGGAGGACCCCACTCTGTATTATCTTGGGTTTTGGTTTCTCTAGAGATGGAAAGTTGGCAACATTTTCCTTTTTGACAATTATGTAAATCATCTTGGATTGGATCTGAATCATTTTTTTTTTCTTTTGCCACAAAGAATTTCAGTAGGATAATTGATGAAACTTGAATCAAGTGTGCAGATTAGATGATAGTGGTATTTCAATGTTAATTTCCTGATTTCCACAATTGAAATGTGGTTATGTCAGAGAATGTAATCGTTTTTAGGAAACACATGCTGACATATTTAAACTTAAAGGGGCATACTATTTACGACTTACTCTCAGATGGTTCAGAAAAAAAAATTGTGTGTGTGTATCTGTGTATGCATGGAGTCAGAGAAAATAAAGATAAAGCAAATGTGGTAGATATAAGTATTTGGCATGTCTAACAGAGAATGAGATGGCTGGATGGCATCACCGACTTGATGGACATGAGTTTGAGTGAACTCCGGGAGTTGGTGATGGACAGGGAGGCCTGGCATGCTGGGATTCATGGGGTCGCAAAGAGTCAGACACGACTGAGCGACTGAACTGAAGTGAAGAATGCGTAGGAATTCAATTTTTCCAACTTTTTCCATTATTTCAAAATAAAAGTTTAAAAGGGAAAAGCAAATAGAATCACCATGACAGTATGCATGCAACCAATTTCACAGACTCTCGAGTTATTATTACCAAACGTGTCTTCATTATAAGCCACTTCATATACTTGCGGCTTCAAGTCCAGACAGTTGTGAATCCATAGTGAGTTCACAGCATGTTCAGATTTATCTGGTTCACTCTCTCATTTTACACCTATTGAAAAGGAAACCCAAGAGGTTAAGTCTCTCCCCCTGGGGGAACACAGCCTGTCAGGATGACTTACCAGTTCAAGTTATCTGTGCCTGGAATTGCCTGTGCCAACATACTCTCAAGGTTAGGGGTTTGGAAGAGCATGCTAAGGGCGCTTTTTGGTTTTCCAGAGAAGGTTTTCAGGCAGGAAACAGCTTTGTCTTTCGGTATGAGGCACCCCTTGAAGTGGAAATACTATTTCTCACCAGAGTCATCAGAATAAGAAAGGGCCGGGTACTTCAGGAACACTGAATTCATGTTTTTAATGTTTAGTATTTTTTAGGACTATAGGAAGGAGCACAGTACAATTAGAGTCAGAAAATTGTGGGTTAAAATACACCAATTAGCTTGAGCAAACAGCTGCATTTCTCTAAGCCCTGATCTCTGCATCCACAAGAGATGGGTGGCAGTACTTCTCTCAGTGCGGTGACTAAAGTCAAATGACAGGATCCTGGGGGGATGTGTCTGGGGCCATGGTGATCGATGAGTTCTTTGCTCCCAAAAAGAGGATGGCTGACTTGTGGGCAGAGAAGCTGATGGCAAAGATCCAGCTTGCAAGGGTCAAGAGGAAGATGCTTGGGTGGAGGGTGGGGGTAGGGCAGGTAGAGAGCAGTTCCTAAAAAGAAGCTTCTGAGGTTTCTGACCTAAGACCTAGGATCACAGGACAAGAACTTTTCATTCACACACTCATGGGTCTGGGATGAAGACCCTCTCCACCACCTGGATCTTCAGTAAAACATATAGAAGAGTGAGATTTCATTTTTTATTCATACATCCTCAGTGGTATTGAGGATGTTCCCCCTGCAATTCCCTGACTAATTTGAAAAGCATTACAGTATAGTCAATTGCCTTGGTTTCAAACTAGGACAAATCTGACCAAAAAAAAAAAAAAAGGCAATTTGTGTGATGTGGGGCAAGTTCCTAAAATTTTGTGAGATTCAATGCCTTCACTCAAAAAATGGTGGGTAATTGTTCTGGTTACCAATACTGTGTCGTAAGTCACCCCTGAACTAGAGATGTGAAACAATCACAATTTCACTTTGGCTCATTGTTTCATGGGTCAAGAATTTGGAAAAGGCTCAGCAGTTCCCATCAGCAGGGTCCCACATGGTCCCACATTGTGGGGTCCCTCCCACACCCACGGGTCCACAGGACCCATGCATGACCTTCCAGCACAGCTCCTTAGGGTGGTTGGACCTCCTTATGTGCAACCAGCTTCCTAGGTCTATAGGACCAGGTGAGCTTTCTGACCAGCTGGTGATATTGGAAGTCAGAGAGCATTTCTTCTGCCACGTCCTACTAGTCGTATCAGTTTACAAGTCCATTCAGAGCACAGGGAGGATGTGGCTTCTACCTGTTGCTGAGAGGACCACTGAGGAACTTACAGATGTGTTTTAAAGCTGCCACTGCCCTGGTGGCTCAGATGGTAAAGAATCCAGCTGCAATGCTGAAAGACCTGGGTTCAATCCCTGAGTCTGGAAGATCCTCTGGAGAAGGGAATGGTAACCCACTTCAGTATTCTTGCCTGGAGAATCCCATGGACAGAGGAGTCTGACAGGTGACAGTCCATGGGGTCACAAAGAGTCAGACACGACTGAGTGACTAGCTTTTCTTTATAAGATTACTAAAATCACTAGACATCAGATAATTGTATTCTACACGTCGAGTTATTTTTGAGATTTTCATAGTTACCGGGTTATAGCAGAGTAACCAGAGAAGGCAATGGCAAGCCACTCCAGTACTCTTGCCTGGAGAATCCCATGGATGGAGGAGCCTGGTAGGCTGCAGTCCATGGGGTCGCTAAGGGTCGGATACGACTGAGCCACTTCACTTTCACTTTTCACTTTCACGCATTGGAGAAGGAAATGGCAACCCACTCCAGTGTTCCTGCCTGGAGAATCCCAGGGACGGGGGAGCCTGGTGGGCTTCCGTCTATGGGGTCACACAGAGTCGGACACGACTGAAGTAACTTAGCAGCAGCAGCAGCAGAGTAACAGGGTGCTACTTCTCACCAGTCAGAGAGGCATACGCTGTGAGAGAAACATGGGTAGATGTTTCACCAAGCCACAGTTTTATAAAAACCTAGTCACTTGAATCCAGGCTAGTGACGAGCTGAATGCCATCGATCGCTCAGATAACCAGACTGAATGACTTCTCCAGGTCCTTACAATGCATGGATCTCTAGTGTCCCTCCCCAGCACTGTGTGAATGTCGCTGAATGGTGAGAGGCTGTCTAAACGGGCAGAGATATTGATTTTCTTTTCTACCTTTTCTGAAAGCTCTTTGCTTACCAGGTGCTGAGCAAACATCAGGCAAATAGCAGACCATGTTAAAACAGATCAAGTAAGGAGCAACGAAGGCATCCATGGCTTTCTGACCGTGAGGCTGGTTAAGTTCAGGAGCCTGCAACTATGGTTTTCTATTGGAAAGTACACACCTTTATTCACACTCTGCTCTCTGCCAATTGATAATACAACTCACCTAGTTGGTACTAAGTATCATCATGGAAAATGTTCCCAACCAACCCGTGGAAATGAAGAGAGGTGAACATCTGAAGAGAAGTGAACATCTGTTCAGAGTGTGAAGGACAGGGTATGCTGTGCATTTCAGAGGATAAGGTATGCATGCCAGGTGTCAGGGCAAAATTGGTTATAACCTTGGAAATTATAAGAAAGGTCTTTCTTAGTCTATCTCAGTGGTGACAGATAAACCGGGATTTCTTTAATATAGAGGACATTGGAGAAAGCACCCCTAGACACTATATTGTCATTGACACCCAGGGAAATTGAGTTGTGGTCATCTATTCTCAGGAAGAAAAGTCAGAGTTTCCCCAGGGAAGCCAAGAGGAAGCAGATTAGAAATCATCTGCTACTCACACCATTGAAAAGGAAACCAGTGACTAGGATGGAGAAGGGTCCCTCCGGATTCTAATTGACTCTTCCAAAATGAATTCCTAGAGAACCACAAAAAGGAATCTGCAAAGAGTGTTACTTGTTAGTGATTTCACCAGATTTTCTATGGACTATTACTTTCCACAGAATATGGTAAAAACCATAATGGCTCATACAAGGGCTTGGTATTAGGTTTTTGCAACATTCTTAAGGAAAATTCCATAAAAAGACAGGTGTGCTAGGCTTCTCATTTGGAGCACATTTTTGGCACTTGATTTGAAGACCATCCATTTTGCCTTCAGCTATAGATAAGAACAGGATGCAGTAATTTCATTTCAAGCCCGAAAACAGTTTGTTTTTCTGCCCAGTTGCTAGAAGGAACAAAAGAAGAAAGCCACCTTCTCTTACCTTACAAAGTTGGAAGTCTTTTGTTTTCCCTGAAATGAATGATAAAGTTATTTAAAAGTGTTGACAGAGAAAAAAGAATAAGGTCTAAATGTCTCCATTCCTTGTTATTCCTTGGGTTCAAGGACAGAAAACCAGAGATCAGGCAGGCACAGAATCTCTTCCTGAACCCATACACTTCCGCACCTGCAATCTCTCTGCACTCAGGCTTATTCTGCTGAAGATACACTTGATTTCCTCATGCTCTTCTTGTTGCTGTTTGGGTTTTTTTTTTTTTCTTTTTAAATTTTATTATTTATTGGAAAATAATTGCTTTACAATATTGTTAGTGTCTGCTGTACCATGAAGTGAATCAGCTATACGTATACACATATCCCCTCCCTCTTGACCTTTCTCCCACCCACCCCCATCCTACCCCACTAGGTCATCACAGAGCACCAAGCTGAACTCCCTATGCTGTGCATCAGCTTCCCACCAGCTATTTTACACATGATAGTGTGTATATGTCAGTGCCACTCTCCCAAGTCGTCCCGCCCTCTTCTTCCCTCATCCCTTGTCTGCAGATCTGTTCTCTATGTCTGCGTCTCTCTTTTTGCCTTGGAAATAGGTTCATCTGTACCATCTTTCCAGACTTCATACAGTGACCTGTTTGCCTTTTCTGCAGGATCATTTCAGAGCATAGCAACCCTGAATAAGATTCCCTTTCTCTTCAATAAATCTTTCATTAAAAAAACTCAAGTAAATACTTAATGATTTCCTACTGTGCATCGGCTACATCTGAGAACTGAGAAACACAGGGGATCAGGGTTCATACCTTCCAGGGGCTTTGTCTGCCACTGGGAGGCACAACAAGTGTACCTCATTTGCAGAGCAATTAATAGATAATGCTGCAGTGGTAAAAAAATCTACCTGCCAATGTGGGA
Source organism: Moschus berezovskii (assembly GCF_049115385.1). Lineage (NCBI taxonomy): Eukaryota > Metazoa > Chordata > Mammalia > Artiodactyla > Moschidae > Moschus > Moschus berezovskii. The sequence continues at coordinate 46,945,457 of NC_142474.1, read as the reverse complement.
GATGCAAGAGACCCAGGTTCAATCCCTGAGTCGGGAAGATCCCTTGGAGAAGGAAATGGCACCCCACTTCAGTATTCTTGCCTGGAAAATTCCATGGATGGAGGAGCCTGGCAGGCTATAGTATGTGGTGTCGCAAAAATTGGACACAGCTGATCACGCAGGCACGTATGTTGCAATTCAAAGGGAAAACAGTCTCAAAATTCTAGGAGTCTAGGTGAGTCCAAATTGACAATAAAAACTTTGAGCAAATTGCCCTTCCTTCAAATTCAAGACAGCAGTCCCAGAAAGGCTGTGACAGTGTTCACGTAGCATCTTGCTTTTGGAGTGATTTTGCAGAACACATCAACATGCCATATGTTTTTTGCCAAGAATATCACATTTTTCAGGAAATCTATTCAACAATTAAATAACAAGACCTTACTCTAAAGACACCTTAAGGGTACATAGAACTTCTCAGTTTTCATAAATTGAATGTGTAAAAGTGATTGAGAGACTTCCCTGGTGGTCCAGTGGTTAAGATTCTGTGCTTCCAATGCAGGGGGCGCATCTTTCAGCCTGCAAACTTCTTGGAGAGGAGTCAAAGTCCAAATTCTTTTATGTGAAATAAAACATGATGGAGCTCATTATGGGCTTCCCCAGATAGTTCAGTGTTGAAGAATCCGCCTACAATGTGGGAGACACAGGAGACTCAGGTTCGATCCCTAGATCAGGAAAATCCCCTGGAGGAGGGCATGGCAACCCACTCCAGGATTCACGCCTGGAGAATCCCATGGACAGAGGAGCCTAGCCAGTTACAGTCCATGGGGTCACATTCATGTTTGGAAGGGAAAAAAAAAATGTGAATAGAAATCATGACCCGTCAGATAACATCAGGCTCCCAGTACAGATGAGGTGGTGGTGGAGCTGGTAACAGAGCTCTCACAGACCCACTGTTCCATAAATGCAAAACTGTCATATGGAAAGGGCAGACTATTTGTTCTCTGAAAGTGAGACGAAATGTACTTTTACAATTGGTTTTGTTTGCCCCCAAGAAATTTCAGTTTAACAGCGGGTACCATACCCAAGTGCAAGAACTGTGTGATGGTGCTAAATGACTATTCAAGTCCCAGCTGTGTGGTTTAAACAACTTGTTTTCAGGGGAGTTACCAAAAATGCCAGTAGCTGTGATCAGGAAACACAGCAGATATCACAGAATGGGGAGGGTATGGGCAATGGGATGTGTGTGGATTTTCTGACACAAGAACGTTGAGGCACTAGTGCCTGTGCCCTAGATAGGAGGCCCATTAGGACACGTGCGGATTTATAGGGAAACCAGCCTGACTGGATCATGGCAGAGGGATTCCAGGCTGGGCGGCGGGGGTGAGACCACTCTGGCTCCTCGAGTCCCAAACTAAAGCACCTCTGCATTCTCCAGAAATGGTGCTGGTGACTATAGAGAGAGAAAAGTCTAGAATGTAGACATGTGAGAGGGTGACAGCAACTTCCCTAGCTGACCCTCTGCCTTACCCACAAACCTCTGCGAGAGGAAACAAGCAAGGCTGCCAGGAAATGACTGAGTTCTTCTGGCCAGATCTGCCTAAGTGCCTAACCCAGGAAGGACCATCTTCACACCTTAGGCAGCCCCAGCCCTCGAATCACACCCAGTATTGGAATCATTGCAGCTGAGACCCCAAAAATGTCACAGACACAATTCCCATCCCTCTGTGTCATCTCCAAATTCCTGACCCACAGCATCCATGAATTAATGGTTGCTTGAAGCCCCTACACCTTGGGGTAATTTGTCAGCTGAACACAAACACTGACCTCTTGACCTGTCTCCATTCCCTCCTTGGCTTCTGGCATTTCTTGTTGCAGTCCAGTTTGAGTTTTCATACCTTTGTGGTTAATTTCTGCTTAGATGCTTCTGAGACTTTGTCTCTATTGCTGCAATGCAAATACTCCCTGGAATATGACTAAGTATAGATCTCACATTGTGACTCTTGCCGAGAATGTGGTGAGCCTTTCCAATTATAAACTCAAGTGTTTTGCTTTGTGTCTCTTCCAGTGGCTCCAAACAGTTTCTCCTGGCAGGAGTACTGTTAGCAACACCGCCAAGCTGAGGAGCCATCTCCCCAGTAAATTGGGAACCTTCAGTCTGAGCAACTCCCCACTACTGCCCGCCTCCTGTTACTGCCCCAGGTCTAAGGGCCAGCAGCAGGAGACAGTCAAGCAGCTTCTGAGCTGGACTGAAGGCTCAGTTTACTCTTCATCAGAGTGAACATAAGCAGTGGAAGGGTCTCCAGTTAACATTCAGATCTCTCAGGACTGGAGGTTCAATTTCAACCTTTGTCCTTTCTAACATCCATGTAACCCACCCCTACAGGATGCTGCCTGTTATAAAATACAGTCCGTCCCTTAGATCTCAGAAATGATGCCTCACTGGCTATAAACTCTAAGCAAGATAATCCATCCAGAATGCTGGCACCAATACACGCAAATAAGACAAAAAAGTCTAGGATCCCCCTGGTGGTCCCGTGGTTAAGACTTTCCTTCCAATGCAGGGGGTGAGTGCACGTTCAATCCCTGGTCAGGGAGTTAAGATCACACATGCCTTGCAACCAAAAAACCAGAACATAAAACAAAAGCAATATTGTAACAAATTCAATAAAAACTTTAAAAATGGTCCACATCAAAAAAAAAAAAAAAGATAAGAAAGCCCACTCTTATCGCCTCCTTTTGAGGCTTTTTAGTAAGGAGTTGAAGCTTTTGAAGTAAAAACACACAGGCAGCTTAAAGATGGAGATTTCCCGGGCACCAAGAACTGGTTATTTGACCTTAAATTACTCCCATTAGATATCAGTTGTATTTGCTACTGAGCAGGCATTCAGGGATGTTCCCATCCCCCCATTAACTGGAACTTTTATGTTGAATCTGTTCCTCTGTTGTATTTCCTGTGTGTGTGCTTAGTTGTTAAGTCATGTCTGACTCTTTGCAACCCCATGGATTGCAGAGTCTCTCACATTGCAGATGGATTCTTTACCATCTGAGCCACAAGAGAAGCCCTATGTCCCATGTCATACACATCGACAATCTCCTCTTCACCATTTTTATCTCTTTATGATAAAACTGTGAAACTTTACCTTTATCATGACCAACCTGTGTCTGCATTGTCAATTCTGCTCTTTGCTGCTTTCAGAAAAATTTTCATTTTGCTTTTGTGCTTGGCATCCTCTTATTTGTGCTAGCTGTGTCTGACTCTTTGCAACCCCATGGACTGCAACCCGCCAGGCTCCTCTGTCCTTGGGGATTCTCCAGGCAGGAAGACTGGAGGGGGTTGCCATGCCCTCCTCCAGGGGATCTTCCCGACCCAGGGACTGAACCCATTGCAGCAGGATTCCTTACCAGCTGAGTCACCAGGGAAACCCCTTAGTTGTTCTACGTTTCATCAATTCACTTTTGTTCTTGTCCTGATGTGTTTTTTCCTCTCAGTCTTATGAATTTGGTCAGGCTATTGCATTAAAATCCTGATTTATGTCCTAATCAATACATAGAAGAATTTCCTTCTGGCTCTGATTTTGAATCACTTTTTTGTACAGTGCTTCTGCCTGAGTCTTCAGTATGACCTCCCTACCTTGTTCCTGGTATTTTTCTTTCCAGTTCTCCTATATGGGTTCCTTTTCTTCTGGGTCTTTCGTTTGTTTATTTATTTACAGCTATTTCTGAATGAAATAAGCTCTATCCAGATCCAGCATTTGCCCTCCGACTCACTGTTGGCTTGCATTTGGTCCTACCTAGCAGTTATATGACCTTCTCAGACACAGCGTTGGGAGCACATAGTTTACCAAATTTCCAATGTCTAAAGGACTTTCAGGATTGAGATGGAATCTTCTCTTACACCCCCTGCATACTTCCTGTAAGGTCAAGACGGCCCAATGATGTTAAATAAAAGAACCCAGATGCCAAATAGATAATGTATCAGGCTTTACAGGCTAGGCATCCCCGGGCAGGACCCCAAGACCTAACAGAGCGAGGTCGGTGGGGGCGGGGGGGTCCGCGCTGAACAAAGGCAGCTGCTAAGTCACTTCAGTCATGTGCGACTCTGTGCGACCCCATAGACGGAAGCCCACCAGGCTCCCCCGTCCCTGGGATTCTCCAGGCAAGAACACTGGAGTGGGTTGCCATTTCCTTCTCCAATGTGTGAAAGTGAAAAGTGAAAGTGAAGTCGCTCAGTCGTGTCCGACCCTTGAACAAAGGCAGAGAGTGACTATATAGCCTCTCAGTAAGGAGCAGCAAAATTCCTGCCAAAAAAGGCGAGGTCTGGAGTGGCAGTCTCTCATAGGTCAGCTAGTCGAGGTGGCGAGACAGGGTTGGTCGCTCTAGAGGTTAGGAGGGAGGGTTGATTTCGGTTGAGAGCTGTTGCGTCAGAGACTCTTCAGCGGCTTGGTGGGACTTTTTCCTGCCAGCGGGAAATGAAGAGGAGAAGAAGCAGCCAAGATGGCCACCAGGGAGGAGAAGCCAAGATGGCCACCAGGGTCCGGCCTTACATTCCAACCCTTTTGATAGGATAAGGGGCGACGTAGTCATCTCCAGCTACTTCCTGCTGGAAAGGGGTGTCTTGGGGCTTTTGGGTCATGGCTGGGCCCTGGTGTTCCCAGAGGCTCAGGGTCTTTAGGCAGGAGTCTGGAATTGGCAGTCATCATCATTTTCTGTCTGTTGGCATTTCAGGTCATCTTTTGCAGCTATTGGTATGTGGGCTAAAGAGCAATGTGAGTAAAGTGACTGCAAGAATAAAAATAGGTTTAATTCCGACCAGCTAACATGGTCTTGGGTCTGCGGCCTGTCATTCCGTCGTTGTTGTTTGAGCTCGTCAACTCTTCCCTCCTTCACCGGTAGCTTATCTAGATTCAATCCTGGGTCCCTGTTAATTGCATAGGCTGGTACTGAGACCTCAGGGCCATAAGTTGAACTGAATTTACCCGTTCCCTGACAAAATTGGTCAGCTTGTTGATGATGCAGGGCCCAATTGTTAACAAGAGGAGGAAGATGACAAGTGGACCCGTCAAGGCTGAGATTAAAGTCGTCAACCAAGGAGACCCGCTGAACAATTGTTCGTACCATCCACTCTCTTTGGGTTCTCTTTCTTTAATACGGCGTCTCAGCAAAGCCATGGAGTCTTTAATGACTCCAGAATGGTTGACATAAAAACAGCATTGTTCTCCCAAAGCCGCACAGAGGCCCCCTTGTTGCATAAAGAGGAGATCCAGCCCTCGTCTGTTTTGTAGGGTTACCTCCGCTAGGGAATTTAGAGATTCTAATTTAGTCAGGGACTGTTCTAAATGTTTAAGGTCCAAGTCAATGGCCAACTGCAGGATTTTATAATTTCTGTCTTGTAGGATCAGGGCTGAGGTTCCTACCCCTGTAGCCCCGGCTATGCCCAGCCCCACCATGGATGACAAGAGAACTGCGGCTGCTCCGGTAGCTCATCTAGTCCTAGACGGGAGGGGGGAAAATGCCAGTTCCATCTGAGTCTCTTCATAATAGGTCATTTTAGGAAACAGCTGGACCATCACACAATAGCCTTTTCCAGAATTTATAATGGTGCCATGAATACAGGGAGTAAGACCCGTTGAGCAAGCCCAGCACCCAGTGGGGGCAGAATAATAAGAGCCGTTGGGCACCGAAAGGGTACTGCTACATAACCCTGCAGGGGCTCAAGCTCCTGGAGATATAACACATGTGCCTGCTCCCATTACCTGTTGGAGTGATTAAAGGGTTGGTGAGGGTTGGCAATACATGCAGCTAGCAGTATGGTCTGAATCAGGAGCGCTTGACTTAGAGTAGTCAGAAGAGGCCGCAGAGCAAGCATGGCTGATTAAGATATTAGGCAGAGGAGAACCAAGGTATAAAAGTTGATCTGGGTGTCGGTATAAAGAAGGAAGTTTCCCTGTAGCCAAAGTTCAATGATAGCCTGGGTGAGAGAATCGAAGTCAGTTATAGGAGTGGCAAGCCAGAGGTCTTGCAGGAGGTCAGACAGAAAGTTTTCAAGACTGGCTAAGGTGAGAGACAGGTGAGAGAGGTAGGTCACTACAAAAAATAGCAGCACCCCAGAAGTATAGCACAACCTACAATGTAGGCGAGGGCCAGAAAGAGGCGGAGAGCAAAGGATCACTCCGGTGGGGCAATTGAAGCGAGGTCTATGGCAAAAAGTACAGTCAGGAGGATGACTAGAAGCAAGTCCCACCAGTTGAGCTCGATAGTCATTACTCGCCTATGGGTGGAAGGGATATTTTGGTTATAGTGAATCTGGCGGGCCCGGAAACTTTGGAAGTGTAGGTATGGGTATTTGTGGACTGAGGAGAGAGAAGGCCATGTGAGGGGGCCCATTTAAGCCTGGTGATGTGATACCATGGTTCGTGTCCCAGGAGTTTAGCTGCTGTGGGAGTGGTGAGAATCACCATGAAAGGGCCAGTCCACCGTGGTTGGAGGGTAAGGTTAAGTGTCAGTGTCTTTAAGAGAACCTGGTCTCCCTGAGCCAAGGTCGTTAATGGAGGCTCCCAATCTGCATCACTAATGGGCTGGGGTAGGGTGCGGTCTGCATGTTCCCGTAGAAGGAATCGGAGGAGTGTGAAATAGGGCAGATAGGCTCCGAGAGGTGGTAGTGGGGGTCTGGGAGATTGGCGAGCAGATACGGCCTACCCTATAGCAGCTCGAATGGCGTGAGGCCTGTCTTGGAGTGGGGAGTTGTTCGGATGCATGTGAGTGCTGCCGGCAGAAGGTGACTTGTTTCAGCATTGTCTAGGGGTTGGTCAGGGAATATTCTTTTCATACTACCACTTGGAGATTTGTTGCATCCTGGAAGAAACAAACTTAACAAGAAAGTTAAAGGTACGTGGCCCAAAGATTAATAGAAGTAGAAAAGCTGCTCAGGGGCTACCAGGAGAACCAGGACCAGACATTGGTTCATGATGTTAATGTTTCTCTAGGTACAAGAAGATGCAAGAATTTGGGCTCATAAAATCTTTACCTGAAAACATCTGACTATCTGAAGGCTGGTTCTTCTGGGTTTTTCCCAGAGCACAGAGTGCCTTATTTCTGATTTCCACCTGAACTCCTTTCAGGGGGTGTTGAAGGTCAGCAGCTTGCAGTGGTCATGATGTAATCTTTGTAGAGGCAACTGGCAAGTACCAACTTCCAGTCAGCAGGGTCCCTTCATAGCCACATATTTGACCATATTTGGGGGCCATTTCATGGCCATTGTGTCCCGCGGTGCTGGGAAGGCTCATTCCCAGGTCTAGGGAAGATTCCACGGATGGGCCACTCAGTGTGCTAAAATTGGACAAGGCCTTGCAAGTAGCAAAAGTCTCTGGACCACTGTCTTACTAGCCTCTTGGTCCAGGAAAATATTCCCTCTTGTTGCTTCTTCCCATATCTAGAGTTACATTATTACAATCATTGATCTCATATGGAATTCAGCATTATATCACAGGCTCAGTCACACATTTGTTAAAGTAAGAAATAATATTCTGAAACAAGTGACATAGAAAATAATATAGCCATAGCTAGAAGTTATTAGTAAAGTCATAAGTTAGAATTATAAGTCAAGAAGTTTCATTAGATAAAGCCTGGTATACCCCAAGTCATCTGACTTCATTTGTTAAATGACTATAGCCTGGTGTTAATCTCCTGGTTGTACATTATGGAGCATCTGACCTTTATCTGAAGATTGGTTACTGAGATAAGCCTTAGAAACAAACTTACAGTGTCCTTTTTAATAACTTAATCTTTTAGCAATATCATGTCATGGCAGCACTGGAGGCAGTTAAAAAAACAAAAACTAAAAACTAGTCATCACACTGGCCCATGGAAACATCTAGGGTTATTTTATATTTCCTTAAATCAGATTGATTATATTCTTTGTAGCCAAAGATGGAGAAGCTGTATACAGTTAGCAAAAACAAGACCAGGAGCTGACTGTGGCTCAGATCATGAACTCCTTATTGCGAAGTTCAGACTTAAATTGAAGAAAGTAGGGAAAACCACTAGACCATTCAGATATGACCTCAATCAAATCCCTTATGATTATACAGTGGAAGTGAGAAATAGATTTAAGGGACTAGACCTGATAGATAGAGTGCCTGATGAACTCTGGATGGAGGTTCGTGACATTGTACAGGAGACAGGGAACAAGACCATCCCCATGGAAAAGAAATGCAAAAGAGCGAAATGGCTGTCTGAGGAGGCCTTACAAATAGCTGTGAAAAGAAGAGAAGCGAAAAGCAAAGGAGAAAAGGAAAGATATAAGCATCTGAATGCAGAGTTCCAAAGAATAGCAAGGAGAGATAAGAAAGACTTCCTCAGTGATCAATGCAAAGAAATAGAGGAAAACAACAAAATAGGAAAAACAAGAGACCTCTTCAAGAAAATTAGAGATTCCAAGGGAACATTTCATGCAAAGATGGGCTCGATAAAGGACAGAAATGGTATGGACCTAACAGAAGCAGAAGATATTAAGAAGAGGTGGCAAGAATACACAGAAGAACTGTACAAAAAAGATCTTCCCGACCAAGATAGTCACGATAACGTGATCACTGACCTAGAGCCAGACATCTTGGAATGTGAAGTCAAGTGGGCCTTAGAAAGCATCACTACTAACAAAGCTAGTGGAGGTGATGGAATTCCAGTTGAGCTATTACAAGTCTTGAAAGATGATGCTGTGAAAGTGCTGCACTCAATATGCCAGCAGATTTGGAAAACTCAGCAGTGGCCACAGGACTGGAAGAGGTCAGTCTTCATTCCAATCCCAAAGAAAGGCAATGCCAAAGAATGCTCAAACTACCGGACAATTGCCCTCATCTCACACGCTAGCAAAGTCATGCTCAAAATTCTCCAAGCCAGGCTTCAGCAGTATGTAAACCGTGAACTCCCAGATGTTCAAGCAGGTTTTAGAAAAGGCAGAGGCACCAGAGATCAAATTGCCAACATCCGCTGGATCATGGAGAAAGCAAGAGAGTTTCAGAAAAACATCTATTTCTGCTTCATTGACTATGCCAAAGCCTTTGACTGTGTGGATCACAATAAACTGTGGAACATTCTGAAAGAGATGGGAATCCCAGACCACCTGACCTGCCTCTTGAGAAACCTGTATGCAGGTCAGGAAGCAACAGTTAGAACTGGACATGGAACAACAGACTGGTTCCAAATAGGAAAAGGTGTACGTCAAGGTTGTATATTGTCACCTTGCTTATTTAACTTATATGCAGAGTACATCATGAGGAACGCTGGGCTGGAAGAAGCACAAGCTGGAGTCAAGATTGCTGGGAGAAATATCAATAACCTCAGATATGCAGATGACACTACCCTTATGGCAGAAAGTGAAGAGGAACTCAAAAGCCTCTTGATGAAAGTGAAAGAGGAGAGTGAAAAGGTTGGTTTGAAGCTCAACATTCAGAAAACAAAGATCATGGCATCTGGTCCCATCACTTCATGGGAAATAGATGGAAAAACAGTGGAAACAGTGTCAGACTTTGTTTTTTTGGGCTCCAAAATCACTGCAGATGCTGATTGCAGCCATGAAATTAAAAGACGCTTGCTCCTTGGAAGGAAAGTTATGACCAACCTTGATAGTATATTAAAAAGCAGAGACATTACTTTGCCAACCAAGGTCCGTCTAGTCAAGGCAATGGTTTTTCCCGTGGTCATGTATGGTTGTGAGAGTTGGACTGTGAAGAAGGCTGATCGCCGAAGAATCGATGCTTTTGAACTGTGGTGTTGGAGAAGACTCTTGAGAGTCCCTTATACTGCAAGGAGATCCAACCAGTCCATTCTAAAGGAGATCAATCCTGGATGTTCATTGGAGGGACTGATGCTAAAGCTGAAACTGCAATACTTTGGCCACCTCATGCGACGAGTTGACTCACTGGAAAAGACTCTGATGCTGGGAAAGGTTGGGGGCGGGAGGAGAAGGGGACGGCGGAGAATGAGATGGCTGGATGGCATCACCGACTCTGTGGACATGAGTTTGAGTGTACTCCGGGAGTTGGTGATGGACAGGGAGGCCTGGCGTGCTGTGATTCATGGGGTCGCGGAGAGTCGGACACGACTGAGCGACTGAACTGAACTGAACTGAACTGAACTGAACCATTAGAAAAATTAAGCTGAATAAGGGAAAAAAACAAAGGAGAAAAAAGAAATTTTACAAAATGGAAACTAGCATGACCTAAAAGAGTGTACTGAAGTTATCTTCCTTCAATTTAGTAACAAAGTCCTATTGGAATGAACATTTATGGATAACTAAGTTATCAGGCAGAGAAGGCAACGGCAAGCCACTCCAGTACTCTTGCCTAGAAAATCGCATGGATGGAGGAGCCTGGTGGGCTGCAGTCCATGGGGTCGCTACTAGTCGGACACGACTGAGCGACTTCACTTTCACTTTTCACTTTCACACATTGGAGAAGGAAATGGTGACCCACTCCAGTGTTCTTGCCTGGAGAATCCCAGGGACGGTGGAGCCTGGTCGGCTGCCATCTATGGGGTCGCACAGAGTCGGACACGACTGAAGTGACTTAGCAGCAGCAGCAGCAAGTTATCAGGACAGTGTTCCTCTTAGTGCTCAGGGCAAAAATACAAGCTAGGTCGAAATAATTTCTACATTCTATAAGGAAAGACAGACTTTGAAAACGGAGTGACTATTTTAAAAACCAGAATACAAGATTTAGCCAGAATGTTCACGATTGACAGGTTTTGAAGGAGTTAAATCTTCACTGGCAACAAAACAAAAAATCATCTTTAACCCATCAAATAAAAATGAGGTTTGTCAGGGAGCTGGGAAAAGCCAAGCGGCTGTCTTGGATTTCCCATAGCCCTCATTCTGATTTTCAGCTATTGTTTTTAATTCCCCAATTTAAAAGTAGACTGTTGCCATGGTTTAAGGACATTAGGATAGTACAAGTCTAACAGAGTTTTTGTATAAGCAGAATGAGCTTTTACATGTACCATAATCTTAAATAACGTCTATTTACTTTACTAAAGTAACAAAAGATTTTAAAAACAAATATGAATCACTTAAAGGCAAAGAAATTCATAATCTGTTATTGAAAGATTCATTCTAAGGAAACTTTGTTCTCTTAACATAGAGAGTAGACTAAATTCCAGTCTGTTACCAATTTACCAGATAGCAAACAAACAAAATTTATCAGTTAATCTTAGAAAAGTCTTTTCTATAAATCTTGAAGAGCTAGCAGTACTTTTTAAAGGCATGAGAGTGAAACCATACAAGGCATGTTTAAAATCTAATTAAATTATAATTTACAAAGTAGCCTGGTCATTGCTGTGACTTGTAACACTTTAACATGATAACTAGAATTATAACTGACAACATTTTACCAGGACATATCAGATTTTCATGAATTTCACATAATTTCTAGGATATTTATATAAGTAGCATCACCCATACAGTATAACCTGAGAAGACTCATCATTCCTCCAACAATATGTCCCATGCAATTTAACATGTCAGATGAACTCAGGTAGTTTAATAGCTCTTCGCGATGTCTCAGGGGCCCTCTGAAGCATCCCAAAGTCAGCTAGAAGTCAAGCTATTTAGGCAGTTTTGTCAATAAATATCAAAAGGGTTTATAACACTCAGTCAGATAGAATCATGTAGATCACTGTGAAATAATATATTCACTTAGCCAAAGTAACAAAGAAGATTTCAAAGGTAAACATAGAACAGATCACTTCACAGGTAAAGAAACTTAAAATCCATTATCAAAGGCAGTTCAACATCTCAAGAAAAGTTTTATCTACACATAAAAACTCTTTCCTTGGGGTCTACTTTCCATCAAACCTTCTTATCATTTTCTGTACCCATTTGTTTTCCCATCCTGGAACAGTGACCTGTAAGTCAGACCTACTTCCTTTTCTCTTCATAAAAATGTACTTTCCATCAAACCTTCTTATCACTTTCTGTACCCATTTGTTTTAACTTCATTTTTCATACTTCTTTACTGAACATACACATCTTACTTCCCTTAAGTGGGGACCTCGGTGTCCCATACTGTGGGGTCTATAAAGGAAGATTCAGAGGCACAGAGGAGAGTAGAGGTAGGGTGGGGGAGTAAGGGCATGAGAAGGGCAGATGTATGGTGGCTTTGAGCTTAGTTAGAATGTCTCGTCCTAATGGAGTGGGGCATGAAAGAAGTATTAGGAAGGAGTGGGTGAATAGGTGATTGTCAAGCTGACAAGGCTGTGGTCCAGTCTGTAGGGGGTGTGAGGGCTTGCCATCTATACCCACCACCGAGACCTGGGAAGGGAGTAGTGCCCCCGTAAGAGGGAAGAACAGAGTAAGGAGCCCCCGTATCTATCAAGAAATTGATGGACTTACCCGCCACTTGAAGCATTACCCTGGGCTCGGCTTGGGTTATGGGGGTCCCTGAGTCTGGGTGCCATCAATCTTCGTCGGAGGAGAGGAGCTCCAAGGCAGGAGACGAGGGCGGGACGTCCTTTGGGGAACCCAAGCCCCAGCCTGATGAGGTTGAGGCCTGAGCTGCCCGGGGACAGTCGCTCGCCCAATGTCCCCTCTGCCTGCAGTGAGGGCATGGCCTAGTTGGAGGTCAGGGATTTGGGCATTGACGGACCCAATGACCTTCACGACCGCATTAGAAATAGGCCCCCGGTGGTGGCTTTTGGGGACCCACTTTTGTCCCGTGGCCGGTCGCAGGGCTGCTTGCTACTAGTGTCTGGGTGTGTCTCTCAAGGAGGTTGGCCTGCAGTTTGGCCTGTTGTTTAAACCTTGCCTTACAGCTGGCTTTGGCTACGTCTTCCCGGGCATTATATACTTTAAAGGCCATTTTTACCAGGTCTCGGAGGGGGGGTCTGAGGGCCATCCTCAACTTTGGACAACTTCTTTCTGATGTCAGGAGCTGACTGAGATATAAAGCGATTAGCCAGGGTGGTGACCTCTGCTGGAGAGTCGGGGGTGATGTGGTGAGAGCCTCCGTCAGCCTACTGAGGAAGGCTGTGGGGTTTTCATCAGGGCTCTGGGTTACTTTATCTAGTTTTAGCCTGTTAATAACCTTGAGAGAGGTATTTTCCATCCCCTCCAACAAACATTCCAGCATGTATATTGCTGGCCCTTCCCCATTGCCCCTCCTGTTAGTCTCTGTTAGGCAGCTGCCCCAGGGAGTTGGGCGGGATCTGCAGATTTGCCAGATGTCGCTGGTCAGCTACCGTTTTGGCTGCCGCCCAGATGGCCTGTCTCTCTTTTGGGGTGGGTAGAGTGACGGAACAGAGGGAGCCCCCTGGTGGTGCCTCCGGGGAGCCATCTCTTGAGTGAGAAGGCTGCAGAGAAGGCATTGAAAGTGTTAATGAGGGAGGGGTTGGGGAAGCTGGGGAAGAAGGAGTTGAGAAAATAACAGAAGCAGAAGGTGGGGCGCTGTCAGGTCTTTGGGAGGAACCGTGAGGGCGGAGTTTTCCTCGGTCTGTGCAGACGATGTTTTGTGGAGAGGCCAGAAGGGGAAGGCGGAAGAAGGATTTGGGAGGGGGGAAGAAAGTATGGGGGGGCGGGGGCACAATCACCACTAAAGCCTGTGTCTAGGGCCTGTTACTAGGGTATTTCAGACCGTTTTCCCATCTTCGGGCAGTAATTATCTAAATCACAGAGGATATTAAAATCAAAAGTCCCCGTTGGTGGCCAATGTGAGCCATTGTCGAGAGGATATTGAGGCCAAGCCTCAGAGCAGAGAGGTCAACTGCTTACGGCGGATTTTTTGAGAAAGGCGTAGGGTTTTGAGGTTGGCAAGGAGACACTCTAATGGGGTTGACCAGGCTCTGTCGGCCTTGGAGGTGGCGGTCCCCATGGCGAATGGCAGAGTTAGCCTTAGGGGTCGAGTCAGTCAGGCGTCCCTGAGTGAGACAACCCCCAGCGAGGATTAGGGCCACCGCAGCCAAGAGGGACGTCTCCGAACCGACTGGCGCTGAGGACCAGGCCTGGCCTGCCGGAGGAGGGAGCTCGGACCTGGCCACGATTTCAGGGCCAAACTCCCTAGGACCGATCGCCAAAGGGAAGGCCCCCCCCCAAGACCCGAACTGGGGACTTACCCCATATGCTGCCAGACGGTAGAGTAGTCCTATTGAGGTGATGAATCAGCCCAGGGTGCAGGTTGGATCCGAGGGAGCCACAGACCCCGTGGCTGGCGTGGTGGGCTCTCACCTGGAGCCCCACGTTGGGTGCCAAATGTAAGGTCGAGACGGCTCAATGATGTTAAATAAAAGAACCCAGACACCAAATAGATAATGTAACAGGCTTTACTGGCTAAGCGCCCCCAGGCGGGACCCCAAGACCTAACAGAGCGAAGTGGGGGGGGGGGGTCCGCACACCGAACAAAGGCAGAGAGTGACTTATATAGCCTCTCAGTAAGGAGCAGCGTAATTCCTCCCAAAAAAGGCAGATCTGGAGTGGCGGTGTCTCATAGGTCAGCTAGTCGAGGTGGCAAGACCAGGTTGGTCGCTCTAGAGGTTAGGAAGGAGGGTTGATTTCGGTTGAGAGCTGTTGCGTCAGAGACTCTTCAGGGGTTTGGCGGGACTTTTTCCCACCAGCGGGAAATGAAGAGGAGAAGAAGAAGAAGCCAAGATGGCCACCGGGGTCCGGCCTTACACTTCCCTGACACTCGGAACAAATGTCATGGCTAAAAATGGTGTGAATTGCCACCAGGGCTCTTCCTGAAAGTTTCTACCCACACAGATGGCACTCGACTTTCGGAATCGAAAGTTCCCAAAGTGAAATGCCCACCCTGGGCATTATTCTTCTCACGGCCATGACTGGAAGGCAAGAAATATCACAGTGGACAAGGATATTTGTTCCAGCATAAATAAAAAGCAATACACATGGCCAAAACCATATCAGTGAAACAGAGAAATACCCCTCCTTTAAGTGAGGTGGGAGGTCAGAGGCAGGTAAATAAATAAAAATTGTATAGTTCAACTAGTGAAAGTTTCTGAATCAGGCCTTGGAAGATTGTACACAACTGGGTCATTGTCAGGATACTCAGTAGCCCATCACAATCTGAATGCCCCTCCCACTACAGTCTACCCTATGAACTGAGTTTCTATAACCATTTCCAGTTTCCTAATGTGATGTTTCTCAGATTTGTCTTCACACTAGTCCCCTTGCTGTGGACACAAAATCTGAAAAGTGCTCGTTAACTATTATTATTCTTTCATGTTAAGCTATGTGCATGTGTGCTCAGTCATGTCTGACTCTTTGCAACCCAAGGACTGTGGCTCCTCTGTCTATGGGATTTTCCAGTAAGAATACTGGAGTGGGTTGCCATTTCCTCCTCCAGGGGATTTTCCCAACCCAGGGATCGAACCCGAGTGTCCTGCATTGGCAGGCACTTTCTTTTTCAGTGAGCCACTACAGAGACATCTGAAACCCTCCCCTCCCACCAAGACCCTCTTCTCTTCCCTGTAATTGTACAACTGATTATTTTTAACCTAAGAATAGCATTGTATGTCTGTTTGCACTGTCATATTTTATTTAGTCAATATAAGCCAATCACTTCAATCTGCTAATATCCTTTGGGGTGAAGATCCTTATCCTTGAACTGGACCATTTCTCCTGAATTAGAATCTTGTCTCAGCTATTGATAGAAACAGTTCCAGTTACCCCACTATGGTCCTTCTACTACTAGATAAGTTTAATCGGCACCTTACCAACTGGATTCATCCAATAATGTAGCTGCTTTGTTTCTTTTTCCAAAGAATTCTGGGTGCTCAGTTTCTCCATCAAACTTCCTTCCTTCCTGTATGGGTATCTTCAGTAGAATTGGTCTACACTCAGCCTCACTTCCCCACCATAGATGTTAGCTCCTGTCCTGCATGTGGTAGGAAAAATACTGGCCCCCAAAGATGTCCATGACCTAATCCTTAGGTCATGAATCCTTAGGTCATTCATGAGATCCCATGAATATGTTATGGTACATGGTGAGAGCAAATTAAAGTTTCTAATCAGCTGGCTTTTAAGATAGGGAGATTATCCTGGGTTATCCAGAGCCCGATCATCACAAATACTTCATCAGATGGAAGCAGAAGAGGAAGTCAGAGTGGTACCATGTAAGAAGAATGATCCACTGCTGCTCCCTTAGAAGGAGGGATTTGTTGTTTAGTCCCTAAGTCGTGTCTGACTCTTTTGCAACTCCAAGGACTGTAGCCCGCCAGGCTCCTCTATCCATGGGATTTCCCAGGCAAGAATATTGAAGTGGGTTGCCATTTCCTTCTCCAGGGGATCTTCCCAACCTAGGGATCGAACCCATATCTCCAGCACTGACAGGTGGATTCCTTACCACTGAGCCACCAGGGAAGCCCTAGAGGAGGGGAACCATGAACCAACAAATGTATGCAGCCTGTAGAAGCAAAGAAAGGCAAGGAAGGAATACAGCCCTGCTCACAGCTCAATTGTAGGCTTCTAGCCTTCAGGACTGTAAGAAAATAAATCTATGTTGCTTTAAGCTACTGAGTTTGGAGATGTGTTACAGCAAGCATAGGAAAGGAGACTGCAGAATGAGAGGCTGTTCCCTCCTGACATTTCTCAGAGTGCAGATCTAAGCACATGATGGTTTCTGTACCTTCCAGGAGCACCACTGCAAAGTCGGTGCGTGACTTTCTTCATTTGTTCTGCATTGCTGGGCTGGGGCTCGTTAATGCCGCGCACTGGGTGCTCTGTGCATTAAGTAGAAGAATCGATCACTCTGACCTTTATTCCTTGTTGGTGTTTTGTCATTCGTGGGCTGCTTGGCTTGACATATGAATTACTCTCCAGCCGCCTGGTGCGGGGGGTGCATAGTCACCAGCCCCCGTATATTTTAGACATATGCCAGTTGTCATTTATACACACATCTCCTTTTCCACTCTGTCAATCTGGGATTGTTCCACTGGCAATTAATGAAATACGGATAAGAAGAAAGAACTGACAAGGCGTTGCTATTGACAAAGAGGTTAGCCTTTGAGGAAGATGAAAAATACATGCCCTTTAGGAAGAACCCACCAAGAAATGAAATATTCAGTCCCCCCTTGCCAGGACTGAACCCTGTTCCTTAATTCTTTGGACTATGATCCTAACCCCCAAAAATCAAACCTTCAGTGTGTGTGAGTTTGAGAAAAGGAGATTGTAAATTTTCAAGAATCCACTTATGTTCTGTAACAGACTACTTTTTGGCTTGTTCGCCAACTGAAAATGTACAAAGAAACAATGCAACCTATGTCATAGCTAATCAACAGTCAGCATATCTTTCCACGCTGAAGACACACTGGGGGTAAAGAATGTCTCGGGAAGCAAACAAGTCTAGAGGGTTTTCACTGCCCTCTCACCTCCTTTGTCTTAATCCTCCCTCTTCCAGGGCCTCCCGGTTCTAAGCCCTGCATCCTTTGTTGTTGCTTTCAGTAAGCTCTTCTCCCCAACTTGCAAGAAACTGCCCAAGAATTTGAAAATGACCTTTTCCATAAACTCCCATTCCTTCCTTGCACCAATCTCAATCAGCATCGTCAAGAAAAGCCATCTCACTAATGAGCTCCTGCACACGTGTTGCTAAGTGGTAACACCTGGATGTGTTGCCGTCCCCAGAGGACTTGTTCTCCAAATCTTTTCAAGCAGAAATGTAATCTGCATGCTGAAGGCTTAACTCTTCATGGTTGGAACCCAGTTAGTGTGCCCGTGTTCAGGGGAGGTGATCTGAATCACCCCCGGAAGCTTTCTTTGTGCCCCTCACATCCCACCGTTTGCACCGCTGCTCAGAATTCTGCCCCTGCTTCCGCACTCATAGAGGAGATGGATCCCATAGACATGTTATCCATCCTCTGCTAGACAGTAACATGTAACCTGTGCCACATGGTGTCCACCAAGGAAAGGTCATTCCATATGATCCTCACCATCAGCCTGTGTGATCAAGAATTCTACCATCTCTGTGCTATACAGTGGGGGGATCCACAAACTTTCTGGAAAGGGCCAGAGAGCACCTACTTCCAGCTTGTGAGCCCCATGGCCTCAGTTGTTCGTGCTTGCTCAGTCGCTCAGTCATATCCGGCTCTTTGCCACCCCATGGTCGGTCCATGGAATTCTCCAAGCAAGGAGACTGGAGTGGATTGCCATTGCTTCTCCAGGGAATCTTCCCGACCCAGGGATCAAAGCCAGGTATCCTGCATTGCAGGTGGATTCTTTACAATCTGAGCCACCAGGGAAGCCCATGGCCTCAGTTACAACCACTCAAATCTGCCATTGCAGTGAAGGAAGCCAGAAGCAGGAGATAAACGAGCACAGCAGCATTTGACAAACTTTACTTAAAAAACACCCCTGATCTAGATGAGGAAATCATGTCTCAGAGACTGAGGGACCTACCTCAGAACACACAATAAGAAGCTAACCCCTTACACCAGGACTGAACCTGTTCTTTCCGGTTCTGAGTCCTAGGGCTGGTTCACTGCACCACAATGCACGGTTTTTAGCACTCAGGTAGAGCCATGACTTGAACCAAATCACCCACCCTGCCCACCCTTTTCCCCACACACATTTGTGGGGCAGCATCTGGGCTGGGATATCATCAGTACACTGTGATCATGGAAGCAAAGCAAAGATAACAAACCCATAGGACCAAGCCATGCACCCCTGACACTGCAGTTCTGCCTAAAAAGGTGACTGGCAGTAGACACATAATTCATGAGACTTGCATTGTACCTGCTGTCAGATTCACCCGTTCCTTCCAGAAGCACACTCTTGAACCCCCAGTCAAGTGTAGAACGGGGACTCAGGATCGTAGGGACATCCTACCCAGCATCCTCTGTTTGGCCCATTAGCAGAAGTAGACCAGGTACCATCATCACTATGGAGGCTGTGCAGGGGAGGAAGTTTCTGGAAGCTTTGTGTTCTAGGTTCAGCTGCGCCACTCCCTCCCAGCTGGGTGCCACGAGCACCTTCTCTGTGGGCCCTGCTGGCTTCTCTTCACTTCTTACCTCGGTGCCTTTCCAGGAAGACGGAGCGCTGAGTGGGCAAGTCGTGTGTGAGGGGCTGCAGCTGGTGTGGACAGGGCAGAGCCTTCGCCTCACTCCTCCTCCTCCCCCCATCTGACCTCCCGGGAGCCTTCTCTGTTAGCCTGAGGTCCTTCTACCCTCTGTTAGAGTCCGGAGTCCCCCTTCCCTCAAAGGAACAGAAGACACTCACGATAATGCAAGACACACAGCGAGGTTTATTTCCAGCTAGCTGGGGTCCAAGTGTCTGCCCGACACAGCGGGTTTCAACAAGGACCCTGAGCACTCAGAGCCAAGGGGTTATATAGCATTTTCAAATCATGATATTTCTAAATTACCTAACTCACAGGAATTTTCCACACACACACACAGCTGTGCATATCTCTCTCCTGGGGTCTTAAGGAGATAAGTTTATCAGACCTGTTTACCTAATTTTCAGTGTCGAAGCTGCCCACATTCTTGGTGTTTAAGATTAACTTGCCTTCCTGGTACTTAAGATTAACTTGTCTTCCAGGTTTTATCTAGTTCTTCTTCCCTCAAGTCACGTACTCAGTAAAAATAGTTTTTCCGGCCTCTAAGATGGTCGTTCTTATGCTAACCTATGCTTACATTCCCCCCTTTTCTGTTGTTCAAACGGAGGAATCTTCCTCATTTGCAGGGCAGCTGTAGGGGTCTTCAGAAGTGGGTAACCCTTCATACTGTTGTCTTAAGACCATGAGTTGGATGGTATTAACACGATCTTTTACAAACTTAATAAGCTTATGCAGAATGCAAGGGCCAAATGTTATAATAAGCAGAGACAACACAATTGGGCCAACTAAGGTAGAAACTAGGGTGGTGAGCCAGGGAGACTTATTAAACCAAGCTTCAGACCAGTTCTCCTGCGCCTCTCTTTCCCTTTTTCTCTTGGCTAATCCTTCTCTTACCTTAGCCATGGCTTCTTTTACTACTCCCGTGTGGTCAGCATAAAAGCAGCATTCTTCTCCTAACGCGGCACATAGCCCCCCTTGTTGGAGGAACAACAAATCAAGCCCTCTTCTATTTTGGAGTACTACTTCGGATAGGGAGGTGAGAGATTTTTCTAGATGACTAATAGAGGTCTCTATTCTTTCTAAATCTTCATCTATGGCCGCCCTTAGGGAGGTCATGCCTGTATGTTGGGTAGCCAGGGAGGCTATGCCGGTCCCAGCTCCAGCCATTCCTAAGCTGAACAGGGTGGCAATGGTTAGCACAGTGATGGCCTCTCTCTTACTTTTCTCACTTGTGCCTTTACTCCAGTGAGAATACATGCTTTCCTCGGGGTGGTAAAGGATGCGGGGCATCACAGTTACCAGGATGCAAAATTCTTTAGATGCATCAAAGACCGAGGTTGAGAGGCATGGGGTGAGGCCAGTCCTGGTACATATCCACCACCCGTCACTCTTTGGGATAAGCCACTTTGAGTCTCTTTTCCAGCTAGGGGCACTGTTTATGGAAGCGCATAAACCTTGTTTATTCTGTGGCACTTTTCCTAGACAGGTCCCGCTACCGCTCACCTGCTGCAGAGTCAAGCCGACTTTTCGGTCCCCCCATGAACACTGAGAGGGGTTGGCAGAGGGACCCCATAAACAATAAAAGGGCATAAGGAAGGAGAGTCACCCAGTCCCCGCCAGTCTCTATTGACAATTTTGCCAATGTTTCTTTTAGGGTCCGATTCATCCTTTTTACTTGACCCGAGCTCTGGGGATTGTATTCGCAGTGTAATTTTCATTTAATCTCCATAGCCAAAACCAATCCCTGAACAACTTTATCTTAGCCAAATTCCTTGGTCTCCAGGCAGCTGCTCGGAGGCCTGCCATAAGAGTCTGGCGGTACACTTGGAGATGCTCCCTACCTTCTGCGCGCTCAAAGTCCCACTGGGGCCGGGTCAATGGAAATCCCTCACCAATTAGGTTCGGCTGCATGGTGGGCCTCCCGTCCACACCCAGGACATGTTTCCGAGCTTCCGATAGAATCCGCTCCTGTTCTTCTGTGGTGAAGAGCACCTGTAACAGCTACTGACAGTCATCCCAGGTGGGATTATGGGTGAAAAGGATAGAAACAAAAGGCTTTATCCATGCTGGTGGGTTTTCCACCAGATCTTGCCAGACCAGGATATAGGGCATCTGGTCCGGGTGGCCAGAAGGGCCGGGCGTGAGAACCTTCCCCCAACAGCCCGGATGGTGGGCAGGCTGAAGGTTCCCTCTCTCGGCCACCCGATATTAAAAGTGGGCCACTCTGATGAGCAGAGCGTCACCAGCTTATTCCTCTTCACTAGCAGAGACAAGTCTTGCACCCTAGATTTAAAGTCAGAGAAATGATCCATCATGAGGGAGAGCGGGGTAGAGCTTCCTTGACCCATGACCACAGAATAGATTACGGGAGAGAAAAGACACAGGAGAGAGACGGAGACAATGCCGGCACACACGATAACACGACAAACGGAGGACAAACGTCTGCCGAAAACACACTACTAGGTCTCTGAGACCTCTGAGGCTTCCTGCAGTTTAAAGTAACCTTACTGAAGGGCGTCCACTGCCCACCAGATTCCGGATCGGGAGAGACCTCCTCTCTCCCGCAGAGCCAGCTGCCTTCCAGCGCAAATGCTGGGCCTCGGCCTTATGCCGGCTATGGCAATCAATTTGCCCCTGAACAGACCTTGCAGAGCCAGAAAAAGACAAGGGATACAATTCCAGCAAACACACAAATTCGAACCGAGCTTTTCAACACCCACTGGCCAGTCCGCCACACCACATTCACAGGCACCATCTCATTCACACAACACTCAGGACCCTTACCTAGGGTTCCAAACGGCGTCCACTGTGGATGTCGTTCAGGCACCCCTTCGTTGGGGACGTCTCCCACGACTTCCAGTAATGGAGCCTCCAGGGTTGTAACTGGCTCCGTCCCTTCCACGAGAATTCTCAATTGGGACCGGGCAGAGACCTGTTTCAGTCCTCCCCTCTAGGAGGTGGCCAAACCTCCTGCCGCGGCTTTTGTGCAAACCTCGGTATCGGAGGTTGTCTGTCTCTTTGAGGAGGGGTCTTGGGATCCCGGACGAGCCCCCAAATGTTAGGGTCCAGAGTTGCCTTTCCCTCAAAGGAACAGAGGACATTTACGATAATGCAAGACACACAGCGAGGTTTATTTCCAGCTAGCTGGGGTCCAAGTGTCTGCCCGACACAGCGGGTTTCAACAAGGACCCTGAGCACTCAGAGCCAAGGGGTTATATAGCATTTTCAGATCATGATATTTCTAAATTACCTAACTCACAGGAATTTTCCACACACACACACAGCTGTGCATATCTCTCTCCTGGGGTCTTAAGGAGATAAGTTTATCAGACCTGTTTACCTAATTTTCAGTGTCGAAGCCGCCCACATTCTTGGTGTTTAAGATTAACTTGCCTTCCTGGTACTTAAGATTAACTTGTCTTCCAGGTTTTATCTAGTTCTTCTTCCCTCAAGTCACGTACTCAGTAAAAATAGTTTTTCCGGCCTCTAAGATAGCCGTTCTTATGCTAACCTATTCTTACACCTCCTGCTGTGGGAATCAGAGCCAACCACCTGACCAGCAGACTCTGCATCAAGTCATTATGTGTGTAACCAAAAACTATTAATATGCTAAAGCCACTGAGCCTTGCTTTGCTTCTTTTCCACATTTCTCAGGAGAACCTCGTTGAAAGGGTCACATCATTGTGATCCAAGACAGCATTTAGGGGTTCCTGGCATCCCCGGAAAGTAATCCTCTCAAGTGAACCCCAGTCTAATCAGCCCTGCCCCAACACCTGGCACAGCTCCTACCATCTTTTAATGTTCTTTTTTGTAATAAAATCCCCAAAACCCAACTTGTGACATTCTCAGTGGAAAGAGAACGTCAAGAAGAAGATTGAGATCAAGGCATTACACACACCTTCCAGCTGTAGTTTACTTCCTACAGGCATTCCCATCTGTGGTCTCTGTCCTTCGCTCTGCTAGAAGCATCTTTTGATCCCTTCCTAATTATATTGACTTAGCTCAAAGTATATCTTGTATACACAGCTTTAGATGATAGATAGCAATTTGTTAATATCTTGTCACCGAGAGGCAGTGACTGGAACTGTGGCTGGAGGCACACAACCGTATCCTCTTTTCTCAATTGATCGTCTTCATTCTTGAAAGATAGGCAAACCTCTCTAAATGAGGGCGATCAATACTGTGCATTCAACCATCGTTATGGCTTAACTCCCTGTTCTTTGAAAAGTTAAGCCCTGTGATTTGCCTATAATTGGACTTGCGGAGAAGTCATACCTGCCTACTCAAGGAGGAAATTAAGCCTCCAGACTCTCTGAATGTTCTCTGCCAGCTCCCTGCCCCCACCACAGGTGAAGGATGCCCTTGGGTCAAGTCTTCCCTCCTCAGACCTCTGCCTCCAGATCTTGACAGCCAAGGTCAATGGTTGGTGGAAAGCGATGAATTGGAAATCTGAGTTTATGTGGCCTCCTTCTTCCCTAATCTCCCACCTCATCTGGCAGGGATGGCCTTTCTGGGTTTCTTGTTTGATGAGCTGTCTTCAGCTCCTTGGTTCAAACACCGAGCTAACATGCTGCCTTGGAAATTCACAGGGAGAGAGGTGGTTATGTACTTAATCTGAAGGGGGTCTTCTACAGTTAAGACACCCATGGGAATGACTTCAGCTGGTTACTCTCACCATGTTGAACTTGATTTGTCTTCCACTAGCTAACAGCAGGCGGAGAAGGCAATGGCAAGCCACTCCAGTACTCTTGCCTAGAAAATCCCATGGACAGAGGAGCCTGGTAGGCTGCGGTCCATGGGGTCGCTACAAGTCAGATGTGACTGAGCGACTTCACTTTCACTTTTCACTTTCACACATTGGAGAAGGAAATGGCAACCCACTCCAGTGTTCTTGCCTGGAGAATCCCAGGGGTTGGGGAGCCTGGTGGGCTGCCGTCTCTGGGGTCGCACAGAGTTGGACACGACTGAAGTGACTTAGCAGCAGCAGCAGCTAACAGCAGGAAGAGTGAATTAAAGACACCCTGAACTGCTTTGAGGGGCTTCCCTGGTAGCTCAGATGATAAAGAATCTGCCTTCATTGCGGGAGACCCAGGTTCGATCCCTGGGTCAGGAAGATACCCTGGAGAAAGGAATGGCAAACCACTCCAGTATTCTTGCCTGGAGAATTCAGTGGACAGAGGAACCAGGCAGCTACAGTCCATAGGGTTGCAAAGAGTTGGAAGTGGCCGTCTTCACCCTATGCCTTTATATCATTCCTCCATGGGTCCTCGTTCAAATTTCCTCTTCTTATAAAGGACACCAGCCATACTGAATTAAGGCTCACCTTAGTGACCTCATTTTAACAGAATTATCTAAGACACTTCTTCAAAAAAAAAAAAAAAACACAAAAAAAAACCAGTGACATTCTGACACACTGGGGGTTAGAGCACTAACGTGAATTTTTTCAGGGGGTCATAATTCAACCTGTAACAGATCTGAGTCATGGCTCCTCCTTTGGCTCCCTGCATGACTTTTCGTGGCTTCACTCCTAATCCCTCTTCTGCCCCAAGATTGTTGTAAAAATTATCTGAGATGATGTACATAAAGGACTAAAACACCTCCTGGCACACAGTCAGCTCCATCAGTGTGAGTGGGTACTAGGTTTCATGTCCATTTTACAGGTGAAAAAAACTGAGCCTCAGATAGTTTTTGTAGCTTGCTTGAGATCTCATGATAGTGAACAGTAGGTACATCAGAGTCTCTGATTCACACCTCTCTGTCCCAAAGACCAGCTCTTGTCCACAATGCCACGTAGCCTCTTCTTCCACATTTTATATTCAATAAAAGTCAAGCTATATCGTCCTTCCCATGAAGCCCAACTCAATACATTTCAATTCTCCCCAGCAGCTCAAAACTTAAAAGGACAGCCCCCCAGCACCGCTCTGGCGTCTCATGCACCAGAAAGGAGAGTCATGACAGATAATCAGGCCAGGGGTCAGAGGGCCGTCTGAACTCCAGCCTTCACCCTGCATCCCATGTGGACTCAATGTCAAGTCCACCCACGGATGTTCTAGCTGATGTATTGGGCGCAATGTTTCTGGAAGAGCTATTTTTGTTTTGTCTGAACCTATCAGGAAAAGAAAGTCCTCAGCTGATATAGGCTAGGTAATTTACTGTACAAATTAAGAGTTTTAATTTTTAAGAACTGTGTTCTTTAGACAATTTGTTGCATTCTGGATATTCTTCCCACTCCCCACCCCTTCCCCGCCTCCCTCCCCCACCTCCCAGCAAGCAGCCTGAGATGAATAAGAAGAGATTTAATTTTTTATAAGCAAATACAATGTATTTTCTGGGTTTGGGTTTGGTCTCCTCCAGAGAGCACACCCTTGAAGTTGCTTAGTGTAGATGCACTTTGTCCCTCTCTCATCCCTAGTTCAATTTCATTTCTCTGTGATGTGTCAGGATGGGGTCAAGAGACAAGAAGCGGGGCGGGGTGGGGGGGTAGAGGAGTCTAGCACATAGCTGCACAAGCCCCAGGGCTCTTAGGAATCACTTGGAAAGTTCGAGAGACACAGAGGCCAGGGCCGAGTCTACTGTTCTGTTCATCCAGGCTCAGGACCTCTGCTTCCTGCATCACTGATGCACCAGAGAACCAGGAGGGGATCTTGGAGTTTAGAGTCTCCCAGAGACCTCAGTCCAGGACACACAGCGTGATCCTCTAGGAGCTCTTCAAGAACAGGTTCCCAGGTGGCACCCCAGGCCCCCAAAACAGAATAGCCACGTTAGGGTGTCTGAGGGCCACACATTTTCAAGTTCCCCACATTCTCATGCACTGTCAGTGAGCATGCAATTCAGTATAAGCTTTCTGGGGGGGGCATTTGACAATAACTGCCTGATGAGAATTTAAAGTACTACTCATCGATCCAGCGATGAGTTTATCCTCATGACATACTCTATAAACATCACCACGGTGTGTGTGTCTCCATCCTCTTCTTACGAGGACACCAGCTGTACTGGACCCAGGATGCCCTCACCTGAACTAATCACATCTACACTGGCCCTGTCCCCAAATTCGACCACTTTCAGAGCTACCAGGGATGACAACTTCCAACATATCTTCTAGGGGACACAGGTCAACCTGTAATAGGCTCATTAGTAAAGAATCTGCCTGCCAGTGCAGAAGACACAGAGACTTGAGTTCAATTCCTGGGTGGGGAAGTTCCCCTGGAGAAGGGCATGGCAACCCACTCCAGTATTCATACCTGGAGAATCCCATGGACAGAGGAGACTGGTGGGCTATGGTCCATGGGTCACAACATGTCAGACACAACTGAGCAACTGAGCATGCCCATGACACAGAAAAGCATAGTGTGACACAATCAATAGTGTCACAGATCACAAACCAGTGCCCTCAGCTCCATGTTAGTTCCGTGTTTTATGGTTTTTCTTCGCAGGCTCACTGCAAGCCTAGATGTTCTCCCATCCTTTGGCGGCAGATCCCTAGATTGCCCCCCTTTCTCCTGGCCTCTCCCTTGCCCAGCACAGTCAGTGCTAATTGTCAGCTATTTAACTATCAGCACAGCAGGGAAGTGATCCCCGCCCTGATCCTTAGGAAGTTACACGCGGTGAGGGTCGACTATATTCCAGGCCTCAGGGAGAGGAAAGTTCACAGCATTTAGAACTGGTCAACTTGGGTGACTGCCATGTTTTCAATTTTTGGTCAATGGTCCCTGAACCTTTGTTTCCTCAACTGGAACTGTACCTGCACACAAGTGGGGAAGATTGAAACTGAAAGTGTTAGTTGCTCAGTTGTATCCGACTCTTTACAACCCCATGGATGGTAGCCCACCACACTCCTCTCTCCATGGGATTCTCCAGGCAAGAATACCAGAGTGGGTTGCCATCTCTTCTCCAGGAGGTCTTTCCTACCCAGGGATCAAACCCTGGTCTCCTGCATAATAGAGAGATTCTTTGCCATCTGAGCAACCAAGGAAGATTAAATGTAGTGAAAGTACCTTGTTAATGCAACTTGTAAAAGAGTATGCCAACATGCAAGGATGTCTGCCTCACCCTAGTACCGTCTGTAACTAGCATATTGTAGATTCACAAAAACGTTTGTGGACTGAAAATCTTTTCATTGAGGGGAGACACAAGGAAGGGAAGGCAGTAGGTGGAGTTGTTCCAGCAAAATCTGTGTTTGTACATGTTTCCAATTAAGGTTTAAAACCTGAACCTGAATCGTAGAATATCCATCTGTTCATTTGTAATAAAATAATACCCAGTAAAACACACACCTGCTTTCTCATATTTTTTTTATTTGTATAAATGTTTAAGTCAATGAACCAACTTGGGGGAGCATTCTAAAACTAAATACCGAAGCTAACTGTATGTTATATATGTATATATATATTTTTTTTTGAAAAGGCCATGGTTAAGTTGTATGCGTGTCATTGGTCCTACATCTAAGTGGTAATGAAAGGAATCGTCTGTGAAAGGTTACAGTTCATAGGAGGAAGAAAAGAAGATAAAAGTGGTCTTTTAGTTATAATGTGAGGGAAGATTATAGATGCTAGGCAATACTTCTCTGACATTAAGAGCTTTATCACATGTAGAACTGTAACACTGAAACCTTCCCCAGAGGTCTTTAAAAATAGTTTATAACTTCATCTCTCTGCTCATAGCAATTTCACTTATAATAGAAAACAATTAAATGACCACTAAGAGGGAACTCGTTGTGTAAGTTATGGTACATTCCTCTATGGAATGTTTAGGAAGCCATTAAAAATTAAAAGATGAGAGCTATGCAGCAATGTATTAAAATTCTTATGGTCAATAAAGAAAGGGTGCTCAATTTTATCTATGATGTGATTACTATTATGTAAAAATTAGGTTTAAATGCAAGTTAAGATTGGACAAGAACCAAAGCACAAAAGCGACTGATGGCAGTATATGGTACCATTGTAGGGGAAACACTGTTATCTAGCTTTTGTGTAACAAGTGAAAAATATGTCTTAAAGGTGTTCATCCCTCTTGGAACTGTAACTGTGATCTTCACTGAGGACGTGATTCGGAAAGCACTCTGCAGTCCTAGGATTCTCAGTTTGTAATAACACAAGGTGCAAAACTATAGACCCCTCAAGTCACACTGTGTGCTTCTGAGTTACAAGGAGGATGCTATCCAGCGAGCATGACATTCCAGAGCATCGCTGGTCTCCATTAAAAATTAATTTATGGAATTAAAAATTAATTTTATGGAAATGAAGTTAGACAGCCTTTTCATTAGAATGCACTTGGTCTGAGTTTGAAGTGACGTTGTGACAGCCATTCCTCCACTGTTATTGAAAAGGATGGAATCTGAGATAGTCTTCCTGTTTTCATGCTTCTGGAAACAACCTTCAGAGTTTTCCAACATAAGTCTATGATAGGGCCAGTCCCAATCAGGGGAGGCCAGGCAAGGCTCCCATCTGAGAGCAGAGCAGGTGTAGACTTTGTGTGTGACCAAAATGGGAAAATGGGCATTCAGGATGGGCAGGCCAGCTCCAGTTCCTGGACTGGAAGTTCCAATAACCAGAAGCTTTGCAAGGGGGCCTTTGATGGCTCTTTACAGGTTGAGAGTGTAGGAAGAAACCTCCCTTCTTCTGCTCTCCGGTTCCCGTGGCTGGCCTAATACTAAAATGGACGTGAGACAGATTAATGGGAGAAAAAGAAATAAAATTTAATTCATGCACATGGAGGTCTCATAGAACCCATGGGACCTAAGAAGTGGCCAAAGCAGGCAACTTTTATACTTTTTAGACAAAGAAACAATAAATTTGTGAACAATTGTCAGGACGAAGAAATTCAGGTTTGGGGTGCCCAATCTGTGAAGAATCTAAATAGAATTGAGGCTTGAGGTAGTAAATTAAGGGCTTCCCAGTGTTTCAGTGGTAAAAGAGATGCTGGTTCAATTCCTGGGTGGGGAAGATTGCTTGGAGTAGGAAATGACAAGCTACTCCTCTCTTCTCACCTGGAGAATCCCATGGACAGAGAAGCCTGGCGGGCTACAGTCTGTGGGGTCACAATGAGTTGGATACGCCTGAGCAACAGACATTTTCACTTCACTTTCAAGGGGTAGGGGTTAACTGTATCACACTGAATGTCTCTTGTTGGACTCCCCACTCCCCACAAAGAAGTCACAGAGCAAATAGCACACCCACTACTTCTCTACATGGACAGTTTCTTGCAGAATTAAGAATTTTTCTGGCGAATGAGCCCAGGCCTTCCTGTGTCCACAGGTGGAGCAGGGAGGTGAGGAACCGCTCACCCACAGCCTCCCTCACCTCCCAGGGCAGCAAGGAAGGGGAAGGCTTTCCTTTCAGTCACGCCTGTGGTCTCTCTATTCACCCACTTCCAGCTTCACTCCTAACGTGGAGTCTTCTGTTTTCCCTCGTCCCTTATCTGAGTTCATGGGTGTAGGCAACAGAAATTGATTCTGATCATGTAAGTGAAAGTGAATCTGTTGGAAAGTGGTGCAGAGCCCATGGTCTTTCGGAGGCTGAAGGACTGGTCCTGGGGGCCTCCAGGCTGGGCTGTGGCAACAGTGGCAAGGATCCTTTATGGGGTGGGGTCTGGTGAGTGAGCCTCTGAGATAAACACCCTCCAAAGGTCCTTTCTGCCCTCACACCATTTCCCCATGATTCAGACCCTGGAAGAGAGACACCCTCTGAGGCAGAGAGGCTTCGGTTCCTTTACAAGAGGTTGGTGTCTGGAATTTCACTCCCACAAACACAGAACCCGGTGGGCTTGAGGTCATCCCCCCAATATACTGGAGAACATGGCAGAAGGAGAAATGAACGTTTGGCAACAAAATATAATTGTAAAAAATTAACAGCACCCAGAACATACCCTTTTACCCATTTGCATAGGCCTGGAGAGGGTAGATGTTCAGCTATAGCTACTGCATGATGAGTTCATTTTTGCCCAAGTGGAAAGAAAGCTTCCCTTTTGGGACAAAGCCTAGCTGTTGCGAGGAGCCTCCTGATTCAGCTCCTGAATTTCACTTCCATCCAAGGGCTTGGGGTTCAATCTGACTGTCTCCAGATGAAATGTCATCATTGCAAAGAGAGCACCAATTTGTCTTCAAGGTTCCCTCACTCACCTTCTAGAACTTTGTTGTGGACTTGCTGGCTTGTCAGCAGGTTTTTCTTGTTTTCTTGTTTTTGATGTTTTGTTTTGGCTGATTCCCAAATGTGATAGTACAGGACTGTCAACAAAAGTGGCTACTGTTGCAGAAACCAGTACTCGAGAAACCAAGCACCACACTCATAGAGTTGGAGAATTCAGGTTTATTACACTGGAGGGCTTCCGGAAGAGTTAACACTCCAAGCTCTGAGCCCCGAACAAAGGGGTTCAGTTCAGTTCAGTTCAGTCACTCAGTCGTGTCCGACTCTTTGAGACCCCATGAATCACAGCACGCCAGGCCTCCCTGTCCATCACCAACTCCCAGAGTTCACTCAAACTCATGTCCATCGAGTCGGTGATGCCATCCAGCCATCTCATTCTCTGTTGTCCCCTTCTCCTCCTGCCCCCAATCCCTCCCAGCATCAGAGTCTTTTCCAGTGAGTCAACTCATCGCATGAGGTGGCCAAAGTATTGGAGTTTCAGCTTTAGCATCAGTCCTTCCAAAGAACACCCAGGACTTATCTCCTTTAGAATGGACTGGTTCTCAAGAGTCTTCTCCAACACCACAGTTCAAAAGCATCAATTCTTCAGCGATCAGCTTTCTTCACAGTCCAACTCTCACATCCATACATAATCACGGGAAAAACCATAGCCTTGACTAGATGGACCTTGGTTGGCAAAGTAATGTACATGTTTTTTAATATGCTATCTAGGTTGGTCATAACTTTCCTTCCAAGGAGTAAGCGTTTTTTAATTTCATGGCTGCAATCAGCATCTGCAGTGACTTTGGAGCCCCCAAAAATAAAGTCTGATACTGTTTTCACTGTTTCCCCATCTATTTCCCATGAAGTGATGGGACCAGATGCCATGATCTTAGTTTTCTGAATGTTGAGCTTCAAGCCAACTTTTTCAATCTCCTCTTTCACTTTCATCAAGAGGCTTTTGAATTCCTCTTCACTTTCTGCCATAAGAGTGGCATCATCTGCATATCTGAGGTTATTGATATTTCTCCCAGCAATCTTGATTCCAGCTTGTGCTTCTTCCAGCCCAGCGTTCCTCATGATGTACTCTGCATATAACTTAAATAAGCAGTGTGACAATATACAGCCTTGATGTACTCCTTTTCCTATTTGGAACCGGTCTGTTGTTCCATGTCCAGTTCTAACTGTTGCTTCCTGACCTGCGAACAAAGGGGTTACAGAGTTTTTTATACACGGACAGGCATGATTAAGCTGATTTGCAGGTTTGCAGGGGCTAGGGCAATTGTGAAGAGCAGGACAGGGGTGAGTAAGATAAGCTCCAGTTCTTAGTATTGTGAGTCCCCACTTTCTGAGGCCTACATGATCTAGACTTTGTAAGGAGCAAGCTGGGTTAGAGAGGCAGAAGGAGCAGGAGGTTATGTAAAATTTTAACTTTTCCTCTTCCTTCCCCCCTCTTGATGCTTCCATCACTCATTGTAGAAAGCAGCATCTCATGTTCTGGTAGGACATTCACAGCTCCCCATCGTTTAGGGAGCTACATTGAGCTATCATCATTTGTAACTTTGTGGATTCAATCCGAGAGGTTGTGAACTGGTAACTACATTGAGAATACAAGGGCCAAACAAGAGCGCTGCAAAAATCATGAAGAGAGGAGCTGTTAAAGGGAAAAGCCACGATGCCCAGTTCCAGATATTGTTCTAATTACCCCAGGAATTAGCTAGTTTCTCTCTCCTTTTTATGATTTGTTTTCTTAGCTGTTGGGCCATGTCCCTCACTATTTCTGATTGTTTTATGTAAAAGCAGCATTCTTCATTCTTCATTTAAAAACAGACCGAGTCCTCTCTTTTCAACTGTCAGTAGGTCTAGCCCTCTCCTATTCTGTAAAACCCTCCTATTCCGTAAGAGCCAGGGAGTCTAGTTGGTCCTGTAATGGAAAGCACAGCAATAATACCGATCAGGGATAGAGGACAGGGTTGACAATGAAAATCCATCGATATTTTGATAGCCGGATCCTCAAGCTTCCGCTGTGCACTGACCAGCCAGCTGTCAGAGTGTGGCTGGAGAAAGACTGAAGAATCCTCAAGCTTCTGCCATGCATGGACTCGTCAGCTTCTGGAGTGACTAGAGCAGGGTTCAGCATCCTTCACGGGTGAAGCCCGTTGTCTTTGGAACCTGACCTTGAGGAGGCTGGTTTTTGGGTCCCGAACTACTTTCCAGGTGTCCTCATCACAGGAAGCCACTGCCTTCTTGACTCTGGTGTGGTGGATCCAAGGGATGACATCTATAACTTTAATAGCAGTAGGGGTTGCCAGGACGACTGCGTGAGGGCCTGTTTAAACTGGCTGAAGTGGTTCTTTCTTTTAATCTTTAACCCATATCTCATCTCCTGGCTAATAGGGAGGAACCTAATTGCCCAAAAGAATGGGTGTGCTTTTTAAGGTTTCTCGGGTGATATGGCAGAAGACTTTTTCCAGGGCCTGGAGGTGTCTAGACATCTCCAGGTCAGCTAGTTGTTGCTGGTCTCCATTGAGATTTTCTATTACTGGGGTGGTCTCCCATATAAGATCTCAAAGGGAGAATAGCCTGAGGACCTTGGGCTGCATTAATGGAGGGCGATGAGAGGCCACAGGATGATAAGGCAGCTTGTTCCATTATCGTCTGGGTGTTGGCCGGGGGATGTTCTTGTTGTCTAACTACTTGGAGCAACAAACTTGACAAGAAAGTTAAAGATATTTGGCCCAAAGATTAATAGAAGTAGGAAAGCTGCTAAGGGGCTAGCCAGGAGAACCAGGTCAAGACACTGATTCATGACATTAGAGTTTCTCTAGTTATGAGAAGATGCAAGAATTTGGACTCATAAAAATCTTTACCTGAAAACATCTATCTGAAGACCTGTTTTTCTGGGGTTTTTCTAGAGCACAGAGTGCCTTATTTTTTATCTCCACCCTGAACTCCTTTCAAGGGGGTGTTGAAGGTCAGCATCTTATAGTGGTCATGATTTAAACTTTGTAGAGGCAGCTGGCAAGGGCCAACTTCCAGTCTGCAAGCCCCCTTCATAGTCACATATTTGACCATGTTTTGGGGGCATTTCATGGTCATTGTGTCCCACGGTGCTGGGAAGGCTCATTCCCAGGTAGAACAAAGATTCAGGCCACTCAATGTGTTGTCACTAGACCAGGACTTGTAAGTAGCAAAAGTCTCTGGACCATACCTGTCTTACCAGCCTCATGGTCCAGGAAAATATTTTCTCTTGTTGCTTCTTCCCAAATCTAGAGTTACATTACTACAATTATTGATCTCATATGGAATATCATATCGGCATTTCATCACAAACTCAGTCACACATTTGGTAACGTAAGAAATAATCTTTTGAAACAAGCTACATAGAAAATAATATAGCTAGCAGTTATCACAAGCAGGAATTTAAGCCAAGAACGTTCATTGGATATAGCCCTGTATACCCCAGGTCATCTGACTCAGTTACATGATTATAGCCAAGAGTTCATCTCCTGGTTGTACATCATGGAGCATCTGACCTTTATCCAAAGATTGGTTACTAAGATTAGCTTTAAAAACAATCTTAGAGTGTCTTTTTAATAACTTATTTAAAGCTTTTAGCAATATAACATAACAAGGACCTATCTCAGAAGTGAGTCTTAGTAAACACAGACCTTAATTAACAAAACTAGAACTTCATGTTTAGTGAAACATAATTTTTTCCTTTTTTGGAGAACTCATTGTGAGGGCATTAACACTGTATCCGGGAAGGCTTTAACCCATCAAATAAATGAGGTCTGTCAGGGAGCCGGGAAAAGCCAAGCAGCCGTCTTGGATTTCCCATAGCCCTGGCTCTTTGATTTTCAGCTGTTGTTTATCCATTTTTAATTCCCTGATTTAGGAGCAGACTCTTGCCATGTTTTAAGGACATCAGGATAGCAAAAGCCTAACCACGAGGGGTTATTTTGTTGCTGTTGTTGACGCAGAGCTTTGTCTGCATGTACCATAAATCTTAAATAATGTTTATTTACTTTATCAAAGTAACAAAAAGATTTTAAAAACAAATATAAATCACTTAAAGGCAAAGATATTCATAATCAGTTATCAAAAGCTGCATTCTAAAAAAACTTTGTTCTCTAAATAGAGAAAAGACCAAATTCCAGTCTGGTACCAGCTTACTGTTAATAACAAAATTTGTCTACCTGCTTAAACTTAGAAAGTCTTTTCTGTAAATCTTGAAGAGCTAGCAGTAGTTTTCTAAAGGTGTGAGAATAAAACCATAGAAGGCATGTTTAAAATCTGATTCTGTTGCAATTGACAAAGAAACCTGGTCATAACACTTTAATATGGTAACTAGAATTATAATTGACCATATTTTATCAGGGTATATCAGATCTATATGAATTTCACATAATTTTAGGACATCTATATTAGTACCATCAACCATACAGTATAACCTGAAAAGATTTTTCACTCCTTTAACAGTACTTCCCATGTAATTTAACATGTTCAATGAACTCAGGTAGCTTAATAGCTCTTTGGGATGTCTCAGGGGCCCTCTGAAGCACCCCAAAGTTAGCTGGAAGTCAAGTTATCTAGGAAGTTTTAGAGATAAATATCAAAAGGGTTTATAACACTCAGGTAGGATCATATAAGTTACTGTGAAATAA
Source organism: Moschus berezovskii (assembly GCF_049115385.1). Taxonomy (NCBI): domain Eukaryota; kingdom Metazoa; phylum Chordata; class Mammalia; order Artiodactyla; family Moschidae; genus Moschus; species Moschus berezovskii. Next base: position 46,910,645 of record NC_142474.1, on the reverse strand, counting down.
CAGTTATTTACTTAGCCAAAGTTAACAAAAGATTTCAGAGGTAAATAGAGAACAGATCAATTAAGAGATAAAGAAACTTAAATCTATTAATAAAAGCAGTTCAAAGAAAGTATACTTTCTAAAGAAAGTATGTCCTCTTAACAGAGAGAAAAGCCAAATTCAAGTTTTGCACCAGCTTACTTTAAACTCATTTAGGTAAGCTTAATTAAATTTATTTTAAACTTAGTCAGTCCTAACCATGTACAAAACTTTTTAGGGTCCACTTTCCACAAACTTTTTAATCACTTTCTGTAACAGCCACCTGTAAGTCAGACTTACTTTCTTTTCCTTTTATAAAATATAATTTTATTTTTTATACCTTTTTTATTAAAAACATACATACTACTTCCTTATTAGATTAGCAAACAAACATTAATACTAGATATTTAATATTGAATATTTCCCAGCTCATGTGAATCTGAAATTTATTTAGGCTAATTTTTCTTGTCGGAGAAGGCAATGGCAAGCCACTCCAGTACCCTTGCCTAGAAAATCCCATGGATGGAGGAGCCTGGTAGGCTGCAGTCCGTGGGGTCGCTAAGGGTCGGACTCGACTGAGCGACTTCACTTTCACTTTTCACACATTGGAGAAGGAAATGGCAACCCACTCCAGTGTTCTTGCCTGGAGAATCCCAGGGACGGGGGGCCTGGTGGGCTTCCGTCTGTGGGGTCACACAGAGTCGGACACGACTGAAGTGACTTAGCAGCAGCAGCAGCAGCAGCAATTTTTCTTGTATTTAGAATTGTTTTATTTGTAAGCACTTACTTTTCTTTAGGCCAATTAAATTAGAACTCATTTACAACTTCAACAATATTATCAGAAAAAAACAAAAGACATACACTGAGACATACATAAATCCAGATAGAAAGACTGACAGAGATCTTATAGTTTTTTGTTTGAGATTTAAAATATCTGTTTGACACCTTTTTTTCTTTGCTTGAAGTTCTAATTTGTCCAAGGCTAAGGTCTCAGGCAAAGTTGACTGTGTATTTCAAGGACACGGAAAGGGTTAACTTCAAGCTTTTTCCTAGGCAGGCCTTTTAACAAGCTGCTGCTGCTGCTAAGTTGCGTCAGTCATATCCGACTCTGTGCGACCCCACAGACAGCAGTCCAACAGGCTCCTCCGTCCCTGGGATTCTCCAGGCAAGGATACTGGAGTGGATTGCCATTTCATTCTCCAGTGCATGAAAGTGAAAAGTGAAAGAGAAGTCGCTCAGTCATGTCTGACTCTTAGCGACCCCATGGACTGTAGCCTACCAGGCTCCTCCATCCATGGGATTCTCCAGGCAAGAGTACTGGAGTGGGGTGCCATTGCCTTCTCCGTTTAACAAGCTAGTTGTTTTTAATTGTATATGTAAAAAGAATTGGCTTTGCAGATTCAAAAAAAAAAAAATTCTCTCACTCCATTCAATCAGCAATCATGCATTCACAATCATTCAGAGGCTATCACAATGCCTCCCGAATCCCCAGTTCTGCCTATCTGATGCTCCCTTCCTGGGAGCCCAAGGAAGTGATCAGCCTCCTCTTCGACCCACTGGGGTAGATCCCTACCTGGGGACCAGCCCCAGAGCCTTACCTTTTCCTGTGGCCATTCCTGGTGAGTTGGTCCGTCCCTCCAATGAGTCCAGTCGGGGCTCAGCCGTCCGGAGAGTCAGAACACCAGTCCGAAAGAGAACCCGGAATACCGTCAAGTGGTGCACCTCCTCATTCATCTCGGGGTTCCTTCACAAGCCACCAGTCTGGCGGCTCAAGGGGCCAGCGTGGTTGGAATCTGGCTGGGGCCTCCAGAAATGTTGTAGAAACCAGTACTGGAGAAACCAAGCACCACACTCGGAGAGTTGGAGAACTCAGGTTTATTACCCCAGGCCCAGAGGAGTTAACACTCCAAGCTCTGAGCCCCAAACAAAGGGGTTACAGAGTTTTTTATACACAGACAGGCATGATTAAGCTGGTTTGCGGGTTTGCAGGGGCTAGGGCGATTGCAAAGAGCAGGACAAGGGTGAGTGAGATAAGCTCCAGTTCCTAAGTCCCCACTTTCTGAGACCTACGTGATCTACACTTTGTAAGGAGAAAGCTGGGTTAGAGAGGCAGAAGGAGCAGGAGGTTATGTAAAATTTTAACTTTTCCTTTTCACTATAGGGACTTCCCTGGTAGCTCAGACGGTAAAGCATCTGTCTGCAATGCAGGAGACCCGGGTTCGATCCCTGGGTCAGGAAGATCCCCTGGAGAAGGAAATGGCAACCCACTCCAGTACTCTTGCCTGGAAAATCCCATGGATGGAGGAGCCTGGTAGGCTGCAGTCCATGGGGTCGCTACGAGTCGGACACAACTGAGCGACTTCCCCTCACCTCATGGTGCCTCCAGAAAACTAGGCTGTGATGGGTCCACCCCCTCCCTCTCTGAAATCATATTCATTCCCTTAACGCAAGTGTTTCCTTGTTTTATCTCACCTAATGCCCCCTACCATCTTCAGTTCAGTTCAGTTCAGTCGCTCAGTCGTGTCCAACTCTTTGCGACCCCATGAATCTCAGCACACCAGGCCTCCCTGTCCATCACCAACTCCTGGAGTTCACTCAAACTCATGTCCATCGAGTCGGTGATGCCATCCAGCCCTCTCATCCTCTGTCATCCCCTTCTCCTCCTGCCCCCAATCCCTCCCAGCATCAGAGTCTTTTCCAGTGAGTCAACTCATCGCATGAGGTGGCCAAAGTATTGGAGTTTCAGCTTTAGCATCAGTCCTTCCAATGAACACCCAGGATTGATCTCCTTTAGAATGGACTGTTGGATCTCCTTGCAGTCCAAGGGACTCTCAAGACTCTTCTCCAACACCACAGTTCAAAAGCATCAATTCTTTGGCACTCAGCTTTCTTCACAGTCCAACTCTCACATCCATACATGACCACTGCAAAACCATAGCCTTGACTAAATGGACTTTTGTTGGCAAAGTAATGTCTATGCTTTTTAATATGCTGTCTAGGTTGGTCATAACTTTCCTTCCAAGGAGTAAGTGTCTTAATTTCATGGCTGCAGTCAGCATCTGCAGTGATTTTGGAGCCCAAAAAAATAAAGTCTGACACTATTTCCACAGTTTCGCATCTATTTCCCTACCACCTTATCTCCACCTAATTCTTATTTTCACAAAACTCATTGAAGGCCATCCCTATGTCCTTTTTGTTCAATGCAAACAACAGTAAATTATCTTGGGAAATAATCAGAAAGTAAGAATGTGCATGAAATGAGCTCAGCTTCTACTGAGGAAAGAAAAAAAAATTATATACAAATGGAATTTGACTTTGTGGAAATGAATTTTAGAAGATGGGTGTTCGGCCAATAGTCAGGTAACAAGCATTGTCATTCCAGGTAAAGAGGGCCTTGCAGCAGGAAGGATTCAACCGGAAAAAGCGAGGGTACAGAGACATCAATGAGATCGACATCAACATGAACGACCCTCTTTTTACGAAACAATGGTACCTGGTAAGCATCTCGGGGCCTTTCATAATGTTTCTCATCCTGGGACTTCAGATAAAGGATGCATTTCTATTTCCTCATTAGTCTGTGGGATGCTAGCCAGCACCAGCTTGGGGGAACTTTTCTGTCCCCTCTGATCAGTATTGATTTTCCATCACCCTCCACACATCTCGTTCTCTAATCTGCTTTCTTTCTGGAACTGCTGAACAGCCATTACATTCTGGGTTCAAAGCAACTACCAGGAGCTGCTCGGTTCCTCCCCGACCAGGGTATAAGTGAAGACTTGCAGAAACATGAAAGTGAAGTCGAAGTTCTGGGAGGAGTAACCAGGGCCTCAAAAGGCAGAGGACTGGGAGGCCAGGATGGGGCCACAGGTGTAAGAGAGTCAGGTGACTTCACAAGCAAGAGAACTGAGAGACTAGGGTCGCAGCAGTACCATCTATTGGTGCTTCCTACAATAATGGCAGTCAATTCAGTGGGGCTTAACTGATTGAAGGCACGGAATCCTAGTCTGTCTGGTGAAACGAATATATTTTCACAACCTATTGGGGTGGGTTGGGTTACATTTAAAAGAGATAGGCTCACGTGCCTCCAAACCACAGGGTATATGGAACGGAAGGGGTGACTAATTTGTAAGTGTTTGTAATTTATAAACAGCCCATTGTAGGAATGCATCACAATTTTTCCCTTGGGGTTTCAGAGCTGGACTATGCTCTAGGCTTCAGGGCAGGGAATTCTACAAATCCAGTCTGGGTAACTGAATGAGTTTATGTGTGTTAGGATCGCCTAGGTTTCTTACAATAACAAGCAATCCACAAATCAGAGTTTACTAACAACATCAAAGCTTGTTTCTCACTCATGTTATACATCCGACACTTTGAAATCCCTTAGGTATCCAGGCTTCATCTTAGCTGCATCCCAACCCCTGGTTACACAAGCAACTCAATGGCGGAGAAAAGCAAATCACACACTGGCTCTTAAAGCTTCTGCCTGGACATGTTGAATGGCATGTAAACTCACATTCCATTGGCCAAAACCAGTCACATGGTTCTAACTTCCAGGGCATGAGGTGTCATCTTCACATGTGCCTACCAGAGGAGTAGTCATTTCTATAAAGAGCCCTAATGATATTCACATGTTTCAGCAGCATCGTACCAGCTACTTGTCACTGTGGGCATCTGTCAATGCCAGCTTTAACTTCCCTATTTTTTTTTTTTTAATGATTTACCTTTGGGAGAATCTCCACAGGACAAAAATGCATAAGAAGAGGGTAGTGAACATATTTGTATGGAATTTTTCTTTTTTCCTTTTCTTTTTTTTTATTGATTTTTTTAAGGGGGAAGGCTTTTTTATTTCTTATATTAGAACTTGCACTAAAGGTGAGGCAGCTCTCTTTAATTCAATTCAATAAATATTTTTAAGCGAGACTTGGTGTGGAGATATTGAACTTCTCTTGCAAAGGATATTATTATTTAGTGAGGAAATTATTCAAATCAGAATAAAGCAAGACAATACGAACTAAATCCTGAAAGTGAGAAATAAATACAGAGCTATAAGAGTTGTGAGCACTTAATTCTAAACTGGGGAGGGTTTCTTGCAATGTTGGCCCTCAGGAGTTTAAAGATGATGATACAGTAATAAGAGGTAGGGGGACAGAAATTGCATTTGCATATTTCCATGAGACAGAAAACATCAGTGTTCTGTGTATCAAAAAAACAGAAGAGCAGACTAGACGAGGTGAATGGAGGGAACACCCCAAAGTCCTGTTTCATGGAAGACGTGACCTCTGATCTGGCCCTGAAATATCAGGTGGCTGCAGAGTATGTCAAGCAAATACTTACCATCTGGTTCTTTACCATCTACACCAAACTAATAAGAGCCTCTGCTTTGGCATTCCTGAACCAGATCAATACCGGGCAAGCTGATGGTACTCCCGGTCTCGACTTGAATGTGGCAGAAGCCTGGGAGCTGGGATACACAGGGAAAGGTGTTACCATTGGAATTATGGACGATGGTGAGTATTCTGAAGGCTTCACTCATCTGGAACCAAGTGTGTCTTTTGCATGTCTTTGGAACGGAAAAGATCTGTCATTTGGGAGATGCTAGTCAGAGGTAGGAGGGCCAGAGGCTGGGCATGGTCATGTATACTGTGGCGACATCGTCACCCTCCTCACATCAGTAATCCTCAAGTCCTTCACAAATATATACTGAATTAATAAGTTTAAATTTTTTTAATGAACAAATGAAAGTTGACAATCACTGAATTATAATTTCTCATTGGGGCCACTGGACTTCCCTGGTGGCTCAGTGGTAAAGAATCCACCTGCCAATGCAAGAGACTTGGGTTCGATCCCTGGGTTGGGAAGATCTCCTGGGGAAGGAAATGGCAACCCACTCCAGCATTCTTGCCTGGGAAATCCCACAGATAGAGGAGCCTGGCAGGCTACAGTCCTTGGAGGTCACAAAAAAGCCAGATAGGATTTAGTGACTAAACAACAGCAACAACAAACACTGCTTATATCTTACCTTGAAACAGCTTCTAAACCTGTTTATATTTACCACCTATGTCTCTAGATCCACACTGTTCAATGTAGTAGCCACTAGCCATATGTGGCTATTTACATTTAAGTTTTAATTAGTTAAAGCTAAATACAATTAAAAATTCAATTCCTCAATCACATTCGCTTAATTTCAAGGTCTCAGTAACCACAGGGAGCTAGTGACAATTCAATTCCACTTCATTTCTATCATCACAGAAACTTCCATTAGGCAGTGTGGCTCTAGATCCCCAAAATAGCTTTTTAGTAGCAGAATTGGCATTTGGAGCATTTTTACTTTATTGCTGCTTTCAGAATGAGCCGTGGTAAAGCAAACTGATCACAGTTTACTATACTTGCCCCCCTGTAATGTTAATTCTATCCCACATGCCTGCCTAACAAAGATTTAGCGGAGCTTTATTTTTTATAGATCATAATATGAAAACCAAAGGGTTTGATGAACTGCTGTTTTTCTAACTACATGTGCCATTGGCTCTGCCAAGATTCTGGAGTACTTCTACCCTGCAGGCTTCTCATTGGGGATGCACTTTGACCTCTCATCAGCCGTCTGGATCCTCCATAAAAGCTCTGCTGGGCAGTATTGGGTCCAATTACATATAAAGTCTGTACAGAAATGAAGCAGTGGAGCCTTTCTCTTTTCAAGATCCTCAAAGAATATGATGTTCTCTAAAGCAAGCCTTTGAAGCAGGATTGATGGAAAACAAGGACAGACAGCGTGCTTAAAATCAGCGTGTCTTTGTGGGGGCTCAATTAAATATCGACATGAAAACAATGCCCAGTGTTTTCTGAGGTGTGAGATGTTTTGAAGTGGATGCAAAAGCTTTCTCCAGTGGCCGAGGGCTTACCCAGGGAAAAAAAGGAGCTCTCACAAGAGTGAGTGTGTGTATGTACGTATGTGTGCGCACACACTCATGCCATTGTGGGCAGCTTACCTGTTTTTCCTTCCTGATGCTTTGGCTCAGAAAGCACCACGGTTGAGGCCAGCTCACCTAGGAGAAAGATGCGTGTAGGTTTGGGGGGAACCTGCCTAGGTTATACTGGAATCACCATTTCACCACCAAGCATCTGGGGGATCAGAGCTGCACCCTTAAAAGTGGTCACAGGCAGGCACCTTGTTCTTACAAAACCTCCAAAGTCCCAACTGAACTGTTAACATTGTAACTGAGCATATGTGCATGCAGCCCCTTGTTGAATCCCTGAGGGCTCCAGAACTGCCAGTGATTCCTAAGGATTTGGACTGTTGTAGAGCAGCAGCAGAGTAGACTTTGCCTGGAGAATCCCAGGGAAGGGGGAGCCTGGTGGGCTTCCGTCTATGGGGTCACACAGAGTCGGATACGACTGAAGTGACTTAGCAGCAGCAGCAGCAGAGTAGACTTTCAAACTAATGACAGGATCCCAATGGTTTATGAACAAAAGTATAACCAAGGACTTGTCATTTGTACACCACATTGCACCATGATTGTCTGGTGATAAGTCAGTGCCCCCCTGTAGACTGCAAGCCTTAGGTGGCTGTTCAGCTCAGGTTCTGTATCTAAATGGTCTGTGTTTTTCCAAGACCTGCGTAGCACCTGTCATTCATTGCTGAACAGAAACCTGTGAATGAAAACAAGAATGAATCCATTAATAATACAAGAATTGAAAAATAAATAAGCTGATTAAGAAGATGTATTCAGTGCCTTCCACCTCAAAAGATAATCAAATATACCAAAACATTGAAATACTATTTAATTACCAGGTTATCATTTTCATGCTTAGTTCATTATTTTTCTGGATCATGTCTGTCATCCTTAATCCATCTGTCAATAATCTTCTTCCTCAGACCAAAGTCTGTGTCTGTTCTAACTTAACATTCAGTCTTCCACTTAACCTAATTAAAGATCCTTTATTTTAATTAGGCTAAATTTATCTTGTTTTAATTCTGATTTCCTTCTGTCTTCAAATTATCTCTTGGCTTCAATATTTTCCCATCACAGAGATGAGACTACCACGTCTTAGAAAATTTCTCTCCTGAGAAACTTGAATCGTCAGAACAGGAAGCCATATTTTAAAAATTAAGTGTTAGGGAAAAAGAAACTTATTCTCTGTATGTGTGTGTATCTTTTCTTTTAAACTTATCTGTTTGTAACAACATGTTTTGCCTAACAATGAGTGCACAAAATGTTACCCATTTCAACAAACATATAGGACAATTTACTTTCAACACAACTCTAAAACCAAGTTGTTGTTGTTCAGTCCCTCAGTCATGTGGGACTTTTGCGACCCCATGGACTGCAGCATACCAGGCTTCCCTGTCCTTCATTATCTCCAGAGTTTGCTTACACTCATGTCCATGGAGTCAGTGATGCCATCCAACCAACTCATCCTCTGTCACCCTTTCTCTTCCTGCCCTCAGTCTTTCCCAGCATCAAGGTCCTTCTAATGAGTCAGCTCTTTGCCTCAGGTGGCCTTAGTATTGGAGCTGCAGCTTCAGTGTCAGTCCTTTCAATAAATATTCAGGACTGATTTCCTTTAGGATTGACTGCTTGGATCTCCTTGCAGTCCAAGGAACTCTCAAGAGTCTTCTCCAGCACCACAGTTCAAAAGCATCAATTCTTTGGTGCTCAGCTTTCTTTATAGTCAACTCTCACATCCATACATGACTACTGCAAAAACCATAATTTGACTAGACAGACCTTTGTCAGCAAAATGATGTCTCTGCTTTTTAATATGCTGTTGGAGAAGGAAATGGCAACCCACTCCAGTGTTCTCCTTGCCTGGAGAATCCCAGGGACGGGGGAGCCTGGTGGGCTGCAGTCCATGGGGTCACTAAGAGTCAGACATGGATGAGCGACTTCACTTTCACTTTTCACTTTCATACATTGGAGAGGGAAGTGGCAACCCACTCCAGTATTCTTGCCTGGAGAATCCCAGGGACAGGGGAGCCTGGTGGGCTGCCGTCTATGGGGTCGCACAGAGCCGGACACGACTGAAGCGACTTAGCAGCAGCAGCAGGTTTGTCATAGCTTTTCTCCCAAGGAGCAAGCATCTTCTCATATCATGCCTGCAGTCACTGTCTGCAGTGATTTCGGAGCTCAAGAAAATAAAGCCTGTAGACTTTTTGAATTATTTCTTCTTTCTGCACCATCCACAAAACTCTAGTAATGTGGTCAATGAAGGTACTGATGAGGATGCAAGGAATGTAATTGGTTACGTGTTTACTGCAAGCTAAACACTTTCAATGGACTGGCTCCGAAAAGCAGTTTTCAAGGAGAACAGTGCTTCTGTTTCGAAGATGAGAGAGCTGAGACTCAGAGAGTCTATGCGGCCAGAGTCACACAAACATTTCAGTGCCTGCGCCCAGGCAGAACTGGATCTGGCAGTCTCACAGCCTGTGCTTATCCCCAACTCCATCCCACAGCCTACACTGACATCTCTGAATCAGGGTCCAGAACAAGGGTCTGAAACTTTAAAATATTAGCCTTTATGTCTTCATCCCCATGTCTTCCTGCAGTTTTGGAGAGCAGGGTAAAGCAGGTGGAAGAGAAGGGCCTGGCTATCGTCTCCCAAACTGTAGAAAGCAGAGTAATGACAGCAGTTGCTTCTGATGTGAAAACATCAGTAGATCAGTGACTCCCAGTCCAGGAAAACTTCTTTTTAAAGATATACATTTGGATGCAAGTTCTTTTTTGCAGGACAAAGCTACAATGTGGCCCGGCCTTGTTATGCATGCAGTAAAGATGATCAACACTTAATGATGATCAAGACTTAATGATGCCTCTGGCTTGCAAATATTGCAACCCAATAGTTACTGATGCCTCTGGAATAAGACCACACTGTTTTCACCCCTACCGGGTTGAGAAGAAAGCAAGCACAGAGAGGCCAAGTACCTTGCCTGAAGTCACTCAGCCAGTCAGCAGCATGGTTGGGATTAAAACTCTGGTCTTTGACTCCAAAGTCTACGCTTATAACCATGATACTAGGTAGTACAGGAACCCAGCCAATTTCTGAGCGGGCTGGATGCTCTGATATTGTTGCTGCTTTTCAATGATTAGATGATACTACAGACCTGGATGAGAGCTTTGCAATTTGCCCTTTGAAGTTCCACAGTGCTTTCTGAGAGCTACATGTTGATGGAACCCAGCAGCATCAGGGACCATAATCTGACTGTTGCAATGACCCTTGGACAACAAGACAGGCCACGTGCAGGAGAAAGCACAGGACTCCCACCAGGAGACTCATGGTCTCGGGCTCCCTGGAAAGCTTTCTGCAAAAACAAGAACCAGTTCCCACCTGGGACACCTCCAGGAAGCCACTTGCCCTTTGCCTAATGGCTTTTCTCGCCAAGCCATGTTTCTCTTGTTATTTCCGTGCCTGGCAATGCTCTCCTAATCCACTTGCTGTCTGAGCCCTGTTAAATAATCATCGCTTTTCCTCCCCAGGGCAGGCTTCACTTTTGAAGAAATGCCAGCTGATGCTTTAGAAATGTCAGGACTTCCACAAATCTCTCTTAGATCACTTTGCTGATGAGACGTCCATCTTGGGGCCACTAAGCTGACATTTGTGCCAGAAGTGTTATGCTAGGGCCCCGAGCTGTAACTGGCTTCACTCCTCTGACACATCCGGTGGCCACTGGCTCTGCATCTATGGGGGGGGAGCAATGCCTCCCCCCGGGGGTACATGAGGCGGTGGCCCAGTGCTCACCCCCTCCCCATCTTCTGACGCCTGCACAGAAGGCGCCTTCTTGAGCAGGTTTCCTGAGGACACATGACAGGTATTAACCCTCTGTTCCTGTGCTCTTGTCTTTTCACAGGAATTGACTATCTCCACCCAGACCTGGCCTCGAACTACGTAAGTGTAAGCTGCCCTGTGTGGGGAATCGCGCGTGTCCTAAATGCTCTGGTGCCCCTGGTGGTGGGAGGACACACTCACACACACACACCTGCCTGCACATAGGCCACACCCAGGGCACACAGGTACCCTGCACACACATGCATGCCAGACGGCCCATCTTGTGAAAGCCGCAGCTCGAGTCAAAGACAGACGAGGCGTGGGGCCTGGAGCAGGCAAAGGTGAGTGACTTCGGAGAGAAAAAGAAGGAAACGAGGTCTGAAAGGACAAAGTGTCAAGAAAGAAAAGGTAGAGGGAGCAGGGTGAGAGAGCCTTGGCAAAGTTTAAAATCAGCTCCAGCTGAGGACATTGACTGGAGTGTGGAAATGAGCCTTTTGGGTTCTTGCTGGACAAAACCGATGGCAAAAAGTCCAAGAGGGCAGCAACTCACACGGCACCCACAGCTTTATGAGAGCAAGCATGCCACCTTCTTAAAATTATCTTTGTCCTGATGAGCTCTGCACACTGACTTTCCCCTCAAATCCAAATATGGCATATAGCATCCCTTGACAGGGAAGAAATATTAACAGGGAATCACAGTAAATGTCTGGGCTCTGACTTTTGACCCAGCAAAGTCACCTGCTGATTTCTGATAAGATCTGCAAACCCTTTAAACTTAAGTGATCGCTTTACTATAACCGCAGGGAGTATACCATTCAAGCTTCAGTGTAGTCACTTAAAATAACCCAAAGTATTACTAAGCTATATTTCTCCTACAACTTCCAGATCTAGGTATTTTTTTTAATGTATTTTGGTTGCTGAAAAGACTCATATATTTAGAGAATATAGATTTAGATAGAGGAAAGATGATTAACAAGAAGAAATATTTGGGGAATCCACGTTCTTCCTGGAAGGTGTGAGTGTGCACACTGCAAAACAAGAAGGGAGATTTTACATGCGTGTGGTGGACAGGAAATCGGGAAGCAGAATACAGACATGCTGGGTTTCTATTGCTCTCATGGGTCTTATAAACCTAGAAGAGTGTACACTGGGCTGAGCATCTTTTTTAATGGAAAAAAAACATTAAATTAATCATTGGCATTGTCCAGGAAATGTGCCTCCAGAGAGAAACAGCAGACATCAATCCAAAGCTCATTGGATGATGGGAATTCACTCTGCTAGATCAGGCAGTAAAGAACTGAAACTTCCCTGGTGGTCCAGTTGTAAAGACTTCACCTTCCAACACGAGGGGTGTAGGTTCGATTCCCTGGTCGGAGAGCTAAAACCCCACATGCCTTGGGGTCAAAAAACCAAAAGGTAAAACAGAACCAATAATGTAACAAATTCAGTAAAGACTTTTAAAAATAGACCCAAAAAAGGGAAAGAACTGTCTAGGAGCTGTTTCAATAGATTCAGACTCCCAACCATTTGCAGAGTCTAAGGACAGCAGGTGCTCCTCCTCTCCAGCCTCCCTGCTGGCACATGGAGCCACTGCCTGGCTGTTCCTCCACTTCCTTAGAGGGACTGCCCCACGCAGGGCCTTGTCTGTCTCCTTGAAAGCCCCTTGTGTGCATTCACATGTCCAGCTCTTCTCGACACCATGGACTGTAGCCCACCAGACTCCTCTGTCCATGGACTTTTGTAGGCAAGAATACTGGAGTGGGTTGCCGTTTCCTTCTCCAGGAGATCTTCCCACCCAGGGATGGAGACATCTCTTTCCTCTCCAGTATTGGTAGGCGGATTCTTTACCACTTTTGCCACCTGGACTACTCCAAAGCCCTGCCTCCCCCAGAAATGCAGAACCATGGAGAGTTTGCAAGGAGAGGTGGGGAGGGAGATGCGTGCGCCTCATTTTCTCCCAGGTTCTAATCTTAGAGTCCCTGCCTTACAGAGAAATGATAGGGACAGCTAGTTGCAGGTGGAGGTTCGGTCTCAGGGCTGCCCTTGCAACTGAGGAACTTCTAGTTTCCTCCCTGGATGAATTCCTCTTGCAATGTGTAGAGCATCACTGTGGGGTGGCTGCCTGTCATGCTGGACAGAGGGCAGCACACACCTCTCTCTTTCTAAGGCCACTTACTGCCCTTACTGGAGATTGACCTGGCCACCCCTGCCCAGCCCAGGTGTTTCTGTGACAGCTGTTTCCAACACCAGTCACCAGATTAAAAAGAGATAGTAATTCAACACCAATCACCAGATTAAAAAGAGACAGTAATTCAAGTGGGAAAAAAATTCTTCCGGGGCTCTGGTGAATGGTAGGTATAATGCCAGTGGACAGTGTCATTCACCTGCCAAAAACCCTCATCTGAAATCGGGAAAGTGAAAGATACACATTGAGGGGTGCCAGCTCCCCTCAAATCTGCAATGTCAGAACACATCTGAAAAGTCTATGAGTTCTTTGAGTGCCATTTTCTTTTTTCCTTTTCTTTCCTTTGTTTCTTTCCAAAACAAATGTTTCTAATTAAAAAATAAATGCATGTCCTCTATAGAACATGCAGAAAAACATAAAACAGATTCATAACTAGCTATATAACCATTCTTAACATTTTGACATATTTTAGACTTCATTTCTGTGCCTATATTTCTAATAAAATTGGGCTCTTGTTGCATATACAGTATACCCCCCTTCCATGTGTTATGTCATGATATTTTTATACTATCAAATAATCTTCAAAACTTGATTATAAAAGCTATATAGTATTACCTCGTGTGGTAATTTACTTAAACTCTCCAATCCCCAATAATTGGACAACTAGGTTGCCTTCACTGGGCATCTCACTCTTACAGAGATAGTGACAGATGGTGACAAGGGTAGTTGAGGGTCTCCAAACCACAACAGGCTAAGGAGAGTGAAAAGAATTGGAAAAAAAAAAAAAGAAGCACATTAAATACATTTTCAAATATTTCCAGTTCTCTAGAATGGATGAGGCATTCAATCTGTTCAGTAGTTTCTCCCATGAAAATTCCCACCAATGAGTGACCATTTCAGGAGGATTTTAGTTCAGTTAAAGCAAAAACTAATGATTAAGGAATAAATAAAAAGCATTAACTCTCTCAGCAAGTAATGAGCTCTCCTTATGTTCATGAAGAGCATTGATGGCCATTTGGCAGGGTTGTTGAAGAAATTACTTAAACTAGATGACATCTAAGACCCAAATGGAAACTGTGAGCTCTGGACAGAACTGCATGATTCAACAACTTCCAACCAGAGGAAGGGTCTGTGTCATCAAAACTCACCAAAATGCTTTTAACTTTACGAAGTGAGTATCTAACTATACATGCCTTTGAAAATGTCCTCTGTCTTTGGTAGAAGTGAGAAAACTGAACACCCAAATAGCTCATCCTTAACTCCTCAGTGGAAAACTTGAACCAGCTAGTTTTCACCAGTCATATGTCTCCTTCACTTTGGGCAGAGTTGAGAGTGACAACTTTAAAGCTACTTTAAAGCAACTTTAAAACTGCCAGATTTATCTTCTTTATTTTTAATTAAAAATTTTACACTACAATTAACAGAATGAGGATGGCAAGTGGAGTAGACCTGCCCAAGAGGGCAGTGAAGTCAGTGGATGGGGATAAACTCAAAAATTGTTTGAGCAAAGGATTAACAGGCAGCTTCACACCTTATTAGGTGACTTAATGGCTTGGATTCGAGAGCTAGCCAGTGCTCTTCCGGAGAAGGCAATGGCAAGCCACTCCAGTACTCTTGCCTAGAAAATCCCATGGATGGAGGAGCCTGGTAGGCTGCAGTCCGTGTGGTCGCTAAGGGTCGGACATGACTGAGCAACTTCACTTTCACTTTTCACTTTCATGCATTGGAGAAGGAAATGGCAACCCATTCCAGTGTTCTTGCCTGGAGAATCCCAGGGAAGGGGGAGCCTGGTGGACTTCCATCTGTGAAGTCACACAGAGTCAGACACGACTGAAGTGACTTAGCAGCAGCAGCAGCAGCAGTGCTCTTCTAGAGAAATGTACTAACTTTGGGAAAGTCCACATTTGGGTTCTGGCCAAAGCAGACCTGAGACAAGGGTTTGAGGGCAAGTGGTTTATTTGGGAGGTGACCTTAGGAAGCAAGATGAGAGGCAGGGAGAATGAGATGGGAGAGGGAAGGCAGCCGGCAGGAGGTGCATTTCAAGCAAGTCACCATGGCAAACCAGCCAGAACTTAATCCAACTGGGGCATCTGTGAGCACATGCTGGGCACCAGAGTTCTCCCACACGGGATGGGACACCTGGAAGCTGGGGTGTTTATACTGCGGCTCCCATCAGTCATTGCTGAGGGCTGCTCCCAGGGGACGTTAAGACCCCAGCACCTCTGCCCTCCCCAACATCTCGGGAAGAGCCCTCCACAAACAGAAGTGGGAACGGGCAGCTGGAGCCCATCAAGGACGTGGAAACGACAGGCTGGGTCCTGGCAACATCTGCCTGAGGGAGGGTGACTTGGCAACTTATTAAAGGTTAAAATAAACAGAAATGTGCTCAGTGAGAAGTAAAAGCCCCTATCAGAGGCTCTTAGACAAAAGGGCAAAAACTTCTTCATAATCAAACCAGGAAAAACATTTCCCAGAGCAGAATTATTATCAAAGCTTGTTTATTCTGTGTATTAAAAGACAAGACTCAAGGTAGGCTGGTCGTCCAGCATTCTTTCCATTTAAACTGAGAATTTAAATCCTCTGAAAACTGCAAATTAATATATAAATGTAAGTCATTAATGTTAATTTAATTCAACAACTCCACCCTGAATCTGTTGAGTGTTAGGAGCAAGAAATGATAGCGGCCACTTCCACTGTTGCTCTGTTGTTCTATGATTGAATTTAACCTGAGGATCCACTCTCCCTGGTAAACGCTCACTATTCCAAATAAATGAATTATCTCTCTTCATCTCAGTAGTAACAACATGAAATGAGTCTTGGCCAAGATCCTATTTCAGACCAAGCTAAAATCAGTGTTCCTTTACCCAGCCTCTCTGGAGAAATAGTCTGGATATGGGCTCCAACTCAGTCAGATGGCCATGCATTGGGCCCCCTGTGGGTGAGCCTCGAGGAAGAGAAACCAGACACAGAGGTACTTCAGAGGAGCCTGTGGTCCATAATGACATAGGCCCAGGGCATGACTTGCAGGTGAGGGGTGGGCAGGCAGCGGGGGTCGTTGTCTTTGTGCTGGTTGGTCCCCTGCAGCAATCATCACGTGTTCATGGTGCAGGTCCAAGCCTGGGGTCCTCCCAGGCCTGCAGAATAGAGGGAGACTTCTGTTCAAGGACAGGCAGGTGTGACCGAGGTGGCAGCTTTCAGGGTGTGGGACAGGTGAAGCCGAGCACCTCCCGCTTTGTTCCCAAGCCCGCTCTGCTGAAGTTGATGGGATGAAGCGATGGCTGGCAGTTCTGTAAAATCCAGAGAGGGTCTCCCTCTGTGGTAGGGGTTTTCTCAGAGGCAGCCCTGAAACAAAGACTTGAAGGCAAGTAATTTACCAGGAAGGAGACCCCAGTGAGTGTCAGCCAGTTCTCCCCAGATTGCCCACCACCCACACAGAACAGGGCCAGGTGGGGCGTGGGGCTGACACTGCGGGAGTGGCTGGCACACCCCCAGGGCCAGCGTGGAAACTGAGTGAACCCTGAGCGGGACTCCCAGCTTCCTGGCTCACAGACGTGCAACCTTAGACTCAACAAGCAAACCTCTGTGAACTTTAATTTCCTATCAGGTGTGCTGTGAGGTATCGTTGAAAGACTGTGTGTGTATCTCCTCATAGATAATGTGTGTGCTCAGTCACTCAGTCGTGTCCAACTCTGCAACCCCATGGACTGTAGCCCGCCAGGCTCCTCTGTCCATGGGATTTCCCAGGTAAGAATACTGGAGTGGGTTGCCATTTCCTTCTCCAGGGTAACTTCCCAACCTGGGGATCACACTTGAGTCTCCTGCATTTCAGGTGGATTCTTTACCACTGAGCCATCTGGGAAGCCCCTGAAAGATAATAGATGCTCCATAAACATCCATTTCTTTCTGAAAAAAGTTGAGATGACACAGGCAGCCTGTCCCGATGGAGAAACAGGGACACGAGCTTAGTGTTATCAAAAGAGAAAACAGGGCACCTACAGACTCCATGTAAGACTGTGAGGCTAGGAAAGCAGAGGGTGAAAGGTGAAGGTTACCCAAGTCAATCTCAAAGATGGATTTGAAAAAGAACACCCAAGCCAACAGAAAAAACAGGGAGAAAGGACCCTTTGCTTGAAGGCAAGATGGAAGGAAGAGGTCCCACTGACATATTAGGGTCATTTTTATGCAGCAGCTGTACAGTTTCCCATGCTAGACTCTCTTCCAGGTCCTCTCTCATGACCGAGGCCATCCCAGCCTAAGAGAAAACAGATTTGTCTGGCCCCATTCCAGACCTACAGAAACAAAATCTCTAGGAATAAGCCTCATCGCATGTATTTCTTTGACAATATTCCCAGATTTTGAGTGCTGAAGAATTGATGCTTTTGAACTGTGGTGTTGGAGAAAACTCTTGAGAGTCCCTGGGACAGCAAGGAGATCCAACCAGTCAATCCCAAAGGAAATCAACCCTGAATATTCATTGGAAGGACTGATGCTGAAGCTGAAACTCCAATACTTTCGCCACCTGATGCAAAGAGTTGACTCATTGGAAAAGATCCTGATGCTGGGAAAGATTGAAGGTAGGAGGAGAAGGGGACAACAGAGGAAGAGATGGTTGGATGGCATCATCAACTCAATGGACGTGAATTTGAGCAAGCTCCGGGAGATGGTGAAGGACAGGGAAGCCTGGTATGCTGCAGTCCATGGGGTAGCAAAGAGTCAGACACGATGACTAAACAACAACCAGATTCTGATGGTTCACCTCGTTTGTTTTGACACTTTCCTCATTCATGCATCCATTTATTTATTCAACAATGCTATTTCCAACAAATGTATGACCCTGTTGCAACCAGATCACAAGCTCTTTGTAGGGAAGTGAGTACCTTTTCAATTTTGTGTCCTTCTTAATGTTTAGCACAGCACTGAGCAGGCATTTAATAAATCTGTGTCAAATTGCATTGAATATTAATCAATCACAAGTGTATATTAATTAATCAATCCTTTTGCAAATGAAATCAGGACCTCAATCACATGTTGGCCCTCTGTTAGTGGTAATGGGAAATGCTGGTATTTAGCTCTCCTCCACCTCCACCCCGTGCTGCATCACCTGTGTCACTCATGAGGGGCACAGAGGACCACAGAGGTTAACTGAGGTTTCCCCCACCCACCCCACCGGCCCCTGTGGCTGAAGACCTGGAGAGAATATGATTCTCAGCATGGATAATCCACCTACAGATAACCAAGAGCTCCTTCTTTTCTGTAATGCTTAGAACTCCCGAGGTTGGTAGGAATGAAAGTAAGTTCTCAGATGGGAGAAAACAAATTATGCTCTTTGTTTCTGTTCAAAATTTGGAACATTATTTATGCTCCAGGGTTGTAATTTCACCAACGGAAGTTCTTGGAAAAGAAAAGAGGCCACCCCCTAGGACCTGTACTTTTCCACTCTTTTGATGGGCTCCTGACTGTGACTGGCTTTGAAGAGGGGCCTTTTGAGCACCCTGAAGGGCTGTCAGAACGCAGCCTGCAGCAGGTAGCTTTGAGCTCGGGCCCTGTGCTTGCTGGGAAGCCGCCATGAAAAAAGGGTGGCAGCCGGAAGTGACCAGGCCTCAGTCCTGAATGACTCAGATGCTATGAAGTATTGATTGCATGCATCGCTTCAGGCTTTTAGTCTGATTAATATTTAAATAAAGCACATTAATATTGCATATGCAATTGAGGTTGAAACAACCTTTGTTGGAAGAAGGAGCTAGGTTTCTCTTGATGTACTCATTAATGCTGGCCAGATCACCATAAGCACTCGATCACCAGGAGGCCAGACTGAATATTGGGGGGTAAGAACCTGTTTTTTCGATCCTTTGGACAGACCATCAGTCAAATGAGTATGATCTGACTCAACCCATGTACTAGAGGGTTGAGAAGATTCCATTTTCTCCCATTTTTACAGGAACAGACTTTGACATAAAAATGGGAGAAAATGGAATCTTGATTAATGGAAATGAAGTTACTTACTCGGACCTAGATTTCCAACTCCAGGCAAAAGCCAAAGGAAAAAAATCTGGTTAATTTTTCTGTATTGCTCAGTTGACTATTTTTTTTCCATTGAACTGAGTCAAAGGTTAAGAGAATCTTATTGAATTTCTACTGTGTTCAAGATACTGTGCAAGGTGCCTGAATGATTGTATGAAAAATCTGGTCCCAGCCCTTGGGGAGCTCAAAGTGCAGTGTGAGAGGCACACCTGTAGATGTGACATGATATCGTGACATCGTGACACGTGCAGTGCTGACCCAGAAGGAAAAACACCACCCACAGTGGGGAAGCAGAAAGGCAAACAAGCAAGTGGGCCCTGACAGCTAGAGGCAGGAAGAGGCTTGGATGCATTTAAAGAATGTTTCCCTGCGTTGATATAGCATGGGAACTCATCTAGAAGCTTGATCTACACAATGCTCAGCAAAGGGTCATTGGCTTCTAATTGGTTTTTCATCTGGAGTTTTGTTTCTACCAAGAAGCCTAGACTATAAGTAACCTGTTAAAATCATTTTCTTATCCCCAAATTTCCTAAAGGCCTGTGACAGCCTCTTCAACTAAATGTAAGTGACTTAAGAACAAGATAATATGTTCTTATTCTTTTGTTCATGAGAGACTCAACCTAAGGCTTCCTTCCCCAAGGAGATCATTAATAGAAACTCTTCTGTTAATGAATGACTGAATCGATGGGTGGGTGGATAGATGGATGGTTGGATGGATAGATGCTAATAATATTATTAGGCTTTGAGAGGTGTTTGTGTAAGTCCCTCACTTACTACAGGAGGAAAGTGAGGCCCAGGATGAAGGTGAATGGCCAGAGGCCACACACCAGGTTAAAGAAGAGCTAGCCCTGGACTCGGGTCCCAAACCTGTGAACCTCACAGTTCACACCACATGGCCAAGGTGCACATGGCCAAATCTGGCCCCACTTGGGGAAGCCCCTCTGAGTCTCTCTGCCGAAGCTTCAAGGCCCTCTGCCCCTCCCGGCCAGGTCCTTCCCTGCCAAATCCTCCTGACCCACCCTCTGCCACTGCTGCCCCTGCCTTCAGCCACCGGAGAGGGCCCTCGGGAGCAGAGTCTGCCTCTCCCACCCTTTGAACCTGATTTCTGCGTGCCCTGACCCTGGCAGCCGTCTGGTCTTGCCTCAGCTTCCGGTACCTGTTGCTCTTCTTGGAGGATTGCCCTGGGGCTCCTGGAACCTGCCCTTCCCCTCATACGTGGAGAGCTGGTGAGTCTGGGAATGTCCATACAGTCTTGGCACGCCGTTTATCCTCATCTGCCTACAGGAGCATGAATGCTTTGTCTCAGGTTGGGAAAACACTGGGCTGTAACCAACCCTCCGTGGCCCCCTGCTGGAATCGCCTGAAATCACACCCAGGTTTGGCTTCCTCGCCTGTTCCAGGCTGCTTCCCACTCCCACCCTCCATCACTGGTTTTCCCTGGGAGCACATCTTTAATAAATCACTTGCCCACAAGACTTCATCTCAGAGTCTGTGTTGGAATCCTGACCTCCTTTCATTTGAACAGTCTGGAGCTTCAGGCAAAACAGCATTTTCCATCCTACATGGCCAAGGCAGAGGGAATCTCTGACGTAGCAATAAGATTAGCTTCTCAACCATGGTAACCCTGCTGGCTCCCAATCTACAGGAAATTATTTTTCACAAAGAAAGAACCTGTAATTACTAACTGATATTTAAAACCTGAAGCCAAGTGCAGGACGCTGGGCTTGACTTGGAGTTGTGTTGCTCACCACCATCCCCAGGACGGCAGGGAGGTCTGTACCTTGAACATCGGGCACACAGCCCCTCCACACGGAGTGCTCTGCTGGGCGGAAGAATAGGATGTATTACAGTGTGTGGGAGATATTTTCATTAAGCTATGGAAATAGGAGGCTTATGTTTTATAGCTCAAACATTGCCAATTTTTTTAAGTAAGAGGTTTAGTGTAAATCTCAGCTATTCAAGGAGCCCCAGCTTGAGGGATCCCACTGAATCACTGTGACTAAAAATGCCTCGTTTGATCTTCGTGGTCCTCCGTTTCCCCCTCTGTAAAGCAGGGGTATTTTCCCTGCTTCAGAATCAAAGGATTATAGTGATCGTCCACATAACCAGTAAGAACAGTGGGTCTTTGTCCATCTATCCAAAAGTATACTCTGAACTCCTCAGAGCTGCTGCAGGCATGGATACCTGTCTGGTACTGAACCTGGGCCTATCTCCACCATCCCCCACAAACACACGCACACATGTTCTGTCTTGTACTTGTAGAGAGAGTTCCAGAAGACTCAGCAGGAAGGAGCCAGTGCTCTGTGGGTGCCGGCATGGTGACCAGGCAGGCACTGAGTCACTGGATACAATCAGTACCATATTGGGATTCTTCTCAGGCACCTTACAAATAAATATATATATATATATATATATGTTCCTGTGAATAAGACCATAGCTCAAGTTCATTAGCACTTCAAAAACTAGTCACCTGCAAGCTACTGCAATTATCCTGTCCTACAGGATGGTTTTGGAGAAGGAAATGGCAACCCACTCCAGTGTTCTTGCCTGGAGAATCCCAGGGACGGGGGACCCTGGTGGGCTTCTGTCTATGGGGTCACACAGAGTCAGACACGACTGAAGTGACGCAGCAGCAGCGCAGCAGCACAGGATGGTTTGGTTTGGGAGTTTTCACTGTTGCTTATTTCCACGTGGTTTCCTTAGTATAGTGGTATTCACGTTCGCCTGACACTTGCTTGTTTGATCTTGGCTCAAACATCCTCATATGGAGAGTTGGTTGTTGGTAAGAGAGGGTAAGATCCCTCTTTTCTCACTGCCTCAGTCCTGACATGTCCATCCTTTGGTATTGAGCAGCTTCTTCTGAACTGCAGAGATTCTCCACCCAGCATTTGTTAGAAAGTGCTGTGTGCCTGGCTTTGTGTTTTGCATGTATTATCACATTTAATCTGCATGTTAAAATAATAGAATAGACGGTAAAAGAATATTCGTGCAATGTGAGAGTCCAGGGTTCAATCCCTGGGTTAGGAAGATCCCCTGAAGAAGGGAATGCAACCCACTCCAGCATTCTTGACTGGAGGATTCCATGGACAGAGGAGCCTGGTGGGCTACAGTCCATGGGGTCTCAAAAAGTCAGACACCATTGAGCAGCCGACACTTTCACTTTTTTCAGGCACTTTTTACCCACCTCTCAAAGATAGGAAACTGAAGGTCAGAGAGGTTAGTCATCTGCCCTAGCTTACACAGTCGCAAGGAGTGACATGTGAAGTTTACCATCTGTCACGTGACTTTGTTGAACTTTGTTCAACTTAGCTCCCCTCCAGGCTCCCACCACTCAGCAAATGGCACCACCCAGTGATGAAAGCCCTGAACACGAGAGTAGTCCTTGCCTCTTCTCTCCTCCTGTCTCCTGTCAGCTGGTCCTAGCCACACTCTGCAGCACACCTGCTTCTCTGCCTCCACCACAGGCATCCTGGACCAGGTCAGCATCACCTGCTTCCTGGACCTCATAGAAGCCCCAGCATCCTGCCACCACTTTGCCCTCGACAGCGCCCTCTCCCCCAAATCACCAGAGTTATTGTAGAGGACAAAAATGACAAGAGGCCACATCACTGACCCAGTTAAACCATCTGGAGGCTCTTCCTGCACCCAGAGTCACAGCCCTCCTTCCCAGCTCTAGCCACCCTTTCAACCTGTTTCCTCCTCCCTCGCTATTTATCAAACTCTACAACTGCAGGATTTGCCCTGATTCGAGACTTAGAAGGCTCATACCCTGAGTCTGTTTCAACCTCTGGTTTAGTCCCTTCCTAGTTCTTAAAGCCATTTGTAGTGAAAGTCACTCAATCGTGTCCGACTCTTTGTGACCCCATGGACTATACAGTCCATGAATTCTCCAGGCCAGAATACTGGAGTGGGTAGCCATTCCCTTCTCCAGGGGATCTTCCCAACCCAGAAATTGAACCTGAAAATGCAGGGTCTCCTGCACTGCAGGCAGATTCTTTACCCATTGAGCTACTAGGGAAGCAGTGATTGTTTTTTTACCTTCCACTGGAATGTCAGCTCTAGGATCCTGGGGATCTTCCCTGTCTCATTCATCTCTTCGTCCTCAACAAGGCACTGTGATCATGACCAGTATGTGTTGGATGACAGGCTAAAGAAGAAATGCTTTCCTTTTCCTTTTCTTTAGCTTTCATCCCTAATTTCTTCTGGCCATGCTTTCCCCTCACAAAACCCCTCTCCACAGCTTTGTTTGGCTCTTTCCCTCCTGCTTATCGTAGAAATTATTTATGTGCACCTTCATAAACACTGTGACAGGAAGCTTCTAGTCAGCACCACCAGGAGGGTGGTCTACACAGGAAATGAACACGTGTTAGTACTTGCTGGTTTCTGGGGAGAACTGCTGTATTTCTTCATAGCCGTGATCCAAGCCACAGGAGATCCCTCTATCCAGGCTGACCTATGTTTCTTAAAAGAGGAACTAGAAAGAGCAACAGCGATTATTGTCTTGATATTTAGCTCATTCATTTGTTTTAAGCAATGAACATAGCCAGTCAACTTCAGCAAGCATGCATTTTCAAGCTAAAAAAAAAATCAACCTAGCTTTTTTCTACTCGGTTAAGTATCTTAAAGGTTTTGAAAATTGAAAAACAAAGCTGTCCGTGGACGTGTTCTTAGCTAATAACTGCTTATCCACCACTCCACCAGGAGAGGGGACTTCTGGAATATAGGAATGCTACGCACAGGACTCGGAGAAGGCAATGGCACCCCACTCCAGAACTCTTGCCTGGAAAGTCCCATGGACGGAGGAGCCTGGTAGGCTGCATCCCATGGGGTCGCTAAGAGTCGGACACAACTGAGCGACTTCACTTTCACTTTTCACTTTCATACATTGGAGAAGGAAATGGCAACCCACTCCAGTGTTCTTGCCTGGAGACTCCCAGGGACAGCGGAGCCTGGTGGACTGCTGCCTATGGGGTCGCACAGATTTGGACACGACTGACGCGACTTAGCAGCAGCAGCAGCACACACAGGACTCTCTTAAACGTGTGGTGTCACGTGTTCTCAATATTAAACTCCAGGCATCTTATATACAAAGCCTTCCAAAGGAAAACAAACCTGCCCTAGAAACAGAGCTCATAATTATAATCACAGATGCTATTTGTTCCTCACAGGGAATGCTTAAAATATCAATTTAAATGCAAATGAATCTTATCGTTCCAAATTAGGCTCATTCTATTGTGTTGAAATTAATACAGAAAATAATTTCGAACACTAAATTATGAGTAATTAATATTGACACTGTGAAAAAATACACTTATTTCGATATTCCGAAGCGGAGCAGACTTTGTGTTTGCTGTGTACGCTGCGAGCAGTGCCCCGCAGGACTAGTTTGTGGGATTAATACAACAGAAAGAAGGGGCGGGAGACACATGGCAAGGATACATCTTAGCTCTTCTTGGATCCAAAGAAAGCACACTTAGGTGATATTCATTTATTTTGTTCTGGCCACACCATGCAACATGTAGAATCCTAGCTCCCCAACCAGGGATGGAACTCGTGTCTCCTGTGGTGGAAGCGCAGAGTCCTAAACACTGAACCACCTGGGAATTCCCACTTATGTGATATTTAAGAATAAATGATTCCAGGAATACTAAAGAGCCACAGGGAGATCTGGAAGAATTAAAATCTTTCTCTTAAACATTGAAACAAAAAAGACCTTTGTCCCCCCTACCATCATATCTGCTGCAGCTGCTGCTAAGTTGCTTCAGTCGTGTCCAACTCTGTGCGACCCCATAGACAGCAGCCCACTAGGCTCCTCTGCCCCTGGGATTCTCCAGGCAAGAATACTGAAGTGGGTTGCCATTTCCTTCTCCACCCTCATCTAGAGGTTGGCAAATTACCATTCATAGGTCACCCACCTCTTTTGGCAAAGAAACTTTTATCAGACACACCCATTTGTCGATTGATTGTTGAGGACTGCTTTCATGGTACAATGGCCATGTGGGGGAGTTTGGACAGAGATCATCTGACCTGCAAAGCCTGCAATTTTTACTATTTGACTCTTTAGAAAAAGTCTGCCAAAATCCCCTGATGGAACCAGTTATGTATCAACAGTTTTGTTTTGTTTTGTTTTTTAAGAAACACCAGTCCAGTGAGTTGCAATGAGGGACCAATCATGGCTGTTCCTAGCCATGGGGAATATTCCTAGCCATGGGGAATCCGGCAAAATGCTACTTGTGTTAGAAGCATAGCCTTCTCATTTGTAAGCTGAGAAAGTTGGACTCTTGTCTGCTGTAACTCTAAAGTCTTATGACGCTCTCCCCCTTTCCGATAAAATCACTGATTAAGAAACAGAAGCTGAATCGGTTTTCTAAGGAAATGAAATTGTCAAGTAGTTTGAATCTCCTTAACTTGCTTTTGAGAATGGCAGACGTAAAGTCAGAGTTACTCTCCTTTGCCACGCATCGCGCTCTCTGCATTCACCACAGTGCCTGAGTGATTTCAGAGAGTTTTACGTTCATTTACCGTCTCCGTTTGGATTCCTCCAGAAGCCCAGCCTGAGGCTTGGATTGTTTATCATGGTCCCAGGAAGCAGGGGAGGGAGGAGTCCAGACAGGGTATGTATCAAGTTAGTGACCACCGTGGAGCTCAGGTGTGCCGGGAAATGCCAAGCTGTGGGTTAGAACTTGAGGGGGAAAGAGTTGGGGTATTAATACACCAGCTCCCATCAGTCATTGATTGCAGGTTGCTGCCAGGATTGAGGGGAGAGCAGTTTCCTCTTCAGGGCTGCCACAGTCATGGGTAGATTGGGCTCTGTAGATACAGAGATGAAAATGTGACAGAGGAAGGTTGAGTCAATATGCATTGAAAAGCTAAAAGCAAGAGTCATGAATGGGATCTCTAGCAGCATTTGCTCACACAAACCACATGTCTCCAGACTTTCCAATCATGCATCCTCATCTATAAAACTTTTAAGTAGGCTCTCCAAATATATTCACAATTATCTATTCACACAGTGTATGTGCTACTATAATAGTTAACTGTGTTCAGTTCAGTTCAGTTCAGTCGCTCACTCGTGTCCAACTCTTTGCGACCCCATGGATTGCAGCACACCAGGCCTCCCTGCCCATCACCAACTCCCAGAGTTTACTCAAATTCACGTCCATTGAGTCGGTGATGCCATCCAACCATCTCATCCTCTGTTGGCCCCTTCTCCTCCTGCTCTCAATCTTTCCCAGCATCAAGGTCTTTTTAAATTAGTCAGCTCTTTGCATCAGGTGGCCAAAGTATTGGAGTTTCAGCTTCAACATCAGTCCTTCCAGTGAACATTCAGAACTGATCTCCTTTAGAATGGACTGGTTGGATCTCCTTGCAGTCCAAGGGACTCTCAAGAGTCTTCTCCAACACCACAGTTCAAAAGCATCAATTCTTCAGCCCTCAGCTTTCTTAGTTCAACTCTCACATCCATATATGATTACTGGAAAAATCATAGCCTTGACTAGACAGACCTTTGTAGGCAAATTAATGCCTCTGTTTTTTAATATGCTATCTAGGTTGGTCATAACTTTCCTTCCAAGGAGTAAGCACCTTTTAATTTCATGGCTGCAGTCACCATCTGCAGTGATTTTGGAGCCCAAAAAAATAAAGTCAGCCACTGTTTCCACTGTTTCCCCATCTATTTGCCATGAAGTGATGGGACCAGATGCCATGATCTTAGTTTTCTGAATGTTGAGCTTTAAGCCAAATTTTTCACTCTCCTCTTTCACTTTCATCGAGACGCTCTTCAGTTCCTCTTCACTTTCTGCCATAAGGGTGGTGTCATCGACATATCTGAGGTTATTGATATTTCTCCTGGCAATCTTGATTCTAACTTGTGCTTCTTCCAGCCCAGTGTTTCTCATAATGTACTCTGCATATAAGTTAAATAAGCACAGTGACAATATACAGCCTTGGTGTACTCCTTTTCCTAACTGTATATGGTGGTGCTAATGGTAAAGACCCCTCCTGCCAATGCAGGAGACATAAGAGGCGTGAGTTCAATCCCTGGGTTGGAAAGATCCCCTGGAGGAGGGCATGGCAACCTACTCCAGGCAAGTGTTCTTGCCTGGAGAATCCCATGGACAGAAGGGCCTGGCGGGCTACAGTCCATAGTGTTGTACAGAGTTGGACAAGACTGAAGTGACTTAACACACGCATGTACATTATAAAACATATTCAAGAAAGAAAATTTTAAAAGACAAAATAACAATAAATAACACTCATGTTCATATCAGCACTGGTGATAAGAGCCAAAAGGTGGAAGTGACACAAGTGTTGATCAACAAAAGAATAAGAATGAATGGACACAACATGGTCTGTACATAGGATGGAATATCAATCAGCAGCTGAGGGAACTGGGAAGTTATTGTTTAATAGTTAGACTATTTTGGAAGATGAAACATTCTGGAGATTGGTTGCCCAGCAATGTAAACATACCTAACACTGCTAAACTGTATATTATGCAAGTGTTAAGATGATTTATTTAGGCAATGCCTTTCTTTGCCATAACTAAAGACAAATACATAACTTAAAATCAGGCTAAAACAAGGAAGTTATAATATTTCTCCCCACAGAGGATCTTTTTACATATCCTCTGTGGTGGGTGTGCCCGTTTTGAAGAACTTTGTACTCGACAGCCTGTAACCCTGTCCACAGTGGGGTTAGTAAAAGCTTCTAAATAAAAACTCCTTTGTGGTCTTTGCTGGTTGACTCAATGGTAAAGAATCCTTATGCTAGTGCAGGAAACACAGGTTCAATCCCTGGTCTGGGAAGAGCCCACATGCCGAGGAGCAACTAAGCCCGTGCTTCACAACCGTTGAGCCTGCATGCCGCGACTACTGAAGCCCGCTGCCTCTAGAGCCCGTGCTCTGCAGCAAGAGAAGCCGCGGCAATGAGAAAACTGTGCACCAAAACTACGGAGTAGCCCCCGGTCGTCACAGCTCGGGAAAGGCTGCACAACAGCAAAGACCCAGCACAGCCAGAAATAAGTAAATAAATTAATGGGGGAAACACTCCTTTGGTCAGCTAGATGTGAAGATTTCTGTCTTCAAGCAAAATAAAAGAGTACAAAAGAAGCTGAGGAGGTCCATGCAAACAGGGGGACCAGGTCCAATCCTACCTCTTGCATTTAGTTACCAAGATTTGAAGCAAGTTAATCAGCCTCTCTGAGTTGTATTGGATTGGCCAAAAAGTTTGTTCTGGTTGTTCCATGAGATGTAATGGGAAAACTAGAACAAACTTTTGGCCACCTCAATACATCCCTCAAATGTAAAAGAAAGATAGTAACAGGTTTTCATTTATTCATTCAACAACTATTTATTGAGTGCTATACTATGACAAAATCTGTGGTATAGTGTTACCTAATGTAATATTTTATCATTCAGTCACAAAGTAGTGTCTGACTCTTTGTGACCCCATGGACTGCAACACAGAAGACCTCCATGTCCCTCACCATCTCCCAGAGTTTGCCCAAGTTCATGTCCATTGCATCAGTGATGCCATCCAACCATTTCATCCTCTGTCACCCCCTTCTCCTCCTGCCTTCAATCTTTCCCAGCATCAGGGTCTTTTCCAATAAGTCAGGTGTTTCCATCAGGTGACCAGAGTATTGGAGCTTCAACTTCAGCTTCCAATGTGTATTCAGGGTTGATTTCCTTTAAGATTGACTGGGTTAATCTCCTTGCTGTCCAAGAGACTCTCAAGCATATTCTCCAGCAGCACCACAGTTCAAAATCATTAGTTCTTCGGTGCTCTGCTTTCTTTATGGTCCAGTTCTCATGATGTAGTATTTAGTCTATAATATTTGGCATGTTAGTCACCTATATTGTATTTGCTGCTTAAAAAATTACACCCCAAACTTGGACATGAGGTATCTGTGGGTCAAGAATCCTGGGACAACTTCGCTGGATGGCTCTGTTTCAGGGTCTCTCATGAGGTTGCAGTCAGGGCTGTGTCATCTGAAGGCTTGACTGGTGCTGGTGGTTCTGCTTCCAAGATGGATCGCATGGCATGGGGCTGCCGGCAGGAGACCTTTCCTCCCCCCGTGTGGGTCTTTGTGGACTGCTTGAGTATCTTCACGCCTGGGCAGCTCACCTCCCCTGGAGCAAGTGATCTGAGAGGTCAGTCTCTCATGACCCAGCCTCAGAAGTCACCCACTGCCACCTCGCAGAATCCGCTGGGTCGTATGTGTCAGTTTTGTTCATTGTGGGAAACCGTGTGCAAGGTTGTGATGCCAAGAGGCAGGAATCGCTTGGGGCCAATTGGATACATTGATGAATAGAGTGGATGTGGTCCCCACCCTCAAAAACCTTTTTGACTGAAAGTGTCTCCCCAGATAGAATCCAAATAGTTACCAAAATTACTGTTTATTTATGACTGCGGTACTTTCCTATGATTCAAGAGTCCTAGGTCCTGTGAATGTGTGTGGGTTTTTTTTTTTTTGGCTGTTGTGGGTTTTCATTGCTGCACACAGGCTTTTCTCTGTTTGTGGAGAGTGGGATCTACTGTTCATTGCAGCACACAAACTTTTCATTGTAGTGGCTTCTCTTGTTGCCAAGCACAGTCTCTGGGCACATGGCCTTCGGTAGTTGCAGCTCCTGGTCTCTAGAGCACAGGCTCAATAGATGTGAATGAGGGCTTAGTTGCTCGGAAGCATGTGAGATCTTCCCAGACCAGGGATCGAACCCATGTCTCCTGCATTGGCAGGCAGATTCTTTATCACTGAGTCATGAGGGAAGCCTTGAAAATGTGTTTTATGTGAAGAATCTGACCTCATATGCTGGGTGAGGGAAGAGTTCTGTGCAGAAGAGACACTTATGCTGATGCCTTAAGGATGAAGAGGAGTTAAGTCAGGTGTCTGGCATCAGAGGAAACAGCTGTGCAAAGGCCCTGAGGCAGAAATGTGTCCCGCAGTTTCAAGGATCTAAAGAAAGCCAGTGTGAATGTAAGCAGGAGGAGGAGACAGCAGCATATCAATCCGGGGAGAAAATAGCCTGAGTGACACTGGAGACACAGAAAGAGGCCCGATTGTGTGGACTTCATGAGCTGTAAAGATTTTCTACTTCATCCTAGGAGCAAAGGAAATTTTTTTCCCTTTGGGTGACAGTGTGGGGTGGGAGTATGACATCAATTTATATGACTGGGTTTGAAATTTTTCAAAGATCTGTTTGCTTTGGAAATGGATTGGAGAGGAAGCAGGGAGACCCCATAAGGGGACCTTTCTAGGACAAGTTATTTGCAAAACAGTTGTCGTGTTTTTTGTTTTTTAAAGAGAGAGCAAAAGAAAATGTAACATACTCTGAATTTATCAGACACTCACTAAATGTTACCTCTCTCTTCCTCTTAAAAAACAAAGAGCTTGAGAGCATTTAAAATAAGGTGGTATCTTCAAGACCTGTGTGTGCATGCTAAGTCATTCATATGTGTCCAACTGTGTGCAACTCTATGGACCGTAGCCAACCAGGCTCCTCTGTCCATGGGATTCTCCAGGCAAGAATATTGGAGTGGGTTGCCATGCCCTCTTTCAGGGGATCCCGACCCAGGGATCAAGCCCATGTCACTTATGCCTCCTGCACAGGTTCTTTACCATTAGCACCACCTGGGAAACCGACAGCGATCTTTAAATAGTAGACAAAACCATCATCAACTGAAAGCACATTGCAAGCCCAGGGTCCAGAAGGAACCTTCTCTTGGAAACAGGGAACAGGATTCAGCAGCAATTGGAACGCCTTGCTCCACTGTCAGCAGGAACCCGGACCAGCCCACAGAGAGCTCTGAATAGCATTTATGATCCTTAATCAGCAAGCATGCAGGGCTGATCTGGAAATTAATTGGATGCTCGGGTTTTTCACACACTGTGGAGAGTTAGATATTACAAAGATTTTGACAGGAATATATTTAGTAACAGCATCACTGATGCTCCATCGCATGCAGAGACCCACATCCACTCTGGGGCTCATTATATCCTGAGTGACAGTGGATGCTTAGCAAATCTCTCTTGATTATGATGATTAACCACATTGCTCAGTGTCTTTAACAGCAAGTGAGGAGCTGGACCAGAACTGGGGTTTTCTAAATATGACCCACTCTACTATTATTTATTTAACCATCTTTACTTAATTGACTCATTTATTAGATTGTTTTTAAGGATAATTGTATGTTTCCACTATAATGGAAAACCTCACTTGCCACGCAAATAGGACAGTCTTTAAAAACAGATACAGTCCACCCCTAATCCCCCTGAGCGTGGCCCATGGTGGGTGCATCACAAGAACTGCTGGGCTGGGATGGGCTTGCAGCAAAGGAACTCAGAATGAAGAGCCAGGGTCATGTGTTCCCACAGCTGTGTGAGTCTGCCACACACAGCAGGTGATACAAGGAAGGGATAAAGAAGGAGAAGGGGACAGTTTCTCAAGTGAAGAGAAGTGAAGATCTCTTGCAGCTCCTGGGACCACCAGCTAAAAGAAGAGAGAAAGGGGTCTTCTGGACTTACCTCCAGGGACCAGGACTCAGCTGTTTGGGGAGGCAGGAACAGAAATGGGCGGGGGCTCAAGGTCGTGTTTACTGCTGCTGAAAGTTTCCTTTAGCCTTAACTCTGTTAAAAAATATTTATAAATGTAGGTTTTTTTCAGGGGCAAAACATTGCTTCAACTTCATACATTGCTAGTGGGAAGGTCAAATGGGACAATCCCTTTGAGAAGAGGCATGGTGATTTCTTACCAAGTTAAACACACACACAGTTGCCGTACAACCAGCAAGCCTACCCTAAGTATTTACCCAAGAGAAAATGAAAACATATGTTCATTAAAAGACATGTGCAAAGATGTTCACAGCAGCTTTATCCATCTTTGCAAAAAGTGGAAATAATTCAAATGCCCATGTGAAGGCACAACTAAAGTTGAAACATAGTCATACAATGGAATATGGTTCCACACAACCAAACGGACAAGCCACTGATGCAGACAGCAAAAGTAGGCAAATCTCAAAAATGTCATGTCAGGTAGAGATGGCAAACATGAAAAGTACATGCTCTCTGTTTCCATTTACATCAAGTTCTAAAACAGGCAAAATTAAGATACAGAGATAGAAAGCACAAGAGTAGTTGACAGAGGCTAGTGGAGACTCAGAGAACTTTCCAAAGAGGTGAAAGTATTCTGGGTCTTGATTGCCATGATAATTACATGGGTGCATATGTGGCCAAAACTCTTTGAGCTGTGTATTTAACATTACATATTTTAAAATTAGCTATCTGCTCGTCTCCTAGGAGATGTGTTTTCTCATTGGCCTCCCAAGATAGGTTGCATGCCCCGCCTCCTCCCCAGGTCTTCTCAGACGCAGCGGAAAGTAACACGTGTCAAGACACTTGGAAATCCTCCATTTGATACACAGACTGCAAGGGGTGCAGTTTAATGACCACTAAACTCTTAGAATGGCATCACTCTGTATAGAATACTGCTGCTGCTGCTGCTAAGTCACTTCAGTCGTGTCCGACTCTGTGCGACCCCATAGACGGCAGCCCACCAGGCTCCCCGTCCCTGGGATTCTCCAGGCAAGAACACTGGAGTGGGTTGCCATTTCCTTCTCCAATGTGTGAAAGTGAAAGTGAAGTCGCTCAGTCGCATCCGACCCCCAGCGACCCCACGGACTGCAGCCCACCAGGCTCCTCCATCCATGGGATTTTCTAGGCAATAGTACTGGAGTGGCTTGCCATTGCCTTCTCCGTATAGAATACTACCCAGTCATAAAGAAAGCTGAGTGCCAAAGAACTGATGCCTTTGAACTGTGGTACCGGAGAAGACTCTTGAGAGTCCCTTGGACTGTAAGGAGATCCGACCAGTCCATCCTAAAGGAAATCAGTCCTGAATATTCATTGGAAGGACAGATGCTAACGCTGAAACCTGATGGCCACCTGATATGAAGAGCTGACTCTTTGGAAAAGACCCTGATGCTGGGAAAGATTGAAGGCAGGAGGAGAAGGGGATGACAGAGGATGAGATGGTTAGATGGCATTACTGACTCGATGGACATGAGTTTGAGCAAGCTCTGAGAGCTGGTGATGGACAGGGAGGCCTGGTGTGCTGCAGTCCATGTGGTCGCAAAGAGTCAGACACTGAGCATCTGAACTGAATAGTCATAAAAGAGAACAAAATGTTGTCATTTGCAGCAACATGGATGGACCTGGAGGGCATTATGCTTAAAGGGAAATAAGCCAGACAGAGAAAGACAAATATTGTATAATATTTATATGGGGAATCTAAAAAACACAACAAGCTAGTGAATAAAACAAAAAAGGAGACACACAGACACAGAGAACAAACTAGTGTTTACCAGGGGCAGGTGGGAGGTACAAAGTACTGGGTATAAGACAGGCTCAAGGATGTACTATACAACACAGGAAATACAGTAAATATTTTGTATTAACTGTAAATGGAAAGTAACCTTTAAAATTGTATAATTTTTAAAAAAAACTTTTAAAAAGAACTGCATCACTCTTGTTTTTTTTCCATATTTGCATTTTTTAATACAGATGGAGGCTTGCTCATCATAAGGTTCAGGCAGTACAGAAGTATAAATAAAATTAAACTTTAGTTCTTCTTCTCTCCCTTCTCCCACTCATCCTCTACAAAGCCTACTCACTTCTCAGTTTAGGTGATGTAACTATTTTATGTGGATCCTTCTAGATTTCTTTCCCTCAGACTGGAATCACAGTATATCCTATCGAGGAGTCCAATGTTAATGTACAAATATCTTCTCTCCCATAGAATGGATATACTATAATTTATTTAATCAATCCCCTAAAAAAATTGTCTTCTTGACTCTCCTGTAATGTTTGCCTGTGATAAACTGTGGGATGAATATATTTCCTTGAAATAGATCTCTGAATTCTTGTGTGAATATCCCTGTGGAACAAATTCCTAGAAGTGAAATTTCTGGGTCAAGGAGTATATGCGATTTTAATTTTGATAAAGCTTATCAAATTACTCTCTGAAAAGACTGAATTAATTTACAGTCCTCCCAAGAGGATCATTTCTTGTTTTGATCTCTAAGAGAGGGAAAATAAAATGAGGAGAATATTTTCAGTGTTGAAAGGCTCTCCAACACCCGTGAAAAACAAAGGTGATGCAGAGGTCAGCACATCCTTGTTTTCACTGCTGACTTGAAATTTCCATAATGAGGACATAAAATACATCATTTAAAAACAACTCTTAATCTGTGAGATTAATGAGAGTTGAGAGCTATGACTTGAACATTTGCTGGTTAATAGATTTAGAGATAGAAACACAGTTGCGTCAATTACAGTAATTAATCAGAGATGAAGATGAATTGAAGGGACCCTCCTTTGCCAGTCAAACCTCAATCTAAATGCTGAGTAATGAGCTGCCGGTGGGGATGGAGCGGCCAGAACTGGACCAGCTGAGAGAAGGATGAAGCTCTCATTCCCTAAAATGTGCGGTGGGTTCCCAGAAGCACAGGGCTCCATCCCACCTCAGCTTCCCAGAGAACCCCCATCTCATACAGCTAGCCCTTCAGGCGACAGACTCCTCTTGGCTGTATCCTCAAGGTGTCTTTCTTCCTTAAATGGAGTTAAACTCTTTCTGAACCCGAAAGAATAAAGAATATGACCCTGAAGGAAATGGAGCCTGTTCCAGTGATGAAATGCATAAACAGGAAACACCAGAGGCAGCACTCTGTGTCTTGCCCACCCGGTCAGAGTGAATTCACTACCCACCCAGTTAATCATGTTGGAAACAGTTCTACTGATGCTATTTATAAAATAGATAACTAATTTATAAAATAGATAACTAGATCACTCAGGGACCTGAGTGCTCTGTGGTGACCTAAATGGGAAGGAAATCCAAAACAGAGGGGATATAAGTACACGTATGGCTGATTCACTTTGTTCTACAGCAGAAAATAACAAAACATTATTAGGCAACTAAACTTCAACCAAATAATTTTTTAAAAAATAAACTAATGTGAGATTGAGAATACTATATATTTTTAACAACCTTCTAATAAAGAATTATTTATATATTTAAAACATAAAAAAGAATAGGGGAAAAAAGATTTGGGAGAAACAGTGGTACATTCCAAAGCTATAACTACAAGTCATATTATATACTCCACCAGGGTAAGAACACTTCACTTATGATCACTTAAAGTCACTCTAGTCTGGGAGCCAAGTGCTATTTTTTTCCAATTCACTTTTTTAGTTACAGAAAATAAAATTTATTCTTTTTGGTGCACAATTCTATGAGTTTTGACAAATGCATAAAATCATGTAACCACCACGACCATTGATAGAACACTTCTATCACCCCTCAAAGCTCCCTTATGCTGCCCCTTTTGGTCAGTCCACTGCAAACCCACTCTCAGCCCGTGGCAACCACAGATCTGATCAATTTTATGTCCGTGTAGTTTTGTCTTCTCTAGAGAATGTCATATACAAGAAATCCTACAGTTTAAAAAAAAAAAATCTTTTGAGTCCAGTTGTTTTCCTGCATTTATGATCCATCCATGCACTTGTGTATTTCAGCATTTGCTCCTTTTTATCGCTGTGTAGTATTCCATTGTGTGGCTGTACCACAGTTTGTTCATCCAGTCTCCACTTGTAAGACAGTTGGATGCCTCCCAGTTTGGCAATTATAAATCAAGTCACCATGTATGTTCACATACAGGGTTTTGTACAAAACTAAGACTGCCTTTATCTTGAGATTGCTGTGTCATATGCTAACCTAACTGCTATTTAATCTCTAGAAAATATAGCTATCAGTTACCTCTGGGGTGAGAATGCTCTTCTTCAGGAAAACTGCTGTCACACAGCATGGGTCTGGGGATGGACATCCATTCCAGGCAGGATAAAGAACCCAAGATCTGAACTCCGATGCCTGCAGTCCAGTGAGTTCAGAAAATCAATTGCCCATTCTTGCTTTAGGCCCTGTGTCAAGCTAAACCAAAACACTTTCATTTCCTTTCTTGTTCCCATCAACATTTGTATCTTAAAAGTTTCATTAAGATTTACACACAGACACTGGAATTTTTAACTGAATGAAATATATTTACATAGAAGTCGATCAATTTTTTAAATACATGCATTCCCCAAATTGGAGCAGTAAATGAGAATTTATGCCATATATTCCCAGAAAGCTAAAAAAATTCTAAATCACCATAATTATACAATCGTTATTATATCTCAGCTCTTAAGCATTGATTTTTGATGGTTTGTCCTCAAAAAGATAAGTATTTCAAATATTTCTTTTCTGTCACAACTGAATACAGCTGAGTTAAATCCAGTGAAGGCTCAATTGAGGCTGAAGTTTTACTGAGGTTCTGCTGTTTGTAGCACAGTTAATGATTTCTATCTTGCTTCAATTGAATTAAGTTTATGAGACCTCTATTTTTATCTCTAGCATCAGCTTATTTTATTTTTCCATTTTCCACTTGTTTTTCTAAAATAATAAGGGCAAAATGCAATTAAAATATGCAAATAATGCTGCTGACAACACCATCATGGCTAAACGTGGTATGAAGTGGTATGACACTGCGTACAAAAGGAGGTCTGGGAATATCAATATTTAATGTACAAAACTGCAAGTAATGAAAAGGTGATTATTTAAAGGTTTAGAAACACTTTGATGCATAGTTGTGCTGTTTTGTCCGATTCCATAAACAAACGATCTTAATCATTTTGTTTATGTGCAGAAAATGAGCACACTCCACCTGATTAGTCCCGTGATGTCAAATGATACTGGATCTACAAAACAATTTAGACAATTCTTGTCTTTGTGTGTTCATGCTCAGTCATGTCTGACTCTGAGACCCCAGGGACTGTAGCCTGCCAGGCTCCTCTGTCCATGGGATTTCCCAGGCAAGAATATTGCAATGTGTTGCCATTTCCTTCTCCAGAGAATCTCCCTGACCCAAGGATCCAATCCAGGTCTCCTGCATTGCGGACAGATTCTTTAATTGCTGCACCACCTGGGACTCCCTCTTGTCTTTAGTTCAGTCACTTATTCAACATGTAATGAATGTCCGCTCTTTGTCCAGTAGCACCAAAAGAACCCACCTCCTTGAACCACGTACAGTGAACTGGAGGGGGTGGCAAGTGAGACGAGGGCTGTGGAGGGACTTCCATCCACAGCAGAGTGTCATGTAGGGGAGATCTCTCCCTAAATGAGATGACATCTGAGCTGACTCAGTGAGCACAGTTAAGGGAGGAGAGAGTTCCAGTCGTGATCAGCGTGGAGTTTGGTCCCGGACAGAGAAGTTGACACTAGAGCCATGTGTGAGCTTCTCGGGCTACTGCAAACACACTGCCAACTGAGAGAACCACGTTGGAGGTCCTGGAAGCTGGAAGTCCAAAATTAAGCGGCCAGCTGGTCCTTCTGGAATGTCTGAAGGAGAGTCTGTCCCCAGCCTCGCTCCTGGTTTCCAGTGGTTGAGGGCAGCCCTTACTTGAGAGACATCACTTCAGCATCACAGGGCCCCATCTAACTCTGTCAGCCTCCTCCACGTGTGTGCGTGTGTATCATAGTCTCTACACTGACCTTCTTATCAGGACACCAGTCTTGGGACTTAGGGTCCACCTTAATCTACCTTGACCTCATTTAACTTCTTTACATCTGCCAAGACCCTATTTCTAAATAAAGTCTTATTCACATGGGACACCCAAAGTGCTCAGTCTCATAATTTTTTCTTTTTATCATAGAAACAGTTGTAGATGCTCGGCACTACAGAAAGGAATGTGACTTTATTTGGAAATAGTGGAGATGGGGGTTAGGTTTTCCATACCCAAGTTATGACTTCAGCATAGCTTTTTGGGAGGGGCTTCCCAGGTGGCTCAGACAGTAAAGAGTCTGCCTGCAATGCAGGAGACTTCGGTTCCATCCCTGGGTCAGGAAGATCCCCCCCAGAGAAGGGAATAGCAACCCACTCCAGTATTCTTGCCTGGAGAATTCCATGGACAAAGGAGCCTGACAGGCTACAGTCCATGGGGTCACAAAGAGTCAGACACAACTGAGCAATTAACACTACCTTTTTGGGAGACATGCTTAACTCACAACAAGAAGGGCTCTGTAAACTACAGCACACCCACTCCTTTTGATTGCTGTTGTTTGTAAATAAGGTTTATGGGGACAGAGCCACACCCACAAGTTTACACATCACTGATTGAGTCCTGCCCCTTCAAAGGCAGAGGTGGGTCTTTGGCACAGAGACAGTAAGGCCTAAAACACTTATCACCTGGGTCTTCCAGGAGAAGGTTGGTGACTCCTGAGCTAGAGAGAAACTGGTAAAGCACTAATCATGATCTGCCTTGGGGGTGAAACTAAGGGGTGAAAACTTGACCCCCAAAATTCTGGGAGATGCGGTCCAGTTTCGATAAGAAGTATGCAAAATGAGACGGAGATACGGCAAGAAGGAAGTGGAGTCGGCAAGGGGTTTGCAGGCCCTGACGAGGCTGCTGGGTGATTAGAGGAGGAGAGAAGGAGGGGATAGACAGCAGAAGGCAGAGAACGAAATGAGGGCTTTGTGATTTCAACAGAGTCACTGTTCTAGGTTATGACAAGATGAAAGAAGGTGCTGGGGTGAAATCGAAGGGGAGTCATTGGAGCTGGGGGAAGAGGCCATGGGACTGGAAGGCCAGGAGGCCACATGAGCAGCCCCATGGTTCTTAGAAATGCCAGCAACAGCGATGGTCAGAAGAACATGAGTCAGGGGCATGTTGTCCTCAAAAGGAACAGAGCAGAGTATTTTCTGCTCTGGTGACCAAGTCAGAGACAAGTGACCAGTGGCCACAGTTCAACTGCAGCAACCGCTGTGCACAGACTGCATGATTAACATGGAGTGTGCTGTTCCACTTGTAGCACCTTCACAAGGGTGTGTGCACAGACTCCGAATGAAGGCTGTGATCGCTTTTCCATAGCTTATGGATTATGAAGTTGGATTCCCATCACAAATGCTGTCAAAGTTTTTTGGCTTCAAAACCAATTAAAATGATGTATAGCTGTGAAAGGAACCACAGGCACATTTAATCTTTCTCCAGAGTGGTTGGGGATCCATCCTTTTTGTGTGTGTGTCACATTTCACATCAACTGGGAACATAAACCTGGTCTCATTCAAAGGTAAGATTCAAACAACATCTTCATGAAAGGGAACCGATCCGCTTGGCCTTTTTCTCAGCCATAAACACTGAGATACTTGCAACGTGCCACGTCGCCCTTTCTGCTTATCTCCCAAGGTCACGGCGCTCTCTTTCCATCTCCTCCTCTTAGCAAGGTTATCCTAAAAAGAATCACCAAAGCAGAGATTAGCTGTTTTGAAGCAAAAAGAGACAAGCAAAAAGGTTGCTGACAAGCTTTTGAGTTTGATTTATTGTGGATTTGAAGCTGTGCAACAATGCAGAGTCCTTGCGTCCTCACGCCCCACCTCTCTACCATTTCATGTGTCTGAGGTCTTAATGCTCCCACTCAGCTCCAAGGGCACCAGGAGAAACAAAGTGCCAAGTCTCATAATTTTTTTCTTTAGTTTTCATCATGAGTAAGAGCTGTTGATGCCATGTACTACAGAAAGGAGAGGATGAGTCTGAGTCAGAAGACTTAACTTTTAATACTAACTCAACCTCTTCTAGCTGAAAACCTTGGGCATATTAACATGACCTCACTGAGCCTCAGTTTTCTCATTTTAAAATAGAGCTTACAATTCTCAGTTCTCAAAACTGTTTTGAGGCAACAACCAGGTCCTACTGTACAGCTCAGGGAACTATATTCAATACCCTGATAAACCATAACGGAAAAAGAACATGAACAAGAATATATATATGTATAACTGAGTCACTCTGCTGTATAGCAGAAATTAACACAACATTGTAAATCAACTATTCTTCAACAAAAATTTATCGAAAAAGAAATAAACTTCCCAAGTGGCGCTAGTGGTAAAGAATCTGCTTGCCAATGCAGGAGATGCAAGAGACACAGGTTCGATCCCTGGATCAGGAAGATCCTCTGGAGGAAGGCATGACAACACACTCCAATGTTTTTGCCTGGAGAATCCCATGGACAGAGGAGCTTGGTGGGTTACTGTCGCCAGGGTCTCAAAGAGTCAGACACGACTGAGCACACACACACACACCCCCAAGGCTCAACTGAGTTCAATTTGTGTTGAATTATACACTCCTTAATTTATAAGTAAAACTGATGTGTGATGTGTAATAGCAACAGAAGCCTGTGTGATATAGTCATTATTCACAGAGCTATGCTTCTGACAGAAGGAAAAACATTGTGTAAGTGTGTTTAAGACAAAGTCTCCAATAAATAATATTTGGACAGAAGAGCTCCTTCGAAGAGGTGACTCAGCTATCAGTGAACTCATCTCTGTTATTTTTAGAGTTGGAAAAGGAGAGGCTGGTGGTGTTGAAGTTGTGTAACCAGTCGCACAGGGCTACTTCTCAAAAGTGGTGGCCTTGACCTCGGTGGCCTTTCACAGGGGAAGCAGAGTGGCAGCCATGAGCATCTTGGCAGCTCCCAGTCTGAGGAGGAGAGGGAGACACAAATTGCCTTGTACCTAACCCCCACGATAGTGCTGAGTTAGACCCCGGTGGCTACATTATCTCCCAATTCCCATTCCAAAACCGTGTCCCTGTCTGATTTTTAGGGTGGCTGTCACAAGCCCTTGACAGCACCCTCAGTCTGTGGAACTGAGAAAACGGGTTTGAACCGCCTTTAGCCAGACGCTGCCAGCCCTTCAACCTCCCACCCGGGAAGGTGGTAAGAGCAGGTGTGGGTGCTAAGTCGCTTCAGTCATGTCCAACTCTATTCGACCCCATGGACTGTAGCCCGCTAGGCTCCTCTGTCCGTGGGATTTCCCAGGCAAGAATACTGGAGTGGGTTGCCATGCCCTCCTCCAGGGGATCTTCCAGACCCAGGGATTGAACCCTTGGCTCTTAGGTGTCCTACATTGGCAGGCAGATTCTTTACCACTAGTTTCCCACCTGGGAAGCCATGAGAACAGCTGCTGCTACGGCTAAGTCGCTTCAGTCATGTTCGACTCTGTGCGACCCCATAGATGGCAGCCGACCGGGCTCCGGAGTCCCTGGGATTCTCCAGGCAAGAACACTGGAGTGGGTTGCCATTTCCTTCTCCAAGAGAACAGCTGCTGCTGCTGCTGCTGCTGCTGCTAAGAGCCCAATTGTTGGCTGCCCCTTTCTGTCCCAGAACCTAACTGCTCTCCTTATCCTTTTAGGATATCATTACTGTTAAATTCATCTGCCTTTCTCAAACCCATTAAAGAAAACCATCTTTTCATTACACCTGAAATTAGCCATTGCTTCTGTGGCTGCCTCTCCTGAAGTATTAAGTCTCCCAGCATGGCCCAGAGCTGCTTTATCCACCTCGCTCAAGGTCACCTTCGTCACTGTGGGGCATAAAGGCCTCGGCAGTAAAGGCCGTGGGAGAACCCAGCAGGGCTGGCCCACAGCTGGGAGGACTGGCCGGTGCTAGGGCCCTTGCCTGAGTGAAACCAGTTAGGAGCTCAGATGAGCTTCAAGCTGCATCCAAGCACAGATACAGACGGTGAGGCCAAGCAAAGACCGAGCACAGAATCTCTGCACCCCTGTGGCTATCTATGTGTGCTCTCTTTTTCACTAAGTCCAAATTAGATCTTTCAACACTGTTCATGTTAGCTTGTTTATACCATGTGTTAGAATCCAGGAAACACATATCATTTCTTTTCAGGGCGTAGAGATAAGCATGCATTGTGATATAAACACATTTTTTAAAGTTTTTAACTCCTATTTGCTGTTCAGGCAGTTTAGCATTTAGTTTGTCTTTAATTGGGTATGTTTTCTAAGTTTTGACAGGAACTCTGTTTTAAGCAGCAGGGGCAAAAATAATTCAAATGTTAATATTCATCAAAATTTATCTAACAGCAGGAGACCCTTCACTCTGAACTTATTCTTTCTTGCAAAAAAATAAGTCCAGGATGGACTGGTTGGATCTCCTCTCAGTCCAAGGGACTCTCAAGAGTCTTCTCCAATACCTCAATTCAAAAGCATCAATTATTTGGTGTTCAGCTTTCTTTGTAAGTCCAACTCTCACATCCATACATGACTACTGGAAAAACCATAGCCTTGACTAGATGGACCTCTGTTGACAAAGTAATGTCTCTGCTTTTTAACATGCTGTGTAGGTTGGTCATAACTTTCCTCCCAAGGAGTAAGCGTCTTTTAATTTCATGGCTGCAGTCACCACCTGCAGTGATTTTGGAGCCCAAAAAAGTAAAGTCTGACACTGTTTCCACTGTTTCCCCATCTATTTGCCATGAAGTGATGGGACCAGATGTCATGATCTCAGTTTTCCGAATGTTGAGCTTTAAGCCAAATTTTTCACTCTCCTCTTTCACTTTCATCAAGAAGCGCTTTAGTTCTTCACTTTCTGCCATGAGGGTGGAGTCATCTGCATATCTGAGGTTATTGATATTTCTCCCGGCAATCTTGATTCTAGCTTGTGCTTCATCCAGCCCAGTGTTTCTCATGATGTACTCTGCATATAAGTTAAATAAGCAGGGTGACAATATAAATAAGCAGTGTGGCAAGCAGTTGGTACTCAATAAACATAAGCGTGTCCCATGAAAAAATAAATGACCAACTGGATGCATGAATGACTGAAGACCTTTGAAGGCCAACCGTCTACAGAATGTCAAGGATTGAATTCTCGTTGAAATGACAATTGACAAGGCTGAAATTTGAAGGCAGGAAGTGTTTTCCATGGCTCCTTCAAATACCCCAAACAGATACTCAGTTGTCCGGCCACTCCTAAGGATGACTCTGCTGACAACTGGAGAAGTCCAAGCCATAAATATCACCTTTGCCTTATTCCAGTGTTTCCTAACCATCCACCAGTCATAACACACTTTCACAACTTTTCCTAGCTTTCTTCCTTAAATCGACTCACTTTTTTCACAGATGGATGTATTTTAAAGGGAAACTATAAATCGCTGTTTCAAATATATAGAAAAACAACCAATATCCCTCTACATAAATAGAAGTACCTGTCAAAATAAATACAGTGAAAGCAACTCGAGAAGGATGTTGCTGCCTGCCAACGCTTGCCTCTGTCAGATAAGAAGACGGATTAGCCAGCAATAGGACGATATTAAAGACACGGGCGCTCTTCATGGAGACTTGTCGCTGGCATGGTAAGAAGGATCGAAAGAGTGTTTTGCAAGGAGTCACAGTCAAATTCTGCAATGCCATGTTAGCGAAGCCACCATGCATAAGCATCTCAAAGAATACCGATCTCGGCCAATGATATTCAAGGGCCACCAACTAGTGCTGAAGAGGCTCTGGGGGATAAAAAGAAGTATTTCCAAGATTTCAGTTTCTGGAGAATCCAGTCATCAATGTGATTTTTCTGTACATAGAGTGATATTTGTTTTCCTACTTCTAAGAGGAACAATATAATCAGAGAAATTCAAAACAGGTTGGACCTTGCTGTCAAAATCAGGGGAATTAGCTTTCTCTTTGAAGGCATATTTGTTGGCTTAAGGCCTTGGATAAGAAAAATTCGCTAAATAAAATCATGCTGTTATTGAATGAGTGCATCAGACAATGTAGCTCTCTAGTGAGGGGTGTCCCAGGGTGGGAGTTAAATTGTTATCTCAGTTCATACACTTGAATTTGGACAGGTTGGCCCATTGACATTTTAGGGAATAAACCCACTAAATGATTCATTTTTATCTGCGGGTTGTTTTTCTTTTAAACAACACATGGAGCATGCGACATTATGATTCTAATGCAGAGGCAAGACAGAGAAGTTAGCAGGGAGACCTCTGGGACCAGGCTGCCTGGTCTGAGTCCCTGCTCTGCACCCTTTCCATCTGTGTGACCTCAGGTGAAATGCTCAGCCTCTCCATGCCTCACAGTCTCCTTGCTCAGAGGATGTGAGTAATAACAAGGGTACCACCACATAAGGA
This sequence comes from Moschus berezovskii, assembly GCF_049115385.1. Taxonomy (NCBI): domain Eukaryota; kingdom Metazoa; phylum Chordata; class Mammalia; order Artiodactyla; family Moschidae; genus Moschus; species Moschus berezovskii. The sequence continues at coordinate 46,866,664 of NC_142474.1, read as the reverse complement.
CATCACAGGGAGAGTAAAGAATCTGAAAGAGTCCTTTGCACAAAATAAGCACTCAACATGTTTTACCTTTTTCTTATTACCTTCGTATTGTTATTATTATATTGCATAATCTTATGTTAATAAACAGAACAATAGGTTATGCAATGAAATCTATCTTCCACCCCAGACCTTGTGCCGCCCTCTAGACACAAAACAGAATAAAAAAGTTTTTACCTATCTTTATTTATGCATTTATTCTCAAGTATCTTTTTCCTCTTCTATGCTCATGGGGGCTCACCACACACTCTTTTCTACACATTGCCTTTTTCACTTAACATATCATGGGAGAATGATGCCTTGCAGGTCATTTCCCTTGTTCTTTGCTGGAATTGCAGTTTTGCATTGTGTGGCTGCACCATCATGTAGGTCATCCCTCATGTGGGACACAAGCCATTTCTGGTTTTTCACTTTTACAATCATGCTGCCATGAACACACTTAAAAATTCGAATGTTTCCTATACATACAAGTATACCATTAGCTTATATATATCAGGGGCTTCCCTGATAGCTCAGTTGATAAAGAATCTGCCTGCAATGTGGGAGACCCCAGTTTGATTCCTGGGTCGGGAAGATATGCTGGAGAAAGGATAGGCTACCCACTCCAGTATTCTTGGGCTTCCCTTGTGGCTCAGGTGGTAAAGAATCCACCTGGAATGTGGGAGACCCCAGTTTGATTCCTGGGTTGGGAAGATCCCCTGGAAAAGGGAAAGTCTACCTAGTCCAGTATTCTGGCCTGGAGAGTTCCATGGACTGTATAGTCCATGGGGTCGCAAAGAGTCGGACACTAATGAGCAACTTTCACTTCACTTCACTTCATACCATTAGGATAGATACGTTTTTAAAAATTAATTTATTTCTTTTAATTGGAGGCTAATTACTTTACAATATTGTGGTGGTTTTTGCCATACATTGACCTGAATCAGCCATGGGTGTACACGTGTCCCCCATCCCGAACCCCCCTCCCACCTCCCTCCCCATACCCTTCCTCAGGGTCGTCCCAGTACACCGGCCCTGAGTACCCTGCCTCATGCATCGAACCTGGACTGGCAATCTATTTCACATATGGTAATATACATGTTTCAGTGCTATTCTCTCAAATCATCCCACCCTCACCTTCTCCCACAGAGTCCAAAAATCTATTCTTTATCTCGTGTCTCTTTTGCTGTCTCACATATAGGGTCATCTTTCTAAATTAGGATAGATTCTTACAAGTGGGATTCCTGGATCAAAAAGTCTGTGCATCTTTTATTCTGATAGAAATTGCCAATTTCTCTTCAAAAAGATTATACCCATTTGCATACCACCTACCAAGGTACACAAGTGTGTCTTTCTTCTCATATTCAGGAATATTTTAAATGCATAAGATAAAATCCATAGGATAATCAAGGAAAAGCAATTATACTGAAACAGTTATCAGAAGATTTAAAATACACTTTTGTGACATGGTAATGTGTATCCTTCTTTATATATGCACTACATTTTTTAAAAAAATTTAATGCCAGGTAGGAGTAAGTAGAAAAGATATTTCAGCAAACCTACAACAGTTATAACCTGGTAGGAAAGTGCATGTTGGTGACAAACTCGCAGGTCCTGCTAGTAATATTGTGACTCACAGTCTACACCCACAATTGAAGGAAAGACTAAATTTGAGTTGGCAGCTGGTGAAAAACAAAAAAGATGTAAATTTGTCCAAACAAGTGTTGGACCCTGGGCAGAGTCAGCTCTTGGAGATTAATTCCAATGAGTGGCAGCTTCTCCTCTCCTTCTTCTCCTCGGGTCACAGCCACAGGAATTCTCGCTTTTAGGGAGCTATTAAAATTCATGTGTGGGAACTAGCCTCAATCTAGCCTGAGACAGGCTTTATAGACCTTCTAAAGCATTGAGAGGAGAGAAAGAAGGCATGAGCAGGCAGAGAGTGCTAAAAGACCATCCAGAGGTGCTGTCTTGAGTGTGTCTTAGAGATAGTAACAGACCCACTTCTGCCGTCAGTATATCTGCTCCCCTACCCCATAGAGTTTTGAGTGAGTGAGTGAAGTCGCTCAGTCATGTCCAACTCTTTGCGACCCCACGGACTGTAGCCTACCAGGCTCCTCCGTCCATGCAGTTCTCCAGGCAAGAGTACTGGAGTGGGTTGCCGTTTCCTTCTCCAAGATATCTTCCCGACCCAGGGATCGAACCCGGGTCTCCCGCATTGGAGGCAGACGCTTTACCATCTGGAGCATATTAAATAAAGTAAGAGAACTTAAAGTCCTTTGAAAAACTTAAAGGCACTCTATGAACTTAGGGTGGGGAAGGCAATGGCACCCCTCTTCAGTCCTCTTGCCTGGAAAATCCCACGGACTGAGAAGCCTGGTGGGCTGCAGTCCCTGGGGTCACTAAGAGTCGGACACGACTGAGTGACTTCACTTTCACTTTTCACTTTCATGCTTTGGAGAAGGAAATGGCAACCCACTCCAGTGTTCTTGCCTGGAGAATCCCAGGGATGAGGGAGCCTGGTGGGCTGCCGTCTATGGGGCCGCACAGAGTCGGACATGACTGAAGCGACTTAGCAGCAGCAGCAGCATGAACTTAGGGTGCTATGTTAATCATTAGGAATTAATATGATTATCTCCTCTCATGTTTAGTGCAGGCTTCCCTGGTAGTTCAGCTGGTAAAGAATATGCCTGCAATGCAGGAGACCCCAGCTCAATTTCTGGGTTGGGAAGATCCCCTGGAGAAGGGATAGGCTATCCACTCCACCATTCTTGGGCTTCCTTGGTGGCTCAGATGGTAAAGAATCCTCCTGCAATGCAGGAGACCTGGGTTCGATCTCTGGGTTGGGAAGATTCCCTGGAGAAGGGCATGGCAACTGCCTCCAGTATTCTTGCTTGGAAAATCCCCATGGACAGAATGGACAACCAGACTAAACAACTAGACAACTTAGACTGAACAACTAAGCACAGCACAGCACAGCACAGTGTATTTGGTGGCCAGAACCTCCCTTACACCTGCTGATAGGAGTAACATTAGGGGGACTTCCCTGGTGATTCAGTGGTTAAGACTCCATACTCCCGACACAGGGGGCCCAGGTTTGAGCCCTGGTCGAGGAGCTAGGTCTTGCATGAACTAAGATCCACCACAGTCAAATAGATAAATAATTTTTTAAAAAAAATTTTAAGAGTGACATTAGGACCAAAGGATAGAACTGCACAGCTTTAGAAATTAAAAATCACAACGGTCCAGACATGACTTGGACCTACATCCCTCCTACCTGGAGCATGGTCCATGCCATGCTAATTCACTTCAACTGTGTCCAACTCTTTGTGACCCCATGGACTGTGGCCCAGCAGGCTCCTCCTTCCATGGAATTCTCCAGGCAAGAATACTGGAGTGGGTTGCCATCTCCTATTCCAGAGCATAGTCCAGTGAATAGCTATTAACATGCTGCTGAAATCTCCTGGTGATAATAGGAGGTGTCAATCCACAGAGAACATTCTGTCACTGGAAAAACACATGACTCTGGAAATCTTCAGAGTATAGAAGAAAGATTTCCAACAAGTTTCTACCTATGCACCTTTTAAAAAAAATTTTAGTGCTAAAGAAATGTTAAATTTCATTAAGTTTTACCACTAGACTTAAGATATACATAAATCTCTTTAATGTTGGTTTCAGTCAAAAGTGAGCCGAACATGATCGTAAAACCAGTGCATGTGGGAGAATGAATTGAGGAAAATTCAAATATGTGCCGCTGGAAACTTTCCAGCATGACCACATCAGATGCAAGGAGGCACAGAACAAAATTCCTCAGACTCTAGTGGGCTAAGCAGTTTTCTGCTCAATTTCCATACAGATGAGCTTTGTTCTAGGACGATAAGGTTGCAGTTTGAGAGTCTATCTGGGAAGCTTGCTCCTGTCTCATTAGTCCCTAAGCACAGAGCAATTTCAGCTGATACTGTTACCAGCTCCTAGCTGGGGTATGTGGTTAAATGCCTTGAGAGAAAAGAACAAGCAGAATAAAGGGACAAATGCAACCTACGCTCTTGTTCTGAGTGCCTATTGCTGTGAAATTACACTGGCAACTAATCACATGCCATGATGTATCATTAGCACAAACTCTCACTGCGTGAGATATTATTTGAGTCTGGAATTACCTGACATCTCACAGGGACACATTGTCTCCCTGGTACAATTCCTCTGCAGTCTTGGCTTATACATGACTATAACTAGACAGGTGTATTTCTTGCTGTGGCTCAGACACATGCTAGTCCTTAACCGCGTTCTTGTGAAATTGAAAAAAAGCTCCCCCTACCAGTGGGTGAGTTGCAAAACAACATTTCCTTCTGGGGAACTTTGACTATAGGTACCTTTGCTGGCAAGGTCTCTGCTTTTTAATACACTGTCTGGGTATGTCTTAGCTTTCCTTCCAAGGAGCAAGTATCTTCTAATTTCATAGTCGAAATCACTGTCCACAGTGATTTGGGAGCCCAAGAAAATAAAATCTGTCACTGCTTCCACTTTTCCCCTTCTATTTGCCATAAAGTGATGGGACCTGATGCCATGATCTTAGTTTTTTGACTGCTGAGTTTTAAGCCAGCTTTTTCACTCTCCTCTTTCACCTTCATCAGCAGGCTCTTTAGTTCCTCTTCACTTTCTGCCATTAGGAAGTGTTATCTGCATATGTGAGTGTGTTGATATTTCTCGCAGCAATCTTGGTTCCAGCTTGTGATTCATCCAGCCCAGCATTTTGCATGATGTACTCTGCATAGAAGTTAAGTAAGCAGGGTGACAATATTCAGCCTTGTCATACTTCTTTCCCTATTTGAAACCAGTCCATTGTTCCAGATCTTGTTCTAACTATAACTTCTTGATCCGCAGACAGATTTCTCAGGAGACAAGTAAGGTCGTCTGGTCCCATCTCTTAATTCTTCAGTTTATTGTGATCCACAAAGTCAAAGGCTTTAGCATAATCAATTAAGCACAAGTAGATGTTTTTCTATAAATCTCTTGCTTTCTCCATGATCCATCTAATGTTAGCAATTTGATCCCTGGTTCCTCTGCCTCTTTGAAATCCAGTTTATACATCTGGAAGTTCTCAGTTCATGTACAAGCTAAGGCTTGAAGGATTTTAAGCATAACCTTGCTAGCATGTGAAATGAGTGCAATTGTGTAGTAATTGGAACATTCTTTGGCATTGCCCTTCTTTAAGATTGAAATGAAAATTGACCTTTTCCAGTTCTGTGGCCACTGCTGAGTTTTGCGAATTTGCTGGCTTATTAAGTGCAACACATTAACAGCATCATCTTTTAGGATTTTAACTACTCACCTAGAATTCCATCACCTCTGCTAGCTTTGCTCATAGTTATGCTTCCTAAGGCCCACTTGAATTCACACTCCAAGATGTCCAGCTCTAGGTGAGTGATCACACCATCATGGTTATCCAGGTCATTAAGACCTTTTTTGTATGGTTCTTCTGTGTATTCACGCCATCTCTTCTTAATCGCTTGTGCTTCTGTTAGGTCCTTACCATTTCTGTCCTTTATTGTGCCCATCCTTGCATGAAATGTTCCCTTGTTACCTCCAATTTTCCTGAAGAGATCTCTAGTCTTTCCCATTCTATTGTTTTCCTCTATTTCTTTGCATTGTTCATTTAAAAAGGCCTTCTTATCTCTCCTTGCTATTTTCTGAAACTCTGCATTCATTTGGGTATATCTTTCCCTCTCTCCCTTGCCTTTTGCTTCTCTTCTTTTCTTAGCCATTTGTAAGGCCTCCTCAGACAACACTTTGCCTTGCATTTCTTTTTCTTGGGGCTGGTTTTCGTCACCATCTCCTGCACAGTTTTATGAACCTCTGTCCATAGTTCTTCAAACACATTGTCTATCAGATCTAATCGCTTGAATATACTTTTCACCTCTACTGTATAATCATAAGGGATTTGATTTAGGTCATACCTAAATGGCCTAGTGGTTTTCTCTACTTTCTTCAGTTTAAGCCTGAATTTTGCAATAAGCAGCTGATGATCTGAGCCACAGTCAGCTCCAGGTCTTGTTTTTGCTGACTGTATAGAGCTTCTCTATCTTGGCTGCAAACAACATAACCAATCTGACTTCAGTATTAACCATCTAGTGAAGTCCATGTGTAGAGTCGTGTCTTGAGTGTTTGGAAAAACATGTTTGCTATGGCCAGCATGTTCTCTTGACAAAACTCTGTTATCCTTTGCCATGTTTCATTTTGTACTCCAAGGCCAAACTTGCCTGTTCTTCTGAGTATCTTTTGACTTCCTACTTTTACATCCCAATTTCCTATGAAGAAAAAGACTCCTTTTTAGGACTTTTTTTTAATGTTAGTTCTAGAAGATGTTGTAGGCCTTCATGGTCAGCTTGGTCAGCTTCAGCTTCTCTGGCAACAGTGGTTGGGGCATAGACTCAGAATACTGTGATGTTGAGATGGTTTGCCTTGGAAATGAATCAAATCATTCTGCCATTTTTGAGGTTGCATCCAAGGACTGCATTTTGGACTCTTTTGTTGACTATAAGGGTTAGTCCATTTCTTCTATGAGATTCTTGTTCGTGTAGTAGATGTAATGGTCATATGAATAAAATTTGCCCATTCCCGTCCATTTTAGTTCATTGATTCCTAAGATGTCAGTGTTCAATCTTGCCATCTCCTGCTTGACCACATCCAATTTATCTTGATTCCTGGACCTAATAATCAAGTTCTATACAACATTGTTCTTTACAGCATTGGACTTTACTTTCATTGCCAGACACATCCACAACTGGGCATCATTTCCTCTTCAGCCAAGCTGCTTCATTCTTTCTGGAATTATTAGTAATTTCTGTCCACTCTTCACCAGTAGCATATTGGACACCTTCCAACATGGGGGGCTTATCTTCCAGTGTTATATCTTTTTGCCTTTTCATACTGTTCATGAGGTTCTCCAGGAAAGAATACTGGAGTGGATTGCCATTTCCTCCTCCAGTGGACCACGATTTATCAGAATGGTCCTATGACCATCTGTCTTGGGTGGCCCTGCACAGCATGGTTCATAGCTTCATTGAATTACACAAGCTCCTTCTCCATGACAAGACTGTGATCCATGCAGGCAAATTCATTCTATAAAAGATAGTAAATATTTTAAGATTTGTAGGTTTCCTGTCACAACTACTTAAATCTGCTGTTACAGTGTGAAAACAATGGCAAGCCACTCCGGTACTATTGCCTAGAAAATCCCATGGATGGAGGAGCCTGGTTGACTGCAGTCCGTGGGGTCGCTAAGGGTCAGACACGACTGAGCGACTTCACTTTCACTTTCACAGTGTGAAAACAGCCATATGCAGCCCATAAGCAAATGAACATGATTATGTTCCAATAAAACTTTATTTAGAAAAACAAGTGGTGGACTGAATGTGGCTCAAGAGTCATATTTTGTGACTTTTGACATAGATGATAAAAGAAGGTAAAGCAGATGATAAAAGCAGAAGTACGAGGTCATCCGTAGGGTGCTTGCCGGCTCATATCCCTTCCTTCCTTTTACCCTCGGTGATGGACAGGGAGGCCTTTTGTGTTGTGGTTCATGGGGTCGCTAAGAGTCAGACACGACTGAGCGACTGAACTGAACTGAACTGAAATCAAACACTTACCATTTCGTCATTTGCATTTTAAAGATGAGGAAAACTTCAGTTTCCAGAAACTATAAATATTACCAAGACCAAAGAGCCTGGTTCAAAACGAGATCTGTCTGATTTAATGCCTCTTTTCCTTCCCCTACTCCAAGCTGACACCTGCAGACACATCCACTTGTACAACCCAGCAAGGAAAATCCAGTGGTCCCAGAAAAGGGAGAGTCCAGATTGGGAGGTCAGGGTGGCAGTGCCAGAACTGAGTTCGGTCTCAAAGGTCTCAGAAGCTTCTCTGAAAGTGTTAAAGCAATTCAGACATGGTTGCTACCAGGTCCACCACCAGCTTCCACGGTGAGACCAGCCCAAGCATCAGACATGCCTTTAATGGCAATACCTCAGATATAATGGGGTCAGAAGATTTTGTGAAAATTTGTAAGTCCCTTGTCCTTACTAAGCCAAGAGGGCAGGCAAACCAATCTGATCGGAAATGCACAGTGTAAACAGGCAAACCCATAATTATTAAATTTCTTTTGTGAGAGATAATCTAGTATTTGGGGGGCTTCAAACTCACTGCAGACGGTGACTGCAACCATGAAAATTAAAAGACACTTGCTCCCTGGAGAAAAAGCTATGACAAACCTAGACAGCATATTAAAAAGCAGAAACATTGCTTTGCTTACAAAGTTCCATATAGTGAAAGCTATGATTTTTCCAATAGTCATGTATAGATTTGAAAGTTGGACCATAAAGAAGGCCAAATGCCAGAAAATTAATGCTTTTGAATTATGGTGTTAAAGACTCTTGAGAGTCCCCGCCTTGGACTGCAAGGAGGTCAAACCAGTCAATCCTAAAGGAAATCAGTCCTGAATATTAACTGGAAGGACTGATGCTGAAGCTGAAGCTCCAATACTTTGGCCACCTGATGCAAAGAACTGATGCATTGGGAAAGACCCTGATACTGGAAAAAGATAGAAGGCAGGAGAAGAAGGGGACGGCAGAGGACGAGATGGTTGAATGGTATCGTCAACTCAATGGACATGAGTTTGAGCAAGCTCCGGGAGACGGTGAAGGACAGGGAAGCCTGGTGTGCTGCAGTCTGTGGGGTCGCAAAGAGTCAGACATGACTGAGTGACTGAACAACAACAACCTGGGGCTATCCAGGTGGCGCTAGTGGTAAAGAAGCCGCCTGCCAGTGCAGGAGATGTAAAAGGAGAGGGTTAGGTCCCTGGGTGGGGAAGATGCCCTAGAGTAGGAAATGGCAACCCACTCCAGTATTCTTGCCTGGAAAATTCCCTTGGACAGAGGAGCCTGGTGGGCTACAGTCCATGGGGTCACAAAGGGTCAGACATAACGAGCATCTGAGCAATCTAGCGTTGCTTTCTGACTATGCATTCAATTATAAAGAAACTAAGACTTAGAAATGCTAATTACTGGATGGATTTTTTTCCCCTGCACTCAACTCTTAAAGAATAAATGAGCCATTATCAGAAGTTTCTTCCAGAAATAACTTGCAGAGATGCCCTGAGGTCGTTTTGGATTCAACCCAATCTTCCAACTTTCTTCACTATGGTACAATGATAATTCAAGTTCTTAATGGTGATTCTGAATCAGCCTGACCCTGAATCATCAATGATTAAATTATGTTCACTAAACAGCTAGTATTTTCTAAAGGAAAATAGACTAATGTATTTTTGAACAATGTTACAGAATTCAAACCAAAACAAGCTTCTGGCTTAGCCTTGGATTCCCAACTATTAAATATACAGAGACTTCACTTCTTCCCAAACATCCATGTTAATGGATATTTTAGAAAATTCCAGTATAATCCAAGGCCAGTTTAATTTATTCCTGTACACAGACAATTTTATGGATGACAACATTGTAGTTCAGATCAATAAATGATTTGGTTTGGGCTATAAAATTATAAACAGAACCCTTGCAAAAAGTTGCTCATCTTTTCTTGCTATGAACCATTTGACTTTTAGCCAGAAAATATATGACCAAACAAAAACAACTGTTTGCCTTCCTTAATACGCAGTCTCAGCATAGACTCACAAGGAATTAGCATTAGTCATCAAATTAATTGTAAAGACAACAAATTAAAGTTCCTATGTCTTCGTCCATTTCAACCTTCAGAGGGAAGCTGACCTCAGACAATACATGGCCTTTCTGCTTGCTATAAAAGTGGTCTCAGAGTCTGTGGCTTCTCAAAATCAAACTCTGCTGTCAGAACTCTCCAGTTCCTCCCTGTGCCCCCAACCCACCTCATGGCAAGCCATTTTCTCCAGAACCAGGACTTAGAGCCAAAAACCTCAGTCCAGACCTCAGGAGACAATTGTGAGTGAGAAACCTGGAAAAACGGGTCAGCTGCTTAAGCCGCAAACACAAAAGTGCAGAAAATTCTGATTTTATTTTTCCTCTAGTGGAATTTAATTTCTATCCAACAACCTACTCTACCGATGGTAGAGATTTGACATTGTTCTGCTCAAGTTTTGCCCCCAGCCTCCTGCCTCCACCCTCAAGCTTCAAAGGACTAGCGCAGAATCAAGAAGAGGGGGTGGGGTCCTAGAACTCACATCTCATCACCTCTCCACCTTGGAACCAACAGCTGCAGCCCCACCCCCACCGGCCTCAGTCATCCCTTCTCGCATATTCTCTCTGAACCCTGGATCCTCACTGTCCTGACCCCTGGACTTCCTGGGGCAGCTGGTTCTTTCATCGTGTTCTCACTAATCTCAGCCTCCCAAGATCATTCCGCTGCTTTCTGCTCTGCGCTGTGCATCACAGAGCACAGAAGGGGGCCACCACAGGTCCCTCAGCTGAGACACCCCACAGAGCTGCTTCTGGGCCTCAGCTCCTGTCTTAGGATGAGTCCCAGACCTCTCTGAGGTTCAACATTCCAATGCATCCCCTTCCCACTCCAGGAACCCATCTCAGAAGAGAGAGGTAGCACTCAGGGTCCCCTCTGAGGGCCTCACGAGGGCTAGTCCAAGAATTTTCCCTTCAGCTCACCTTAGACTGGGGCCTTTTAATCTCTTTTACAGAGAAACAAACCAAGCTTAGCAAATAATCTTCCAAATCAACTGTTTAAAGTTTCAACCTCAGCTTTGAAACCCAAAATATAAAGTATTACCTTGTATTCCTCTTGATATTCCCACTCCACCAACCTTACCTAAGGATGCTCTTGTCTCAAAAATTCAGGGAAGTTTAGAGGTACCCAAACATACTTAGGGAAGAGGAAGAAGTTACTTTTAAGATAGTATCCCTTGAAAGACTGAATCTACATAGCTCAAGAAAAGTCAAGAAAAAAAAAAAACGCCAGATCTGAGAGGGTCTCCCAAAGATGGGATTATATTAATGGTGAATGCAGGTGATTTGGGTATGTGCCAACAATTATGGCCAGTGGAGACAGGATGTTATCCTCTCTAGAGCCAGGAACTGAAGGAAGACCTAGATTCTAGAACACAGATAGCCATGTTCAGTGCCCAATATACAATGACTGGTCCAAATTTTGAATGGAATGAGGAATTTTCAATGAATGTGACATTTCCTTCATACAAATGAAAAAATTCTAGACCTCTGTCATGTAACAGTCATCAATACAGTATTATATACTATAAAATATGTTCAGAGGATAGATTTCATGGTAAATGTTCTTACCAAAAGAACACAAGGACCTTTTTGGAGGTGATGGGTATGTTGAGTACCCCGGTTGTGGTGATGGTGTCATGAGTATATACACATGTCCAGGCTCAGCAAGATGTACACGTTAAATATATGGGATATTTTGTGTTTCAGTTATACCTCAATAAAGCTAAAATAAATGAAAAAATTGTAAACAAATTTCAAGGTGACTTCTGCCCCAAGCTCATTTATTTTAATACATTAGTATTACAATTCGGGTCATTCCAGCTACTAATGGCCCTTTGCCATCTAACAAATGGAAACCCAGACTCATGGAACTGGTCAATTTGCTCTTAAAAACATCATGCAAACATCATGTAACACTATTACATAAACTAAACTATAGTGTTTTGTCTCATAAAAGGGCACAACTCCTGAAAATGTCTCAGGGTGCCTTGGAACTGAGACATTTCCAAGCTGGAATACGTACCTAACCCAGTGATTCCCAGACAAGTGGATACTGTGGACCAGGAAACCATCTGGGATCTTGGTTGCAGACCTCAAAAACAAAGGAGGGAGGGTGGGATGAGAAGAGAGGAGCTTCATGGAACTCCACATCCCTGGGCAACCAACAAGGCAGAGAGGAGGAAGGAAGGGATTAGCCACCCGATGGTGGGGGACCATCTCCCATCATGGACCAAAATAAAAGGCTGACCAGTTGAAGACTAAGATGGAAAAAGTAAATCATGAAGTCACTTAGAGACAAATTAAGTGAGTACATAATTGATTTCTGAGGGGCAAGACTCTCAGTGGGAAAAATGGAGGCTCTGGACTGCATAGAATTTAAACTCCTCATTGTAACCTGTAGGGTTAAGAGGGCCTTTGTTTGCAATCTTGCATTTACTTGCTGGATTGATATCTATCCCCCCAATTAGGCCATAAGTTATATGAGGGCAGGGATGTCACCACTGTATTCCCATCCTTGGAAAAGTCCCTGGTATATGAAAGTGAAAAATGAAAATGGCTCAGTCGTGTTCAACTCTTTGCCACCCCGTGGACTGTCCATGGAATTCTCCAGGCCAGAATACAGGAGTGGGTAGCCATTCCCTTCTCCAGGGAATCTTCCCAACCCAGGGATCGAACCCAGGTCTCCTGCATTGCAGGTGGATTCTTTACCATGTGAGCCACCAGGGAAGCCCAAGAATACTGGAATGGGTAGCCTATCCCTCCTCCAGAGGATCTTCCAGACCCAGGAATCAAACCGGGGTCTCCTGCCTTGCAGGTTACCAGCTGAGCTACCAGGAAAGCCCTGGTATATATTAGACTCAATGATATTTGTTGAGTAAATAAATGAGGTTGATACTGTGGCCAGTGTTTGGGTCTTGGGTTTAACACTTATAATTGTAAAGGAGACAAGCCTCTGTCGGCCCAAAGCTGGGACCTGGGAATAAGTTCTGCATAAAGCAAGGGGCTTCCTCACTTGTGACATGAGAACTAGAACCTTCTGGCCATCAGTCCAGGGAAGTTAATGTGAGTCTTGGCTCCAAGTGAACCCCACTAACTCACGGTGGTCCCTCAACTTAAAATGGAGATGGTCTCGGGTAGCACAGAACCCAAAGTCGCTAACACTTTGAGAACCTGGAACAGGATGGGGTGAGGGAGCTTGGAAAAGAGGATACCAGGAGAGGATAGAAACCTCCATGGACACACACCACCTCTGTCACCTTGTCAAGGGCTGGTCCAGAGAGCAGGTTGACATAGCCCTGGGTGAGGGACCATCCACATAAGACAGTAGGGTCTCTTAGCATCTTCTCATGCCCGTGCTCTGGATTTATGACCTAATGACGCATCTTGTGTTTTGCAGAATGCTGAGGCGAGCTACGACTTCAGCAGCAATGATCCCTATCCGTACCCTAGATACACAGACGACTGGTTTAACAGGTAAACTGGGCCTCTGGGGATGTCTGGGACATCAGGAGTGGGGTTTTAGTTCACTCTGTTCTGTGTTTTAAGGCTTGAATATCACCAGAAAAATAATCTCAGTGCTTCACGAAATTATACTGTGACTTTTTCCTTTGTTGTGGCTATATTTTTTAAATTCTCGAATTTTTTTTTAATATGGCAACATTCTTCTAGAATTTTCTTTCAACTATATTGTTCAGTTGAATAGGAATTACTTGCCACCTTATTAAAGATAAAATAGGAGTAATAAGAAATCCTTTCTCAACTCACCACAAGGTGAATGTCAACATATGAGTTTCACTTGATCTCTTGAAACTGTTGCAGAGAACACTTTTGCCCCTTGGGTCTGTGTCTATATGTTTTTGAAAAGTGTTTTCACTGTAACCTCATAACAGCTCATGAGTCCCTTTTGACAAAACAGTACATGTAATTGGCATAGGTATTATTTTTTACTTAGTATTTTTTACTAAGGCATATTTAGTGTCAGGTATACAGCATAACAGGCTTCCCTGCTGGCTCAGTGGTAAAGAATCTGCCTGCAATGCAGGAAACCTGTCCCTGAGTCAGGAAGCTCCACTGGAGGAGGAAGTGGCAACTCACTCCAGTATTCTTGCCGGGATAATCTCACGGACAGAGGAGTGGCAGGCTGCAGTCCGTGAGGTCGCAAAGAATCGGACATGACTGAGTGCACACGCATACAACATAATGATTCCGTATTTGTATATACTGCAAAATGATCACCACTATAAGTTCGTTAACATCTGACACCACCATAGTCACATAAAAAATTTTTTTCTTGTGATGAAGATTTACTGTCTTAGCAGTTTTCAAATATACAATACAGTGTTGTTAATTCTAGGTATGATATACTGCTTGACATACTATTATGCAACACTACTCAATGGTAGTATGACCATGAGCGTGGGCCTAGTTTCTGCACTATCAGTCACCAGCTGTCTACAAGCCATCAGAAAAGACAGTAGCTATACAGGACAGGGAATTCTGCTCAATGTTATGTGGCAGCTTGGACAGGAGGGGAGTTTGAAGGAGAATGGATACATGTATGAGAGTGGCTAACTTGCTCTACTGTGCAACTGAAACCATCATAACGTTGTTAATGGGCTATATTCCAAAGTAAAATAGAAAGTCAAAAAAAAGCAAAACAAAGAGCAGTAGCATTACATGTGCCAGCTAATTGCCTCCCTTTCTAAAGCTGCTGCTGCTGCTGCTAAGTCGCTTCAGTCATGTCCGACTCTGTGCGACCCCATAGATGGCAGCCCACCAGGCTCCGCCATCCCTGGGATTCTCCAGGCAAGAACACTGGAGTGGGTTGCCATTTCCTTCTCCAATGCATGAAAGTGAAAAGTGAAAGTGAAGACGTTCAGTCGTGTCCGACCCTTAGCGACCCCATGGACTGCAGCATACCAGGCTCCTCCATCCATGGGATTTTCCGGGCAAGAGTACTAGAGTGGATTGTCATTGCCTTCTCCGCCTCTACAGCTAGTAGATACTAAATTCATCTCTGATGGATTGACCCAAGCACAAAAATATAAACAACAGAATGGTTTCCCCCCACTCATTTTCTGAACCCGAACACAACCCCCCCACAAATAAGTCTTCCCATGTAATGAGCTATAAGAGTATTCTTCAAACAAAAACAAAAGCAAAGTGAAGGTGTCCTCTATCTTAAATAATTTCATTTGCAAACTTGTTCTTGAAAGTTCAATTTTAAACGGGCTAAAGTCCTCCAGGACCAATGAGTACTTAGGGTAATGAAATTCTTCATTGCCAGCAGTGAAATCCCCAAGTGTCCAATTGCCTCAGATACAGTCATCGTGAGTCAGGCAAGGATGATCCTTGCCTCCTAAGGCACCAATGACTCAAGACACAGTGGCCACTCTGACTGGTAAATGAGATTTTTCACAATTATCAAGTGATTTTCAAAGATCCTCATCCATCATGGCTTGTTATTACAAAGCCTGGACAGTACCACAGATCAGATCATGATCTTTGTTTACTGGTTTACAAAACCAGTAAAAAAAAAAAAAATTGATTAAAAATAAATTAATAAAAACTACTATTGCAAGTGATTATGGGAGGAAGACAGGTCAAAGTTCAGGCCCACAGCACTGTGAGGTTCTGTGGTCCAAACAGTAGGGTGCTGGAATCCTGGAGATGATTCCTGTTTGGCACAAGGAGAATTTGAATATATCATCCTTCCCAGGAGTGTAGGATAAGTTCATTAAAAAGTCACCCTTGGGAGAAATAGTACACCTAGTATTTCCTTCAGTATAGCTAGGGGCCTGTGGAAGAAGAAAAGAGAGTAAGGGGGATTAGAGAAAATAAAACTAGCCATGAGTTAATAATCATAGAAGCTGGATGATGATATTTACAAGAGATTTCACTCTAGTTTTGTCTATTCTGATGTTTTCTATAGCAAGAAGTAGATTTTAAAGGCAAAGGGCATAGGGACTTCCCTGGTGGTCCAGTGGCTAAGACTCTGCGCTCCTAATGCAGGGGGCCCGGGGTTCGCCCTGGTGAGGGAACCAGATCCCATGTACTGCTACTGAGACTCAGCATCGCCAAATAAATAAAAACACTAAAAAACAGTAATAAAGTTTTAAAATTAAGTCATAGGGCATAAAAAGAGATAGAGAACTGGGGCTTTGGTGTGGTGCTCATGAAGCTGTTAGTTTTGGTGAAGCTTCTGCGGAGCCTGCAGTGTCCTGAGAGGAGGCCACAGGAGCCTGGATCACCGAGTGCTGAGTACACCCACGGTTGAAACAATACAAGGAACCACAGCGCCTGTTAAGCAGTTACTTGGGCTTCCCTGGAGGCGCAGACGGCAAAGCAGCTGCCTGAAATGCAGGAGACCTGGGTTCAATCCCTGGTTTGGAAAGATCCCCTGGAAGAGGGCATGGCAACCCACTCCAGTATTCTTGTCTGGAGAATCCCACGGACAGACGAGCCTGGTGGCCTGCAGTCCTTGGGCCTGCACAGAGTCAGACACAACTGAATGACTAACACCCACACATGTGTAAGGCACTGTCTCCATGTTTTGTGTGTATTAATTCTCAACCTAACCTCCTGAAATAAATGTGGATAATCCCCATTTTAGAAACTGAAGCACAGCAAGATCAAGTCATGTGTGCAAGGTCACACAGCTGATGAGTGGTGGAGATAGGACTTGCCACCAGTGAGGGGGACGGCTACAAGCACTGCCTCGTAATAAAGGAGAGTGTGGAGAAATGCAAAACTCCTGTCATCTCTGCTTGGGGAAACGGGGACAGGCCTCCTTGAAGAGGTAGCTTTTGGTCCTGGATCTAAACGAAGGTACTAGGCAGAGTTTGGAGGAAGGGTGAGTGTATTCTGGGGTGAATAGGGTATTAATAGAAATTAGGCAAAGAAGCAGAGGCAAGGGGTACAGATGTGTTCAGTAGCTGGATAATTGGCCTGGGAGTTAGAGACTGGCGCACAGGGCAGCAATCCAAGAAGGCTCCGTGGAAGAGGCAGGCATGAAAGGTTTGGACGATTGCTAGAAGAGAAGAGCTCTTGTGGTTGCATGGAGTGGGCACAGAAAAGGACCCTCCAGGCATGCTGCTGCCTGAGGTTCTGAGAGCCTTGAGCCCTTGTCTCTGGCCAGAGCAGTGTTTCCTGTCCAGGAGGCATGAGCCTCTGGTCAGCTGTGCAGCCCCAAGGCCTGCCAGTTTCTTCAGGTGTTCCCCTCTGGGCCTGGAGAAGGACATGGCAACCCACTCCAGTATTCTTGCCTGGTGAATCCCGTGGACAGAGGAGCCTGGCGGGCCATGGTCCACGGGGTCGCAAAGAGTTGGACGCGACTGAGCGACTATCGCTCACTAACTTGCTGTCTTCTGGGCATGGGCATAAAACCCAACACCCCATCTTTGCTCCGCAGACTCGGGCTCTTGGATGAGTTAGTTTCAGCATCAAAATGCCCATGAAGGGCTGACAGGTGCTGACCGGCAATGGGCTTGCTGCTGCTGCTGCAGCTCCAGCCAAAACCCCTGGCCACAGAGGCTGGTCAGAACTCGGAGGCAGTAGCTGCCCAGGAAAGCTCACACTCTCTGTCACGATCTCCTCACCACCATGGAAAGTAAAGGAGAGGGTGGGACGAATGGAGAGAGTAGTGTGGAAACATATACATTACCACGTGCAAAATAGATAGCCAGTGGGAATTTGCAGCCAAGGACTCTTTCTGAAGGCAAGCTTCATACACATGCAAGACAGCTTTTAGAGGAGATGTTTATTAGAATCCCTTGCCCTGCGCTTAATTTGATTTTGTTGGTTTCTTCCTTTTTCAGCAGAGAAAGTGTGTTTATTCTACTGCAAACCATTTAATAATTACATGTGGCATTTGCACTCCAGGGATATATTTGAAACACAGTTGAGGAATTTGGAAAAGGAGTATAATTTCCTCCTCGCTTGCAGTCAGAGAAATACAGACTTGGGCCAAGCAAAATAATAATAGTAGCCACAGTAGCAACAATAATCTGAACCGCAAGAAGGCAGAAATAACACACATTAAATAAGCCTCTGTAATATGCAACCCAGCAACAATCAGGATCCAGCATCACATTTTTTTCTTGCTGGCATTCCATAAATATTGATTGGCTGGTTGATGGATGGGTGGCACACCTTCTCAGCCGGGCCAAGATGTTGAGTAGCCTTGACATCTGTCCATTTGAGGGCTGCCAGCTTCTCCCTAGGCTTGCAGCCCATGCTTTGTCAATAATCTTCCAACCCTGCTGGGTTTTAGGTCAGTGTTTGGTGATGCATTGCAGATCCGAAGTCTATTACCGTGCTGCTGTCCATAAAAATCTCTCTCGCGTAGCATTTCTTTGACAGGCTTGCACCACTGAAATGTCATCCCCGCCATCGGCAATATTTACGGAGCACCACCGGGTGCAGAGTGCTCTATCCATTACGCCTTAAAGAGTAAGAGGGTCTGGATTCAATGCAATTCCTGGTTACAAAAAGTTTACTATAAATTCAGGGAGAGAGAAGACATTTATTATTCAAACAACCAAAATGAAGGGAAGGAAGGATAAATGGATGAGAAGGATCATCTATCTCTAGATGAACGTATTTGATTGATAGCATTAGTTAAACCTTCAAATAAGAAAGATTTTCAGTGATTAACTTTTTTTAATTAAAAGTCATATTTCATTTTGAAGAACCCAATGCGACAGGCCAAAAAAGAACATGTGAGAAAAATGTTCTCTCTGGTTGGCCGTTAGCACAGTGATAGAAACCAATACTTTACCCTGGTGACATCTAATGGCTTAGAAATAGATGAACATCTTTCCCTTTCATCTTTATGGACTAATTCTGAAATCACCTCCTGGATAATAAAATCCAAACTGCCTTCAAAGACCTAATCTAAGCTTTTCTTTCATATGAGCATTGAGACTACCTCATAAGCTGATATTAGCTCAAAGTTTGCTGCTTGTAACCAACCCTCTCTCTATCCAAACCAAAGCACAGTGAAATTCAACACAGTTCAATGTGGAGGGCTCTTCTGAGCCACTGAAGAAATACCACCAGGGCTTCCCTGGTGACTCAGACGGTAAAGAATCTGCCTGCAATGCAAGGACCGGTTCGATCCCTAGGTCGGCAGGATCCCCTGGAAAAAGGAACAGCAACCCACTCCAGTATTCTTGCCTGGAGAATCCCATGGACAGAGGAACCTGTGAGTACAGTCCATGGGGTCGCAAAGAATCAGACACAACTGAGCAACTAATATTTTCATACTTTCTGAGTCACTGGAGAAATACCACAAAGTTCCGAGTTTTTATTTTTCTATTCTCCTACCGGGATTATGGAAGTTTTCATCATTTAATTTTCCCCTTCAGATAAAAGAAACAGACATAACACAGATTTTGGAGTAATGGAGAGACTGATATGGATTGCAATAGAGATATATTGGTATAATCATTTCTACTTTGGAAACTGTTTACCATATAAGGGGGATTTTATGGTCCCCAGGTGGTAATTATTCTTAACAGAGAAAAATTCAGTAGATTATAATGGACAAATGCAGTAGTACATTATTAATTGCTTGGTATGAAATAAGAGATCCCTGAATTGAATCAGTTTTCCTTATCTGTAAAATGCGACTAAACTCCACCCTGAAGGTTTGCATGAGGTACTAAGGATATGCATACAGAGACTTGATACAGAGTGTGGCAAATGCAGGCACCCTCTAAGTGCCAGAAAATGTAATTGTGAAATGCATGGAGAGGATTTCCATAGGATCTAAATCAGAGGTTCTCCAACTAGACAGAAAAGGAGGAAAGTTTATGCCAAAGGGATAGATGAATGTTCCCGCCATTTTTCCTCAGACATCCATTCTCTCATCTGAGCTTTTGAGGTTTGTTATTTCTTTAAAAAAAAAAAATCTAGGGAATTTCCTGGAGGTCCAGTGGTTAGGACTTGGCACTTTCACTGCCAAGAGTGTGTGTTCAATCTCTGGTTGGGGAACTAAGATCCCAAAAGCCACACAGCAAGGCCAAATTTTTTCTTTAAAAAATCTCTACCAGTATAAGACTGTACTTGTAAGTACTGACTCCCTTGTAATTACTGATTCCTTTGGCCACAATGAAGTCTGGGATGCCCTAACGGATTGTGTTCAGAACCACACACTTTGCTTTGCTCAGAAAGGTGGGAATTGGGCTGGGGACCGTAACTTCACTGCATGTTTGCTCTGCTTTTTAACTTTCTTCTGTGACCAGTGTCTCCATGACACATAAGGTAAATATTCTTTACCTGTCCTCTGTTCCCTCAAGGGTTCATTTTCCTCAAGGCATAAGCTTTAAAATTAAAACCATATGGACTACAATAGGATACAAGTGGGTACATTATCAAAAGAGATTTCATTTACCCTCCCTGAAAAATTGAAGGTATCTTAAAAGAGCCACAAATAAAAGTGCTCGTTATACACTAAAGTTCTCTGAACAACATCCCTAACTGTCCTCGGAATCAATTTCCAGTTTTCTCTTCACACCACCATTGCCTTAGTTTTCGTCCTTAACAATGACCTTCTCATCTTTAAAAAAAAAAAAAAAGAAATATTTTATTGATTAAATAAGCACATTGTTTAAAATCAAAACATTAGCCAAAATAATTTTGAAGCATCAAAAAGTAGATGCAATAGAACAGACTACTGAATCAGCAACACGTAGGATAAATAGAGAACCATTTATAGAATTAAGAAGAATTTTTTTAAAGATACATAAAATGTAAATGAAGGCAGCAGACATGAACAGTCTATAATAGAAGTTTCTGCTGTGAATGATTCTCTCTTTTTGCTATCCCAGAAAAACAACTACCATTTAATTAATTATGTTATGTGTATGATAATGCTCTAGTGGTTATTTAGGATATCGTCATTTTTTAGAGATATATATTAAACAATTGTGGGGAAAATAACATCTATATTTCCCTTTAAACTCATTCACAAAAAATGATTAATCAAATACGGTAAAATATTAACTGTCCATGTATACACAACGTTAATCATTTGTATTTAACAAAAGAATGGTCGTGGTTTAGTTGCTAAGTCTTGTCTGACTCTTGTGACCCCATGGACTGTAGTCTACCAGACTCTTCTGTACATGGGATTCTCCAGGCAAAAATACTGGAGTAGGTTTCCATTTCCTTCTCCAAACAGAAGAAAAAAGACACCCAAATATCTATTATTAATAGGATTCTGATGAATAAACGATAGTATATCCACAAAAAATCTGTTATGAGAATCCCTTGACTTTGATAGACTTGAGTGTTGGCCATCTGAGAGTCATTCTGTTATTCACTGAATTTGTCTGTACTTTTTCAATATTTCCTATTTTAAAAATAATAAACTGAGCTAAATGGGTTATCCCTCCAGCCTTGCTTGTCCAGTGTATCAGTTATCTATTGCCAAATAATGCCACATAACAAATCATCCCAAAATGAATAAGCACTGACATTGCTCACAAGTCTGTAGGTCAGCTGATCAGGTCTGTTGATCTGGCTGCCTGTGCATCCATGGTCGGATGGCAGGTGGGCTGGGGACTGGCCAGCTTAGGTTGGCCTCTCACATTTCTGGGGGATGGCTGGCTATCAGCTGGGGTGACTGGCATGAAGGGTTACAGTCTCTCATCATCCAATGGGGCACCTGGGCTTGTCCACATGGCACCTGGGCAGTTTCAGGAGAAAGAACAGTTGTGGTCCTCTTGGGGACCAGGCTCATCTCTTCCACCACATCCTTTTGGACTAAACAAGTCACAAGGCCAGACTCAAGAGAGAAATAAGCTTCATCTCTTCATGAAGGAGCAAGAAGACCACACTGCCAGGGGCCTGGACATGGGGGAGCAGAAGAACAGGGCTACTCTGGCAACATGACATACCCCTGACTCCTGTTGCTTGCCCCCCAGTGACCTTTGTCCGAAGCAGGCCAAACAAGCCACCATATGTGTCCTCCACCCCCACCAACTGCTCTTCCCACTTTTGACAGATCATGTTTTATTCTAGAGGCAAAATGGAACTACTGAGTGTTCTTGAGAGCCGAGGGGCCAGGTGAACATGGAATTGGAAAATGATTTTCCTAACATTTAGGGGAACAAGGACGTTTGCCTGAGATGGTTAGGAAAACAGGACTGAGGGGAAGACATCGAGGCTGCAGGAATGGAGTCCACAGAGGCCCAGGGCCTGGTGAAGAGGCTTGGTATCACCAACAATTACAGGAAGCCACTGCCACTTATAATTAATTGGCATCATCTAATTTAGCAGTAATCTCCCTGATAGCTCAGTTGGTAAAGAATCCGCCTGCAATGCAGGAGACGCCAGTTCAATTCCTGGGTCAGAAAGATCCACTGGAGAAGGGATAGGCTACCCACTCCAGTATTCTCGGGCTTCCCTTGTGACTCAGCTGGTAAAGAATCCACCTGCAATGCGAGAGACCTGGGTTCGATCCCTGGGTTGGGAAGACCCCCTGGAGAAGGGAAAGGCCACCCATTCCAGTGTTCTGGCCTGGAGAATTCCATGGACTGTATATTCATGGAGCTTCCCCGGTGGCTCAGCAGGTAAAGAATCCACCAGTAATGCAGGAGATGGAGGAGATGCAGATTTGATGCCTGAGTTGAGAAGATCCCCTGGAGCAGGAAATGACTACCCACTCCAGTAGTCTTGCCTGGAGAATCCCTAGGACAGAGGAGCCTGGCGGACTGGAGTCCATGGGGTCGCCAAGAGTCAAACATGCTTCTTCCCAAATGTTCCTGTGGAGGAACCACAACTGGCATCTCCGCATTTAAAAACCAAAATTAAAGACACAGAAGCCTTCAGTGTCTTTAGTCTGCTCAAGGAAGTTTGCACGATTTTGTCCTCCAGGTCTCCGTGAGCAGTTTTGGGGCAGAGGAGGTTTGTTCCCTGGGTGGGAGGGGGGTGGGAGGTCCAGTCTCCGTTTCAGTGTGTCAGTGAGCCCGTCTCAGACCTGGCCCAGGTCCGCTGAGACTCCACTTGGACATTTGCAAAACAGAGAAGTGCCTGCCCCTACAAGGAGTAGAGGCGGTGAGGCCACAGAGGCGGTGAGCACGTCACGCTCAGTCCATGGCAGGGGGCTGGGCGTCCTCTCCTCCCTCAGAGCTGGGCTCCCTCCGCAGCAGTGGTGAGGTCTCCTCCAACACCATCATTCTTGTTCCAGAGGGAATTCAGAGTCCCTGTGATGTGTAGCCTTCATGGATGCAGAATTTGCTTTTGCTCATGTAGAGAAAGAAAATATGCATATTTCAATCCTCAGTTGTGATTTCTTTTAATGGACTGATGTGGTAGGTTTGCGTGTCCCAGGAGAATGTAGCAACCAGTCTACACTACAGAGATCAGGACTTTCTGGGCTATGCAGCCAATAAGCCCCTTCCCCAAGTGCCCTCCTGCACCCGCCATGTAAATAGCAAGCAGGCAGCCCTCACTGCCATCCCCTCCGCAGGCCAAGCAGATGCTGTTCCAACCAACTTCAAATTTGGCTGCTTCTTGGAGCATTAGGAGGGCCTTGCAGGGTTGGGGCTGGTGGCTTGCAAGGACATGAACACTAGGCTCCTCCACAGCTGGGATGCTGTTTGGGGTCCAAACACACTTCTGATTGATTTCAAGCTTACGCTTGGTTCTCTTGCCATTTAACTAAAGGCCCACAAACCTAGTGGCTTAAAAGAGAACAAATGCCCGCTTGCTCATCATGCTGTTAACGTAGGTGGGGCACCTGTCTCTCTCCATGTGCCACTGATGGGGCGATTGGCTGAGTCTGGAGGAAGAAGACCTCCAGGGGCCTCCCCTGAGGTGCCGTCCGGTCATGCTCCCCTAGTGGCCTTGTCTGTGGCCCAAGTTCCTCTGCACACTCCACTGTACCCCAAGCCAGCCACCAGGCAGCCTGGGTCAGGGGAGGGGAAGTGCTCACAGGAGGGAGAACTGTTTGGATTCCTCTGGTCTAATGGAAAAGGGAGCAGAAGGGAGAAGCTTAATGAAATTACGGTGTCTATTGCAGAACTATGCAGCACCCAGTGCACCCTGGGCCCCTGCACTAACATGAGCAAACAAGTTGCATGCCTCCAGTGATGGGGAGCTCACTCTCTCACAATGAAGTCTGTTCTGCCTTTGGACGTATGACAGTGTCTAGAACATAAGCCCTAAGAAGGTCTTGCTCAGAATTGTAAGATTCAGGCCAGAAAACTTCAGAAAGATGGATCTAATGACTGTCCAGGGTTCTTAATCAGGTCAGCCTCAAAGTTTCTGTGGAGTCCTTGAAATTGAATGTGAAATGTTGCCTGTGTGTGCTTTTTTGGTTCCCAGAGGAAGGCAGGGTTCTGTAGCATATATCTTAAAGGAGCTGTGCTGTGCTTAGTCGCTCAGCCGTGTCCGACTTTTTGTGACCTTATGGACTGTAGCCCGCCAGGTTCCTCTGTCCAAAGAGATTCTCCAGACAAGAATACTGGGGTGGGTTGCCATGCCCTCCTCCATGGGTTCTTCCCAGCTCAGGGATCGAACCCCAGTCTCCGGCATTGAAAACGGATTCTTTACCGTCTGAGCCACCAGGGAAGCCCAAGAATACTGGAGTGGATAGCAGTTCCTTTCTCCAGGGGATCTTCCCAATCCAGGGATTGAACTCAGGTCTCCCTCATTGCAGGCAGATTCTTTACCATCTGAACCACCAAGGAAACTTTAAAGGAGGCTAGAATCCAACAAAGTTAAATAATCTTTGTCCCACAGCTGACAGGCAGCATTCACTGCCTGGTGGCCAGAACCAGCCTTGAAAATAAACACTAGCCCACAATTTTAGCTGTTCAAAAAAAAAAAACAAAGTCAGCTATTTCGACTAGCACCAATCTGTCAATCTCATGTTTCCTTTTTGCAGAAAGCCTATGACTGCGTTCTGCAGGAAGACACTTCAGATTTTAAAGTAGAGATCACCTTTCAAGGTTGAAATGTTCTGACAAGACTCTTCATGGTAGAAACAAGCCAAGGGCGGCTGGGAGGTGGAAGGGGTGAGAGGAGAGACACAGAGGGAAGATGCAGTGGCCTGGACTGGCTCCAGGCTAACAGAACCACTCAGAAGAATCCAACTGCTCAAACTGACAGAATTTAAGAAACCTTCCCCAAGTCATCTGACCACTGTCTGACCCGTCTTTGCTTCTCTCTGCAGCCACGGGACGAGATGTGCCGGGGAGGTCTCTGCGGCTGCCAACAATAACATCTGCGGGGTCGGCGTGGCCTACGGCTCCAAGGTCGCAGGTAGGCTGTCCCGTCCCTGCCAAACGTCCCCAGGAGGCATCACACCCAGTCTCCATCCCGGCCAGGGCCCGGCAAAAACTCCCAGTGGAGCAAGAGAGCAGGGATTGGTACAATTTAGCAAGGGTGAAAAAAAAATTTTTTTTTAATTTAACCTGTATGGCAATATCAGTAAACTTTAAAAATTTTAAGGTGCACAGATCATAAGTCCACAGATCAATGAAGTTTCACAAGCCAGCCACACACACGTAACCATCAAGAATCAAAACACTACAGCACCCCAAAGCTTTCCTTGTGTATCCCTCAGTTGCTGCCCATACACACAAGAACAGTCATGACTCTGACTTCTAACAGCAAACGTGGGTTATTCCCAGTTTTTGAACTTTATATGAATGGAATTGTCCTGTATGTACTCTTTGTGTATCAGTATCCTTAATGTCTTTTTAAAAAATTTTTATCAAAGTATAGTTGATTTACAATGTTGTGTTTGTTTCTGATGTATAGCAAAGTGATTTGGTTATACATGTGTGTGTGTGTGTGTGTGTGTGTGTCCCCGCACACACACATGCATGAGCACTTAGTTGCTCAGTTGTGTCCAACTCTTTGCGACCCCATGGACTGTAACCCACCAGGCTCCTCTGTCCATTGGGGATTTTCTAGGCAAGAATACTGAAGTGGGTAGACTATCCATTCTCCAGGGGATCTTCCCGACCCAGGAATCCAACCAGGGTCTCCTGCATTGCAGGTGGGTTCTTTACCAGCTGAGCTACCAGGGAAGCCCGTATACATATATATATATATTCTTTTTTATATTCTTTTGCATTATAGTTTATTACAAGACACTGAATATAGTTCCCTGTGCTACACAGCAGGACCTTGTTGTTCATCCATCGTATATATAATAGTTTCATCTGCTAATCACAAACTCCCAGTCCTTCCCCCTCCCAACACCCTCCCCCTTAGTAACCACAAGTCTGTTCTCTATATCTGCGAACCTGTTTCTATTTCATAAATAAGTTAATTTCTATCATATTTTAGATTTCACATATAAGTGATACCATGTTACATTTACCTTTCTCTTCCTGACTTGTTTCACTTAGCATGATAACCTCTAGGTCCATCATGTTGCTGCAAAAGGCACTATTTCTTTCTTTTTTATGGCTGAGCAGTATTCCATTCTATGTGTGTGTGTGTGTGTGTGTGTGTGTGTGTATGTAAATACCACATCTTCTTTATCCATTCAACTTTCATTGGACATTTAGGTTTGTTTCCATGTCTTGGCTATTGTGAATAATGCTTCTGTGAACATTGGGGCACCTGTATCTTTTCAAGTTAGTTTTGTCTGGGTATACGCCCAGGAGTGGGATTGCTCAATCATATGGCAACTCTAGTTTTAGTTTTTTGAGGAGCTTCTGTATTGTTTCCATAATGACTGCACCAACTTACATTCCCACCAACAGTGGAAGAGGACTCCCTGTATTTTCAACGTATAGTTTTGTCCACGTATCCATAAAATATAAATAGGACTCAAATAAAGGTGGTAGAAAATGAGGAGAAATGCACAAATTATTGTAAACATACTCTGAACTCTTCAAAATGCTTTTGGTGGCGTGTTTTGTTTGTTCCAAGCATCTCATTTTTAAGGGAAAATACTCTACCTAGAAGAATCTTTTTATTAAGTTCTACAGGAAAGATGTTTAACAAATTCCCCTTTATGGGGTCTTTAGAAAACGAGGGTGGCAGGTTGCTAGAAACTTAGAAAGCAACACCTTCCCCCTGCCAAAAAAGAAAGGGAGAGAGAAAACTAATGAGGGGATAAGATGCTAGAGAATGAAGTGGCTCCTCATTCATTCCAAGTTTTGCATCAAATTTGGTTCTTAATTTATTCAGGCTGAGTCACCCAACCTTGTTTTTCTTTTTTTACAACCATCTCTATGTGTTTTGTTTTGCTTTTTCCTGGTGATTTAATGGAACCATAAACATACTTTGTGCTGACACTTGCATTTGCAGGGACCTAAATAAAGCAAGAGCAACCTATACAAATCCATCATTAAGCTCCTTCAGCACTGTCTGCTAAGCGGTCTGCCTGAACTGGGTGCTGAATTTCAGAGAAGAATACATCCAGAGCATTCTGAAATGTAACTAGGGAGGCTTTGCCCCTCGGGTTTCAGCGCTCTGTGTTTGGTGAGCCTCCAAAAAGCTGGCATCAAAATGTCATAGACTGCTATGAACTCAGGGGAAAATATAGCACCCAATTAATATTTGATAAGCCAGGCTCACATGTCGGGTGGTGTCTAAATGGGGGAAGGAGCAGTTTCCTATTCACAGGACAGAGTGGAGGCAACGGAAAATTTCAAACCTGGATTCCTCACTCACAGTGAGGTTTTCTAAAGAGTTTTTAAATTTTCTTCATGCCCACAGTAACTGGGTTTTTGAACAAGGGATTCTTAAAACTGCTGCCTGCAAAAATGAAGAGTTGCGATTAGTTCATGGCATTCAGGGAGACATTGGGGTCTTTTTCTCCATCAGCTTCTTTTTCTCTCTTGTAATTTGTGCTCTGAAAGCATCTGAGTGTTAGTCGCTCAGCTGTTTTCAACTGTTTGCAACCCTATTGGGCTGTAGTCCACCAGTCTCCTCTGTCCATGGGATTCTCCAGGCAAGAATACTGGAGTGAGAAGCCATTCCCTAACCCAGGGGATCTTCCTGACCCAGGGATTGAACCCGGGTCTCCTGCATTGCAGGCAGATTCTTTCACCATCTGAACCACCAGGGAAGCCCCAAAGTACCTAATTCTCCTGCTCTTTTTGTTTGAATTCCTTAAAAGCAAACCTGAGGCAAGGATCTGGGTGCAAGGAATTTATTTAGGAGGCAACCCCCGGAGGCCAGTGAGGGAAACAGGAAGGAAAATAGTGGGAGGACAGACCAACAGAGGGTGTGTAGGTGAGCTGGGGCTTCAGGGGACTGTGGGGACACCCCCTCAGCATTGCCCTCCCTGAGGGGAGGAGGCTGGGAGTTTAACCACCGGCTCCCATCTGTCTTCAGTGGCGAGGTAGGGGTCCTCAGCCATGAACCCCTGGCCTGTCCAGCCTGCAGCTCACATGGACTGAGCTCCACCCCCAAGGCAGAGGACACACCCCAGGCAAAGACCCCCCCATACTCACCCCGGACGGGGCCAGCAGGGCCAGGTGGGGTGTGCCAGCCTCTGACTGACCTCTGATCACCAAGGCGAGTGAGTGCAACCTGACACCTCAAAGACAGAACCTGACTGGTGTCTATGAACCCCGACAGCTCACAGGTCTCACCACAACGCTCTGAAAATCCAGAAACTAAGCCCAGAGCCAGTGAGAGGCATTGCAGCCACACAGAGACCCTGAGCAAAGGAGCCGCCTTTTTCCACTCCCTTAACCCAGCTTGGCTCCTTTGTATCCATTCCTATGGGTCCTGAGTGCTGAGAGTCAGGCAGGTCCGGTCCCATCCTGTGTGCATCTAGACATCCCAGGGACCTCTGGACTCCCCTGGAGGAGCAAAAGAAATGCTTGCTGACAAACCCCTAGAGAAGTACTCAGGAATCACAGTAAAAGCAGAATTCTACCTTACAGACTTGGGGAAACATTTTGCTCGTCCTGGCTATCAGTTCCAAAAGTTGGCTGGTTTTCATTCTAAACGAGCTATCAATTCCAAAAGTTGGCTGGTTTTCATTCTAAGCGAGCTATACCCTCTAGAGAATCTTTTCCAGAGCTTTCTGATCTGGGGTCTGGGGCGCCACCTGGTGGCCAAGAAAGATCACAGCAAGTCTCAAGATGAGTTACGGGAACAACGTCCCAAAGGAGCTCTGCGTGTGCTAAGTTGCTTCAGTCGTGTCCAACTCTTTGCGACCCTATGGACTGTAGGAGCGTGCTCTCTCTCTCTCTTTCATAGTCACTAAGTCATGTCTGACTCTTGCGACCCCATGGACTGTAGCCTGCCAGGCTACTTGGTCCATGGGATTCTCCAGGCAAGAATACTGGTATGGATTGCTATGCCCTCCTCCAGGGGATCTTCCCAACCCAGGGATCAAACCCTCATTTCTTAGGTCTCCTGCATTGGCAGACGGGTTCTTTACCACTAGCACCACCTGGTAGAAAATGAACATGTTTACTATATATTATTATCCCTATTGAACACAGGACCACACAGCTAGTAAAACAATATAGCACCCAGAGCAGCCTGGGCCCCTGCACTAATATGCATCAACAACTTGCATGCCCTGATGGGGAAGTCACTCCCTCACAAGGAAGTCTGTTCTGCCTTTGTACGTATGACTCTTAGAAACTTCTTCCTTAAGATGAGCTCTCGCTTTGATTTCTGTTGCCTATTTCCATGAGTACAGTTATTTCCACCTCTTCTAGGTAACACTTGGCAGGAAGGGAGGAAAATTCCAATCAGTCCAACTCCTATAAATTCTCTGTAACATGCAGACCTGTACATTTGAGATGTCCCAAAGTCTTAGCGCTGTCTCAAAACATTCAATTCAGTTCAGTCACTCAGTCATGTCCGACTCTTTGCGAACCCATGGACTGCAGCATGCCAGGCCTACCTGTCCATCACCAACTCCCAGAGCTTGCTCAGACTCATGTCCATCAAGTCCATGATGCTGTCCAACTTCAATTTTTTTGAAAGTTTAATTATTTACATTTCCTTATCCACTTATTTACTTTATAAATTTTGAAGAGAAAAGTTGATTTCCATTTTTTTTAATTTTAAACATGGCTGTTTCAGACAATAAAGAATTTGCCTGCAATGCCACAGACCCGGGTTCAATAACTGGGTCAGAAAGATCCCCTGGAGAAGGCAGTGGCAACCCACTCCAGTATTCTTGCTTGAAGAATCCCATGAACAGAGAAACCTGGTGGGCTACAGTTCATGGGGTCCCAGAGAGTCGGACATGACTGAGTGACTAACACACTTATCAAAGTAACTCTTTAAAAAGATAGCCTATTTCTTTCCTTAGTGTTAGCATTTAAACCAATGTTTGGCATCTTCAGTCAAAGGGATCGAGACAAAATAATCAAAATTGAAAATGTCTTATACAAAATTCACAAAGTCCAATAACTGGACATGAAATATAATGAACTCTTCAATTGATATTGCTTGCAAGTTTGTCAGATATTTACTTCTGAGAGTATTAAAAATGCTCAAACTGCATCAAGCCTTTTGGGACATACTGTCTCTTGCCTCCAGTCCCTTCCAGGGCTCAGCAGTCATGACCAGGGGGCCTACCATGTGCCAGTCCTGCTGAGGGTGGGAGGATGCAGCCATGAGCCAGCAGGCAAGAAACCTGCCCTCACACAGCTTTGAGTCTAAGGGGGAGATCCAGACCAGGAGCAAACAGGCACAATAATATCAGACCATGATGCCAGTGCACAGAATAACCAGGAGATGATTCGAGGGTGGGTCCTGTAGCATCACTTCTGCAGAGCCCCTCATAGCAGCCCCAGGACGGGGCCAGGCCAGGTGGCATTGGCCTTACCTGCCTTCCTTATGCACCTGCTGTGGTCTCTGTACAAGCTCACCTTTCATAACAAGAGAAGAGGCAGAGGATTTAGCACAAATCCTTGGGCCGTGGAGGCCTTAGAGCCCAGGACTCTAATTGAGCAGTGCAGCAGGCAAGAGGCTCAGACTCTGAAATGGAGGAGGGAACCGCCGAGCCACCACGAGTCACGATGGTGGGGACAGAAACGCTGACGTGCCTGTCGTCTTGCCATCAAGTCGCATCAGCCAGGAGAGCATTTTGCAGATGCTAGGATGCTGAGTCCTGGCTCCCTGGGCTTCCCTGTTTCTCTCCCTTTCCCGGGACCCCACTCGGTAGCTCCTAGAGTACTCAGGACAGAGTCTCTCCCTAAAAACCCTTGGGTCACCCTGAGCCTCGGTCGCGGCTCCTAATGCTGCTATTGCCTGCAAACATGAATCGTGTATCTCATTCAATTCCCATACCTCATTCCTCCCAAGCTTAACGAGATTAAAAGAATGCCCGGGGCCTGCCCCCTGAGTACGAAGGAGAACTTGGCTCCCAGCCTGTGGTCATCCCCGCCTCCCTAGATGCCAAGCAGTCAGAAGATGAATGCACAACAGCTCTGGCATTCTGGGCGGCACAGAGGCAGCCAGGGTGGGATGAAGGGGGAAAGAGGCAGAGGACAGGGAGAGGGCAAAGGGCACCAGCCAGTGACAAGATACAGGGGGACAGTCCAGGCCCACTTCAGCCGGAGTTGAACTTCTCCCTCCTTCCTGAGGAGGCAGGCTGCTCAGGGCTGCTATCTGGGCACTGGATGACTTCAAGACCATCTGAGTCCTCTCCTGGCAGTGAATACCAGTCTCCCTGCAAAGTCTCTCCATCCACAAAGTGGACATGACTTAGGAGAAGAAGCTGTGCTATTCAATTGATTCCATAAACTGTTGGCCACCTTTGTTAAATAGGTTTGTTTTTTTTTTCCTAATGGGCAGAATATAGTTGGACCAAGGGCAAAATGTGGAATTTTAGATTTTCTATCCCTAGTGAAATAAACCATAAAACTTAGCTTCTGGAAAGTTCAAACCAAAGACTATGCTTATTCTGTAGATTTTTTTCCAGGAGAAATAATGTTAACTAATAATTAGTTAACGCTGGCAAAAATGGTGACCTGATTTATGGATAGAGGATGGAAAAGTCTGGACCTGTTATCTCTGTTTGGGGGAAAATCAACTAAAAAGTGGCCCAGGCACAGTATTTTGGAAATACTTTCCAGTTCAGTTCAGTTTAATTCAGTCACTCAATCGTGTCCGACTCTTTGCGACCCCATGAATCATAGCACGCCAGGCCTCCCTATCCATCACCAACTCCCAGAGTTCACTCAAACTCACATCCATCGAGTCGGTGATGCCATCCAGCCATCTCATTCTCTGTCATCCCCATCTCCTCCCACCCCCAATCCCTCCTAGCATCAGACTCTTTTCCAGTGAGTCAACTCATCGCATGAGGTGGCCAAAGTACTGGAGTTTCAGCTTTAGCATCAGTCCTTCCAATGAACACCCAGGATTGATCTCCTTTAGAATGGACTGGTTGGATCTCCTTGCAGTCCAAGGGACTCTCAAGAGTCTTCTCCAGCACCACAGTTCAAAAGCATCAGTTCTTCGGCGATCAGCTTTCTTCACAGTCCAACTCTCACATCCATACACGACCATGGGAAAAACCATAGCCTTGACTAGAAGGACATTGGCTGGCAAAGTAATGTCTCTGCTTTTTAATATGCTATCTAGGTTGGTCATAACTTTCCTTCCAAGGAGTAAGTGTCTTTTAATTTCCTGGCTGCAATCAGCATCCGCAGTGATTTTGGAGCCCAAAAATATAAAGTCTGACGCTGTTTCCACTGTTTCCCCATCTATTTCCCATGAAGTGATGGGACCAGATGCCATGATCTTCGTTTTCTGAATGTTGAGCTTCAAGCCAAACTTTTCACTCTCCTCTTTCAGTTTCATCAAGAGGCTTTTTAGTTCCTCTTCACTTTCTGCCATAAGGGTGGCGTCATCTGCATATCTGAGGTTATTGATATTTCTCCCAGCAATCTTGATTCCAGCTTGTGCTTCTTCCAGCCCAGCGTTCCTCATGATGTACTCTCTACATATAAGTTAAATCAGCAGGGTGACAATATACACCCTGACGTACTCCTTTTCCTATTTGGAACCAGTCTGTTGTTCCATGTCCAGTTCTAACTGTTGCTTCCTGACCTGCATACAGGTTTCTCAAGAGGCAGGTCAGGTGGTCTGGTATTCCCATCCCTTTCAGAATGTTCCACAGTCTATTGTGATTCACACAATCAAAGGCTTTGGCATAGTCAATGAGCAGAAATAGATGGTTTTCTGGAACTCTCTTGCTTTCTCCATGATCCAGTGGATGTTGGCAATTTGATCTCTGGTGCCTCTGCCTTTTCTAAAACCTGCTTGAACATCTGGAAGTTCACGGTTCACATATTGCTGAAGCCTGGCTTGGAGAATTTTGAGCATGACTTTACTAGCGTGTGAGATGAGTGCAATTGTGCGGTAGTTTGAGCATTCTTTGACATTCCCTTTCTTTGGGATTGGAATGAAAGCTGACCTTTTCCAGTCCTGTGGCCACTGCTGAGTTTTCCAAATTTGCTGGCATATTGAGTGCAGCACTTTCACAGCATCATCTTTCAGGATTTGAAATAGCTCAATTGGAATTCCATCATTTCCACTAGCTTTGCTCGTAGTGATGCTCTCTAAGGCCCACTTGACTTCACATTCCAAGATGTCTGGCTCCAGGGAAGTGATCACGCCATCGTGATTATCTTCGTCGTGAAGATCTTTTTTGTACAGTTCTTCTGTGTATTCTTGCCACCTCTTCTTAATATCTTGTGCTTCTGTTAGGTCCATACCATTTCTGTCCTTTATCAAGCCCATCTTTTCAGATGATCCTATAATTGGCTTTAAGATCGGTAACGCTATTACCTGAAACTGGAAAAGGAAAAATCAAGGCGGGTCTCTAACTTTGTTCAACTATCAGCAGTTAGTTCTCAGGAACTGTCTGTAAATTTTGGGAAGTGGTGACATGTACATAGGTAACCAACATACATGAATCTTCCTTCTTTAAATTGGTGCGCACCCCACGTTTCAGGCTGGCCCTTGTGTAATAAAGTCCTTGGACCACTGGGGACAAGTAAGAATTGTGGGAAGCCAGGCTCCGCTTGTATACAGCTCAGGTCTTCACTCCAAATTCCAGTGAGAAGACTGACCAACACTCACCAACACTCTAGGCTCCTTGACTTGAAACAGTGTATGGAGCAGCGAGCAATACTGCTTCCAACAGCCGATATTCTGAGGGTAACGATGAAGGAACAAAACCCCTTTCCATTGGCTGCTGCTTAGTGAACCCCCAAGAGTTTTTTTCTAAGCAGTCCCAGGGAGGGGGGGTGATGTGAACCCCAGTTCCCCAGGTACTCAGGCCTGAGAACGGAGGACCTCTCCCTCCAGAGTCCCTGGACACACAGACGCACAATCACACAATCAAAGAAAAGCTCCCAGCAGGAAGTCACTCCTTCCAGACATCTGGGGAGCACAAACTTTACAAAGGTGACCCGGGGGAGAAAGGGGTGTCTCCTGCATCAATTTCAAATATACTTTAGAATCACCCCTTGGACATTTCTGTCACCCCAAAGCCCCTTCTCAGCTTTGACGCAACCGAGAGGTCCTCTTCCTGACCGTCCTTCTGCCCCCTGTCCCCTGATCTCTGACCTCTGCCCTCCAGAATCTCTCCTCAAATATCTAAGAGCAACTGCCTCCTGCCACACTGTCATGCACAGTAGCTTTACTTCTCCTCTGAAACATGTCCTCCATCAGCCCCCCAGTCCCTGGAGGCCAAGCTTCCACTTAGAAACTGGCCTCATATAGGAATTCTAGCAACCTTTGTCAGGGGTATAAAGTTGCCTGCCAATAAGTACATAAGGAAAGGAGTGGGTGAGGTGCAAGGAGATGGGGTGGGTGGTTCTGTGCAGTTTCCTGACCCCCTGATCACCCCACTGTGTGAGGCTCTACTCAGGGTCGCCCCACTGACTCCAGGGCACAGGGGCCTGTGGCAGATCCCCCAGCCACAACCAGGACCTAGCCCCCCTCCCCACCTTGTCTCCTGTGAACCCGGGACCCGCCCACGGCGCTTCCCTGCCCCTGCGTGTCCACAGGCATCCGGATGCTGGACCAGCCCTTCATGACGGACATCATCGAGGCTTCCTCCATCAGCCACATGCCTCAGCTGATCGACATCTACAGCGCCAGCTGGGGCCCCACCGACAACGGGAAGACAGTGGACGGGCCCCGGGAGCTCACGCTCCAAGCGATGGCGGATGGCGTGAACAAGGTAAGGTCACTCCTGTGTCCTCACGGGAACATAGCAGAATGGGACCAGGTGGGATGAGGTGTGTGGGGGTGGGGAATGGAGAGGAGGTAATGATGGAGTGGAACGAGGGGCAGGGCAGGGGTGGAGATGGGAACTGACACCTTGTGCCATCGCTCAGGTCCTTTGAGAAACAGACCCCAAAATGGGGTTCAAGGTGTAGACTTATTGGAGGAGTCACCTATGAAAGACAAAGGGAGGCAAAGGGGCCCTTCAGAGGGCGAGGCTATCCTGGCCCCTGCAAAAAGGGACGGGGAAGAAGGGTGTCTCAGAGGGGCTAGACTAGTGCCCCCACCACACAGGCATGGCTAGGAACAGCCCCTGGAGAGACAGATCTTTGTGCAAACCAGGAGGCTTCAGGGCACAGCAGGGGAGCTGCATCCAGCTACTCCCTTGGCTGGACTCAGCCATCAGTCCCTGGGATCAGCCCAGGAATGGACAGAGCCACGGAGAAAGGATCAAAGCAGCATCTCAAAGGGAGGCAGCCAGAGCCTCGGGGTCACTGCGCAGGTCAGCAGCCCCTAAGGTGGGGAAGGAGGTGGCCTCTGGGATCCTTGGGCAGAGTCCCCTGCTACTTAACATAGCCAGGCACCAGGGCAGAGTCTCCCTGGGTTCAGGCCCCAGGTCTGCTGCTCAGGGTCTGAGTGTCTGTCTGAAGTGACCTGACCTCACAGTGTCTCAGTGTGCCTGCCCATAAAACAGTGACAACAGAGCATTTCTCCTGGGGTCACCATCAGATGCGAGATAGACATGCAAGTGTTGGGCCCTGGGAGGTGCCCTGCAAACCACCAGTGTTTGCCAGGGTCATTAGGGACCCTTAATCAACTGCCCCCAAACTCCGAGGCATAAAGCAGCAGGTTTCCTTAGGCTTGTGGACTCTGTGGTCCAAGAATTCAGATGGGATCGTGGGGACAGACTGTCTCCGCTCCAATCCCTGGGCCTTGGCTGGAAGGCGGAGGCCTGGATCTAGCTGTGTCCACCTGTCCCTGGGAGGGACGGGATTACTCACCCTTGATCCCACTGCACCCACTCCTCAGGGCACTTAGTCATTTTGCCTAAGTCATCTTAGTCTTTTCCCAGGACTGGACTTGCCCTCGGGTTGATGTGGTGCCCTGTCCCCGCTCTCAGCGGGTCTGAGACACCACAAAGCTCCCTGACACTGGAATGGCACAGTGCAGTATACAGAGGGGGTTACTGACAGCATTGGGGGGTGGGGTAGGAAGTGATGCCGCTACCCCATCTCAGTGCCCAGACCCTTAGGAGTTTACAGGGTGAGACTTCTGACATATAGACAGCTACTTCCTTATTGAGTTATTCACGGTGTGGAAGGAGAGAGAAGGCTGCCCATCAAGCCCAGGATCAGGTGACAGCAGGGACCCAGGGGAACACACCCCCTTCCCCATCAGGCTCGGATTTTCACTGAGAAGCATTTTTTTTTTTGACATCCAGAGGCCAAGAGAGTCAGGGAGGAGGTGACATTTGGCCTTGGTCGGAATTTACAATGCAGATGGGATCAATGGAGTACCTCCCGGGGCGGCTCCTGTCATTCTCCAGGAGCTTCTGAACAGCTCCATCACATCCCCGGGCAGGGGAGTTCTCTCTCTTCCATCTGCGATGTCCCCTGATGCAATTAAAAAGGCTCTTTCAAGTGTGATCGTTCTGCAAAGCATGCCAAGTATGCCGAAACTTAAGAGAAAAAAAATTGTTATGACTTATCGTCAGACAACAGCATGTAAATATTTTACAAAGTGGAAAGTGGTGAAAAACACACAGTTTCTCATTTGAATCTCCCTCAAACTGTGGGAAAGACTCTTTCCTCGTTTCAAGGTAAAAATATTTTTGGACAAGTTTACAGACTTGTGTGAGTAACGGGGTATTACACATGAGCACAGCCTTCCTCCCGCTTACCCAGCTGTCTGGTCCAGTCTAAAGGAAAGCACCCTCTGAAAGGTGATCTCTACCTAAACAAATTCCCTGGTGGCTCAGCTGGTAAAGAATCTGCCTACAATGCAGGAGACCTGGGTCCCATCCCTGGGTTGGGAAGATCCCCTGGAGAAGGGAACAGCTACTCACTCCAGTATTCTGGCCTGGAGAATTTAATGGACTCTATAGTCCATGGGGTTGCAAAGAGTAGGACAGGACTGAGCGACTTTCACTTGCACCTAAACAAAGGTGTCAGACAATCACCTATTCCACTAAAGCAGTTCTGATGCTTGTCTTTGAATTTTAGCATCTTGCAGACAGGTTTGTTTCACCAACATCATAATGATGAAAAGCAAGAAGAGGGACTTACCCGGTGGTTTTGGGGGGGTCTGCAGTGGACATGTCTTCAATCCCTAGTTGGGGAACTGAGATCCTGTGGGCCACATAGGGTGGCCAAATGCATGAATAGATAAAAAATTGTTTTTTATAAAAGAGGAATCAGAGGATAAGAGAGCTTTTCAGGAATGAACCATTTGCCACAAACCACACCACTCCCAGTCATTACACATGCCCATCACCGACCTGGCTCCTTAGGGATTTAAGTCAGTGTTTCCTAAATTTGCTCAGTAAACACTTCAGGGAGGAAGCAAGAAGCAGGCATGAAGGAAGAGAGGGAAACCATTCCCCCTTTATTTCCCTTCTTTCCTCTTTATAGTCTACGCGCTGAATTTCCAGTAAAGACATTCTTCTCATTACATATGAGAGTAGGTGACAGACAGAGATCCCTGAATTATGACAGTCAGGAACTGACTTCTCAATTCAGGGTAACCCAGACGCAGACCCTGAGACAACAGCTGAGTTCAAGTGGTTACTTTGGGAGGTGAATGGGACACCAGGAGTGAGCGGGGAGGTGTAACTGGGAAGAAAGGGGCCAATAGAGGATTTGTCTTCGAGTCAGCTACCACTGAAACTGGGACCCAGCTTGGATTAACTGGAGTTTAATCCCACGGGAAAACTGGGAAACTTTGCAGAACACACGCTAAAGCTAGCAGCACGGTAGCTGGCAGAGAAGTCAG
This sequence comes from Moschus berezovskii, assembly GCF_049115385.1. Taxonomy (NCBI): domain Eukaryota; kingdom Metazoa; phylum Chordata; class Mammalia; order Artiodactyla; family Moschidae; genus Moschus; species Moschus berezovskii. Next base: position 46,828,748 of record NC_142474.1, on the reverse strand, counting down.
TGGTTGAGGTGGTTCCCAAGCGGCACCTTCAGCCCAGGGGCAGGTGTGCAAGGCAGCCTTCAGCCTCTTGGGAGAATCCCTTACATGAAGACATGCCTGTGCTGACATCTGCAGACCCCCAGTGCACAAGAAGCCATAAAGTTGAAGGAATATGGGCGACAACCACTACCATCTACCACAATCTCCAGAGTGCAGCTTGAGCAAAGCCTAGTTGAGCTTGGAGTCATCTTTCTCTGGGTAATAAAGGACCAACAAGGTGATGCATTTGTTGGTTAGAAAAGGATGTAGCCCTTGCAGAGAGGCTGATGGAGAACAAAGGCCTGTGGATACAGAGCACAACATGTGACATCACTCTGACAATCAGAAGAGGAATTCAGAGACCACTGGAGGCTCTTGAATGTGACAACTGACTCATGAACTTCTTTCCACATCTTAAGGAAATGTACCCAGGGCAACCCTGGTCCATCTTTGGCTCTGATGACTATACCCCAACCTCTTATTAATCACACCTCAGGGTTGCTATCAGAGAGAACACTGTAGGAATATTTAAAGATGAAGCAACAGAAAATATCTGAGGCCAAGATGAGACAAAGCATTGATTCTTTATTTCCTGAGCATGGCAGGGAGGGTTGCAAAGGGCACGGACACAGGTCCCAGATCTTGGAACTGAATTGTACATGGGGTCACTTGCAAGACCCTGGCTTGAAAGGCATCCTCCAGGAAGTGGGGGAGGGGTGCGGGCAGGCTTCCCAGGGAGACAGTGATTAATCAGGATGAGCAAGGAGAGGCCTGGTGACCCTGCTGAAATTTAATCAGAGCAGCGGGTGGACATGGTGGTGCAAGTGCCGGGCCTCTGGCCACAATGACCCCTCGTGCTGAGGAGCTCTCAGGACTCTTCCCCGAGCCCTGATTAAGGCTCTGAAATGAAGGTTTCAGACAGAGGTTTCCAACTGAGTAGCAGCTGCTGCTGCGTGGAATGCTTATCTCAGTTACAATCCCTCCTTTCATTTCTGGGAACAAGAAACAAGAGCAAAAGCTGGTGGATTTCTAGTGACCTTTCCTAAGTGCCAGCCAGCCTCAGGTGGAGTGGTCAACCACCCTGGTTGCTCAAGGCTTTCTGGGTCTTAGCACTGAGAGTCCCACTTCCTGGGGACTCCCCAACTCTGGATAAACTAAGGCGGCTACCACTCCCCTTAAATAAGCCTTCTTGACGGTGGTGATCATCTGCACCCAAGGAGAAACCCAACTACCAGGTTCACAGATTGATGTGAATGTTAGCCTTCGACAGCCCCCATGACATCAGAAAGGCTCATCACAGTGTGTCTGGATCCTGTTAAAAAGAGACAGGATGGCATAGGAGCCTGACCTCCAAAGTGGATGCACAGCAGGAGAAGCCATATTTAGAGGCAAACACAGGTGCAGTGAAACACAGTCTCGAGTGACGGATATAAGCAGAGGCTACAGTGCCATCCTCATTTGGCTTTCTTGGGACTCGGACACCCCACCCACTCCTGCTGAACTCCGAGGAACCCATGGAGCAACATGCAAATGCTGGGGTCCGGTGGTCCGGCTGCACCTGCCCAGGTGTGGCTTCCTACCCATCACCAGCTGGCCTCTCCCAGTGCCGCTTGTACTTGGGACCTGCTAGCACTGTGGGGGTGGTCCCAGGCCCCGTGCACACAGCCCAAATCATGGGGGAAGTTTCTCAGGGGTCTCCAGAGGCTGGGGGAGCACCTCATCAGCTCACCCCCGGTTGACCTTTCTCCCACTCCTTCCCCAACTCCCATCTGTACTCACGTATGCTTCCTGAGGTCACGCCCAAGTCCTGGTCTCAGCAGCTGATTTTGAAGCAACATAAATTGGGACCAACCACTTCTCCATGTATGTATGGCCCACTGTTCTCCAGAAGTTAACCGCGCTCCCAGGAGGGGACCACTCATCCATCATCCTCATTTAAAGCACGGTATGACTTCACTCCACACCCCCAACACTCCACATACAGAAAGGAAGTGAATAAAAAATAAAAACATAAAACAACTACATGAAAATATAATTCAGTCCCTGATATTGTGCCAGAGAGGGACTTTCTAAACATACAAGAGAACATATTTACCCCCAATAAAGAGTAATAAATATTACTCATAAAACCTTTCAAAATTTCTGCAAGTCTGGTTTTTGTCAAAGCTGATCAAGGGATACATGGGGATTCATTATACAATGTAGTCTAATTTTTGTGACTCTTAATGTTTTTCAAATTAAAAGGTTTTTATTCACACTAAAAAAAAAAAGCAATTCAGTAGGTGGTTAAGTTGTCGAGTCAGAATATACATCTAGGGAAAAGTGAGAATAGGAACTGTGCTAATATTATACAAATGGCTACTTATGGCTCAGGATAAAATTTTCAGAGACTGCATTATACAGAGGGGTTTTTCGAGGAGGGGGGTGTTTTTGTACAGCATGCAAGATCCTAGTTCCCCAACCAGGGATGGAACCCTCACCCCCAACACTGGACACTCAGGGTCCTGACCACTGGACCGCCAGGGAAGTCCCCAGAGTTTTTTAAATGCTGTATGTTTTTTTGTGTTACATCTAGATAAACTAAGTGGAACTGAACATGACCAACTGTATCAGTCAGGAGAGGCTCTCTTCTGCTGCAATAACAATCAGCCCCCAAAGTTCAGAGGTTTGAAAGCACAAAAGTTTTTACTCAATCAGTGACTCATCCATCACAGTCAGTAGAAGGCTTTGCTCACCACAGTCTCCTGGAGGTCAGAGCTGGCATCTGGAACATTGCTGCTTACTGTGCAGAGGGAAGGAAGAGCTCTGTGGGTCTGGCATTGACCAGTAAGTGGTTCAGAACATCTTACAGGATCCCATCCAACCACACGGGGATGCTGTCATGGGCCCAGACAGCTGGCAGCTAGAAATAGTTGGCAATCAATTCAAAAGCACAATAATGTGCCCAGAAAAACTGCTTGGTGACCCAAGATGTAACCAGTGATCTTATGAGGAAACATACAAATGTCAAAGTTATTTATGAGTAGTTTGAATATAATTCTTCCATGAACTGTGAGTACAGAAAAGCAGTACTTGTAAATAAATACATTTTTTATGTTATTTAAATACAGGTGTGAAAAAATAGACTAAAGTAATTAAAGGGAACATTTTTTACAAATCAAAATGCAGGCAAAATTCCAAAGAAAAGAGTATATCTACATATGTATATAAATACATATGCAATATTTGATGAAAAAATTTGGTTAAGTTCTTTAATATAGGAAGAGCTCTAACAAATCAATAAAAAAAGATATGAAAGAAAAGATATGCATAGGACATTATCTTTGGAGACATGGTGCTTTGCTAAGGCATTAAAGAATACAAATGAGCAGTAAATGTAGAGAAAGAAAAACTCAACTGATAGTGAAAAAAAAATTAATTCAAAACAATGAGTTTTGTTTTTGTTCACTAAGTTGGCAAAACTATTTTTTTAATGATTCTAAATCTTGACCCAGATGGGCTGAATATTGAGTTCTTGTGCAGTACTGGTGAAAATATAGATTATTATTAAGCCTTATAAAACCAATAATAATGCACCATGGGTCAAAAATCTTCAAACTTTCATTCCCTTTCACCCCACATTCCCTATTTTGAAGACTCTGCTTGAGGAAATAAATAGAAATACAAAGACATATATAGAATCATGTTCACATCAGCACTTTTAAAACCTAGAAACAGGCTTCTATGTACATCTAAGAAAAAGAGTAAATAAATTATGGAATGGCTATCTAAGAAGACTAATAAAGACTTATGGTATAGAAGAGTATTTAATTATGTGAGGAAATGTTAATGTAATGGTAAGAGAGAAATACATTTTAAGCAGGGCCACAAAGATAGATAGATTTTATGATCCCATTTTCATTCTTAAACCTGTTCTTATGCTTTGTATATATATATATAACTGGCTGGAATCCACCAAATATTACAGTGGTTATCTATTCATGGACGATTACAGAGGATTTTTATTTTCTTCTTCACAGTCTAGATTCCAGTCATTCTACAAAGAATACGATTTTCATAATATAAATATAATGACTTTTTTAAGTATATCTATGTTCTGTTAAGATGTCAAGGTGACTGGAAAATAAAAATTAGTGTAATTAAGTGTCTAGGAAAAGGCATACTATATCAGGCTGGCTTCATCAATATCTGCAAGCAGACACCACCACTGGGCCAGGGCCTGGGGAGTGGGGAGGATAGTCATTCCTCCAGGTCACTAGGCATAGGGTAGGATGAAGGGACCAACTCACTTCAGCCTCAAGCCTCTCAGAGCAGGATTTCCACCTCCTGGCACAGGTGATGTGCTGAGAGTACATGGAGCCAATGTACCAGCCTTGAGCTGGAACTTTACATTAGCCAATGGTAAGCAATTTGTGCCATTTTTTCACATTAAAAGTAAAAGGTAGTTGCTGAGCCATGAAAGACGCTGGGATTCTTAGCCTCCGGAGGAGGGGAATTCAAGCTGGGGCAAGTGACGAGGCTTGATCGCTCAGAGCTTTTGTTTAATAGAATTTTATTAAAGTATAAAATAGATAAAGTTTCTGACATAGACATCAGAAGCGGGCAGAAAGAGTATTCCCCTGCTAGTCTTTAGCCAGATGTTTTATAGCTACTGGGCTTCCCTTGTGGCTCAGCTGGTAAAGAATCTGCCTGCAATGTGGGAGACCTGGGTTTGATCCCTAGATTGGGAAGATCCCCTGGAGAAGGGAAAGGCTGCCCACTCCAGTATTCCGGCCTGGAAAATTCCATGGACTATATAGTCCATGGCATTGCAAAGAGTCAGACATGACTGAGTAACTTTCACTTTCTATATAGCTACTAAGTTCAGTTCAGTTCAGTCGCTCAGTCGTGTCCGACTCTCCACGACCCAATGAATCACAGCACGCCAGGCCTCCCTGTCCATCACCAACTCCTGGAGTTCACCCAAACTCATGTCCATAGAGTCGGTGATGCCATCCAGCCATCTCATTCTCGGTCGTCCCCTTCTCCTCCCGCCCCCAACCTTTCCCAGCATCAGAGTCTTTTCCAGTGAGTCAACTCGTCACATGAGGTGGCCAAAGTATTGCAGTTTCAGCTTCAGCATCAGTCCTTCCAATGAATACTCAGGATTGATCTCCCTTAGTATGGACTGGTTGGATCTCCTTGCAGTCCAAGGGACTCTCAAGAGTCTTCTCCAGCACAGAGTTCAAAAGCGTCAATTCTTTGGCGATCAGCTTTCTTCACAGTCCAACTCTCACATCCATACATGACCACGGGAAAAACCACAGCCTTGACTAGACGGACCTTGGTTGGCAAAGTAATGTCTCTGCTTTTTAATACGCTATCTAGGTTGGTCATAACTTTCCTTCCAAGGAGTAAGCGTCTTTTAATTTCCTGGCTGCAATCAGCATCTACAGTGATTTTGGAGCCCAAAAAAATAAAGTCTGACACTGTTTCTGCTAATTAGAGAAAGGGAATGTATCAGAACTCAGAGACTGGAACCAGGCCCTTCATCCACAACATGCATTTTGAGATAATATTGGCACAAGGTGAGTCATCCCAGGCCATAAAACTATTGACATGAATCTTGAAGAAAGGCAGGTTTCCAAGTAGATATATAGTTTCATTAACATAGATTAGGAGAAAAATGTATGAGTAAAACAAATTGGTTTGTTGAGCCCTTATCAGTTCTGAGTCTTAAGCGGAACCGACTTGAAGAAAGACAGAGTGTAGGGTAAATACATAGCTCATTCAGTTCAGTTCAGTCGCTCAGTCGTGTCAGACTCTTTGCGACCCCATGAACCGCAGCACACCAGGCCTCCCTGTCCATCACCAACTCCCGGAGTCCACCCAAACCCATGTCCATTGAGTCGGTGATGCCATACAACCATCTCATCCTCTGTTGTCCCCTTCTCCTCCTGCCCTCAATCTTTCCCAGCATCAGGGTCTTTTCCAATGAGTCAGTTCTTCGCATCAGGTGGCCAAAATATTGCAGTTTCAGTTTCAATATCAGTCCTTCCAATGAACACCCAGGGCTGATCTCCTTTAGGATGGACTGGTTGGATCTCCTCGCAGTCCAAGGGACTCTCAAGAGTCTTCTCCAACACCACAGTTCAAAAGCATCAATTATTTGGTGCTCAGCTTTCTTCATAGTCCAACTCTCACATCCATACATGACTACTGGAAAAACCATAGCCTTGACTAGATGGACCTTCGTTGGCAAAGTATGTCTCTGCTTTTTAATATGCTGTGTAGGTTGGTCATAACTTTCCTCCCAAGGAGTAAGCGTCTTTTAATTTCATGGTTGCAGTCACCACCTGCAGTGATTTTGGAGCCCAAAAAAATAAAGTCTGACACTGTTTCCACTGTTTCCCCACCTATTTGCCATGAAGTGATGGGACCAGATGCCATGACCTTAGTTTTCTGAATGTTGAGCTTTAAGCCAACTTTTTCACTCTCCTCTTTCACTTTCATCAAGAGGCTTTTTAGTTCCTCTTCACTTTCTGCCATAAGGGTGGCGTCATCTGCATATCTGAGGTTATTGATATTTCTCCCAGCAATCTTGATTCCAGTCTGTGCTTCATCCAGCCCAGTGTTTCTCATGATGTGCTCTGCATATAAGTTAAATAAGTAAGGTGACAATATACAGCCTGACGTACTCCTTTTCCTATTTGGAACCAGTCTGTTGTTCCACGTCCAGTTCTAACTGTTGCTTCCTGACCTACATACAGGTTTCTCAAGAGGCAGGTCAGGTGGTCTGGGATTCCCATCTCTTTCAGAATGTTCCACAGTCTATTGTGATCCACACAGTGAAAGGCTTTGGCATAGTCAATGAAGCAGAAATAGATGTTCTTCTGGAACTCTCTTGCTTTTTCAATGATCCAACGGATGTTGACAATTTGATCTCTGGTTCCTCTGCCTTTTCTAAAATGAGTTTGAACATCTGGAAGTTCACGGTTCACGTATTGCTGAAGCCTGGCTTGGAGAATTTTGAGCATTACTTTACCAGCATGTGAGATGAGTGCAATTGTGCAGGAGTTTGAGCATTCTTTGGCATTGCCTTTCTTTGGGATTGGAATGAAAACTGACCTTTTCCAGTCCTGTGGCCACTACTGAGTTTTCCAAATTTGCTGGCATTTTGAGTGTAGCACTTTCACAGCATCATTTTTTAGAATTGGAAATAGCTCAACTGGAATTCCATCACCTCCACTAGCTTTGTTCGTAGTGATGCTTTCTAAGGCCCACTTGACTTCACATTCCAGGATGTCTGGCTCTAGGTGAGTAATCACACCATTGTGATTATCTGGGTCGTGAAGATCTTTAAAACCCATCGGTTAGTTCAAGGTTTGAGAAAAGTTAAGTTCAGGTGGAAACAGGTATCTTCATGGCATCACAGAATTTTAAGATAAACCTCCTTTTAATTTTGTATCAGTTCAGTTCAGTTCAGTCGCTCAGTCGTGTCCGACTCTCCTCGACCCCATGAATCACAGCACGCCAGGCCTCCCTGTCCATCACCAACTCCCGGAGCTCACTGAAACTCATGTCCACAGAGTCGGTGATGCCATCCAGCCATCTCATTCTCGGTCGTCCCCTTCTTCTCCCGCCCCCAACCTTTCCCAGCATGAGAGTCTTTTCCAGTGAGTCAACTCGTTGCATGAGGTGGCCAAAGTATTGCAGTTTCAGCTTCAGCATCAGGGAAAATAATCTGACACTAGTAGTTTGTTTCCTCCTGCCGCTTAAGAGAGAGATAAAAAATGTCTGATACTTGAAGCCTATTTCCTCCGGTTGGAGACCCCTAGCCTTTCTGCCTGTTACTCTCTCAAAAGCAAACTAAAAAATCCATATGAACTTTTAAGAAACTTGGGCTCTGTGAAAGGCTGCTTTAGGCTATGTTCTTAAAATCACTGCCTTTGCCAATAGGTTAGAGCAAAGACTCAGCCTCTGCACTGTTGACACTTAGTCCCCCTCATTCTTAGTTGTAGCTGGTGGGGGCAGGGGGAGAGGCAGAGGGCTGTCCTCTGCATTAAAAGTTTAGCATCCTTGGTCTCCACCCACTAGATGCTGGTAGTGAGCACCAAAATGCCTCCAACTGTGGCAAATGCCCCCTGGGACACAAAATCACCCCTGATTGAGAACATCAGTAGTTAAATACCCTCAAAAGTGCCTCGGTGACAAATTTTTCGTGATATCTTTTAAGACAGATTAATCCCACTAACCTCCAAAGACTAATACAAAGAGAGAATTCAAAATGGAGTTGTACCACATATTAAATTTCATCTAAATGCACTTGCCTTAAAAAATGAGGGGAAAAAAAAAAATGCAGAGGGGTAGGAGAGGCAGAGAAGATAATTCCAGCCTAAAGCAGATAAACATGGAGGCAGATGGACAGCCAGTCTCCTCCAAGCACGTGCTGCAGCGTAAGGGTGGGAGAGCCCAGCAGCAGCCCACCCTGAGCAGTGCAGGCTCCTGGACCATTTCCTCCCTAATCTCTGGGTGACCCCCACACCTCAATTGGGGTTTTGGTTCTTGTTTACTACTTACTCCCTGGATAAAATTCCCTGTAGTGAACTGCCCAGCATAGCAGAATCTGCCTGATTAAGTCCCAAACGACACAGTGTTTCTGTCAGGACCACGTTGAATTTATAAGTTAACTTGGGAAAAATCGACAACCCTGTGATACTGTCTTTCCACTGGTCATATTTTCATCTGTGTCCCTCCCCAGAATTTCAAAGTCCTACTTAGCTCTTTTGTTTGTTGTGTTTCTTCTTACGTATTCTGTCTTCCACGTGGCTGGTACGAACGGTACTGCCACACAGGATGAATGTAAGGATGCAGTGAATGACAGTGTAAGGTATTCAGAGTGGTCCCTGCTTCACACTAAGTGCCCTAGAAGTGTATGCTGTGATTATCAGCCTAATTTCTCCCTTGTACCCTGATTGTTTGATTGTGAGTCACAGTTGTATCCCAGCTGTGGTTCAGGTGAAGCTGGGGGGCAGAACTGGATCTTGGGGTGTCATTTTAACAGGACAGTGTGGTGTGCCAGTAACAGACCCATCCCACAGTCAGCTCTCAGCCCTCTTAGAGATGCCCCTTCCCCACTCAAATGCTCCCAGAACTAGGGTCTTCTCTTTAGTGGCCCATCTTGCCCAGAAGTCAGGGACTATTTGCTACTGATACCCAATCATTAAAAGCAAGAATATAATTATTATTGCTCTCGTAAACACACACACAAACAGCTTAGGAAAATGAAGTTTAAAATTCCTAGCAATCAAAATATTCCTGTGGGTTAAGTCTTACAGTCCAAAACAAAACTAATGTTTGCTGCTGACTCTTCAGAAACACGCTGATACTGCTTTCTGTGTGTCAGGGAGCAAAGCCACATAACAAACTTCCCCCAAACTCAGTAAATAACAACCACTTAACTCTGATCGTGGGTCTACAGGTCAGTTGGGTTGCTCTGCCAACCTGGGCCATCCTTGGTGAATCTCAGGTGGCCTCACTTATGCATCTGTGGTCAGCTGGAGTGTGAGCCACAGACCGCCTGGTCTAGGGTGGCCTCCCATGTGGGGTCACTGTTAGCTGTGGCAGTGAACCTCGACCAGGCTGTCTGTCATCACCAGCAGGCTAACTCAGGTTGGTTCCCATGGTCTCTGAGGGAAAGTAGACATGGGTTGGGCTCCTTGAGACTCATGCTTAGAATCGACCCAGCACCACTGCCCATCCTATTTGCTGAAGCAAGACAGGAAGCCAACCCAGACTCAAGGGTGGGGAACAGGCCCCTCATCTTGGTGGGCAGGGCTACAAACTATAATATAAAGGGGTCATGAACACAGAGAAACCTGAGAGGTTAGAGTCACAACCAGTCTCCCTACATCAAGGTGAGAATGCTTTTAGCATTGTTTTCCTTTAAGCAAAGGTTGCCTCTCTCACTAGCAGCCCACCTGTGGGCTGGCTCAGGGGAAGGTTCCCCAGCAGGTACCCTCACTCACTGATGCTGATTCATGTCTGTTTCACTTTCCAAGGGCGGCGTCCTTGACACTGAGCCCAAATATGAGGCTGCTTGAGAGGGCTGCACCCTCTCGCACCCTCTCAGTTGTAAGGATGCTGCGGTTCCTTCTGTGTCTTGGTTTCTGCGGGCAGTTGCCTGTTTGGATGGAGTTTTCCAGGACAGATTTACCAAGACACTGAGGACACTTCTCAGCTAGTGGCTGAATCAATCTTTGTTGATATATCGACTCAGCCAGTCACAGGCTAATTAACTCCAAGTCCTGTTAGAAGCAATCAAAATGTCACTTCTCATTGTCAGGAGGCAGGAGACCTTGGAGGTAATTCAGACATCTTCTTTCCTCTGGCGTGTGTGCATGCTCAGTTGCTAAGACTGTCTGACTCTTTGCAACCCCATGGACTGTAGCCCTACAGGCTCCTCCGTCCATGGGATTCTCCAGGCAAGAATCCTAGAGTGGGTTGCCGTGCCCTCCTCCAGGGATCTTCCCAACCCAGAGATTGGAATCATATATATATATATATATATATATATAATTTTATATTTTTCCTTCTCCAGGGGCTCTTCCACAGGGATCAAACCCAGGTCTCCCACATTGCAGGCAGACGCTTTACCATCTGAGCCACCAGGGAAGCCCCAAAACGGAAGCTATATATGAATATCTTTTCCATCTTACATAGCTAAGTATAAATTTACAGGTACATTTGCATTTTTGCTGAAAAATGCCTGGAAGAATATGTAAGAATTACATGCAGAGGGATTTGTTTTTTTCATTTTCCTTTCCATATACTTTGACTTTTTACCATGAGGATTATCAATGTTAAAAAAGCAGTCCATTTGCCAGTTTTAAGGAGATTCTTCCAGCCTTTCCCACCTTGTTATTCCAAGAGTAAATGTAAATTGAGATGACTTTACATTGAATCCTTCCTGAAAAGAAAAATTCTCAGGGTGCCTGTCCAGAAGGACAGTGGTTTTCAAGGACAGATAGAAACCAAGCCAGTCCTTGGGTTCTACTGCTTAAGAGGCCAGGCGGACCCCGCTGCAGCCCGTGCATCTCTCTCTGTCCCCCACCCCAGGGCCGCGGGGGCAAAGGCAGCATCTACGTGTGGGCCTCGGGCGACGGCGGCAGCTACGATGACTGCAACTGCGACGGCTACGCATCGAGCATGTGGACCATCTCCATCAACTCGGCCATCAACGACGGCAGGACCGCACTCTACGACGAGAGCTGCTCCTCCACGCTGGCCTCCACGTTCAGCAACGGGCGCAAGCGGAACCCCGAGGCCGGCGTGGTGAGTGAGGGCCACGGGTGCGCAAGGACCTTAGTGACGTCATACGCAGACACGGTGATGTCATGGAAGGAGGGGCCTCCTTCAAAGCGTCAGCCCCTGTTCTGAGGGGAGATGCCCTCCTCTTCCAGGCTGGTGATGCTTTGTTATGAAGGTCAAGGCCTCACGAAAAACAAGAACGCCATGACCTCCTTCCCGCTCATGGCCCATAGATTTCACTGTTCATTGTTCTGGCTTACAGATAATTATGAACTCTAGTTTACCAAGATGTTGCCCCAGCACGTTGTTTATAAGGTAACTAATATTAAGAACTGGAGCATCACACCTGCACCTCATCTGAGCCAAGACCGCATTCCTTTATTAGTGTAATTTAGAAATGGCATTCACGGATGGACTTTTCCCGGTCCCTAGACCTCCCCAGAAGTGGGCACATGTGTGTTTTTGCAAATTAAGAGTAGTGTGTTTCATAATATTTTAAACTGGGTCCACAGTTGAGCAAACCAAAAGTTTAAGAATCATAGACATTTATTGTACTCTTCTGAGCAACTCTTCCTTCCTGGGCACCTAGGTTTAACATGAATTTTCCAGGTCCGCTAGGCATACAGCCTTTTCTCAGTCCTCCAATCCAGGAATTTAGTGGGTGACTCAGTAGTCGGGCTGGGCTACATTCTGCCTAGCCACCACCCCCTCCTGGGTTGTGAGAAAGGCAGGAACAACTAGCCCTTCAGTCCCAAGGTCCTGCCTGGGCTCCACCCGACCGGCTCTCACATGAGCTGGCAGAAGTCCCTTCCCTGCAAGAGACCCAGACCTTAGCCTGGCTCCACCATGAACCCCCCCGATTTCTCCCATGAGCCCCCTCAGCTCTCCTTAGTCTTGGGGAGAATGGAAAATGTGTCAGTTCCTCCCAAGTAGAAAGAGGCTTCACTCTCTCATCTTCTGAGCTGTGTGGGCAGAAAGGGACGAGCACAGGTAGCCCCAATCTTGTTCTGCATAAGCCTTCTCCCAAACACTCCCCAGAAGCTGCCCCAAGGGCCTTCCAGTGGTATCACTCTGTCCTCAACCCCTGTCTGTGACTCTACTCCAGCTGGGGAGGGGCACTGAATTCTCTTTGAATATAATCATTTTCCCCAGGAGATGATTTTAAACTGCCCTGATGCTTTGTTCTGCAAAATAATAGACCCACTCAAGGAGCCTACAGACAAACAGGAGAAATGAGTATTCTCATGGTTTATAAACAATCTTAATGAAAACCCTGTCTCTCACAAACATTGAAGACGAGGATTTTCTCTGTAAAATCCTTTAAAACTCAGCTGATCAGCCTCCCCACTTGGGGTAATCACTGATGCAGCAGTTGTCTTGCTCACCGTGTTCCAGAATATCTTGGTGGATTTTAGATGTAGGCAACGTAACATTTTCTCTTTAATGGCTGTCCCTCTAGGCAAACTTTAGCTAAACTTGTTTCATTTTTCCTCTTTACGAATGCCACTCTTTTTTCCTGAAGGGAAAAGAATTTGTTGATGAAGTGGCCCTGAGCTTTCTGAGCCAATCTCATTTTAACAAACCCCACCATTGCATTGAGTATGATGGTGGTATTGGCTTGCCACTTTTCACCTATAATGTTTCCTTTTAGGGTCCAGAAAATAAATATCTCTTTATTAGACTAGCTGCAGAGTTGCCGCTCTAAACGGTTGACTTGCTTGAATCTTATGGACACTGTAACTATAAATGACTGTGTTTCCCTTTTTCCATAGGCTACTAGGAAGCTCAGATAAAATTGTCTGGCAAAATAAATACATGAGTGCTAAGGTTTTTCTTGCCTCCATCTAAATCATCTTCAGAACAAGGCAGACTTTAAGTGAAAGAAACAGAAGATCTTCTGCTCTGTGTTGTTCTGGGTTTAAAGCAGTGGGGCTTCTTCATTCATTCCTCACTCTCTCCCCCTCCAGGCAACCACAGATTTATATGGCAACTGCACCCTGAGGCATTCTGGGACATCCGCGGCCGCTCCTGAAGCAGCTGGAGTGTTCGCACTGGCTTTAGAGGCTAAGTATGTTTCCAACTCGGGACCAAGGGCCAGCCCTGCAGGGTGAACTAACACAAGTCTCCCAACCCAACACCAAGTGTCCATGGAGACAAAAGTGGGTGTGAGAGTCAGTAAAAAGTCAGGGCCAATGAACTCTGCTGGGTGTTGCTAATCACACACACACACACATCCCACAAAACTACATCCCTAGAGAGCACAAGAGTCCAACACCCAATCACACATGGGGGCACAGAGATATTTTCTTTCCTCTGTGGATTTCATGGCTGTTTCCCTCTAATAATACTCCCAATCAGCTAAATGAAAGATCATTGCCAAGCTGATTATCTAGCAAGGTTTTCAGAACATGTCATGGAAACAGGATGTTCTCGCTCCAGATTTGTTAACTTATATGGTGAACTCACTTTAATACTGAGACAATGTGGGCAAAGTCACACAGTGTAGTCCAAGAAATGGGCTTTGCTACTACCTTCCAGCTACCGGTTAGAGGCGCCCACCCTCTCTGTTCTCACCATCCCACGGAGAAGCCACACATCACTGCTGCTGGACCCACCTTGGATTTGAGCACCAGCAGAGGTCCCTGCCCACCCGCTCACCTGTCTTAGTGCAAACCAGAGACTGGCCTTTGGTTTGAGCAATGAACTTGTGGCTTCAGGCAACATTCATGTGGTGTAAGTGCAGATGCCCACTGTGCAAGGAATTATCCAAGAATACAGAACCAGAAACTTGTAAGAAGTTGGATTCTGGCTCCTGGAGAAGGGAAGTTGAGTTCCCATCCCTGTCAGCTGTTGCTAGGCAACCAGAGCTTCTAGCATCAATCTTCAGGCAGCCCTGCTTGACTCTCCACAGATTCAGTGCATTTTCTGACTTGCAAAGGAGGTAAGAGCTGATTCCTAGAATAGGAAAGGACTTCAAAAGATTATCTAGTCCAACCCCTATGCCTTCAAGCAGAAAAAGGCATCGTTATCCTCCTTTTACAAATTGGGGATGACTTCTGTCTTTGGGCCAAGCCAAACTTTGATTCTGTTAACAAAACTCAGGTGGAAAATTTAAGAAAGAAGAAATGGACACTCTCTTCCCATTAAACCTTCCTATTAAGCACCAAGACCAAAAAAACTTACATATTATGTGCATTTCCTAAAAATGAAACTCTTCTTCTCAGGACCTGCTGGGTCCTGAAGTCTGAGTTGGTCTCGCTCACTCTGGTTGGGAGCAGACAAGCAGAGGGAGGCTGCTCCTGCCACAGAGTCTCACAGAGGACAGGAAATAAGAAGGAGTTTCTTGTCTCCCCTTAAATAAAAGAGGGCAGAACTCTCCTTAAAGTCTCCCTGGATTCTGACAAGCAAAAAGTCACTTGCCCAGGTATATATGCCAACAACTTAGCCTACCAGGCTCCTCTGTCCATGGGATTCTCCAGGCAAGAATACTGGAATGGGTTGCCATGCCCTTCTCCAGGGGATCTTCCCGACCTAGGGATTGAACCCACGTCTCTTATGTCTCCTGCATTGGCAGGTGAGTTTTTTACCACTGAGCTACCTGGGAATCCTATATGCCAACAAAGTGACATCTAGATCCATCAAAGTGCTTGAGCAGGCTGCTAGAACTTTCAACAGATTTGTGGGCTCTGCAACAAGTATTCCTCATTCTTTACCACACTTGCAGCTTTCCTTACAGAAAAGAATGCAGTCACTGCTTAGGCATACTTCATTTTGGAGCAGTGGTCATCAACTGAGCACACGCTTGCCATAAACAGTGGGGAAAATGATACCTGGTAGTAGGTGGTTCAAACCCATCTTGGAAGCCAGTCCTCAGATTTCTCAAAACACCAGCCACCTGGGTTGAAAACCCTGAGATTAGAGTTTGGTGCGATTCATTAAGAATGGGCTCCCAGCAGAGACCATTGGGAAAGAGAGGAAGCAGGTTAGAGATGGGAAAGGATCTGAGCAAGGATGCAATTCCAAAGGTTCTAGCCTCAGCCTGACTCCAGGGGGAGTTCTGGAATGTAAATCTTGCCTCAGAGTTTATTCCAAATCAAGGCAAGAGAGTGGGCTGCATAAGCCCTTCCTGGGGTGGTAAAGCCCAAGACTTTTCAGTGGGCAAAAGGGCTCCAATATTCATTGGAAGGATGAAGCTGAAGCTCCAATACTTTGGCCACCTGATGCGAAGAGCTGACTCCTTGAAAAAGATCCTGATGCTGGAAAAGATTGAGGGCAGGAGGAGAAGGGGTCGACAGAGGGTGAGATGGCTGGATGGAATCACGGACAAACTCTCAATGGACAAGAGTTTGAGCAAACTCCTGGAGATGGTGAAAGATAGGGAAGCCTGTCGTGCTGCAGTCCATGGGGTCGCAAAGAGTCAGAAACCACTGAGCGACTGAACAACAAAGCCAGGAGTTAAAACCTCTGATCAGCATGAAATAGCCCCGGGAGAGAGCCCAGAGGGAGGAGGCCAGAAGGCTGTCTTTGTGAACACTTCCTGCAGCTTACCTCTCTTTGTGTTCAGACAGGCACCTGGGAGTTCTTGGGGACATATGTGGCAGCAGTCAGAGCTGTTTCCCACTCGGAGGGCCAACGGGA
Organism: Moschus berezovskii; assembly: GCF_049115385.1. Taxonomy (NCBI): domain Eukaryota; kingdom Metazoa; phylum Chordata; class Mammalia; order Artiodactyla; family Moschidae; genus Moschus; species Moschus berezovskii. The sequence goes on along the minus strand of NC_142474.1, from coordinate 46,812,803 downwards.
AAGCTTTTCCAAAACAACCTGAATGCAGTAAACAAATCATCCTGTCTAAAACATCTGCCCATCAGGACCATGAAAGAGGGAGAAGGACCATCTCTGTGGCTCCAGGGGACAAAGGGAACCCAGTCCTCTGTCCTGACCAGTCATCACTTTGTTGTTTAATCTCATAAAATGCTTTTCTGCCAAATGCTTGAAAATACCTTCTTGATTCCCCAGAGATCATTGCTCACATTTCCCAAGGAGTCCAATATAAGAGAAGTTTCACAGGATATCTCTAGTGGGGGTTTGGTGGCGCTAGTGGTAAAGAACCAGCCTGCCAATGCAAGAGATGGAAGAGATGCAGGTTCGATCCCAGGGTCGGGAAGATCCCCTGGAGAAGGAAATGGCAACCAACTCCAGTATTCTTGCCTGGAGAATCCCTTGGATAGAAGAGCCTGGAGGGCTGCAGTCCACAGGGTCGCAGAGAGTTGGACATGACTGAAGTGACTTAACACACACACACACAGCTACCTTCCCATATGTGGGGTTCTCTCCATGACACCAGAGTTACTGTGGGGTTCTGAGGGGATCATAAGGAGGCAAACTTCTGGCCCAAGAGAACCATACATAGTAAATCAGCCCACGTTCTGGGCTAGAGCAGTGTTTCCGAAAGTGACCTTCCAAGGAATGATTTTGTCATGTAAGCCCCATCAAAGTATAACAGACACAGAAACAAGTGCACACATGTTATTGACAGCTCAGAGACTTCTTATAAAGTTAACACACCCATGTATTATTGGTGTTAGTCACTCAGACGTGTCTGACTCTTTGAGACCCAATGGACTGTAGCCCACCAGGCTCCTCTGTCCATGGGATTCTCCAGGCAAGACTACTGGAGTGGGTAGCCATTTCCTTCTCCAGGGGATCTTCTCCACCCAGGGATCGAACCCATATCTCCTGCATTGCAGGCGGACTCCTTACCATCTGAGCCACCAGGGAAGCCTTACACATCCATGTAACCAGGATCCAAATCAGGAAACAATCACCTAAGTATCAGTATGGGCATTTTGGTTCAACGTTATGTCTGAGAGATTCCTCCATACTGCTGTTAAATATGACTTCCTTCCAGTCCCACACATCTTAATTCCTTCTCTGGGTGATGTTTCTAAAGATCAGCTCAAGCGCCTCTGCCTTCATATCTGTTCCTCAGATAAAGTTCTGATGTTCTAACATATGGTTCTCTCCTGCCTCAGTCCCTGGCTCTCCCTCCCTGACACTCAGGGCTCCTGACCTCCTGTGCTTTTTAAAGTTTATCACCTGAGTAATACTTGCCTTCTCCTGCTTCTGGATCCTTCAAGCCTTTGGCAGATGTATGGACAGGTCCATGGAAGCAACAATTCTGGGTCCTGTCTGACGTCATCGTTGTGTTCACGCTGTCCACACGTGCAGCCAAGGCTGTGAACCACCATGTCAGACCCGTGTTCTCAAACCCCGTGCACAGAAGCATCACCTGGGCGCTGTCCGAAGTGTGCATCCTCAGGAGGATCTGATGCCGGAGATCTGAGCTTGAGACCAGGAATCCATGTTTGTCACAGGTCCCCACATGGTTCCAAAGCTGGTCCACATTCTGTGAGATGCTCTCCTTGGGATAACTCTGGGGACCCATTGTTGGCTCCCTTGGCATGACAGCGAGGGAGCTCAGCTCTCCCTTTTTTAAATATTGAGCTGTCTGTCTGTCTGTCCCCTCAGACTATAGGCTCTGAGACCTTTCCACAGCCTGTTCAGAACTAGTGCAGAGCCTGGACATGATACACACTCGATAGATGCTCATAGAATCACTTCACTGTGCAGTGCTTTTCCGTAATCTGTCTTACTTTTCCAACTCTTATATAAACTATTTAAAAGCATGACCTATTCCTCACCTGTAACACTGAACACAGTGACTTCCATACTGTAGGTATTCTATACATTTATTTTGTATTAGTTAATAGGTGTCACCTACAACCCTTGAGCTGCCGTAGTAGGATTAAAGCTTGAAGTAGGTTGTGAGATCCCTGTTTTACACAATGGGGCTTCCCTAGTGGCTCAGACAGTAAATAATCTGGCTGCAATGCAGGAGACCCGGGTTCAATCCCTGGGTCAGGAAGATCCCCCTGGCAAAGGGAATATCAGCCCACTCCAATATTCTTGCCTGGAGAATTCCATGGACAGAGGAGCCTGGCAGGCTACAGTCCATGGGGTCCCAAAAAGTTGGACACAACTGAACTACTAACACTAACACACTGTCTTCTGTCAGGCCTTCCCAGGTGGTGCTAGTGATAAAGAACCCGCCTGCCAATGCAGGAAATGTAAAGAGACGTGAGTTTGATCCCTGGGTTGGGAAGACCCCCTGGAGAAGGGCATGACAACCCACTCCAGTATTCTTGCCTGGAGAATCCCATGGAGAGGAGCCTGGGGTCACAAAGAGTCAGGCATGACTGAAGCAACTTAGCATATATGCACATCTTCTGTCAATTCAGAAGTTGCTCAGAATGCAAAAATAGGAGGGACTCAGTGTTACTCTTCAGGCATAAGCAAATGGTTGTTCAACCCCTGTCACAAATTATGATGCCTGAATATGGGCCTTGCTCTGATTTAGTTTAGAAATGAGAACATCCTTGTTCTAACATATTCTTTCTCTCTCATGTGCCCCATGAGACTAAATCCATGGAAAAAGGTCTAATGGGGTCCTTCAGGAAGCTTAGCACATTATTGTGGCAGAACCCCTTGCAAAGGTGAGAGCTGCTTCACCTGCCAGCCAGCCCTCTGATTACCCTGAAGTTAGCAGTTTATCAACACTTTTGGGTTATCAACACTTTTTGGGTTTATCAACACTTTTGGGTTAAATGAATTCAGAATCCTGTTCCACCAAAGCACTGAGCTTTCAGCCACAATCAACGTCAGGAAATTTCATGCTGTTCACCTAGTCCATGTGTAAAGGGGACCATATGTTCAAAATAAATATGTTCTTAAATTTTTCAAATAAGCATTGACATTCCTTGAAACTTTCTCCTTAAAACCTGAAACTCTACATTTCAAGAGTGTATGAATCACTAGCGTCTTCTGGCTCTGATTCAAAGCTTTGAACCAATGAAACCTGCCAGTGATGAGATTTTATCAAATGAGTGATGTTCTTTGAATCATTTAATTCTGAGGAGAACTGTGGTGCAAGGTTTTTCCAACATTGTTGACCATGACTCAGTGAGAAATACATTTTGTATTCCAACCCAACACATAACACAGACACACACACTTTCCCCATATTACAGTCACACTGTCATTCTTTTCTGTTCTCTTCCACTCTTGACAGCTTCATTCATAAAGAACCTGGTTCTCAACCTCAGCTGTCTCCTGGAATGACCTGAGAAGTGTTAACAATTTCCCAAACCTGGGTCCCCCTCCCAGAAATTCTGATTTGCTTAGTCTAAGATGTGGCCGGAGCGGTTTGGTCTTAAATGTCCCACAAATGATTTTACTGTGCAACCCAGATACACAGCCCATGCAGTCAGTCTACCTTCTAGCCCACAAATGGGTCATGGCTGACAGTTTGAAAACACAGACGTTGAGTCATAGTAGACACTAATTTCCAAAGACACTTCTGCAAGCCAACGTGTTTATTTGCTGAATGAAGAGTGTGCTGAGGAGGGCCATCTTGGGCCCTGGGGGGACAGATATTGTGGCTGTTGTCTCTGCTCTTGAAGAACTGACAGCCCATGTTCCCAAATGGAATATTTGCAAGTAGCCAACACTCAGGTCCAGAAACAAAGCTCAGCCAGCACCCAGAAGCCCCTTGTGTCCCTTCCAAACACCGCCTGTGCAAGACCCACAACTAACCTGACTTCTGACAGCACACATTCGTTGTGCCTGTTTTTCTTCTTTAAGTGACTGGAATCGTATAGTTTGTTCCCCTCTGTGTCTGACTTCTTTGGGTCAGCATTCTCTTCATCCCAGTTATTCTGAGTAGCTATAGTTCATTCTCACTGCAGTGCAGTGTTCCATGTCTCCAATAAATACATCTCAGTTGGCTTATTCACTTTACTGTGGATGGGCATTTGGGGATTTCATAGTTCGGGCTTATGGACATTTCCAGTACATGTGTGTCTGGTGAATATTTACACACATTTCTGTTGGCTATACACCTAGAAATGGAACTTGTGGGCCACAGCTTAGGCATGTGGGCAACATTAAAAGATAGAGTCAAACTGTTTTCCAAAGTATTTGCAATAATTTACACTCCCATCTGCAAAATACTCAGTTGTCCCTCATCTTTGTCAGCACTTGGTATTGTCAGCATTTTTCATTTTAGCCATCCCAGTGTGTGTCAGCTTTTGAATTTGAAATATATTTAAGTAATAAAGGTAAGACTTTTAACTGATGTACAGCTATACCTATATTATAAATAATGCATGGATAATCCTCCCTTGACTTGGGGGTTCATAGATGTTCCAAAATCTTAGTCATTGTGTCTCTTTTTCCTTCCCTTCACCCCTGTCCCATGCCCTTGTCCTTGAATTCCCTGCCTCCGGTCCGCAGCCTTGGTCTGACCTGGAGAGACATGCAGCATCTGACTGTGCTCACCTCCAAGCGGAACCAGCTTCACGACGAGGTCCATCAGTGGCGGAGGAATGGGGTCGGCCTGGAGTTTAATCACCTCTTTGGCTACGGGGTCCTCGATGCAGGTGCCATGGTGAAGATGGCCAAAGACTGGAAGACGGTGCCCGAGAGGTTCCACTGCGTGGGCGGCTCCGTGCAGGACCCAGAGTAAGTGGGGGCAGCAAGCTCTGCCGCTCCTGGTGGAAAATACCCCGGAGACGCTGCCACCGCGCTGGCGACCGTGTCAGATGCCCTCTCTGTGTCCTCCCGAGATGCACTGTGTTTGATTCGGGGACAACCAGCTTCCAAGCAGAGCTGTAGCATTGGGCAGTTTCAGAGTGTCCAGTCTCCAGAATCCTAGGGCCTGGAACTTCCATCCCTTATTGCCAAGAGGGAGAGATTTACAAAGAGGGACTTTGCTAAGGGGAAGTATTTGCTATAGTATCTGTGCCTTTGCAGACTCTGGGCCACAGCAGGTGGGGGCCGTGGGCAGTGTGACGGGCGCAGGATGTAGTTAGCTGCATCTTGGCTTACCTTCCCAATTAGCAGAAAGGTGGTACAACCGCAGTATTGAGGAGAATGAGCACTGGGGCTCCGCTTAGTCATGGTTTGTGTTGACATCAGACCTTGTTCTCCGCGATGGTCCTGGACAGGAAGACTGGGTTTCTGTTGATCCTCATGCTCTGTGCTTTTGGAGGGGGGCGGTGGGGAGGGAGGAGATGGAGAACGTATGCCAAGGTGAACGACCGTTTCCCTCCCAGTTCCAAGTGCACTGAGCACTCTGTCCTAATTCAGATACTTGCTGGCATTTGGAGCCAGAGGCAACACTGGAAATAGGCCGTCTGATGCTCTCATGTTAGTTAAGGAATATGAGGCCCTGAAGTGTGACCGTCCCAGAGGCTCACAACCAGCTGGGAGCTTACCCAGTGTTAGCAGCATTATTTTTTTTTAATCTGGAAAAGTCTTTTATTATGTTTCAGTTGATCAGGTTAAATTCATCTCACTATATATATAGATGTTCTTGCCTATATATTTCTTACAGGGTTTTATACAAATTTATCAAGAATTTACCTTTCCCAAATGATCTTCTATTGAGGCATTTTTATTCTCAGCAAAATACACATGCACACATATACTATGACAGCAATTTTAAACTTTAAAATATATAGAAATTTCTTAGGGGGAAAAAAAGGGACTTCTCTGGTGATCCAGTGGTTAGAATTTGGTGCTTCCACTGCAGGGAACCCAGTTTCGATCCCTGATTGGGGAACTAAGATCCCACAAGCCACACAGTGTGCCCAAATAATAGAAAAAGAAAGTATATAGAAATGTGTTGGTTTGTGTGGTAAAATACATCTCTCAAGGCCCCACTCCTCAGAGGTTCTGATTTCTGAGATTTTGGATAAGGTCCAGAAGACTGAATTTTGTGGGTGGTCTCAGAAGCATTATTTTAATGAAAGGAAACTTGAGAGCTCTTTTTGTTTTAAATTTATTTAATTGGAGAATATATCCTGTACAATATTGTGTAGGTTTCTGCCATACAACAAGGCAAGTCAGTGATGAAAAGTGAAAGTGTTAGTCGCTCAGTCATGTCAGACTCTTTGAGATCCCATGAACTATATAAGCTGCCAGGCTCCTCTGTCCATGGGGATTCTCCAGGCAAGAATACTGGAGTGGGTTGCCATTCCCTTCACTGAGGACTCAACCCACATTTCCTGCATTGCAGGCAGGTTCTTTACCATCTGAGCCATCAGGGAAGCCCCAAGCCAGTCATAACTATATGTCTATACCTCCTCCCTTGAGAGCACTTTCAGCATGAACTCAGTTGGGTTTCCCGAGGACAGGAACCTAGCCTGTCCCATTTGCTGGTGTGTCCTCAGGGCCTAGAACAGCTCCTGGAATTTAGCAGTCATGGGATCAATATTTGTGGAATGAATGGATGAATGACTATTCCGCTAGCTTCACCTGGGCACAAGGAACGCATCTGAACAGTGGCGATAGGCGATATGGTGGTCAGACCGTCAGGGAAACTTGGGGTAGGGGAGGTCGGGCCTTGTTGGAAGGGCTCTGGTCTCCTGGGTGCCCTCTGCCCCCTCTCCCACCCCCAACCTGAACTGGATGTCAGATGCTGATGAGCAAGGGCTGGGGCAGATGCCATGCTGGAAGAGCTCAGAGGCTGGGCAGGGAGGTTCCAAGGGCAGCGCCCAGCCCAGCTGGGCCTCTGGCAAAAGCAGCCCTTACTGCCAGGAACCAAGCTTCTCCGGGGCGGGCCGCAGGGCTCCATGACTCCCTGGCAGTGGCCACGTCTACGCTGGGCTGCACAGAAACGGGCTGGGAGCCACTGAGTGGCGACTGTCAGGTTTATGAGTCTCCTCAGCGCTCATCTTCCCGGAGAAGCAGTCAACTTGAAAAGCAATTTTCTAAAGAGACTTTATCAGGAGAATCCATGAAGGGTGCTTGACTAAAATAAAAGGGAAAAATAGAACTGGCTGTGAGGCATCTGTGCTGGGCCATCCAAGTCAGTGAGCAGAGGCAGCCTGGCCCGCTCCCCCCCAACCCCCGCCGCCAGCGCATTCCCAAAGCACCCTGTCCGGCTCAGCCCCCACCCTCCCCTGCCCACTTAGCTCCTTGAGCAAAGTGTTAGTTGCTCAGTGGTGTCAGACTCTTTGCAACCCCATGGACTGTAGCCTGCCAGGTTCCTCTTTTCATGGGGATTCTCCAGACAAGAATACTGGAGTGCGTTGCCATTCCCTTCTCCAAAGGATCTTTCCCACCCAGAAAAGGATTGAATCCAGGTCTCCCGCACTGCAGGCAGATTCTTTATTATCTGAGCCACCAGGGAAGCCCCTGAAAGTCATGACAAACTCTGGATTTTAAGTGAATTTGAAAATCAACGTTAACACTTGACCTGAATAGCAGAAGCAGTTCAGTAGAGAGTGGAGGGTATGCTCAACCGCATATCGGTCAGTGTGGCCGTGACCAGTCACTTCTGAGCTGCAGTCACATTGTTACCATAGTCATAGGAATCACTTTAGCAATAATTTCTCTTTATCAAAGTACTTAGTGCTGTAAAAGAAAGACATCTGAGCTGCCGTCTCACTCTCAGTTGCCCTGGTGGGACTTAGGTGCTGACAGGTGTTTTTTTTCCTTTGAGAGATGATCTCAGGAGACACAGGAGAGGAGGAGGCGATGCCGGATGTGGACAGGGAGAGAGAGCAGCCCAATAGAGAAGACGCTGAGGACACGCTGACTGGCACCTCGCTGCCCGAGGCAACTAGGCTCAGCCCCACTGGGGACATGGAGTTGTCCCCACCAGCAGTGAGGAATGCAGGCTGTATTGACTCACCTCCTCCTGTCAATCATTGGTTAGGGTTTTCCCTTCTGGATCAAATCCCTGACATTTTGCCATCAGGGTCCACAGGGGCCTAGGCTGCAAGAGAACCCAGCAGAGACCTGGGAGAAGTGGGAAGGGGCTCAACTGCATCAGCTGCATCCCCCATCCAAACAGATCAGAGACTGCAGGTGACTTTCTCAGGGTCACACAGCTGGTATAATAACCCCAGAGTCCCTGTTCTCCCTGCTCCCCAGAGCGGGCTTCAAAACCTCTAGGAATCCCCAAGCAGTCCAGTGATCAAGACTCTGACTTCCAATGCAGGGGGCATGGGTTCCATCCTTGGTGGGGGAACTAAGGTCCCACATGCCCCAGGATGCAGCCAAAAATTTTTTTTAAAACAACAAAAACCCTGGGATAGTGTCCCCACTCCTCACTGTGTCTCCTCAACACTTTGCCCTCAGGAAAATTCCGACCACTGGCAAGCTGGTGCTGACGCTCACGACCGACGCATGTGAGGGGAAGGAAAACTTTGTCCGCTACCTGGAGCATGTCCAAGCAGTCGTCACGGTCAACGCGACCAGGAGAGGGGACCTGAACATCAACATGACGTCCCCCATGGGCACCAAGTCCATCCTGCTGAGCCGGCGCCCCCGGGATGACGATGCCAAGGTGGGCTTCGACAAGTGGCCTTTCATGACCACCCACACTTGGGGGGAGGATGCCCGGGGCACCTGGACCCTGGAGCTGGGCTTCGTGGGGAGCGCGCCCCAGAAGGGGGTGCTGAAGGAGTGGACGCTGATGCTGCACGGCACGCAGAGTGCCCCCTACATTGACCAGGTGGTGCGGGATTACCAGTCCAAGCTGGCCATGTCCAAGAAGGAGGAGCTGGAGGAAGAGCTGGACGAGGCCGTGCAGAGAAGCCTGAAGAGCATCCTTGGCAAGGACTAGTGCCCAGCCCCTCCCCCGTCCCCGCCACCCACTCCAGGCGCCTAGCAGTGACCCTCCCCCTACACCAGCGACGCCCACGTCTAGATCTGAAGCTTCGCTCAGTGTCAGTAATCCTTTTCATTCCCATGGAAGCAACCTTTTCTATTCTGTGCCCCAAATACAGTGCTCCCACCCACACCTCTGTCCTGTTTGTGGCTCCAAGGTCTTCATTTCTGTCCTTCAGATAGGTGATATTGTGCCAACCAACCCCAGACAGCTCTCCCCCTCCATTTCTTTCATAGAACAGAAGAGACTGCATTTAAATAAACCAGGCCTGGCGACTCCAAGGACGTTTTATTCACGATCTCGAGGGAGGACCCGTTATGTAAGAGGAGGAGCCAGGTTTATGACAGAGGTGAGCTCTGAGTCTCTTAAAGCCCAGATGCTGTAAATCCTTTGGGGAAAGATGTGTTGATTTCAGCAAGATTTTCCAGGGATGTAAATGAAGGTGGTGCGAATTGAAGAGAAGGCAATGGCAAGCCACTCCAGTACTCTTGCCTAGAAAATCCCATGGATGGAGCAGCCTGGTAGGCTGCAGTCCATGGGGTCGCTAAGGGTCGGACACGACTGAGCGACTTCACTTTCACTTTTCACTTTCACACATTGGAGAAGGAAACGGCAACCCACTCCAGTGTTCTTGCCTGGAGAATCCCAGGGACAGGAGAGCCTGGTGGGCTTCCATCTATGGGGTCACACAGAGTCGGACACAACTGAAGTGACTTAGCAGCAGCAGTAGCAGCGAATTGAAAGGTCCCCTAGTTACCAGAAGGGGAGGAGAGAGTCCAAAAGCATGAATGCAGGAAATCTTACCACCATGGTCAGTGTTGTAGCTTGTCTGGCTTGCCAGTATAATAGGCGTAAGATCTCAGTGGCCTGGCTGTCTTTTCATCAGCCACTGCTCTGGGTTAGGGTAAACTCTGGGAGGTGCCCCTGTCACTCTCCGTGTGCCTAGCCTTTCTCCAGCCCCAGTTTTTTGGGGCTCCTCACATAGTTATGCAAAAAAAAAAAAAGGAAGGCAGGATGGAAACACATCTAGGAAAGAGTAGCTTAGTAGTTCTTAGCACAGAAATGTTCCTTTCCAACATTGTTCTGGGGCTTCTTAATCTGATGGAGGGGAGAGAAGGTGAGCATTTTCGAGAGCTTTCCATACACGATTGGAGGAAAACAGCTTGTGCAGTTGATGAGTTGGGGAAATAGCCTCTGTTCTGGAAGAGGTGTGTGAGGGCGAGGGGTCAGGTTTGGAGAGGTGGGCAGCCACTTCACAGGAACCCCCATTTGTATGGAGCCCCTTCCCACTGAAGGGGGAAAAGCCAGCTCATCTCCCAGTAACTTGAGACCCAAAGGAGGCAGAACCCCTTCGCACAGAAAGCACTACAGTCACCTACAGTTGTGGCAGCCAAGCAGTCCAGGAGGGGCTTTAACCTGCAGCCCAAAGGTGACATGCCCCCTTCCCCCGGTCACCCCCAGAGACAGCATCTCATCACCAAGTAGAAAGGCTTTCTGAGAGGCTGTCACTTTGTTCTCCTACTCAAGGAATAGCTCACCAGTGCCCACCCAATCCCCCAAAACTGAAGTGTTGGTTTGATTTGATTCCCAAGAACTGATCCACCCCTTCTGACCACATTTCTCCCTTCCTGTGGGAGCAGCCTGGAGTTCCTCGCCTCTAAGTTGGCAACAAAGAGCAGGAGGGCCCTTCCTTGAAGGTGGAAAAGCCTGGAAAACCCATATTCTTTCTCTTTTCTCCCATGTTGGCATGGATTTCTACCTTCTCTAACACCATATGATCTTCTCTATAGAATGCTTTATGATGTAATATTTATGATTTTTAAAAGAAATTTATTACATGTTGCAAAGGTCTTTTTAAACCAGTTTAGACTTAAAGCAAAAATAAATGGAAGTCATCAAAATTTCATTTCTCATTAACAGTCTGAAAATAAACCAAAGGACATTAAGTGTGCATGTGTGTTTAAGTGCACACAGAAATATATATACATATGTAGACTAATACACGTGTGTATATATGTGTATATATCTTTATATACACTTGTATAACTGTATATACACACATATACCTAAAATGTGTGTATGTGTATTTACTGAAGAAACAGATAACCACATTCATTTCTAAAAGCGTATTCAGAGGATATCAAAATGATTCTGGCTGAAGAAAAAGGCCAGTGGAAATTCAGGTGAAATGTTCATGAATTCCCATTACTTCACTTCTGTAATTTTGCACCTTTCTGTATAAACTTAAAGTATCTTATATAGCAGCACAGATACAAAATAGTTGTCCATATTTTCACAGTTGTGGCCTAATTTATGAAATTAGAGAGTAACTTATCAGCTTCTTAATAGAAATGGCAAGTTTTGATATGAGTATATACAGTACATAAAATATATACAGTGCTATTTAAAAATATTTGGTCTCTATTTCATTTTTTGCACCAGTATTAACACTAAAATATGTTCAGCTAGTGAGGCTTTTATGATATCCTGATTCTAATGCAAGAGATAGTTATTTTTAGTCATTTATTTTAAAAAAAGAAAATAAGTAAATAATAATCACGTTAACATTGTTATTCCCTGTGACAACATTTTATAAGTAAATTTAAAAATACATGATGTAAATTAGGAGATTCAACAATAAAACATTACCTTCCAGAAATTATGTGGGATGTGATATGTATTACATAAAAACACTTCCATCCATTCTGGGAGAGAAAATTAAAAGTTGTCAGAGAAAGAGCTAAAAAGTTTGCTTTCATAAATATGCATGAAATATTTAAAATTAGCAAATAAATCATACACAAATTATGATCTACAGCAGCATTTTTCAGATTCAGGTTATACCCCATTGGCAGTTGTCATATAAATTTAGGAAGTTAAAACCAGCATTTTGGAGTAGAATAGGATAGCATAACAACAGATCATGCATATTAATGATAACAATTGTTTCCTGAATTTTTTTTTTTTCAGAAATGTGTGTGTGTACGTGTCTGAGTGTATTTGTAATACATTTCTTATTGGAGTCATGGTCAAAGATCTTTCAGAAGGCTCTTCTAGAATATACTCACCAAGCTAGACCAGTTCTACTGTAGTAAAACAGCCCCCAGATCTCAGAGGTTTCACACAGCAAAGGTGTGTTTATCATTTACACAAATTTCATGGAGGATCTGGGTAACTCCCCAAGACCATAGATTGCCATTCAGTGACTCAGAGATTCAGGCTGCTCCAACCTTCACCCTTAGGTTTGTCATCACAGCACGAGGCTGTGACAGTCAGTAGGTGAGAGAAAGAACCCATGAAGACTCACACCCTCTTCGTACGAGGGAGACACACAAGTCATTTGACATACTGTGCACTGGCCAGTCCTGGTCAATGACACTGCTACACAGGAAGCAACTGAGAGATAACAGGACAACTAGTAGAATCCTCGGTGAGCACTGGGGTCTCGACCACAGGGAAAACTTGATAATCCCTTAAAACATATTCTCACATATTGATTTACATGCCAACCTGTTCATGAAAAGTGTCTCCAACTGGCTCCACCCATGTGACCACACACTATTCTAGCAAATCTGGAAAGTTATTCATAAAAATACAAATATCTTACATTCATCATATTTGTTGTAAAAACAATTTTCAGTTTTGTCCTGTGATCTACTACTTACAAAACCCAACTAGTAAAATCTTAAAAAAGCCTGTGACTGAAAACACATACTGAAAGGCATAAGATCCAATCTGATCTTGTGACAGACTGAATGCTGCTTTTCAACACTTAAGTCCAAAGAATGATTTCCCAAAGATAAAGTTTAAAAACTGATAATTCTTGGGACTACCCTGGTGGTTCAGTGGTTAAGACTTCATCTTCCAGTGCCGGGGTTGAAGGTTCGATCTCCTGGTTGGGGAGCTGAGACCCCACATGACTCAGGGCCAAAAAACCAAAACATATAACAGAAGTGATATTGTAACAAATTCAGTAAAGACTTTAAAAATATTGTAAAGTAATTAGCCTCCAATTAAAATAAACTAAAAAAAATAAAATAAATTTTAAAAAATGATAAAAATAGTCACATCAAAAAATATTTTTTAAAAAACTGATAATTCTTACAAACTCACTACCATGTATCATTGTTGCCATCACTTATAAATTACAAAGAGCGGTTTTCATGAGAGCGATGCCTTCATGGGATGGCATCACCTGAGAACCACACATGACAAAACCTTTAGGAAACACAGCCAAGCATTTCCTATTTAGAGAGAAAAGGGCATTAGGAGGATTGGTGAACTCATAGCCAAAGAAAGTTTTTTGGATGCCAAGAGTCTAATTTGATAGAAATTTCTAGAACTCAGAATGCCAAGATTAGAGACACTGGCTGTGGGAGAGGACAAGGGGATTGAAAAACACTGGGAGTTTGCAGTAAACACAAGCACAGGATGGGTCTTGGGCCAGTGAAGGTGATTTGATTGTAGCTGCCATGTGGTCTTCTGTCTAAGAAGGACCGAGTTGCAGCGGGGCATGGGGGGATGGAGGGGGACAGGCATGCAGCACGTGGGAGCTTAGGAAATGCAGAGTCATGATGGAAGTTGGGGACAGTATCTGAGTGCTCAGTGTCGGGGAACACAGAGGCCGGATTCTAGCCTCACACAAAGGGGCATTCTAGCCTCTGAAGAGCTGACGTCAGTTGAGGACCGGGCACAGGGAGGCCAACCCCAGGCGAGCTCCTGGAAACCCCTCCACCTGCCAATGGTGGGTCCAAGCCCATGCACAGCCTCCCAACACCTTATTCAGCTTCCCAAGGACAGTGGCACCGGGAGAGAGGGTAACCAGCCCCTGGATGTTTAGGAAAGAGGCTCCCTCTTTGCTTTACAAATTAATCAACTCCTACTTGAGTTGGTCCACTAGTCTCTTGTGCATTTCATTGCCAAGAGGCCCTTTTCCTGGGTTCAAACACCTCTCTGTTGAATTTGGTTTTGAGCTTATAAGAGACCAGGAATCAAAATCTGACCTGAGGCAAATTTCCCAAGCCAGCCTGCCAGCTTCATTTTTTTTTTCTAGGATTTAGAAGACATGCACTGTCAATCTGGGGATAGAATAAACTGATAATGGAGAAATGCGCTCAGCCCCAGAGATGAAGACTCTAACATTCAGTCCTGGGCGCTTTGGAATGGGAATGGGGGTGATTAGAAATCTCAGCACACAGGGTTTTAGATGCCCAAACAGCCAAATGAGGCTGGGAATTCCTTAGTTCTAAAGTGAACTGTCACCAGTTCCCACCTGGATGGCTTCAGGCCACCCCACCTTCACCATCCCAGCATGGCGGCCTCCTGTCCTAGTGCCCTGAAAGATGTCCTGGTTCACCCAAGAGGACAGCCATGGGCTACTCCAAGCTGGATGGAAGACACAGACTGCAACTTATCTTATTCTCTTTTGACCCTATGTCCTGTAACTGGCCACAGGTGACAGATAAGCTGCCAGGTAACTCCCTGTCATAAGCACACTAACGTGCAGGTGAAGGTGAGTTATTGACTAAGGATGTATCTCCTGATAGAATATACATCTCCACTCAAAACCCCATTTCTCTGAGTAAAACATAGGTCAGCATGGCTTCTCTGTGGCATTTATTTGCTTTCATCCAAGCACGAGGGATCAGAGTCAAGCATTTGCAGTAATTGTGTTACTTAAATGATGCTCTTCATCATCAATGTGCCAAGTGCCATACAAATTTTGAGGTGACTTCACTCACCACCAACAGTCCAACTATAAGTCCAGGATATAGTACTTTAGGATAAACTTGATCATAATGGTTGCTTGGAGATTCTTTCTCATAATTAAGCTTCAAGTCAAGGAGAGACCTATATGGAATTTTCCAACATGAAAAAGAAAAGGAAAAAACCAGCAGCGATGCCAGGTAAGAAGTGTCTTCTGATGCAAGTTGGATTTTGTATGAGACCTTGTTGGTGCGTGTGCCGTACAGCAGGGATCAGCAAACTACAGCCCAGGACCCAATCTAGCCCCCTGCCTGGTATATAAATGTAAATATTCTTGTTTTGTAAATACAGTTTTATTGGAAGCCATCACATCTATTAGCTTTTGTGTTGTCTGTGGCTGTTTTGATGCTAACATGGCAGAGTTGAGTAGTTATTAATACAAAAGAGCCTGAACAGCCTATAATCTGGCAGAAAAAAAAAGTTTTCCAACCTTTACCCTGTATCTCTCTCCTTGGACAGCCCCATAGGTCACCATACACACCAAGCATGCCCTCTCTGTTGGGGGTGTCCTCTGGCCGAAGAGATGCACAGGACCTCATGTGCAACAGGCAGAAAAGCCAGGGAATCAGTGTCCCAGAGCCATGCTCACCCAGAAAAGGAGGGGGAGCTTGTCCGCAGACACCCCAGCTTCCTCACCTCCTGTAGGGATGACTGATTATGACCTGGCCTCTTCCCTGCGAGTGGAGCACAAGGCAATAGCCCGAAGTCAGTGCAGCCTGAACCACCACTGGTGATATTAACAGACAGAACTGAGTATAAGGCACTATTCGTTGTTGTTTAGTTGCTGAGTCATGTCTGACTCTGCGATCCCATGGACTGTAGCCCACCAGGCTTCTCAGTCCATGGGATTTCTCAGGCAAGAATACTGGAGTGGGTAGCCTTTTCCTTCTCCAAAAGCACTATAAACAGAGCATAAAGAAGCATTATCTTCTTAATTAGAAAAGCAGAAGAGACCACTAATGCACCACAGGGACCAAGCACCTGCATCGATCAAGCAGGTTTGCTGGATGTGGGGGACAGACACCACCACCCCCGCCCAGAGGTGGAGCGTGAGCACCCCAGGCAGGACGCCCTGGAAGACCCAGGTCTCTAAGGAGACTGTAGTGAGACCGCTTCTGCAGATGTTGGAAAAACTGGGAACTGGCTTCAGCTGTTGCTCAGGGAAGGAAGTGCCACGACCAGGATGAAGTAGCAAACGAGGACCACAGTCTCTCTCTTCCCGCCTTCCCTCTCCCCAACTAGGGGGATGATGGTGTATCGGGGACGAGACCACAGCTTCACAGCCCTGGCACCCACTGGAGCGTAGACAGGCTGGCTTGGAGCTAAGAGCCTGGGCTTTCTAATGGCATGCCTAGGCCCTATGATCACCACTCTACAAACCACCAGCACCTGAGATCTTGTTTAGGGTCTGCTTTGGGGTCAGCCCACCTAACTGAAACCTCCATGAATCCCCACCTTGATACCAAGCCTCCTTCACTGGAGGTTTTCTTGGGGATCTCTGGAGTTGCAAGAACAGAAACCAACTCTGATTCATAAAGACACGGAAGCTGCATATCCAAAACAGGCAGTGAAGCACTCAGAACTCAAAGGAAGCCTAAAGAGCCAACCTGAACCAGCCTGGAAAGGGACGGAGGCTGTAGCGAGCCCCAGGACCGGGAGGCACAGTGGGGATCATAGGGACCACATCAGGACTCCCCAATCACAGGGCAGCTCCTGCATGTTCATCTTGGCTCTGCTGGACTTGGATCTCCTATTCCAACAGTGGGTCTGGTTTGGGACACTTGACCCCCTACAGTGAGAGGAAGGTGGGGTGTCTCATGGGTCCAATCAGGGCTGTAACTTGTGTGAAGGAGCAGCTCCTCAGGACAAGATCAGGGCTGACCCCACCCAGCAGTGGGGAGGGAGGGGTGTTTTCTGGGCAGACGCCAACAAGCCATCTCAGATTGTTCCTCCCAGAAGCTGACTCTGACACAGGAGTTGAGGTCAAGTCATTTATTTGGAAGGAAGCATCTTTATGTAGGAAAGCAGGCAGTGGGACAGGAGAGAAGAGGTCCCATTTGGGCCACGGGGATGAGTGGGTCTCTCCACCCACATCTGCAGCTGACACCCACTGAAGACCATGTACAACAAGCCTTGGGGTGGTCCCAATGGAGGGGCAAGAGAGCTGGGGTGTCCATGTACCTGGGCATCTCCATTCTAGATGAGGGCCACTCCCAGAGCCCCAGTCCTGCCAGCCTGCCCAGTGTGTGGACCGAACTCACTCCTGGGGCTGCAGGAACCCCCGGCAGAATCACACGTGTCTGCTCTGCTGCTTGTACCTGAACCAGACACATGGGGCCTGAACCAGACCAGCGAGGGCTGGAGGACCAACCAGGGGGCCAGCTCCTAACTGCGGCTGAAACAACAGCAGTTACTGGTCACCGTGACTCAAATGCTTGGAGAATGGTGGGTCCTGGGAACTGAGAGGGAGTTTCATTATGGAGGAGGTGGCTCTGGACAGTCTCGGTCCTGGGCTTGAGGCTGAGTCAAAGAGGAAACCAGCCTCCTCCTGCTCCCCGATACAGCAGTTTGGACCAGTCATCCTGGGCACTGGCACTTTGGGGTCTCAGTGTTTGGCAAAGCTCCAGCGTTCTCCTGTCATCCATGTTGTTGGGGAACCTGCTTTGGGCCCCTGTGTTTATCTTTTTTATACAAACTTAAGTGCTTGTTTTCAGAGACCTCAGGAGAGGAAAACCCAGGAAATGAACCCATTCTGCAGCTTTCCTGGGGAAAACAGAACCAGGAAGGAAAAGTGCAGAGGAGCAGCCAGGAAAATGAGCGAGTTGGGCGCTGGGGCGGGGGGTCGAGGGTCAGAGAGCCCACCCAGACCCCAAGGCACTCACCACAGGCAGCCCTGAACATCGCACTGCAAGCCTGGCTTCAAGCAAGGGGTCTCTGGGAGACACTGCTCATCTGGCCCCTTGGTCCCCCTTGACCTACCACCTTCCTCCCTTCCTCCTGTTTCTCCCAAACTCCCCCTTTACTTGTCTTTCTTGAACAGCCTAGTCCATACCTTTGCACCAGCCGTTCCTGCTACCTACAATGCTCTTCCCTCCTAACTGCACATGATGAGCCTATCTTGTCATCGGGTCACACGTCACCTCAACCACAGGGTCTTCACTGGATCATCCACCCCAGAAGAGACACCCTTTCTGTCCAGCACATGCCCCTGTGGTGCCGTCTCTGCACGGTTTTCTCTTGTTTAGTTATCTTCCTGCCAGTGCAATTCCTCCCTTGCTCAGAAAGTCGTGACTGTGACAGCTGAACACATTCAGTGTCCCCTGCTGGCTCTCCCCGCCAAAGCCTAGAATGATCAGAACAGGCCCTCAATCAACTTTTGATCATTGATTGAATAAAATATAAAAATGACATTTCTTTCCAAAAAGATACCCCCCACCTTTTTAAATAACTAACCGAACACATGATCCAAAAAATTAAAAGACTTGATGGGGAAAAGACAAGGTTTGCAGGAGTGGTTCTGTTGAATCTAATATATACACTGGTCCAAATTCCTAGCACAGTCTGGGCTCCAGGTAAAGGTTTCCATTATTCTCTCTTAAGCTTTTAAATGATACATATTTCAAAATTGTGCCATGGAGCAGATCCTTCACTCATCTTCTAGAAAGAACAACAAAAGCATATGTCTTTCTTGAAATCCAAACCTCACTTTAATTCAGAGAGAGATTTTTTTAAAGCTCTACACAGAAAGGAAAGGTGATTCCATTTAGTATTCTTTGTATTTCCAAAGAAATACTAGGATGTAATTTATGACACCAGTAATCTTCTCTAATGATATGTGGTTGTCTTGTCAGATACCTTTGTTTCAGTTCAGTTTCAGTTCAGTTCAGTTGCTCAGTCATGTCTGACTCTTTGCGACCCCATGAATCACAGCACACCAGGCCTCCCTATCCATCACCAACTCCCGGAGTTCACCCAAACTCATGTCCATCGAGTCAGTGATGCCATCCAGCCATCTCATTCTCTGTCGTCCCCTTCTCCTCCTGCCCCCAATCCTTCCCAGCATCAGAGTCTTTTCCAGTGGGTCAACTCGTCGCATGAGGTGGCCAAAGTATTGGAGTTTCAGCTTAGTTCAGTTCAGTTCAGTCGCTCAGTCATGTCCGACTCTCCGCGACCCCATTCCGCTTAGGGAGAGGCAATAATCCATTTCAGCACATTTATTCACTGCCCATAATGTATTTTGGAGCATCTACATGGAGAAGGAGTAATTTCATATTTGGCTAAGCAAAAAACAAAAATACTTTTGGACTGTTAGCAGAAAAAAAGAAATGCCTATAGGCAACATAAAAATGTTTATAAAGATTCTGGTTTCAAGTAATTTCTGTTTCCTAGGATGTGACACTGCAGATACCTGAGTGCACATGTATGCACAAGAGAATATGCATATGTGTATTGTGGGATGTTATATTATGGTAATTGAGATCATTAATAAACTTGTAAACTCTCCGTTATCAGCACTGCACTCTGCCTGGCACACAGAGTATGTTCAGTAAACGTGCATCTGTGCTCAGTCGCTCAGTCATGTCTGACTCTTTGCAGCCCCATGTACATAGCCAGCCAGGCTCCTCTGTCCATGGAACTTCCCAGGCAAGAATACTGGAGTGGGTTGCCATTTTCATCTCCATGTGATCTCCCCAACCCCAGGATCGAACCAGCCTCTCCTATGTCTCCTGAACTGCAGGCAGATTCTTTACTGCTTGAGCCATCATGGAAGCCCCTCAGTAAATGTTAGGCGAGTTCATTAATTAACTGCTGAACAAGGAACTGCGTGGTGACATTTGGTTTTGCTTTTGAAGCCCAACCCAGGAGTGCAGTCTCTGAGCAAGAAACTCTTAAGTGACTCAGCCAGAAGGACACAAGGCACGTGTGCTATGCAGGCAGCCCTGGCACCCTGCTTCTTGCCCATGACCCCTGTTGCTTCCATGCGTCTCCATGCCTGGTGTCCAAACGACTGCCTGCACCTGGGATTCTCGGTTGAGGGCTGTCCTGGGCCCTAGCTTCTGGCCGACAGGGGTTGGTGGGTCAACACCCAGACCCTGCACCCTCAGGCAGGATAAATGAAGACTGAGTTCTATCCCATTTCCAAGAGCCCCCGGGTATGAGGGCTGAGCACCAGGCACCCATGGTGCCAACCCACCTGGTAGCACTTCTCCTCTCTGATGCCCTGCTGCCCCCACCACCGTCTCCTGCCCTCCTGGCGCTTCCTGGGACCACATCCCCAGAAACAACATCAGATTCTAGCTGCAGGGTTGGCTTCTTGGGGAACCCAAACTGAGACAGATACCTTTAATAACCGGACTCCTAACAAAGCACCCCTCACACAATCGTGTGCTTGTGCCTGAAACAAGGTGAAAACAAGCCGATCCATCACCTGACAAGTTTCAGGTGTGAAATCCAGATTCTGAGCCTCTAATAAGCCCCGCGATGCCCCAGGATGAAGGGCTCATCTACTTTCTTAAATGAGCTCAGCTCAGTGGCTGTTAGCAGGGCACCCCTGTCCTGAGTGACGCTGGCCCACCTGCAAGACCAAGGCCCCTGTTAATCAGACAAAGGATATGCAAGCAAAGAAAACGTTTTAATTGAGGCTTCATTGGTAAGCCAGACGGGCCAACCATGGTCTAATCCAAAGAACTTTGTATCCTCACCCTTGTAGCCTCTGTTGTGAAACATCCAAGCACGTGTCTACAGGGGCCCAGAGGCACCTCCTCCGGGTTAGCTCAGGCACTGGAGGACCCCTTCTCTCCCAGTTTCTTCTTGTTTGCCTTCGTCTTTTCAATCGTGGTCTCCACAATGACAGCAGTCTCTTCGTACGTCTGGATGCTCTCGGTGGAAAACCTCTATGGATTCCATCACCTCCACCTTCTCATAGGCCAGCTTCCTGGGAGGGCTTCTCGCCGGCCGGCTGCCACTCCAAGCCCCATGCCCCTCGGACCCACCCAGAGTGACCTGAGGCCCTTGAGACCGAGGTGTAGATGGCCCCTCTGGACCAGGCACCACCGTGGGACAGGGCCCTCTGGCCCCCTCCTCCTCCCTCTGGCCATCCTGTTTGCCCTGGAGGCCCTTCAGGTCTTTGGCATTTTTCTCATCCCCTTTGTCTGCAGGATGCGGGGTGGGGGGGTGTCCGTCTTCTTTCCCCTGCAGGGGCCCCTCTTCCTCCTTCACCCCGTCTTCTTTCCCCTGGGCAGGCCCCTCTTCCTCCTGCACACCATCTTCTTTCCCCTGCAGGGACCCCCCTTCCTCCTGCAGACCATCTTCTTTCCCCTGGGGGGGGCCCCCTTCCTCCTTCTTACCGTCTTCTTTCTCCTGGGGGGGCCCCTGTCCGTCCTCCAGAGGGGGCTCAGGCTGCTGGGGAGAGGGTTCCACACTGCTGTCAGGACGCACAGAGTCGTCCCCCTTAGACACCACCACGCCCCCTTTGGCTGGGACGGAGAAGACACAGAAGCCAGGATCCACGAAACTGGCGTCTCCGGAGACCATCACGTACCGCCCTTTGGTGAACAGGTCGGCAGGGGGCTCAGGTTCTTTCGGGCCTTTCACCTTCTCCTTGATCATCTTGCCTAGTTTCTCAAAGGCTTTGCTTATCTTGCCTCCATCTGGGACATCCTCCGGAGCCCCTTCCTGGGTCGGGGGACTTGCTTCTTCATCCCCCGGTTCAAGCTTAGACTCACCCTCTTCTGTGAGCACCACCCGCCCCGGCTTCGTGTCCTCTTCACCTCTCAGCAGTGTCTCTTCCGGAATTTCATCTGCTCTGTCTTTTGCTACCATCTCCTTTTCCCTCAGAAGGTTCTTGGGGAGGCCTTTGAGTCTTGGTTTCGCTGCAGTTATATCCTGCACAGCCCTGGTGAGATCTTTGAAAAAAGAAAAAACGAGGTGGGTGTGATGAGTCAAGGCCAATGACAGACGAAGAAAAAGTACTTGTTGAAAAATACAAGCCTAGCACTGGGGTGGGGTTTACTGGTTGGCTGGTTGGCAACAGGGTAGGATCCCTGGGTCCTAAGCATTCATGGCCCACACTGAGGACCCAGCCCTGCTGGCCGCTGCGGGACTTTGGGACAAGTCTCTTGGCCCCTCCGGGCTTGCAGAGTGGAAGGGAGGCCCCCACAGTTCCCTTCACACTGGGTACAACTTACTGAGATCTGTGTTTCTCCTGCAATAACACTCTGTGGGAGCAGGGCCTCTGCCCCACCCCAGCACCCCCACCTCGAGGTCACAGGGGGCACTTGGATCCAGACAAGACCAGGAAATCCAGTCCAAAGAGTCACTGTCACCTCAGGCTTCCCCAAAGGAGCAACTCAGAGTCAACCCACCTCCCTCTGATGGGTTTGGAATAGCCTCCAGGCACACCCTTGTCCCCCCTGCACCCCAAACCAGATAAACACCACCATTCCTTGCTTACCATCCCCTTCCTCCTGTGCAACAAGAGGAAGTGATGCCCTTAAACCCAGAATGGGAATCCCCTGGGCCACAGGCCACATTCATTGCTTCAGACCAGCCAAGAGGAGAAACTTAAAGTTTCAGAAAACACAAGGTTTCACCCTGTCTTATCCAAAAGGTAGGCTTTTAGTTCTAGGTGGCTGCTGCTCCTGCTGCTGCCAAGTCGCTTCAATCATGTCCAACTCTGTGCGACCCCACAGACGCAGCCCACAAGGCTCCCCCATCCCTGAGATTCTCCAGGCAAGAACACTGGAGTGGGTTGCCATTTCCTTCTTCAATGCATGAACGTGAAAAGTGAAAGTGAAGTCGCTCAGTCATGACCAACTTTAGCGACCCCATGGACTGCAGCCTACCAGGCTCCTCCATCCATGGGATTTTCCAGGCAAGAATATGGAGTGGGTTGCCATAGCCTTCTCCGACACAGGTGGATACAGCCACATATGTAGGCATATGGGCATGGATGGGAATAATGGAGACACCACTGTAGACGTGTGTGTACATAAAGACGATGCAGGTGCCGATGGTTTATACATGCACATAAAGACGACGGAGGTGTAGACAGTTTATGCATGCACACAAAAACAATGGAGATGTAGACAGATTATCAGGTCAGTTCAGTTGCTCAGTTGTCTCCAACTCTTTGTGACCCCATGAACCGCAGCACTCCAGGCCTCCCTGTCCATCACCAACTCACAGAGTCTACCCAAACCCATGTCCATTGAGTCAGTGATCTCATCCAACCATCTCATCCTCTGTCGTCCCCATCTCCTCCTGCCCTCAATCCTTCCCAGCATCAGGGTCTTTTCAAATGAGTTACCTCTTTGCAGCAGGTGGCCAAAATATTGGAGTTTCAGCTTTAGCATCAGTCCTTCCAATGAACACCCAGGACTGATCTCCTTTAGGATGGACTGGTTGGATCTCCTTGCAGTCCAAGGGACTCTCAAGAGTCTTCTCCAGCACCACAGTTCAAAAGCATCAATTCTCCGGCACTCAGCTTTCTTTATACTTGTACATAAAAACAATGGAGATGTAGACAGCTTATACATGTACATGAAAACCATGGAGGTATAGACAGTTTATGCATGTACCTAAAGATGATGGAAATGTAGACAGCTTACATGTGTACACAAAGACAATGAAGATTTAGATGCTCTGTGTGGAGATGAGGTGCAGGCTTAGGTGATAAAGATGTAACGACAACCATAGATAATGTAGATACAGGTGTAAGTGATAGCGACGTGGACACAGATGGTGTAGATGTGGGTGGAGGTAGCGATGCAGATGTAGATGACGTCGAGGCAAGTGCAGGTGTAAATGCAGGTGACGCAGGCGTCAGCGTAAATAACAGAGGCGGTGAAGACGATGCAGGTGCAGAAAATGCAGCTGTGGGGTAGACGTACATGTAGATGATCCAGACAGCCGTAGATGGCAGAGTCGGTCTCAGGTGTCGATACAGATGATGTAGGTGTAGGTGAGGGAGAGGCAGGCGAAGGTGTAGACGATACAGATGGAGGTCAGGTGATGTGGGTGTAGCTACAGATGGTGCAGAGAATGTAGGTGTAGTGGAGATGTACACATCCAGACGCTGCAGACACAGAAGTGGACATAAACACAGGTGCAGACGCAGACACGGTGACGCAGATGAACATGGAGGAAACAGAGTAGCTGATGCAGGTGCAGATGTGAATGAGGCTGAGACAGAGACACTTGCCAGCAGAGTTCACGTCCCGATCCATCGTGCAGAGACCAGACAGCCTGCTGGCAGCCACAGAACTGACTGGCCAGGTGCTCAGAGCCACCATGGCAGCAGCAGTAATAACATCAACCCCTCTGAGCACTGGTCCAGTTCCAGGTGCTGTGCAGGCATCTCACCTGAAGCATCTCAGTAACCACACCTGTTCATCCTTTCAGCTAAGACGTTCCTGTCCCCAGAGGCCTGTGAGCTGAAAGGCACCTTGACATCCAAACACTCCCACGGTCATCTTCATCACCTCTCCCTCCCCCCACCATCACACACGCCAGAGGCCACGTCTCTGTTGCAAACCCATTCATCCTCTGCCTCCCCGACTAGCATTCCAGCCCCGTGAGGTCCTGGATTTGGGGGTCTCCTTCTGGTGGCTCAGACGGCAAACAATTTGCATGCAATGGGTTGGGAAGATCCCCTGGAAAGCAGAATGACTACCCACTCCAGTATCCTTGGCTGGAGGATCCCACGGACAGAGGAACCTGGCGGGCTAGCGGGCTACAGTCCAGGGCGGGTCACAAAGAGTCGGACATGACTAAGCAACTAACACTTTCACTTTCCTGCCACATTCCCTACAGCCTGGAACTGGCACATGGAAAAACGTGGAACAAGTAAGTGGTTCTGTGCCCACGGGCTCTGCCCACCCCAACCCCACCAGTTGCCTTCATTCTCGATGATGTGATGATACTGGTCCAACTCGTTCCTCAGGGTCTGCTGGGTGACCACCAGTAGGCAGTCATAGGATGACCTCTCCAGGCTCCTCTCCGCCTCTTCAATCTCCTTCCTCAGGGTGTCGATCTGCTCGTTGTAGAGCTGAATCTCATCATCATCACACTTGTGGATGTCTCTGATGGCTTGTTCCAGGGCCGCGGTCTGCGGCAGAGACATGGTCACGAGGAAACCCAGCCACCTCTCCCTTCAGATACAGACGCGGCAGTGGAGAACCCAGACGGTGTACCCAGTTGTATTTGTTTTGTTGGTTTGTTTCTCTGTCAGCAGAGAATCTCTAAGCCACAGAAGGATGTGACAACTGAACCCCTTCCCCGATGCTTGTATCAGCACCCCCGGAAATCAGCCTTTAGCAGAGCCCCTGACCCAAGGCAGTAGGATGATGAAAAACTCAGAAAATAAAAACTGCCGTCCCTGGACTAACATGTACAACTCAGAGTACATTCTTCATACTTCACTGAGTTAACATGAAAAAGTAGTAAAAAGAAGAACATGGACTAAATAGATAAGATGCTATAATAATTAAAGGGAGGGGGTGGGAAGGAAATTTCCTTCATCTTACTCAATCACTATGGCACCTTAATTTTCTCCTGACTTGTGACCAGTAGAGTTACATATATGTTTTGATAGCTAAAATGTGTGTGTTTGTGTGTGCTGGCACTTTTATAAAATAACTTCAGAGAAACGCTATTTATATATTAAAGCAGGACAAGTCAAAATTAAGGTAGGAAAATGAACAAAGATTCCTCATCTTCACTTTCAGAGCTGTGATAACCCACAAGCAGCCACAAGCTGCTTACTTATTTACAAGCAAACTTATTTACAAGCTCAGTACAAGCTCGCTTTCCCACGGAGAAATGACCTAACAGGCGTGGCCAGTCCTCAAAAGCAAAATAAAATGTGTAGACTGAAACCCACTTCATCTGGAAGAGCGCTTGTCAAACTTCCACACGCATATGAACCACCTGAGGATACAGTTTTGCTCAGCTTCTGACTGAGCAGCTCCAGTGGGACCAGAGGGGCAGGTTTCTAAGTGGCTTCTCAGGAGAGGAAAACCCAGGAAATGAACCCATTCTGCAGCTCTCCTGGAGAAAACAGAACCAGGTAGGAAAGGTGCAGAGGAGCAGCCAGGAAAATGAGTGAGTGGGGCGCTGGAGCAGGGGGAGCGGAAAGGGACACGGGGAGAGGGGGCGGGGGGTCGAGGGTCAGAGAGCCCACCCAGACCCCAAGGCGCTAACCGCAGGCTTCCCTGCACTTCACACTGAAGACTGGCTTCAAGCAAGGGGGGCTCCGTGAGACGCTGCTCATCTGGCCCCTTGGTCCCCCTCGACCTACCGCCTTCCTCCCTTCCTCCTGTTTCTCCCACACTCCCCGCTTTACTTGTCTTCCTTGAACAGCCTAGTCCCGTTCCTGCCCCAGAAAAGGCACGGAAGTAATAAACCTACCGGGCTCATACTTCTCGGTTCTTTCACCTGCCCTGGAGTCTAAAGGTGCCCAGGGATGAAAGGTGCTTGGAGTCAGGGTGATGTGCACGGTTGAGACTGCGAAACCACCTACCACGGCTGTGCGTTGGGCTTTGCTACCCGGGACCGCCCTGGAATGGCCCGGGCTGTGACCCTCTGGGGGCGGGGCTTTGGGGAGCGGGCCCCGTTTCCCGGGTGACGGCCGCGCGGAAGAGGCGGGGCTAGGGCCTCCTGGCTCCTGGGGCCGCGACCTGAAACCGTGGCCTCCGAGAGTCGATCAGTAGCAGAGCAGAAGAGAGCGCCAGAGGCCAGCGGCTCTGGACCAAGCAACTCTAGTCATGGGGACGGGAGGCAGAACTGAATGAGGCTTGGGAGAGGCCGGTCCGAGTGACAGGCTGGGGGCGTGGCCTGTGAGACCCGGAAGCGGGCGAGGCGTGAGTGGGTGTGCCCGGCCCTGGGCGACTAGCTGCTGCTGCTAAGTCACTTCAGTCGTGTGCGGCTCTGTGAGACCCCATAGACAGAAGCCCACCAGGCTCCCCCTTCCCTGGGATTCTCCAGGCAAGAACACTGGAGTGGGTTGCCATTTCATTCTCCAATGTGTGAAAGTGAAAAGTGAAAGTGAAGTCGCTCAGCCGTGTCCGACCCTTAGCGACCCCACGGACTGCAGCCCACCAGGCTCCTCTATCCCTGGGATTTTCTAGGCAAGAGTACTAGCAGTATACCGGTAACCCAGCGCTCAGAGCTGTGATCCCGCAGGTCCGAGTGTGCGACCGCGCGTCTGGGGGGCACCGGCGCGGGCGGGCCATGCCTGAGGACTCCCAGTCGCTGTGAGAACTGGTGGAAGAGCACGTTCCGCTCCCGGAGCGGCCCGAAGTGAAGAGGATCCTAGGGGAGACGACAGTGGATCTGAGCCTGGAGCTACGGGCAGATGTGGGGCGTAGGAAGGTGGGCCCACGGCAGACATGTCCCACGACTAGGATGATTTTCTCACCTTCTACGGGTCCCTAGCCCTACTCCCTAGTAACTCTGGATCTCTTGTCGGATCTCACTGTCCGCCCAACCCTCTCCAATTTAACTGCCCTGAACTTCATTCTCCCAGCTTCCCTGACCCCCTTCACTTCCCTCCGCAGTCGCAGAGGTGCCCCGGCTCTCCTTGCAGGTAGTGATGTTATGATCATTGCTCCAAGAGGCTGGATCTATCCAAGCCTCTGGATCGCGCCCCACCTCTGACCTCTCCTCCCTTCTGGCACCACCGCCCCTCCTGATATCCTGTGCGCCAGGAACTGCGGCAGCTGCTCCAAGGTCTCCATCGGAGATCTCAGCGTCAAGGACCAGCTGAACGTGTCCCACGTTGACCAGGCTGCTGAACACCTGCGGTTAGGCCCCCAAGTGTGTGCAATGAGGGTGGAGACAAGGAGGGTGGGGCTGTGGATGGACCCTGGTGTACTGGGACTACTGGGAGGAGAAGGAAGGGAACACATCTGGCGGGGAGACCCAGGAGAGTGGGGCTGAGAGGTGGAAAGGGCAGGATGCTGATGAGGTTGCTGCCAGGAATCAGTCAAGTATAGATACCTACACGGGCCTTGGCCTGAGGACTTTTATCCTGGGAGGTGGGGAAGAGATGACACACAGGAGTTTTAAAAGCAGGAGCAGGGCTGTGATGCGGGAGAGAATGGAGGCAAGAGGACCCGCAAGTCTAGTCCTTTCGTGTAGAAGAGAGAATGCTGCTCCTCAGGGTGGGTACTGGGAGGTGAGCAAGGAGAGAGGACACACCCTGCCCAGGAAGAGGCGGGCAGGGCTGCAAGGCTGTGCTGGAACAGCATGAGGGCAGCAGAGGGAGAGGTGGACTGAGATTGGAGGGCCTAGAGGAGGCTCCTGGGGAGGCCGGAGGTGGGGACCCTATGGAGGGCTCTGCCAAGACCCGGGCCTGCAGCACTGCTTTCGGTGCTGCACTGTCCATGTCCCAGGGCCCTCCTTGAGGAAGAGTGCCGTGCGCTAGAGAGGGAGATTCCCATCCTGCAGGTGAACTGCAGTGCTGGGCCGCCCCGCCCCCAGCCCTTCTGCTGAGTGTAGACACCCCTGTGTCTCACCTAGGGCGTGAGATTCACACACGTGTCTGTGTGTGTCTGTGCCTGCAGAGGCTGTGTGAACCCTGGGTCTGTTTTTCCTGTGTGCACACTTATGTGTGTGATCCTTAAAAGTACGTGAACCCTTATCCCAGTTGAATCCCTAAGTCTGAGGTCAGCACTTTTAGATCAACTGCTAGGTCTGCCTAGGTCTTTTGCCTCCTTCTCTTCCCCCAAGTCTGGGTTCAGGCCTGCCACTCCCTTGCCAAGCTCAGCTTTTCAGGGAGAGGCTGGTGTTCCTCTCAGGAGTGCCCCCAGGTGGTTGGGAGGAAGAGACTGCACCCCACCGTGGGGATCCTGTCCTGGGCACCCTGCCCAGTCCTACCCCGCCCCTGCCATAAAGCCAGGCACGGAGCCAGCTCTCCTTGAAGTGCTGCCTGGAAGACGAGTATTCAGGGGCCCCTTGGCCCTCTGAGGCAAGCCT
This sequence comes from Moschus berezovskii, assembly GCF_049115385.1. Lineage (NCBI taxonomy): Eukaryota > Metazoa > Chordata > Mammalia > Artiodactyla > Moschidae > Moschus > Moschus berezovskii. The sequence goes on along the minus strand of NC_142474.1, from coordinate 46,784,125 downwards.
AGAGCCCACCCTGGCAGGTGAGGACCGTAGCAGGCCCCAGAGAACCCAGCGCTCCGCTCCCCCAAATTCCACCCACCCTGTCCCACCTTGCTCTTGTAACACAGCCTGGAAGACTGGATGCTGTGTCTCAGGCAGAACCTCTCCTCCAGAGCTGAAGGAACAGAAGGCATCCATGCAACAGGAGCTGCAGGCACCCCTGAGGCCTTCCTATGTCTCCCCCATCCACAGGTAACCCAGAGCAGACAAGACAGCTGGATGGGGCAGGCTGAGGGGCAGGCCACAGCCCCCTTACAGCTACTCCCTCCCATTCAGGTCACAGCCCTTGGAGTCCTCCAGCCAGGGCACCGGACTCCTGCCTTGCCTCCACGGGGCTGCTGGAGTTTGGGCCAGGCTTCTCCAGTGCTGCCTGCCCGCTCCCCCTCTGGAGCGCTACCCCAAACCTCACGGCCTGGCCGCCACGTGCAGCTGGAGACGGAAGATTCAGTGCCTCCCCGGGAAAAGGCCAGCTTCTACTCTGATGTCCAGTGCAGCACCCCAGCCTCCAACCTGAAGGGCTGCTCAGGAAGGAGGCTTCAGCTTTGGTTGGAACTCGTCCTGTCTGCTACTGCTCTCTTTCAGCTGCCAAGGTCCAGCCCACTTCAGATCTAGTCTAGGATGAGCCCTCCCCAGGATTCCCCTGCTGTCTGTCTGGCCCCCACCCTACCTTCTCACCAGGTCCTCAGTGTCCAGTCCTGACTGTCACAGCCTCTGGCCTTTCTCCTCCCAGGCATCCCCCCAAAGGTCTGGCAAGAGGAGGTCTTGTCCCAGCCCTGATTCATGTCCCCTTGGAGGACCCAGACAAAGCACAGCAGCAGCTCAGAAACAGGAATACAAATTTCATTAAAATCTATGGACTTTTAATATCCTAGTGGTATGCAAATAGTTGGGGGTGGGAGGCACACCATACTGCTACAGAGGATTAGAGGCGGGTCTTCCGGGGCTGTCACTGCACAGAGGGGCATGGAGGACGGACACACGGACACTGCAGGGCTTGGGGGAAAGAGTTTTGGCTCCAGAGAGTGGTTGGGGCACAAGGGCTGGGGCAATTTGGCCTGTGAACAAGGGTAGCCCAGTTCGGGAAGACTGGGCTTTAGCCTGGCAGTGGTAGGGCAACGGGGTGTCGTGTAGGGTCCACTTCCCTGGTGCTCTGGGCTCAAACCTCCTGCTGAGCGTCATCCCATCCCTACCCGCCAGAAACAAATTCTTTGGGCGGGCTGTTGGGTCATGGGCCTCTGCTGGGCTGGCCCTGACAGTCAGTACTGGAAGGAGGCACAGAGACCTCCAAGTTGCCGAGTAATGTGCAGGCAGGCCTGGAAGACAGGTTGGGCCCAAGGCCAAGAGCGAGGGAGTAGCAACCACAGATAAGACAAAAGGGCCGGGCCGCACTGCCTGACCTGTAACACTGCACAGCGCGCCCCCTCCCCGGCCCCTCATCCTGCGTCCAGGTAGGAAGATCTGAATTAGCCTGGGCAGAGACAGGTCCACCCCAAGGGCGGGAACACTGGTCAGGAGGCCGAAGACTCAGGGACAGGGACAGGTAGGGGACCCACCCAGAACCTCAGCTCAGGGCAAAGTGTGGGGGCATCAGAGGCCATGTGAAGCCCAGCAGGCATCTGAGGACCTGACCTAAGACCCCTCCAAAGTGCTACTGGGCCCCCCAGCAACCCCCACATCACCCACACCCGCCAGCTGCCATCCTGGCATCTAAAGGACCTGTAAACACTAGGGACATGAGCACGAATGACCATGCTAGCAGAGGTGGCCAAGGTGACAGGTGCCACCCCTGGCCAGGGCATGGTTGGGGGCAGGCAGTGACACCTATCCACTGTCTCCCCAGTCTCTGTATTGGGAGCACAGGGTGGGGGTGGGGCACTCCCCCCAGCAGCTGTGCTCACATCTGGGAGTCCTGCAGACGGCTGGAGTCATTATTGTCCACCATGGGAATCTGGGCCTTGTCCGGGTGCAGCGGCTGGAACTCAAGCCCATCTTCAGGGGAAGGTGGAATGGTGGGGGCATAGCGCCCTGTTTGGTACTCCAGGAGGGCAGGACCCCAGTCTTTGCTTGGCTTTGTTGAGTTTTTCAAACGCTGCATGAGAGGTAGGCATGGGGCAGAGACAGGTGAGCAGAGTGCTTCAGAAGGGAGTCCTGGAGCGCCATTCAGCCATCCACCCCCTCCTGATTCACCTGGCTGCCCCTGCCCCCACCCCTCACCTGGAGGAGGGTGTCCCCATCTGTTCTCTGGACATGGAACAGGGCGTAGAATGGAATGCAAAGAACAGAGGACAGAGCCCTAAGGAAGCCAATGGCTTCAGCCCAGCTTGGATACTGGTACTGGTTGTAAGTGACTGGCTGGTACTGGATCACCAGGAAGATGAGAATCAACTGCAAAGAGTGGGGGTTGGGAGTGGGTGTGAGTCCTGCCCAGCCCCACCCAGTCCATAGGCCTCCTACCAGCACTGCTCCCCTCCCTCTCCAGTTTCCCAGACTAGAAAGAGGCATTTCAGGGAGGGCAGGGGTGACATCAACGTTTGGGTAGCGGAAGAAGCTGATGGCACCAGGGGTCCAGGATATGATGGGCAGGTGGGCACTGCAGAAGGGTAAGGGGTTTGGCTTCTGGATAATCCTGAAGCAGGCAAGAAACTGTTCAGTTGCTGTGGCCCTTGGAAGTCAGTGCTACTCAAAGACTTGCAGCAGCCCCCCACTGCCTGCTGAAGTAAGGCCGAATCTGTGGCCTTTAAGGTTTCAATGGCATTTTCCATCTAAGCAGGTCAGGAAGCAACAGTTAGAACTGGACATGGAACAACAGACTGGTTCCAAATAGGAAAAGGAGTACGTCAAGGCTGTATATTGTCACCCTACTTATTTAACTTATATGCAGAGAACATCATGACGAACTCTGGGCTGGAAGAAGCACAAGCTGGAATCAAGATTGCCAGGAGAAATATCAATAACCTCAGATATGCAGATGACACCACCCTTATGGCAGAAAGTGAAGAGGAACTCAAAAGCCTCTTGATGAAAGTGAAAGAGGAGAGTGAAAAGGTTGGCTTGAAGCTCAACATTCAGAAAACGAAGATCATGGCATCTGGTCCCATCACTTCATGGGAAATAGATGGAGCAACAGTGGAAACGGTGTCAGACTTTTTTTGGGGGGTTTCAAAATCACTGCAGATGCTGATTGCAGCCGTGAAATTAAAATACGCTTCCTCCTTGGAAGGAAAGTTATGGCCAACCTAGATAGCATATTAAAAAGCAGAGACATTACTTTGCCAACAAAGGTCCGTCTAGTCAAGGCCATGGTTTTTCCCGTGGTCATGTATGGATGTGAGAGTTGGACTGTGAAGAAAGCTGATTGCCAAAGAATGGATGCTTTTGAACTGTGGTGTTGGAGAAGACTCTTTTGAGAGTCCCTTGGACTGCAAGGAGATCCAACAGTCCATTCTAAAGGATATCAGTCCTGGGTGTTCATTGGAAGGACTGATGCTAAAGCTGAAACTCCAAAACTTTGGCCACCTCATGCGAAGAGTTGACTCACTGGAAAAGACTCTGATGCTGGGAGGGTTTGGGGGCAGGAGGAGAAGGGGATGACAGAGGATGAGATGGCTGGATGGCATCACCGACTCGATGGATGTCAGTTTGAGTGAACTCTGGGAGTTGGTGATGGACAAGGAGGCCTAGCGTGCTGTGATTCATGGGGTTGCAAAGAGTTGGACACGACTGAGCGACGAAACTGAACTGAAGAATTTTTTTAACTGTAGTGTTGGAGAAGACACTTGAGAGTCCCTTGGACTGCAAGGAGATCCAACCAGTCCATCCTAAAGGAGATCTGTCCTGGGTGTTCATTGGAAGGACTGATATTGAAGCTGAAACTCCAATACATTGGCCACCTGATGCGAAGAACTGACTCATCTGAAAAGACCCTGATGCTGGGAAAGATTGAGGCAGGAGGAGAAGGGGACGACAGAGGATGAGATAGTTGGATGGCATCACCAACTCAATGGACATGAGTTTGGGTGGACTCCAGGAGTTAGTGATGGACAGGGAGGCCTGGTGTGTTGCAGTTCATGGGGTCACAAAGAGTCAGACACAACTGAGTGACTGAACTGAACTGAAGCATTTTTTGAATGTTTCCTCCAGACCTGGGATCTCCTGGGATTGCATCAGCTATAGGTCTCCAGTGCCCAGCACAGTACCTGGCACAATCTCATGTGCTCATCTGAACTGACTTATGCAGGGAGGTGGGAGCAATGGGGGAAAAGAAAGGGAGAAGTCCTGCCAGTCTATGGCTGCAGAGACAGCAGTGGACAGCCGGGATAGGCTCCGAAGCCTAGAAACCGTTGTCAGGCTGGGAGTGCTCTCAGAAACCACTTTGGAAAGAGAAGAGGGACACCAGAGATAAAGCCTAGGGTTGCAGCAACAAAAATACTACAGGAAGCAGAAAGATAGGCAGGTGGTTCATGGGCCACTTGGAGGGCCTGGGACAATGGGTACTGCTTGCCAGGAGGCCACAGCATACACCTCCCATGCCTTCAGCCACGTCCTGGAGCTCAGGCCCCTCCAGCCTTTTTAGTGTCTAAATTCTAGAAGACCCACATCCAGGGGATGCTGCACTTAGAGGAGCTCAAAACAAGTTTCCTGAATGGAACTAGAGCCTGATCTAACGTGTGGACAAGTTCTTTATTTGAGCTGATAGAAAGATGGAGTTTGTAAAAAAAAAAAAAAAAAAATCTTTTTAGCACTATGAAGAAGTAAAGCCTCCAAAAGAAAACTAACAGTCCAGAAGCATGCAGTCCACAGAGCCTGGCATCCTCACCCGAAGGTGATTCCAGCCTGGGTTTTTGAGAACAGAGAGGATGCTGTGGGCTTTGCCTCAGTTTCCTGGAGACACTGGACCCAGACTGCCTACTGCCTCCTGCCTCTGCCCTGCCTGGGCGGTGCCCTGGGTCTCCCCACAGGGCAGCAGCTTCCTGGGAGTCCTAGAGGATGAGCTCCCCCAGGGCAGGTCCTGGGCCAAAGCCACAACCCCTGAGGGCACAGCACTTGGCTGTGGCGTCTGCCTTCCCCCACCTCCCACAGCTTACAGGACACTTCCTCTCCTCCTATTTCAAAGTTGAGCCACTGGCCAGAACTGGTGCCTGTGCCAAGCTTGGGAAGATACCACACCCCATGTGATGGAGGCCTCAGCCCTCAAGGCCCTTTTTTTTTTCCAGAAACATGACCCAATGTGGAAATCTGGTGCTGACCTCTCTGCGACACAGAACTGGCATGACGGGGGGCACGACTCCAGACACTGCCCTGACCCTCAGGCTGACCCCTCTCTGTCACTCAGAGATGGCCCTGCCTCTTCTCTGTGGAGGGACCATTACACTAGCAAATCCCTCCCCCCAACCCCTGTCCTGACTTCTCACCCTGATCATAAAGGAACAAAATCAGAAGGTTTGTAGTCCACAGACCACTCCTCCTCCTAAACTTGTTTCTAGTGCAGCATGGGCCCAGCACACACACTCCAGATCAGACCACCTGCTTCGCATGAGGGCTCTATTAGAAACTATATAACCTTGGGTCAATTACTTAACAGCTCAGGACCTCAGTTTCCTCATTTGTAAAGTGGGGATAATAATGAAACCGTGGAGAGTTGTATCACGAGACTTAGTATATTGTTCCTGGTCATGGTGGGCTTTCCCTCCACCACTTCCACTCCCTGCTGGGGGGTCTGTCTTCCAGGTGTTGAATACTGGTAGAAACCCAGAACTCTCCCTCCCAAGCCAGCCTATTCCAGGGTGGCTTAGGAGGGTGTCCCGGATCCTGAGCTGATACCTGACTTGCACAGCCTGCTTCTGGAACATGCATTCACACCACATACCCTGAGTACTCCAAGCACCTCGGCTATGAGGGACTAGAGACACGAGCTCAGTGAAGCTGTCAGAGGCCAACACCAAAGTCAGTTATGATTTCCGAGGCTCCTCTGGGGGGATGCCAGGTGGAAATATCAGGGAGGGTGGGCTGACTCTCAGCTGCTGCCAGTCTATTTTCCCCTTCTGAAGCTGGGCACTGTCTTCCGTCAAATACAGGGCCCTGTGCTCCCTTCCTAAACCAAGGCCAGGGCTTGGGTGGTTCTGAGTCTCCACACCTGTCTGACTCTATACAGCTTCGCTCAGACTTCAAGTGACCAGAGCTGTAGGTACGGAGCCCCCAGGGGGAGATCCTGCCTAATGGTTGGGCTCCTGCTCTTCCTTGGCTGGTTCCCAAGAGAAGGACGCTTGCCACAGGGGAAGCAGGGGAGGGACCAGCAAGGAACTTACAAAGATGATAGTTGGTGAGATGAAGCGCCAGCAGATCTGGAAGAAGCAGGGCAATGGGAACCCCAGCATCATCTGGATGTCCTCAAAGTAGTTCTGGTGCCCTGGAGAAAGAGAGGTCAGCAGCCCACAGAACAGCGTGAGCAGGCCAGGGGCTGGGACACGCGAGGCCGTGGAAGCTTGGGCACTTACCGTAAATGTACATAATGGATACACACATGATACAGGAGATGATGACCAAGGAGTAGCTGGCCGCATAGTTGTCCATCAGCAGCAGCCAGTAGATGCCTGCCTATGGGTCAGTGGGCAGCTGAGTTGGGGGTGCCTGAGGCTACAGTCCCCTTCTCTCTGCTGTCTTCCCCCCACCCCATACCCTGGCAACTCCGGCCCAGCCTTTCCCTTGGTTCTTACCTGGCTGGTGAGGGGGATGCCCAGAAGGAAGCCAGTCACAGCCACGCCCAAGGTCACACACATCTGTCTCTGCAGGATCCACTGATTCCCTGCCTCATCCACAATGGCTGTAACCAGTGTCTCTAGGAGACAAAACTGCAGGATACGGCCATCAGAGCAGGGGCCTACCCCTGGCCCTGCCTCCTGCGGCCCCAAGCCACAGACTCGAGTCCCGCACCTCGTACCTGAGTGCCCAGCCCCAACAAGATGAGCATGAAGAAGAAGAGCAGGGACCAGATTGGGGCGACGGGCAGCAGTGTGAGGGCCTCTGGGTATGCCACGAAGGCCAGGCCCGGGCCGTGCTCTGCCACGTGGGACATGTCCACACCCAGGTGATTGGCCATGAAGCCCAGGATGGAGAAGATGACAAAGCCAGCATAGACGCTGGTGGCACAGTTAGTGACGCTGATGATGACACTGTCTCTAATAGGGAGGGAAACAAGTGGTCAGGACATGCAGCTTAGTTCCCCCTGACCAATTTGGGCCAGCAGACTTGGAGACAGGGAAAGTTCTAGAAACAAAAATACCACCAATCTCCTCTCTGGTCTGTTCTGGGCCTCTTTAAGTGGGCATGAGGCTCTTGAGTGCTTACAGACCCCTGGGGCATCACTATCGTCACCCCTTCTCTCTTCTGCCTAAGTGTTCTCTGTTCTGCAGTGACTGGAACCAGACCCGGCATTGCCAGGATCTCCAGGCTGTGAGTGGAAGGGATGGTGCTGGCAGGCCAGAAGGCTGCTCTGGATCTGGTGGGTCTGGGGAAAGCAGGATCAGGCTGCAGAGAGCGAAGGAACAGGGGGCAGCCCCACCACTGGCAGAGAGACTCTCACCGGTAACAGTTGTTGTGGAACTTGTTGTAGGAAGCCATGGTGATGAGACCGCCCCATGCACAGCCCAGCGAGTAGAAGATCTGGGAGGCAGCGTCCCCCCACACCTGCAGGAGGAGCTGTGGTCAGAGGCTGGTGCCTCTCTGCCCCTCCCCGTCCCTCCAGGTCACCTTCCACCCACAGCCCACCTTGGCCTCCAGGATCTTGTCCCACCTTGGGGTCAGGTAGTACTTGATGCCCGTAGAGGCTCCTTCCAGGGTCACACCACGGAAGAACAGGATGGTCAGCACCACATAGGGGAATGTGGCCGTAAAGTACACCACCTGGGGGTGAGAGGGGCCCCACTGGACTCCTTTGGGCTCTTCCCACTCCACCCCCCAACCTGCCCCCTCAACCACCACTGGTCCTCTCATCCCTCTTTCCCTCCTACATGCTTTCATCACACCCCCACCCACCCCTCCACACACAAAACCCAGGCAGGGGAGGCAGGATATTTCTGGGTGGGCACAGATCCTGGAGAGAGGGGGACTTACTTTCCCTGAAGACCTGATCCCTTGCATGAGGCAGAGGAAGACGACCACCCAGGAGACAAGGAGGCAGCTGAGGAGGTGCACCTGTACCACCCCGAAATTTCCAATGTCATCCTACAACTTCAGCACTTGGAACCTAGAAGGGGGTACTCTGTCACTGAGGGCCAGCCGCACCATCCAGCAACACAATCCCAAGGCCCAGGGCCCAGCCTAGCAGCTCCCTCCTTTCTCACAGAGTCCCAGCAGCCAGCTTGTCTGAGATAGGAGCCTTGGCGAGGCCCCAGCCCCAGCCTTCCCAGGCCTCTCTGCCTGTTGCCTCTCCCAGGATCCTCGAGGGTGCCTGAAGTCCACACCCCAGGCCTGGGCTAGCTTCCTCAGCCCCTGGGGTGTGGAGGACTCCCTGTCCCTTCTCAGACCCAGCCCAGGCCTTTCCTTTAGGAAGGCCCTCTCCTCCAGACTGGACGCACCCTATCTGGCGTCACCTCCTCCAGGAAGCCTTCTGGGACCTTTTCACCAACACTAGTCCTCCAACTCTGATGAACAGAGGGAGGCAGTGGAGTACTGAGAAAAGACAGAGGCTTCCCGGGTGGCACTGGTGGTAAAGAACCCGCCTGTCAATGCAGGAGACCTAAGAGATGTGTGTTTGATCTCTGGGTTGGGAAGATCCTCTAGAGGAGGAAACAGCAACCCGTTTCACTATTCTTGCCCGGAGAATCCCATGGACAGAGGAGCATTCAGGGCTATAGTCCATGGGGTCACAAAGAGTTGGACATGACTAAAGCGACTTAGCACACACATTGGAGCACACAAGCCTAGACTTGAACCTGAATTCCTCTCCTGAGTATGCATGACTATCTCTGGAGCCCTGTGCCATGCCAGCTGGGTTTCTTCAATCTACTGGATGTTGATGTGCCAAGCCATTGCTAGATGCTGGGCATACTGACCTAAATCAGGTATTGTGGGCATTGTCAGGAGCAGCTTAACCCCATGGGGAGGAACACACTGGAAGTATTCCTGAAGAGGGGAGGCTTGAGCCAAAGTTTGAAGGATGGGGAAAAAGTGAGTGAAGAGAAATGAAAGCACATGCCCGGCTGAGGGCATGGGTCAGGGTCAGGTCATGCCAGCAGGGCAGGGTCAAGAACTGCCTGGGCATGTCAGTAACTCAGGAAGGCTGGAGGAGAAGGGGAGGGGAATAGAGAAGGATGAAGACAGGAAGGAACAAGACCAAGAGAAGTTGTAAAGTCAAGATGGAGAAGTTTGGATTTTATTCTGAGAGCAATGAGAAGCTTCTGGAGGGTTTTTAGAAGAGGTCTCTCAGGGCCTCTCCTTGGCTCAAAACCTTGTAGCAGCTCCCATCTCTGGCCATGGAAAAACCAAAGTCCATACAGTGGCTACAAAGCCCTTCATGATCCACTATCTCCTAACTGCCATCTCTCAAATCTCCTCTCCTCCTGCTGCCTCCCCCCTTACTCACTGCTCCAGTTGCATTGGGTTCCTTGTTCCTGAAACGTGCCAGGCCTACTCCCACCTCAGGGCCTTTACACATGCTCTTCCCTGTCTGGCATACTCTTTCCCCAGACCTCCACGTGTCCACATGGGTGTGAGATCTGTGCAGGGACACATGGCCCCGTGCTTAGAAGGGCCTTGTACTTGGCTTAATGTCCTGCCATTGCCATCTTGAAATTCTGAACACATTTGAACAAGAGGCCCCATCTTTTCATTTGTGCTGGACCCCACAAATTACGCAGCTGGGTTTGTCAACACGGTTGCCTCCCTCCTTGCTTCCTTCAAATCTTTACTTGGGTGTCCTCTTTGCAAAGGGGCGTATTCTGGATACCCAGATTAAAACTGCAATCCCAGCCCCAGCCTGGCATACCTTACCCCATTCTTGGCTGTATTTTCCTCCCGAGTATGTCTCTTTCTATCATACTGTACATTTTACTATTCAGTTTGTTATCTGCCTTCTATGAAGGCAAGGGTTTTTCTCTGTTTTGTTCACTCTCGTATCCAACCAGTGGTTCGCAAACTGCCTGGCACAGAGCCATGCCCAATAAGCATTTGCTGAATGGATGAATGAATTAACATCATGGAAAATGGACTGCGAAGTATAAAGGGGAGTATCTGGAGGGGGACTGGCTTGGCTGTTGGAGTTATCCAGGCTAGAACTGATGAGCAAGAGACAAACATATTGAGCCTCAGTCTCCTCATCTTTAAAATGGGCATCATAACATCAATCTAGGATAATCTGTAGACAAATTTAGAAAAAGACAGGCTCCTTTCTTTCCCCTCTTTCAGTGAAGACTTCTTAGCATAGCTCATAGGCTGGCCTCTAATATTAGCTATTTTTACTTTTTTTTTCTAACTCAAGTTCTCAAACCTCATGAAAACATGTTTAATACCTTGTGACAGGTGGTCACCCTGGTCCCTCATGGGACAATGTTGCCAGGTCCAGGATTTGTTTGTTTGCTCAGACCACCAGACTGTCAGACTTGCAAGCACCTTAGAAGGCCTCTGCCTCAAATCTTCTCCTAGGCTGCCCTTCATATTGTGACCTGCAGAGAGCGCTGACCAACACATCCCTCTTCTGCCAAACTCCTGCCTCTGTGTTGGTTCGCTCAAGGGGCATCAGGGTCAGAAACTTTCCAGGCTCTCCGTGCATGGGGGAACCAAAGATAAAGGGATGAATAAGATCCACCCCCGCTTCCCAGGAGTGGCTCCTGGACCCTTGCAGCTGTGCTTTCAATCTTTTTCCCTTTGGGACATGCAGAAAAAAATAGTTTGGGCCCATGGAGCAAATAGACAAAGTCACTCAGAGCTGAAGGCAGCAAGGCTGGAGATTCTGGGCTGCCCAAGCCCAACTGGACTGGCACACTTTTTAGGGCACATCGTGTTGGGAGGCTCTGCCTTCCAGAATAGCCACCGAGTCTTACTGCTACAGCTGAGAGGTGATTTACTTTAAGCACCAGCATTCAAAGAACCCATTCCTTGCTCAAAAGACTCTCTAAAAACTTTATCTAGTTACATATGTTAAGCTGGTAGTGCTTTGTATTATTTTCTTATTGCAAGAGTTCAGCATACAATACAAGGGTTTAAAGAGTTTGGAAGGCTAATCTTCTCAACTCTAACTTTCTTTTTATGGCACCATATTTAATGTTTGGTTTTGGTTTTGGACCATGTGCTTTTGAGACCAAACAACTAACTGAAAATTTTTTGGAACCACACATATTTACCAGTTGGCTTTCACATAACATCTCTGGACTTATTCTGCATTATTTTTTAATTTCCCCAACCAGATGGTAAACACCTTGAGAACAGGACACTCTCATCTATTTCACTGCATCTCCAGCAGTGGCTATCACTGTGCTTACTGAGCACCCGTCACTGTCTTAGTGATTTCTGCTACATCTTTATAATAACAAGAATGATGTTGTAACCACTGTTCAACCACTTAATGGATGAACAGTTGAGACGTAAAGAGGTTTGGTGACTTCACAAAGCCAAGCTGGTATGTAGCAGAGCCAGAATTTGAGTGAGGTCTGTGCGGCTCTAGAGCTGGTATGAAGACACTGAGACCTCTTGGATCCCCTGCTGGGATCCAAGTCCCATTGGGTGTCAGGTGTCTGCTGGGGAGATGAGGGAATGGTCCTGGGCTTAGGGCCTGCCTGGCAGGCATCAAATCAGCTCTCAGAGGACTATAAGGTAATGCTGTAAAGACGTGGTGAGGGCAGGGAAGGCTGGAGGATAAAGGGTGGGCAAAAGGCAGACGTGGGCTCAGAAATCTGCCCTGGGAACTCTTCTCCCTTTAGAGGAGTCAATCTTTCTCTTGATTTGCTTTGTTCACTTGTACAATGGGAATATTTTATAAAACCGGCACACACTATCTAACAGGGTTGCTGTGGGGCTCAAATGAGATTGTGCAGCTTTCCAAAGGGTCGCTGGAGACTGTGGACCCAGAATGCGTACAGAGTATCATCAGCCTAATTCACATTAGGCACCGGGCACAGTGGGGCATGCATAACCTGACACATGTATATCCTGACATAGCATTGTGGCCGAGTTCCTTAACACTGGGGAATCAGTCTCTGAATCTGAAAATGGGGGTGATATTACATAATATGCCTAGCACATAGTTCCCTGGTGGCTCAGGGATAAAGAACCCACCTGCCAATGCAGGAGACTTGGGTTTGATCTCTGGGTTGGGAGGATCCCCTGGAGAAGGAAATGGCAACATACCCTAGTATTCTTGCCTGGAGAGTCCCATGGACAGATGAGCCTGGAGAGCTACAGCCCATGGGGTTGCAAAAGAGTTGGACACAACTGAGCAACTAAACAACAATAAGCACATAGTAGGTGCCCAGAAATGGGGGTCCTTGCTCACCTCATCTTGCTGAAGCCAGCTTGAGCAGCCCTCTCTAAGGTCACTTCCCTAGGCTCTTCAGGAGGGGGCAGCAAGGAGCCATCCTGAAGGGAAGGAGTCCTGCCTGGGACTGCGGCTCCTTAGGGAGGCCTGGCTCCAGCCCCCAACAAGGAGTGGAGTTCAGCGGGCTATCCTGTGGACCTCCTGACCTATGGCTAGTTTTCTTTGCCAAGCAGTAGCTCCACCCTGGAAGAGAGCCCCAGGGGTGATAATTTCTGGAGCATCTCCAGGCTTTGTGCTTCTGGAACCTTCCAGAAGGTTCTCCCTAGTCTAGATCAAGTTGCCCAGTCCACACCATGCCCCAAATGTAACAGAATACCTAAGTGGGCGGAGTCTCTTACTCCCCGCTCTGTCCCTGTTTTGAGTACAGTTCTTGGTACCTACTTGGTGCTTAGGAAATGACCCGTCCAATGACTGAATGACTGAATCTGCCCAGAGGTAATTTTGCCCAAACCTCACTTGGAGACAACGGCTCTATGGTCCCCACCATGAGTCCTGAGGACGGTGACCACATCTTAACCATCTTTGAACATCTATAGTGTGGCACAAGGCCTTCCCAGGTGGCTCAGTGGTAAACAATCTGCCTGCCAATGCAAGGTGCAGGAAACACTGATTCAATCCCTGGGTCAGGGAGATCCCCTGGAGTAGGAAATGGCAACCCATGCCAGTATTCTTGCCTGGAAAATTCCATGGCAGAGGCACCAGGAAGGCTACAGTCCATGGGGTTGCCAAGAGTCAGACACGACTGAGCACATATGCAGCAGCAGCAGCCCAGGAATACTGGGCCCTGAAGCTCTGAGTGCTGGCCTTCAGCTTAGAGGATGTGGACCTGCTAGGACTTCGAGTGTCACTGGGACCTCCACTGCTCAGCCCTGACTCTCCATCACAGCATGGAGAAAGCTCAAACCCTCTGACCGGCAGGGGAAGCCCTGTGCCTTTTGATGTCCTGGCCTCCTCTGTCCCAATACTCTGTCCTACCTGCTCCCAACCCCAGCTCCAGTCTGCCACCTCCTGGCTGCAGCTCATCTGCCCACGTCTCCCAATCCTTCTATACTTCCTTTCTCCCTCCTCTGGGAAGTCTTGGCTTTTTTTATGATTTGTTTTTTGACCCTGTCATGCTTGGCATGTGGGATCTTAGTTCCCTGAGGAGGGATTGAACCTGTGCCCCCTGCAGTGGAGGCACTGGAAGCTCGGAGTCTTAGACACTGGACCTTGAGGGAAGTCCATGGGAAGCGTCCTCGATCACCTGCTCGTGCCCTCACCACATCCCTGCATATACCTGCACTGAGGCCCCTACCCCAAATAACTAACTGCCCTCACCACATCCCTGCATATACCTGCACTGAGGTCCCTACCCCAAATAACTAACTGCCCTCACCACATCCCTGCATATACCTGCACTGAGGTCCCTACCCCAAATAACTAACTACCCATCTCCCTTCTAGACTGTGACCTCCTCGTGGCATGGTCTCAGGGCTGTTCATACCCCGTGGGCACACAGGGCCCAGCAGAGTGGACGTCATAAATGTTTGCGGAATGAATGAATGAGGCCTGCCCACTAGCCCACAAAGCCCTCTTCCCATTAGCTCCCCAACAGGACGTGGGGAATTTCCTCCAGGATGTCCTGCTGGGCCCTCACACCCATCCAGCTGGGACAAGATGTTCCAAACATCCCCAGAAACAGCTTCCCTTCAAGCCAGCCCCGGGGACTCCGTTCTCTGTCCGGAGAACTCAGAGGTGCCAGGCTGCCCTTCCCAAACACAGCTTGATAATGACAGCTCTGTGCTCAGGAAACTTCCACAGCTCTTCTTTGGTTCTGCAAGGCTAGGTCTACACTTCATTCTTGTAAGCCCTCCAAGAAGTCACGTTCCCTGTAGGCTACCACGTGGCTGGTGAGTTCCCCACACACCTGTTACCCGTCGTCACAACAGTTTCCCTCAGGCTCATCTGCGACTAAGGGCCTCTGCTCGTGCTCTTCTGCTTACCAGGAAGCCACCCCTCTTTGCCTCGACCTTCCTCGTCTGACCTGCCTGACTGCTGGAACCTCAATGCTGCTGTGTAAGGATGCTCACAAACTCACAAAGCCTGTGTGTCAGCCTCTCCTGAAGTGGGCTGCGAGCGTCTTACATTTCTTCCCACAGCCCTGCCCTGCTCCATTCCTGGGGGGCTCCCTCCCTAGACTGCAGACCACTGCCCTTCAGCAAAGAGGGAAGGCTGAAGATAGGCTCCCAGGGTAACCCCTAGAAGCCCAGTTCCCATGGGGGCCTCACCTCCAGTACTCCTCACTGGGGCTTGTCCTCTGGAGGGTCTGGCTGAGTGCCTGAGAGATGCTGCCAGGCAGGGCAGGAGGCTGCAAGTTCTTGGTGGTGATGGTGTTATTCAGCAGGCTCACACAGTCGGGCGTGTTCCAAGGTATCGGGGTCCAGCCCCGATATGACCCAGGGTATCCTCGGGATGAATGGCGTCGGCGTTAGAGAGAGAGAGAAAGAGACAGGGGCTGATGATTCCTTGGTTTACGCTGGAAACCAATAAAACCCCAGCACGGGGCTTGCTCTGTTTACGTAGGCCGCAGGCGCCCTCTCGAATCACTTGAGGTACCCCACCAGGGCACCCCCTCGAGTGGGTCTTAGAAGCCCAGGCAGATAAGTAAACTCAGAGGGCCCAGCGCTCCAAGGATCTCAACCAGAAAAAGGAGAATAGAGAAAAGGACGGAAAAAGAGAAAGAACGACACGGGGAGACCAAGCTTCAGTGAGCAAGGCCCAAAACTTTATTTTCCAGTGCTGCTTTTATACCCTAAGTTATGCGCATAAGAAACAAAGAAAGGGAGGTATAGATTCACACCAAAATCATGTGGGGTCAGCAGTCTTGACCCTTATCAGGATCAGGGCTCATTTTTGTATATCTCGTGATAAAAGTTTTTAGGTGGTTTACATCATCTTCTGGCCAGGGGGCCTGCTAACAGTTTATGGCCCTCTCTCCTAACAATAGGTTAGTTAGCAAGTAAAAGACTTTTCTTTTAAGGTGACTTTCTTAAAGTTAGGTGCTAGACACATAACAAAGTTACATTCCTATAAGGCACCGGTGTAGTGAGTTGCAAGAAAGGAACTTATTAACTTAAGATCTGATGTGGTTGAGTCAAAGGATTAATATATTTCCAAGGAAACAATAGAGGAGACTGCAGCAAGCATTGATTCAACAATGAAATCTTTTCTAGTACTATTCTAGTGATTTTAACTTCTTCAACAGATTCCTGTATTTTAGGAGCCCGAACAAACTTGTCATGCAAGTTAGAAAGCTATCAGAGGGGCTTGGATTGGAACACTCCTATTAAGCCGAGGAGAACTTTTAAACTACAGCTCTGAATTAATGTTTTCAGAGAAAGGTGGTTGGGGGGAAACCCCCGTAAGTATTAGAGGACTTGGTAAGAGGTGTAAGATAGTAAATCAGTCAGATTCCGGTTTTCTTTGGGGTAGATGCTCAGGTAAGTCCAGGGGGCTCCTCGAGTTCTGATTAGCCTTTGCCTGTCAGGCCTCTTCCCCAGTTGACCTTTGCCACGGGTAGGATTTCCCTCGCTGGCTCCCGGCACCAAGGGTTATTGCAGTAGGTCCAGGGCAGCACGGACATCATGGACGAGAAGTAGTAGTAGAAGGCGATGCAGACAACCACGTTGTAGTAGATACCGATGTACATGGAAACCACCATCATACCATAGCCCACACCTGGGGGAGGGGAGGGGGAGGAGCAGCCTCACACACCTAGCTGAAGGACGCGAAGCTAACTTTGAAGGGCCTAAGGGGCAGGCTTTCGTGGAGGGCCACAGAAGGGGCAGGTCAAAGCCTTGGCAGGAGCGAACTGGGGGCGAAGGGCTTTTGTGTATGCATGTGGTAGGAGGAGAGGGTGGAGGCCAAGTAAACAATGGATCCCAGCATGTGTCCCTGGTCTTGCCCATTGATGTGGACCTTGGGTCAACACCTGGGTTCCATAGAGATTGACAGTCTTTATACAGATAGGTGAGTCAGCACAGCCCCCAGAGGCCCGTGTGTGTATGTGTGTACCCCATCCAGACCTCACCTTTGAACATGGGGCTGATCCTCCAGACCCCCAGGCAGCCCTGACTTGCAAACTGGCCGAAGGAGAGTTCCATGAAGAGGAGGGGGATCCCGCAGAAGATGAGCATGATGAAGTAGGCGATCAGGAAGGCTCCTGGTGGGCAGGGAGAGTACTGGCTCAGGACCAGCTTTGGGGGATCCCACCCTCTTCCTGCTCAGAACCCGACAGCAGTACCTTTGCAATTGGCTGGGCTTCCAGGAGGGTGTGCCATGCCCTGGACTAGAGCCTCAGTCTGAGGCATGCTGCTCATGGCCTGTTTTTTTAACTTAACAGGGGTTCCCAGGAAATCTGCTCTGAGCTGAACCCACATCCTAGAGCTGCCATGTTTGGTTGGGAATTGATGACTTAACCAAGCAATTTCACATACATTAGCTGATGGGGTCCTCAAATATCCACCGAATCATTTTGGGGGCGGCTGTTGAAATGCAGGGGGTATAAAACTGAGACTTGGGAGGCTGGGTTGCTTTCCTCTCTACCTTTTCTCCCCTTGAGGGATCAGGCTGCCAAGGTCAGGGGGTAAAGGGTACCTAAGCCCGGGGTGGGGGCAAAGGAGATTAGGGCCAGAGGCCAGCCTGTCTGGAGTGGGGTCTGTGCCGGGTGGCTGGGCCCTGGTGGCTGAGCTCTATCCACATGAGTTGTCCCTGCCCTGTGCCCACTGGGTACCTCCCCCGTTGCGATGGCAGAGGTATGGGAAGCGCCAGACATTGCCCAGGCCCACGGCATAGCCCACGCTCATCAGTACAAACTCGATCTGGTTGCCCCAGTTGCCCCGTTCGAGGCTGCGGTCCTTCAGGGTGGCCTCGCTGGGCATAGCACCAATCTGTGCAGACAGGAGAAAAGCCACCATCAGCAAGGCATTGGCATGAGGTGCCTGACCCTTCAGGCCTCCCCCACTGGGGACACCATGGACCCTCCAGGCCCCCACCCTAACCCTGGACTTCCCCTCTGCTGGCAGAAGCTGCAGGCAGGCCTGGCAGAGGACAACAGAGGGAAAAGTGGCTGCCAGAGGGTGTGAAGCGGGGCCTCCCTCACCAGCCTCACAGGGTGCTGGGGGCACCAGCCCACCTGAGGAGCTGCTGTCAGCATCTGAGAGGTAGGACACTGAGAGGGAGCTGGAGTCGAGAACCCCCCAGCCCCAGCCCCTCCAAAGTCTCCCCTCTCCCCTCTGGGTGAGGACCTGGGAGCAGCTGAGCCTCATACCAAGCAGCCAAGCTGGGCTGGGCACAAAGGGGCCTGTGTCCAGACAGCCCCCCAACCCACCACCACCATATCGCCAGGCTGAGCACGATGTCCATGGCAGGTGGCTGTGGGGGAGGGGACGCTGGACCCCTCTCCCAGCTGAAGGCTTTTTGTAGGGGACACCTGGTGGTCAGGGCTGTAGGGTACAAGAAGGGGAAACCAACTGAGCTAGGCCAGACCTGAGGAAGGCATTCTGGGACTCAGGATGGGAGGGCCAGGGAGCCATCTCTGATTGCCCATGACTGGGGAGGGGAGCCCTGGGGAAGCTGACCTGGGCTGGGGGGTGGGGGGAGTTTCTGGCCATGAGTTGGAGAAGGAGACCAGAGCTGCAGGCACCATGCCAGACTTGGAGGACAGACTCTGGGGAGTTCTAGTTCCAACTCCCTCAGGGGAACTAGAGTGAGTGACTCCGCAAAAGGGTCTCTGAGCTGAGAGGGCAGGGCCACAGAGGAGGGGGCTGATCAGGAAGGGCTGAGGAGGGGTCACCCCAAAGGAAGGGTGCGGGCTTGCTGGGGAGCTGCAGGGCTGGACTGGGTGGCCCGAGGCCTCACTGAGGACCCCAACCCCACAGCTGGGACTAACCCAGTAAGCCCCTTTATACGGGTGAGCAGACCCATCCCCCACGTCACATCCCTTCCACCCCTCCCACTGAGTCAGCCTCCCTGAACCAGAGTCTGAGGGGTCAGAGGAGTCTCAGAGGCAAGGGAGGACCCTGAGAGTCACCAACAGAGAAGCCCAGAGAGTCCCTGAGTGACAGAGACAGTCTCCCAGAGGTGGGCTGTTCTCCTGAGAGAAATGGCCAGGTGTCCCTGAGGACACCCAGGATCAGAGACATAGCTGCACGACCTACCTGAGGGACAGCACGGTAGTGACACTGACCCTCAGTTTGAAAGAGACAGATTCAAGGCACGCAGGCAAATAAACAAATGGGCCTGGTGCTTTGACATGCTGCTAGACTCTGACACTGACCGACAGGTGCAGAGTCGGGGAATGGTCTCATCGGGCCTGCGCCTTCCAGGAAGGCCTATTTGGGAAGGCAGGCCCAGAGGCCCCAGCACCTGATGGTGGCCCTCCTAGCCACGTACCCTTTGTTCTCAGAGGGCACATCTGGGCAGCCACTTCGGGCTTGCACAGCACGTGGGCACTACTGCACAGACACCCTTGTCCTGCACAAAGGTGTCACCTCCCACCCAGCACTGCCCAGAGGAGACCCTAAGACTCACATGGTCCTGGGAGGTTTGGGGCCCAATACCAGGAATCCTTCACAGAGCACCCAGAGCCGACCAGCAGAGCCTGTGTGCATTCATTTAGAGGTTTACAAGCAACTACTATGTGCCAGGCCCTACCTCAGGCTCAGGAAATTCAGAAGGGAACAAAATACACCCTGATCCACTCAGAGCTAGAAGTCCAGGGGGAAGTAAGCCATTAATGAGATAAACACATAATTTTTACAAGCAACTTCAACGTGACCACAAAGGGGAATTTCTCAAGTCACGAGAGCATGAAAGGATCACTAGGGTTGGGGTAGGAGCAGGGTGAAGTCACAGAAGGCTGCCCTGGTGTGACAGGTCCCTACAGAATCCCAGCTAAGCCTGTCACCACCTCCTAGGGCCTTTTTTGGGGATAGGCCTAGCAATAGCATGGGGTCCAGGGGGCATTTTTTCAGAGGGCATGAGGCCTGCCTGGCGTAGTTTATCCATTCCCAAACAAAGCCCAGCCAAATAGGCTTCCTATATATTGATCCTACAATAACAGTTTGATTCTGTCTGAGGCTTTTTTTTTTCCCCATTTCTCAAGGAAATCCTTTACTTAAAATGCCCCAAAATTCAGCTTCCAGAACATTAATCAAAATATCACTCATAACAATAATCAGAAACAACTTTAATGCTCCTACACAGGAGAACCTGTCCATGTTTATCCATGTGCAGTCATTAGACACAGTGCAGTCATGAATGTATGTTGTAAGAGCCTAAGGACATTCTCAGAAGTTTCTCTGTTTGCCTTCAGTGAGCAGTGTTCCAAGGGTCAGGAAGACACACAGGAAGATGTTCCCAGGCATGGTTCCATAGTTGTCCATGATCTGGCCCTGGAAGATGACGAAGATGATCCCGAATACCTGAGCAGACACATTGAGGAGGCCAGACGACATGCCTTCTGATTACCTGGTATGTCAGCTCCATGGCAAATTCAAATCCCGATGGGAGGTAGCTGGTCATAAAGAATCCAATGATAGTAGCAGTGATGGATATTATCCAGAGGTGTCCCAGGTTCAAGGTCAATGTGAATCCCACCATGCCCACCAGAGTCATGATATAGAACAACCAGAGTGGTCTCATTCTAAGTTTTGGTCCTATCCAGCCAGATGCCTGAGATCACAGCCCCAAACATTCCTGTAGTGATGATGGTCAGGCCGATTCTTCCAGTATTTACTTCCTCCCCCGGGTAGTGGAAGATCACCATGCGAGTCAGCAGCGTGGACAAGGCATAAAACGCACCAGCATTCAGATCACAGGTGACGACAAGCAGGAGGAAGTTGAGGATTTTGAAGAGTCGGACAATAGAACTTGAGTACAATGCATCAGGGGATGCCAAGGCATAGCTCAGGGACTGGGCCCTGCTGGGGAGATGTTTAGGCTTCTCCTTGAACACTGATTGCCGAGGATAGCTGTGGAGCAGGCGACTGACACCTCATCATCTCCGAACCAGATGGAAGCAATGCAGGAGGGCATACCCAGGATGAAGACCTGGGCCACGGAGCAGACGACCTGGCCCAGCACGGTGACTGGGAAGAGATGTGGCTTCAGGCTGCTCAGCTTCACCCAGGCCCCCAGGCAGCTGAGAACAGAGCCAGCAAGGGCGATGGTCCGCAGGCCGAACTTCTCTAAGAGCCAGGCCACCGGCAGGAGCAGAGGGATGTAGATCAGCATGTAGCACACGGACAGCCAGTCGATGGCAAAGGCACTGACCCCGTGGAAGTTCATGAAGATGTATTGATGGTGGCATACTGGATCCACTGGAAGGCGTTGCACATGGAATAGCAGCTGAACACCAGGACCACTGCCCACCGGCGCTGGCTCACCTTGATCACAACCTCTCTGCCTAAGTTCCTGAACTGAGCTGAGGCTCTGGCCTCTGTCCTGAGTGAGGGCGTCTGTGTAGGGGTTCTATCATGCCCCCGTTGCTTGGGATCTTCACTCTCCATGACCACAGCCTCGACTGGAGCCCTGAGCAGGTGCTCCGGTCTCCCGCAGCCTTAAACGAGAGTGGTCTCAGCTGGTCCTCTGAAGCCTTCAGGGCACGTGCCCCAGATGAGGCCTATTTACTTAGGGGCACAATGGAGGACTGCAGCCACTGCAGAGTACATGGGTGGGGTCACGAAGCAGCAGTTATAGCCGTAAGAGAGACAACCGAGGATCCAGAGTGGCCTCACAGGTGGAGCAAGGGCAAGGCCTCTTGCAGAGACCAAAGTCCTAAGGTTTGATGTTCAAGGCCTGACCAAGTGCAATGGGACCAGACTTGGGCCTCTGAGGTGTCTGCTCCTCCCTTGGTGTGGAGGGGCCCAGGAGGGTGGCCAGCAGCAAATCACAGGCTGGCTGAGCCCTCAGGAGTCAGTGGTGGCACTGAAGAGCAGCACACTACTGAGCCTTGCGCTCAACAGTTCAGCCCTGCTGGCTGTGCCTCTTGGAGGCCCGAGCCTGGGGGAATGGAGCCTGGAACTGGAATTGGGGATGGGACTGTGGCAGGAAGTAACAGACAAAATGAGGGGTCCGCTATGCAGAAGGAGGTGCAATGACACCATGCAGGTGGTGGGAGGAGCTCCCAGCAGAAGCAGCACCAGGCGCTGCTCCCTGGCCCTGTAACCCAGCCCTTCAGCGCCCCATTCAGGAGCTGTGGAGGGAATGCTGCCATGGGGGCCTGGTCCACAGCAAGGCCTCTGACTTTTCATTCCAGTGCAAGCTATGTGCAGGCAGTCTGACTGGTGAGGGTGTGGCGCTCAGCAAAGGACAAAGGAAGCCCACCTTCCTCCAGGAACACTGGAGGGAAGGGTCCTTCTGTGGGGGTTTCTTGGGGCTCCAGTTCCCTTCCAGCCCTCCTCTGGGGACTCCGCTCCATTTCCTTCCTGAACAGCAATGCCCAAGGCTGGCGAGACTTTTCTAATGCTGCACAAGTATTTTTCTCCTTGCATAATTTTTCTCATTCTAAGAAAATTCTTTTTGACCTGTCACTGATAGTAACAGTCCCTGCTGAGGTTGTTGGCTCTGAGGTGCCCACGAAAGAATCTCTTAGTGCTCATGTGTTTGACCCAGACTGTTGGCCCGTCTGCCTAACCCAGCTCAGCCCCGCCGACTGGACGGGCTCCAGGCTCCTGCTGCCCATCACCCATCTCCCACTGTCTGCTGCCCCTCGCTGCCCTCCAACCTTCCTCCCTTGCTCACACCTGGGTGGTGAGTTAAACCAGAGTGGCCTGTTGCCCTTCTGGGTTGGTCCCTCCTCCTCAGGCTCCCTGGATAGCCCCTACTCTCACCTCTGACTCGTCCTCGTGGGCCTCATGGGTGATGTCCAGGATGGGGATTGCCTCGCCCTGTGCCCCAGCTTCCCCAGGCTCAGCAGGATGCAGGCTACAGGGCGTGCCTCCCACGGCTGTATGGGTGGGCTGGCTGATCATCCTCCATGACATCTGCCATGCAAAGACATACACACATAAGACCCTCAGCGCCCCTGTCCTTAGAAGCAGCAGTGTCCATGCCTGCACAAGGACCTGGGACCTGTCTTGGGTTCACAACCTCCCAGCCTGTCCCTGCCCAGGAGGCTGAGCCACACTGAGCAGTTGCTTATATAAGTCCTCTCCCTAGCCCTCTGCCCTCTGTTTATTCACTGTTCTGGGTGAGCTCCTGGAATTCAGGCAGTTCAGCTCCGAAGGCAGAAACCAGAGCTCCCCCCAACACCGTGGGCTTGGCAGGGCTGGGATCTCGCACTGGGGTTTTTATCCTAGCATTCTAGAACCAGGACCCCCAGGAGTCTGAACCTCTTCCATTCTCAGCATTGAGAGACCTTAGCTATAAAATCAGGGGACAGACAGACAACCTCAATTGATCTCCTAAGATTCTGTAGCTCTGCCTTGCCTGGAATTTGCTGTTTCTGACTCTCTCCTGTATTTTCCATTAGTTCCCACTGGCTTTCTAAACAAGAAAAAAAAAAAAAAGGTGTTATTGCTTTTTTTCCATTTATGAGCTTATGATTAAAAAAAAATTGGAAACTACAGCAAAGTGTAAAGATGAAACAATGCTGCAGAGCCCGCTCCCAGAGGCCATCCTCCCACCCCGCACCGCAGAGGCGCCCCTCCCTTCTTCCTGTCCAAACTCAGAGGCAGCCCAGGTTTCTACTCTAGGCAATAGCTGTGCTCAGGCTGCCAACTCCCGCTCTCCAAGAGCAGTGTCCACTGGATATTTCTGTGAATTGAGAGCTCTCTTCTTCTGTTCTCGGTGGACACTGAGGACTCCTGGAGCAGGCCAGGTGGGGCAGGCCCTGCTGGGAGCAGGCAGGCTTCAGGGTTTGCTCAAAGGATGAAGTCCTATCCAAGACAAACTTTGCAGAGGAGAACGGGCAAGACCCTACATCCCAGACTGACCATGAGCCAAATCCAGATCCCTGGCAGCCTTCTCTGAGCTCCAGTCGGGGAATTCAGACAGAACAGCCATGACAGTACACCGTGGCTGCCTTGGGAAACCCCGTGACCTCACACCCCTTGGATCTTGGTTCCCCAACTTGTCTTCCTGAGGTAGCACCTTCCCTGCAATGACAAAGCCTTCCATCCTTCAACTGGCTCCCTGATCCAGACACGTGAAAGAGTCAAGGGCCGGGCTGGAGGAGCGGAACCATAGGAAAATCTACCCCAGACTGGAGCAGTATGCAGGGGCTATTAGTGTCTCCTGCCTCAAGGAAAACCTCACGGCACCTCTCAGGAAATCAGGCCCTCACATGGGAGGTGAGAGACAAGGACATGCCCAGTGCTGTTTCATCCCAGAGCCCTGACTGGCAGACGGCTCTGCCAGTATTGACCCACCAAAATTGTGGACGGCAGACAGGAGATGCAGCCCAGGCACACCAGGCTCCACTCCAGACCCTGGGAGTAGTGACGGGACCACTGGGTGGGCTCTGTCTCTGCCCTGGAGCCCAGCAGTCCTGCTCCGCACTGTGGCAGCCGTGAGCAGCCTCTGCCCCAGATGGCTGGCAGTGGGCTAGCATTTTGGAAGTGGCTTTGGTTGCGGACCCTGGCAGAACTGAGGGTGGGGGGCAGGCCTGCATAATGGTACTCCCAAACCCAACCCAGATCTCCCCAGAGGACATGCCTTCTCTTGCCTTCTAGAGGTCAAGTCAGGATGCGCTGCAGAGAAAGAAGGTGACTGTCCCAGTCCCCTCTCCCCCACTGCCATCAGCCACATTGTTCCTGCCATCCATCCCCACCCATCCCCGGCTTCCAGGGATGAGGGCACACCAGTGGTGCCCACCCCACCCGGACCCTAGTCCTGGACACTGGCGAACATTCCGCAGGGTCTGTCACCTCCCAGCTGAGATGCTAGCCCGCCCCCTTTCCCCATCCTCACCACGCAGCCCCTGTACCAAATCCCCCATCCCCTCACCCACTCTCCCCATAGAAGTAACTGCCATGGCACAGACAATGGGGCCAAATTGATTAGTACAATTCCTGGGCACCTCAGGCCCATCTCCCTGAGAGCTAGGCAATGCAGCTTTGATACACAGAGCAGATTCTCAGCAGTCCTTGGGCTGGGGGAACCCTCACACCCCCATTCTCCTCTCCCGAGCTCCGGCCACACAGCTAACTCTTCTTGCTCCTTTGCACAGTTGCAACTTTCTGTGTCACTTTTGCTGGTGTTTGTCTCTCTGGCTGGCTGTGCCTGCCCCTCCCTGGAACAGACCACTCAGCCCCTCTTCCCACCCCCAGTCCTGCCTCCCAGTCTGCCTGGCACCAGAGAGGGGGCACAACCTCCTGGAAAATGACTGACCTGTTCTGGGGAGGAGGGGTCCACAGGTCCCTGAGCCACCGCCATCCCGGGGTGAACACTTGGAGTGGAGTGCGTGCGTCTCCTCCACTCATTCACACCTCTGCCAGCTCCGGGCAACACTGACGCATCCCCTGCCTCTTCCACTGCCTGCCGGGCAACATCAATTACTTTTACCTCATCTCCTCCAGAAGCTCTGCCTACCCCCTCCCCTGGCCCTCCCGCTCTGGCCAGTCCCCATGCAGCCCAGCGTGGATGCTCCACAGCTAGAGTGAGGCGTGGGGCTTGTGTTAAAACACAGACACACTCACAAGCCCAGGGTGAGGCAAAGCGGGCACAGGAGAGAGAGAGGGAGGGTGGCTAATCCCCATTCTAGAGTGGGGTCTGGGGCCCGGGGCCCAGACGCTTCTGAGCATACAGGCCTGGCACTTGGTAGGCTCCTGGTAACGAGGTTGGGTACCACTGGGCAGTAGAAATGGTGAAGGGGCAGGGAGACGGGGATGTAGCCACAGGGCACTACCAGAGCATCTCAGACTTCGCAGAGTGCTGTGGGCTGAGGGGTGATGGGCACTGCAGCAATCCCTCCAGGACTTGGGGATCTCCAGCCAGCCAAGATGGTAGAGTGTGTCCTCATAGAAGAATGTGACTGGTGAACTGCGCTGTCATCTGTCTGAAGAAAGACAGCATTAGCCAAGAGGGCAGCTGCAGAACATGGACTCTTGAGGATTAGCACTGTGTCAACTGGAACCTGAGGTGGTCCCTCTGAGAGCGTGTGCTAACTGGTCTGGGCAGAATGTCACTCAGACCCTCAGTCCCTCTTCTCTGAGGCCACACTCACTGGTCAGTCTCCAGTGGGTGCTGAGACACCACAAACCAGTGACCAGGAAGGTGGGCACGAGTGTTCTAGTGCCGGGAAGACACAACTTCCAGTTTTTGGAAACTGATGGGTGGGCAAAAGCTCAGGTACAGAGTAGGATCTTAGTAACCTAAGATCAAGCATGAATTCTGATGTAAAGGACAACTTCCCTGTGAGTTTGGGAAGTGTGCTGACCCCAGTGGGAACATGGCAGGATGATACTATTTTAACCTTTTTTGTTATTGTTATTGTAAAAATATTATTGGGCTGCATTGGGTCTAAACTGTAGCACACAGGCTCAGCAGTTGTGGTGCAACAGCTTAGTTGCTCCGCGGCCTGTGGGATCTTAGTTCTCTGACCAGCGGCATCAAACCCGTGTCCCCTGCACTGCAAGGTGGATTCATAGCCACTGGACTACCAGGGAAGTCCCAACATCATTATTTTTAAAGGGCAAAGTCTTTAGAGTCAGACCGGCCTGGGTTCCAACCCCAGTTCTGAGGCAAGTTACTTTACTTGTCTGGTCTTAGTTTCTTTATCTCTAAAATGGGGATTATATCTACCCATCTTTGAAGCTAGCAAGCACTATAAATAATAGTAATAAATAATATATATGAAGTGCTTACTGTGAGCCAGATGCTGTCCTAAACACTTCATATTAATATATACTAACCCATTTAATCCTCCCGACAGCCCCTCGAGGTGGGTATGCTACTCTGCCCATTTTGGGAGAAAAGATGGGAAATGATCTTGGCTCAAGCAAGTCTCCCAAGAGAATGGCCTCAGACCCTAGCGACTGAGCTGCTTCCAGGCCAGCCTCATGCAGCCAGGTCCCCAGACACGCCCTGCTGACTTCCCCTGACTTCCTGCCAGTCCAGACTGAGGGCCAAGCCCCTGGCTGGGCCACCGGCTCCAGGAAGGCCCAGTCACCCATGATACCCAAATTATAATTAGAGCCTACGATAAAAGGTGGGAAAGTGAAAGATCCTCTTTAACCAGAGTACACCAGTGGGGCCTGGCCTTGTCTGAGAGCTGCAAAGGACATTCCTGAAGAAGTGATGTTTAAGAGTCAGATGGGGATGATTAGGCAACAGTGGGCAACAGAAGAGGAAGAGAGATTCAAGCAAATGAAATAATACAGAAAAAGACCAGGAGCCTGGGGCTCAGAGAGTAAGGGAGAAAGTGGCCCAAGATGAAGGTGGATGCAAAAGCAGGGTCAGGGTCTTTGAGGCCTTGTTTTGATCTTTACCCTGAGGGCAATGACAGCCACTGAAGTCTTGAAACCAGAGTTGTAACTGAGAGGAGGAGCAGTTGGTGGTGTGTGCGTTTTGAAAACACCAACCTAGATTAGTGTGGAGAAAGGACTGGAGGGAGGGAAGAGGGGAAGAAAGGAAATTGATTAGGACTAGGCCAGGCCAGGAATAAGGGGGCTTGGCTCAGGAAGGTGATGATGGGGTGGGGAGAGGTGCACAGATTTGAGACAAGTATAGAAGGAAACTTTGGTAGGACCTGGTGATGCATTGGACTTGGGGGTGAGGGATAAGGAGGGGTCTCTGGTTTCTAATGGTATAATAGGAAGAAGCCAGTGCCCGTCCCAGAGACCAGAGACAGAAATGCTGGGGATGCTGCAGGTTTGGAGTGGGGAGCGGATGAGCTAGGTTGGGTGAGCTGGGTTCCAGTTGCCTGTGAGCCACCCAAGGGAGGATAGGGAGAGGATAGTCACAGGACCTGGTCCGTCTTTACTTTGTCATTGCTCAGTGTTCCTCTCCTCCAAACAGGACTGTCAGCTCTATCAATTTTAAGGGTCCATCTGGGCCAAGCCTTGAAGTTCTTTCTAGGGATGGAAAGGTGACAAGGTTTTTTTCCCTGATTCAAGAACCTCACAGTTTAGGAGAAAGCTAGAAAAGGAAGCGTACTTTCCCATTCACTGCGACGGAGGGAGGGGAGGGGCTGTGGGAGTAGGGACGGGCCCTTAGTTCCGCCTAGAGCCAAAATCAGCTCCCTACAGCCACTTTCGGTCACCCGGGGCAGGTTGCTGAGAAGAGGCTCCTGAACTGCAGGAAAAAGCGAGGGCGCTTCCAAAGCTGTAGCACCGCCTGGAGAGCCCCGATTCTTCGAAGCCGGCGCCGTCACCTTAAATAGGGTGCGAGATGTTGGGAGCAGCCGTTACTCAACCGCCGTTAGTCAACCGCCAACACGTCAACGCCAATACATCAACCGCCACGTGTGGGCCTCTCAGCTGGTGTGGGGGCGGTGATGCCACCCCCACCCCCTGCCTTGGAAAATACCCGGGCGCCCAGGTCCCCGCCACATTGTCCCGCCCCCGGGCCGACTCGGGCCTGTCCTGGACGGCTGGGAAAGCCCGCTCCCACCGGGCCCTAACCTTGCGGTCAGCTCCCAAGGATCTTCGTCTGCTGGGTTCAGGGCACCGGCTGGGGTGGGCGCCCCGGGCTGCCAGTGGCTGCCCCTTCCCTCACCTGCTGCCGCCCGGAGCGCACCTGGAATGACGGCTGGGGTGGGGAGGGCGCGGCTTCCTCCCGGGAGAGCAACCGCCCGAGAACACGGCGGCCGTAGCCCCTTCCCAAAGCCGGGAGCCGCAGACAAGAGTCCGAGGGCACCGAGACTCCCTGGCATGGCTTCCCAGGACCTTTGGGCGGCGGGAATCCGCACCCAACCGGCGAGTGGCGGGCAGATAGGGAGGCCGGCCGGCTGGAAGTTCCCGGCGTCTGCAGGCCCCCAGCGCGCAGACCCAACTGGCGCCTCGAACTGATGCTCTGCTTCCGGCACCACCCCTACTGCCACGTGCCCGCCGCTGGGGGCCAAAAAATCAACGGCATGGAGATCCAGTCCTCCAGGAGCAGCCCCCGGCCCCCCACCGCCTCCCACACCCTCAACGCCCAAGTTCCGCCCGCTGCAACTCCTTGGTGACAGCGGTGACACCCAGACGCGCGCACTTAACCAACCTTTCCTGTGAGACAGACATCACCACGCGTGTACCCACACTCATCCACAGCTGCCCAAATGCATCCACGATCACACGCTCGCTCGCTCGCTCGCTCTTCCTGAGGCTCAGCCCCGTGGAGCAACCAAACACCCAGACCTACTGCAAGATGGAGAGAAGCCGCAGCGCCCGCTTCCCATAGCCCCCTTCCCATGCTGCAGGCCCAGGCCCAGGCGAGCTGGGTCTTAAGTCACGCAGGCGACTTTCTTAAGGGGAAAGTTACATCAGCCTCTTGAGGCTCTGTGCTGCCTCAAGTCTGCCCGCCCCGGGGTGCTGCTCCTAGCTCCTCCTGAGCTTGTGTTTTGGTTTCGGGCAGGCAGGGGCCAAGAGTTTGGTGAAAGTTTGAAGAGTGAAGAAGGCTTGGGAGACCTAGCCAAGTCCCTTCCCTCTCCCAGCAGCTCCCCTGGCCGCCCTGCCCACCCCTGCCACTCCTTCACCCCATTCTCATCCCCACCCCCGGCCAACTTCTCAGGCTCCTCCTCCCAGGGAATAAATTTACAAGTTTCTCCAAGCTTTCCAAGGATTGAGCCCCATGAACCCCTGAAAGTGGGCTCCACAAAGGAGCCCCCAGCTGCACCCCATCCTTGCTGCCCTCCAGTTGGGGCCCTTGGAGGAAGTAGATGTCATCCCCTTGGGCTAGGCTGGAATGAAGCCAGAAAAGCCTGGGGCACGTGTGGGACTGGGGCTGGAGTTAGCCTGCCAGGCCCCGGCCTTCTGCGCCTGCCTACACCCTAGAGAGAAGTCTGAGCAAATTCCATCCCCTTTGGATCAGTGCCCCTGGGGACTGTGGGCACGGCTGGTTAAGGCCTGGGTCCTACTCCTTGAAACTGGAGGGCTTGGGGGTCATTTCTCCACGGACCCTCTCACTGGTTTGGTCACACCTACACTGCCTTGAGCTGGGAAGATCCCCTGGAAGAGGGCATGGCAATCCGCTATAGTATTCTTGCCTAGAGAATCCCATGGATAGAGGAGCCTGGTTGGTTACAGTCCATAGGGTCACAAAGAGTTGGACACTACTGAAATGACTTAGCACGCACAGGGTTGTTGTATTACAAGGGCTGCAGACAGCAACCTGGGCCCTCTGTTCTGGCCCTGGGGAGACATGCAGAGGTTCCATTGCTAGCTAAAGGAGACTTTGCCAAAGGGAGCTTTGCTGAGTCTCAGTTTCCTGTCCTACAAAATAAACAAAACACATTGCTCCAGGCTGCCCCTGAGCAGCAAAACTTGGCAGTTGGTGGAAAGGGGCTCCCACATTTGCTTGTCTTGAGGCCACCAGCTTTCAAGGAGAAGGGCCAGTTAGTACTGGCTGTCAGGCGACTGTTGTCGCCCCAGCATGTTCTCGGGAAGGGGACCAGTCTCTTCTCTGCCCCCTGAGTCTGTCCTCACTGTTGTCTGCCCAGGAAACCAGTTTTCTTTGTTCCCTGGGGATAGTCAGCCTTCAAGAAGCTGATTCACACATGCCAAACTCAAACAAGATCAGTTGACAAGTGAGATTCCACTTTATTAATTAAAGAGACTCTGAGCAAGATAGCAGGTATCAGACACAGACACTTCCTGCCAAGGAGCGCCGGTCCATTCCACCAGGCTTCTCCAGGGCCCAGCCACTCAGAACTTACAACCTATTCACATGAGAAGCTTGGTCAGACTGGGAAGATTTGGAAATCCTCTCATCAGCAAGATTATGTTTGTTTTCCCTTTGTCCCCAGCCTTGCAGGTCTGTGGTTTGTGTTTTACAGCTTGTCTGTTGTTTGTGTTCTGTGAACAAACTGCAGGTGTCTTATCTGTGCGTGTCCTCCTCCTGAGGTCTGTGGCTCCCATGCCCCCTGCCCTTGTGGATCTGTGTAGATGGGTCTGTGTTTGGGGGGCAGTGACTGTGCACTGAAGCAGCTCTGGGTCTCAGTGTGCCTGTGTGCCCAACTCTGAGGATTGGGCCCCTGTGATCCAAGCCTCCCTCCCTCTGCCTCTCCTGCTGGGACATAAATTCTCTTTCTGGTCTCTCCCTCCCTCCCTCCCACTGGGGCTTGTCATAAAGGGCCACCACACAGGGAAGACAGGATGGAGGCTGCTGGGAGATCCTCCATGGAGTGGAGTGGGGACAAGGAAGAATAAGAGGGTGGGACAATGGCCTCCATTCCACTTGAAGGAGTAGACTGGGGCTGGGGGCCCCTGAGAAGAGAGCACTGAGTGTCAGTGAAGCTTCTGGAACCAACATGGCCACCCCACTCTAAGGACTCTGCGTGAAGTGGGGTTGGGGAGTGGGCTGGGGTTAGAAGAAGTGAAGGGGAGGAGTGCTCAGGGCTCAGTCTTGAGTCAGGGAGAAGGTGCATTTGGGATGAATCCCGGGACAGGGAGACAGTCTCACACTTTAGCCCATGGGGTAGGGGAAATAGATTTTCCCTGGGGATTTGGGAAAGCTGGAGATGTTGCCCACATGGATTTTGCTAGACTGATGACATCACACAAAGTACATTTGCATACATACAGAGACTTACACATCTGTGCATTTTACCCATTTTGATTTAGAAAGGGCTTCAAGCAGATGCACAATGAGGCGAGTCCTGAGGAAAAGCTTAGGAGAAAGATTCTGGTTAGAAAAATCGCCTGTCTCCACGAATCAGAGACTAAAGCAGCTGTTTTCTTCCAACCAGAATGAGGCCCCAAGGGAAGCAGGATTGGGCCTAGCGCAGGTCAGAGCCAAGATGGCTTCACCCCCACCGTGAGATCCCCACCCTAGACCGCTGGCCCACAGGATAGGAAGGGTATGGCCATCCTGAGCCACCGTGGGGAGAGGAGGGGGATCAGGCCAGAGGACAGGGGGGAGGACCGATTGGGTCAGACATCTCGCTGGCTGGCTTCTTCCTGGGCAGGGCAGCAAGAGGACAGGCAGTGGCCGGGTCCCACCCACTGTGGTCTAAGGCATGTCTCAGGAGCCTCCCATTGCAGTACTATTTCCTGGGAGGGCTGGGTCCACGTCAGATCCCCTGGTGCTGACTGGTTTCACTTGGCATCATCAGCCCAAAGAAGCAAGGCCTCTGTTGGGCGGCACAGAGTGTGCTTAGGTGTGTGTCTGGTGGGATGAGGGATCAGGCCAGATGTGAGCCACTTCTGGAAGGCACTGTAGGAACTGGTGGCACTGGACACTTGGTGGAGGGGTGTTGGGGGATCCTGCGAAGAAGTTGGAGGAGAGTGGACATTGCTTTGAGTTAGAGCCTGGCCTGACCAGGCTTGAAGCCCCAGCCTCAGGAGCTCCAGGGCAGCCATCCAGGGTCAGGGAGCCCTGGCAGAGCCCCAGAAAGAGGATGGGAGGGGTCCCCAAGACAGCCATGGCTGCCTGCATTCTTATCCCAGGACTTCCACTTGATAGCCAGGTAAACCAGAACCTCGCTTTTCTCGGTATTCCTCAACAGAAGACTATCAGTACTGGCTCCCAATCACATTACTGTCATAGGGATTAGACAGGGTGAAGTAGGCATGGAAGAGGGCCTGGCACATAGTAAGTGCTCATCCTCCTTCCTAGGGAAGGCCAGGGTCCTATCAGGGGCCCCACTGGCCCAGGAGCAGCTCCCGGCTGGCCTGAGCCTTGATGGGGTTTCCAGAATCTGTGCAGCCCCATCCCCACCCCATCCAAGTCTGCGCTTTACTCCAGACTCCCCAGGAATCCTAGACTTCCTGGCAGGGTTTCTTCCAGCGCCACTCACTGACATCTTGGAGCCCTGGTACCCTCTGGTGACAAAATCCATCCATGGCAGTTACAGCCTATCCTTAGGGCACATCTGTCCAGACAAAGTTCTGTCTTTATGCCTTACTCACACCATGTTTTCAAGGTAGGAACTATCCCCATCTCAGAGAACTGAGGCTCAGGCAGGGTAAATAATTTGCCCAAGGTGAAAGAACTAATAAGTGGTAGAACCTGAGCTTGAACACAGGTTGGCCAGTCTCCAAAACCTATGCTCTTACCCTGTGAACAATATACACACACGGTCACGTGGTGACTCAAAGTTTTATGTGCCGTACTGATAACTGGAGTGCAGCGATGCTTGGGTGTGTGCTCATTGAGATTCTTCAACTGTGAATATAAAATCGTGTGACTTGTTTTTGAGCACAGTGAGGTTGGGTGTTTGACTATCGAGACGTTTTGCGTGGCTGTATGATTGTATTATGTGAGTGTAACCATAGTTAGACTGGTCGTTTGCATTGTGTGAAATTAGCCATTGCAAAGTATAGCTCTGTGTCTTGTGTGTGTGTTTGTGTGTGTGTGTGTGTGACTGTTGTGGAGGGGTATGTGGCTAGCTAGCCAGATTGTGTGGGGTAAGCTGACCAAGGGCCCTGAGTTCCCAGCACCCCTTGCCTTTGTGGTCCCAGGACTGTGTGTGCTCACCATGACACACTTGATGGGTGGCTCTACATGCCTGATACACTCCCTTGGGCCTCCCAGTTCTTAATCCTCCCCTTTCCCCCACTTTTTTTGGAGGAAGTAAGGCAAACAGCGCTGCCAATGAAACTGGCTTTCGATTTTTCCATCGGATATATGTGAAAGCATTTTATAAACCTCTGAGTGATAACTCCATTAAAAAATCATTTAAAAAAGAAAAAATAAATAGAGCTATTCTAATTCTTTCATTTGAATTCAAGTGTCAGTTGTTATTCAATCTCCAGTTCTTGTTCACAGATCCCTGGGGGTCTCCAAGACCCTTCCAGGTGATCTACAAGGCAAAAATGATGTTCATAATACTACTGAATTGTTCTTTGCCATTTTCACTTTGTTGATATTTGCACTGATGACACAGAGCAGCAGAGGGTAGAACTGCTGGCACCCAAATAGGAATCGAGGCATGGCTCCCAACTGTACCAGCAATCTCAGTCTCTCTCTCTTTTTTTCTGCCACTCAGTACAAAAAAAGAAGAAAAGGCTGATTTTGCTGTTGTTAAAGCAACAAAATTACAAATTTGATTAAATCTGGAGTACATGTTTTCACCATTTTGTGTGACAAAGAGGAAGTGTTCATATAGAAGTATGATAGTTATCTCCAGGAAAAGCACTCAAAACGGTTGAGTTGTGAGCTGAAAGTCACTTTTCTCACTGACTGGCTACTTTCACTTAAAAGAGCACATGACAAAATTAGTTATTCGGACTTGAGTTTTGGGCATGATTTTCTCAAGTGAATGAAGTGAGCCTGTCACTTCAAGGGAAAAAAACTATTGGTGTTTGTGGCCAGTGATAACATTTAGAGCTTTCAAGTGAAAATTAGAGTTTGGAAAACTTCCATCTGCTACCGTGAGTTTGAAAGCATCCCAAGTTTGATGAGATTGGTAATGACATTAATGAATGTACAGGCTTTTTTGCTTGTTTGGATTTTTGTTTTGTTGGTTGGTTAGTTGTTGGTTATTGTGTATATGTGATGTGTCAACATTTGGAAGATCTGATAACTAACTCAGTGAACCAATATTTTCCGAATGTCCAGGGTACGAGTTCCAGAAACATGCCCGGATAAAAGAACCATTCAAAAGCAAGACAGACCAATGCATTTTAAAAGAGTATAATCGGTTCATTGATATAGTTTCAGATTCCACACTGTCACTAACATTTAAGAAATGACATCTGTTGAGTTTTGGTGTAGTATCAAAGAGGAATAGCCACAACAAACTAAAAGACTATAGTTGTTGTTCAGTGGCTCAGTCGTGTCTGACTCTTTTGTGAACCTTTTTTGACTGTAGCCCTCTAGGCTCCTCTGTCCATGGGATTCTCCAGGCAAGAATATTGAAGTGAGTTGCCATTTCCTTCTCCAGGACATCTTCCCACCCAGAGATAGAACCAGTGTCTTCTGCATTGGCAGGTGGATTCTTTACTGCTGAGCCTCCTGGGAGGCCCGAAAAGACTATTAACTTCTCTCTTTTCCAACTACATATATTGTGAGGCTGAGTTTCCTTCACATCTTGCAATCAAAAGCATTTATTACAACAGATTGAATGCAAAAGCAGGTATGAGAATCAGTATGAATCAATATGAATATCAACAGATAAAACTCAAAAATGTTTGTGTCCTCAATTTTTAAAAAAATGTTTTATTTTATATTGAAGTATAGCCAGTTAACAAGGATGTGATAGTTTCAGGTGGACAGCAAAGGGACGCAACCATAGATATACATGCATCCATTCTCGCCCAAACTCCCCTCCCATCCAGGCTGCCACATAACATTAAGCAGATTTCCCTGTGCTATACAGTGAAAGAAAGTGTTAATCACTCAGTCATGTCCGATTCTTTGCGAGCCAGTGGACTGTAGCCCTCCAGGCTTCTTTGTCTATGGGATTCTCTAGGCAAGAATACTGAAGTGGGTTGCCATGCCCCTCCTCCAGCGGATCTTCCAGACCAGGGGACTGAACCTGGGTTTCTTCCATTGCAGGCAGATTCTTTACCATCTGAGCCACTCATCTTTAACATGCTATACAGTGAAGGTCCTCAATTACTTTTAAGTGTAAAGGTCCCTAAGATGAAAAAGTTTGAGAACCACTGAATTAGAGTTTTAATTTAAAAGGGCAAAACTGTGTTTAAAAACTTAAGAAACTAGATCTAATTTGTCCCTATAATAATGATCATGTAAAACAAGAGGCGATAGTTAATGCTACAAGGCTATCACATTGCAATATATAGATGTATCAAATTAATATGTGGTCCCCTGAAATGTACACAGTGTTATACGTTAATTCCATCTCATTTTTTTTAAAAAGGAAACTTTATTTTTTTTCTTGTCATTATTCATGTTCTATTAGAGAATATGCTTCTTTTACTGCTTCCATCACAATGCAAAGAAGTCACAGGTTTTCCACATTTTCACGGTGTGCTTGGTGGCATTTTCTCTCCCTTGTGGAATGTTCACCTTGTCACCTTCTCCCTGTACAGCCTGGTCTTCCTTCATGAGAAGAAAAATTGAT
This sequence comes from Moschus berezovskii, assembly GCF_049115385.1. Lineage (NCBI taxonomy): Eukaryota > Metazoa > Chordata > Mammalia > Artiodactyla > Moschidae > Moschus > Moschus berezovskii. The sequence goes on along the minus strand of NC_142474.1, from coordinate 46,748,411 downwards.
CTCTCAGTAGCTCCTGCCTCCAGGAGCGGTGACATCGGCCAGTTGTCTGACTGGGCTGTCTGTAATTACTGGCGCTCCTTCTCATCCCATCTCTCCTGTTTCTAAACACCCTTTTTAAAAAGTGATTATTTGTTAAGGATGTGTTAACTTTATATTTATTTTCTCATTTAATCCTCACAATGATTCTACAGGCTAGAAACTATGATTCTCCTTTTTAAGTAAGAAAACTCAACCTCAGAAAGGTTAGGAGAAGCCTCTAGGAATGGAAATGACTTGAAAGCCCTTTTAATTCACATATTCAAAAAGTTGCCCAGCTGAATTTTGGTACTTAAACAATTGTTCTTAGTAATAAATGACCACTGAAGGGAGACATGAGCACAGATCTGCGCCTGAGCCCTGAGGATGTTTGGGTCCTGGTCCGTGAGACCCCCAACCCCCCAATGCTGAGAGCCTGTCTGAGCCCTGTTGATGATGTCTTGCCTGGCCTGTTTCCAGAAGCTTTATGCTAAGCCTTCACCCCCCCCCTCACCCCTATCTCACCCCCACATTCTGTCCAATGGTCTCTCTGAGCCCTTACCTGGGGCAACATACTTGAGCTCCTCACTGCATTCTGTATACCTGGGCCCTGTGATCCACCATCACACCAGAACCTCACTCCTGGAGTTGAGATCTGGGTGGGTTCAGACTCCAGGATGGCACCTTTTAGACAGCAGCATAAGTCAGGGCTGGAGGGTGAGAGGAGTGGGTAGAGATGGAGTGTGAGCCGAGAGAAGCAAGCATGGAGAGGAACCTTGGGCTGTCGGCCCCCAGCCACAGGCAGGAATGTTCCCAGACAGTGCTAACTTCTCACCCCAGCCCTCTTCAGCTCAGGATCCACAGCCCCCAGCACTCCCACTTCAAGGACCAGCAGCTGCCTCTGGAGCAACTGGGGCGTCACCATAGCAACCAGCCAGACAGGATGGGAGTGGGGTGGGGCTGCTTTAAAGTCTTTTATTGCGTCAAAACGTAGGCCTCTTCCTCTCATCGTGGTCATGTTCAGGGGCCCTGAGGACTGGGAGATCCAGACCAGCAGGAACCATCCACTCCCCACCGTGTCTCTCAACTCAGGGAAGGAAGTTTCTGTGGTCTCAGCCAGGTCCTTGCCTACACAGTCCAGGAGGAAATTCAGGCTCTCTGTCGGGGCCCACTGCACCCCAGCACTCTGGATGCTGGTGAGCGTCTCCTCCGGGCGTTCTGGTGGCAGATCTGGAAGGGAGGTAGGGAGGGGCTGACCCCTTGCCTCTGCCCCTCTGGGCTGAGACATATCAGGGACGGGACCTTGTCCACTGAGTACCTGATGGGCAGAGAGGAGGAGTGGCTGTGCGAGGTGGGGGCTGCTCAGAGCTCCGTGACCTAGACAGGGGCCTTGTGCCGGTGATCAGCTGTTACGTTCCTGACGTTCAGAACTCTAGCCTCTCCACCCCTAGGTCTAATCCAGAGGAGAGCAGGGGAGGGCCTTGATAGGTCTCCAGTGACCCATGTAGCCTATCCAGCTGTGGCCCCGTGGTGTCAGGCTTCTCTCCACCCCGTCTCTGAACCTCTCTGCTTCTGGGACTCCTCTGCCCGCCTTGCCTTGTGTGGTGCCTCTGTGTTTGGTCTCCCAACACCACGTGTATTTCGTCTTTGTGCAGAGCTCTGTGGCCCTGACTCCCTGAAACCCTGGTGGGTTGGCAGAGGAGCAAGGACACCACTAGGAAATGGGCCACACAGACCTCGCTGACAGGGCCATGGGTGACAGCAAGTCTTTGGAGACACAGATAGGTAGGTGACGTGAGGTCTTAGCACAGGGTCTCGGAGGCAACGCATGGCGGGTGGCCCAGGTTTGAGGGACGTTGGGTTGTTGGTACTTGACACAATGATTGGGTGACTCCGAGTTTGTGGATAACATGGGATCTGGTGACTCAGAGCGATTCAAAATGAGTTCTTGGGCGGCCGAGGGACAGCAGTAGTTCTTGAATAGGGCAGTTGGTCCCCCCCCTCCAGGGACGTTTGGCTGTGTGTGGAGGCACGTTCAGTCGTCACATCTGAAGGGAAGGCGTAGCGTGGAGAGCCAGGATGCTGCCCCACAGACCACATGCACATGCCGGTCCCACACAAGGATCTAAATGTGGGGGCCTACTCTGAAACCCGACTGCCAAGCTGAAATCCCAGCTCCTGCCCTCTGCGACGCTGGGTGAATCTTCTTATGTCTACCGTGGAGTACCCAGGCAGTACCCTTCTGGAGTATTGGGATTGCTGAGCTGACTCTTGTCAAGTGTTTAGAGTTGGGCCTGGCACAGACTAGGTGTTGTTTTTTTGACTCAGGCCTGGAGAGAACAGGGTAGGTTTAAATTCAGCAACTCAAACGTTCTCTCCCTTTCTCGTTACAGTTTCTACTTCTGACAGCCTTCTTCCATCAGGAAACCACATGGCCAAAAGCACTCCTGTCTTATAGTTACCGACCAGGGTTCTTGGCCTTCCTTGTGGGTCAGTCCCTAAATCGTGTCTGACTCTTCAACCTCATGGACTGCAGCATGCAGGCTTCTATATCCTTCACTATCTCCTGCAGTTTGCTTAAACTCACATCCATTGAGTTGGTGACGCCATCCAACCATCTCATCCTCCACTGTTCCCTTCTCCTGCCCTCAATCTCCTGCCCTCATCAAAGTCTTATCCTTCACAATCAGTCGGCCCTTCACAATGAGTTGGCCAAAGTACTGGCCTTCTTTACTCAATAAAAAATAAGAGGCCAGACAAGAAATTCAGGCAATGACTTTACTGGGGCTTCTACTGCAGCAAGGGGAAACGAAAACAAATAAGTTTCCCAGGCTGGCTCCCTGAGCAGGGAGGGCAAGGTGGTTCCGTATATGGGGTGAAGTTAGGGCTGTGTCCAGTGGTTGGGGCAGAGGGGTGGCTTGGGTGGTTTGCCCACCCCTAGGTGCTGTTGAGTGCAGGCGGCATGTGGAATACCCTGTTTTTGTTCCTGACCCCCGCTTTTCTTCCCAGCTCTTTGGAAGTGGCAGTTGGGTTTCTGGCCTTTTTATCTCTTTTCCATAATTTGCCCTAACTGCATGTGCACACTTGTTTCTCATGCCTTATAGTTTCTTTGTATTTTTGTTGCTCCAGGAACGTTTGTCCAGATGTGAGCATTGCAGCAAAGGGTCTCAGGTCCCAGGTTTCAGCAGGTCTTTTCAAGTCATGCAGATGTAGTTATTTCTGAGGAAAAGAGACAAATATCTATAAATCCCAAAGAAATAGCTCTGATTGGCTAAGCCTGGGTCACCTGACCACCCATGTTTTGCAGAATACCACAATACAATTAATATAATTTATCTATTTAAGATTAATTCTTCTATTCTCCATGAGGACTTCCCTGGTGGCTCAGCAGTAATGTATCTGCCTCCATTTCAGGAGACCAAGATTCGATCCTTGGGTTAAGAAAATCGCCTGGAGAAGGAAATGGCAACCCACTCCAGTACTCTTGCCTGGGAAATCCCATGGACAGAGGAGCCTGGAGGGCGATAGTCCATAGTGTCTCAAACAGTCAGACACAACTTAGCAACTAAACAACAACAATGACAAATTTTTCATGACAACTCTCTGGAGAAGAACTCTTACTTTTCTCTTTTAACAGCTAGGGAAACTGATGCCCAGAGGTTCAGTAACTTCCAAACCCAAGATTGGTTCAAGGCAGTCTGGTTTAAAAAGATGCAACCTTCACCTCCACCATCTTGAATGTTTATATTTAGATATATCAGGTTTTATTTCTAAATGTGCAATAAGAAAGAACATTGTATATGTTCATAAGATGCAATCACAGAAGCATTTTCATTACTAAGAGTTGCTCATTTTTCTTTTCCTAAGATAAAGCAATTGCATTAGTCATTAGTCATCTGGTTGTTTGAGTAGGCTAATGAGAGAATGGCTGTGATTTTCTTGGTGCGAGAAAACAATAAGAGCTGGTCCTGGGGTGAAGGGTGGTGTAGGAGGGAGGAAGGGACCTTGGTGATGAGCAGAACTAAGTCTAGATAGAATCTGGCCTGGTCCTGAGATAGTACTGCCATGGTTGACAAATTCTTTGTTTGGATGATGACCCAAGACGGGACTCAACCTTTCAACTTTTCCTGAAGGATTGATAGGGATACAGCACAGTCAAATCAATAATTCACTAATAATACATCTTCTGTCAGTTGCATTCTTTGAGGGAAAGAATGCCTGCATTGTGAGAGTTATCTTGCCCTAGGGCCAAGGGTGTGAGACGAGGGGCATAGATAGATAGGTGTACTACTTACATCCTTATTCGTATCACTTGATCCTTCTTAGGTGCTTAGTATAAGGAATAATCAGATGAAAGCATGTGAGTGGGTTGAATAGGAAGAGGACATTTCTCTTGGGGAATTTGGCGTCAGAGTTGGGGTTATAGTACTCTCTAGTGGACACTTTGTGAATTTACACAGTATCAGACTGAATGTCACTAGTTGATTTTTGTTGTCGTTATTCTTTTAACCAAAGGATTGGTCTCCAGAGCATTTGGGAAGCAGGCCCATAAGAAACACTCTGTGTGTGTGTGTGTGTGTGTGTGTGTGTGTGTGTGTGTGTGTGGGAAGCAGGCCTATAAGAAACACTCTGTGTGTGTGTGTGTGTGTGTGTGTGTGTGTGTGTTGGGAGCTATGCAGCTTCGACTAACTTCACCATGCAGAAATCAGGAAATGGTTAGAGGAGAAAGATGTGGGAGTAGTTGATGGCAATAACCCAAGGATTTTATTTAAAATGTGAGAAAATCTAAGGCTGTGGAGATAGGAACTTCTCCCCTCACTTGACGTGGACTAAGGTGATTTAAATAAGAAGGTACAACCAGTAACTTTCTAAGCAGAACTGGATGTCTGCCTGGGTGATTCTAAATGTCTGTTAAATTGAGAAATACTCCAATTCCACTGAATCACTTGATTCACCAGAACAAGAAATTAAAAGTGCTGTGCTATTATTTTAGAAAGCAAAAGAACAGAAGGACCACGAAATAGTATACCCACAATAAATAAAAGTACATTTTTTTCAGGATGAGAAAATAGAAGGGTTTGGGGGGAAAGGCATGTAAGAGGAGATGAGTTAGAGATTTCGTCTTAATGGTGAATATTTCAGTCTTTAAATATGTGTTTAACTTTTTCTCCTTCTGAGAGGGTACCACACTCTTCGTTTCCAGCCAGAAACTGTCTTTGATCCAATTGGATTTAGAGCTAGTTGGTTAAAAATTAGTATCTGGGGATTTAGAAAATATTCTGTTTGCTTCCATGGCTTCTAAGTATGTAAATGAATTCCTCTATTATGAGCCTAAATTGCTCTTGACAAAATTGTCTTTATGTGTTTAACTGGCCAAGGTATAAATTGTTTCATTTATGAACACAGTAAGATTTATCTATGAATTAAGAGACATTGAAAAAACTGATTTATTCTGATAATGATAATTTAAGAATTTTTTGGTTTTGTGTGTGCAAATAATCCATTAGTTTAATAAAATTTAATCAAAGTTGCTCATTAATACACCATTAAAACTTGAACACATCTGTGCAAACATAACTGTTTTAGTCTCTTCAGGTCATAACAAAATACCATACACAGGGAGGTTCAAACTTCAGGCATTTATTTCTAACATCTCTGGAGGCTGGGACATCCAAGATCAAGGTGCTGGCAGATTCAGTTCTTGTTGAGAGCCTTCTTCCTGGCTTCCTGGCTTGCAGAGAGTCACCTTTTTGCTGTGTGTACACATGGTGTAGAGGGACGAAGGGAGAGAGAATGATGGAGAGAGAAAGTTTTTGTTTCTTCTCATAAAACACTAATCCCATTATGGGGGCCTCACATCATGATCTCATCTAAACCCACGCACATACCTCCCCAAGCCCCACCTCATAATGTAACAGAGAACAAACCTGACTCCATATTGGAGCTACTGCTGTAGCTCTAACCTTTGTGCTCTGTTCCCTGTGCTTACTCCTGCTGGCTCTGCACCCTGGAAAGGAATGCTGCCTGTAGCCTGAAACACATATCATAACTCCTTTTCAGGGCTCTGACTCCCAGGCTGGACTATTCAAGATATCACAATTTTAATTCATATAGAGATAATTTTTCTCTTTTGGAGATTTATAAGAATATGGTGACAAGACCTAAAGTGGACAAGACCAAAGGATATCCCATTCCCTTTGGGGTCTGGTCAGCACCAAGAAGTTTGCGACAACCAGCCACATCCCCTATCCTTTCAGTATAAAAGAAGCCTGAATTCTGACTCGGGTAAGATGGTTCTTTGGGACACCTGTCATGTGGTGAGCAGTGTGAGTTTGGACTCAGTAATGATATCATCATATTAGGGGTTAGGGTTTCAACACATAAATTTTAACACATAAACACTGAACTGAACTGAACATAAATTTGGGGGAACACAAACATTCAGTCCATAAAGTAACCATCCAGGAAAGATGCTCCTAATCACTACCTTCTCTGTCCTTCCCAAAGCAACCACTACCCTGACTTCTGATCCCCCAGAGTAGATTTGCTTTTTTCTAAACTTTTTATAGTTAGACTTATACAGTATATATGCTTTTGTATGTGTGAGATTCATTCATGTTGTTATGTGTCATAGCAACTTATTCGTTTCTATTGCTGTATAGTATTCCATTGCATGAACACACAACTATTTATTTAGTTTTTCAATTTTTGATGACCTGAAAATATAAATATTTTGGCACAAATACCTAGGGTTGGGATTGCTGTTTCTCAGCATTTGCATACATTCAACTTCAACAGATTTCATCACATGGTTTTATAAAGTGGTTGTAGCAATTTACACTCCTACCAACAATGTGTGAGAGTCAGCCATGGTAAAAGTATTTATCCCACAGAAACTGGCAACTTCTACAAATCACACTTTCTTTCCTAGTGAGCCAGTTGTTTAATAGTTCCCAGTACACCACTGCCAATACCCACTGTCACAAAAACTTCCTATTTTTTTCAGTTCTTGGTATTATCAGTCTTTTTCTCCTCTCAAAAGAAATAATAAAAAAATTTTAGTTCAAAATTTTAATTGAATGTATCTTAGCTCTAATATAAGACAGAATTCAGAAGTATTATTTTTATTTTACTAAGATCAAAACTAACATAACATTGTAAATCAACTACTCTCTAATAAATTTTTTTAAAAGATCAGATATTTAAGCAATCAGATATCTTTTACTTTCTATACACATATACCCCTCAAATTTAAAAATAATAAACTTATTTTTCAGTCTTTTCAAAATCATATACACTTTTATGAAAAATTTAAGTTTTATTGACTCAGCTAGGCTTTTATTTTGCTCTGCAGCATGCGGGATTTTCATTCCCCAGCCAGGGATTGCACTCCATGGCCCCTGCATTGGGAATGCAGAGTCTTAACCACTGGACTGACAGGAAAGTCCAAAAACCATACCTATTAAAGTCAAGGATGAGGAAAAGCCAGGACAACCTTACGTTTTTGGTGCAAGTGTTAACTGGTACAATGACCTAGGAAATATTTCCTACAACTAAACATACATATACCCCTGACCAGCAATTCTCCTCCTGAATATGTGCCCAATGGAAATGAGTGCTTCCGTCCACCAGAAGGTGTGGGTGAACGTGTTCACAGCAGCTGTCTTCATGATAAGCCACTCTGGAAACAACTCAGAAGTCCAGCAGCAGCTAGAAGGAGGAAATACATTGTGATGTGTCCATACAATGAATCATTACACAGTAATAAAAAAGAAACAATGTATGGGCAGTATAACCACAGAGGTGAACCTCACATGATTTTGACCAAAAGAAATCAGATGCAAGAGTCTGTAGTGTATTATTCCAATTATAGGGAGTTAAAAACTGGCACAACTAACCAATACAGTGGGAGAGGCCAGGTGGAAGTCACCCATGGAAGTGGCACTAACTTTCAGGAGCCACGAGAGAGTCTTCTGCAAGCCTGGACTTACTCTTTTCTTCATCAGGGTGGAGAGTCTACGGGATGTATGTATTTAAAATTGCTATTATACTCATTTTTTTTTCTAAGTCACGTCAGTCGTGTCCGACTCTGTGTGACCCCATAGACAGAAGCCCACCAGGTTCCCCCGTCCCTGGGATTCTCCAGGCAAGAACACTGGAGTGGGTTGCCATTTCCTTCTCCAATGTGTGAAAGTGAAAAGTGAAAGTGAAGTCGCTCAGCCGTGTCCGACCCTTAGCGACCCCACGGACTGCAGCCCACCAGGCCCTCCGTCCATGGGATTCTCCAGGCAAGAGTACTGGAGTGGCTGCCAGTGCCTTCTCCGATTATACTCATTACTGTATCTAAATTATATGCCAATAAGAGGAAAAAAAAGTCATGTGACTGCCTGCTATTAAGAGAGAGATGTCAGATCTTTATGCCAAGCGCAGCTTTAGTCTTGTGCTATACTTCATTGACAATGCAGTGTAACATGAAAATACTCTTTGTGGTTCAGTTCAGTTCAGTTCAGTCGCTCAGTCGTGACCAACTCTTTGTGGTTAAGTGTGAATAATTCTTGATATCATGATTATGGAAAGATTCTTAAATAAATGATCATTAAAAGACATAAAGTGAAGTGAAGTGAAGTCGCTCAGTCGTGTCCGACTCTTTGCAACCCCATAGACTGTAGCCCACCAGGCTCCTCCATCCATGGGATTCTCCAGGCAAGAATACTGGAGTGGGTTGCCATATATGTTCCTCATAAAAATTAATGCAAAAAGTACTAAAAAAGTTTTTTAATTGCCCCAAATGCCACTACCCCAAAACAATCATCTTCAACCTACATCAATATCATTTCTGACATCCTTGAAATTGTGTGTGACCCACTGTGTGTATTTCTATCACATCTTGTCAACATAACAATAGGAGCCACATTACTTAGATTGATTATTAGTGTCTGAATATTCAGTTTCAAATGTAAGTGTTATTTAAGATATAATTCAGTGAAAGTGTACTTCTTTTGCTTTCTATGTTGAAATTCCACCAGTCAGTTGAAGTATAAATATATATGTCATTCTTCATGAGTAAAATGCTACAGTAATTGATGATGATTTGAAAGCTGTTGATTGTGTACAAAAACACTGACAAAGAATTTTCAAATAATTTAATTTGAAAATAGGGTGATAGTTAATCCAGTTTTTAAGAGAAAGTATGTTAATTAGGTATCTTTAGAAAGAACTTTCGGAGAAGGCAATGGCAAGTCACTCCAGTACTCTTGCCTAGAAAATCCCATGGATGGAGGAGGCTGGTAGGCTGCAGTCCGTGGGGTCGCTAAGGGTCGGACACGACTGAGTGACTTCACTTACACTTTTCACTTTCATGCATTGGAGAAGGAAATGGCAACCCACTCCAGTGTTCTTGCCTGGAGAATCCCAGGGACAGGGGAGCCTGGTGGGGTTCCGTCTATGGGGTCACAGAGTCGGACACGACTGAAGTGACTTGGCAGCATCAGCAGCAGAAAGAACTTTATACTGCTTAAAAGTCAAGAACTGTTATGATACTGGCACAAAAACAGACACAATAGATAAACAGAACAAGATAGAGAGCCCAGAAATAAACCCATACACAAATGGTCAATTGATCTACCACAAAGGAGGCAAGAATATACAATGGAGAAAAGACAGTCTGTTCAATACGTGGTGCTAGGAAAACTGGACAGCTACGTATAAAACAATGAAATCAGAACATTCTCTAATACCATATACCAAAATACACTCAAAATGGATTAAACATCTAACTGTAAGACAGCATACTATAAAACTCCTAGAGGAAAACATAGGCAGAGCACTCTTTGACGTAAATTGCAGCAATATTTTTTTTTGATCCACTTCCTAGAGTAAAGGAAATAAAAGCAAAAATAAACAAATGGGACCTGCTGCTGCTGCTAAGTCGCTTCAGTCGTGTCCGACTCTGTGTGACCCCATAGACTGCAGCCTACCAGGCTCCTCCGTCCATGGGATTTTCCAGGCAAGAGTACTGGAGTGGGTTGCCATTTCCTTCTCCAATGCATGAAAGTGAAAAATGAAAGTGAAGTCGCTCAGTCGTGTCCGACTCTTAGCGACCCCATGGACTGCAGCCTACCAGGCTCCTCCGTCCATGGGATTTTCCAGGCAAGAGTACTGGAGTGGGGTGCCATTGCCTTCTCCGAAATGGGACCTAATGAAACATAAAAGCTTTTGCATAGCAAAAGAAACCATTGACAAAATGAAGATGACCTACTGAATAGGAGAAAATATTTGCAAATGATTTAATCGGCAAGGGATTAATATTCAACATAATAGCTCATACAATCTGATATCAAAAACAAAAATCCAACAACCCAATTAAAAAATGGGCAGAAGACCTGAATAGACATTTTTACAAAGAGGAAATGCAGATGGCCAACAGGCACATGAAAAGATGCTCAAAATCACTAATCAATCAGGGAAATGCAAATTAAAACCACAATGAGATATCATCTCAAATCTGTCAGAATGTCTATCATCAAAAAATAACAGAAATAAAAAATGTTGGCGAAGATGTGGAGAAAAGAGAATCCTTGTACACTGTTGAGAACGTAAATTGGTACAGTCACTGTGGAACACAGTATGAAGGTTTCTCAAAAAACTAAAAATGGAACTACCACATGAACCAGGAATTCCTCTCCTTGGTATATATCCCCCCCAAAAAAACAACACTAATTAAAAAAGATACATACATCCCGATATTCATAGAAGCATTATTTATAATTGCAAAGATGTGGAAGCAATATAAGTATCGATCAACACATGCATGGGTAAAGAAAATACAACTTTATAGATGTGATATGTATACCACATCTCAACCGTAAAAAAGAATGAAATGTTGCCTTTTGCAGCAACATAGATGGATTTGGAAGGCATTATGCTAAGTGAAATAAGTCAGACAGAGAAGGGCAAATATTGTATGATATCACTTATAGGTGGGATCTAAAAAAATACAATAAACTAGTGAATATAACAGAAAAGAAACAGATTCACACATACAGAGAACAAACTAGTTGCCAGTAACACTGTCTGTAAGAGAGAAGGAAAAAAAGGAACAATTCATACGCTCATTGACCACAGAACGGACAGTTTGTGGTGTATTCATACATGGACACACAGCAGTAAAAATGAAAATGATATTACTTTTTGTGCCACACATGGCTAATCTTCATAATTATGAGTGGAAAAACAACTGTCAAAAGACTATTCTTTTCACTAAGATCAAAAGCAAATAAAACAATATCTTATTTAGACATCAACATATGTGATAAAACCCTCAGATAACTGTGACCTCTTGGGGGAGGCATGAGTATTGGATGGAAGAGCAGTGCATGGGAGACCTAAGTTACTGATAATAGTTTAGCTCTTGGGATGAGTACCAAACTCATGGGTTCTCATTATATTATTTTTAAAAATGAAATCAAGAAATGAATAGTCCTCACCATATCATTCTTCACTACTAATAGGATCTTCATTGCCTTCAAACTCAACCAGATGGGATGACCAATCTCACCCCTAAGGATGCCAGACTCTCAGTCCGTTGAGTGTTTATTGATGCAACAAATTTTGGTGTGAATCATTGTATTGGTCAAAGTGCTTTGTGCAAACCACAGAATCTAACACTCAGTTTAAAAAGAAAGGGATGTATTACAAGGTACTAGGTACTATGTGGGCTTCCCTGATAGCTCAGTTGGTAAAGAATCCACCTGCAATGCAGGAGACCCCGGTTTGAATCCTGGGTTGGGAAGATCTGCTGGAGAAGGATACCATTCCAGTATTCTTGAGCTTCCCTTGTGGCTCAGCTGTTAAAGAGTCCACTTGCAATGTGGGAGACCTGGGTTGGATTCCTGGGTTGGGAAGATTCCCTGGAGAAGGGAAAGGCTACCCATTCCAGTATTCTGGCCTAGAGAATTCCATGGACTATACAGTCCATGGGGTCGCAAAGAGTCAGACCCAACTGAGTGACTTTCACTCACTCACTCAGGTACTGGGTAAAGCTGAATTTTTAGAGGCAATAAATTGTGGCTGATGCTAATTATGAATAACAAGAGGCTTTCAGAGGGTGGGGTCCCTAGAACAGAGTCTGCAATGCAGATTTTTTAAAAATACTTTTTATTACTATTTTTGGCTCTGCTGGGTCTTTGTTGCTATGTGTGGGCTTTCTGTAGTTGCAGAGAGTGGGGACTATACCATCGCTGCGGTGTGCATGCTTCTCATTGTGGTGGCTTCTCCTGTTGTGGAGAACAGGCTCTAGGGTGCGTGGGCTCAGTAGTTGGCGCAGGTTGCAGGTTTCAGAGAATAGGCTCAATAGTTGTGGCCCCAAGGCATATGGAATCTTCTGGGACAAGGGATTGAAGAGGTGTTCCTTGCTTTGCCGGGTGGATTCTTAACCGCTGGGCCACCAGGGAAGCTCTAGAGTTTCTTACTTAAGATTCTTATTTAAGAGATTTATTTTACATGTTAATTTAAATTCAAGACATTAATTAATTTAATTAATTAAGATTAATGAATCAATCTTAATTAAGAGATTATTTGTTTATTATATTTATTTAAGGAGTGCTCTCAGAGAAGGAAATGGCAACCCACTCCAGTGTTCTTGCCTGGAGAATCCCAGGGTCGGGAGAGCCTGGTGGGCTTCCGTCTATGGGGTCACACAGAGTCAGACACGACTGAAGTGACTTAGCAGCAGCAGCAGCATAGACTAAAAGGATCCAGTACATAAGTGGCAGATTCAGTAGCTGAGCTGTGAGATTTCATATGTTTTGATTGTTAACCAGATAGACATAAGGAGGTAGTAACTAGCATTTTGAAAATTGAGTTTCCCAAATTAGCTTTGTTGAGAATCCCAGGGATGGGGGAGCCTGGTGGGCTTCCGTCTATGGGGTCACACAGAGTCGGACACGACTGAAGTGACTTAGCAGCAGCAGCAGCAGCATGAGCTTCCAACGTGTCAGAAGTGGTTTCTACCAGCCGTCACTTTCTTTCGCCTTACTCCTCTTTTCTCTCTGTGTTATTGCCTGCCGCAGTGAATTACAGTCACTCATGCCTGGTAGTTTGAATAAAGCGAATATTTGGCAAAAAAACCAAACTGTTTGACCCCTTACCCGCTGTTCCAAAAGGTGTGGTATGACCCTGTGTTTTGAACCAGTCTGTTTCAGCTGAAATGCACTGACTTGCAGGCTGAGCTGAGTGCATGGAACTCTTATGCTTCTCATTTTATGTGATCTCCTAATTGGTATGTAGCAAAAATAATTTTCTAAAACTGTTTTGTTGCTTGTTTGGTAATAAAACCACGTGAAATACTGAAAAAAAAAAAAAAAGGAGTGCTCTTGGGAGAAGATGAGTGAGGGGAACCAGACAGGACAAGAAGAAGAAAGTTACACATGAATCTGGAAGGGTTCTCATCTGGAGACTGTCCTCAGCCTGGTTCTCAGGGGAGCATCAGAGCATGATGGTGCCATAGAACTGGCTCCCGCTTCAGGCAAATGGGATAGGCTAGCCCTCTGTACCTGAGAGAGGGTGCCTAACTTCCAGAGGAGTTGGATTGCCATGTGGCTGGGAAGGGGCCACCAGCTCTGACAGTGATTGGAGTTGGGTGCGCTGAGCAGGGCAGAGTCCTGGAAGTGCCTCAGCACCAACCTGACCTCACTGGGAAGGGTGGGGGAGATCTGGGACGAGGTCAGGGGTGGAGGAGGGCAGCGAGGTGGGGAGAGCACCTAGAAGTGCAGCCTGAGACCCTGGGGGCTTGGCTTTTGTGAAGCAGTGATCCCTCAGCCCCATGGAGACACAGAAGGATAGGCCAAGCCCTCCCCGTAGCTTCTCATTCCAGAGAGCACCAAGCACGTCATCAGCCCACCCCAGTCATCAGTATCACCCTTCCTGTTACTCAGGCAGAGAGAACCAGTCTTCTTTCTTAGCAATCTGCATCCCTCTCCCTCCTCACTACTCTCTGCAGCCCCAGCCTAGGCCTTGATCTCAGGCTTTGAAGGTGCTGGATTCAATGTGATGGCTCATTCATTGGGTGATAGGCAGTTTTCCCCCAAGCCTCCTGCCTCAGTCTGGAGTGGAATATTCTGGCCTCATAGGAGGGCAGACCAGGAGGCATTAACCCCTGCTCTGCCAGCATGTCTCTCTAGGGCCAGAACCCAGGATTCTGGAAATTGTTCTCTCCAGGGTGGCACCAAAGGGAGCCTTGTGGAGGGCTTTGGCCACTCCATAGACTTCCTCACTCTCACTCAGGCCATCAGGAAACACTTGATCTGAATAAAAGGAGTGTCCCCTGGCCCACCCCTCTTTGAACAGTTGCCACCTCTGCCCTTATGTCTATCCTTTCTGGAGCCACCTGTGCCTTCTGCACACCTTCCCCTGCCACCTGCTCCCAGGGGTCAGCCCCCACCTTCAGCAGAGATTTATACCTTTCCGAATACTCACACAGGAAGCCAGAGCCACCTCAGGCTGGTGCCGGAAGTTCAGAGGCTGAGACAGGCCTGGGTAGGAGCTATTTCAACATTCCAGTTTTCCCATCCTTCCAGGTGGCTGGCAGATGTGGGCATCTTAGCAGTGTGGGGTTGGGGGCCTGAGCAGGGGGTGGGAGCTTTCTGGGAGGGGCCTTGGCCAGACGAGGCTCAGCAGGATCCCCCCAAGTTGGTGGTCCCTCCTCCACTTAGTCCTGTCTTGAAAGTGCTGAGGGAGAGGATTTAATTTATGACACTCTTAATCTTCTGTAATGATGTGCGGTTGTCTTGCCAGATACCTTTGTTTAGGGAGATGCAATAATCCATTTCAGCACATTTATTCACTGCCTATAATGTATTTTGGAGCATCTACATGGAGAAGGAGTAATTTCTTATTTGGCTAAGCAAAAAAATACTTTTGGACTGTTAGCAGAAAAAAAGAGATGCCTATAGGCAACATATAAATGTTTGTAAAGATTCTGGTTTCAAGTAATTTCTGTTTCCTAGGATGTGACGCTGCAGATACCTGAGTGCACATGTAAGCACAGGAGAATACGCATGTGTATTGTGGGATCAGAGAAGGCAATGGCAAGCCACTCCAGTACTCTTGCCTGGAAAATCCCATGGATGGAGGAGCCTGGTAGGCTGCAGTCCGTGGGGTCGCTAAGGGTCGGACACGACTGAGCAACTTCACTTTCACTTTTCACTTTCACACATTGGAAAAGGAAATGGCAACCCACTCCAGTGTTCTTGCCTGGAGAATCCCAGGGATGGGGGAGCCTGGTGGGCTTCCATCTATGGGGTCACACAGAGTCAGACACGACTGAAGTGACTTAGCAGCAGCAGCAGTATTGTGGGATAGTATATTATGGTAATTGAGATCATTAATAAACTTGTAAACTCTCCCTTATCAGCACTGCACTCTGCCTGGCACACAGAGTATGTTCAGTATATGTGCATCTGTGCTCAGTCATGTCTGACTCTTTGCAACCCCATGGATGTAGCCCGCCAGGCTCCTCTGTCCATGGAAATTCCCAGGCAAGAATACTGGAGTGGGTTGCCATTTCCATCTCCATGTGATCTTCCCAACCCAGGGATCGAATCCACCTCTCCTATGTCTCCTGAATTGCAGGCAGATTCTTTACTGCTTGAGCCATCAGGGAAGTCCCTTAGTAAAAGTTAGGTGAATTCATTAATTAACTGCTGAACAAGGAACTGCATGGTGACATTTGATTTTGCTTTTGAAGCCCAACCCAGGAGTGCAGTCTCTGAGTGAGAAACTCTTAAGTGACTCAGCCAGAAGGACACAAGGCACGCGTGCTATGCAGGCGGCCCTGGCACCCTGCATCTTGCCCGTGACCTCTATTGCTTCCATGCATCTCCACGCCTGGTGTTCAAACAACTGCCTGCACCTGCGATTCTCAGTTGAGGGCTGTCCTGGGCCTAGCTTCTGGCCGACAGGGGTTGGTGGGTCAACACCCAGCTCCCACACCCTTGGGCAGGGTAACTGAAGACCGAGTTCTACCCCATCTCCCAGAGCCCCCGGGTATGGGGGCTGAGCGCCAGCCTCCCACAGTGCCCACCCACCTGGTAGCGCCTCTCCTCTCTCATGCCCTGCTGCCTCCACCTCTGTCTCCTGCCCTCCTGGCGCTTCTGGGACCACATCCCCAGAAATGACATCAGATCCTTGTTGCAGGGTCAGCTTCTTGGGGAACCCAAACTGAGACAGACACCTTTAATCACCTGACTTCTAACAAAGCACCCCTCACACAATCATGTGCTTGTGCCTAAAACAAGGTGAAAACAAGCCGATCCATCACCTGACAAGTTTCAGGTGTGAAATCCAGATTCTGTTAAGTCCCACGATGCCCCAGGATGAAGGGCTCGTCTACTTTCTTAAATGAGCTCAGCCCAGCGGCTGTTAGCAGGGCACCCCTGTCCTGAGCGACGCTGGCCCACCTGCAAGCCCAAGGCCCCTGTTAATCAGACAAAGGATATGCAAGCAAAGAAAACGTTTTAATTAAGGCTTCATTGGTAAGCCAGATGGGCCAACCATGGTCTAATCCAAAGAACTTTGTATCCTCACCCTTGTAGCCTCTGTTGTGAAACATCCAAGCACGTGTCTACAGGGGCCCAGAGGCACCTCCTCCCGGTTAGCTCAGGCACTGGAGGACCCCTTCTCTCCCAGTTTCTTCTTGTTTGCCTTCGTCTTTTCAATCGTGGTCTCCACAATGACAGCAGTCTCTTCGTACGTCTGGATGCTCTCGGTGGAAAACTTCTCTATGGATTCCATCACCTCCACCTTCTCATAGGCCAGCTTCCTGGGAGGGCTTCTCGCCGGCCGGCTGCCACTCCAAGCCCCATGCCCCTCGGACCCACCCAGAGTGACCTGAGGCCCTTGAGACCGAGGTGTAGATGGCCCCTCTGGACCAGGCGCCACCGTGGGACAGGGCCCTCTGGCCCCCTCCTCCTCCCTCTGGCCATCCTGTTTGCCCTGGAGGCCCTTCAGGTCTTTGGCATTTTTCTCATCCCCTTTGTCTGCAGGGTGCGGGGTGGGGGGGTGTCCGTCTTCTTTCCCCTGCAGGGGCCCCTCTTCCTCCTTCACCCCGTCTTCTTTCCCCTGGGCAGGCCCCCCTTCCTCCTGCACACCATCTTCTTTCCCCTGCAGGGACCCCCCTTCCTCCTGCAGACCATCTTCTTTCCCCTGGGGGGGGCCCCCTTCCTCCTTCTTACCGTCTTCTTTCTCCTGGGGGGGCCCCTGTCCGTCCTCCAGAGGGGGCTCAGGCTGCTGGGGAGAGGGTTCCACACTGCTGTCAGGACGCACAGAGTCGTCCCCCTTAGACACCACCACGCCCCCTTTGGCTGGGACGGAGAAGACACAGAAGCCAGGATCCATGAAACTGGCGTCTCCGGAGACCATCACGTACCGCCCTTTGGTGAACAGGTCGGCAGGGGGCTCAGGTTCTTTCGGGCCTTTCACCTTCTCCTTAATCATCTTGCCTAGTTTCTCAAAGGCTTTGCTTATCTTGCCTCCATCTGGGACATCCTCCGGAGCCCCTTCCTGGGTCGGGGGACTTGCTTCTTCATCCCCCGGTTCAAGCTTAGACTCGCCCTCTTCTGTGAGCACCACCCGCCCCGGCTTCGTGTCCTCTTCACCTCTCAGCGGTGTCTCTTCCGGAATTTCATCTGCTCTGTCTTTCGCTACCATCTCCTTTTTCCTCGGAAGGTTCTTGGGGAGGCCTTTGAGTCTTGGTTTCGCTGCAGTTATATCCTGCACAGCCCTGGTGAGATCTTTGAAAAAAGAAAAAACGAGGTGGGTGTGATGAGTCAAGGCCAATGACAGACGAAGAAAAAGTACTTGTTGAAAAATACAAGCCTAGCACTGGGGTGGGGTTTACTGGTTGGCTGGTTGGCAACAGGGTAGGATCCCTGGGTCCTAAGCATTCATGGCCCACACTGAGGACCCAGCCCTGCCGGCCACTGTGGGACTTTGGGACAAGTCTCTTGGCCCCTCCGGGCTTGCAGAGTGGAAGGGAGGCTCCCACAGTTCCCTTCACACTGGGTATAACTTACTGAGATCTGTGTTTCTCCTGCAATAACACTCCGTGGGAGCAGGGCCTCTGCCCCACCCCAGCACCCCCACCTCGAGGTCACAGGGGGCACTTGGATCCAGACAAGACCAGGAAATCCAGTCCAAAGAGTCACTGTCACCTCAGGCTTCCCCAAAGGAGCAACTCAGAGTCACCCCCACCTTCCTCTGATGGGTTTGGAATAGCCTCCAGGCACACCCTTGTCCCCCCTGAACCCCAAACCAGATAAATACCGCCACTCCTTGCTTACCATCCCCTTCCTCCTGGATGACAAGAGGAAGCTATGCTCTTAAACCCAGAATAGAATCCCCTGTGCCCGAGGCCACATTTACTGCTTCAGACCAGCCAAGAGGAGAAACTTAAAGTTTCAGAAAACACAAAGTTTCACCCTGTCTCATCCAAAAGGTGGGCTTTTAGTTCCAGGTGGCACTATTGGTTAAAAAAAAAAAAAACAAACCCCGCCTGCCATTGCAGGAGGAGGGATAAGAGACACGAGTTCAATCCCTAGGCAAGATAGATCCCCCTGGAGGAGTGCAGGGCAACCCACTCCAGTATTCTTGCCTGGAGAACCCCCAGACAAAGGAGGCTGGCAGGCTAGAGTCCATGGTGTCGCAAAAGAGTCGGACACGTCCGAAGTGACTTAGCGCACACCCACACATCCAAAAGGCTTTCAAGATTTACTAACACAGTGGTTTTTTAACTTTTTCACCCCAAAGTCTTCTCCAGCTGCAGTCCTCCCTTTGTTAACCAGAGGACTTGGGTTCACAGAGGCAGGGCATCCCATAGGGGTGACCCTCAATGACAGAGCAGGGTAAGCAGGCATAGCAGGTGCAGGTCATGAAGCCATGGGGGAGGGACACAAGGGGGACATGTCAAAGCAGGTGGCCAGAAGCAGGAGTGCAGAAGAGGGTGCTTGCAGGACCAGCTGCTGAATTTCAGGGCCTGCTGTTCAAAACTGTGAAGAATTTCCAGACTGTGACAGCAAAGCATCAAGTTCAGCACCCTGCACACAGCTACAGGCCCCTGGAGCCAGCCTGGGTGTCTGGGGACCCCTGCCCCTTCTCCTATCTCCATAAAGCCCTCTGAGCTTTCTGAGACCCTGGGATATGACAGCACTGTAAGCCAGGCTTTCCTTCCTCCAGGCACCATTCTGTTCGGTCCTGATTGGGGAGACTGAGCCATGAGTGGACATCTCACAAGTGCAGGAAACGTCCCCAAAGGACCAAGTGTTGAAGGCAGAAGCTCCACTGCCCACCAAGCTCTTCCTGCTCAGTTTTGAATGGAAGAGAAAACGAACAAAAGTTGAGCATCTACTCTGCTCCTGATGCTAGATTAAGCACCTTTGCTTAAAAGAGTTCATTTCACTGGGGGAGGGGGAGGGTGGATAGATACATTTCATTATCTACTTCTTGCCAAAGTAAATGTTAATTGCGATTTTCCTCCCTAGTTAAATGCCTCGTGCTCATGGCCTCTCACGTGGCCTGACTTTCTCCTTGTAAACTTTTAGACTCAAGTCACTTGGCACCAGTGGGAGGACATCAGCAGGGCAAGAAGGGACCCCACATAAAAGCAATGAATTTCCAGCTGGATCGGAAGGTAGCATGAATGTTGCATTCAGAGACAAAGTCGCTTGATTTTTTTCCATTTTCCTAGGACAGAAAAATAGAACAAGCCAGAGTTGGGGACTCACCTTTCCCACCATGCCGAGGGCTGAGGGAGGCCCCGTGGCTTGCAGTGTATAGGGTGATCGGAGTTTCAATGAAGGCAGAGCTCAGCCTGGCAGGAAGAACCAGAAAGAGGGAGGTCACCATCGTTAAGTCATCAAGCCAAACAGAATGGGGTTGGGGGGTAAGACGGAGGCTCTAGTGTCCAGTAAAAATGAACAAGGCTTCCTCTAGATCCAACAGCTCAAGAACCACGAACATACTCACACATTGCATGATGATGGGAAGGTCATGTCATAAACTGTGAAACACACATAAAAAATGGTAAGGTAGAAATGACTGATAATCTAAATATGCCACTTTTCTGTTGAACAGGAGTTCTCTGTGTTTGGGGGCGTTTTTTAAATAAGAGAGGGCTTCCCAGGTGGCTCAGTGGTAAAGAATCCACTTGGCAATACCGGAGCCGCAAGAGACATAAGTTTGATCCCTGAGTGGAAAAGATCCCCTGCAGGAGGCAGTGGCTACCCACTCCAGTATTCCTGCCTGGAGAATTTCATGGGCAGGTGAGCCTGGTGGGCTACAGACCTTAGGGTCGCAAAGAGTCAGACATAATTGAGCATGCACACCATCCCTAAAATAAGAGAATGACCAGCCCAGGATAAATTATTGAAGGCAACCAAGACATGATTCTCCAACTTGTTTTTTAAAGAATAGTTTCTATAACCAGAGAGAGCAGGAAGATAAAAGCAATTGAGACAAAATGTAAACAGCTAGTGAATCTAATAGGATTCAGAATTTCCTTGCTCTGTGCCTGCAACACTTCTATCAGCGTGAAATTATATCAAAATTAAGAGTTCTATATAAACACACAAAAGAGGTATCCAGTTACCTTTTGATGAAGTCCTGCCTCCAAAATAAAACTTTTCACAAAGATATTTAAATACCAGTTCAAGACATTTAGTATATGTGTGCATGAAGCATTCACTGTGACATAAATATAATTGAGTTCAGCACAATACATTGACTGGAACTAGAGAAAACAAAAGAAATTCTTCCTTTTCCTGTGACACACTAGAGCACTCATATGCCAAGACAGAGCCCCAGAGAGAGGACAGAAGTGTCCCTGGAGGAACGCCCAGGTGTTTCTCTTTTACCTCAATCTAAACCCCCCAGTGTTCTTGCCTGGAGAATCCCAGGGACAGGGGAGCCTGGTGGGCTTCCATTTATGGGGTCACACAGAGTCGGACACGACTAAAGTAACTTAGCAGCAGCAGCAGCAGCAAACCCCCCAAACGCACTCACACATTGCATGATGATGGGAAGGTCAATCATAAACTGTGAAACACACATAAAAAATGGTAAGGTAGAAATTGCTGATAATCTAAATATGCCACTTCTCTGTTGAACAGGAGTTCTCTTTGTTTGGGGGGCCTTTTAAAATAAGAGAGGGCTTCCCAGGTGGCTCATTGGTAAAGAACCCGCCTGCCAATACAAGAGATGTAAGTCCAATCCCTGGGTTGGTGGAAAGATCCCCTGGAGAAGGCAATGGCTACAAACTCCAGTATTCCTGCCTGGAGAATCCCATGGACAGAGGAGCCTGGCGGGCTAGGCTGAACTGAAGAATCTCCACTTAATAGAGAAGCAGAGTCCTTATACTGGAAGGCTGGCCTCAATCCATTCTCCACACATCTAGGGCTATAGGTACACAGGTGGATACAGTCACATATGTAGGCATGGGTACAGATAGGAATAATGGAGACACCACTGTAGATGTGTGTGTACATAAAGACGATGCAGGTGCTGATGGTTTATACATGGACATAAAGACAACAGAGGTGTAGACAGTTTATGCATGTATATAAAAACGATGGTGATGTAGACAGTTTATACATGTACATAAAAATGATGGAGATATAGACAGCTTATATATGTACATAAAAGTGATGGAGATGTAGACAGCTTATACATGTACATGAAAACCATGGAGGTATAAGGGTTAGTAGAAGGAAGGAAACCTTAAAAATTAGGGCAGAAATAAATGTAAAAGAAACAAAAGAGACCATAGCAAAAATCAACAAAGCTAAAAGCTGGTTCTTCAAGAAGATAAATAAAATTGACAAACCATTAGCCAGACTAATCAAGAAACAAAGGGAGAAAAATCAAATCAACAAAATTAGAAATGAAAATGGAGAGATCACAACAGACAACACAGAAATACAAAGGATCATAAGAGACTACTTTCAGCAACTATATGCCAATAAAATGGACAACTTGGAAGAAATGGACAAATTCTTAGAAAAGTACAACTTTCCAAAACTGAACCAGGAAGAAATAGAAAATCTTAACAGACCCATCACAAACACAGAAATCAAAACTGTAATCAGAAATCTTCCAGCAAACAAAAGCCCAGGACCAGATGGCTTCACAGCTGAATTCTACCAAAAATTTAGAGAAGAGCTAACACCTATCCTACTCAAACTCTTCCAGAAAATTGCAGAGGAGGGTAAACTTCCAAACTCATTCTATGAGGCCACCATCACCCTAATCCCAAAATCAGACAAAGATGCCACAAAAAAAGAAAACTACAGGCCAATATCACTGATGAACATAGATGCAAAAATCCTTAACAAAATTCTAGCAAACAGAATCCACCAACATATTAAAAAGATCATACATCATGACCAAGAGGGCTTTATCCCAGGGATGCAAGGATTCTTCAATATCCGCAAGTCAATCAAAGTAATACACCAAATTAACAAATTGAAAAATAAAAACCATATGATTATCTCAATAGATGCAGAGAAAGCCTTTCACAAAATTCAACATCCATTTATGATAAAAAACCTTCCAGAAAGCAGGAATAGAACGAACATACCTCAACATAATAAAAGCTATATATGATAAACCCACAGCAAACATTATCCTCAAAGTTGAAAAATTGAAAACATTTCCCCTAAAGTCAGGAACAAGACAAGGGTGCCCACTCTCACCACTACTATTCAACATAGTTTTGGAAGTTTTGGCCACAGAAATCAGAGCAGAAAAAGAAATAAAAGGAATCCAGTTTGGAAAAGAAGAAGTAAAACTCACTGTCTGCAGATGACTTGATCCTCTACATAGAAAACCCTAAAGACTCCATCAGAAAATCACTAGAGCCAATCAATGAATATAGTAAAGTTGCAGGATATAAAATCAACACACAGAAATCCCTTACATTCCTATATACTAACAATGAGAAAACAGAAAGAGAAATTAAGGAAACAATTCCATTCACCATTGCAACGAAAAAAATAAAATAATTAGGAATACATCTTCCTAAAGAAAGAAAAGACCTATATACAGAAAACTATAAAACACTGGTGAAAGAAATCAGAGGACACAAATAGATGGAGAAATATATCATGTTTATGGATCGGAAGAATCAATATAGTGAAAATGAGTATAGTACCGAAAGCAATCTATAGATTCAATGCAATCCCTATCAAGCTACCAACGGTATTTTTCACAGAACTAGAACAAATAATTTCACAATTTGTATGGAAATACAAAAAACTTCAAATAGCCAAAGCAATCTTGAGAAAGAAGAATGGAACTGGAGGAATCAACCTGCCTGACTTCAGGCTCTACTACAAAGCCACAGTCATCAAGACAGTATGGTACTGGCACAAAGACAGAAATATAGATCAATGGAACAAAATAAAAAGCCCAGAGATAAATCCACGCACCTATGGACACCTTATCTTCGACAAAGGAGGCAAGAATATACAATGGAGAAAAGACAATCTCTTAACAAGTGGTGCTGGGAAAACTGGTCAACCACTTGTAAAAGAATGAAACTAGAACACTTTCTAACACCATACACAAAAATAAACTCAAAATGAATTAAAGATCTAAACGTAAGACCAGAAACTATAAAACTCCTAGAGGAGAACATAGGCAAAACACTCTCTGACATAAACCACAGCAGGATCCTCTATGACCTACCTCCCAGAATATTGGAAGTAAAAGCAAAAATTAACAAATGGGACCTAATTAAAATTAAAAGCTTTTGCATAACAAAGGAAACTATAAGCAAGGTGAAAAGACAGCCTTCAGAATGAGAGAAAATAATAGCAAATGGAGTAACTGACAAAGAATTAATCTCAAAAATATACAAGCAACTCCTGCAGCTCAATTCCAGAAAAATAAATGACCCAATCAAAAAGTAGGCCAAAGAACTAAACAGACATTTCTCCAAAGAAGACATACAGATGGCTAACAAACACATGAAAAGATGCTCAAAATCACTAATAATCAGAGAAATGCAAATCAAAACCATAATGAGGTACCATTTCACGCCAGTCAGAGTGGCTGCTATCCAAAAGTCTACAAGCAATAAATGCTGGAGATAGTGTGGAGAAAAGGGAACCCTCTTACATTGTTGGTGGGAATGCAAACTAGTACAGCCACTATGGAGAACAGTGTGGAGATTCCCTAAAAAATTGAAAATAGAACTGCCATATGACCCAGCAATCCCACTGCTGGGCATACACACCGAGGAAACCAGAATTGAAAGGGACACATGTACTCCAATATTCATCACAGCACTGTTTATAATAGCCAGGACAAGGAAGCAACCTAGATGTCCATCAGCAGATGAATGGATAAGAAAGCTTTGGGTACATATACACAATGGAATATTATTCAGCCATTAAAAAGAATACATTTGAATCGGTTCTAATGAAGTGGATGAAACTGGAGCCTATTATACAGAGTGAAGTAAGCCAGAAAGAAAAATACCAATACAGTATACTAATGCATATATATGGAATTTAGAAAGATGGTAACGATAACCCTGTATGCGAGACAGCAAAAGAGACACAGATGTATAGAACAGTCTTTTGGACTCTGTGGGAGAGGGCGAGGGTGGGATGATTTGGGAGAATGGCATTGAAACATGTATGCTTTCAAATGTGAAATGAATTGCCAGTCCAGGTTCGATGCATGATACAGGGTGCTCGGGGTTGGTGCACGGGGATGACCCAGAGGGATGGGATGGGGAGGGAGGTGGGAGGGGGGTTCAGGATGGGGAACACATGTACACTCGTGGCAGATTCATGTCAGTGTATGGCAAAACCAATACAATATTGTAAAGTAAAAAAAAAAGAAAATCATGGAGGTGTAGACACTTTATGCATATACACAAAGACAATGAAGATTTAGATGCTCTGTGTGGAGATGAGGTGCAGGCTTAGGTGATAAAGATGTAACGACAACCATAGATAATGTAGATACAGGTGTAAGTGATAGCGACGTGGACACAGATGGTGTAGATGTGGGTGGAGGTAGCGATGCAGATGTAGATGACGTAGAGGCAAGTGTAGGTGTAAATGCAGGTGACGCAGGCGTCAGCGTAAATAACAGAGGCGGTGAAGACGATGCAGGTGCAGAAAATGCAGCTGTGGGGTAGACGTACATGTAGATGATCCAGACAGCCGTAGATGGCAGAGTCGGTCTCAGGTGTCGATACAGATGATGTAGGTGTAGGTGAGGGAGAGGCAGGCGAAGGTGTAGACGATACAGATGGAGGTCAGGTGATGTGGGTGTAGCTACAGATGGTGCAGAGAATGTAGGTGTAGTGGAGATGTACACATCCAGACGCTGCAGACACAGAAGTGGACATAAACACAGGTGCAGACGCAGACATGGTGGCGCAGATGAACATGGAGGAAACAGAGTAGCTGATGCAGGTGCAGATGTGAATGAGGCTGAGACAGAGACACTTGCCAGCAGAGTTCACGTCCCGATCCATCGTGCAGAGACCAGACAGCCTGCTGGCAGCCACAGAACTGACTGGCCAGGTGCTCAGAGCCACCATGGCAGCAGCAGTAATAACATCAACCCCTCTGAGCACTGGTCCAGTTCCAGGTGCTGTGCAGGCATCTCACCTGAAGCATCTCAGTAACCACACCTGTTCATCCTTTCAGCTAAGACGTTCCTGTCCCCAGAGGCCTGTGAGCTGAAAGGCACCTTGACATCCAAACACTCCCACGGTTATCTTCATCACCTCTCCCTCCCCCCACCATCACACACGCCAGAGGCCACGTCTCTGTTGCAAACCCATTCATCCTCTGCCTCCCCCACTAGCATTCCAGCCCCGTGAGGTCCTGGATTTGGGGGTCTCCTTCTGGTGGCTCAGACGGCAAACAATCTGCCTGCAATGGGTCGGGAAGATCCCCTGGAAAACAGAATGGCTACCCACTCCAGTATCCTTGCCTGGAGAATCCCATGGACAGAGGAACCTGGCAGGCTACAGTCCAGGGCGGGTCACAAAGAGTCGGACATGACTGAGCAACTAACACTTTCACTTTCCTGCCACATTCCCTACAGCCTGGAACTGGCACATGGAAAAACGTGGAACAAGTAAGTGGTTCTGTGTGTACGGGCTCTGCCCACCCCAACCCCACCTGTTGCCTTCATTCTCGATGATGCGATGATACCGGTCCAACTCATTCCTCAGGGTCTGCTGGGCGACCACCAGCTGCCGGCAGTCATAGGATGACCTCTCCAGGCTCCTCTCCGCCTCTTCAATCTCCTTCCGCAGGGAGTCGATCTGCTCATTGTAGAGCTGAATCTCGTCATCATAACACTCATGGGCATCTCTGATGGCTTGTTCCAGGGCCGCAGTCTGCGGGCAGAGACATGGTCACGAGGAAACCCAGCCACCCTCTCCCTTCAGACACAGACGCGGCAGTGGAGAATCCTGACGGCGTACCCAGTTGTATTTGTTTTGTTGGTTTCTCTGTCCGCGGAGAATCTTAAAGCCACAGAAGGATGTGACAACTGAACCCCTTCCCCTGATGCTTGTATCAGCACCCCGGAAATCAGCCTTTAGCAGAGCCCCCGATCCAAGGCAGTAGGAAGATGAGAAACTCAGAAAACAAAAACTGCCGTCCCTGGACTAACATGTACAACTCAGAGTACATTCTTCATACTCTATTGAGTTAGCATGAAAAAGCAGTAAAAAGAAGAACATGGACTAAATAGATAAGATGCTATAATAATTAAAGGGGGGGAATTTCCTTGATCTTATTCAATCATTGCTGCTGCTGCTGCTGCTAAGTCACTTCAGTCGTGTCCGACTCTGTGTGACCCCATAGACGGAAGCCCACCAGGCTCCGCCGTCCCTGGGATTCTCCAGGCAAGAACACTGGAGTGGGTTGCCATTTCCTTCTCCAATGTGTGAAAGTGAAAAGTGAAAGTGAAGTCGCTCAGTCGTGTCCGACCCATAGCGACCCCACGGACTGCAGCCTACCAGGCTCCTCCGGCACTTAAATTTTCTCCTGACTTCTGACCAGTAGAGTTACATATATGTTTTGATAGCTAAAATGTGTGTGTTTGTGTACACTGGCACTTATGTAAAATAACTTCAGAGAAACGCTATTTATATATTAAAGCAGGAAAAATCAAAATCAAGGTAGGACAATGAAAAGAGGTTCCTCGTCTTCACTTTGAGAGCTGTGACTACCCACAAGCAGCCACAAGCTGCTTACTTATTTACAAGCGAATTTATTTACAAGCTCAGTACAAGCTCTCTTTCCCACAGAGAAAAGATCTAACAGGTGTGGCCAGTCCTCAAAAGCAAAATAAAACATATAGACTGAAACCCACTTCATCTGGAAAAGCGCTTGTCAAACTTCAACATGCATATGAACCACCTGAGGATACAGTTTTGCTCAGATTCTGACTCAGTAGCTCCAGTGGGACTGGAGGGGCCAGGTTTCTAAGTGGCTTCCCTACAATGCCCATGGCTGTGGCTTTGGTTTCCAGGCCACATTCTTTGAGTCACGGGGAACTAAGTGAGAGTCTGAATCTATCCTCACGTATGTGCATCACGGGATGCCTGACACATGCAGCTTAATGAACACACAAAACAACATAGAGGGTGATTATTCCTGAGAGCCCAACCCTTCACTATGTACAGATAAGGTCATGAGAAGCAGAGGTGGGCAGGAGCTGTCCCAGACTGGAGGCGGCTGAGGAGACAGGACATCTGAATGCAGGCAGGGCCCAGGATCAGGCAACCTGTGAACAGGGTAACGGGTGAGATTTCAGGCAAGTCTCTCACCAGTCTGGTCTGATCACCAATGTCCTAGTTTCAATCCTTGGTGCTTTGCTATTTGGACGTTGACTTTGGGGGAACTGAATGAAGAGTATGGGAAAACTCTGAGCTATTTTTACAGCATCAGAGAAGTCTAAAATTATTTCAGAATCAACCAAGAGAGTTTGGCCAGGTTTCTGTTCCTCGTGTAAAACTGCCTCCATTCAGGAAACAATCTAGATGTCCATCAACAGATGAATGGATAAAGAAGCTGCGGTACCTACATACAATGGAATATTACTCAGCCATAAAAAGGAACGCATTTGAGTCAGTTCTAATGAGGTGGATGAACCTAGAGCCTATTATACAGAGTGAAGCAAGTCAGAAAGAGAAAAACAAACATCATATATTAATGCATATATATGGAATCTAGAAAGATGGAACTGATGAACCTCTTTGCAGGGCAGCAATGGAGATGCAGACGTAGAGAACAGACCTGTGGTCAAGGGGCAGGGAAGAAGAGAGAGTAGCATGGAAACATATACATTACCGTATGTAAAGTAGAGCACCAGTGGGAATTTGCTGCATGACTCAAAATAGCAACCCACTCCAGTACTCTTGCCTGGAAAATCCCATGGACGGAGGAGCCTGGTAGGCTACAGTCCATGGGGTCCCAAAGAGTCGGGCACGACTAAGCGACTTCACTTCACTTCAGAGTTCAAATCAGCACTCTATGAAAAGGGATGGGATGGGGTAGGAGGTGGGAGGAGGTTCAAGAGGGAGGGGACATATGTGTACCCAAGACTGATTCATGTTGATGTTTAGCAGAAATCAACACAATACTGTAATTATCCTTCAATTAAAAATGAATAAATTTTTAAAAATAAATAAAAGTGTCTCCATTCAAACAGTCTCCTAGGACATCAAACACCAAGGCACAACCTCTGACTCCTGGTGTGGCCACACCCTCTTAATCATACCAGCATCCACACACTCCAGGAAAGACTTCCATGAAGGGATTCAAAAGACCCCTCCAGACCTACATCTCAGAGACAAGAAGCCATCCAGGAGTGTGTGAATCCCCACTTAAGACTCTCCGTTTCCATGGAGCGGTCCTGAGAACAGAACCTGCAGGTCACAGATAGGTGTGTCTGGGGTCCATCAACCCCAGAGTCAGCTGGGCAGCAGAAGAACATGAGAGCTGGACACACTTTCATCAAAGCTCACCCTTCTCCCACGTGAAGAGGAAAGAGCTGTGCCCACAGCACCGTGTTAAAGCTCAAAAACTGAAACCTCCTCCATCAGAAGGAGGGGTGCTCAGAAGAAAACAATAAAAGTCCCCCTTTCAGCAGCTCAAAGGGGGCTAACAAGATGTCTCTGAGGGGACTGACTTCCGTGTGGGCTTCAGACGCCGTCTAGCACCAGACTGACCGTAGGAGAAAGAGACCCTCCTTCCTGGAGCCACAGTCCAGCCTGGTCACAGGATCAAGCACAGGGTGACACAGAACCCATGGAGAGGCCCAAGGTGCTGGGGAGGTGGGGTGGGCGGGGCATCACAGAAGGCTTCCAGGAGGAGGTAAGGCCAGTCCTGGGCGCTGCAGAAGCAAAGGGACTTGCAGAAAGAGGCGTGAGAAGCAGAGAGGCAGGTGCAGGGGTGGTCAGGAGAGGAGAGGGGAAGAGAGTTGCCCACTGACAGCCCCGGGTCACTTCGAGAACAGCAGTCGAGCTGATACAGGGGGCACAGGCAGGTGGCAGGTGTGGGCCTCGAAGAAGCCTGAACTTCACTGTGAGCCAGGTAACTGGGCATTTCTGCCTGGACCATTTGGATCGACCAGCTGATATTCATCTGCCCACTTGGCTGCAGGCAGGAGCCCAGCCAATCTCTGCTTGGTGTTCCCGGACCTCACATGGGGCTCGCCAGAAACATCTGAGTGAAAGACAAGTGTTCTAGCACAGTTGTGGGGGCCTGCCTTTGCACGAACGGTCCTCAGGAAACCTGAGCTACACCTCACGTAAGCCCCGTCTGGAAGGGTGATCTCCTGCCTCAGTCCTCTTAGGCCCACGTACTCCTTTGGGTCCAAGGTCATTTCAAAAAGGAAATCGTGTCCTTCCCAGATTACATGCCGTCTTACCAAAACCTGCCACCAGATGGTGATAAGGGACTTTCACAAGAAATGACGTCTGAGCAACACACTTTCGCAAAAATCTGCCTTTTTTCACTTTGCTGTCACAAAAACTCAACTGATGCAACTTAGAGAATTTAGGGAGCCTGTTCTTTCTTGGGCACCTGGAATAAGTATCATCTCATGCATGGCCCATGTTCAGGGGTCTCATGCATGGTCCACATTCAATCTCAAAAGCAGGAGCCCCCAGCTCCAATCGTAGGTGCTGTTACGGGCAAACTGCAGATCAGTGTTCTCAAAGCTGGCAGAGCCACCTGGGGGGCTTGTTGAAGAAGATGCTGGCCCCTCCCCAGAATCCTTGATTCCATTGGTCTGGGGCGAGCCTGTGAATGCCCTAACCATACGCCAAGCCAGCTGCCACAGCCCTGCTGTCCAGAGCCCTCAGGTTGCAAGGAGCACTCCCCACACCGTCCCCACCACATCCCCAGTCCCAGCCCTGGCCGCACTGAGGGGCTATCTTCACTGGTCTCCCTGGGAACATACAGTTTAGCTACTCCATCCAAAAGTCAAGGCAACATTTTAAAATCAGCAAAAAGCCAGCTGTGAACATCTCGTGAATCAGGCTGTGGAGGGCCCAGGCCAGGAACATGAGTGGCCCAGATGTAGAACATTCTGGCCCACCATGGGATTCCTCCCCCCGACCAATTAGTGACCTCCAAGTGTGGTTCCCGGGCTAGCAAGCAGCACCTGGACTTCAGAAAGGCAGGTTCTTGGGCCACAACCCAGACTACTGAGTCAGAAACTCTCGGGTGGGTCCAGACATGTGTGTGTTTCAATTTGAGCTAATCGGGCAGACTTTTGGCCCCGGTGACCTTTACCCCTTAGCTTCTGCCCAAGACTCTGTGGTATTAGTTGGCAAAGGGACTCTGCAGATGTAAGCAAGGTTTTTAAGCAGTTGAGCTTAAAAAATAGGGAGATTATTCTAGATTATTCCTGATCACATGAGCCCTCAAGAGCAGAAATCAAAGAAAGCAGATGCATGAGAAAGAGTCAATGTCCCTGAAGATGGAGGAGGCCACCCACCAAGGAGAGTGGGCAGCATCTGGAATGACTCTTGGCAGTAAAGAAACAGGATCCTTGTTCCCACAGGCACACAGAACAGAATTCTGCCAACGTGACTGGGCTTGTGTCCACTTCTCCAAATGCTTATTCACACACATACATGTACACACATACATGTACATGCACACACGTACACACACATACAACTTATACACATATATGCATACACACATACAAAAATATGCATACACATTATACACACATGTGCGCGCACACACACACATACCCTCCCTCCATCCTCTCAGAGCCTCAGTGAAAACCACATACTCATCAAGTCACCAAATCGACACGTCTGGTCCTCAAGCCACAATTTGTCACCACAGCAGGACGAGTTTTAAGGGCAGCTGGGGTATCTGCCCTAGGGACCATCCACAGACTCCCATGTGCTTTCTGAAGCCCCTGAGTCACTGCACAGTGAGGGGTGTGTGGTGCATGGGGCAGGAATAGAGATTCTGGACTCAGGTCCTGAAATTTGGTAACGCTGAGAACCCACAAAAAGCACCACATCACACAGGGCTCCAACATGTGGTTCTTCTGTTGGCTTTGGTGGAGTAGAGACAGAGTGACATATAACGTTTAATGGTATATGGAGAGGTGCAGATTTTTTCAATTCTTGTTCTCTTGTCCTTTACATGTACTTGTCAAACCGAACATCAATTTACTTTTGGATTTGGGAAACGTGGTCAAACA
This sequence comes from Moschus berezovskii, assembly GCF_049115385.1. Classification (NCBI taxonomy): domain Eukaryota; kingdom Metazoa; phylum Chordata; class Mammalia; order Artiodactyla; family Moschidae; genus Moschus; species Moschus berezovskii. The sequence goes on along the minus strand of NC_142474.1, from coordinate 46,716,629 downwards.
GGAAGGAGCATATTCTAACCCAATGTCCCCATCAGAACAGCATATATGTGGAACCAGAGAAAGAAACTGGAGGAATCACGGAGGTGCCCTGCAAAGCTTGTGAACCACAGAAGCCTGTAGAAATAGGACTGAGCTTTATGGCGAGTTCAGTTCGCAAATTAAGCTTCACCAAGAAAAGAAAAGGGGTGGGGTGAAAATGCAAAGTTTCCACTAACAAATTCTAAGCAGGAGCAAATGCAGAAACAGCCTCTCTCTCCAGGGCTGCAGTCAGATTCCAGAGGAGAGTTCAGGTCAGAAGCAGGAAGCACAGATTCAAGCGAGTGGAGGATTAAAAACCCCAATCTGTGACCATTTCTTATTTTTAACAACAATTTTAAACTGGGCAAAACAAGTTGGTTATGCACAGATGGGAACTTACCCTTGGTGGCGGAGGGGACCTGAGGGAACCTCTCGGGAGCCAGAAATTAGTGGGATCTATTGTCCCTGCTTCCCTGGTGGCTCAGACAGTAAAAGCGTCTGCTTGCAATGCGGGAGACCTGGGTTTGATCCCTGGGTCGGGAAGATCCCCGGGAGAAGGAAATGGCAACCCACTCCAGTACTCTTGCCTGGAAAATTCCATGGATGGAGGAACCTCGTCGGCTACAGTCCATGGGGTCGCAAAGAGTCGTACACAACTAAGTGACTTCACTTTCACTTTCACTATCCCCTTTGGCCCAGGGCCTTTCCAGTCTGAGCAGGAAGGTCAGTGTCCTAGGCAGCCCTCCGTCTATTCAGACAGCTGGTCACCCACCTAGGAACGCTGTCTGTCACTTGAGGGCTGGGCACACAGGTGTGCCAAGTTTGTGAGAATTTACAGTGAAATAGGGCTTCCCTGATGGCTCAGTGGTAAAGAATCCACATGCAATGCAGGAGATGGGGGAAATTTGGGTTCAATCCCTGGGTCGGGAAGATCCCCTGGAGGAGGGCATAGCAACCCACTCCAGTATTCTTGCCTAGAGAATCCCATGGACAGAGGAGACTGGCAGGTTATATAGCCCATGGGGTCACAAAGATTTGGACATGACAGAGGGACTAAACAACAAAACAACACAGTGAGACAAACGCACGCAAATCTCTGCAGGCACGTGACACCAGAATGAAACTGCAGACGGAGGGTGGGGCGCACCTGGGCCTGCAGCTCGGTTCTCTGGGCCTGCAGGAGGCAGAGCATCTCCCGGCCATCCTCCAGCTGGCACTGCAGGGTGGCAGCTTCCCGTTCTGTCAGGAGCTTCTCCTGCACAAAGAAGCCAGACTCAACATCACACACTGTCATGGGAAGAAACACGTAGAGCAGGGGAGAGGCCTCCTGTGTTCTGCACATTCACATCCGCCCCCCAGGTTCACAGGCTGAGGCCCTGACCCCCTCCCGCCATGGGAAGGCATCTGGGCTGGGACTTTGGCAGGAAGGGAGGTGGAGATGAGGTCCCTACAGTGGGGGCCCCCATGGTGGGATTAGTGCCCTTACAAGCAAAGAAGGAGGCTGCTGCTGCTGCTGCTGCTGCTGCTGCTGCTGCGTCACTTCAGTCTTGTCCAACTCTGTGTGACCCCATAGACGGAAGCCCACCAGGCTCCCCCATCCCTGGGATTCTCCAGGCAAGAACACTGGAGTGGGTTGCCATTTTCTTCTCCAATGTGTGAAAGTGAAAAGTGAAAGTGAAGTCGCTCAGTCGTGTCCGACCCTTAGCGACCCCACGGACTGCAGCCTACCAGGCTCCTCCATCCATGGGATTTTCTAGGCAAGAGTACTGGAGTGGCTTGCCATTGCCTTCTCTGAAGAAGGAGGCTGCTGCTGCTGCTGCTGCTAAGTCATTTCAGTCGTGTCCGACTCTGTGCGACCCCATAGATGGTAGCCCACCAGGCTTCGCCGTCTCTGAGATTCTCCAGGCAAGAACACTGGAGTGGGTTGCCATTTCCTTCTCCAATGCATGAAAGTGAAAAGTGAAAGTGAAGTCACTCAGTCATATCTGACTCTTCGCAACCCCATGGACTACAGCCTACCAGGCTCCTCCACCCATGGGATTTTCCAGGCAAGAGTACTGGAGTGGGGTGCCATTGCCTTCAGGGCCTAAATGTGCTTTGTAAAGTGCACATGAATCCCTGAGCATCTTGCTGAAATGGGGATTGTGACTCAGTGGGTCTGCTGGGGGGTCTGGCTGGAGATTCTGCATTTTTCTCAAGTTCCCAGGTGATGCTGAAGGTCTCTGACAATCACTGATGCCATCAAACTAGGTCTAGACGGTTCTACATTCCTACAACTCAGACTAAAGTGGCTACAAGGAAACAGACTATTATGATTTTATAAGTGTGCTCTGATATAAAACACCTTTGAATTAAAGGGGAAAATGTTTGCAAAATACAATAAAGTTTCTGGAAAGAAATCTCTGACAAAGAAAATTATGTTTTAGGAAAAGCTGTGTTTTAGACCAGTTCACCTGTAACTTCCCAGGTGGCACTAGTGGTAAAGAACCCACCTGCCAATGCAGGAGATGTAAAGAGATGTGGGTTTGATCTCTTGGTTGGGAAGATCCCCTGGAGGAGGATATGGCACCTACTCCAGTATTCTTGCCTGCAGAACCCCATGGACAGAGGACCCTGGAGGGCTACAGTCCATAGGGTCATGCAGAGTTGGACACAACTAAAGCAGCTAAACACACACGCACACAGTTCACTTGGGGCCACTGGTGAGCAATGTGAACAAGAATATCCCCATCAAGGCCAAAAAAAGTAACTCTTCTGCCTCTCAGATGTTACTTGGCAGGGTTCAACTATGTCCCAAAAGCAAATTTGGGGATTTCTTTAGCTTTGATATAAAAAGTTAGGTTCAAATAAACAAAGCAGTCAACTACCCTTGCCCACTGGCTCTGCAGGGTGTGGGCTTAGGCAGACTTCTACCCTAAGTCATCTTTGCAGAAAAACACAGAATCTCATCAGCTGAACAGTTCACAAAACCCTGCCCTCAGTGTAGCACTTCTCCAGAGAAAGACCACATGACATTTCCGTTTTAATCTGTATCCTTCTCAGTCTATTTCTACACATACCATATCATGCATCACGAAATCCCATAAACCACAGTTGGAAAAAATATAGGTCAATATATTGTTGAACTGTTAAAGAGCTGAGTGAGGAGGGAATCTGGAACATTATACTGGGAACACAGTTTTACACCCAAATCCCAAAACAGCTTCAACCATCTCTAACCTGTCCTGACAGTCTTCATGCCCCAGACTTGCCTCATCATTAGCAGGACCTGACCTGAAAAACAGTCACTCACTATCTTCAATTTTCTAGATTCAAAATTATGGTCAAATTGATAAGGGGAATAAGAAAACAAACAACCCAATAACATGTATGCTGCTGCTGCTGCTAAGTCACTTCAGTTATGTCTGATGGAAGCCCACCAGGCTCCCCTGTCCCTGGGATTCTCCAGGCAAGAACACTGGAGTGAGTTGCCAGTTCCTTCTCCAATGTGTGAAAGTGAAAAGTGAAAGTGAAGTCGCTCAGTCGTGTCCGACCCCTAGCGACCCCACGGACTGCAGCCTACCAGGCTCCTCCATCCATGGGATTTTCTAGGCAAGAGTACTGGAGTGGCTTGCCATTGCCTTCTCTGAATAATATGTATATATATATGCAAAAGACTTGGGTCTTGGTCCAACAAAGAAAATACATGAATCATAGATACATGGATGGCAGATAAGCATCCATATGTCTTGACTGAAAAGATACTCAACAAGGAATTCCCTGGTGGTCCATTGGTTAGGACTCTATGTTTTCATTGCTGAGGGTTCGATCCCTTTCGGGAACTAAGATTTCTGCTAAAATAAAATTTTAAAAAATGCTCAAACAAGATACACAACACAACTATTAGAACAGCAAACAGCAAAACCAAAATAAAAGCCCAACATCCCCAGTGCAGATAAGAAAGCAAAGCAACAGAAGCTCCCACCTGTGGCTGGGGGCGGGAATGCAGCGATGCTACAGAGTTTGGGAGATAGTCTGGTAGTTTCTTATAAGTTAGACAAGGAAGAATAGCCTGTGATCCTTGAGAGGACAAACACCTAGGAAGACGGTCAACAGCAGAGTTTATGTCCTCAAATGTCTAGATACCCTTGTTCACTTACAGACTAAAAGAGCAAAAGAGTAAACTTGAATATGAATGCTCAGGTCAAGTTGGGGGCCCCAGACAGTCCAACCTGATGCCTCTCCCTGGGCCTCTGGGCACCAGTCCTGGGGCTGCAGGACCAATGCCCACGTGTGGCCACACTGCTGCTGGGGCTCCTGCTCTTACCTCCCGCATTCCACTCGTTATGGCGGCTGCCTGTGGGGTGGTCTGGATGATCTGCTGCAGGATGGTGACATAGGTCTGAATCTCCAGAAGATTCTGTCGGGAAAGGAAAGAGTTCTCATTAAAACCTGAACTGCCTGAGTTTCTCCCTCCAGGCCAAGGTGACCCTCGGGATATCAGACAGTGACCTTCTTGGAGGGTGCCTGATGCCTCCTTTTATCTACACAAAAGCCACCCTCTGCTGCCTGGAGCAGGTCCTGAGGCAAAGACATAGACACTGGAGCTGGAGGGAGGCCAGGTCCCTGGAGAGGTCAGCCCTCAGGTCTGCTGTGCTCAGGTGACAAGCTGGGCAGGAAAGGAGTGTCTGGTACTTGCATTTTCAAGATGCACAAGCTCAGAAAGGTTAGACCACTGGCCTTAGGTTACATAGCTCTGGGACTGGACTTTCCCAGAACACCAAGCACCCTCACCCAACCCCAGCATGAGACTATGAGAAGCTGGTAGGGCTGAGGGCAGAACACAGCAGTACCTGAGAGGAGGCTCCTGCTATTGCTGTTTAGTCGCTAAGTCGTGTCCGACTCTCTGCAACCCCATGGACTGTAGCCCAGCAGGCTCCTCTGCCCATGGGATTTCCCAGGCAAGAATGCTGGAGTGGGTTGTCATTTCCTTCTCCAGGGCTCTCCTGCAGGCCACATGTTCCCTCAGAGGCAGCAGTGAAAATTTACAGTTTTTGCATTTTCTCCATTTTCCGATCTGAACCAGTTGACAGGCAACAGCCTAACAAGACAGATCCACATGCAATCACTCTGTGGACTGTAATGTCTCCCATAGACACTGGCTCCCTCCCCATCCCCTGACACACACACCCCAAAACCACCTCCCCCTCTGCACATCTGGTTCACTAAGCACTGTCCAGCCCAGGTCACCTGGGCAGCCCACTCCAGCTGACTCATTTTTCAGCCACGAGAGCCCCGGACTGGTTTCCAGTGGGAAAGGGCTGCAAGAGGGGTTGTGGTTACCTTTTTGTACCTGTCCTTGGCCGCACTGATGTCATCCTGCAGAAACTGGGCTTCAATCTGAAGACGCAGGTTACGTAGCAGGGCTTCGTCTGCCTCCTGCAACGAGAGGGTCACAATTCTGACTCGGAGAGGCCATGGGGTGAGTGTGAAATCTGAACACACAGACCACCGGGGGTCTGGTTAACATGCAGACTGCTGTTTGGTAGGTCTGGGACAGCGTCCGGGATTCTGCATTTCTAGCAGAGCACTGGGTTAGCCCACTGGACCTGGTCTAGCACAATAGCTCTTAGGCGGGGGTGATTCTACCCCGCGGGGACACTTGGCACAGTCTGGACACACTTTTAATTGTCACCATTTGGGAGGTGGAGTGCTACTACCAGCATTGGGTGGGTAGGGGTCACAGACACTGCTGAACATCTCACAACACACAGCATGACCTCACACAACAAAGAAACCTCCAGTCCCTGACGCCAACAGTGCCAGGGCTGAGAAGCTGTGATCCAGAAAGATCAGGGAGAAACAGTATGCTTGCATGCCAATGACCTTAAAATTGCTTCCCTGGTGGCTCACAGAGTAAAGAATCTACCTGCAGTGCACAAGATGTAGGTTCAGTCCCTGGGTGGGGAAGATCCTGTGGAGGAGGAAATGGTAACCCACTTCAGTATTCTTGCCCGGAAAATTTCATGGAGAGAGGAGCCTGGTGGGCTATAGTCCATGGGGTCACAAAGAGCTGGACGTGACTAAGCGATTAACACACTTTCAGATTACAGTGCTGGAGAAGCCTCTTGGGAGTCCCTTGGACAACAAGGAGATCAAACCAATCAATCCTAAAGGAAATCAACCCTGAATATTCATTGGAAGGACTGATGCTGAAGCTCCGAAGCTTTGGCCACCTGATGTGAGGAGACAAATCATTAGAAAAGACCCTTATGTTGGGAAAGATTGAGGGCAGGAGGAGAAGGCAGCAACAAAGGATGGGATGGTGGGATGGCATCACTGAATCGATGGACATGAATTTGAGTAAACTCCAGGAGATAGTAAAGGACAGGGAGGCCTGGTATGCTGCAGTCCATGGGGTCGCAAAGAGTCAGACAGGACTTAACAACTGAACAACAATAACACATACGCAACCTTAAAACCTGACACATCTGTGTTTGTTCTAGAGCCTCTCACCAGTGAGTTGAGTTTCTAAGACTATGAAACAGCTTTCCCTTAACATTGAAAGCTTTACTTTAGAATGAAGCTAGAGCCCTATTTTATACCATTCAAAAACGAACTCTAAATGGGTTAGCTGCTGCTGCTTCTGCTAAGTCACTTCAGTCGTGTAGACAGGGGTACACCAGACTCCCCCGTCACTGGGATTCTCCAGGCAAGAACACTGGAATGGCTGCCATTTCCTTCTCCAATGCATGAAAGTGAAAAGTGAAAGTGAAGTCGCTCAGTCATGTCAGACTCCTAGTGACCCCATGGACTGCAGCCTACCAGGCTCCTCTGTCCATGGGATTTTCCAGGCAAGAGTACTGGAGTGGGGAGATGGGTTAGAGACTTAAATAATTTTATACTGAAATAAAACTCCAAGAAGAAACAGGAAAAAACCTCCTTGACATGGGTGTTGGCAATGAATTTTTGGACGTGACACTTAAAGCATAAGCAACAAAATAAAAAATTGACAAGACTATTTCTTGCTGCTGTTTAGTCATTCAGTCATGTGGCATCTTTGCCACCCCACAGATTGTAGCCCACCAGGCTTCTCTATCCATGGGATTTCCCAGGCCAGAATACTTGAGTGGACTACCATTTTCTTCTCCAGGGGATCTTCCCAAACCAGGGACCAAATCCACATCTTCAGCGTCTCCTGCATTGCAGATGGTTTCTTTACCACTGAGCCATTGGGGAAGCCCAAGCAAGACTATATCAAAGTCAAAAGCTGTGCACAACGAAAGAAATCATCAATGAAGTCAAAAGACAAACTACCGAGTAGGAAACCTTAATTTTAATAGTTTTCTACTGAGGACTGTTGACACTTATCTTGGGACCACCCATCTTCAATACAAAATGTACTTTTTAGCATGAATGCTGAGGTGAAGTGTTTGCTCCTTTAAAGTTGGAAATGACACAACAGAAGGTTGAATGTTCTTACCAAACTTTTTGATAACTCACCAACTTTTATTTCATCAATCTTCCTTTGACCAACCAAACAGGTGTGAAGAAGTATTTGTGCTCTTAATAAGAAAGTAATATGATGTGTAGAATTGACTTAAATGCTTCAACAATTCAGTGATATGTTACAGGGCCAAGGACCTTATTCCTCTCCCAAGACACCTCTGCCTTGCATTTCTGCCAATACCTGAGGCCTTGCTAAGTGCATTTTTACTGACTTCCTAATGACTTGTTAAAAAGCACTATGAATGTTAGCAACAGGCTCTCATCCACAGAGGTAGAATGTGGTCTGCTAAAATATTTAAGATATTCTCCACCCCTGCATGAACAGAGTTAAGACAGTCAAGGTATGCAGTTAGGACAAGATATTCTGAGATACTTGCCCTCCTGGTAATTTCAGGGGTTAGGTTCATCATGCTAAATTGTCATTTCAGAAGACCTATGCTGCCCACCCCTGGGAGAACAGAGCACTATTGATGGTCTCACACAGACGCTCCAGAGAAGGTGGGAGGCCCCTTGGAGGTCCTGGTGAATGGGCTTCGGAATTACTCAGAATTGTCACATAGCCTGGGGAAGCCTCTTCAACAGAGAAATGCTGAAGCAAAGGAAGCCTGGTGTCTTCCCAGCAGTGGAAAAGGGCTGAGAAGCCAGAAAGATCCTGGGTAATCTACTAACCCCAAGGGAAAAAGAGTCAGGTCTCAGGAAGGATAGAAACCAGGGCAGTCCCAACAAAGCAAGTAGCAACGGGCTGTGGCCTGGACACCCAGGATGACCAGCTCCAAAGGCACTCATCTCTGCCCCTCAGGAGCAACATCTCTGAGAGAGCTGTGATTGGCCCACATGATCACGTGACTATTGTCTTGCTGACAGTCCTACCAGGACCACACTGACAGGAAGGAAGGTCCAAGGGCTCAGGGGTGCAGCCCTGCCCACTTCAGGCACTGTGGTTCCTGGTGGAAGTGACTCTCAGTTCCAAGGAGCGGGCCCTGCTTATTAGAACAGTTAACCCTGGGGGCAGAGGTGGGGCAGTGCTGAGTGCAGACATGTGAGCCAGCCCTTTGGGATGTTTTCCTACCTGCCCCACCCTTCGACCCCTCAAGATTGCTGAGGATGGGGTGAGATAGGGAATTCTCAAACATCTGAAACTTTCACCAAAAATTCATCCACAACTGATACACAATTACTGGAGCTGAAGACCTTTTGTGGTATGACTTACAAAGGGATAAAAGACTGAAAAATTTTAGAAATAGAAGGGACCATAGAGGCCATGGGTCCTCAGACATTTTATAGCCATGTGTGTGTCATCCTGCAAACAAAACATCTCAGGGAAGCCAACTTAAAGAAGCAAAGCAGAGATGTGCTTCCTAAGGGACATAACGGTTGGGCGGAGGCGGGCGTGTATAGGAACCCTGATTGTCCGGCAACTGTTCTCCATCAGATGCCCTTCAAGCAAATCCATGGACCTCAAGGGCTCTGCCAAAGACAGCTCAGAAACCTTAGAGTCTCACCTTACAGACAGGGAGACATGGAGCCAGTGGGTCATTCAGCTGATTAACAGGAGCTAACAGGCCTGGTTCTGTCCTGGACTTCTCTCTACTAGTCAGGAGTTGAATGCTGAGTCCTGACCCCACCCTGAAAGGTGCCTTCTGCTCTTCCCTGACCTTCCTCTCAGGGTCAAGCCCAATAACCCCTTAGGTCCCATCAGCAAACTTTTTAAAACTGCTCAGAATGATAACAAAAGGCCAGCCCACATTTGCCCTTAAAAGAGAGATTAATCAGATGCCCTGCAAGCACATTCTCTCGCTTTGAAGACAATTATCTGATAAACTGCCCGGAAAAACTCCCAAAGGTGAGTCGCTGTTGCTGGAATGTGCTGGAATGTGCAGCTGCTGGTAGAGGGGGAAGAATTCTTTTGGAAGTGTTTTCTTTTGTTTGTACCAGAATTCAGAAATGTGTCGACGCTTGTGTTTTTATTATGCTTTTGGATGCTGTCAGCTGCAGTTTCAAAAGCTCCACCAGCAGAAGCGTCTAGGTTTTTCCAAATCAAGACTCTGAGCCAAAAGTCTAATTTTAGAAAATGCTCCAACCCTGATACTGTGTATGTTTTACAACTAGGCAAGTGGTTCACAAAGTGTGGTTCCTGGACCACACCATCTGGAAATGATTTGAAATATGAAAGATCTGGTGGATCCCAGACCTGTTGGATCAGAATTTCTGGGGTGGAAGACAAGGAATCTGTTTTAACACACCCTCCACGTACTGCTGATGCTAAATCCTCTAGTCTAGACCATCTTTCTCCAGGGGGGCTTCTAGAGTAGCTCAAATGGTAAAGAATCTGCCCACAATTCGAGAGACCTGGATTCGATCCCTGGGTTGGGACAATCCACTGGAGGAGGGCATGGCAACACACTCCAGGATTCTTCCCTGGTGAATCCCTTGGACAGAGGACCCGGCAGGCTACAGTCCACTGAGTCGCAAAGAGTCAGACACAACTGAGTGATTAACACTTTCACTTTTGAGACCATATTTTAGAAAGGGACTGGAGAAATTAACTGGAGTCCAACATACCCTTGAAAAATCAACCTTGCCAACTCAGCCATAGAGATGCTGGAAATCCGTTAAAAACTTCAACTGTCTGTCAGTTCAGTCACTCAGTTGTGTCCGACTCTTTGCGACCCCATGAATCACAGCACACCAGGCCTCCCTGTTCATCACCAACTCCCGGAGTTTACTTAAACTCATGTCCATCGAGTCGGTGATACCATCCAGCCATCTCATCCTCTGTCGTCCCCTTCCCCTGCCTCCAATCCCTCCCAGCATCAGGGTCTTTTCCAATGAGTTAACTCTTCCCATGAGGTGGCCAAAGTATTGGAGTTTCAGCCTCAGCATCAGTCCTTCCAATGAACACCAAGGACTGATCTCCTTTCAGATGGACTGCAGTCCAAGGGACTCTCGAGAATCTTCTCCAACACCACAGTTCAAAAGCGTCAATTCTTTGGCGATCAGCTTTCTTCACAGTCCAACTCTCACATCCATACATGACCACTGGAAAAACCATAGCCTTGACTAGACGGACCTTTGTTGGCAAAGTGATATCTCTGCTTTTTAATATGCTATCTAGTTGTTGGTCATAACTTTCCTTCCAAGGAGTAAGCGTCTTTTAATTTCATGGCTTTTTTTTTGGAGCCCAAAAAAATAAAGTCTGACGCTGTTTCCACTGTTTCCCCATCTATTTCCCATGAAGTGATGGGACCAGAGGCCATGATCTTAGTTTTCTGAATGTTGAGCTTCAACTGTCTGTATCTACACCCAAACTAGTCCATCTAAAAAAATAAAACAAAAAAAAAAACAGCTGCTGGGACTTCCCTGGAGGTCCAGAGGTTAAGACTCCACGCTTCCACACTTCCAATGCAGGGGCACAGGTTCAACCCCTGCGAGAACTAAGGGGAACTAAGATCCCACGTGCTCCCAGATTGGGCCAAAACAAAACAAAAACCAACGTCCTGCCTTCCACCACCAGCCTCCTCCAGAACTCTGCTTCCCAGATCCTTCTCTTCTTCTCCAAAAGTTCATTCCCAGCCTCAGAGGAATTCTTGTACGCACGAAGGCTTGTAGGCCTGAAAGCAAAAGTGCTTTCACCTCTTAAACTCCTTCACCTCTTGCTCTTTTCCAAACATGTGTAGGATTCACGACTCACATGGAAAAGCACACATGGCAGCTTCAGGTATTTCTTTACCTTGTTTTCAAGTGAAAGCCTTCAGCTAGAACCTACAGCATTTTAAGATTCTGGGAAATTTTTTTTAAAAAAAAGAGAGAAATCTTGACGTCTACACCTTACCATTTATATGTATAAACAATGAGTCCTAGAGGTTAGCCAAACTCAACTATTTAAAAATCATCAGGTCAGTTCTAGTAACTTCTAACGGAGCATAGCCTATACAAATACTGAAACCCTACGCTGTACACCTAAAACTAACATAATATTGAAAATCAACTATTACTTCATTAAAAAATTAAAAATAAAACAATTAAATGCTAATGGAAAAAATAAAGGAAGACCCTGTCCATACCAACCAAGGGTGAACGGGGGGCTCTGAGTCATTTAGATTCAGTGAGGGTGAGCTCCTGCTCTGACAGAGAGGTGATATCCCACCTCTTTTTTTGGGTAAAAAACCCAAAATCCTCAAGGCTGTTCCGAGGTTCTGAGAGCTGGTGCAAGGACCTCTCCATTCACTGCATTTGCATCCTGTGTTCATGATTTCTGACACATCCAAAATCTACTATTCACCCTGTATTCTTTTCCAGTTGATTCATGTTTATTAACATGTATTTAAAAAGAAATTTTTTTAATTTCTTAAATTTTTAAAGAAATTTTTTATGTCATCCGCTATAGAGAAAAGGTAGTCACAAAAATAAATCCACAGAAATTCCAAAGCTATCCCTCCACACACTCCCGCTTCACCAGGGTTACACAGCCGCATCTGGAGAGAACTAAAAGAGTCTGATGCTGGGAGGGATTGGGGGTGGGAGGAGACGGGGACGACAGAGAATGAGATGGCTGGATGGCATCACCAACTCGATGGACATGAGTTTGAGTGAACTCCGGGAGTTGGTGATGGACAGGGAGGCCTGGCGTGCTGTGATTCATGTGGTCGCGGAGATTCGGACACGACTGAGCGACTGAACTGAATTGAACTGAACTGAAGCTGGTGTCCATCGTATCAGGTGACCTGTAGTAACAACTGTAGGAGGCAGGTCACATCTACAATTGTGTCACTGAACCTTTACCAGCCATGCAGACAAACACCTGCTCTTGAGGTGGGAACGGGCATTGTTCCCATTTTCCAGATGGAGAAACTGAGGTGCCAAGAGAGGAAGCCACTCGCAGTGGAGTGAGGGGTCCTAGTAGCAGGTCACCCTCCTACTCTGGACGGCACAGCTCTCGCGGGGAGCAGGGCCTCCCCCACACCCAGGAACAGCCATGCGGAAGCCTGTGTGGCCCCCACCTACCTGACTGCCTGGTCCCATCCTCCCACAGAACCTTCATAACATCCCCACTGGACTCAGTTCCCAACTGTCCACACACTACATCACAGAATGAAGTGGGGAAAGGGTGGAATACCTTTCCCTTATTTTCCATTTTCCATTTCTTATTTGTCTACTGGGAATACGCACTGCTTTTGTAATAGCAGAAAAATCGAAGGTTTGAGCTTGTTTTTAAGTCGTGTCACTTGCCACCAAGGGTTAAAAAGACTAAGTTCTTTCTCCTGCTTCTCCGAGGAAGGCCGAGGAAGACACTGTGCAGGGCAGGTGACAACCTCAGTGCCATGTCCAGAGGGAGCCCTACCTGCGGTGAGGACAGACAATCACAAAGCAGAGCGAGCCATCTGGGGCGCGGGGAAAGGACTGAAAAGTGCCTAAAGCTGAAAGCGGTCAGCTTCCACTGTTCCCAGAGGCCTCAGTCTGTGGACACGACAGCAGCCCCACCTGGGGGCCTGGTTTCCACCAAAAACAATGGGGATGAGCCATGGGTGTCGGTCGAACTGCTGAGTGAAGTCAAAGGCTAATAAGGCCTGAATCAACTCAGACTTCCAGCCCAACTCAGCACACAGCCAGTCACTGAGCTGTGTGCACTGGACCCCTCTGCAGGACACCCTCCCTGCCAACTCTGGGCTCACCTCTGGGAGCCCACCTGCCCAGGTGGCCTGAGACCGCCCAGTTTCTATCAATCGACCTGTGTGATTACTAACAGTATTTCCTTCACTCAGCGTCCTGACTTGGACAACATGTCAGACATTCACACATGGACAGACACAGAAGAATCACACAGTGGGTGATATCCACGAAGCAAAACTCAGTGTCCCGAGTGTAGTTCTGACCCTCCTACCAACTGGCATAATAGTCCTGGACAACAGAGATCAGACAAAGCCAGGGGACTAGTAACCTACACCCTGAGCAAACCCTGACAGTCTGAAGTCCCTGCCTGGAGTTCCATGTGGAGAAGAATCCTTCTTTAATTTATTTTATTAAAGTGCAGTTGATTTACAATGTTTTGTTAATTTCTGCTGCATAGCAAAGTGACTCAGTTATACACACATAAATATGTTCTTTTTCATATTCTTTTCCATTATGGGTTATCCCAGGATATTGAATATAGTTCCCTGAGCTCTACAGCAGGACCTGTTAATTTCTGCTGCATAGCTAAGTGATTCAGTTATACATACATAAATGTGTTCTTTTTCATATTCTTTTCCATTATGGGTTATCCCAGGATATTGAATATAGTTCCCTGTGCTCTACAGCAGGACCTTATTGCTTATCCATTCGCTATACAATAGTTTGTATCTGCTAATCCCAACCTCCCACTCCATCCCACCACCATCCTTCTCCCTGACAACCACAAGTCTCTATATTTGTGAGTGTGATTCTATTGTATAGATAGGTTCATTTGTATCATAGTTTAGATTCCACATATAGTGATATCATATGCTATTTTTCTTTCTCTTTCTGACTTATGTGATTAGTATGGTAATCTCTAGGTCCATCCATGCTGCTGCAACTGACATTATTTAATTATTTTTTATGACTGAGTAATATTCCATGGTATATATGTGTGAACGTGAATGTTGCTCAGTCGTGTCCAACTCTTAGGGATCCCATACAGTCCATGGAATTCTCCAGGCCAGAATACTGGAGTGGGTAGCCTTTCCCTTCTCCAGGGGATCTTCCCAACCCAGGAATCAAACCCAGGTCTCTCGCATTGCAGGCAGATTCTTTTCCAGATGAGCCACCAGGGAAGCATCTTCTTTATTCATTCATCTGTTGATGGCTATTTAGGTTGTTTCCAAGTCTTGGCTACTGTGAACAGTGCTGCTATGTACATAGGGGTGCATGTATCTTTTCAAATTATGGTTTTGTCCGGATTATGGTTTTGCCCAGGAGTGAGATTGCTGGGTCATATGGCAACCATTTGGAGAAGACTCTTAAGGCCACATCTGGGTGCAGCAGGGAAGGGTGACAGATTTTATCAGCAATGAGGTTATGGGTGGGGAAGAGGAGAAGGTGAAAAGCAGTCAGGTACCCTGAATGAGCAGCCTTTCAACTCATCAGTCCCTGTAGGTCCTTCCTTCTGACATTTGAGCTCCAAAATGATCAGAAAAGGACCATGCTCAGAGATATTGGCCACGGATAACCTCTGCGGTCCAGGATCACTCTGCTATCTGGTAGCCAAGCTCTCCTGGCTACAGCAGAAAGATCCAATCAGTTAGGAAATGCTGGAGAATCCAGAAAAGGAAACTGTCCCAGCAGAGAACAGTTCCCCCTAAGCTCTGGTACCTCCCTTGCGGAGACGGTTCATACTTTGAGAGTGAGGAGTTTGAGGGGAAAAGGAGATTTTGTCCTCTGTTCTTGTGGGACTTTCCCCGGGGAGGAGTCTTCTCAAGACTCTTAGGCAACAGGATATGGTAGCACTGATCCAAGTAACCACGGCCTGGAGCAAGTCCTCTCCCAAGTTTGGTGCAAACCACAGCCAGCCTCTGTGACACTGACACGTCCTGACAGCCAAGCAAAGCAATGAGCTTCATTGTCTAGAGATCTCTCACAAGCTTGTGTAGCTTGTGGGATAGGAGTGCATGGGGGTGTGTGCACTCACTCACAAAGATTTCATTGAAGTTACGAAGCCATGAAGGAGGGCAGCAGATAGACATAGAGAACAGATTTGTTGTTGCCAAGTTGTGCAGGGAGGGGAGGGATGGATTGGGAGGCTGGGATTTACAGATGCAAATTATAATATGTAGGAAGGATAAACAACAAGGTCCTACTGTACAGCTCATAAAACCATCAGTTCAGTTCATTTGCTCAATCATGTCTGACTCTTTGCAACCCCATGGACTGCAGCATGCCAGGCCTCCCTGTCCATCACCAACTCCCGGAGTTTACCCAAACTCATGTCCATTGGGTCAGTGATGCCATCCAACCATCTCATCCTCATCCATAAAACCATAATGGGAAAGAAGATGAAAAAGAATGTACATATATGTATAACTGAGTCACTTTGCTGTACAGCAGAAATTAACATTGTAAATCAATGGTACTTCAATAAAACTTTTTTTAAAAAGGAGAGTGACCTCAAAAGACATGGAGGAGTCTCGAAAGAACACAAAAAGGAGGCGTGTGGAACAATCGTTCAGCTGCTTAGTTCAATCCCACCATGAATCTACTCAAACCCCAGGTCAGGCTCTGCTTACCTTGTTGAGTCTTTCCAGCATCTCCTTCAGCAGCAGTTGACACTCACACTCATTTTCATACCTGCAGACAGGACACAGAAGGCAGAGTGGGGCATTCAGTCAGCCTGAATCCTGCTCCCTCTCTTTATGGGAAGCAGGAGCTGATGCTGTCTTTCGGAGGCCACTTACCCTTTCCCAACCTTCTCCATGATATACATAGGGGGCACCATACATGGAGACCCAGCCCCAAGCCCCCAGCACCCCCTCCTAGCCACCCAAGGATGCAGGAATCAGACCTCAGCACAGCTGTCACCCCAGGATTGCAGCTGCGATCCTGGGGGCTGCCCTAAGGTTCTGCCTCAAACACCACTGCCCTGACCTTGCCTGGCTATCCTATGCTATTGTATTCATCCACCTGAGACAGCTTTTCTGGATTGTGTCCTTTGATCCTTACAGAACCCTGGAAGAGAGCAGTTGCTGTTACCCCCGTGTGAAAGATGGGGAAACTGAGGTTGAGAAACTGTCCCGAGGCCCCTGTAGATGCTCTGGGAGCTTCACTCACAGCATCAGCATCTGTCAGAATCGTTCTGCACACCCAGAGCCTCCCCTGGGCTGGGAGGCAGGGCAGGGGTGAGTGGGGACACACACACCCCGGCTCCCTCCCTCCCAGCTGGGACCACAGAGGTGTGCTCTCCACCCCACAGATGGGCGCCAGTGGCCACAAAGGTAACTTGCCGGATGAGGCAGAGGCACTGCTTGGTCTTTCCCTGCCTCCCTCACTTCCCCACTCCCCAACTGCTGCTCCTGACACCATCCCCCAAATAACTTTCTCAGGCTCAGCTCCTGGAGGACTTCACACACAGAGGGGTGAGTCAGGATTCAGATGTGAGCCTGCCACATCTACCACGCTGCCTGGGTAGAGCAGGGACACCACCAAAGTTATAAACATGCACAAGATTAAGAAAGCAGTCGGTGTTAGGAGCGGGTGTATTTTTTTCTCCTAGTCAGCTTCTTCCCTGGAGTTCTAAAAAAAAATGCTAAAGATCAAGGAAGCAGAGAAACACCAGAAATCATTCTGGTTAGAACAAGGTTCCCTCTAGGGGAATTTCATCCCCCGAAGAAAAGGAGAAAGCCCCTTCCCCAATGACCCCCACCTCACTCCCTGTACGCTGTCCCCTTTATCCATCCTAATAGGAGATAGGAAGACATGTTTGGAAGCCACAGGGCTGCCTAGAATAAAGACTACATTTCCCAGCCTTCCTTGCAGGTCAGTGTGGCCATGTGACTCAGTCCTGACCAATGGGAAGCAAGCATGCCTGTGGCCACTTGAGGCTACCTTTGGTAAGAGATGGTGTAGGTATGTCCTTCTACATCCCTTCCTCCATCTTGTCCCTTGAAACACCAATGCTGCCTTCTTGCAGGCCACACACAGCCTTGTGGGCCTTGATTACCATATGGTGCCATACTAAACTGCTAGCCCAGACCTTACACAAGAAAGAGACAATCTTCCACTTTAGATAAGCTAATGTTAACTTGGAATTTATTTGTAGTTGAAACTAATCCTACTTATCACTTAGCCCAACCTACAAAGCCTGGCTTTCTGTATTCCTGCACACTCATGCCACAGGTTCAAGTTAGGACTTTACACTAACAGGTGCTGGGAAACTGCAGCTCAGAATCAAAATTCCTGACCTCAGGGAAGAACACTGTTCTCAGTGTCCCCATTTCCAGAGCCATCCAAGAAGCTCAACTGTAACCAGTAAGCAACATATATGTGCATAAGTTTTTCTTTTCACACCAGGATGTCACATTTAGCAGTTTGTTTTCTGTGTGGCTCTAATGAAGCCAGAAATGATTTTTTAAATAGTTAATTAGCTTTAAAAATAAAACTTAACAAAATTTAATTTTCTTATTGCTTTTTCCTGCTAGAAACATCCAAGAATTTCTATACCTTAAAAACATATTTAGGGATTTCCCTGGTGGCCCAGTGATTAAGACTCCACACTTCCAGTGCAGGGGGCCTGGGTTTGATCCCTTGCGGGGGAACTAAGATCCCACATGCTGCACACAGCCAGATATTTTTTAAAAAGTAATTTAAAATTTTTAAAAATATATTTAATAAACAAGATATTAACCTAGTTTCATGCTGTAGACAAGTCTAGGTATTATATTAAAGACAGGTGATCTCATTACAAAGAATTCATGGTAAGAATTCATAATATATTCATAGAAGTGAATATAGAAGTGAATTCATGAGGTGGAAAAAACCACTTTGGCTTCAATCATCTGACTGTTTTACAGAATTATTTTTAGCTTTCAGCAATTTGGATAATTGACTCATCATCATATTTTGTATGCATCATTGTATTTATAGTATTTTGGTAGTTTTGTTTTTATTTTTATTTAGTTTTTATTTTATTTAGCCTTTCTTTGATGTCCTAAAGACCTGATTTTGAAATTATATAACTATCCAGGTAAAGAATATGCCTAATAAGGCTGAATATACCTTCCTGTTTCTGCATTAATTTCACCTATTTCCGGCTAATCATTACCACACCTCTGGAATTAAACCAAACTCAGTGTTTGTCCCCAGTGTATTACAGATGTGTATAAATTTTACAATGATTTTCTAATCCTACTACACAATTTTAACTATCAAAACTTCTCTAAGGGGGCAGTGGGAGGGAATAAACTTATGAGAATTATCAAATAAATCAGAGGGGCCAGCTCCATGATGGACACACAACTCAGAATCAAGTAAAATCAGGAAAACTCAACACAGTCACCCTCCATTGAGGGCTCCCAGGAGTCATGCTTGCCCAGCCAAATCACAGCCGACTGTGATCCAAGGACTGTGGCCCAGGTAAAGGCCATCTGGGGATATGGGGTATCCAGATGACCCATGGAGCTGCCTTGTGTCAACCAACATTCACCTCCATTGCTTTAGGTAACATGAGCTTTATATGAGTGAAGGCCTCACTCCACAGGCATCCAAGGAAGGTTTCTCTCCAAGACACAGCATTCTGGAAAGGGTGTGGGTCTCCAGGCGAAAAACCCAAGTCCAAGTTCTGCCACCCAAAGGCCCTCTTGCAAGTCTCAGTTTTCCCTTGAAGAGCTATAGGGATTTTCAGGTGCCTTCTTCCAGGATCAAAACCAGAAACACGGACTCTCCTGGCAGTCCAATGGTTAAGACTCTACATTTTCACTGCAGGGGCCAAAGGTTCAATCCCTGATTAGGGATTGAACTAAGATCCTGCATGCCACACAGTACAGCTAAAAAGAATGAAAACCAGAAACAGCAGGACTGATGGAATGAATGCTTATGATCAGATAAACAGGTTCGATATACAATGCTGAATAACCTGTTCACATCTGGGGCTGAGAATGTGGAATACAAAAACAAAGCACATTTGAAGAAAACTCTCCAGCTACCCTAGACCAAAGATCCTCAAACCTGGCTGTTCACTGAAATTACCAGTGGAGCTCATTAAATATGGAAATCCTGGGCTCCACTTGAGGTCCAAGATCAGGTCTACCTCTGAATTTTTTTCATTAATTTATATAATTTTTAAACAGATAAATCTCTTACATGGTCAGAGAATTTTTTAAATGACATCAGATATTAAGTTAAAATTCTCCCTCTACCTCTGTTCCTCCTCCCTTATCCTCATAGGTAAGCAGTGTTGTTAGGTTTCTG
This sequence comes from Moschus berezovskii, assembly GCF_049115385.1. Lineage (NCBI taxonomy): Eukaryota > Metazoa > Chordata > Mammalia > Artiodactyla > Moschidae > Moschus > Moschus berezovskii. The sequence continues at coordinate 46,697,207 of NC_142474.1, read as the reverse complement.
TGTGTGTGCCTGTGTCCTTTGGCAAGCAAAAAATCTCTATGCCTCCCCCTGTCTTTTTAAAATAGATAATAATAACACACTATTCTTTTTGGACAATTGCATAGAATTCCATTGCATGAATGAAGCACAATTTCATAACCTGACTCCTATTAACAGGCATTCAAGTTGGTCCCAGGTCTTAGTCACTGAGATCATCCCACAGGGAATATCCCTGTGGACATGTCCTTTGACACCTGCTCGAGTATCAGAGTGGTAAAGAACCCACCTGCCAAATGCAGGAAACATAAGAAATGCGGGCTCGATCCCTAGGTCGGGAAGATTCCCCAGAGAAGGAAATGGCAACCCTCTCCAGTATTCTTGCCTGGAGAATCCCATGGACAGAGGAGACTGGTGAGCTACAGTCCATAGGGTCATAGAGAGTCAGACTACACTTAAGTGACATAGCACACACACACACAGAGTATCCAAGGATAAATTCCCTGAAGCACCCAGCTGAGTCAAAGTGCACACTCATTTATAACCTGGAAAGATGTCGACAAATTGGTGAGCATCTTTTTTTTTAACAGCTTTTAGGGTGATTTTAAAGCATTATTCATTCTATCAAAAGGGGGCACATTGCCCAGGACCAGGACTTCTGAACTTCAATGTTTAACTTAAACGCTGAATCACCTGGGGGGTCTTATTAAAGTGCAGTCAAATCCAGGAGCTATGGGGGTGGGCCCAAGAGTCTCCTTTTCTAACAAGCTCCTGGGTGATGGGAAACTGCTGGTCCATGGATCACACTTGGAGTAGCCAGACCCTAGATGACACAGGTTGAAACAATGTCCAGGTGTCAACTGTGATACAGTGAAGACAGTTAGACTTGGCAAGTTCAACACCTGAATTCCAATCCTGGTGCAGCAGTCACCAGCTGAGTGACCTTTCCCCTAAATCAATACATTGTCTGAACCCCAGTCTCCTCATCTGTGAAATGGGTGCAGTACCCTCTATAACAGGATGAGCCCGGAGCATTAATAAACATCCATCATGGGGTGGCAAAGAGTTGGCCTCGACTTAGCAACGAACAACAACAATCTCAAAAACACTATGCAGAGCAGAAGGAGCCAGACACATAGAAGAATATGTCTAGAAGATTCCATTTGTTGTGAAATTCTAGAACAGGCAATAGTAATCTATAGTGACAGAAATCAGAACCCTGGGTGCCTCGGTTGACAGGACTGGGGAAGAGGAACCAAAAAGACTGGCAAATGGCAGAAGGGAACGTTTTTGGGTAGAGAAAATATCTTGTTTTAGTAGTTAAATGGGTACCTACGCTTCTCATTCTCATTACACTATGCTCTTGAATGTGTGCATTTTATTGCATGTAATTATATCTAGATATTAAGATAGGTTAAAAAAGTAAATTACACCGTTTCATGTGAACTGTGACACAGCATCAAAATGGAAGCTAGTCCTAGCTCAGGGAAACGCACCACGTGCATGCCTCCTCCGAGATGAAGTCATCGGTCGCCCGGGGATCAGAGACGGCCCTCCCAGCCCAGTGGCCGCGCGCTCCCGGCCCGCGCCGCCTGTCACCCTCGAGGCGCCACTTACTTGCTCCGGAACTCGTCTAGCGCGCGCTGCGCCTCTGCGCCCTGGCGCTCCAGCCGGGTGCGCTCGGCCGCCAGGTCCCGGGCGCGCTGGCGGTTGCCCTCGACGTGGCGGGCCAGGGCATCCTCAGGGCCGGCCAGCTCGTCCAGGCGCTGGAAGGCGTCCAGCTGCCTCCGGAGGACGGCATGGCGCTGCTCGAGCGCCCGGGCCCGCTGGACGTGAGCGGCCACGCGCTCGCCGAGCCCCTGCAGCGCCGCCAGGTTCGGCGAGGCGGCCCTGCCCTCCGCCAGGCGGTCCGGCTCTGCGGCGCGCTGCGCCTCCTCGGCGCGCTCGTACTGCTCCTTGCGGGTCTGGAAGACGTAGCTGCGCCGGTACATGGCTCCTCTGCGGGCGGGCGCACGGCCGGCTCCCGGAGGCACCTCGCCGAGCCAGCAGTCCGCTAAATAAACATCGGAGGCCCAGGGCGCGCAGCTGGGACGTTCCAGAGCGTGTCAGCTGTCTCTCCACGCGGCGCCCAGCCTCGGGGAGAACAAAAGAGCGGCGGGCCCCGCTTTTGTGCGCTGGCTTAGCGGCCCATACAGCTCTGGGGGTTGGAAGGTTACCCAGCGCCGTGAGGGTTTTGTTCCGGGATTGTCGACCCCGTTGCTTTTGAGTAAATGGAGGGTCAGGAGGACAAAACAAGCATGCCTTTCTTCTGACTTGTTTCCACTGTGGAATTGCGAAGGAAGCCCAAGGGGGCTTGTTAACCTTGGTCTAGCTGGAGAGCCCAGGGACCCCTGGCTTTGTCTCTTCTCTCTCTTTCTGTTAAGCTCGCAATTCTAGATCTTTTTAACAATACCTTTTTCTTTTCTGGTTACTTAAGCAGCTATTTTTCGTAATTACACATGGCATTCAAGACCCCTCTTTATATTAGTGGTTCTTAACCTTGGATGCAATATCAAATGGCACTTCTCAATAAACTGTGAGGTGTGTTGCAAGTTCTCACTAATACTTGTACGTGTTTGTAAGGAATCTCTTCTTTGCACAGTAACTCAGAAAACCTTGCACAGTTGTTACTATTAATACTATCCTGAGGCTCATGGATTCTGACAGCCTTTCTGGAGTAAGAGATGCAAGCTGAGCTCCATCAGGACATTGGCATAATAGATTCTTCCAACCAAAGAAAAAATTCTTACAACCTAAGGATTTGATAAATTGGTCAACTCTAAATCAGATATATAAAGGAATTTGTGTCACTATGTTTCATTCTAATTTATATTATGGAAATTTAATAAAGCTAGGCTTTGACAAATTTAAAAGTGAATTGTGGGTGTTGAAAGAAATGAATAGCATTTGATGAGACTGTTCCTAGATAGAAATATTTTGTCCTATCTCCAATTTTAAAAATCATTATCAAAAGCCTGTTTTCATAGAAAGATTAGCAGTACCATATAATTAACAACTCTGTTGATTGCACATAGTATACTACAAATTAAAGTCATAGTTAACAAAGATGAAGAAAATTACACAGATCTTTGTTGGGTTTCTCGGAATTTATTTTTTCTCTATAAAGACTAAGACATGGATTCAGTCTGGGCTGAATCCATGTAAGGACCAAAGTTGTGCTGGTAGTGTAGTTCTTCTATATTCTTGTGTTAAATCATTTAAAAATAGATTTTGTGATCAAATCAAAGAGAACCAATGCTTATTAATATTTTATATAGTATGGCACACATATACCATGCTGATGCCATTGCAAATTGGTTTCAAGCTTCCTAGAAAGCGAAAGCAACATAGAACAAGAATGGTTTATTTAAAAAAATCATTCCTTCCTTTTGACATCATGTGTCAGTCAGGTATTTCAACAAAACACATTGACCCCCCAAACTAAGTAGCAGATGAAAAGTCATTTTTTGTCCGATGCTTAGTTTGCAGGTCAGCTGCAGGGCATTTGTGCAAGCTTCAGGTCTTCTGATCCACCAGGGCAGCTCTGCTCCCAATGGAACTGCTCTTCCTGGAACTCGCAGTGACAGAAGGACTGGAGCGAGCCCAGATACAGAGACCACTCTAAGCTTTTGTTAGCTTTGTGTCCATTAACATCCTTTAGTGAAACCAAAGCACAGGGGGACTTTCCTGATGGCCTAGTGGCTAAGACTCTGCACTCCCAATGCAGGGGGCCCAGGTTTGATCCCTGGTCAGATTGAAGCCAGAAGAAAGGGATGACAGAGGATGAGATGGTAGGATGGCATCACCAACTCGATGGACATGAGTCTAAGCAAGCTCCAGGAGTTGGTGATGGACAGGGAAGCCTGGCATGCTGCAGTCCATGGGGTTGCAAAGAGTCGGACACAACTGAGTGGCTGAATTGAACTGAACTGAACAGGGAACAAGATCCTGCGTGCCACTGTTGTAGCTACGCCTTCCAGGAAACAAACTCACTCAGAAGGACAATGCATATAGTGGAGTGCAATCTATTACAACGGCGGGCCCAAGGCAGAGCCTCCTCTTAGCAAGGACCCTGACCAGTTTTTGTGAAACCCTTATATACCCTAAGTGTACACGCACAAACCCGCCTCCCCAAATTCCCTGACGATCACAGTTAACCCATGATTCATATGCCTTAAGCCTAGGGTGGACGATTATCAATAGGCCTGTGCTCACACCCCAATAAGCATAATAGAATGTATGATTCTATTCGGTTACACAGATAATTAGGGTATTCTTTTAGCAATGGAGAGCCCTGGGGCTCTTCCTTCTGGGGGCCTGGTTTTTCCAGTTGGTATTCGTTTCCACAGAAACTGGGCATATAGCTCAAAGTCCACAGTCCGGCCCAAGATGGAGTCCTGCTTTCAAGATAGAGCCTGTTCTGTTTCCTCCTTCACCACAACTAAGGGTTCGCATGCCGCAGCTAAGACCCGGTGCAAGTCAAAGAAACAAATAAAAACAAATGAAAGATTTTCCTGGTGGCTCAGTGTTAAAGAATCTGCCTGTCAAGGCAGTGGACACCGGTTCGATCCCTGGCCCGGGAAGATTCCACATGTCTCGGAGCATTCAAGCCCATGTCCCAGGACTACTGAGCCTGTGCTCTAGAGGACAGAAGCCACAGCTACTGAGCCCACGTGCTGCAACTACTGAAGCCCACATGCCCTAGAGCCCGTGCTCCGCATCAATGAGAAACCCTCAAAGAAGAGTAACCCCTGCTCATCACAACTAGAGAAAGCCCTCACAGCAACAAAGACCCAGCACAGCCAAAAATCAATAAATAAATGAATATTAAACAAAGCAAAGTACCCAGCCACAGTCAAGAGGCAAGAAAGAGACATGGCCCACCCAAGGCCACTTCAAGGGTGTGGAGTGTAACTCTATCACAATGGAATAAAGCGTTGGGATCAGCCACCCAGTCTGTCACCCTTGGAGAGAACTTTTGGAAAAATACAAACTTCCAGAAACATAACAACAGAAAAAAATATTACTTCTGATTAATCCAGTGGAAGAAACACTTGGAAAATATCTACTCACAAAGTATCATCTGGAAGAGTTAAATATTGGACAAGGTCAAGTCCTTACCCTTAAGGGGCAGGAGACAAATTCCTACTTAACAAATGAAGATACAAGGAAATCTGGGATAAGTTCAAAAACAGAGATGGTAACAAAGCACTGTGGTTGCATCAGGGCAGCAGCAGTGAGCAGTGGGTGAGCAGGCAGGCAAGTTAGAATTCCAGATGAAATAGCATAAACGAGGTGTGTACCCTGAGTTCCCTGAACTTGTAGCTAAACCGGGGCAGGTGTGGTAAGAGAAGTCCCACAAAGGAAAGCTCAAAGGCTCCACATGAGTGACCGTGGAACATGGGCATTACCTCCATTCCTTTCACCAAGACCCACCAAAAATGGCAGTAAGGAATCTCTTGAGATTAAAATTTCACAAAAATAAGGAAGAAAAGATGACAGTGGACAAGTTCCATCAACAGATTTTCAGAAGGCTGACCAGGGACAGATTCCTGGAGACTGATGTCTCACTGTGGAGAAAGCTGAAACCCAACTGTCTCAGGGGATGGGATAAGAAAGCTGGTTCCAGCAAGAGGATCTCAGAAAATTTTAGGAATCGTATGTATGGATGTGAGAGTTGGACTGTGAAGAAGGCTGATCGCCGAAGAATCGATGCTTTTGAACTGTGGTGTTGGAGAAGACTCTTGAGAGTCCCTTATACTGCAAGGAGATCCAACCAGTCCATTTTAGAGGAGATCAATCATGGATGTTCATTGGAGGGATTGATGCTAAAGCTGAAGCTGCAATACTTTGGCCACCTCATGCGACGAGTTGACTCACTGGAAAAGACTCTGATGCTGGGAAAGGTTGGGGGCAGGAGGAGAAGGGGACGACGGAGAATGAGATGGCTGGATGGCATCACCGACTCTGTGGACATGAGTTTGAGTGAGCTCCGGGAGTTGGTGATGGACAGGGAGGCCTGGTGTGCTGTGATTCATGGGGTCGCGGAGAGTCGGACATGACTGAGCGACTGATCTGATCTGATCTGATCTGATGTAGCAGATACAGGAGAAGATGGAGGTAAAGGGTAGTGTTAGCCAGTCCAAGCTCGTACTCCTTGCCATATGACAGGTCAATAACTGGAGAGATGAGTTGTCAGGGCAAGGAACAGAGACTATATTTGGAAAGCCAGCAGACTGAGAAGAAGGTGGACTTGTGTCCCAAAGAACCATCTTCCTTGAGTTAGGATTCAGGCCGCTTTTATACTAACAAGGGAAGGGGGTGGCTGGTTGTTGCAGACTTCTTGGTGCAGGAATCCTTAGTTCTAGCAGCTGTCCAGGTACCTCTGGTTACAATGTTCCTATAAACCTCCAATAAGACAAGTGTTACTCTCTATTCTGCAACTTTTTATCTCTATACAAATGGAAGAGTGTTACCCCTTTAAAGGTCAGAGCTCTGAGAAAAGACTGTCAAGAATATTCCAGACTGTAGGCAGCATGCTTTGACAGAAGGTGCAGACCCTGGAGAAGTTAGCACGGGCAACAGAGCACAACGGTTAGAGTGAGAGGAACAGACCCAACATGGAGTCAGGTTTGCTCATCTCTGTCACAGTAGAGCTGAAACACAGGAGGGTTGCCTGAGAGTCTGCACAGGAGCAGTTAGCATTTCAGATCTCCCACTCTATCCTGCACAGCCAGGCAACCAACCAATCTTCGTCATGACAGGAGACCTGAAAGTTATTCCAGGTAAAACTGAACAAGAGCTGTCTTGAGTTTAAGGTGGCTGGGCATAACCAAGGGCAGGATGGTGACAGATGAAGCAGCTGCGGGTGGTAGGAGCTCGGCCAGCAAGCCCATCTGGCTGCAGTCTGGGCCCTGGTAAAGGGGAGTAGTCACTTACAGAACGAGGGTCAGTGTGCATCCCAGTTCACCTGAGACCATCCATGTTTACCCCCTTTACCACAGTGTGAGTATAGCTGGCTCCCTCTTTCACTCCCAAGAGTACTGCAGTTTGTCTGAGAAGGACACAGCATCTCATCCCAGCCTTGAATGCATCAGTTTCAGTTTAGCCGCTCAGTTATGTCCAACTCTTTGCAACCCCATGGACTGCAGCACGCCAGGCTTCCCTGTCCATCACCAACTCTCGGAGCCTACTCAAACTCATGTCCATCACATCGGTGATGCCATCCAACCATCTCATCCTCTGTCGTCCCCTTCTCCTCCTGTCTTCAATCTTTCCCAGCATCAGGGTCTTTTCCAATGAGTTGGTTCTTCACATCAGGCAGCCAAGGTATTGGAATTTCAGCTTCAGCATCAGTCCTTCCAATGCCTAAATCTACTCATATAAAAATATCCAGACAAACCCCAAATAAGAAACTTCATTAATAAAAATAGACAGGAATGATATTTTTTTTAATGTTAATATCATAAAAGATGAAAAGACACCTGGAGAAGTTCCAGGTTAAAGGAGACTGACATCCAAATGCAGTAGTGATCCTAGACTGGATCCTATACTGAGGAGAGAAGACACTGTAGGATCACTTCTAGGTCCACTGGCAAAACCGGAAGATGGCCAATAGATTAGAACTGAATCAATATTGAATTTACTGAAGTTTATGACTACTCCATAGTCAAGTAAAATAATGTCTGTATTCTTAGAAAATATCCTCTGAACTATTTGGGGGTAAAATGCATGGCAATATACAGCCTTGACGTACTCCTTTTCCTATTTGGAACCAGTCTGTTGTTCCATGTCCAGTTCTAACTGTAGCTTCCTGACCTGCATATAGGTTTCTCAAGAGGCAGGTCAGGTGGTCTGGTATTCCCATCTCTTGAAGAATTTTCCACAGTTTATTGTGATCCACACAGTCAAAGGCTTTGGCATAGTCAATAAAACAGAAATAGATGTTTTTCTGGAACTCTGGCTTTTTCCATGATCCAACGGATATTGGCAATTTGATCTCTGGTTCCTCTGCCTTTTCTAAAACCTGCTTGAACATCTGCAAGTTCACAGTTCACATATTGCTGAAGCCTGGCTTGGAGAATTTTGAGCATGACTTTACTAGCATGTGAGATGAGTGCGATTGTGCGGTAGTTTGAACATTCTTTGGCATTGCCTTTCTTTGGGATTGGAATGAAAAGTGACCTATTCCAGTCCTGTGGCCACTGCTGAGTTTTCCAAATTTGCTGGCATATTGAGTGCAGCACTTTCACAGCATCATCTTTCAGGATTGGAAATAGCTCAACTGGAATTCCATCACCTCCACTAGCTTTGTTCATAGTGATGCTTTCTAAGGCCCACTTAACTTCACATTCCAGGCTATCTGGCCCTAGTGAATCACCATCGTGATTATCCGGGTCGTGAAGATCTTTTTTGTACAGTTCTTCTGTGTATTCTTGCCACCTCTTCTTAATATCTTCTGCTTCTGTTAGGTCCATACAATTTCTGTCCTTTATTGAGCCCATCTTTGCATGAAATGTTCCCTTGGAATCTCTAATTTTCTTGAAGAAATCGCTAGTCTTTCCTATTCTGTTGTTTTCCTCTATTTCTTTGCATTGATCACTGAGGAAGGCTTTCTTATCTCTCCTTGCTATTCTTCAGAACTCTGCATTCAGATGCTTATATCTTTCCTTTTCTCCTTTGCTTTTTGCTTCCCTTCTTTACACAGCTATTTGTAAGACCTCCCCAGACAGTCATTTTGGTTTTTTGCATTTCTTTTCCATGGGGATGGTCTTGATCCCTGTCTCCTATATGATGTCACGAACCTCCGTCCAGAGTCCATCAGGCACTCTATCCATCAGATCTAGTCCCTTAAATCTATTTCTCACTTACACTGTATAATCATAAGGGATTTGATTTGGGTCATACTTGAATGGTCTAGTGGTTTTCCCTACTTTCTTCAATTTAAGTCTGAATTTGGCAATAAGGAGTTCATGATCTGAGCCACAGTCAGCTCCCGGTCTTGTTTTTGCTAACTGTATACAGCTTCTCCATCTTTGGCTGCAAAGAATATAATCAATCTGATTTCGGTGTTGACCATCTGGTGATGTCCATGTGTAGAGTCTTCTCTTGTGTTGTTGGAAGAGGTGTTTGCTATGACCAGTGCGTTCTCTTGGCAAGCTCTATTAGTCTTTGCCCTGCTTCATTCCATATTCCGAGGCTAAATTCGCCTGTTACCCCAGGTGTTTCTTGACTTCCTACTTTTGTATTCCAGTCCCCTATAACGAAAAGGACATCTTTTGGGGGTGTTAGTTCTAAAAGCTCTTGTAGGTCTTCATAGAACCGTTCAACTTCAGCTTCTTCAGCACGACTGGTTGGGGCATAGTCTTGGATTACTGTGATATTGAATGGTTTGCCTTGGAAACAAACAGAGATCATTCTGTTGTTTTTGAGATTGCATCCAAGTACTGAAACACTGGGCTGGAAGAAGCATAAGCTGGAATCAAGATTGCTGGGAGAAATATCAATAACCTCAGATATGCAGATGACGCCACCGTTATGGCAGAAAGTGAAGAAGAACTCAAAAGCCTCTTGATGAAACTGAAAGAGGAGAGTGAAAAAGTTGGCTTAAAGCTCAACATTCAGAAAACTAAGATCATGGCATCTGGTCCCATCACTTCATGGCAAATAGATGGGGAAACAGTGGAAACAGCATCAGACTTTATTTTTCTGGGTTCCAAAATCACTGCAGATGGTGATTGCAGCCATGAAATTAAAAGACACTTACTCCTTGGAAGGAAAGTTATGACCAACAACTAGATAGCATATTAGAAAGCAGAGACATTACTTTGCCGACAAAGGTCCGTCTAGTCAAGGCTATGGTTTTTCCAGTGGTCATGTATGGATGTGAGAGTTGGACTGTGAAGAAAGTTGATTGCCAAAGAATTGATGCTTTTGAACTGTGGTATTGGAGAAGACTCTTGAGAGTCCCTTGGACTGCAAGGAGATCCAACCAGTCCATTCTAAAGGAGATCAGTCCTGGGTGTTCATTGGAAGGACTGATGCTGAGGCTGAAACTCCAATACTTTGGCCACCTCATGCGAAGAGTTGACTCATTGGAAAAGACCTTGATGCTGGGAGGGATTGGGGGCAGGAGGAGAAGGGGATGACAGAGGATGAGATGGCTGGATAGCATCATCGACTCGATGGATGTGAGTTGGAGTGAACTCCAGGAGTTGGTGATGGACAGGAAGGCCTGGCGTGCTGCAGTTCATGGGGTCGCAAAGAGTCAGACAAGACTGAGTAACTGAACTGAACTGAACTGAACTGAAAATGCATGATGTGTGCAACTTACCCTCAAATGATGGTTTAAAAATTACTTGTATAAATGTACACATAAACATAAATATTGACACATATAGACAGACTTGCCTGGAAGTCCAATGTCTGAGACTCAGAGCTCCCAATGCAGGGGGCCCGGGTTCCATCCCTGGTCCAGAAACTAGATCCCATATTCTGCAACTAAGAATTCACATGCCACAACTAAATCCACACACACCGCAGCTCAGACCCAGCACAGCCTGATTAATTAATCAAATGTATGAATCAAGAAAGGAAGTGGGGCATAATAGTAACAATAGTAATCTGATAATTACTAGTAACAGTAATAATAGTAACTAGTTACTATTCTTAATAATTACTAATTAGTTACTATTAAGAATAGTAACCGGAGAAGATAATGGCACCCCACTCCAGTACTCTTGCCTGGAAAATCCCATGGATGGAGGAGCCTCGTAGGCTGCAGTCCATGGGGTCGCACAGAGTCGGACACGACTGAAGCGACTTAGCAGCAGCAGCAAGAATAGTAACAGTGAATCTGGATAAAAGGTATATGGGTGTTGTTTGTACTATTCTTGCAATTTTTCTTAGACAGGTTGAGATGATTTTCAAAACCGTTTGTAAAAACTGTGATCACCTTATACATGAAGCACTTTACAATGTAGACATCTGAAAAAGATTCCTTTGCTTCATGCTATAGCTGTGTAGCTACAAAAAAAGCAAAAAGAGGGAGAGGGACAGAGAAGTAGTTTAGTCAACTATGCAAGAACAATAGGAGAAAATGGTCTGTAACCACTGACCAATTTTAATCATGTGAAATATGTGATGGCATCAGTGAAATGTTTATAACAAACATGAACGGGAGGAGAGAAAACAAAAAGCCACATGCATGGTGATTTTGGTCATATAAAAATATATATAATTAGAAATTAGCTTAATCTACCAGGCTTTATGTTTATCACATCTTTTTATTGCCATGAAGAAATACAAAAACTAGGCAGAAATGGTTTGTCTTTTAGTCAGTTAGTTTTAAACCTTCCCTTTCAGTTAAGATACATTCTGAGTTTGCTTTGGGCTTTTTATAAACATAAAGGGTAGAGGGGGGGTTCCCTGCCGTCTGATAGTTGTATGGCCTTGAATGATTTCGTTAACCAGTTTTTTGAATTGATGGATCTGAGCTAAGGCGTCTCTATGAGCTTCCCGCTTGTTATGGGCTGACTTGTGTCCTCTAAAATTCATATGTTGAAGTCCTCACCCTCTGGTTCCTCAGAATGTGACTGTATTTTGGAGACAGGGCCTTTGAAGAGGTAACTCGGGGGAAATGAGACCATGTGGGTGTGCCCTGATAAAATATGACTTGTGTCCTGATAAGAGGAGATTAGGACACAAACAGGAAAAGTGAAAGTCGCTCAGTCATGTCTGACTCTTTGTGACCCCATGGACTATATGGTCCATGGAATTCTGCAGGCCAGAATACTGGAGTGGGCAGCCATCCTGTTCTCCAGGGGATCTTCCCAAGCCAGGGATTGAACCCAGGACTCCCACATTGCAGGTGGATTCCGTACCAGCTGAGCCACCAGGGAAGCCCAGACAGGAACAGAGGGGGAACACCTCATGAAGACACAAGGAGAAAAACAGCCATCTACAAGCCAAGGAAAGAGGCCTCAGAAGAAACTACCCTGCTGACACCTTGATCTCAGACTTCTAACCTGCAGAACTGTGAGAAAATGAATTACTATTGTTGGAGCCCCAGGTCTGTGGGGCTTTGTTATGGCAGCCCTGACAGTCTAAGAGGCTGCAGGAGCATTCTGATTCTATACGGTCTCCTTTGATAGTCTATCCTTTCCCAGGACATACAGATGTGTGCCACAAGAGGGCCACGCTGCCCTGAGAGTGGACACCTACCTCCTGGCCCCTAGGGCAATTGCAGTCAGCAGCAGGTGGGGATGGGGGGAGGCTGGGTACACAGATGCACAGCTTGAAGCCTTGCCACCAAACTGGAACAACAGGTCCTGCAGGAGAGGCTCTTACTGAGTAAAGTGGCCAACAAACCCATAGTGAAAGGGCAAACCTCTGACTGCCAGGCCCTGCTCCCTAGACTGGCCTCCCCATCAGCTGTAGAGAAAGCTCGGCTGCCATACAAGTGATGTGTCACCGTGAAGGGTGACAGTGGAGGGAGAAAGACACTCAAAAGCAAGGCTCTCTCTCCAACTGCACACGCACTGTGGATGCTACAGGCTTTTCAGAAAGTGAAGCCACGGGCTCTCTCACTGTCAAAGCCAGGAGGACACTAAGCATCTACCTGCTTTCCTTCAGGTTCAGTACAGACACCGAAGCAAATATCCAGTGTGCTGACAGGTGTATTTCTTGTGGCTTTGGACTGACAGGATGGAAAAAGTATGACAACTAGATTCAGTGCATGAACTTGAATGGGATTCTAGACCAGAAAAACAAAAACGCGACCATGAAACATTACTGTGATGCTTGATTAAATTCAAGTATGGAAAAATGGATTAGATAGTAATATTATGTGTTAAACTGCCTAATTTTGATAATCATTCAATGGCATATGAGAAAAGGACCTTGTTCTCAGTAAATACATGCTGGTTTAAGGAATAATTAGGCACAATATTTAACTTACTGGCAGTGTTTCAAAAAACAAATAATATATACGTGTACACACGATACAGGAGGGCATGGAAACCCACTCCAGTATTCTTGTCTGGAGAATCCTCATGGACAGAGGAGCCTGGGCAGGTACAATCCATGGGATCACAAAGAGTCGGACATGACTGAGCGACTGAACACAATATATGATACACACATATAAATCAATACATAGAATAGTAAAACAAATGAAGAAAAATGTAAATAATTGGTGGATTTAGGTCAAGGGTATAGTAGAAGTACCCTGTACTATTCCTGCAACTTTTCTGTAAATTTGAAATCATTAAAAAAAGAGAGAGAGAGAGAAAAGCTGCCCTCCAAAATCCCAAACACCTCTGGAAAATGTGTGCTGAGAGTAGATGCTTCATAATGATAGCAAGAAAATGCAAAAATGCTCCTTTGATTCACCAGGTGGTATCATGGTTTGATTCACCAGGATTTCATGGTAGGAGTTTAACACACGAATGATGAAGGGGTTTTGAAATACACATAAGCTCACCTTCCCTGAGCACCAGACAATGGGGCACAGTCATGGAGCGTGATCGAGACATTGTCACACCTACCTATGCATCATCACTCTGGTTATGCGTGAGAAGTGGCCGTATCCTTGACCCCAGGGAAGCAGCAATGAGTCATTGTCCCAACAGGCAGCATTCTCAGGACCAAGTTCACAGTTATAATTTCTTGTGGATTTCAATCCAGCCATGCTGTTCATATTTCTGCTCTGTATTTCTCTTCAAGATATCATTAAATGGACCTACTGCCACATTCAAGTTGGGTCAGGGTACATCTGAACCACCCTCTTCTCTTCTAGGAATAGATTGTCCAGTGGTTTGATGTATCATCAAGCCACAGTTGGCCAAATGGCGTTTGTGTGCTCATTTTTTCCCTAAAAGGAAGCTGTTCCAGACCCCAATTCGCACCACTTAGGAAATGGATCCCAAGGAATTAGACACAAACATCCATGAAGGCATTTCTGTTAGGAATACACAGTCACAGATTTAAGCCTACATCTGGTGTATCCATTGTTTCCACAGGTCCATACTGCTTTCTTATGGATAACAAGAGGAACTGATTGAGCTATTTCACAAGAGAAGATGTTTTTATCTCCCAAAGTGTACCAACTTACCTTTAACCTGAAACTGGCAGGGATGCTATCTCAAGTTATATCTTTATTTATTACTCTTATAAACTTCTAATTTTTGGCCATACACACGGCCTGTGGGACCTTTAGTTCCCCAACCAGGGGTGGAACCCATACCCGCTCCAGTGGCCTCACAGTGTCTTAACCACTGGACCACTAAGGAAGTCCCAGAAATGATCTTTTTAAATATATGATTCATTTTCTCCATTTTTCCTGTTGATTGTGATCTCCAGGATGAATCCAGTTTCAATCAACATCCAGTGCCTTAGTCATTGGTTATACTGGAGACAAAGTGGGCTCCTTATCACTTTGAAGGCTGTTAGGCCTCCAAATTGGAGAATAGTTCCCTTAAGGAGAACTTTAACTACCTCAGAGTTTCTTTGCCCAGGTGAAATATGTTTTCATCCATCCTGCAAAAGTGTCCACAAACACTAAGAAGCATCTGAAGTTTTCCGCAGCCCCTCTGCCTGCCAGTCCTCAGTGGGGCAGGTTCCTCTCTAGGACTGAGTTCCCAACGGGCGAAGGGGTGTCTAGAGCAGGCTTTGGATTATTTTTTAGCACAAATCACACAATTCTGAGTGACTCACTGGATGGTCCTTTGCAGATTAGGGCTTTGCAATCCTTGGTAAGATGGCATCTCTCCTGTCATGGGTTTTATTATGGAGGAGCCCTCCAGAGGGTATCCAAGCCTCAGGGATCAAAACGATTCCTTCTGCACTGTATTTCCAGCCCGGCGAGGTGTGATCAAGAGTGAATCCCTTTCTTCAGCCCTTCCGTTGTCCTTTTCTGAGTACACTGGCTGCGATTTTGACAGAGCTGAGGAAGACGTGGCCCTCTCACGACGTGATGACTGCCTTCTTTGCAGCGTGGTCAGCTCACTGCTTGCCTTTTATTGTATGAGTTTTGCCTCTTTGGGGTCATGGGAGGGGTGTTATGGCCACTTGTGAGGGCTTATGGGCTGCCTCTGACAGTGACAGGATTTCAGTGTGATTTGTGTCCTTCGTATTTGAAGTAAGGAAGCCCCCCTCTTTCCAGATTGCCTCATGGACATATACTGCAAAGAATGCAGAGTGAGGGTCTGTATATATGTTCACCCACTTCCCTTTAGCAGCAGAGACAGTTCTTGTTAGAGCAATGATATCTGCCTTCTGGGCTGAGCTCCCTGGGGCCAGGTTTCCCCTCAACACTCCTCTCTGGGGTACTTCTGCGTACCCAGTGCGTCACCCGCCTGGTCTGTGAAGCTACTACCATCAGTGAACACCTCCAGCTCCAGCTCAGCCCAGCGCTGGTCCGTTAAGTCCGGTCTCCTAGAGGACACCAGCTCCGTGTTGTGTGGGCAGTGATGCTCTGGGGGTTGTGTGGCTCCCATCGGGAGCAATGTGGCTAGATTCAGGGCTGAAGAGACCTGCCCTCTTACACTGAGATTGTTTAAAGAGAACGACTTGGTACTTTCCCATTCTCCCGGAGGTCATTTCAGTAAAGAAAGGACATGGTGAGGGATGTACATAGTGAGGGGCTGCACCAGGGTAAATTTCTCAGCTTCCTGAAGTCTGTCACAAGTAACAACTACAGCTTGAAGGCAAAGACCACCCCTTACCAGTATGATCTAGCTGCTTTGAGAAGTAGGCGACAGGCTGAGGGATGTTTCCCAGAACCTGAACTAATACCCGAGACTTACCCTTGTCTTTCATAGACATATAACTTGAAAATTTTCTTCAGATGTGGTAGTCCAAAAGCGTGGGCTGAAATTAACTTTGTTTTTATTGTTTCAAAGCCTCTCTTGTACTCTTCAGCCCCAGTAAGGGGTTTAAGATTGTATCCTCTATGTGAATGGGAAAATGTTATACATTGGAAGATCGGAGTCTTGAGAATGGGCTCTTGGGTATATTCCAGGCTACAGGCAATATTCTTTACCAAAAGTGCAGAGCCCACAAGACTAAGCCCCAACAGTAAAGCACAAAACTTAGAGCTGAAGGAATTAATCCAATACGGAGTTAGGTCTGTTCTTCTCTTTTCCAATAGGTTTGACCCAAATCCAGAGAATGACTGACTGCAACCATGTGACTTGTTGGTTTATTTGGATAAGGCTCTGAGTGATGTGGGTGTTCCTGCTGCTCCACCCTCTGCTTCCTACTCCCGGTTGATTTCAGCTGACTCCCACCGCTTCATTAATTTCAAACTTGTGTCATCTGGCTTTCCTTCTCGCCCTATAGATACCATCCTTTTCTTCATTTGTCTGCATCTCTTGGTTTGGATACCAATATGTTCCTTTGCATCTCTTACACCTCGGCTTGTGCATACTAATTCATGAACATGGATGTCAAGACAGGTCTTCACACCTGAGCCCCCATGGCTGAGCCGAGATACCTTCTGGCTAAGGCTCCACCTCTCTCTCTGCCATCCTGGTGACCGGCAGCTCTTTGAGGGCAGAGTCAATGACATCAATGCTGTTCATTCTCCAAAGACCGTCACTGCCAGAGGATTGTCCCAGAGACCCACCTTCCACACTTCTCCAGGCTGCTCTAAACCCCAAAGGGCTGGGCCTCCGGGGTTGCATCACCCGTCTTCCATGTCCTCTGATTTCCTGTGCAGTTTGGCAAACAGTAGTCATCAGCAGGAGGTCAGGGAGACCCCTTTCCTACCTCCCTCTTCTCCAAGCATGACCCCCACCTGTTCTTGCCAGTTCCTGGGCCCCTCACCATGCTTAGTGGATTGATACCCTTAACCCGGCCCAGAACTCTAGAAGTTGTCCCTTGATTAAATCCTCTCTAGCTAGACTGTGCCATTATTTCCTGCTAGATAGAGAATAACACTGATGGGTATCTCATTCATCAACTAGTAAAGCTTCTGATTCAAAGTAGGTGTCTGATAAAAACCAATTAAAGAGCAAATGAAGCTTAGATAGAAACTGGACATGAAAGACACATTTTTTGAACGCTGGGAGGTTCATGTTGAAACCTTAAAATAGGAAAGCTGAGTCTTGCTGGGTGTTCAACGATGAAGCACAAAGCTCTGACCAACAGCGGGACCTGAGGCCTGGCCCTTTCACCCCACATTTGCTGATGGGGCTGTTTCAAAGTCAGATTTAGTAGCGGCTCTCCCCTGTGATGGTTTTGTTCAAACTTTCATCTTTAGAGGAAATACACAAGGACAAAACAAAAATACATTAATTGTGGAAGAAAACAGTGCACCAGTCAGCAGAATGATTGCAGTTACAAGACACACTCAAAGGAAAAATTAATTCCTTGGAAAAGAGCTTTCTATTTTAAGAGGATGAAAAAAAGAAGAGACGTCCTCAAGTGATACATAATGAAGACACTTCCCAGGCTCCTCCAAGGCTGTGGCTTTTCAGATGTAAACCTGAAACAAAACCCATCACCAAGGGTGGCATCCAGGCCACATTCCGGTTGCTTATTTTGTTCTGCGGTCAGTCTCTGCTGAACATGGAGTTTAAACTCCAGCCACAGAGCTGCCGGCTGCTCTGGTCTCTCACATGCCTTGGACTGTCCTCAGTGACCTTAACTTGGGTCACAGTCCTCCCAGGGCACATTGTTTTTCTCCAGGCAACGTGAGTTTAGGGGTAACACACACACACAGTGGACCTAAAAAAGCCACTTTGCCAGGATTTGCTATGTGAAGTCGAGGGACCTCTAAGACCAATTTCAGGGCACCTCAGAGCTAACAAGCCAGCGGTCCCAAGCATGCCTTTGAGGCTGCCTCTTAACAGCTCATAAGACCCAGCTGTTAGATTTTCAGGAATTTGAGGATCAGGGGGACACCTCATTAGTAGCTTGAAATTAGCCAGATGGGAATGTTTACACCACAGTGTGGAACCCTATACCAAGGCCACAGATGTGGAGCCCTGCACCAAGGTCAACTCTGAACTGACCGAGCCCCATATAGCAACTGTTGCCATGAATCCCTCCCCATCTAAATTCAGTCAGCTCCCTGATTCCATCTTAGGTAAAAATACCCACCTTATTACCCACCTATAGCATCCTAACCAGTCACCTAATGCCACCCTTCGAGCAGGAATTTTGTCTTGAGGCTGTAAAAATTGGTTACCAACCCATGAAAGTCGTTGGCTCTCCCTTGAGTCAGCCCACTGTACTAACAGTGTCTCTCGCTCTAATAAACTCTATTCTGAAATACACTGTGTCTGAAAATTATTTTCCTACCCATTCACAGACCGTGATGCACAGGAACTGACAAACACCATAAAGACACTCAGGGCACGTGCCCCTTGAAAGTCAGGTGTTCAACATTTACTCCATCCCATTACCTGTGAAATAATACAGCCCCAGCTCTCCAGTGGCAGAAATTCATGGGGAGAAATTTTTAATGTCCTTTCTTCTGGCTCTGCCAATTCAAAGAAGAGAATCAGTCTTCCCAAGTATGTAAAGTGGTACCCTAACTTGAAATGCTCAGTTTAAAAAACAATTAGACTAGAGTATATAGCCTGAGAAAATGGCTTGCTTTCATGTCAAGTTGGCTCAAGAGGTTTCTGAAAATTAATTTATAATAAATTGCTTTATAGAGTTAAAACAGCTTCTAAAATGTTATGGGGCCATTTAAAAAAATGGGGGAGTCAGCCAGTAAATTAAAGTGTAGCTCTATAAAGGAAGAAAAAGATTAACCTCAAAAATAATGCAGGCCCAACTGGAGGAATCAGTCTCTATTTTAGTGGAATGGTAAATAGAGATCCTTAGCTAATCTCAGGATTTTTTTTCCCCCTGAAATAATGGCTGACCATTGGTTCTGTTGTTTTTGGCCAGATTTTCTACCCAAACAAGAATTTTGCAGCTGCAATGACCTAACTTGGGAAACAATTTGATAACATTTTCTAGAAAACACACATTTGTTTTACTCTCTCTGAAGACCAACAGAGGGACTAAGAAGACAGCATGGTATTTTGCCTTGAAACAAAGAAAAACGTTAATAAGATTAGTGGCTGGAAGAATATTTCGGTTCAAATAAAGGTCATCCGAAGCCTGTGAAACGTTGTCTTTCAAACCAGTAATGAACACTTTTCACACAACCAGCTAACATCCTGGGTCCATTCAATTGGTTATTAGGGCATAAATGGAAATCCTTATCATATGATAAATTGTAAGCTTGCTAGCTAGCTTCGAGAAAAGCAGCAGGAATGGTGATTAGCTGAAAAAACAGACTTATGTTTTAGAAAAATCAGGAAAAAAGTTATTGTTGTGGTTGTGGGGGGAAAAAAAAGCAGCTTGCAGTGACTCAGATTTCATTTGGATGGTAAGAGAGTGTAAAAACAAAAATTGTATCAGTTCATCTATCAGCAAATGCCCTCCCAAAGCTGAATACTCACATGCTTCATCCCTAAGCTGGAGATGATATTGGCTCCCAAAAGATGTTGTTAGGGTTAAGTGATGTGCTTGAAATTGTTGTTACTGTTTAATGGCTAGGTCATGCCCAACTCTTTACAACCTACATGGACTGCAGCCTGCCAGGCTTCTCTGTTCATGGGATTCCCCAGGGAAGAATACTGGAGTGGGTTGCCATTTCCTCCTCCAGGAGATCATCCCGACCCAGGGATCAAACCTGTATCTCCTGTGTTGCAGGTAGATTCTTTACCACTGACCTACTAGGGAAGCCCTTTTGTACTTACAATGGTAAGTTCTTAATAAATATTAGCCACTAGTTTTCGCATGTAGCCGACTTACTTTAATCATTTGTCTTGGCTTGGAGTCCCCCAAAAGCAGATCCTGAGGCAAGGATTCAAATACAATTATCATTGGCATTCTGTGTCCGTGGGCTCCACCAACCGCAAATTAAAAATATTTTGGGGAAAAATTGGAATGAATTCCCTTGTGGTCCAAGTGGTTAAGATTTCGTGCTTTCATTATTGCAGGGGGCCGGCTCAATCCCTGGTTGGGGAACTAAGATCCTGCAAGCCTTGCAGCATATATCATGAAAAATTATATATATTTATATAGAAAAATTTTACATACATATGAAAAAAATTCCAGAAAGTTCAAAAGAGCAAATCTTGAATTTGTCCACATTCAGGCAACTATTTACACAGCATTTGTATTGTATTTACCACAATTTACATAGCATTCTATTCAGTTCAGTCAGTTCAGTCGCTCAGTCGTGTCCGACTCTCTGCGACCCCATGAATCACAGCACGCCAGGCCTCCCTGTCCATCACCAACTCCCGGAGTTCACTCAAACTCATGTCCACAGAGTCGGTGATGCCATCCAGCCATCTCATTCTCCGTCGTCCCCTTCTCCTCCTGCCCCCAACCTTTCCCAGCATCAGAGTCTTTTCCAGTGAGTCAACTCGTCGCATGAGGTGGCCAAAGTATTGCAGTTTCAGCTTTAGCATCAATCCCTCCAATGAACATCCAGGATTGATCTCCTCTAGAATGGACTGGTTGGATCTCCTTGCAGTAAAAGGGACTCTCAAGAGTCTTCTCCAGCACCACAGTTCAAAAGCATCGATTCTTTGGCGATCAGCTTTCTTCACATTCCAACTCTCACATCCATACATGACCACGGGAAAAACCATTGCCTTGACTAGACGGACCTTGGTCGGCAAAGTAATGTCTCTGCTTTTTAATATACTATCAAGGTTGGTCATAACTTTCCTTCCAAGGAGCAAGCGTCTTTTAATTTCATGGCTGCAATCAGCATCTGCAGTGATTTTGGAGCCCAAAAAAACAAAGTCTGACACTGTTTCCACTGTTTTTCCATCTATTTCCCATGAAGTGATGGGACCAGATGCCATGATCTTTGTTTTCTGAATGGTGAGCTTCAAACCAACCTTTTTCACTCTCTTCTTTCACTTTCATCAAGAGGCTTTTGAGTTCCTCTTCACTTTCTGCCATAAGGGTAGTGTCATCTGCATATCTGAGGTTATTGATATTTCTCCCGGCAATCTTGATTCCAGCTTGTGCTTCTTCCAGCCCAGCGTTCCTCATGATGTACTCTGCATAGAAGTTAAATAAGCAAGGTGACAATATACAACCTTGACGTACACCTTTTCCTATTTGGAACCAGTCTGTTGTTCCATGTCCAGTTCTAACTGTTGCTTCCTGACCTGCATACAGGTTTCTCAAGAGGCAGGTCAGGTGGTCTGGGATTCCCATCTCTTTCAGAATGTTCCACAGTTTATTGTGATCCACACAGTCAAAGGCTTTGGCATAGTCAATGAAGCAGAAATAGATGTTTTTCTGAAACTCTCTTGCTTTCTCCATGATCCAGCGGATGTTGGCAATTTGATCTCTGGTGCCTCTGCCTTTTCTAAAACCTGCTTGAACATCTGGGAGTTCACGGTTTACATACTGCTGAAGCCTGGCTTGGAGAATTTTGAGCATGACTTTGCTAGCGTGTGAGATGAGGGCAATTGTCCGGTAGTTTGAGCATTCTTTGGCATTGCCTTTCTTTGGGATTGGAATGAAGACTGACCTCTTCCAGTCCTGTGGCCACTGCTGAGTTTTCCAAATCTGCTGGCATATTGAGTGCAGCACTTTCACAGCATCATCTTTCAAGACTTGAAATAGCTCAACTGGAATTCCATCACCTCCACTAGCTTTGTTCGTAGTGATGCTTTCTAAGGCCCACTTGACTTCACATTCCAAGATGTCTAGCTCTAGGTCAGTGATTACGTTATCGTGACTATCTTGGTCGTGAAGATCTTTTTTGTACAGTTCTTCTGTGTATTCTTGCCACCTCTTCTTAATATCTTCTGCTTCTGTTAGGTCCATACCATTTCTGTCCTTTATCAAGCCCATCTTTGCATGAAATGTTCCCTTGGAATCTCTAATTTTCTTGAAGAGATCTCTTGTTTTTCCTATTCTGTTGTTTTCCTCTATTTCTTTGCATTGATCACTGAGGAAGTCTTTCTTATCTCTCCTTGCTCTTCTTTGGAACTCTGCATTCAGATGCTTATATCTTTCCTTTTCTCCTTTGCTTTTCGCCTCTCTTCTTTTCACAGCTATTTGTAAGGCCTCCTCAGACAGCCATTTCGCTCTTTTGCATTTCTTTTCCATGGGGATGGTCTTGGTCCCTGTCTCCTGTACAATGTCACGAACCTCCGTCCAGAGTTCATCAGGCACTCTATCTATCAGATCTAGTCCCTCAAATCTATTTCTCACTTCCACTGTATAATCATAAGGGATTTGATTGAGGTCATATCTGAATGGTCTAGTGGTTTTCCCTACTTTCTTCAATTTAAGTCTGAACTTCGCAATAAGGAGTTCATGATCTGAGCTACAGTCAGCTCCTGGTCTTGTTTTCGCTAACTGTATACAGCTTCTCCATCTTTGGTTGCAAAGAATATAATCAATCTGATTTCGGTGTTGACCATCTGGTGATGTCCATGTGTAGAGTCTTCTCTTGTGTTGTTGGAAGAGGGTGTTTGCTATGACCAGTGCATTCTCTTGACAAAACTCTATTAGCCTTTGCCCTGCTTCATTCCGTGCTCCAAGGCCAAATTTGCCAGTTACTCCAGGTGTTTCTTGACTTCCTACTTTTGCATTCCAGTCCCCTAGAATGAAAAGGACATCTTTTTTGGGTGTTAGTTCTAAAAGGTCTTGTAGGTCTTCATAGAACCGATTAACTTCGGCTTCTTCAGCATTACTGGTTGGGGCATAGGCCTGGATTACTGTAATATTGAATGGTTTGCCTTGGAAACGAACAGAAATCATCCTGTCATTTTTAAGATTGCATCCAAGTACTGCATTTCGGACTCTTTTGTTGACCATGATGGCTACTCCATTTCTTCTAAGGGATTCCTGCCCACAGTAGTAGATATAATGGTCATCCGAGTTAAATTCACCCATTCCAGTCCATTTTAATTCACTGATTCCTAGAATGTCGACGTTCACTCTTGCCATCTCCTGTTTGACCACTTCCAATTTGCCTTGATTCATGGACCTAACATTCCAGGTTCCTATGCAATATTGCTCTTTACAGCACCGGACCTTGCTTCTATCACTGGTCACATCCACAACTGGGTATTGGTTTTGCTTTTGCTCCATCCCTTTATTCCTTCTATAGTTATTTCTCCACTGAGCTCCAGCAGCATACTGGGCACCTACTGACCTGGGGAATTCCTCATTCAGTATCCTATCATTTTGTCCTTTGTTACTGTTCATGGGGTTCTCAAGGCAAGTATACTGAAGTGGTTTGCCATTCCCTTCTCCAGTGGACCACATTCGGCTGTGGTCCATGTGATCAGATCGACTAGTTTCCTGTGATTATGATTTCAGTTTGTCTGCCCTCTGGTGCCCCCTAGCAATACCTACCATCTTATTTGGGTTTCTCTTACCTTGGTCGTGGAAAATCTCTTCACAGCCGCTCCAGCATTCTATTAGCTATTATAAATAATCTGGGGATGATAGAGAACCTAAGAGAGAATGTGCATAGCTTGTATGCAAATTTTATACAGACTTGAGTGTTTGGAGAAGGGGGTCCTGGAACTGACCTCCCATGTATATTGAGGGGTGACTGTAGTGTATTGGGGAGAGGGTCCTGAGCACCAGTAGATGCTGCTGAAGAAGGGGGATAGAGAGAGAAGGCAGCAAGTTACGGGGATGTTCCCACGATGATCACGGTGGACAACTGGAGCTCACTGCTACTGTGTACTCCAGGAGACTGAGCAGGACACCCAAAAAGATAGCCCACCGAGGGGCGAGGGGGATGGGTTCTTGCCCACCAACTCCCTATCTCTGGTTGAAGGCTGTTCCCGAGGGCAGCCTTCAGGTTTAGAGGAACAAGTTTAGGGACATGGCGGAGGAGTAGGGGTGGGGCCTGGCAGAGCTTCTAGAATCCGCATCCTTGTTTTCTGATCATTAAATGAAATGAAGTTCCTCTACATGTTCACTGGGTCGACCCTATAGGGATAATAATGCAACAAAACAACTGTGTTCATTCTCTGCTGGTTTTAATGGAGATACTAAGATAGGAAATAAATTATGTAACTTCAAAACAAGTATAAGTTTCCATCAAGTCAATGCAGCATGGAGAATAACATGTGGAGTTTAAACTCGAACTCTGCCTTGAATCGCTTAACATTTCCTCAATACCTATCACCTGAAGCTAGAAAGTGTGGCTAATATTTTTTCACATTGCTGTGGAATAGCTAAGTTTTCATGAAAAAAGAAAAATAAAAAATCCCTCTTTTCCCCCCAAATCACCAAGCTTTAACAGCTGCAATAACATGCTTCCCCAGTAACTGGAACTCAAGTTTTTAGGAAAAATAACATATTAAAATTCCAGGACTTCCCTGGTGGTCTAGCGGTTAACACTTTGCCTTCCAATGCAGGGGGTGAGGGTTCGATCCTTGTTCAGGGAGCTAGGATCCCACATGCCTAGGGGGCCAAAAAAACCAAATATGAAACAGAAGTAATTTTGTAACAAGTTCAATAAAGACTTTAAAAATGGTCCACATCAAAAAATATTAAAAACAAAACAAAACTTTCCCATGCATCCAGGAAAAGGTTCAGATACTAGAGTGATGATTAACACTTATGAACTCCATTCCTAAACTGAGAATTTTATTTTACATAATCTTATCATTTGTGTCTTTTTCATGTGAAAAGAGGAAAGTAGCTGACATTTCCAAAATAAATAACTGCCTCAGACAAAAAGACTGAATGATTTGGCCACATAAAATATACTCTTTTGTGCTACAAAAACCCAAAAAAACACCCAAACGAAAAACCTAATGGCAACAACCCCAAAACAATGTTAGAGGCTAATCAAAAACAGGGGGAAAGTTTGCATAGTAGATAAATGACAAAGTATTATATAAAGATTACAAATCAGTTGAAAAGGACAAATATCTAATAGAAAAGTAGATGAAGATTGAAAGCTGTTGAGAATTTTTTTGTTACAGAATCTGACCATTTGTGATATTTTCTAATGAAAAGGAAAATCATGTATAAATGGCCTAGGTTTCTAAAGCAAATAAGTATAGAGTTTGATATGAAATGTTAAAGTATAAGGAGGAAGGTACATGGTCAAAAATACGAAAAGATGTTCAAGCTCATTATTCATCAAATATTGCAAATTTAAAATGAGAAAATGGCACCTCCCAACAAATTGGCGAAGGTTAGAAAGATCATTGAGACCTACTTAACACTGAAGTGGGGCCAGGGACCCAGACATCCTTATACTGTTACTAGGAATGCAACATTTCTAGATGGCAAACTGACAACATGCTTCATATTTCTTTAGATAGCTCAGGAATTTCGACCTAGCAAATTCTACTCACAGGAATTCAGCCTAAGGAAATAATTGGACAAATGTCTGGACATATTCTCAACAGATGCTGTGTCAGTCAGGGCTTTCCAGAGAAACAGAACTAATGTTTTATATATATATATATATATTTAGAGAGAGAGAGAGATGGATCTATTTTAAGGAACTGGCTTATGCCATTGTGAGGGCTGGAAGGCTGGCAATTCATCTAAGAGTTGAAGTGCAGTCTTGAGTTTGAAATCCATCAAGGCAGGTCAGTAGGCTGGCAATTCAGGAAGGATTGCTACCGTTACAGCCTTGAGGCAAATTCCTTCTCCAGAAACCTCAGTTTTGATATTACAGCCTTTAGCTGATTGGATGAGGTCCATCCAAATCAGTAATCTGCTTTACTCAGAGCCAACTGATTACAAGTGTTAACCACATTATTTTATTATATGTTATATCTACAAAATATAACATCCCCATGGAAAAGAAATGCAAAAAAGCAAAATGGCTGTCTGGGGAGGCCTTACAAATAGCTGTGAAGAGAAGAGAAGTGAAAAACAAAGGAGAAAAGGAAAGATATAAGCATCTGAATGCAGAGTTCCAAAGAATAGCAAGGAGAGATTAAGAAAGCTTTCCTCAGCAATCAATGCAAAGAAATAGAGGAAAACAACAGAATAGGAAAGACTAGTGATCTCTTCAAGAAAATTAGAGATACCAAGGGAACATTTCATGCAAAGATGGGCTTGATAAAGGACAGAAATGGTATGGACCTAACAGAAGCAGAAGATATTAAGAAGAGGTGGCAAGAATACACAGAAGAACTACAAAGAAGATCTTCACGACCTAGATAATCACGATGGTGTGATCACTCACCTAGAGCCAGACATCTTGGAATGTGAAGTCAAGTGGGCCTTAGAAAGCATCACTATGAACAAAGCTAGTGGAGATGATGGAATTCCAGTTGAGCTATTTCCAATCCTGAAAGATGATGCTGTGAAAGTGCTGCACTCAATATGCCAGCAAATTTGGAAAACTCAGCAGTGGCCACAGAACTGGAATAGGTCACTTTTCATTCCAATCCCAAAGAAAGGCAATGCCAAAGAATGTTCAAACTACCGCACAATCGCACTCATCTCACACGCTAGTAAAGTCATGCTCAAAATTCTCCAAGCCAGGCTTCAGCAATATGTGAACCGTGAACTTCCAGATGTTCAAGCAGGTTTTAGAAAAGGCAGAGGAACCAGAGATCAAATTGCCAACATCCGTTGGATCATGGAAAAAGCAAGAGAGTTCCATTGACTATGCCAAAGCCTTTGACTATGTGGATCACAATAAACTGTGGAAAATTCTGAAAGAGATGGGAATCCCAGACCACCTGACCTGCCTCTTGAGAAACCTGTATGCAGGTCAGGAAGCAACAGTTAGAACTGGACATGGAACAACAGACTGGTTCCAAATAGGAAAAGGAGTACATCAAGGCTGCATATTGTCACCCTGCTTATTTAACTTATATGCAGAGTATATTATGAGGAACGCTGGACTGGAAGAACCACAAGCTGGAATCAAGATTGCCAGGAGAAAAAGATAAAATAAAATAAAATAAAGATTGCCAGGAGAAATATCAATAACCTCAGATATGCAGATGACACCACCCTTATGGCAGAAAGTGAAGAGGAACTAAAAAGCCTCTTGATGAAACTGAAAGAGGAGAGTGAAAAGGTTGGCTTGAAGCGCAACATTCAGAAAACTAAGATCATGGCATCTGATCCCATCACTTCATGGGACATAGATGGAAAAACAGTGGAAACAGTGTCAGACTTTATTTTTTTGGGCTCCAAAATCACTGCAGATGCTGATTGCAGCCATGAAATTAAAAGACGCTTACTCCTTGGAAGGAAAGTTATGACCAACCTTGATAGTATATTAAAAAGCAGAGACATCACTTTGCCAAAAAGGTCCGTCTAGTTAAGGCTATGGTTTTTCCCGTGGTCATGTATGGATGTGAGAGTTGGACTGTGAAGAAAGCTGAGTGCCGAAGAATCAATGCTTTTGAACTGTGGTGTTGGAGAAGACTCTTGAGAGTCCCTTGGACTTCAGGGAGATCCAACCAGTCCATTCTAAAGGAGATCAGTCCTGGGTGTTCATTGGAAGGACTGATGCTGAGGCTGAAACTCCAATACTTTGGCCACCTCATGCGAAGAGTTGACTCATTGGAAAAGACCTTGATGCTGGGAAAGGTTGGGGGCGGGAGGAGAAGGGGACGACAGAGGATGAGATGGCTGGATGGCATCACCGACTTGATGGACGTGAGTTTGAGTGAACTCCAGGAGTTGGTGATGGACAGGGAGGCCTGGCGTGCTGTGATTCATGGGGTTGCAAAGAGTCGAACACGACTGAGCGACTGAACTGAACTGATATCTACAAAATACCTTCACATCTACACCTTGACGAGTATTGAACAAGCAACTGGGCACCACAGCCGAGCCTCAGAGACACATAATGTTAACCATCACAGATGGTCAAGACTGACTTCACAGATTAATAGGAGTCAGCAAAAGACGCTCTTAGTCCAACACCCCATTTTCCCTTCTTGTGTCTCCTCACTAACATTTGGGTGTTGACCAAATGCCCTTACTTTTTTTCTTTTTAATTTTTAATGGAGTATAGTTGACTTACAATGTTCTGTTATTAATAGTTTCAGGTATACAGTACAGTGAATCAGTGATACATTTACACATATCTACTCTTTTAGGTCATTACAGAGTATTGAGTAGAGTTCCCTGTGCTATACAGTAGGTCCTTATTATTTATCTATTGCATATATAGTAGTGTGTATATGTCAATCCAATCTCCCAGTTTATCTCTCCCCCCTTACCCCCTGGTAACCGTAAGTTTGTTTTGTACATCTGCAACTTTATTTCTGCTTTGTAGATAAATTCATTTGTACCCTTTTAATATATTCCACAAAAAAGTGATATCACATGATATTTGTCTTTGTCTTCACTCAGTATGATAATTTCTAGGTCCATTCATTTTGCTGTAAATGGTATTATTTCATTCTTTTTTATGGCTGAGTAATAACCTCAGATATGCAGATGACACTACCCTTATGACAGAAAGTGAAGAGGAACTAAAAAGCCTCTTGATGAAAGTGAAAGAGGAGAGTGAAAAGGTTGGCTTGAAGCGCAACATTCAGAAAACTAAGATCATGGCATCTGGTCCCATCACTTCATGGGAAATAGATGGAAAAACAGTGGAAACAGTGTCAGACTTTATTTTTTTGGGCTCCAAAATCACTGCAGATGCTGATTGCAGCCATGAAATTAAAAGACGCTTACTCCTTGGAAGGAAAGTTATGACCAACCTTGATAGTATATTAAAAAGCAGAGACATCACTTTGCCAACAAAGGTCTGTCTAGTCAAGGCTATGGTTTTTCCCGTGGTCATGTATGGATGTGAGAATTGGACTGGGAAGAAAGCTGATCGTCGAAGAATTGATGCTTTTGAACTGTGGTGTTGGAGAAGACTCTTGAGAGTCCCTTGGACTGCAAGGAGATCCAACCAGTCCATTCTAAAGGAGATCAATCCTGGGTGTTCATTGGAAGGACTGATGCTAAAGCTGAAACTGCAATACTTTGGCCACCTCATGCAACGAGTTGACTCACTGGAAAAGACTCTGATGCTGGGAAAGGTTGGGGGCGGGAGGAGACGGGGACGACAGAGAATGAGATGGCTGGATGGCATCACCGACTCTGTGGACATGAGTTTGAGTGAACTCCGGGAGTTGGTGATGGACAGGGAGGCCTGGCGTGCTGTGATTCATGGGGTCGCGGAGAACCGGACACGACTGAGCGACTGAACTGAACTGAACTGAATATTCCATTGTCTATATGTGCCACATTTTCTTTTTCCATTCCTCTGTCCATGGACTTTTAGGTTGTTTCCATGAACTACTCTTTCTTAGGTCCAAGATACCACGTGCTTCTGGATTTCCCATTTCTTTACTCCTTCTTCACCTCTTGAAGATATCCTCTTCAAATTCACA
Organism: Moschus berezovskii; assembly: GCF_049115385.1. NCBI lineage: Eukaryota > Metazoa > Chordata > Mammalia > Artiodactyla > Moschidae > Moschus > Moschus berezovskii. Next base: position 46,667,799 of record NC_142474.1, on the reverse strand, counting down.
TCTTTGAATTATTGGGGCTCTTGCATCCAGATACATGGAACAGGCACCCAACAATAGCTTAACCAAATACAATGGGGTGTAGAGGCAGGCAGATTAGGGCTGGCTTGGTGGACCCCAACTCTTTCCCACTCTCATTCTGCTGACCTGGGTTTGTGGCTCTGGTGCCCCTGCTCACAAGATACCTGCTGCCCTCTAGCAGTGTCTACACCCACAGGGTCTACACCAGCAGTGTATCCCCACCAACTCTTTGGAATCAGATTCATTTATTCAACAGGTGTTCTTCACAACCTATGATGTGCCAACACTCTTTTGGCACTGAGATGACAGAAGTGAAAAAATATATAATGAACCTTGTTCTTGGAGAGCTTATACTCAAATGAGGGAAACAGAACGTAAATAAGATAGTGAAACCTGCCCTGTGTTAGATGGTGGTGGCTAATATGGAGAAAAATAAAACAGGGAACTGCGGCTTGTTGCTGTGCATTTTCACCTGTCACACACAGGTTTAGGGGTGGGGTGGACCCAACATTTTTGGGGGAACTTATTTAGCCATATTGGGTCTCTTTTAGCCTTACTCTGAAGGCTTCAGTACTCTCTACTCTTTTATATGTATATATTTTTATCTCTGAATTTATAAAAGCCCCTAAAGTGGGTAAAACCAATCCCAGTGAATGGTTTAGGTGCGTTAAGAAATGGAGATGCTCAGAGCTCAACCTCATTGTTTAAGCAGCAAGACCCACCTCCATACAATCCTCTGAGGTTTTTACCTGAGTCCTCTTTGCCTCTCCAGAGCTCTTTCCCTTCACATGGACCTTGGACATAATTTCTTGGACGTGACTAGAGAGACTCCCAGGCAATTAGACCAGTATTAACCAGCTCTCACAGAGGTGTGCGGACATGCTTCTCATACCGTTTCTCCCCATTTTAAAAAAGGAATATAAAATTTGTTTTTTCTGTAGAATTAAATAATATTAAAATAAAAAAAAACATTAAAAAGCAGAGGGGACAGGAAGGCTGGGGTGTGTGTAGTAAGATCAGGCAAGGTAGTCAGGGAAGGCCTCATGGAGGAGGTGACATCTTAGCTGAGAACTGAGAGAAATGATAGGCAAGGATTGGGGTGTCTTCCCTGTACAGGGGTACTCACTGATGATTGAATAGGATGCTGGTCATGGTTTTGAAAAATCATAAGAATGCAAAGCTATATCTATCGAAAGACCAGTCATGTGTGTGTGATTGTATAAGTGTACAAACTGGAAGATACATTCCAAACCAATGTGACGGCTTCATCTTGGTAAGGGGCAAAGAACTGCAGGAGAGAGAAATTGAAATTTTCTGTGCTTTTTTTAAATGAGAGAAACTACTCTAGGTAATTTGTATAATTAAATTTTTTTTTAAATCACCTTCTAAAATGACTGACTTAAGGCAATGGGCAGAGTGGGGAAAAACTTTTCTTTCTAATACATTTTCAGAACTAAAAATGTTCTGCATTTTTAAACAACCAGGAAAAAAATGCAACAAGGTGATTTCTGACCTGTAATTATTCCTTTGGCCCAGCCAGCAGATGACCCAGGAAAGCTCTTATCAGACTGCCTCCCTCCCACGTCTGGCTCTGTGCTCCCAGCATCACCATGGCTAGCTACAGGCACTCCTGCCACAACCTCAAGGGTGGAAAGAGCTTCCCCCCAGCAGGTGACAACACTTATTAATATAAGATGATGGAGAACCAAAGGGAGAAAGAATGCAATGGGCTGGGCCTCCAGAAGGCAAAATCCCAGATCTTCAGCACCCATACCCAGCCCAAGGCTCATCTGCCTGATAACCTGGCTCTCACAGTTTCCCTCCCTCCGGGAAATTGTAGATAAGCTTCTCGGCCACCGGGACAAAGGGCCGTTGGATGCAATGTTTGGTTGCCCTCTTGCCATGGTCCAGGCTGGTCAGTGGCTTCCCTACCAGAGCACAGATAAAGTTACTTTATCATGTCTCTGCCCTCTGACCTCCCTTACAAAGTGCTCCAGGTTCTCTGTCTTGCAGGTCTGCATCAATCCCACCATGGTCTCCTCTTCCCAAAGAAGCCTTCGTGCTGACTTCACAGATGGACAGAGACATCTTTTCAGATCTGTGGCCTCGTCCTGGGTCCCTGGCTCAGGACCCTCACAGGCTTGACAGTCATTTGTCCATTTTCTCTGAGGCATGGAAATGTAACCTGAGCTTTTTCTGTTTTTAATTTTGGCAGCACCACAAGGCTTCACTTTATTTCTTCATGCTGCTGCTGCTGCTAAGTCGCTTCAGTCGTGTCCGACTCTGTGTGACCCTATAGACGGCAGCCGACCAGGCTCTGCCGTCCCTGGGATTCTCCAGGCAAGAACACTGGAGTGGCTTTATAGCACCTCCTTATTATGAATTTATGATGACTCCAGACTGTAAAGTGTGTGTGTGTGTGTGTAAAGCCAATGCTGAATAACACTGTTGTTGTTTTTAGTCTCTAAATTGTGTCTGACTCTTTGTGACCCCATAGACTGAAGCCCACCAGGCTCCTCTGTCCACCCAGGCAAGTATACTGGAGTGGGTTGCCATTTTCTTCTCCAGGGATCTTCCCAACCCAGGGATCGAACCTGAGGCTCCTGCACGTCCTGCATTGCAGGCAGATTGTTTACCACTGAGCCACCAGAGAAGCTTCCCTGAAGAACACTACTAGTAAGTAAAGCTGCTCTGTTAATAACCTTACTTTGATTCCATAGGATAAAGCAGCTGAAAGGAAGATTTAAGCTACTTATTACAAGGTTTTGGTAAGCTGTGATATCAGCCCTTTGCACTGGGTATGAATATTTGTATACTTTCTTTAGAATTACTACCCACTCCAGTGTTCTTGCCTGAAGAATCCCATGGACAGAAAGGAGTCTGGGGGGCTTCAGTCCACGGGGTCACACAGAGTCCGACATGACTGAGGGACTAACACTTTAGAAAATCAAATCAGCTGATGGAAGTTACATATGCTGACTTTGTTTCACGAGAAATGAAAATCCTACTCAGGAGTCCAACCATTATTTATGGCTCAGACTTTCTAAGTTTTCCCTGAAACAAGTTGGTATTCTGGATTCCCAACATTCTTCCCAGAATGCTTCGTTGTTTCTACACTGGGAGATGGAGGAATTTTTACTCAGGAAGGAAAATATTTTTCTTTTTTTTCTGAGAGGAAAATATTTCCAACTGTACCCGCATCAATTTTTATGGTTGGTAAAGTATTTTCATTATATTAGTCAGAAACAGTCTAGCCTAAAGTACAAAACCAAAGGTATTTGAAATGGTTTCCTAGTCAGGAAGGTCTCGCAACAGCTCAGTTTCTGGATTCAGGAAAAACACACGAAGTTGTGGCTGGCCAGGAAGGCCACCTCACAAGAGGGCTGACTCTTTTTTTTTTCTGAAAGCTTGGAAGTGGAGTCCCAGTCTATTTGTTGACTACACTGTTCTTGTTTCTTGTAACCATAGAGTCTGGTTTGACTGAGTGTTTCTTCTGTCAAGGCTCCTGCTGAGCCAATATTTATCATTTTAGAAATTTCCGTGAGTCATAAAATAAACCCGAACTCTGCTGTACCTTCTATGGGTACTTCTTTGCTAGAATTATTTAAAATAAAAGGAAAAAAATGCTGGAATCCAACACAGCATTCACCAGACCAAATACACACTTTCTTCTGCATTGAGGGTCCTTCTCTGAGACGTCAAAGTCATTTAAGGTGTGTGGCTGGCTGCCTGGACCCTTCCTGCTCACCAGTTCAGATCCTTGGCTGGGGGGTGGAGGGGTGAGATGGGTGGGAGGGAAGGGGGGTAGGCTGGGGCTGGGAAACAGAGGAAGCTGAAGTTTGAAGCCAGGAAGTGACTCACTGGCTCACAGCACGAGAAATACAAATGAGCAAGTGATTCCTTCCAGCTCCAGTGTGGAAAACCTTGCCAAGGGACCACCTCTCAATGACTGAGCCTGAATTCACTGACCAAAAAAATAAAAATAAACAAATGACTGTATGACGTGACATGTCAGCCTCGCGTCGACATGGACGAGTACGTGACATTAATGCTATTTTCTCCCTTTGTGCCAATCAGCTCCCTCCCCTCAGGTGTGGCTGCCTGAGAGAAGCTCATGAGGCCACCACCTTGACAATTATAACAACTTATTGATTTTGCTGTAAAAATAGGCCCTGTGTCAAGAGCCCAAGGCCCAGTTTCTCAACCAAAATTCAAGGGTCTGCCTTAGTAACACTAGAACAGGATACTCTACAAACGTCTGATACTGCACCAGATACTCAATAAATCTTCTGTTTCGTGCAGGCATCACATTTTTGAGCTAAAGAATTTAAACTAATCAATACCTTCAGTTTGCAGGTGAGGACAAGGATGCCCGGAGAGGGGCATTTTGCAAGGGGTTACACAGCCAGTCACAGCCGGAGCTGGTGACAATATCAAATACCTCATTGAGAGACTGATGGCAGAAATACCGGTGTCTTACAGTTAAAAGCCCTCGAATTTCACATCACAACCACGGTCCCTTGGTTGTTTCCCCTGTGGGAGCCGTCATAGAGCCTGCTTCAAGGTCCTCATTGGGCAGACCTGGGTATCTTTGGCTGAATTATCATCTGGCATCCTTCCACCGATCCCCAAAGAAAGGGAAAACTAGGAAGCACAGCAGAGCATCCCTTTGTGGGGGGTGGAAATCACATTTATATCTGTCTAGGTATCTTGGTTGGAGAAGCAATGGCACCCCACTCCAGTACTCTTGCCTGGAAAATCCCATGGACAGAGGAGCCTGTAGGCTGCAGTCCATGGGGGTCACTCGCTAAGAGCGACTTCACTTTCACTTTTCACTTTCACAAATTGGAAAAGGAAATGGCAACCCACTTCAGTGTTCTTGCCTGGAGAATCCCAGGCATGGGGGAGCCTGGTGGGCTGCCGTCTATGGGGTTGCACAGAGTCGGACACGACTGAAGCGACACAGCAGCAGCAGCAGCAGGTATCTTGGTCTGTGGGGTCTAACGTTTTGGTAGAAATGCTTGGTGTTCTTTCCTTCCAAACATCAATCTCTGAGCGTCCCCTCTGGACTCGTGTTCCCCAACCTCAGTAAGAAATCATGTTGGGAACAAATGCTTTCTTCATCTCTCTCCGGACGCCTCACTCATTAAGCTCCAGTAACATCTCCCTGCTAAGATCTGCCCCATCAGTGGGAGTTTGAGAATTCCCAAGAGATCCTGGGCGGAGTTTATCTTGGCATCGATCTGTTCACACTCATGATCTCCTTATGGCAGGGCCCATGACTTATTCATCTTCTTGTTTCTGGTGGCAACACGGCCACAGCTGGCAAAGAGTAGGATCCCAGTTGTCAAAGCTAACTGAAAAATATTGCAAAGTGGTGTCCTGCTGTGAATGCAATGTTTTGCCTCCAAACACAAACTTTCATTTTTTTAACACCTCTTTTTCATATGAGAAATTCGGGTGGTGAAAACAGATGGGCTGGTGCAAACATCCTTTCAAAAGGCCAGGCTGCTAGGACTCCTACTTGGTTGGTGTATTAGACTGAACCATAAGAAAGTTCTGTTTTTGTAAGTCTGAGGTAGTTGAGGGTTGCCCATTTTCTTTGTTCAGACTAACAGAAGTGAAAAGAATATAACTGCAGATACATTGCTTTTTACTTTTCACCAGACTCTTGAAGGGAATGCATAGGCCAAGAGGGATGAAAAATCACTGGGCAGAATAACTGTGATATTCTACCCCATTTTCCCTAGCAGTACACTATCACCTGAAAAACACATGTCACAGGTGTTCAAATTTTGTTATATAGCAGTGTATGACTTTAAGGATTAAAAGAGAAATAGTGTTACCATGTGGGATTACCCTCTTCCCATGAATACACTACAATATATTTAGCGCTTTTCTAAAATAGGCCCTTGGGGCTGCCTGGACCGCAGAACTAGGCTATGGTAGGTAAAGGAATGCTCAGAATGCCATTTACCTTGGCCCTAAAGTCAGGAACAAGACAAAGGTGCCCACTCTCACCACTACTATTCAACATAGTTCTGGAAGTTTTGGCCACAGTATACCTTGGTTTGTATACCCCCCATCCCCTGTGGTAGTTAGGAAGCAGCAAAGGGTCCCCAGTTCTCTTGTTGGCACCACTGTGAGTGATGTCATGTGGCCTGATGATAATAAGCAGATGACTTACTCCTCTAGGCTCCTAAAGACCCTCTCCTCCCCTCACCACATCTGTAGAACAGGACTAACAATTGTTTCTACCTGTGGCCATCACCACTGTCACCTCCCAATAGCCATGTTCCCTTCTTCCTCAGGAAAGGAACCCCAGTTTCTTAGCTGAGTGCATTGCTGCTCAAAGAAAAGACCACATTTCCAGACTCCCTTATAGCCATACGACTGAGTTCTTGTGGGTGAGATAAAAGAAGCCCCGCCTGGCATTTCTGGGAAGTTTCTTTAGAAGGCAGAGGTAGATGACACATTTCTACTTCTACACTTAAGGAGCCTGGAGGCTACCACTCTGTCCTAACCACAAGTCAGAAAGAAGCTGAACAGACTACCCTCCTTGGATCTGTAAAAGAGAGAACTCAGGGCAAACCACTGCCCCTCAAACTGGAGACAGACAGGAAAACACAGGGAGCTGTGGCTTCCAGATCAGAAACTCACAAGGGGAAACCGCCATGGGAACCAGTGCCGGGTGGGAAGCTCTGAACTGTGATGGACACATTGCTGGAGGCTTAGGGTGGATGGACAAGTCTGACAGTGAAAAACTCCAGAGAGACTCAGTCACAGGGGGACCCCCGCCCCCTCTGTTTACCTCCTGGAGCTCCACCAGGTTCCCACAGTAAATACCACAGAGAAATTCCCTCCTGCTTGCAGTTGGGGATGGGGAAAGGAGCCACTCTGAAATCCTTCAGAGCAGTGGTCCCCAACCTTTTGGGCACCAGGGACCAGTTTCATGGAAGGCAATTTTTTTCCATGGACTGGGGAGATTTGAGGATGCTTCAGCACACTACATTTATTGTGCACTTTATTTCTATTATTACATCAGCTCCACCTCAGATCATCAGGCATTAGATCCCCAAGGTTGGAGCAGATCCTTGCTCCAGAGCATTTTGCTCTTCTTTTTTAAAATATTTATTTATTTGGCTGCATTGGGTCTTATTTGCAGCATGTAGTGCAGGGGCTTCTCTCTAGTTGCCTTGTGGCATGTGGGATTCCAGTTCCCTGACCAGGGATCGAATCCAAGTCCCTTGCACTGGAAGATAGATTTCTAACCAATGGACCACCAGGGAAGTCCCACTTTGTTCTTAACAAGGCCTGCCCTCAGGGTAAACTAGTTAACCAGAGCCTAACCAATCAGGCGGAGAGGACAGTGGCAAGCCACTCCAGTACTCTTGCCTGGAGAATCCCATGGACGGAGGAGCCTGGTGGGCTGCGGTCCGTGGGGTCGCTGGGGGTCCGACACGACTGAGCGACTTCACTTTCACTTTTCACTTTCACACATTGGAGAAGGAAATGGCAACCCACTCTAGTGTTCTTGCCTGGAGAATCCCAGGGACAGGGGAGCCTGGTGGGCTGCCATCTATGGGGTCGCACAGAGTCAGACACGACTGAAGCGACTTAGCAGCAGCAGCAGTTGCCAGTAGACCTGCCTTGAAAGAAATGTTAAAAGAAAATCTTTGAGGAGAAGGAATAAAATAGAGGTCAGAAACTTGGATCTATGTTAAAAAAGAACATCAAAGAAGTAAGTGAAGGGAAAATAAAAGGTTTTATTTTTCTTATTCTTAATTTGATCTAACGACTGTCTGAAATAATAGCAACAATGTATTCTATTAAACATGCTTTTGTATACATTACATACATGCCTATCTGTGAGTATACATAGGTGAAATGAATCACAGGAATGATAAAATATAAGAGGAGGATAGCAGGATTGTCACTGTCAAGTGCTCCCACTATCTGTCAAGTGGTACGGCATTATTTGAAAGCAGACCTCACTATGTGTCTTCTGAGGACCAGTACCATGTCAGTCACCGGGGGGCATATGAGACCCCACTTCTAAACACCTGACCTTGCATTTTAACAATATCTTCAGGTGGTCTGGATGCTTCTCAAGATGTGAGAAGTGATGAACTGTGGTACTAAAGAAGGACCCACTCTTTTATTTTTTTTTAATTTTAATCTTTTAACACCAAAAAGTATTTTGTATTGGGGCATAGCCAATTAAGAATGTTGTGGTAGTTTCAGGCAAACAGCAAAGGGACTCCGCCATACATATACGTGTATCCGTTCTCCCCCAAACCCCCCACCCATCCAGGCAGGCATATCATCACATTGAGCAGAGTTCCCTGTGCTATACAACAGGTTTTTACTGGTTATCCATTTTAAATATAGCAGTATGTACATGACCATCCCAAAGTCCCTAACTATCCCTTCCCCCTGGCAACCATAAGTTCATTTTCTAAGTCGGTGAGTCTCTTTCTGTTTTGTAAGTAAGTTCATTTGTATCACTTAAGAAGGACCCACTCTTGATCCCTCGGAAAGTGGTCAGAGATCTCCAGACTCCTGGAACATTCCAGGATGAGACTGGCAGGCCCATGACCATGACAGAGTAAGAAGAGTTCTGGAGTGAGAAATTTAGTTGGGAAGGAAATTGGGAACTTTGGAAGATGTGGGAGATAGGACAGTAAAGGTAGGCTGAGGCCAGAGGCAGGACAGCTGGACTGACCTGCTGAGATTTCTGGAGGAAGTCATAGAAAATTTTAAGCATTAAAGAAACAGGATCAGATTCTTATTTCTGGACTGAACTCTGGTGGCAGCGGGGAGGACAAAAGACATAAGAGAGGCCGGAGCAGGTCTGACTTGTGTCCTTAAATGAATATGGTTCAGTTTGGGATTAGAAAGGAAGTCTTTGAGGACTCAGAGATGGAGGGTGACTCCAAGTCCCAGGCCAACAGGGTTCCAGACACAGGTTCCAGTTGCAGGTGGATACAGGTGGGTTCTTTCCTCTCAAAGTGCTAACACCCACCAGCCACATCAGCATCATCCAGGAATCCTTAGAAATTCCTGGGTCCTGAGATATACTATCAGAAATTCTGGGGGTAGGGCACACAAATCGGATATTAAGTTCTCTTTCACGTTGAAAACCACTGCTCTAACCTGTCAAAAATTCTGCAGTAGATGCTAAGCTTAAAAATTGCCACTTTTAAAACCTTTTTCTTAAAAACAAAACAAACAAAAAAAGAGGACAGTAATGAGAAATGGGTTTCTATGCCGAGTGGCCAGAATATAGTGCCCAAGAACAACAAAATGCGTATTGATTATCTCGTCCAAAAGCCTAACATTGGGAGAATTAAAATAGTTGTGGTAGAGGCCTGCTGGGGCTTCTCTTGTGGCTCAATGATAACGAATCTGCCTGCCAATGCAAGACGTGTGGGAGCCTCGGGTTTGATCCCTGGGTTGGTACGACATGACTGAGGGACTAAGCATAGCACAGCACATAGCTTCCCTGGTGGCTTAGATGATGAAGAATACGCCTGCAATGCAGGAGACCTGGGTTCAATCCCTGGGTCAGGAAGATCCCCTGGAGATGGCAATGGCTACCCCCTCCAGTATTGTTGCCTGGAGAATCCCATGGACGGAAGAAGCTGTTGGGCTACAGTCCATGGGGTTGCAAACAGTCGGTGGCGACTGGGCACAAAGCATATAGGATAGGCATGCTGTGCTCTGGGGAGCCTAAATTAAGTAAAACGTCATCACGCCGGTTGTAAATTCTGTTCCCTTTATCCTCCACTGAAACGCCCTCAGAAAAAAAACGCTGGGATTCCTTCTGGCCCTCTGAAAAGTGTGTTTCTGATGCAACCGCCCATGAAACAAACGCAGTCCCAAATTAAAAACCCGCAAAGCCGGGCAGCGGGGCCTGCGCCACGCCCTCCCTAGGCGAGCAGGCCGTTTCCAGCCGCACCCTGAGGGCGGCAAGGCGTTCCTTCCCCGCGCTCTTCCCAAAGATAAATAAATCGCTCCTTGTTTTTTTTTCCAGACCTGAAATTAGCGATGACTCAGAGCACTCAGGGCTGCCACAGTCGCCTTGGGAAGGAGGAAAAATGCGCAGACTTTTCCCCTCGCCCGAGGGCCTGACGTGCCGGGGGTGAGCCAATCACTGGAGGTTTGCGGGAATCACACCAAAGTAGGTAAAAAAATGCGGGACGCGCTCCCCGCGAGGCCGGCGCCAGGCTCCCGCGGGCCCTCCCTGCGGTCTCCTCCGCCGCCGGCCCCGCCCCTCTGCCTTCCCGGGCTCTCAGGCCCCGCCCCTCGGCCGTCCTCGGCCCCCAGGCCCCGGCCCTCGGCCGTCCTCGGCACCCCCCCGGCCCCGCCCCTCGCCGCGGCGCACACCTGGCCAGGTGGCTACTTCCATGTAAGGACAACGGCCGCGCAGTGGGCGGGGCGCCAGCGTGGCCACACCCTCGATCAAGCTCCGCCTCCTCGTCTGAGCTTGGGGAGGACCTCGTCCGCGCCCCTAATTGATTAGGGGCACTGGGTCCACCACCCCCAGCCCACGTCTCCGGAAGCTGAGGAGGACCCCGCCTGCCCGGAGTCAGAGGAGGCTGGGGGGGTGGAGGTGGGGGAGTGGGGCGGTTCCGCGGGGGCGGGGCGTTGCCAGGTCGGTCGGTTGCCTAGCAACGGTGGGCAGCACGTGACGTGCGCAGCCGCGTCGGGGCCCGCGGCGCCTGCCCGCCCCTGGGAGGCTCGCCCGGGCTGCGGTGAAGAGGACGCTCCGTAGACTCGGCGCCGGCCGGCTCCCTCTCCGCGCTCTGCGACCGCCGCGGCGAACATGGTGAGCGGGGTTCTGGGGCGCCGCGAGGTCGGGGCGGCAGGGGAGGGAAGAAGGGACCCCGGCTTCCGCCGCCGCGACCCGCTGGGCCGCGCGCCGGGGCGACTCGCCGGCCGCTGCGTTCTCGTCGTCGCCGCCGCCGCGAGGCCTCTCGCGCGGCCTCGGCAGCCCAGCCGGGGCCGACACCCCGGCGCCCCGGCTTCGCTGCCAGGGCCCGCTTGCCCTCCCTCCAGTGGGGGCCTCATCGGCGCTGGTTTGGCCGAGGCCGGGCGCGGGCGGTCAGCGACTCGGGTGGTTTCGGCCCGGTAGGTCTGTGCATCTAGGGGAAGGAGTGAGGCCTTGATTGAGCCACCTGGGGCGGGAGAGGGGGGGCGCGGGATGACCACCCGGCCTGACCCGGGCGATTCCGAACCGGGCCTGTGGCACTTGACTATCGCCTCCGGCGGTCCGGTCCGCGTCCCGCCCGTCCGGCCGGGCGGTGGCCTGTCTGGCCTCCCCATGTGGTCACAGATTTTCTTTTACCTGCAAACAGGTTGGCTCTGCCAGCCCTTTCCGTACAGCGGGGTGGCCTTGACGCTGGGATGCTAATAAAAGTAAATGAAAAAGCTTTGTCAAGTCTATCAAGTTATCCGAGTTGCTTAAAAGTAAACAGATGTTCCGCATATTCTAGATGTTGGACCTTTTGCTTAATGTACCTATTTTCCTCTCCAAAGTGGTATTCTGGTTTGCTGTAGAACCGTGGTATTAACTGGACAACCAAGTAGAACATTAGTCATTTTCTTTAGTCCGCGCACACTGTTACCATTTTTGGTCAATGATTTGCAGGCGAAGGCTTACCAGACTTTGCTAGAAATATTACACTGTTACTGCCTCTGTCTGCCTGAAAGCAGCTGGTACCAGTTCATCTGCATACAAAATGTTTTCACTGAGTAACAGTTTGGGTTTTCTTAAGGTATTCTTTCAGAGTTATGCCGACTGGCTCATTAGTGGAAGAAAAAAGATTAACCAGTCGTTTCTTGATGACTGAGAATCAGTTCAGTTAGTCGCTCAGTCGTGTCCGACTCTTCGCCAGTAGGAATTTGCTGTTCGATTTTTGATTCTTATTTGGTTTAATTCTGTGAGCTACAGAGAGTATCAGCATCTTACAACTTTTTAACTGCTTTAAGATTATACTACTTTATATATTACTCTACAGTAAAAGACTTCATCCAGCGGCTTTGAGTTTTCATCAATTTAAGACCATCCACTCCAATGAAAGTGCTTTGAATCAGATTGGAGCCTGCTTTAGTGTCTTCTGATATGACATAACTTCATTTTCTGTTTGAAAAAAGAATCAAGCCTTTTTACTTTAGTTAAATGCTTGAATTTTAAAGCTTAAGTTCTTTATTTCTGTACATTCAAATACAATGAACAGTCTGTTTTATTTGTGGCTCAGGAGGAGGAGAAATAAAAATTAATCAAGATGGGTGGAGTCTGAATACATTTCAGACTTAGGAAGAATTTATGAACTACTCTTGTTTGGATGCTTTCAATGTGAATTCAGAATGCAGATGACCATTTCTATTTTTTTAATTGATGTGTAGTTGATTTACAATGTGTTAATTTCTGCTGCCCAGAAAAGTGCTTCAGTTGTACATATATATATACACATACACACACATGCATTCTCTTTTTAAATATTCTTTTCCATTGTGGTTTGTCACAGGATATTTGAATATGATTTCTTTTGCTATACAGTAGGACCTAGTTGGTTATACATAGTAGTTTCCATCTGCTAGTCCCAAACTCCCACTCTATCCCTCCCCTAACCCCCTCCCCCTTCACAACCATGAATTGAATTTGTTCTCTGTGTCTGAGCGTCTGTGTCTCTTCTGTAGATAGGTTCATTTGTGTAGATGACTATTTTTAAAGGTTACTCTTCTGTTTAGCCTTTGAGCACAAGAGCATCCTCCCTTCAATCCAGCTGTGAAGATTGAAAGAATATAGAATATAAAGAACATAGTGAAGATTGAAAAGATAGAAAGTTATTCCAGACTGTAGCATTTTACCACCTCTGTGTTTGAAACTATTTAGATCTGTTGGTTAGATGCTTGCTTCCAAGTTTATTAGCTTTTTTTTTTGGAGATTAAATATTAACTGCTGATGAGTTTGTTCTACATTAACAAAATCACTTCCTGGTACTCACTGACTTCTAGAAGCACTTGGGAATAAAGTAACTTGAAACCAACTCCAAAAATCACCCTGGGCACTTTAAAATGAGATTTCATGTTTGCATAGTCTCACTTTACAGTGCCAAAAAAAAGAAAAAAAACAAAAAAGACCCCATAAGTCTGCCCTTCACAGGAACCATATACACACTCCAAACAAAACTTTGGTGTATGTGTGTGTACTGGGTGTGCCAGCTTCCTCATACGAAGATTATTTACCAGCCTACCATCAAATTCCTAGGGTTGTCTGCTGAGTAGTTCTTTCTGTTGGGTATGGATTGACACATCACAGGAGACCGGCCTAGCTACTCTTGTGATAGTGTAAATGCATTTGCAGCATAGCTGTGTGGCTCTCTGGGGAGTCAGTGTAGTCTTGCCCCTGAAACAGTAAAGGTCTGCGTTATAATCTAACCCTTCATTTCAGTTCAGTCGCTCAGTCGTGTCTGACTCTTTGCGACCCCACGGCCTGCAGCACGTCAGGCCTCCCTGTCCATCACCCACTCCCAGAGTTTACTCAAACTCATGTCCATTGAGTAGGTGATGCCATCCAACCATCTCATCCTCTGTCGTTCCCTTCTCCTCCTGCCCTCAATCTTTCCCAGCACCAGGGTCTTTTCAAATGAGTCAGCTCTTCTCATCAGGTGGCCAAAGTATTGGAGTTTCGGCTTCAACATCAGTCCTTCCAATGAACACCCAGGACTGATCTCCTTTAGGATGGACTGGTTGGATCTCCTTACAGTCCAAGGGACTGTCAAGAGTCTTCTCCAAAACCACAGTTCAAAAGCATCAATTCTTCCTTAACCTCACCCTGATCAGAACTTGGCTCTAACAAACTGAGCTGTTGACTCAGAATGAATTATAAGTGTATCCTGCTGCTGCTGCTGCTGCTGCTGCTGCTAAGTCACCTCAGTCATGTCCGACTCTTTGTGACCCCACAGACGGAAGCCCACCAGGTTCCCCCGTCCCTGGGATTCTCCAGGCAAGAACACTGGAGTGGGTTGCCATTGCCTTCTCCAATGCATGAAAGTGAAAAGTGAAAGTGAAGTCGCTCAGTCATGTCCAACCCTTAGCGACCCCACGGACTGCAGCCTACCAGGCTCCTCCATCCATGGGATTTTCTAGGCAAGAGTACTGGAGTGGCTTGCCATTGCCTTCTCCTACCACCTGATAATTAGCAGAAACGTTTTTACTTTCCAGTGGAAAAGTCTGGTCATGTATTATTCCTGTGCCTATTTAACATATTTGAAAACAGTCTGTTAAGGATTAATTGACGTGGGGCCTTTTCTGACTCCATATCTGGTTTTAAAATAATTTAAAAATTAATTTTGAAACATTTTAAGCAGGAAGGTACACAGAATAACAGGTTCCTTTGTACAAAAAAAGATTAACTTTTTCCATATTTCAGGTTTTTATATTGGGTAAATTATTCATCTTCATCCCATTTCCTTCCCTCCCTAGAGGTGACGTCTCCTTGTCAAAGAAGTAATACACTTACTGGCCAATTAAGAAGATGATTTTTGCAGGCTATTACAATTGAGAGAACATTAATTAAAGTGAGGAACATCTGCAAAAAAAAGAAAGAAACCTGGGGCTGGTAAACTGAGGAGTCTTGAGAAAGCCTGGGGGTGGGACTTAATCTCACGGTAGCAAGGGCAGGGTCATTTTGTTACCCTGAACACAAAATGATGGGAGTGGGTTTCTTAATCATCTCTGCTTTCCAGGAGCACAGGCCTCAGGTACAGTTCAACATAGTCATCTGCAACTGATTCATTTGATTTTCATTGATGTTCCACATTTTGAGCTGTACATGTGTGTGTCTGTAATATGTTTCCTTGATGTATTTTTAGTTTTTATATAAATGTTACTATGCTTCACGCATCCTTTTGCAACTTTGAGAAAAAGAGCTTTGTGAGGTTTAGTTCTAGTTTGCATCCCATCAGCCAGTTTCTCTATTTCTTTTCACTACTTGGCGTTATGTGACTTTGAAAACCAATCCAATAGGTGTGAAATGGGTTCTCATTCTTTTAATTTGAGTTTCTCTCATTAGCAATAGTTGAGTATCTTTTTATTTTTTACACGCATACATTCTCAGTGAGCCTGACGGTGTTTAAATACTCCTCATGTCTTCATCTCAGCTCATTTGTGGATCCATAAAGTAAATCCAAGCTTAAAGAAAATTAATGTGAGGTGGTCAGAACCAGGCCTGCGTGATGAAGACTGATGTCCCTCACCTCTGGCACCTCTTTCCTTTAAGCTCACTGTTCTTAATCCTAGCCCGCTGCCCTTGCGAGGCTCTGGTAGTGGTAGAGTGATCCAGAAGAGAGTTTCATGTCTGACTGGATGTGGAGATTAACATCCTCTGCTTTATATGTATCCTTTTCTTTCTTTTTTCCTAGGTAGTATATTTAGCCAAGATATTGTTAAAAGAAAAAAGAAAACATGGGGATAGATAGAAAATCTGTACTTTATGTTCAGTTTTGCTGTGAACCTAAAACGTCTCAAAAAATAGTTTATTAAAAATAAGTAAAACAAAAATAACCATTATCGTTTTAAACAAATAGAACTGGTTTAAGTCAAAATGATGTTTTTAGTATATAGGAAGACTAAACATTTGTGTTTTTATGACAATGTAGCTATTTTCTTTCAGTAATAATTGAGGTGAGCTCAATTTGAAATTTGAAAAAAAAACTGAAACTTTTAAAAAACTGTTGTTTTTAAATGTACATTGTTTTTATCTACAGAGTAAGGCTCTAGTCTGAATAGCCAGGTCTAGTCTCTGTTGGATTCTTTGGTATTTGCATACCTAAATAATGCTTATCATTTCAGCATCTTGAGCTTCCTACCCACATAGCATACTAGTCCTCTCCAGGTTGTCCACAAGAGACATACCCAAAGATTTGTATTATATGTCACACTCTGAAATGTTTTGTTTTTCTTTTGTCCCTGCCTCCTTGCTTTAATGTTACAGGGGAGTTTTCACTTGGAATTGTCCCTGTAAAAGCTGTCCCCTATTCATTTTGCTTGAAAGCATAGAAGAATAGACGTCAGGTTGGTCCGTCTCAGTAATGCTTTGACAAACCTGTTGCTTAATTCATCATAGAATCTTCTGTAAAAGGACCCCATAGAGTTGAGAATGTAGTCTGGAGTGATCCTTAACTCTTTTAAGATTGCCTTCTAGTAGCTGACATTGCAATGCTTTTGTGCTCTTTACCCTATTTCATGGTGTGTCTGCTGTGTTAAAATTGAACAATCTATTTTTTGGTAGATCTTTAAAAAAATAGCTTATTTCAGTAAAAATGCAATCAAAATTCTTAAAATTCATATTTTAATTTGTAGTGTGAAATAATGAGACTTTGGCTTTATTTATTTTTGACTTGACAAGGGACCGTCAAAGAACTCTTAAACTGTTACAACAAGGTTTAGGATGAATGCTTGAAAGGTAGAAACTTCAGTGCATACTGTAGCAGGAAACCTAATTTAAGACTAATTTATCTTTGTATTTGTGCTTTCGGATCATGTTAAAGGAAGACTGTTTACTCCTTTCAACATTTTTGCGTTACTTTATGGGTTGTTGCTCCTCTTTGTCTTATCACAGAAAAGAAAGATGAATTTTCTACCCATATTCCTATCTTGATCTGTTTTCAGGAGATTGCCAACTTGTAAATGTAATTAGTGTTTATTTTTAAATTGTTTCATGTAGCCCATTTTTGCTTATAGTTTTTTTTTTTTTGGTAGTAATACAGCTGAAAGTAAAGCATGGCAAATATGGGTAAAACTTCTCTAGGTTGCTAGGGAGCAATCTTATAAGTCAGTTGTCAAAGCTCTGAGGAATTCTTAAGTCACTTTGTTGAGAATGTTTTAAGTCATCTTTAGATGTTGTCGAATAGAAATAAAATGTGAATTGCTTATGTATTTAAATTTTCCAGTAGCCCCATTAGGAAAGTAAAAAGAAAAGATGAACTATATCTGAAATATGTCAACATTTAATCAATGTAAAAATGAGACATTTTACATTCTTTTCTCATACAAATTGTTTGAAATCCAGTATATATTTTTATACTCAACACATCTCAATTCATACCCTCAGTTTTCACTGGATACATTTGGTATATATTTAGATATAAACTTTACAGTTGAAAAGGTAGATTCACATGCCTAAATTGCTCCAAGCATACTTAGTTTTCCAGTATGGAATGGATAATTGATTTTAAAATTTAAGTTAATTAAAGTAAAAGTGAAGTTGCTCATTTGTGTCTGACTGTTTTCGACCCCATAGACTGTAGCCTGCCACGCTCCTCTGTCCATGGGATTTTCCAGGCAAGAATACTGGAGTAGGTTGCCATTTCCTTCTCCAGGGGATCTTCCCAACCCAGGTATCGAACCCACGTCCTTGCATTGCAGACAGACTCCTCACCATCTGAGCTACCAGGGAAGTCCCTAAGTTAATTAAAGTGAAATACAATTAGAAATGCAGTTCCTTGCCACACTGGCCACATTCAGTGGACTCAATAAACCACATGTGGTTAGTGGCTACCTTGATGGACCAGCGGCAGACTTTGTGGATTGGCCTATTTAATTTGTAAAGGGAAGTTAATGTGAATACCAGCACTTTTGTTAATTCTCTGCATGTTTGCATATGACTGTGCTGAGATAACACTGTTACTGATTACAGTGTTTTATGGGACTTGTTAAGTTGTTTTATGGAACTAGACTGTTGAGCTCCATAAGATAGGATTTGTGTATTTCAATAGCACGAAGTCTCTGCTAGTAGGCTCACAACAGATGCTGCCAAATGAAAGTGAACGAGAGGACATTCTTTGTTATGATGGGGCAGGTTCCCATAGAGATGGATTGCTTTAATTTTTATACTTTTTATTCTTCCTTACCTTTTAAAAAAAATACAATGGAAATTGAGTTTTAAATACCTTCTCTTTGTATACTGTTATAATGTATTTTGAGTCTTATAGTGAAAATCCTTTGAGATAGATAAGGCAAGTATTGTCAGAGTGGCAGCTTTGAAATAATTCTGGCATACAGAAACCCCCTCAGCAGTAACAGTTCCCTCCTCTTAAAAATGAAACAATGATATTTGATGCTCACTGAGGCATCCTGAACCATAGAAAAGCACTTGAAAGCTTAACAAATGAAAGAACAAGAAGTAATGCTGTCTCAGATAACTTATAAGTATTTACTGTGTGTCGGGCATTGTGTTACTGTATCTCACTCATCCTTACAGCAGCCCAGGGAAGGGGTATTGTATCATAGCTGTGAGACTACACCCTGTCTGGCTGTCTAGGTGTTTTGACTCTTGCCACTTATTAACTATATGACCTTAGACACATGACTGACTGTGCTGTGTCTCCAGTTCATCATGCTTCCAGATGGGGATGGTAATAATACCTGCCATCACAGCATTCTGGGTGAGGTGTGTATGTAATAAACTAAAGCATGCCTGGCACATGGTTAAGTGCTGCTTATCAGCATTGGCTAAAATAGTAATATTAAACCACTTTCGATCCAAATTACACGGATAGTCTCATTTCTTTATATTCTGATTACACTAGTGCATACTTCAGTAATTGTAGATAAAATGCAAACAGTGGGCGAGTGCATTAAAACATGTCTTTTTAATTATTATATTCCTTAAATTCATATTATTTTACTTGGAATCATTATACATGATCATTTTTTTATGATCAACTTTTTAATTTGACTTTTCAGGTGACTTTGATTCTAAATATAAAAAATCTTGTCTTCCACTCATATTTTTCCTGAAGTAATTAATGGAGATTGAGACACAGTTCTTCTTGGCCCTCAAGGTTTACAATGGAAGTGGAAGTGTTAGTCACTCAGTCATATCCAGCTCTTAGCAACCCTGTGGACTGTAGCCCACCAGGCTCCTCTGTCCATGGGATTCTCCAGGCAAGAATACTGGAATGGGTTGCCATTCCCTCCTCCAGGAGATCTTCCTGACCCAGGGATCGAACCCAGGTATCCCCATAGCAGGCAGACTCTACCATCTGAGCCAACAGGAAAGCCCCAAGGTTTACAACAGCAGCAGTTTATTCAGTAAATAACTTGAGAAATTATATGCCAAGAGCTGATCTGAGCACTTGGGATACAGTTCTGGGTAGAGGGGATTTTGTGTGTATGTGTTAGGCAGAGGACATTGATAAAGATACCAGAGTTAAGGTGCTGTGTCATTGTGGTTTTGTTTCCCTGATGTTGAACACCTGTTCATGTGCCTCTTGGCCATCTGTATGTCTTTGGAAAAAAACGTGTATTCAGAGCCTCTGCCCATTTTTTAATTGGATTTTTTGTTGTTCCTGAATTGTATGAGTGAGTTCTTTACATATTTTAGATACTAACCCCTTATCAGGTACATGATTTGCAAATATTTTCTCCCAGGAGTTCAGTTGGATGGTTTCCTTTGTTGTGCAGAAGTGTCTTCATTGATATAGTTTCATTTATTTTTTGCTTTTGTTTTTTTTGTTCTTGTAGTCAGATCCAAATAATCATCACCAAGACCTATGTCCAAGAGTTCTCCATCTGTGTTTTCTTTTAGGAGAGTCACCATTTCAGATCTTACATTTAAGTCTTTAATCCATTTTTTGAGTCACTTTCCTTATGTTGTAAGATTCTTTTGCACATGATTGTCTACTTTTCCCAGCACCGTTTGTTAAAGCACTGTCCTTTCCCATTGTACAGGTGACCCTTGAATAGCACAGGTTTGGTTCCACTTAGCCGTGGATTTTTTTCAATAGATTTGTGCTGCGGTACTATGCAATGTGTGGTTGGTTGCATCCACCAATGTGAAACCATGGATTCAGAGGGCTGACTGCAAAATTACATGCTTCTTTTCAGCTGCCCCGAGGGTCAGGCCCCCTAACTCCCAAGGCATTCAAGGGTCAACTGTATATTCTTGGTTCTTTTGAGGTAAATTAATTGACCATATATACATTAGAATATCAGTTATAAGAAAGAAATGTTAATAACAGATGTTGGTGAGGATGTGAAGAAAAGGGAACCCTTGTGCACTGTTGATAGGAATGTAAATTGGTGCAGCCATTATGGAAATCAGGCTTCCCTGGTAGCTCAGACGGTAAAACGTCTGCCTGCCATGCGGGTTAGGTCCCTGGGTCAGGAAGATCCCCTCAAGATGGAAATGGCAACCCACTCCAGTATTCTTGCCTGGAGAATCCGATGGACGGAGGAGCCTGGGAGGTTATAGTCCATGGGGTCGCAGAGTTGGACACGACTGAGCGACTTCACTTTCTTTCTTTCTTTTCTTTTTTTCATTATGGAAATCAGTATGGAGATTCCTCCAAAAGTTCAAAAAGAACTACCATATGATCCACTTCTGGGTATTTATCCAAAGGAATAAAAGATGTATGCAAGCCCTTGTTCATTGCAGCATTCTTTACAATAGACAAGACATAGAAGCTGCCTGTGTTCATTGATGGATGAGTGGATAAAGAAAATGTGGCATATATTTGTGCACTTATAAATTCATAAATGTAATATTATTTAGCCATAAACAGGAAGATGTTTTACCACTTGCAACAACATGAATGGAGCTTGAAGGCAACAAGCTAAGTGAAGGAAGTCAAACAGAGAAAGACAATTACCTTATGATCTCAATTATATATGGAGTCTAAAGAAAAAACCCACACTCACAGATAAGAGAACAAGCTGATGGTTGCCAGAGAGGATGGTGGGCGAAATGGGTGAAGGTGATCTAAAGACACAAACTTCCAGTGTCCCCGGGATGTCATGAACAGCTTGGCGATTATAATTAATAATACTTACTGAATACTTGAAAGTTGCTAAAAGAATAAACCCTTAAAAGTTCTTATCACAAGAAAGAAAATTGTAAGTTTATGTTGATGGAAGTTAACCAGACTTATGGTGACTGTTTCACAGTGTATACAAATACTGAATCATTACATTGTACTGTACGCCTGAAATTAACAATGGTTTATCAATTATAGCGCAAAAAATGTCTTTCAATTTCACCATCTTCACAAGTACTTTCATGAATCCTTGATGTGATACGCAGTGAGTTGTCACTTATAAAATGAAGTAATGTGAAATTTTTCCTTCTTTAAAAGTTTTTTTTGTCAATAAGTTATGAGGAACCTAAAAAACATAAATTTTTGCAAACGGCATTCAGAAGACTGAAATTTTGTGTCTTATGGAAAAAGATAAGAATAGCTTGTCTCATCAGGAAAAAAACAGTCTAAGGGAGATCAAGAGAAATTGCTAGAAGTGTTTTTAAAGTGAAAGTGAAGTCACTCAGTCATCTTCTACTCTTTGCGGCCCCTGGGACTGTAGCCCGCCAGGCTTCTCCAGCCGAGGGATTTTCCAGACAAGAGTACTGGAGTGGGTTGCCATTTCCTTCTCCAGGAGATCTTCCAGACCCAGGGATTGAAGCTGGGTCTCCCACACTGTGGGCAGACTCTTTACCATCTGAGCCACCAGGGAAAAGGAAATTTAGAAAGGCAATTCCTTTTTTTAAAGGAAATTTAAAACAAAAATTATTCATTTGGCTGCGCTGGGTCCAAGTTGTGGCATGTAGGCTCTAGTTCCCTGACCAGGGATGGAACCCAGACTCCCTGCATTGAGAGTGAAGAGTCTCAGCCTCTGGACCCCTGAAGTTCTGCTTACAAGTTTTTTGCTTTCTTTTTTCCTTCAGGAGACCCTAAAGTTTTGAGATATAGTCTTTTCATTGGTGTAAGAATTGTTCTATAAAGGATGGGGAAAAATATCTTGAAGGGCATTTCATGAAAATGGAATCATCATTTTTCAGAACCTGATCAAGTGGATGATATTTCTTAGGTAGAATAGTTAGTTCTTCCCCTTAAGGAGTGCAGTCTAGAGAAAGTTGATCACATCCTTGGTGATGCTGTGCTGCCAAGTCACTTCAGTCGCGTCCAACTCTGTGCGACCCCATAGACGGAAGCCCACCAGGCTCCCCCGTCCCTGGGATTCTCCAGGCAAGAACACTGGAATGGGTTGCCATTTCCTTCTCCAATGTGTGAAAGTAAAAAGTGAAAGTGAAGTCGCTCAGTCGTGTCCGACCCTTAGCGACCCCACAGACTGCAGCCTACCAGGCTCCCTCCTCCATGCATGGGATTTTCTAGGCAAGAGTACTGGAGTGGCTTGCCATTGCCTTCTCCAAATGATTATCCTCTGCGTTGGCACATGGAAGCCTTGAGTCACTCGGGTTCAGATGGTGGTTGAGGGACCAGGTAAGCCTTGCCTTCCCAGAGGAGATGCCTGAGCTTTGTCCCTGGGTTGGGAAGATCTCCTGGAGAAGGAAATGGCAACCCACTCCAGTACTCTTGCCTGGAAAATCCCATGGCTGGAGGAGCCTGGCGGGCTACAGAGCCTGGGGTCGCAAAGAGTGGAAGACGACTGAGCGACTTCACTTTCACTTTAAAAACACTTCTGGCATTTCTCTTGGTCTCCCTTCAGTTCAGTTCAGTTCAGTTCAGTCGCTCAGTCGTGTCCGACTCTCCGCGACCCCATGAATCACAGCACGCCAGGCCTCCCTGTCCATCACCAACTCCCGGAGTTCACTCAAACTCATGTCCACAGAGTCCGTGATGCCATCCAGCCATCTCATTCTCCGCCGTCCCCTTCTCCTCCCGCCCCCAACCTTTCCCAGCATCAGAGTCTTTTCCAGTGAGTCAACTCGTCGCATGAGGTGGCCAAAGTATTGCAGTTTCAGCTTTAGCATCAGTCCCTCCAATGAACATCCAGGATTGATCTCCTCCAGAATGGACTGGTTGGATCTCCTTGCAGTATAAGGGACTCTCAAGAGTCTTCTCCAACACCACAGTTCAAAAGCATCGATTCTTCGGCGGTCAGCCTTCTTCACAGTCCAACTCTCACATCCATACATGACCACGGGAAAAACCATTGCCTTGACTAGACGGACCTTGGTTGGCAAAGTAATGTCTCTGCTTTTTAATATACTATCAAGGTTGGTCATAACTTTCCTTCCAAGGAGCAAGCGTCTTTTAATTTCATGGCTGCAATCAGCATCTGTAGTGATTTTGGAGCCCAAAAAAATAAAGTCTGACACTGTTTCCACTGTTTTTCCATCTATTTCCCATGAAGTGATGGGACCAGATGCCATGATCTTTGTTTTCTGAATGTTGAGCTTCAAGCCAACCTTTTCACTCTCCTCTTTCACTTTCATCAAGAGGCTTTTGAGTTCCTCTTCACTTTCTGCCATAAGGGTAGTGTCATCTGCATATCTGAGGTTATTGATATTTCTCCCGGCAATCTTGATTCCAGCTTGTGCTTCTTCCAGCCCAGCGTTCCTCATGATGTACTCTGCATATAAGTTAAATAAGCAAGGTGACAATATACAACCTTGACGTACACCTTTTCCTATTTGGAACCAGTCTGTTGTTCCATGTCCAGTTCTAACAGTTGCTTCCTGACCTGCATACAGGTTTCTCAAGAGGCAGGTCAGGTGGTCTGGGATTCCCATCTCTTTCAGAATGTTCCACAGTTTATTGTGATCCACACAGTCAAAGGCTTTGGCATAGTCAATAAAGCAGAAATAGATGTTTTTCTGAAACTCTCTTGCTTTCTCCATGATCCAGCGGATGTTGGCAATTTGATCTCTGGTGCCTCTGCCTTTTCTAAAACCTGCTTGAACATCTGGGAGTTCACGGTTTATATACTGCTGAAGCCTGGCTTGGAGAATTTTGAGCATGACTTTACTAGCGTGTGAGATGAGTGCAATTGTGCGGTAGTTTGAGCATTCTTTGGCATTGCCTTTCTTTGGGATTGGAATGAAGACTGACCTCTTCCAGTCCTGTGGCCACTGCTGAGTTTTCCAAATCTGCTGGCATATTGAGTGCAGCACTTTCACAGCATCATCTTTCAAGACTTGAAATAGCTCAACTGGAATTCCATCACCTCCACTAGCTTTGTTCGTAGTGATGCTCTCTAAGGCCCACTTGACTTCACATTCCAAGATGTCTGGCTCTAGGTCAGTGATCACGTTATCGTGACTATCTTGGTCGTGAAGATCTTTTTTGTACAGTTCTTCTGTGTATTCCTGCCACCTCTTTTTAATATCTTCTGCTTCTGTTAGGTCCATACCATTTCTGTCCTTTATCGAGCCCATCTTTGCATGAAATGTTCCCTTGGAATCTCTAATTTTCTTGAAGAGCTCTCTTGTTTTTCCTATTCTGTTGTTTTCCTCTATTTCTTTGCATTGATCACTGAGGAAGGCTTTCTTATCTCTCCTTGCTATTCTTTGGAACTCTGCATTCAGATGCTTATATCTTTCCTTTTCTCCTTTGCTTTTCACTTCTCTTCTTTTCACAGCTATTTGTAAGGCCTCCTCAGACAGACATTTCGCTCTTTTGCATTTCTTTTCCATGGGGATGGTCTTGGTCCCTGTCTCCTGTACAATGTCACGAACCTCCATCCAGAGTTCATCAGGCACTCTGTCAATCAGATCTAGTCCCTTAAATCTATTTCTCACTTCCACTGTATAATCATAAGGAATTTGATTGAGGTCATATCTGAATGGTCTAGTGGTTTTCCCTACTTTCTTCAATTTAAGTCTGAACTTCGCAATAAGGAGTTCATGATCTGAGCCCTTAGACTGTTTTTTTTCCTGATGAGACACGCTATTCTTGCCTGGAGGCTTTGCCAGAGGACAGGAGGAAAGTAAAGCACCACTAGTGCGTGTGGTGCGTTCAGGAGTCACAGTTGTGCCTGACTACAGTTACGTGGTGCGTGTCGGGGAGGAGTGGGAACGGAGACTGGAAAGATATGGCATCAAGGACTTGGCGTGGCGTAGGTTTATCCTGAAGGAAATCAGACGCTTGAAAGAGAACAGGAAAGACCTAGGACTGTTGCCAGTGTGCTTACTGCTGCCTGGTGTTCCCCCTCCCACTTTTCTGTCTACATTTTGGGAGCGGGTAGGAGGGGGTAATGGGGACTTTTATTTTCTCTGTCAGGTTGATGGTTACTGTGTTTTTTATTTTTGTTTTTAAATTTTTTGTTAATTTTATTTATTGTTGTCTGGTTTTATTTCTCTGTCCGGTTTGTTATTGCTCCTCCCCACCCTCTCTGACTTCCTGCCTCCCGGGTGGGTGAGGAACCTGGTAAACCTAGTCAGATTGTCTGAATGACCGCAGGCAATTCGAGGAAGAGAGATTATTTTTTAGCAACTGGGCTTTTATTATGTCTAGTCTACTTTGGAGAAGGAAATGGCAACCCACTCCAGTGTTCTTGCCTGGAGAATCCCAGGGATGGGGGAGCCTGGTGGGCTGCCGTCTATGGGGTCGCACAGAGTCGGACACGACTGAAGTGACTTAGCAGTAGCAGCAGTCTACTTTGGATGTTTAAATAATTTTTCTGTAAGATTTATTTTTATTCTGGTGGGGTTATGGCTGGTGGTTCAGAGAATTTAGGTTTTTGAAGGAGAGTTGGTTTTTTTTTTCCCCCCAACTAAGTAAGGTGTATCCATAAAATCATTTTTGTGTACCTCTGAACTTTACCATATAGCTGGTAGAGTTGCTGTTTGATGTGCATAGACTGTCCTCAAGGACATGGTTTGTGTTTTGCTGTGAGCTGAAGAAGGACTTCTACAAGTGGAAACTGGCTATCAATTTAACGCTGTTTGGTTGTCCTGGTTTGGGGGAATGAACCAGTGAGTTAGGGCAGGGAGTTAACTTGGAACATTTTCTGGATCACCGATAGTCTGTGTAGTGACTGTTTAAATGACACAGTGGGCATTCCTCGGGGTGGTGTGGCCTTGGGAGACAGGCTCTCCCACATCGAGGTCTTGTGGGCACCTACCTATCTTGGCTAGTGGGGCAGAAACTTAATTAGCTCCTTCTTGCACCCTTGGTCAGGCCCCCTTGAGCAAGGCACGATATATAAAACCATCCTCAGCAGCTCTGGACAGTTTGGACTTATCAAGGGATAGAGGATGCTGTGTGTTTGCTGGTCTGATCTATCCTTACTGGGCAGGGACAGACTGTAGGACAGAAACTGTTAGCTCACCCTACAGGTCCAAGTTTTCATCATTGTGAATTTTGGTTTACTGCTGTAGGTCATGTTTATAAGTTTTAAACTATCTGGTTGTTTTGACTTTTTCCAAATTAACACACGGAATACACCCCCCTCAGAGAGTCTCTTATCTAAATTCCCCCCCAAAATTGCCTCCTCACCTCCAGCAGTAGTTGGCTATAATTATTAAACTCCAGTTGAAATCCTGACCCTTGGAGGCATTATTTTACTGCCTAGTACAGTAACTGAGGTTGCTGATGACACAAGGCATCCATAAAGCTAAATAGTATACTGTTTTTCCAAGACAGAAAATGACATAATAGGCTTTATAAATTTGTTTACCCAAAATGTACTATTTTAGTACGTATTGAGTTAGTTTTGTGTGTGTTGTTTTATATTAAGCTATTTGAAGTCCTCTGTTGCATCAGCTGTAGTCTACATGCTCAGTCACCCCGTGTGGTGGTGGCTGCTGTGTTGAACAGTGCAGATGGAGAACATCTGTGTCATCTCAGAAGGTGCTGTGGCTCAGCGCAGCTCTCTGGAACAGTGGGCTGCAGAGTTAGAGATGCATGGTCAGGGCCTGGTGGTAGAGTGACACCTACACATGGCCACCTATTTTCCTGTTCTCAGTGTGATAACTGAGCCAGAAAGACTCTTCTGTGGGCTCTTGCCAGAATTCCTGGGATGCGGGGTGGCAGCAGAGTGGCGTTCAGGAGGAGACCTGGGGACCTAAATGCTTCTCAGACTTTCATTCGTATTTATTTGAATGTTCAGTGGCATTTTGGTAGTGAGATGTATATGTTCAGCACCCTTCTTGACCTAGAATCTGTGAGGCTTTTAAACTTTACATGTAAAAATGTCCCTGACATACTTGTCACTCTTATTTGTTATCTCAACATTATTGCTCTGAGGCACTGGTTGTAGTAGCCAGAAGCCTAAATATTTTGTAGTCAGTAATGTTCTGTTTCTCCTGACCCTTGTGCAAGGATAGTGTAGGTAAAGGATATTCATGAACCCATTTTTAAACTCCCCAGTTCCTTTGATAAGCAGTTATGCTGGGTGTTAAGAGTTGGCAGGTTGAGAAAGGACGTAATTAATGCCTTTTTTTCTGCCAGGTTTTTGTAAATTTGAAATTCTATTTGTCTGCTATGCAATATCCTACTTTCAAATATTTCAGACTCTCAGCTTAGAGAAATAATTTTTTTTAATATAATAAGTTTTGGAGGTAAGACAGTAGCTTTTATTCCTGTTTTCTCCAGTGAGGGCTTTGTTAGGTATAGTTGACATCAAGTTTGGAGCCAGTCAGGTGTCCTTGCATTTGGTGGTGTAGGCCTAGACCACTGTGATATTTTGGGGAAAGATGGGCTGCTGTGAACAGTCACATTTTAGCTGGTTCAGTTGTTTACAGTAATTGAATCAGAAACTTGAGCTTTCTTCAAAGCTTACCACCCTTCCACTAGAATGGAGAGAGTTGATGTTTTAAATGTGTTCACTCATCTGCAACTTTAAAATACCCAGTGTTTCACAGTCTTTGTAGCTTTTCTTTCCCTCTCTGTTAGTAAAGAGAAGTTTTTAAAAAGAAGTGTACACTGAGTGGATGTTGAGTATAAAAGGCAGTGCATCCTTGTATTCATTTATCTCTGAATCAGTGTTTTACAGAAGCTCTTCTAGAGTTGATTCAGGTTTGAGATCCATTTCAGACGGTAAAGAATCCACCTGCAATGCAGGAGACCTGGGTTCAGTCCCTGGGTTGGGAAGATCCTCTGGAGGAGGGCATGGCAATCTACTCCAATATCCTTGCCTGGAGAATCCCCATGTACAGAGGAGCCTGGCGGGCTAGCACTCCCATGCTTCAAGAACAAGTTAAAACTGGTAGCCACATGAGACAAAATGCAGTGAAATAATCATTTAACAGCAACTGTTTTGACATGGGAGTGGAGTTCTGAGAGCAACTGCTAATTCTCCAGTGGTCACTGGTACAGAACAGAGAGAAACTCAAATCGTGGATAACATATCTTTTTAAGGTAATCGCAAGGCTCTTGTTGAAGCAGATCTATTTTTGCTCTCAAGATTTTCTTTCCTAACTGCAGCAGATTTTGGTCCTATTTCAGAGTATCCTTTAAAGGTCTTTATTGTTAAAACTTTGCAGTTGAATATAAATAACTCTCTAGAAATAAATTTCCTTTTTTGGGGGGGGGGGGGCTTTCCGGACAGCATGTGGAATCTTAGTTCCCCAACCAGGGATGGAACCGGTACTCCCTGCAGTGGAAGCACAGAGTCTTTACTGCTGGACCACCACAGAAATTAATTAATTTAGAATCCCAACTGAGCTTGGTTTTCCTTTAAAAAAAAAAGACTTTGGATTTTTTTTTGACAGCTGAGCAGTTAATATGTTAATAATTAACATTTTAGAAAAGTACTGAAAGCTGATACTTACGGGAAAGGATCTTTTCTGTTAGGTAAAAACACAGTAAACAAGTGATTGTGTGTATCAGGGTTATACCCATTTTGAAGATTCCTTGTAATGTCTTTTTGTGGTAACAAATCCATGGGACTTAACTACTCACAGAAATTCTTAATCATTATGATAGATGAACCATATTTCAGAATAATTGGCTTCTTTTCTTTAATGCTGTGTCTTCTGTTTGAAACACCATGTTGAAAAAGGACCCCTGTAGGCTTTAGGAGGAGACTGTGTTCCCAAAAATGCTTTGACTTTGGGCCTAATAGTTTTTGTAATGTACTCTTATCTACTGTTTCATTATAAAAATTAAACTTGTAGGCAGAGAAGTTAAATAGCAATGAGTGCTAAGATTTTATCATGTTTCTTGAAACTTAAAGCAGCAGTGTAGTGATCTTCACCTGGAGTTTATTGGACATGTAAGAATCTCAGAGTCTGCTCCAGATCCTCTGAATCAAAATCTGCACAATCTGCATTTTAACAGGATCCCCAGGTGATTAATACTGATCTAGTGCTCGCCCCTAAATAAGTCAGTTGAAGGAACTCATTTACGTTGGAGATGTTAAATGACACACCCGAGGTGACGCAGCTCATTCGTGGGGAAGCTTGGGTGGAGCTGTTGCTCTCATAATTCGTACTTTAATTTCTAGTTAATTTCTTTTGGCCTCTAAAAAGTTAGTAAACTATAGTTCAGTCACTCAGTCGTGTCCGACATTTGCAACCCCATAAATCGCAGCACACCAGACCTCCCGGTCCATGACCAACTCCTAGAGTTCACTCAAACTCATGTCCATCGAGTCGGTGATGCCATCCAGCCATGTCATTCTCTGTTGTCCCCTTCTCCTCCTGCCCCCAATCCCTCCCAGCATCAGGGTCTTTTCCAATGAGTCAACTCTTCGCATGAGGTGGCCAAAGTATTGGAGTTTCATCCTCAGTATCAGTCCTTCCAATGAACACCAAGGACTGATCTCCTTTCAGATGGACTGCAGTCCAAGGGACTCTCGAGAATCTTCTCCAACACCACAGTTCAAAAGCATCAATTCTTCGGCGATCAGCTTTCTTCACAGTCCAACTCTCACATCCATACATGACCACTGGAAAAACCATAGCCTTGACTAGACGGACCTTTGTTGGCAAAGTAATATCTCTGCTTTTTAATATGCTATCTAGTTTGGTCATAACTTTCCTTCTAAGGAGTAAGCGTCTTTTAATTTCATGGCTGCAGTCAGCATCTGCAGTGATTTTGGAGCCCAGAAAAATAAAGTCTGACACTGTTTCCCCATCTATTTGCCATGAAGTGATGGGACCAGATGCCATGATCTTAGTTTTCTGAATGTTGAGCTTTAAGCCAACTTCTTCACTCTCTTCTTGCACTTTCATCAAGAGGCTATTTAGTTCCTCTTCACTTTCTGCCATAAGGGTTAGGATTAGTTTTCCTTTTTCCCATCCCACCAGTCGTGACCCCAGCTGTGCAGTTGGCTCCCAGTCGCCTGCTGATGGAAGGTGGAAGAAGAGCCCTGCTGGTGCCCTGAGCCCTCCTAGTGGATGGAGGGCGCGGGCAGAGCCGGTTGGGCTGGAGGAGTGGTTCCCTTGCCTCCTCAGTTGGTCCTTGCGGTTTTTGTTTTAGTTCAGCTTTGTAAGAGTCATTATCAGGGGTGTAGGGACCAGTTGTTTAATCTTCCATACCAAATATATTGCCAAGTATATGCTAAGTAAACCAAAGTCTAACACATTGAAGCATATTTTATTCATTAAGATTGAATATAATAAATGTGCGTTTTAAAAATTACCTTCAAGGGCAAAAGTTGGTGTTACAGCGTTAACTCGTCACAGAGATTGTACTTGTATAACGTCAAAGCCTCTAAAGCCACCCCAATGGGAAGGTTAGAGAAGATGAGTGTTTCGTGATGTTAGTCAGCCTCCTGATGACTAAACACTTGACTCTGACTCACTCCTTCCCATCCTCCCTTCCCAGCCAGGGTGTGGTGCACAGGTGACTGTCACCTTCTCCGTGTCCGCCTGCCCTCCTCAGTGTGCTCTTCCCCTTTCCCTGATGAGGTCTTCATCAGGTCCTGCCTTGCTGCCAGAATCAGCCTTTCAGGTGACGGTGTTGCCACAGTTCTCTTCCTGCTTGGTTGTCTTATGCGTCATTTCATTATCTTCCAAAAGCACAATTCTGGTCACCTTTACTTTATGTTAAAAATATCCAGTGCCTCCCCCTCCCGCCGCCCCATCCCCCGCTCAGTTCCCTCTTCTCGTGCTGTGCGCGCTGGGTCCTGTTAGTCAGGAACTGTCTTTTCATCCTTCCAGTCCCTCAGAAAGAGTGGAACTTCTCCGTGACTTGCCTGCGGCCCCGCCCCGCCCCCAGTTTGCCTTCTGTAAACGCCCTTCTGTTGGAGTTTATCAGGGAAAAAGAGTGTTTTACCCCTGCCTTTGTCTTCTCCATCAGTGCACGTCCTTGAGAATCCGATTCCTCTTTAATTTCAAGGGAATATAAAAGTGAACAAGACAGACTTAAGAGTGTTAACGCACTTACCACTCCTTTGAGGAGACAGTCAAATAATCTTACAGACAAGACTTGAAACTGTAGTGAGTGTCATGGGTTAGAGACACCTGGAAGTATGTGGTAGTGATTTTAACTCGGTTTTAGAGAATTGATCTGAGGTATAAAGAGTGAATGAGGCAGAGAAGGCTGAAAAATCAAAATAAAGATTCTTAACTTGGCTTTACATAGATGACTGTGACGACTGGAACAATATTTCTCCTAAAGCAGTAACAGAAGGTTTAAGAAAGTATTTTTTAGAAGTGGGAAAGTGATATTGTGCAACTTTTGAGGTAATTTTCTAGCCTTAATTTTTTGTATCTATGTGGATCAGATTAGTTAGGATTGAAGTGAGTATGGTTAGATTTGGATTAGATCAGGTGGGATTGAGGTGAATTATGGCTTCCCAGGCGGCTCAAACCGGAGAAGGCAATGGCAAGCCACTCCAGTACTCTTGCCTAGAAAATCCCATGGATGGAGGAGCCTGGTAGGCTGCAGTCCGTGGGGTCGCTACGAGTCAGACATGACCGAGCGACTTCACTTTCACTTTTCACTTTCACACATTGGAGAAGGAAACGGCAACCCACTCCAGTGTTCTTGCCTGGAGAATCCCAGGGACGGCGGAGCCTGGTGGGCTGCCGTCTATGGGGTCACACAGAGTCGGACATGACTGAAGTGACTCAGCAGCAGCAGCAGCAGGCGGCTCAAACAGTAAAGAATCCGCCTGCGATGCAGGAGACCTGGGTTCGATCCCTAAATTGGGAAGATCCCCTGGAGAGGGAAATGGCTACTCCAGTATTCTTACCAGGAGAATCTCATGGACAAAAAGAGCTTGATGGGCTACAGTCCGTGGGGCCACAAAGCATGGGACACAACTGAGCAACTAACACGCTAACTTTAGTGATTGGATGTGGATTAGATTTGATGGGATTGTGGTTCAGTTGCTCAGCCATGTCCAACTCTTACAATGAGTGAATGATTCAATGGCCCAGTTACCTTAATACTAAGTAACTGCTAGGATCTTTGTGTATTTAACCCCTAGAATTCTTACATGCAGTTTTAAGTAACAGCTTTATGGAGATTGAGTTCATGGATCGTAAAGTACAATTCACTGATTTTCAGTTTATCTCCAGAGTTGTGCACCCATCACCACTGTCGAATTCCAGAACATTCTGTCTCTACAGAAAGAGGCTCTATAGTCACTCTCCATTCCCTTTCCCCTTAGCCACTGGAAACCACTCATCTACTGTCCATGGATTTTCCTGCTCTGAACATTTTACAAAAATAGAATTGTGAGATATGTGGCTTCTTACATCTGGTCTTTCACTTGTTCAGTTGCTCAGTTGTGTCTGATTCTTTGTGATCCCGTGGACTGCATCATGCCTGTCTTCCCTGTCCTTCACTCTCTCCTGGAATTTGCTCAAACTCATGTCTATGGAGTGATGTCATCCAACCATCTCATCCTCTGTTGCCCCCTTCTCCTCCTGCCCTCAATCTTTCCCAGCATCAGGGTCTTTTCTAATGAGTTGACTGACTCTTCACGTCAGGGGGCCAAAGTATTGGAGCTTTAACATCAGTCCTTCCAGTGAATATTCAGAGTTGATTTCCTTTAGGGCTGATTAGTTTGATCTCCTTGGTGTCCATGGGACTCTGAAGAATCTTCTTCAGCACCCCAATTCAGTCTTTCACTTAGCATAATGTTTTTCAAGGTTCAGTTTGAAGTGTAGCAGGTGTCAGCATCTCATTGTTATGGTGAGTGATATTCCATTGTATGGATATGCCATGTTTTGCTTATCTGTTCACCAGCTGATAAACATTGGGTTCTTTCTACTTTTTGGCTGTTAGGAATGATGCTGCCATGAACGTTCAGGTACAGATTTTTGTATGGACATTCATTTCCTTCGTGTATACACCTAGGAGTGGCACTGCTGGGTGTTAACTCCATGTTTAACATTTTGAGGAACTTCAAGACGGTTTCCTGAAGCATCTGGCTGTTTGACAGGTTCTTTCAGCAATGTTTAAGGGCCCTATTTTCTCAACAGCCTCACGAAGATTTGTCATTGTCATCTTTTTTATTAACAGCCATCCTAGTGTGTGTGCAGTATTTTTTCATTATGGTTTTGATATGCACTTTCCTAATGACTAGTAATGTTGAGTATTTTTTCCAGGTGCTTCTTGGCCATTTTAAAATTTTCTTTAAAGAAATGTTTATTCAGATCGCTTGCCCATTTTTAAATTGGGTTGTGTTTTTTTTTTCTTTTTTTTTTACTGTGGTTATAAGGTTTCTTTTTATATTCTAGATACAAATTTCTTATTGGATGTATGATGCAAATATTTTTTCCTAGTGTGCGGATTATTTTTTCATCTCACATGCATTTTAACTTCTTAAAAAACTTGATGTTAATTTTGAGTATCATTAACAATTGGTATTCTTCAGTAGTTAAATTCCATTAAGTTTACAATTCTTGTTTTAGAAAAGCTAACATGCAAACCAAAGTAGTTAATGAAGCATAAAAAATTGTAAATAAAGTTAATGAGAATAGCACATTCCTTAAGATGAAAAGATCAAAACCTAGTTTTAGATCTTCTGTTACCAACATCTTGTGTGACCACTTCTTCATTTGGGGATAGCATGTATAATATGATCCTGAATTAAGCTATCCTGTTTTTGTTATAGCAGTGAATATCTACTTTTAATTAAGATAAAATTGACATGTAACATGTAAGCTTAGGGTTTACAGGGTGTTGATTTTTGATACATTTATGTATTGCAATATGGTTACCACTGTTAGTTAGCTAATACTTGTATCACATCACATAAATATTTCTTGTGGTGGAAATAGTTAAGGTCTAGTCTCCTAGCAATCTTACTTATTCTAATTTTAATTTAAAACTTTGTGATTTCTTAAGTGAAATTTTAAAGGTATGTGACTGATACATTACTGGATATTAATCATAATTTTGACGTGAATAGAACAAAAACCTTTAAAATATTCTTTTATTAGCAAAAGGTATGCTGTAGAAGTGGAGTTTTCCCAACCCAGCCACTCTGACCATCTGGAGGGGGTGTTAACACCTGAACTGGAGAGAGATCTACCCACAGTCTGGGCTGTGAGCAACCTCTGTGAGAAGAAACTAGCACCCCAGGAGGCTCTGTCTTCCAGGTTCTAGGGTCAGAGGAGCCGCTGTGGCCAGATCTTCCCTTACTCCCACGTAATGGTGATGAACAGCTTTGTATGTGTCCTCTTTTTAAAGTCTAACGACTGAGATTCGTGTTTGCAGCTCAGATTTTCCAGTCTTCCTAGTAGATGACATGTAAGTGCATACCAGTCTATAACCAGAAGTCATAGTGTTGTTTATTTGGCATGATAAACGTTGTATCCCTTTTGGTGTTCTTTTCTTCTTACTCTAGGCCTCAGGAGTGCAAGTTGCTGATGAAGTATGTCGCATTTTTTATGACATGAAAGTTCGGAAGTGCTCCACGCCAGAAGAAATCAAGAAAAGAAAGAAGGCTGTCATCTTCTGTCTCAGTGCAGACAAAAAGTGCATCATCGTGGAGGAAGGCAAAGAGATCTTGGTGGGAGATGTTGGTGTCACCATAACCGATCCTTTCAAGCATTTTGTGGGAATGCTTCCTGAAAAAGATTGTCGCTATGCTCTGTATGATGCAAGCTTTGAAACAAAGGAATCCAGAAAAGAGGAGTTGATGTTTTTCCTGTGGTAAGCATCGTTAAAAATATCAAGCTTCCATAAACTCAGAGTTAATCTCTTGTCAGCGTAACTCCTCTCCAGAGTCTTCAACACGCTGTGCCCAGAGTCAGCCCTCTCCCTGATCGATTTGTGCTTTTGAATCGGGTGCGGTCATCATCTCCAATTGTGATTTGTTCTTCGTCCACACTCTCCAGGATAGCTGCTGGCCGCTTGGGGCTATTGACATGAGACAAAATGGGTTCGGCTTTAGTTTGAGTCGCCACATTTCAGATGCCTAGTAGTCACATGTGACGAGTGGCCGCCTCGTTACACAGCACTGAGACAGAACATTCCCGTCACTGCAGAAAGCTCTGTCAACCGTGCTACTTGACGCAGTGAAACAGAGCTGTAAAGCCATTTACGTGGCCTTTTTCCTGAAAGCCTGTTTAAATTATTCTGGTCTTTTCAAATAAGTTCATACTTGAGATTAAGTTTGACTTGAAAGTCACCCTGATCCTCACTTAATCATATTACTGTACATACCATGATATGGAATTGCCACATAGTGAGAATCTTCTCCAGCTTCTAAGGGGGCAGATGGTAATGGCCTGTGATTTGGGGAGTGGGGGTGGGCCCTGTGGGTCCTCTTAATCCTTTGGCCTGAGCTGGGCAAGGCAAGCAGGAGTTTAGCTCTTAGCTGTGTGCAGGGGACTGGGAGATCAGAGCATTCTGGTTTCAAGGAATGTGACTCTAGGCCACCCCTAGTCCACTGCGGCCCTTGGCTGCACCTGGGGAAACAAAGATGCCATGGGGTCGCAGAGATGCCTTGGGTTTACAGATGCGAGGTCATATTGGGCTCTTACTGTGGAGCAGGCCTGGTAGCCACAGACACGTGCTTAGAGATAATACTGAGTCTTAAAACCGAGCATGTTGAATGAAAGTGCATCTGTTAAACTTTTATTTTTGCTACATGCCAGGTGTTGGGTTAGGGCTGGGAAAGTATCTCTGAAAAAAGCAGGGAGAGCCCTGGCCCCTCTGGAATTTACTCTGAGCCACAGATATGGCAGGTAAAAGTTTAAGCTTTTAAATTGGTGAATATTTCCTTCATTTACACTATTTTTATCCTGGTTTTTTATCCCTTTTTTTCCCCCCCACTAAGAAAATGATACATCCTCATTAATGAACATTTGGGAAAAAGGAATGAAGAAGAGAAAATTCCAGTGTTAGTGCTGTGTTTTATTTTGCATTGTTACTTTTTGAAAGATAAAACCTTATTTTAGGAGTTTCCTGTAAAAGACTCTGTTTAGGGCCCAGGGAATGGCTCTTAAAGTATTTTAAAGATCTGGTTAGAGTGAAATGAGAACAGCTAAAGCTTTTTTTGTCCCTGACCTATTTTGCATAAGAAAAGTACCCACTTAATTTTGTAGCTCATGTATCTGAGGTCCATGTTGTGGCTTTGCCACCCTCATTGGACCCTAGAGTTGTGAGGAATGCACATCTTATTCCCAAGAATAGACTTCGCCTGCTGTTGGCAGGCAGCAGACTAGGTGAGGGCCACACAGGTCCATGGTGTCCATGACTGTTGATGTACTAGAAATGTGGCCACTGAATGGGGTTGTTACGTGCTTAAAAGTATTTAACTACACTCCTTTTACCCTTTGGTGTAGTGTGGTGTAGAATGCAGGCGGGCCTGAGGTTTGGTGGTGCAGTGAGAAATCATGCATCTGTGGATGTGCAGTTTGAGTGGATGAGATTTTTCTGTGCGTTGTTAATATAACTTCAGTATTGCTGCTAAAGAATGTGGGGAGGCACGGAAAAGTTTGTGAATATAGCATAATAGTAATATTTACAAGACATCATTATTGCTGAACTTCCATTAAGCTTAGAAAAGTCTTTGTGCTGTATTTTGTGACGCTAGACCGCAGTGGAAAACAGGTGCACATGGTCTGAACTTGCTGCTGGAGTGGACCTGGGTGCGAGACTGGCTGGGAGGGACGTGCGGGGGCTTGGACTTCACTTACATTCTTCTCCTGAAAACAACCTGAAGGAACAATTAGGAGCATTTCTTAATTCTAGGTGGCAGATACTTGATTCACAGATTATTCTCTATACTTTCCTGTATTTTGAAAGTTTTTCCAACCATAAATTATTAAAAAACCTCTCACGAAGATGGTGGTTATTAGCCGAACTCAGTCCTTTATTGATACAAATGATAAAAAGGTATTTTCAAGAAGATAATTGATAATACAGTGAATTATACAGTGTTTATTTTCACCCCATTAACTGAATCTGATCATTGGTCCGTGACTCTTTTCCTTGGTCAACTCAGGTTGCTCTATGTATGCACGTCTAGCACAGTCTTGGAGGAGCGGAACTGGAAAACTGTGCAGTTAGAAAAGTTCTCCCAGAAGGTTGAGGGCCTCCCCCATCTGATGCACATGTGTAACACGATGTTAGTTGTGCTTTCTCTAAACTGGTTTTCTTCTTTTTGGGCCCCTTTCCTCTCCAGGGCACCAGAACTAGCTCCTCTGAAGAGTAAAATGATCTATGCGAGCTCCAAGGATGCCATCAAAAAGAAGTTCCAAGGTAAGGTCTAGCCTCCACCAGATGTCTGGGGTGTGGCAAGCTAAGGAGTAGGGGCATCGTTTCAGAGCGGCGCCTTGTCTCCTTGGCAAACCTCCACACAGAGCGAAGGGTACTGCTTGTTCTGAGGAAACCCGGAGGCAGAGCCATTTCTCAGCATGTCTCTGCCTTCTGCAGGTCCTTGGGCCGGGAGGCCTGTGCCTGATACTCTGCCCTCTCGACATTGTGTGTGTGTGTGTGTGTGTGTGTGGCTTGTTCAGTTTGGTTTGAAACTAGTTTCAGACATTGCCAAGGTGGAGACAAATTGGTTTACATTGGTCATAGTAAGTAATAAATCTGCTGTTGCCTCTGAACGTAGCCAAGTAGCAAAAAGGACGTGTTCATAAATGGGAAGGGATGCCCTTATTGCTGGCTTTTCTTTGGAATGGTATGATTTTTAGGTTATTGACTCACCTGTGTCCAAAGGAGACTAGCCAGGGCTGGCCTGTTATATGTGACTTGCTGCTGGGTCATGGGATCCTGAGAAGATGTCCTGGACCTATTTACTGTCTCCAGCCAGGAGGAGACGCTGGTATGATGGACAGAGCATGGGGCCAGTGCCTGTAGCCCACTGAGGGCTAAGCTTGTTGTCTAACTGCTGTGTGGCTCAGCCCAGACCGCATAACCGCTGTGGGCCTGGGTCCTCCCAGCTGAGAGTGGGTAGGCGCCCGCCTTCGTGCTGTGACTGGCTCCAGACTGCTGGGAGAGCCAAGGTCACAAGGGCTTGGCCCAGGGTCATGTTCATTTGGTTTCACTGTGACTGGTTTTATATTGCAGTAGAACAGATTTGCCTTAGCTTGTTTTACGTGGAAACACAAAATTCTCGCTTCCTTCCCTGAAATCTGGTGCTGCCTCATTGCATCCCTGCCTGGCTCCGCACGTGCTTGTTTGGTGTGGGGTGTGTCCTGGCTCTGTGTCGCCCTCCTGGAGAGGAGCTGCTCCATGGACGCACTCTGGTGACTTGTGAGGCATCCCCCTCCTGTCCTTCTCCTCAGCGAAAGCATCGCTGGCTTTCTCCCGGTGGTCCCACGTGGTCTAGAAGCTGCCCAACTGTGCTTTTCAGCAGCTCAAGAAACGGTCTCAAAACTACAGAAAACCAGAAAACAAGGCAGCTGTTCAGAAGCGAGCAGCCGTTTCCAGAGCCTCTGCTGTACACTCCCGCATCACAGGACTCCCTGTGCCACGCGCTGTCCTCCTGAGAAGGCCATCACTAGGCTGTCTCTGAGAGAGCTGCCCAGACATAGGGTGTGGAGCCATTGGAGGGCTGCTTGCTGGGCAGAATGATCCCCTTTGTGCTCTTGCTCCTCAATCCAGCCGACTGAATCAAAGTACCAAATTCATGTGTTAATGTATGTTTTAAAAACCAAGAAAAAAGATTTCTCCTCCTGCTTTTTAACTGTTTTGTTGAAAACAGCATTGCTTACCTGTAGAAAGCGTACATGAAGCACAGTTGTTTCCTGATCTGGTGACCAGCACCCAAGCCTTGCTGCTGCCCCTCCCTTCTCCCTGCCAGGGACACCAGCCCCTGCTCCTAACAGTAATTCTGGCTCATTTTGTTGTGTGAGTGGAAGCGTCTAGAATGTGCGCTACTAGGTCTGGCCTCTCTTTGTCAGCACTAGTTCGTACGAGTCTCTCTCGTCGGTGCTCGTGGTTTCAGATGACTCATCAGCGGTTTGCTCTGCCACAGCTGTCCCACCCCTGTTTGAACCGGCATTTTAAAACGGTTTGCTGTGTTAAAGAAATAGGTAAACTGTTGCCATAACTAAACATAATTGTCTTTCCTCCCTAGGCATAAAACACGAATGTCAAGCAAATGGGCCAGAAGACCTCAATCGGGCTTGTATTGCTGAAAAGCTAGGTGGATCCCTAATTGTAGCTTTTGAAGGATGCCCTGTGTAGACCATCATCTGGTGCCACAAATCGGAAGCTTCCGTGTTTAACGTTATCCTCTTGCTATATATAAGTAAAGCAGAAAATGTTTAAGCTAGGGACTCACTGAAGGGGAGCTGTCTTGTCATTTGTGGGGGTAAGCTATTCAATGAACATGTGCAAATGGCCCTAAATAAATCTACACTCTAAAACTTTATTGGTGTGAAATTAACTTCTTACTGGCCAAATGCCTGTTTGGATGAGTTGGCTTGTTATAAACATTTTTGTTAAAGCTCATGATTTTTAAATTAATAGTGCAGTTCACAAACCAGTAGAAGGCCACGTGAAGAGAACTGTTGCATCTTTGTTAACCTCAGCAGTTATTTACTTTCCTTTTTGCTTAGAGATTTAGTCATAATCTGGTTGTAATTTTGGCCCAAATTTCTTTATTCTGTTGAGTTAAACTGAATAATGGGAAGTAGTTCTCACAACATGTAACAGCACTAAAGTACTAACTTGGTGATTCTACTGGATGCATGGTAGAGACCGCCTTGAAAGGTGTAGGCTTTGAACCAGCACTGACCTTGCAGAACACTGTCGCAGCCCATAGTTGGCAGAGGAAGCTGCTCCCGCACCTGGGGCCGCTCACTCACAGGTCTGGTCAGAAGGCTGTTCTGAGAGTGGCCTTGCACCCTGGGAATCAGGAGAATGTGCACCATCTTATAACAGCGAATTGTAAAACAGATCTGGGCTCCAGCGTAACCCACTTCGTTAATGAAAATGGTGAGGGTGGTGTATTGACAGACTGTGACTCCCTGCTGTCTTTAACTAATTGTGTCTCCTTCAAAACTTTGTTGCTTCTGGTATAATAAAGTATGGAAGAATGTTACTTTTACTCTAGGGCCTGGGAGAACTTCCTCTCCTAGAGTGACTTGCAGCTGTACATGCAGTGGGGAGCAGGTATGATGGACAACACGGGAAGCCACGCTGAGCACCCCTGGAAGTGACTGTCCTTCACATCACAGGCATAACACTGAACAACCTAGAGATGCACAAACAGTGGAATTTAGAAGTAGCAGTACTGGCTTTATGTAATAAAGAAAGCATTTTTAACTTCTCTCCTGTGTAATTATTCATGCATGACTTGGGAATAAAAGATTTTGCCTTCCACATGTGTGGTTGGGTGGGGAGGTTTGTCTATTTCAGACAATTACAGTTAAGATCACAGCTCCCTCCTCCTCTGATTGAATGAAAAGGTTGGTATATATTTGAAAGTCGTTCTCTTATTCAAAATGTTTATCTAAATGCCAGGCTGTTATCTTCTCTCTTGTTTGGGAGCCAAAAAAAGGTTATGCTTTGATCAAAATACTTCTTTCCAGATTATCTAGAAACGGCGCTGGCTGCT
This sequence comes from Moschus berezovskii, assembly GCF_049115385.1. Lineage (NCBI taxonomy): Eukaryota > Metazoa > Chordata > Mammalia > Artiodactyla > Moschidae > Moschus > Moschus berezovskii. The sequence continues at coordinate 46,627,107 of NC_142474.1, read as the reverse complement.
GGTTACATCCGGGCTGCTTGTCATTCTTTCATCTTGAATTTCTCTCCTGCAAAGCCGTGCTCTCAGTGACTATTGACAGGCGCCCGAGAAGGCCTGCAGGCCCCAGATGGCCCTGGTAGAGAATCAGCCTTGTAGGCGGAGCCAGGAGGTTCAGGAGGAGACTGTCTTGTGGTTTCACCTTGTGACGTGTGGAGCCACTTGTATGAGCACCTGCCTCCGTGCAGGTATGTGTGTGGGGTGCTGTGGGGAAAGTTTCGAGCAGTGCCTGGGGGTGTGACATGTAAATAGCTCCTGGCACTCAGCTCCAGAAGTTGGGAAATGCTAATAGTCACTTATCTCTCTGCCCCGGAGCTTATGGATTCCTGAGGTTGGGGCCCTAGATTCTGGTTCACCAGCACTACAGGTAAACTCTGTTGCAAAATGAGTCTTAGACCTCAGCTGACCCTGGTGAGGAATGGAACTGCAGGTACTATCTGCTTCCAGCACATTTACACTTTTACAGGTGTTCACACATTGCAGAAGAGTGGGTGGAAAGCTGACTCAGAGTTCATTGAATGACTGCTTTTCTGCCCCGAGGAAGCAGCAGCAGATACCACCACTGCTAACAAGACATTTAGAGCTGGGCTGTGAAGTTAGTTATTCCGAGAATGTTAATCTCAGAGAGAACCATGAACACAGTGACTCGGGTGTAAAGATGGGGCTTGGTTGAGTGGGTTCCTTTCCTAGAGCCCCTCACCCCTCAGAGTACGGCTGGTCCATGCACACATGTGTGGCTTCCACTCTTAACCAGCTAGTCCTTGGACTCTCAGAGCCTGGATGGGCCTAAGGACAGATATGTTGATTTGTCATGATTTGGGGTATTTTCAAAACATGGAAGCCATCTCCAGATCAAGAACCAGCTGGGCTGGGGCTGGAAGAAGGGTCACTACATGGTTGGGGAGGGGCATTGGAAGGGGACTTACTGAGCCAGTCCCTCAACCACTCCAGAGAAGTAAAGTAACTTGTCCAAGGTCACACAGCACTCGGGTCTCTTCCCCCCCGCCCCCCGCCCCTAATTTATTCCCATCATACCCCTGGTGAGTTATTTGTAAAAGCTGGAATTCTGAGTTAGATTTTGTTCTGTTTGAGGCAGGAAGGAAAACAACTCTTCTTTTGGGCTCTGAGTCCTGTTAGGCATTTGTGGAGAGTGTCTGGTGATTTCACTGCCCAAAGGCCAGGCATCCCAGGGATTGTGCATTTTATTGATGCCCCACGCAGGTGACCAGAGATAGTCCAAAAAGCTTCATTGGGGCTTCCAGATCTAGAGGGGTTGCTAATGGGCAGCGAGACCGTTTCAGGTCAACCCCGGGAGCCTCTGAACTTGGATGTTTTCAGAGCTCCCAGCTCTCCTGTCACCTGGGGTCTGTGGTAGGTGGCTGCCTCTCCACGCCTCCATCTATCCCCGCCCCCACCCCTGCATTTTTCTGAGACTGAGGGTGAACCTGTCCTCTGGACAGCAAGGTCCACAGGCTCCCCCTGCTGGCCGGGAGCTGCTTCTACCAGGCCTCTGGCTGCTGGGCCAGTGGTTGGCAGGTGCGGAGGCCCTCACCCTGCCCATCCCCAGACGTGGATGCCGGAGCCCTCCAGGCAGTCTGAGGATGGAGCCCACAGGCAGCAGCTTGGCACCCCCAGGGTCTTTCGCGCCTTCCTTCCCTAGAGGTGACCCCGTTCCTTTGCTTTCAAGAGGCTTCTGCCCAGCCTAAGTTTAGTCACTCAATCATGTCCAGCTCTTTGCGATTCCACGGACTGTATGTAGCCTGCCAGGCTCCTCTGTCCATGGGATTCTCCAGGCAAGAATACTGAAGTGGGTTGCCATTCCCTTCTCCAGGGGATTTTCCCGATCCAGGGATCGAATCCTGGTCTCCCATTGCAGGCAGAATTTTTATCATCTGAGCCGTCAGGGGAGCCCAGCCTAAGGGTCCCCAGCTTTCAGCTGCATGGTGGGGGAGGGGAGCTTAGTGGAAACGCAGGCTCTGGCAGCCACCATGATGCAGAAGACCTGGTTCAGGACACAAGCCCGGCTGTCCACCAGAAAACGGCCCTGAACCACTGCCCTTGGGTGAAGGTTCATGTGTGTATGAGTCGTGAGCCTGGCCCTGAGTTGGGGGCTTACAGGGGTGTGGAGTGAGGGGCTGCTGGTCACAGCTTCCACAGTCACAAGCCTCCTTTCCAGCCAAGGCAAGGCCCCAGGCCTCCAAACTTCAGCAGGTTTTAGAGGCGGCCAAAAGCCCGCCCTGCCTTTCACCAGGTGGGCTGTTCCCACTTCCTGGGGATTCTTTGCAGGATGGGGGAGGTGCCCCTTCCATGGGCACTTGAGATGTCACCTGAGAACCGAGGCTGTGGCCTGACAGGCGTCATCAGTCAATTCTTCCTGCTGAGGCTTCTGGCCAGAATCCATGGCCTGTGTCCCCAGGGCTTTCTCCACTTAAGCTGCCTGCAGGGGTCTGGAACAGGTAGGTCTCATCTCCCCTCCTGGGAAACCTCAGTGGCTCCGGTGCCATGCCCGTCCAGACCCCTTGCCTTCATGACCCAGCTCCACGGGGCCCTCTCACCCACCCTCCTGGCTCCTCATCCCGTTTCTCTGCACCCCTGTCCCCTCGGCCCTGACCCCTCCTCCCTCCCGGCAAACTCCAGGTCCTGCTCTCGTCTCTGGGGAACCATCCCAGAATTTCCAGCACCATGATCCCAACACAGTCAGTCACCACACGTGCCACTCAGCAGTCAGGTGGCCCACGGACCAAGTGCCCCCTGCAAGCCAGCACCTGGTTTCGTGCAGCCTGAGGTCAGCACTGCCCAGCCCCTGGCCGCTTCTTGTGTATGTGGCCAAAGGCAGCTTAAGGAACCTTCCCTCCCTAAGGTCTTGAGCCGCGGGTGACAACCACCCCAGAGGGGAGTCAAACCCAGCCTGGAGGGATGGGACGCCGAGGCTCTCAGGTGGTGAGACCCCCTCCCTCCCATCTGGGTGCACCTGCCATCCAGGTGCTTGTCTTCGCCCAGCCACACTCAGCCCATCAGACCCCTCTCCCAGGCTTCTGAGTCTTGGGACTGAGCTGAAGTACCACCGAGACCCCTGGGGGCAGCTTCAGTTCACCTTCTGTTCCTGGGTTGATGTGACCACTCCTGTGACCCTGCCTCTAAATCCACTTTTGGCTTAAGCTCCAGGTTCCTTACGAAGCCAACTCACCTCTTGACCAAAGACTCAGATCCCCGAAAACATGAGGGTCCAAGGATCATGGCAAGTTAAGCTGGCTGCCCTGTCTCCAGCCCTCCTGAGGAGTGAATGTTTGCCCAGGTCCGGCCAGAAGGATATAGAGTCCCTTGTTCATTCCTGGAACTCACTTCACACCACAGCCTGGGCCACCCGCAGCCCTGCTCCTCAGGGTGGGGACCAGTCCGTGCATCCATCAGGCCACCAGGTATCTCAGGCCCTGCTCCCTCACCCTGCCCAGTGGGCACTGGGGGACCAGAAACCACACTCATTCTCTCCCTGAAGGAGCCCTCAAGGAAGATGGGACGAGACCGGAATGCCGGGCGACACGCGGGTTTTAATGGCATTAACACCCAGGAGTCACGCGTCGGTTCTGGGGGCAGCATCTTCCGGGGTCTGGGGCTGCTGCCTCGCTGGCTGTGACCTTCCAGTCTGCTCCGCAGCCTTAGGGACTCAGCACCAGAACCACCCGACTCCCAACCCCGTGAAAGACAATTGCACTGATTGACATACAGACCCCAGGCCCGCCTCCCAGAACAAGCCCTGGGTCTGTCACGCGGCTGACGAGGGCTTTGGCGTCTGCTGGCTGGTGGTCCAGGGCCGGGCCAGGGCGATAGTGTTTCTCAAATGTGACAAAGGTTCTTCTTGTACAAACTGGGTCTGGAAGATCTACTTCTGGTGCTAAGAAACTCTTGTCTTTATGGCTTCTCAGAGCTACCGAAGTTGGGCCCGGATAACGCTGTGTCGGTTGGTTTATTTGTAAGGAATGTGTAAGGCATTTTGGTAAGTTGAACAGTAACTTCTTTTTCTGCAGGAGACTCAGACAGAAGTGCCTTCCTTTGAGCTGCTGTTCTCCTGCGGACAGGGGGTGAAGGGGAGAGGCTGGCCGGGGGCACGTACTCACCCCTGGCTCCTAACCCACCCTAACTACAGCCTGCAGCCCAACACCAGAGCGGTCCAGGGCTGGAGGAGACACCAAGGGCAGCTTTCAGGAATCTCTGTTCTCACCCCTCCAGCCCCTGAGTCCACGTCTCCTCCTTGCTTGCCTTCCCCAGGGTCCTGGGCACCCCCACCCCCTGCCCCACGGGCTCAGCGCTCACTGGTCTGTCCAGCTGCTCCTGCAGCTTCTGCACCGTGTCCTTCTCTTTCGCCAGCTGCTCCTGGGTCGTCTTCAGAAGCTCCTGCAGCTTGGTGGCCGCACGTCCCAGGTCACTGGTTAACTTCTTCTCTTTCTCTAGCCTCTCCTGCAGTTGGAGGGTTGAAGGGGATCAGCCCGCACATGACATGCAGCAGGATGGCCCCCTGGCTGTGCCTGTGGGGCCACACCAGGCCCAGGAGGACATGGTCTCCTGGCGACAATCAGGAGGGTTTCTACAGGGCTGTTCGAAGCTGTAGCCCCTAGGGTCACGTGCTGGCTGCTGAGCACTGGCCTTAAGTTCTACTTGATCCAGTTGTCTGTGATACTGGAGGTTCAGGAATACTCCCCCACCTTACCCACCCCTAAACGAGGCTGGACCGTGCCCAGGGGGCCTCCAGGGATGACAGGGAGCCCGGGGTGATGGTGTCCCAGTACCTTCAGCTGTGCAGCCTCCTCCACCTCCGAAGACCCAAGGGTGCTGGTGCAACGGAGCTTCTCCAACTCTGCCTGCAGCTGACTCGCCGCGAGCTGAGCCTGGAGGGTTGGGGGGGGGCGGGGTCAGGACCCATACAGAAGGCGAGTGACAGGCGTAGTGACAGTCCCCCAGGTGGGTTGCGGCTGGCCCAGCCCTGCCACCCTGACCCACAAGGGCCCTGACGGACAACTGTCAGCTGAGCAGCACCCTGACCTCCTCAAATTCGGCCGTGAGCTTCTGCCGCCGCATCTGCTCGTCCCCCAGCAGGGCTTCCGTCCGCTCCAGTTGTGTCTTCAACTGTGGGCAAATACGTTTGGAATCTGGAGGAGATGGGACCCTCTTGGGCACCCAGGGCCCCCCACCCTGCCCTGCCATGGACATGCGGGGTGGCCTGGGCCCTACAGCCGGTCCCAAGGCTCCCCTGGGGGAGGCAGGGCCCAGCCGCTGGGGAAGGGAGCTGGGTGACGGGGTAGAGATGCCAATGGGACGCAGGGTCCTCTGGTGAGACCCCAGGACAGAGAAGCCTCAGCCCCGTGTGAGCCCCGACCCAGGAGGCCATCCCACCCTGAGGCCGCCACTACCACGGTGAGACTGTTGACAACCGACTGGATCAGGGGTCTGGAGGGCGAGTACCGCACCAGACACCCCAGCCCTCGCCCTTCCTTCCACTCTGCGTCTCTTCAGAAGCGGGGTGTCTGAGCAGATTGGGGCTGGGGATCAGCGGGTGTCAGGGTTGCCGTCCCCGCCCCACAATGGGTGGAGGAGCCCGCGCAGCGTTAAGTGACCAACACCTGGCTCACCCCCCTAACCTCGGCAGGGTCCTGCTCTGCTCGGGGGGCCTCGGCCACATCGCCATCCTCCACGTGGCTCTTCATCTCACTCAGCTGCTGCCTGACCTGGAACAGGGAGGCTGGGTCTGTGCTGAGGCACGGCTGCATGCACGCAGCCCCCCAGGAGTACCACAGGCACTCTTGGGAGCCACGGCCCCTCGGAGGACCTGCTCTGATAAGCATGGCCTGTGTGGGCTCCCCTGCAGGTTCTTGGGGGGCAGGAGGCCAGGACCGAGACCCCTTGCCCGAGTCAAACTGCAGCTGAGGGACACTCAAGGGGCCCAGACTGGCCTTGTGCATACACTCCACTCACTGCAAGGCCAGTGGCATGGAGCCCAGAGACCCTTGGGGGATGTGGTACATGCAGGACTGAGGCGTGCAAAGCAAGGGAGGGGACCTCCCAGGCCCGGGCCACACCATGGTCCCAGCAGCCACAGGCCCAGGATCGAGCAAACGTGCCAGCAGCCCCTCCAGCAGCCCACCCACGTCCCCTCTGACTGGGCGTGGGAACATGCATACCCAGCCCCCACAGCGCAAGCGGTCACACCATGGCCACTCACCAGGGCAAGCTCGTCGCTTTGTTTCTGGGCTTCGCTTTTGGCCACATCCAGCTGAGACTGAGATTCTAATAAGAGCTGCCTCAACTGAGAAAACGGAGCCGGGTGGAGGGAGAAAAGAAGAGAGGACCAGTTCTTGTGAGCACCTCTCAAGGAACCCAATACATGCAGGCACCTGCCCCAGGAACCTGCAGGGGGAGGGCAGGGGGAGGCAGCCTCCGGCAGCTTCTGCTCTTTTTAAGACTTGGGAAGCATGGCGTTCGGGACATGGCTTCTCCCAGGCCTTCACAAGTTTATGGAGTGTCTTACAAAGCAAAGGCAGAAGTCTGAGATCAGACCAGGATTGGGGTGCTAAGCTTGTCCTCTCTGCTGCCTGAACGTGAAGCCGCGTCATTTAAATGCCTGCCCATGAGGACGGTGTTGCCACTCCAGGTAGAGGAATTACCGTGCTGCCAGGCTGGCCGGCCTCACCCTGCCCTGCCTGCGGGGCTGCTGGGGATGGGACTCACCCCTGCCACCTCCTGGGCGTAGCTCTGGCACTCGGCGCTGGCGGCCGCCATGTGCTTCTCCAGCTCGGCCTCCAGGTGCCAGGTGTGCTCCCTCACCTGGACAGGACATGCATCAGAGGCCGCAAACGGATGGGATAAGAAAGGGACGACCACGGGGACCAGGGCTGGCCGGCCCAGGGGCAGGGGCTGAGAAGGGGCTTCCGCAGCCCGACGATTCCAGGCGGCGCCCGGGATCAGACCCCTGACGTGGCGCCACACGCAGGCACCCCGGGACAGATGGGCTCTCAGGCCTCGAGATTTACTTGCAAGGTGGGTGCTGGGGGACCTGCTCCAAGGCCAGGGTGGATGGACGAGCGTGGCAGGGCCACCCCGCACCCTCCTCCCGCAGTTCCTGAGGCCATGGCAGAAGCCACGGTGCACCGGCTGGGCATGCTGCTTCTGGCCACCCCGAGGTCACAATGGCTCATTAAGGAAAAGCAGGGACATGTGGACCAGGAAAGAAAGCGACCACAGGAGCCTCTGTAAAAGGACGGCACTCTCTGCCTAGAGCCCCCACGCACCTGATCAGAACTTTCGAGTTCCCCTTTGAGCTTCTCAACAACCTCTTCGAGATGTTTCACGGTGACCCGCGACTACAAAGCACAAGGAAGGGGCAGTCAAGCATGAGCCCTGGAGGATCTGACCGGGGATGCACTGCCACGGCTCCTCACAGCTGTCCTGGGACCCACCCCAGGAAGCCCATGGTGCCCCTGCCCCCCCAAAGAGTGACCAGCCCCTCTTCCTGGAGGTGGGGTCTCCTGGAGACCAGGATTCAGCTGTCAAGTCTTTCTGCGACCACATTTCATGTGGCGTCACCAAAACCTGACCTCCCCAAGTGACGCAGATAACCCTGTGGGCGTCCCCACCAGCACTGATGGCATTCCGCCCTGGCAGCTTGGCTCAGGCAGGCGGACCCTGGGTGCCTTGGGCAGCGTACCTCCCGGAGCTCCTCCTCCGCGGCGCTCACCCGGGCTTTCCACACCTGTTCCTCCTCCTCCACACTCTTCTGCAGTGCCTTGAGCATGGCCTCCTGTGGGGGCAGCCATGAGCATGGCCTGCAGACCCCACATACATCCCCCAGCTCCCTCCCCGCCCCAGTGACCACCCTGTTCAGATCCCAGCCTGGCTGGCCACGCAGTGAGGAAGGGGAGGCCCTGGATCAGGGCCCTCCCAGCCAGCATGCAGAAGACAGAGCCGTCGGGACTCTCATCTCTGATGGGTCTGCAGCAGGTGGGCCTCAGTAGCCCAGGAAGGGCAGGCCCCAGGGCAAGGGCTGGGCTCCTGGTGTCAAAGGAGAGCCAACCGCTCCCCTCCCACCTCAGACTCGCCCCAGACCTTTGCCCTGAGCACACCTCTTCACCAGCCACAGGAACAGGGCTCAGAGTGGGGCTGTGCCCACCCAAGGTCACAGAGCCAGCGACCTGGTCAGGCCCCCCAACTGCTGGCTTCCCCGCCGGGCCTCACCGTCTCAGCCAGGATGCTGCGGTACTGGTCGCACTCAGCCTGCAGGCCGCTCTGCGTCTCCTCCGCCTCCCTCAGCTTGGCAGCCAAGTCCTGAGAGCAGAGGCAGAAGGGGAGGGGTGGGGGTGTGCTGGTGAGCCAAAGCCTGATGACCAGCTCCAGGCAAGCCCGGGGGGACAGGGCAGGATGTGAGGCTGGACAGCTGTCCGTGCTCACCGAGGGCTCCGGGCTTGCCTGCGGCCGCTTCAACAACTCCAAACAGGCATTCTCTTTGAGTTCCTGCAACCACTCCGTATAACTCTGCAACAGAAATGTTTTGCGGTTGAGTGGGATGCACCCCTCCATGGGCGGGGGGGCCCAGAGGAGCCATCCCACCTCCTACCTGGTGGGTGGGGGCAGGGAGCCCCGGGAGTAGGGCCAGCAGGGCCTCCTTGGTCTGGGCCTCCGTCAGGCTGAGTTGCTTCTCTGACTCCTCCTGTGGGGGGTTTGGGGTGGGGTGCAATGGTCAGCCCGGGCGCTTAGGGGGACCGTTCAGACAAGATTTCAGCTCAGAAGAGGAACACGAACAAAGTCCACGCAGACAGACCAAGCTCGGGGCCCCCGTGGCCTTGGAGGGCAAGGCCCAGCTGAGAAGCAGCACAAAGAGCTCACTGCTCCCCACTTCTCCAGGGGAACAGGTGGGAGGGTGGGCAGAGGGCACACAAAAAGAGGCAGGGCTGGGCCCTGGGTGGACTTCTGAGCCGCTCTGAGCCCAGGGCAGCCCTGCATGCAGCTGCAAGCTCTGCTGACAAGCTTGACTGCGGCCAGCCCGGAGCCCACACTGACCTTGGCCTGGGTCAGGGACCGCAACTTCTCCTCGCAGCTCTTCTCAGCCGAGGCCAGAGCCTCCATGGCCTTCCAGTTCTTCTCTCGGAGGTCCTGGGAGGAGAGAGGCATGGTCAACAGCCAGGCCAGTCTCTGCAGGGCAGGCGAACCTCCCTGACCTGCCTCCAGACCCCACAGGGCATGCTGGGCAGCACTGGCGCCAGACGGCTCGGGGTGACCTGGTGCCTTTTAGGGAGACTCGTCTGTGGGGCTCAGGGTGGGGAGAGGAGGGCAGTCACTGGCTCCTCAGAGAAGAGCTTCCCAACACCAGGAAGCCGACTCTGGCCCAGCCAGGCCCCAGGAGGCGCAGGCAGAGGCTCTGGGAGACGGCCTGGGCCAGGGATGCGGCCAAGGCCCCTGCAGATCCGCCCTGTACACACGGCAGGTGGCCCCGCCCCATCCACATGGCAGGCTCCCTCACCCCACACTCACATTGTTCTTTGTCTTCTGCTGCTCCACCGCCTCCCTGAGCTCCGTGGCCTCCTTCTCCAGGCACCACACCTGTGATTCCAGCTCCATGAGGCTGGGGACAGACAGCCACTGTCTGGCTCTGAAGGCATGCAGCCCCCACAGGGCCTGTCTCGGGGCTCCTCCTTGTCCCAGGTGCCCAGGAGCACACATGGGGCCTGGGACGGGGGTCAGGCCCCTTCCTCACAAGGCACAGGCTTAAGAGGAGCCTGGGCAAACACCAAGGCCCCTTCCCCGAGAGCTGAGGCCCAGAGGCCACCAGAGTCCCACTTGGTGACACAGCTGCTTGGACAGGAGAGGTCAGAGCAGCCGCCTGGCCAGTGCCAGTACAGGCCCTGGACTGGCACTTTTTGGGGTGCTCTTTCTTCTGCTAAGGGCTTCCCTAATAGCTCAGTTGGTAAAGAATCCACCTGCAATGCAGGACACCCCAGTTCTACTCCTGGGTCAGGAAGATCCCCTGGAAAAGGGAAAGGCTACCCACTCCAGTATTCTGGCCTGGAGAATTCCATGGACTGTATAGTCCAGGAGGTCGCAAAGAGTTGGACATGACTGAATGACTTTCACTTCACTTCTGCTGCTGCCTGGTCCCGTTCTGTCCCACAGCCTGCAGCCCTGGCCCTTCCCTACGGCCACAGCTGCCCTCGAGAGACGCCGCTGGGCCTCCTTGGAGGACACCGTCAGCACCGTCACCCGCAGTCCATCAGGAACATTCCTGCTCTTGGCGGTGCCTGGCAGGCCCTGGCTCCCCTGCCACGACCACCCTGTGTCCAAAACCTGGCTCTGCCAGCACCCGAAGGCTCCCCCTCAGTCCTGCATCCAGGCTCTCAGACACTGGCCCGCGAAGATCCCAGACACCAGGGGAGCTGGTAGGACAGCGGCCCCACTTCCTCACGCTTCTCTCCAGACTCAAGGCCATGTGGTTCTGTCTGCCCCCGTCACCCAGCTAGCTCGGGGTGGACACTCTAGAATGTCTCTGGCTGTTCTGAGAAAGAGGCTGCAAATGGACACTATAAGGTGTCATCTTTTGAGTCTCGATTTAGAACAGGACAGGAAGCCGCTAGCGCTGACCTGAAGTAGCACAGCCAGGGCCGCGCGGGGTCAGGAAGGAAGTCCCTCCGAGGATGCCCCTGGTGGGAACACGTGTTCTGATTTTCTCACCAGGGGCCACAGTGAACAGCTCTTTGAGGACCGCCACCCTAAGGAAGTGTGTGAAGACTCAACACCCTCAGGGAGGGCGGTGCGCTGCCTGCCCTGACCCTCACCTTCATTCAAAGTGCAGTTTGCACCCAGCCTTGTGGACTTCTAGGATGCTAGTTTCAGGCCACAGAACCTGACCCCACCCTCAAAGCACCACTGGGACCCCTCACAGCTTCTCCGTCAAGCCACCGGGATTCTGCAGCAGCCGGCCCCCTGCAAATCCCTGAAAGAGCACCCCCAAGGAAGAAGACACAGCCAGCGGGTGGCGAGGATACACTGTCACCCCGCTTGGTGGCCACTGTCCGAGGTATGTTCCAGAACGTATGGGGTTGGATCACTCACCTCACCCCAGAATAGAATGGCCTGGCCTAGTCACAATTTCCAGATAAACAGTCTGAGAAGAAAAATTTTAAAAACCTCTCGTTCTGTCAAACATCTGCAGGATGCAAAATACTAGAATCAACCCTATTTGCAACATGACCTATGTACCTAGAAATCAGCTGTGTGGTCCAAGAATCTGATCCTAAAATACAAGAACAAAATGCTAAATAAATACAACCTCTCTACCCCCACAAATGCCACAAGGAACAAAGTTGCCCTGAGCTGTCTGGAAAGGCACACGGAGAGGGTTTGCTTCTGAGTCTCCAACAAGGCACTGTGGGGCCTCCAAGAGGCCAGCTTCCTTCCCCAGCCTTCAGACCCGAAGCTGGGAATGAGGGCTGTGGCCTGGAGGCACCAGGGAGGTGACCCACTGGCGGCAGCAGCCAGAACAAGGGAGCCTGGTCAGCAGACAGCCCAGGACAAGGCCAAACACTTGTACAGGGATGGACATCACCAGGCCCCACCCCACGTGGCTGTCCTGAGGGGCCCCGGCCACAGCAGCCAGGACCACCCATGAGCACGTAGGCATCTGTTGAGGGACACACACTCGGAGGCGACAGTCATTCCAAGGGCTCCAGCCCCCCGGCCTGGGGTGCCTCCACCAGGTCTCAGTAGCCTGAGGCTGGCCACCGAAGTCACCCAGTGCCAGCCCCCGCATCTGGTCAGCTGGGACCCTGCACCATGGTCAAAGCTGTGCCAAGGTCTGGGCAACCTCCCAGGTTCTCCACTCAGGGTGCCTGATCTGTTTTCTATTTGAGTTATGACTTTAAGCCCGAAAATCCCTCCTCCCATAGACATGGAGGGAAACCCCCAACCAGCCAGTCCTTCCCGTCCAGAGATGGATGGAAGGACGAATGGACGGACGGCAGGAGGCCCGGCCACTCTCCCCACAGCCTGGGTCCTTTCCTCTTTCCTGCTCCCCACAGGCACTGGAGGAGGTGTGGGGAAGACAGGGCTTCTCAGGGGTCCTCCCCGGGATCCCACACCCAGGCTGGGCCCCTGCTCCCTCTTACCGGGCCTGCTGCTGGTCAGCCTCCACTCGACTGGCCTGGAATGAGAGAAGAACCCTGTGGTCACCAGGAGAGATGCCTCGGATGGCAGGTCATCGGGCGTGGGGGGCCCTGAGAAGGGGCTGCTGACCTGGGCATCCCGGGCCTGGCTGGCCTCCAGCAGGGCCTCGATGGAGCGGATCCTCTCCGTAAGCTGTGAGTTCTGCGCCCGGGCCTCGTCCAGCTGCCCATGGAGACCACGCAGCTCCTCACACTTGCCCCTCACCTCGGCCTCGGAGGACTGCAGCTTGCCGTGCAGCTCTGTAGAAGGGGTGGCTGGCAGGTCAGGGGTAGGGGGTTGCCGGCATGGACGCTCCCAGGCTGCCCAGAACACACCCATGGGCTCGAGACACACGCCCCACCCGGGGCAGCCCGCCGGCTGGTGGAGAGTCACAGCCAGGCTTCTGCACACTGGGGGACAACGAAGCACCCCCACCGCTTGGCAACAATGGGATTTGAACAGGCGTCTGTTACAGAGTCTAAACCCTGCTCCTGGGAGACCGGCTCATGTTGCTGAGACCAGGGCGGGGGCTCCTGGCGTGTCCTCTCCCCTCTGCGACCTCCACGACATCCCACCACGGTTCTAAATGCCGGCCACATTCGTCTGACTCTGCCCAGCCCCTAGCCTGGGGCTCGCCCCACATGCACAGGGCTCTGCTGAGGGCTTCCTCCTCCTCCCCACCCCTCACTCATCTCTGAGGCCTGGGGATCCACGTCCACTGCTGGCCCAATCCCCCAGGCACCTCTGTGGCTGCCTGGCCCATCCCTGGTCCCCGGGACATTCTGCCCCTCGGTCCTTTCCCGGGCCAGAGCCGGAGCATCTGGAAGGGCAAGTGGGGTCGGTCCCGCCACCCCCACCCAAGCTCCCAGCCCTCATCACTCCACAGGCTGGTCACCCAGGCCCGCCTGTGCCCCACACTGGCCACTGCTGCCATCTCCAGCCTTGCGCGTGGACCTCCTCAGTCTGTTTCTTGTACAGTCCAAGTTTGTCCCCATTCCTCAGGGGCTCCGTGCCAGTCACTTCTGCCCTTTCCTGGCCTTTGTGAGGCAGGCCTCTTCCAGTCATCCAGACCTTTCTCCCCAGAGGCCTCCCCTGACCACCCGAAGTCACACCGGGCCCATCACAGCAGGGGGCAGCAGACTAGAACCCTGAGCCATCCCAGACGATAGCCTGTTTTCGTCAATAGAGTTTCCGTGGCCCATGGCCAAGCCCGTCTGTCCTGGGCTGTGTGGGCACTGCGGCAGCAGAGCTAAGCAGCTGTGACAAACACCATCTGGCCTACAAAGCCGAGATCACTACTGCCTGGCCCTTCACAGGTGCAGCTGGCTGCTTCTAGGACCTGCTCCAGGTCACAGCAGCCACTTGGAAGTCTGTTGAGCACAAGACTATGCAACCTGGTCAATGGACCGCCTGCCCCGCCTCTCCAGGGACCTTCGGTGCCCTGAGTGTCTCCCCACCTCCTGATGGGGAAGGTGCCCTGAGAGCACGGGGGACCACGGCCCACTTCCAGACCTGGCCCTGGGCCTTACTGAGCTGGAGGAAGAAGGCCAGCACTGGCCCTTGTGGCAGCGTCTTCTACCTGAGCCCACCTCCCATATCTGGCCCCCACGGCCAGTCCTCCAGACCCCAGGCCTGACCCCAAGCACCCCCGTGTGTCCCCCAACAGGTGCAGGAGTCCAGGGTCCCGGATGCTCTTGCCCCACAGGGCCGTCCCCTCATCGCCCTCACCAGCCATCTGCTGCTGCTGCTCCCGGGCCTTCTCGGCGTCTGCCCGGAGGCTGGCGTGGCTGCTCTGCGCGCGGCACAGCTCCCGGCTGACCTCGTCCAGGCGCTTCTGCAGGGCCTCCTCGCTCTCCTTGTGAGATGTCTGGGGACCAGCAGAGGGAAGGGGGCCGTGAGGGTGTAGGCGGGAGGCTGGACTCTCTCGGCTCTGCCCCCAGAGCTCTTCACTCCCTGCCACCCCACACTAACAAAGCAGAAAAGCTGCCTGGATGTCCGGGTCAGTTCACCCCCTAGATAAGGCCAGGGGGCCATCCTGACCCCTGAAGAGTGGGTGCCCAGGGAAGACGCTGCAGGTGAGACCAACAGTCGTCCCATTTTCACTTGAGTGGGACCTGGGAATGGTCACAGCTGCTGAGCATTTCTGGGCAAGGCGCTGTCGAGGCACCCATGTGTCAGTGTGGTATCCCGGCCACCCCAAGACACAGGTACCACCACCACACCCACGTTACAGGTGGAAAAACCGGGGCCTCAGGGTCAACGCCGTGGGACTCTGCGTGACCGAGGACGGCAAGACTGAGCGGGAGGAGACGCGCGGAGCCTGGGGCTTCCTGACGAGAGTGACGGCGGCAACTTGGCACCGGAGTGGTGGCTCCAGCCCTGGAAGCATTGGGACCACCCGAGGGCTTTCAGAGCACAAGCACCAGGCGCTCCCCAGGGGTCCTAGTCCCATCCCACTGCTCAGGCCAGACCTACTTTACTCCAAATTATCTACCTCAATTCCACCCAAACAATCCCCATTTATCTGTGCCTGCCCTGGGTCCCCTGGGCACACAGCAGTCTCAGAAAACTTCTAGTCCTTTCCGTGACACAGTCCAACGTGCTACAGCCAAGCTTCAGGGACTGAGCAGAAACAGGAGCCAAGCCGTGTGGGTCTCCCGTGTTCATGTGTTCTCTCCGAGAAGTCACACACACAGAGAGGTGACAGCTGCCCTTAGACAGGCTGCCTGGGAGATTTAGGGCTCGTTCAGCCAACGGGGAGCTGCCCGGTGCCCTGTGGGGGTTCCTCCCTCCGGGGAATGGGTGTCCCCCTGGATAACTACAAGCTCCCAGGCCACACTGAGGGCTGAGAAGGAAGAAGCCCCACCAGATGCTCAAGCCAGAGGCTGTGCGGAGACCCATGATGACACAGGGTGGGTGACTGCCTGGGGGCTCGTGTCCTGGCTCTGAGTGAACTGGGGGGCCTTGCTTAACTCTGTGCCTCCCGTTCCCTTCTGAAGAAATGGCACATACCACCAGTATCCACCCCATGGGGTTACAAGGAAAATTAACTGAGAATTAACGCTTGTGAACATTTAGAACAAATGCTGAGCATATAGATGGCACCCACTTGATGCTGACCAGGCATCACCAGTAACAAGACCAAGGCTGAGGGTTCCAGTCCCAGCCCCGCCTGGGTCTCCGGCAGCCACAGTCACAGCTGAGGACAGATGACCCCGGGTGGCCAGATGGGCCAGGAGGAGAGGTTTGGTGGGCGGGATGCACAGGCACGAGGGGGGCTGCCGCCCCTCACCTGCAACTGCAGGACCTGTTTCTCCACAGCGGCCGCCTTGACCTCCAGGGCCTTGCGCTGCTGCTCCTCCTGTCGCGCAGCCTCCGACTTCTCCACCAGCTCCTTGCTGACCTTGCCCAGCTCCTGCCGGAGCTTGGCCAGCTCTGCATTCTGCCTGCAAGACAGTCACCAGCCCCCAGAATGACGGACAGGAGAGGGCTGAATTGGTTCCCGTGTACCCTGAGAGCTGCCCGGGATGATGGGGACAGGCGGCCCTGAGCCTGTCCTCTGGGGCCCCGGCTCTTTCTTAAGTCATTGCCTGAGACTTGGACCCCACCCCGCTGAAGCCCCTCGGTATCATTAGTCACGTGGGGTGAGATGTGTTTTGTTGAAAATGCTATTTCACGAGCAGGGTGGGTGGCTCAGTGAGAGCAAAGACCAACACAGACCTGAAAAGCAGCCCACAGAGCCGACAGCAGCAGCTGATTCCTCACGACTGATCTGGGCCCAGAGAAGCCCTGGGAGACAGGTGGACGGGCCTCTCCACCCCGAGGGCAGGGCCACTGGCAGGCTCGAGTCCACACACAGGACTCACCGGCCGGCGGGGCCATGACCAGGCTGGGAGGCCACACATAGCGGGAGGCTGTGGCATCTTACAGAGGAGACCCCTCAACGCCACATAGAAGGTGGGTCTCGGGACCAGGCAGGCACTCCAGAGGGGGCAGGTCCAGGCCCACCTCTTCCAGTGCGAGGAGGTTATCGGCCTGCCACCTCCTTCCCTGGCACAAGAGACACCTCTTCATGGCAGGACTGACTGTCCAGCCGAGTGACAGTACCAGACCAGGTGAAATGGACAGACAAAACTGTCCCCCAACCCTGGGAGACAAGAAACCTGGCCAAGACCAGCTCTGCTCTGCTGCCTGAGGGGCACAAACATGGCCCCCAGCCCCCAGGGTAGGGGTGGGAGGCCGGCTGGTGGGCCCTGGGAGTCAAGTGCAGCTTGAGTTACAGGCAGGGCTTACTTGCTCTCCACCTGACTCGTGGCCTGGTTCAAGGCGTCCCTCAGGATGGAGTTCTCCTGCTGCAGGCGGGCCAGCTGCGCACTGGGGCCATTCTCCAGCTGTTCCTGCAGCGTCCGGATCTAAAAGGGCATCCGAGGGGCATCAGAGCCTTGCAAGGACAGCCACTTCCAGAGCAAGGTCAGCAAGCTCCCAGCTCACAGACAAAAGCCCGAGCAGAGTGCTCAGCCCAAAGCTCCAGGCACGCGGGTTCACTCTGCTGCTGACCAAGGTCCTAAGACATAGCACAGAGCTCACGGTCACCCCGAGGACACCTGTTTCCTGCTCTCTGACCCCCCTGGCACAGCCCCTGCCGCCCCAGGCGGGTAGAGGAGAGAGTGCAAGGCTCCGAGTCCTCAGGCCAGAGCCGGCCAGGCCCTCCGCTGGGACCATGCAGGTTTCAGACCCCTTGTTTGGCTGGGTCCTCCCAACCTTGAGGGGAGAAAGCAGAGCCAGCAGGACTCCAGGGTCACGGAGAGGCTGCAAACTTGACCCACAGGCCCCCCGAGTAAGGGATGGTCATGTCCCAACGTGACCACTTGGGACCGGAGTGTTTTCAGAAAGTGCTCTTTAAACGTATGCATGTCTCCCTGGTTATTGACATTAAACACACACACACCAGCCAGCCAGACAAAACAGCCCCTCGCCGCCCCCCTTCCCCCACCAAACCGGGCCGGGCGGACCCGCCCCGTGACTGTGCCCACCTTGCCCTGCAGCTGCTGCACCTCCTTCACGTGCTCCCGGTAGCTGGCCTGCATGCGCGCCTGCACGGCCGTGATCTCCTGCTCCCGGGCTACCAGCTGCTTCTTCACTTTGGCCTCCCCGGCGGCCGCCTTGGCCTTTTCCGCTGCCAGCTCCTGAGAAAACCGAGGGCAGGGAGGCAGGAGTTCATCAGGTGAGACCAAGGCCAGCACCACTCGGAGCATTTGACAAGCCCCCACTCCGGCTGTCTGTCCGTCCATCCCCCACCAAACACACCTTCCCCCTGGCTTGGAGCCAAGGCCCTAACTCAGGACAGAAACTCAGACTCCTCGTGAATGAAAGGATCCAGGGCTCAGGGCCAGGGGTATCCTGAGGCCCTGGCCACCATCTGCACCTGCTGCCCCACAGAGAGGCCGGGCACGGAGACGAGGCGGCAGCCACACACAGTGCTTTACTGGGAAAGCACGGCTGTCACAAGACAAGGGGTGTTGCCAGCCCTCAGGGACCCGGGCTTCCTCCCCAGGAGAGACAAGGGCAAAAAAACCCTAGCTGAGCTATGACAGGAGTGGCCATGTGCCAACTGCCCCTTGAGCAAGACCCCCCCACTGTGTCAGGGGGGCCCGGACCCCCGAGACTGGAGCTCACGGGCATAGCCCAGGCTCCTGGAGTCCTGGGTCTTCACCGGCCCCAGACCCCGACCCCACCTTGTTGAGCTCCCGCAGCTTGCTCTTGGCGACGGCCGCATCCTCCTGCTCCGTGGCCAGCAGTTTCTCCTTCTCTTCCAGCTGGCGTTTCAGAATTACCACGGGGTCGCCCTTCTGAGTGGCCTGGAGAGACCCACAAAGCCACATTTAACAGGAGGCGGGCAGACGTGTGGTTTGAGCCCCAGTCCAGCCCTCAAACCCCGACCCAAGAGCAGAGCCCTGACTGGATGGTGCAGGAGTGGTTCCTTGCCAACCGCACACACATGCGGAGGGGAGGCCCCACCTCAGCTGCCTGGCCCATCAGGCCTCGGGCCTGCGGATGCAGGAGCTGCTTCAACCCAAAGCTCTGGACCCCAGGGGCAGTTATTGGGAGCATGGCTTTTCCCTAACCCAGGTTGATGGTGGTCAGGGTCTCTCCTTGGCCTGCTGGGGGCCATCAGCCATCGTTCTTGGCTCAGTGCCCAGCCCTGAGTGGCTGTGTGGGGCCAGCTGAAGTGTGGAGGCTGGGCTGGGGGTGGAGGAGGGTGTATTCTGGGTGTACTGCCCTGAGGCCAGGCCTCTCTTATTGAGGGGTGTGGTCAGCATGACCTCCAGCCACTCAAGCCCAGGAGATGGACAGAAGCTCACTGAGCAAAGTGCTCCTGTGACCCCAGGGCCCGTGCCCCCTCAGCGGGGGCCAGGGCTAAAAAAACCCAGTGACCTCGGGGCAGGGGCAACCTGGCTGGCTCTCAGGACACTCCCCAGACATCTCTCACCTCTGAGGCACCACAAAATCCTCTAGCAAAATTACCTATGATGCAGGCTCTGTGTAAGGAACAAACATGCCCCACAGCACTTCCTGGGGGCAGCTTGTGGCCCCTACACCAGAGGGGGAAAAATCTAGACAAGCAAGCACCTTCCCTCCTGCCCCCAAGCCCTGGCCACAAACCAGCGGGAAAGCTCCTGTGCCCGCCTTGATGCCCCTCCTATAGTGGTGGCTGGGCTGGCTCACCCAGCCATCCCAGGAAGGGGCGGCGAGGAGGCAGGTGGAGGGGTTTCAAGGACCTTCGGTGCAGCTGGGCATGCCCCAGGGAGGCCGGGGCCCTGGGACCAGGTGGGGTGTGGGGGTGGCCCCTGGCCAGCTGCCCAAAGCCGCAGTGGCACCAAACATGGGGGGGCCCACCTTGTGCCACGTGTCCTGCACGATGCCCGCCTTGTCGGCCAGGATCTCCATGAGCCGCTGGGCCTCTCCCTCACTGAGCACCATGCTTCCGACAGTGGAGACCAGCGTCTTGTAGGGTAGGTGCAGAGTGCCATTGGCATCTGGGGGCCCTGTGCATGGAGGGGAGGGCGGGCGTCACACACCGGCACAACAGCCAAGCCCAGCATACCCCAGAGCAGGAGCCGGTTGGGGTCCTGCCCACAGACAGTGCAGAGATGGTCCCCAGTAGAGAAACACTGAGCATCTCTGTGCTGGAGAAGACAACCCCTGGAGCAGACGTGGACAAAGCACACTTTCCCCAGCCAACGGCCCAGTCCAGCTCTGGCCTGCACCACCCAGAGAGGCTCACGGCCCTGCCAAGACCCAGCCCTGTGGCCCTTGGATCCAGACTGACCAGGAGCCCATCAGCCCGATGGCTGCAGCCCCACATTGAGGAGAGGGAGGCCACCTCCCACGTGTCCTGGTCCAGACCCTCTATTTGCAGCTCTCCCCAGATGAAGAGTAAGGCAGGTTCCAGGAGGGATGGCTGGGCCAGCCTTATCCCGGCCTGGCCACCTGCTGGGCCGGGAGCACCTGACCTGCTAGAGGACACAGCACCAGGTGCCAACAGCCAGCTGTCACCCCTGGATACCCCCAACATCCCCACAAGAGCTCCGCTCTCTCACAGGCCCTCATGCAGCCCCAAAGGCAAGAGGGGGTGAACAGGGACGCCCCTGTTCTCATGCGCGGCTCCAACCTGCCCTCAGCGGAAAATAGGGCCCCAAACGAGCCAAAACAAAGCAGAGCGGCTGCCCGCAGCGGCACCTGCCGCCAAGCCCACCTCGCCGAGGATGAGTGAGGGGGAGGTTTCCATGGCAACATGAAATCCTCTGCCTGTCACAATATTTTCATCACATGTGAAAACACTTGGCAGGATGCCCTTGCAAAGGGGACGAGGGGGTGGGGGTGTGTGGTTGCTACAAGCACCTTCACTCAGAACTTCTCGACCCACAAAGCTCGGGAATGAAAGATAACCAGGCTAACATTCAGGCCTGGAGCTCAAGGAGTCATGAAAACAGGGTGGAGGGTGGGGAGGGAGGGATGGCACCCTTCAGTCTTCACAGTTCTCACTGAAATATGTATATTAAATAATTTTAATGGAGAACTTCTGCACCCAAGGGGATTTCATTGTGGCTCAGCTGGTAAAGAATCCGCCTGCAATGTGGAGACCTGGGTTCGATCCCTGGGTTGGGAAGATCCCCTGGAGAAGGGAAAGGCTACCCACCCCAGTATTCTGCCTGGAGAATCCCATGAACAGTAGAGTCCATGGGGTGGCAAAGAGTCGGGCACGACTGAGCGCCTTTCACTCACTCACGCACTCTGCACCCAAGAGACAGCTCAAGCACAGCAAAGCCCAGAGAGAAGGAACCAGTCGATGAAGACCCCACAGTCAGCGCCTTGGCCTCTGGGCTTCCTCTTCTCCGGTCAGCGGGAAGCCCGATGTTCCTGCCTGGGTTCTCCAGAAGAGGGCGCCCGCTGGGTCAGACCTGCCAGGATGGCCTGGCTGAGGCCGGCCACTCAGACCTCCTCCTTGTTCTCTGGACTCAGAGAGGCCTCTCTGAGTGCCCCCGTGCTGCCCACACGCAGCCACCAGCCTCGCAGGCACCTGCCAGGGGGCTGGTGGTGGGAACAGGAGTGGTTCCCGGAGGGGCACACACCAGATTCTGAAAACCTGGTATGAAAAGAATGAATGTCAAGGATCTGCGATAATTTTTCATACTGATTGCAAGCTGAAGTGATAAAGCATTTGGGGTAAACTGGGTTACATGAAACACATCATTAAAGCAAATTCCATTTGTCTTTTGTTCGCCTTTCTTAACGTGGCTCACAGTGTATTTCTACTGGACAGACTGGCTACTCTGTTCAAGCCCTGGGGCCCCCAAGCACTGCCTGCCCCAGAGTGCCTGTCCTCCCAGGCCCGGGAGTGGTCTGGGACGGGGACTCAGCAGCTGGAGGATGCAACCATGTGTCCACAGGCACACCCCTCCCTTCACAGTGTCACCCCAGGTCTCACACGTGTGTCTCTTCCGGAGGGCCTGCAGACCATTCCTCAGAGTATTCCGGGAGAGCGTCATCCTAATACATGTCTGCTAAAACCCTCTCACGTAACTACACTAAATTGTATTAGACTTCCTAATCAAACAAACTAATACAAAACTCGTAAAGCTATGCAGTAGTGAAGTTTATTTCCCCGTGCCCACCCCGACAGAAAATTTCACGGCCTTCTCCACCCCTATATAAATACTTCAAAATTACTTTCAGAGACGTCATGTTATTTTTCTCCATTAAGGTTGAGGACAGTACCATCTCTGGTCTCTCCAAATCAGGGGAAGTAAAACTGAAAGAAAAGAACCGAGAAGCAGGAACCAGAACTCTGAGCCCCACGTAACTGGCATTTATTTCTGGGTTTCAAGGTCTTCTGGCCAAACCCTCAGCCCTAAGCTCAACCCCATAGGGGCCGGGGACCGGGTATGGGAGGCGGGTGGTGGGTGGCATGCTGACCCACACATGGGACTAACATTCCTCCAGCAAACGCTCCAAGGCTAGAAAGAATCCTTGGCGCTGGGAAATCTTAAGGCCCTGAGATAAATCTCTCGAAGACTCAACATCTGTTCTGTGAAGCCACAGGCCTCACCAAGACCATGTGGCCGTGAACTCCCCGAAGACAGGAGCAGCCAAGGCTCTGCGCACAACGGTGCGTCTGAAATTCCAGGTGTGGACAGGCCAGGAGGCCTCGGGGAGGAAGCCGGGGGCAGGAGGGCAGGGTGGCCAGGCAGGGCCAGTGTCTCATGGAGTCAGTTCAGGGCTGAACCTATCCATGGGCCAGTTTCGGTCTGCAGGTCTGCAGGCAGTGGGTACCCTGTCAGAACAAGGGCCCTGGAGCCCTGGGCTTGAATTCCAGCTCAACTCCTTGCCAGCTGGGCATCCTAGGGCACGTGGCTTCACATCTGTGCCAACTTCCTCATCCATGAGGTAGGGTGACAATCACCCCTCCCCAACATGTGGCAGGTTAAATGGCAACATGCTGGGCACAGGGCAAGCACTGCAGGGTCCATGAGCAGGGCCAAGAGCACCCCAGACCCGGCCCCGCCCTGAGCAGATGGCACCCTAGCAAGGAACTTGTTGGAAAGGGTCCCCTTTCTCTGCTCCCCCATGATCTCCACAGACAAGTCATGCCAAGCCAGCGCAAGGCACCCTCCCGGGGACAGAGCGCCATGGCCTGTGCCCCTTTAGCCCCTGCCTTGCACACAAGGTCATGGGGGTAGCACGTTTAGAAAAGCTAGGAGACTGTGTCTTCTCGGGCTCTCAGCCCCAAAGCACACAGCATTCAGATAACATGCACAAGCCTCAAATTCCAGAACTGTGACCATGCTTGGAGGCTTAATTACCCAACATCATGCCAGTCCTGTAAAGAGGGTATGGTAATCTCCCTCTCAGTGTTGACTGAGGGGTCCTTTGGGGAGAAGCCCATGAATGGTCTCAGCCAGTGGGTGCTCAGCAGGCTCCCCACGCTGCTTCAGTCCCTAGAAGCCCTGCCCTGCTCATGCCTGGCTCAGCCCATGACAGGGTGATGTCAGAGCTGCTCCAGGAACCGCGCTCGTGACAGACAGCTGGGATCCAGCCAGGGACGTAGCCAGGCCCTGGGACGGGCATCAGGAGGCTCCAGCTCCATGCCGGCTGCGGCTGCAGGTTCCCTAAGCCCTGCCTAGGGGGTCTCCCGACACCAAGTATGCACCGACTATGTACCCTGCAGTCTACAAAATGCAGGTGGAAGGGACTCCCAGGCAGGAGAAGGAAGGAGACCCCAGACATGGAATCAACAGAGCCCCAAGGACCCCCAGGGAGCAGCCATGGCAGCAATGTTGGGAGGGCTTTTATCGCAGGAGATGCTCATGCCAAACGCTCTGGGCAGAGAGCAGTAAGGGCTGGGGCTCCAGGAAGGGAGGGAGAAGCAAAGACAGGCACCAAAGCTGGCAGAGCAGAGGCAGGCAGGGCTACAGCGGGTCCCAGGTGTCACGGGCCCTGGGGACCCGGGTGTCACCTCGTGGGCAAGGGAGCATCACCTGGGAGTGAGCCGGGTCTGTACCTGAGAACACCGGGGGACCAGGCCGGTCAGGGACGAATCCAGGCCAGGGGCTGAGCATGCTTAGGAAACGGCAGCGCCAGAGACCCCATGTCAACCCTGGGGCTCTGAGGGCGGGACACAGGGTGCAGTCTCGGGGTTGGGGAAGGACATCCAGACCAGTCCCCAAGGCTTCTGCACAGCTGTCACCCCAACCGTGTGGGTGGGGGGCCATGCATGGTCCCCTGGACAGGAAGCCAGAGTCCAGCCTCGGGGAGCCCTCCAGGACATCCCAGTCACCTGAGCCATACCCAGGCCACAGGCCCAGGACCCCAGGAAGGGCCCCTTGCCCTCCCAGAAGCCAGCACGTCTCAAGCAATCGTCAGACTCAAGAGACAAGACAAGCTCCTGACTCCCACTGACCCCAAGGGCAGAGGGCGGCCCCTGAATCAGAGTGGCCGGCAGGCCACCCGTCTCCAGAAACAGGAACCTGAGCCAGCACCACCATGGCCCCCACCACCCAGGAGCACGGACAGTGGCCATGAAGGATTCTCCTGAGCCTTTGGGAAAGGGGTCCCCACCAAGGCCCTCGATGGAAGAGCCCCCAGATGCGGCAGAGGCACAGCTGCAGCTCCAGCCAGGGTGCGACTACAGCAGTGGAGGGCCCCGGGCAGCGCACAGATGACTGACCGCAAGCCCGTCTCAGGCCGGAGCCCAGCACCGCCCGGGCCGTCTGCCCCCTGACAGGGTGAGGGCCCTGCACGGCGGTGCACTGGCCCCAGAGCAAAGCGCAAGTCATGTCTAGAGCAATCCTACTGGGGCCTCTGAGTCAGGCCTTCTCATCTGGTTGGAGACAAAAGTCATCTGTTGACACAATGGGAGCTTTTCCATATAATGTTGCCTCATGGAATTTTTTTTTCTAAATGTCTACAAATTGACTTTATCTTTCTCTTTATATACTTCTGCTCCCCCCACACCAATTTTAATAAAATCCATTTTAGCTCTGAAAAAAAAAAAAGAACACATCACAGTATTTCTTAAAGAAATACAACCCTGGAGGACCTGTGGGCGAGATCCTTCCTCGGGCCTGAGACAGCCATGAGGTCTGACCTACAGCCGGAGGAAAGGACGGGGGACGGACAACCTTGGGCCCCTGTCCCGGCAGTGGTGGGAGACCTGGAGCTGCCACGTGTGAGAGGGCTGACCAGGAATGACCGGAAAGTTCTGGAAGAACGTCTTCCAGCAGCTTCTCTAAGACGTGACAGTGCTGCACTAACACGAGCCTTGCTTCCCTGGGGGATGTTTTGTTCTTTTGAAAGAGAAGAAGAAGAAAAACTGCGTTTGAAGCACTTACACAGAAAGTGAATTAAATAAAGGCTCATAAGCCCAGTAGTTTTCTTCAGAGCTTCCGACCCTGAGACACTTAGTTTGAAAGAGAGGATCAAGCATGATCTCACCAGCTCCCCCTGTCTCCTGGGGAGAGGGGCGGGCACAGATGGAGACCCAGGCCCAGGTTGCCCGCCCCCCACCCCTTCTGGGAAATCTCGAAACAGAGCTGAACTCTAGTTACTGCTGTCAGAAAACAAGCAGAGATACAAGCCCACCTTAGAGAACGCTGGGGGATAAACGCATAGAAGGACCCCTGCCCTCACCCCAGGCTGGGGTGCAGCAGGACACCGGGGTGCAGTTCCCATCCAGTCATACAGCCTGAGATGAGGCCCTGCAGACTACACACACCTGGAGTGATGTTCTCCTGGCCACTTTGGGTCACAGAACACGACTCCACTCCTGCGTTTCCCAGGGTCTGGCAGCAGCAGGAGGCCTCTCACAACAAGGAGTTGACGGCCCCAGGATGCAGAAACCTTTCTTTCTCATCCGACCTCAGTGCCCACCATCAGCTGGGTGCCCAGGGACAGAGACACACTGAGAAGTACTGACCGCCTTTCTTCCTCACCCTGGGCCCCCAAAAAAGCAGGAGGCCCTCTCGCTGCTCAGAGCCCACTCGCGGTCCTGAGGTCAGGGCTGGGCTGCCTCCTGACACCCAAAGGGGTGCGAGCTCCACTGTGGTCCAATGAGGGCCTGTTTCCTCAACTCACAGACAATGTGGAGTTTTTCTCTTCCACTAACAAGAATACATGTTATAGAAAAACTAGAAAGTGCAGAAGGGTGAAGGGAAGAAAATAAAAGTCACCCATAGACCTCCCCACAAAGACGGTCTTTCCCCCACCTAGACCTGTGCACATCTGACTCAGCGGCCTAAGGGCAACTCCACCTCCCAGAGGCTGGCAGAGCCCAGCCGGGATGGTCTCTGGCCCAGGGTTTAGGCCCAAGTCTGCAGGGCGGATGGCACTGGCACAAAGCCAGGGCACAGAGTCTAAGAGGAGGGCCCCCAGTCGTCCTCCTGTCCCCCTCCCCGCCCCAGTGACACCCACAACCCAAGCCCCCTGGCAGCATAAGGGCTCAGGCCCACTCGGAAGGTGCCTCCTATCCAGCCAAAGCCTGCGTGTCCGGTTCAGGGGGCCTGGCCTGCGCCACATTCATGTGGACTCGAGTCCAGGAGCTGGAGAGACAGCCCTGTCAAGAGGGTCCCAAACCACCCCCACGGCCACACGCTTCCTGGGCAAGAAGCTGCTTTCCTGATCTACACAGACACTGGCTGTGGTGACTCTCAAGACAGCAAACCAGGGGAGGCCTGGACGGTGCCGCCAACGCTCTGGAGCTTCAATTCCAGAAATTTCTACTTCGCAAGGATTCCGTGAATTCCCTCTTCTCCAGACACTGGGAAGAGAACCCAACCTTCTGTTTCATAACCAACTGTTTTCCCCTAGTCCACACCTGGGCTCCTAACGGCCTCCAATGTCATCACCATCTCCACACAGCCACGTGAGATGCTCGTGTGGGCTCATCACGGAGGGGCCCGTCCGCCGCGCCAGGCCTTTGGTGGGCAAGGTGGATGGGGCCATCTCCCTAAGTTAAAAACGCACCTGCCTTCTGATGAAGCAGCTACACATCTGGGACCTGGCGCTATGGAGACCCTCAACTGGTGGGACACGGACGTCACTGCAGCAGTTAATTTTAGCAGCAAATTAGCAGTTTAAATACATTATGTTATGCTCAGGCCACGGACGACAATGCAGTCGACTCGGGACCATCCTCCTTCCTGACCTGCTGGCCTCGGGCCAGCACCCTACTGTCATTCCAACAATTTGGGAAAGTGTTCACATATTATACAGAAGCGGCCTTCCAACAGTCACTTAATAATCTATTCACTATGCTTACTCATTCATCCCTCAAGAGAAGACTTTCAAGCCCACTGAAATTTTGGCAGGAAGAATAATGAACTACTAAGTTAACCAGAGAGTGACAATCTTTCTATCATGTATAATCTTTCTTGTCCTGAACCGCGGAATTTTTTGCTGTTCAAATTTCCTCTTATCCTACACCTCAGGTGAGCAGCTTTGTGGGTTCACACAGGTCAGAAGTTAGGTCTTCCTCCCAACAACGCTTTTTGTTACCTGCCAATTTTGCCTTCCTTTCTAATGTGAAGTTTCTGTTTCACACCTTATTTCAAATGTCCAAGGCCTTACAGGGTCATGACGATCCCAGGAAGCTCTGACGCGGGAGAAGCCAGAGAACAGACTGGCTCTCACCTACATCCCTGCTGTCTGCCTTCAGAGCCCTTGGCCCCAGGTCAGGTAAAGCATTGCCTTGAAGACGGGGAGGTGTGCTCCCTCCACCCGTGGGGCCGGGGCCAAGGATGAGTGTCTGGGTTTTTAAAGGGCCTGAGAGGTTGTCGTGACCTCCACCCATGAGGCAAACGTAGGCTAGTCCCTGAACCTCACACAGAGCACAGTGTGGTCTGAGAGAATGTCCCCCCAGCAGAAAAGCGGATACAGCTTCAGAAAAAGACAAGAGAGGGGAGCCAGCTACAAACACAGGGCCTGCCTACTTGGCAGAGGCCCCAACATTTCAGGCCCCTAAGATGCCTCACCAAGACAAATACAATTTTCCGAGTCGACTAATGGCTAATCTAAGAAAGAAAGAAATCTAGCAAGAGAAAAAGAGAAAGGGACAGAGGGAGAAAGCAAACACTGGACTACTCTATCAAGTGAGGGGTGGACATGAAACAGGAACTCACAGGTTGAGTTTCTACTGTGATCTGCTCTGAAAAGATAATGGGAAATCCATGTTCTATACATTATCACACAACATGTGTATCTGATACATAATATCTATTTTAATGTTCTATAATGCTCCCTTCCACAACTGGGGTGGGAGGTAGCAAAGAGGGAGACCTGGGAGGAAGG
The DNA here is from genome assembly GCF_049115385.1 of Moschus berezovskii. NCBI lineage: Eukaryota > Metazoa > Chordata > Mammalia > Artiodactyla > Moschidae > Moschus > Moschus berezovskii. Next base: position 46,599,546 of record NC_142474.1, on the reverse strand, counting down.
GGGTGTGGACATGACTGCTTCTTAGGAGTAGCATCCTGCTGTTACTCAATAAACATCGAGAAAAGAACAAAGCTATGCTAAAGCACCTGGGGAGGCAAGAATGCAGAACAGGTTGACAGAACACGGCCAGACGTTCAAGAGACACTGCAAGACACAGAACTGTTTTCGAACTGTGTGGTAGAGGGAGTGGTCACCTCTTCTGAACTCACACCTTTCCCCACTGGACTTCCTCTTGTTGACTCAGCCTCAGTCTCACAACTTGCTCTGGTTTGAGAAGTGCCTTTTTACAGCTCTGCCACAACCATGAGAAGGTCCTCTGCCCTCGAGACTCACTGATGCCTTGGCCTGGGCCCCAGAATGAATACGTGGAAGCTGACCCAAGAGTCAACCTGTGGCAGGAGCCAAACTAGTTAGAAGTAACACAGACCAGTCAATCAACCTCCATCCAAATCAACAGAAACATGAGCAAGAATGAATGACTGATGCTGCAGGACCCTCAGTTCTGGGATGTTTGTTATGCAGCCTTGTTGTGGCAATAGCTGACTGATACAGATGGCTTCCCCAAAGGGAATCTGCAAGCCACTTAGAGACAGCTTGTCTCTCCACATTCATAAAGAAACCAAAGCTACTTACCAGGCTCACCCTTCTTCTTTGACCCAGACTTCTTCTTTGCAGGAGCCTCTTGCTTTGGTGCTTCCTGGCTCTGAACCATGTCTGCATTTTTGCCCTGGGTAGGAGTTGTCTCTGCCTTTCTACCCTGATTGGCAGATGCATCCACCTTCTTGCCCTGGTTGGGGGACCCTTCTGACTTTTTGCCTTGGTTTGAGGTTCCCTCTGCCTTTTTCCCTTGATTGGGGGTCCCATCTGCTTTTTTCCCCTGGTTTGCAATACCCTCCATCTTTGTGCCCTGATTAGCAACTGAATCTGCCTTTTTGCCCTGATTCTGGCCTGCCTCCGCTTTTCTGCCCTGGTTGGGGGTCCCCTCTGCCTTCTTGCCCTGGTTCTGGGCCCCCTCTGCCTTCTTGCCCTGATTCTGGGCCCCCTCTGCCTTCTTTCCCTGATTGGGGGTCCCTTCTGCCTTCCTGCCCTGGTTCTGGGCCCCCTCTGCCTTCTTGCCCTGGTTGGGGGTTCCGTCTGCTTTTTTACTCTGGTTTTGAACCACTTCTACCATTTTGCCCTGGTCCAGGGTACTCTGCTCTTTTCTGCCCTGATTCTGGTTCCCCTCTGCCTTTTTGCCCTGATTCTGGGCCCCCTCTGATTTCTTCCCTTGGTTCTGGGCCCCCTCTGCCTTCTTGCCCTGGTTGGGGGTTCCCTCTGATTTCTTTCCCTGGTTCTGGGCCCCCTCTGCTTTCTTCCCCTGGTTCTGGGCCCCCTCTACCTTCTTGCCTTGGTTCTGGGCCCCCTCTGCCTTCTTGCCCTGGTTCTGGGCCCCCTCTGCCTTCTTGCCCTGGTTCTGGGCCCCCTCTGCCTTCTTGCCCTGATTCTGGGCCCCCTCTGCCTTCTTACTTTGGTTCTGGGCCCCCTCTGCCTTCTTGCCTTGGTTCTGGGCCCCCTCTGCCTTCTTGCCTTGGTTCTGGCCCCCCTCTGCCTTCTTGCCTTGGTTCTGGGCCCCCTCTGATTTCTTGCCTTGGTTCTGGGCCCCCTCTGCCTTCTTGCCTTGGTTCTGGGCCCCCTCTACCTTCTTGCCCTGGTTGGGGGTCCCCTCTGATTTCTTGCCTTGGTTCTGGGCCCCCTCTGATTTCTTTCCCTGGTTCTGGGCCCCCTCTGCCTTCTTGCCTTGGTTCTGGGCCCCCTCTGCCTTCTTGCCTTGGTTCTGGGCCCCCTCTGCCTTCTTGCCTTGGTTCTGGGCCCCCTCTGCCTTCTTGCCTTGGTTCTGGGACCCCTCTGATTTTTTGCCCTGGTTCTGGGCCCCCTCTGATTTTTTGCCCTGGTTCTGGGTCCCCTCTGCCTTCTTGCCCTGGTTCTGGGCCCCCTCTGCCTTCTTGCCCTGGTTCTGGGCCCCCTCTGCCTTCTTGCCCTGGTTCTGGGCCCCCTCTGCCTTCTTGCCTTGGTTCTGGGCCCCCTCTGATTTCTTGCCCTGGTTCTGGGCCCCCTCTGATTTCTTGCCCTGGTTCTGGGCCCCCTCTGCCTTCTTGCCCTGGTTCTGGGCCCCCTCTGCCTTCTTGCCTTGGTTTTGGGCCCCCTCTGCCTTCTTGCCTTGGTTCTGGGCCCCCTCTGCCTTCTTGCCTTGGTTCTGGGCCCCCTCTGCCTTCTTGCCTTGGTTCTGGGCCCCTTCTGCCTTCTTGCCTTGGTTCTGGGCCCCCTCTGCCTTCTTGCCTTGGTTCTGAGCCCCTTCTGCCTTCTTGCCTTGGTTCTGGGCCCCCTCTGCCTTCTTGCCCTGTGTAGAGCTAGTGGCAGGGGCACTACCTTTGGTGCCCACTGGGGATACCACCACCATAGGCACCTCCTTGGGAGCAGCTTCCAAGATGGCAGCCTTTGAGGCAAGAACCTGAATGGAATTCACTACAGAGCTGACTGCTGGTTCCACCTTTGCCACTTTTTTCTCCTTCTTCTTTTTGTCCTTTGGGGAAGAAGCCAGCTTCTCTTGGGGCATGGCTGGTACTGTGGCTACAGGGGCAGTGACCACAGGGGACTGGACTGGGGTTGGAGCCACCGCCACTGCAGGTGCCCACACTGGGTCCTTGGGGAGGATGGTCACGCCAGGGGTGGGCTCATGGTCAGGTATCTTCCCGTTGGGCTTCTCCTCCTTTTTCTTGGTCTTTCCTTTCTTCTCCACTGTCTTCTCCTTCTTCTTCTTCTCCACTTTCTGGTGGTTGGTCTTCGCCATTTCCTTGCGCTGGTTGGCCAGAGCTTCTTCATATGACGTTTCCTTCATGGAGAAGGTTGATACCAGGAAGATGCCGATGGCAGAAACAACCATGAATCCACCAAAGACCACAACCCCCAAGGTCTGAGTGTCGTAAATATCCATCCTGGCTGGTTTTCCTTTCACCTGCCAAATACATACACGGCAATTACTTTCCGAAGAAACTGAGGCATTTGACAGTCACCGTCCCCACTCGCAACACCTAACACGTGGTTCTACTAATCCTTCAGACTGATAAAATCAAAGAAGAAACAAACAAGGCAATCTCTGCTGTCACCTTTTCTCCCTGCCCCCTCAGAAGTGAGCAACTTTTACACAAGCTGGGACACACGAAGCCACGGAGAGACGGCAGCAGGCAGCTCCATGACCGGAGCATGTGGCACCCATGCAACTCAGAAGCCATGACCCCAGGTCAAGATGTTCCCCACCACAGGGTCAAAGATGAACATGAACACAAGCATGGGCCAGTGTTAGATAACTGGAAGTGGTAAGGATTGTGTCAAAGTGCCGACTACATCAGGAGCAGGAGTCACCCAGTCACAGGTGAAGACTGTAGAGCACTAGGTTGATGCAGCTTTTGCTTTCTCATATCAGGACAGATTTTTCCCCTCCTCGACTCAAGCTGACTGATATTAAGGATACCATGTGAGTCAAATCAAACACAGCTGCTGGCTCTCTCTCAGTGTCCCGGCTGGTGGGTCTCAGGAGCACTCTTTCTCTGCTGCCCCTGCTTCCCCAGGGCTGATAAACCCAAGCACCCACCCAGGGGCAGAGATGAGAACAGACGCATTACAATCCCAAAGGTGATCAACATGTGGTGAGGAAAAATGGAGCCTGTGAATCCTAATGGAACACATTAGGAAATAGGAAATATCGGTCCTGGGAGGCTGACCAAGTAAGAACTCAGGTCTGAATTCCACATCCAGAGGCTGCAAAGAGGGAGGGGGACAGCGTCACCAGGTCCACTCCTCACCCTGGGGAGAGGACCCTTTGTCTGATGACACACTCCCAACCACGAGAATGAACTACCCTTCTCGCTGGCCAGGGACCGAAGTCCACAGGGTTGGAGGTGGCCAGGTCCACACCCAACAGCTGTCAGCCGGGCTACACCTGACTTCAGTGAGGAACTCCAAGGGGTCCATCTCTTGGATACATCCAACGTTTACCAACTAATTTTGCTGCTGCTACCACAGTTCCAGTCCCCTGACTTGGGGAGTGACAAACAGAACCCAGCTCCCCCAGGAGGACCAGCAGTGGAGTAGCTATGGGAAGGCGTGTGTGAGAGACTTGGGGAGGGCAGAGGGAAAGGAGAGCTAAGTGGTCCCCCAAATCTCTGGAGCTGGGATAGGACAGGCCCAGGCTTCTCAGTGGCTTAAATGTTGAGATTTCTCTTCCTGCGTGAGTGGGGGCTTCTAAACAGCCATGGAATCCAAATTTTGACATTAGGGGGTTTGAGAGGAGGGACTGAGCTCAGCATCCTATTCTAAGGAAAATCACTCTCATTGCAGGAAAAACACATGACTTTGCTGTCTTTCTACGAAACCCCTGCAGGAGAAGGGTGGACTGTGCCCGGCTCTCTAGGGCAGCACCTTCCTCAGGGGCAGCCGGACACTTACTTCTCCCAGACTGTTGCCAGGGGCTGCAGCTCTGGGTCAAACTCCACATCCTGGTCCACAAGCCCAAGGGGGCTCATGGAACCTCCAGCTCTTGGGGCAGCAAGTTCTGACCTCTGGCCATGGGTGCCACATACACAGAGGTCAGGAGCCTTCGAGACCACACTCATAGCTGAGTGCAAAAAGTCTGGAGGGGAGGGGTCCAGGAAGCGGGAGGGCGGGGACAAGAAGCTGGAATGTTCCACCGTCCCCTTCTAATCCCTGCTGCTCGGTGGGCATCCACAACTGAAACGCTGGGTCCTCACAAGGACCCCTCAGAACTCTGCTGACATGGACACGTTTCAGGTACAAGGCAATAGCATAACCATGACATCCATCCTATTCAGGTGACAAAAATCCTCCGACCTACTGTGCAGCACAGGAAACTCCTCAATATCCAGGAAAAGAACCCAAGAAAGAGTGGATACAAAAACCCTCTGCAATGCCCTTCTCCAGAGGCAGCACCTGGTCAGGGGTCCGGGTCACCCAGCTGCAGGTCTGCAAGCCCCGGGTCCCCGACATGCCCTGGAGGGCAGGTCCCATGGAGACCCTGGGCCACCAGCCCCCAGGACAGGCATTGCCCTGCCCCATCTCATCTCCCCCCACCCCCAACTCCATCCCTTTTCCTGCACCATGGATTCTGCAGCCAAGTGGTTTGGGCAGAAAAGCCACGGATGAAAAGCTGGTTTTGGCTCTCAAACACAGGATACAAGATATTCTCTGCCAGGGGCAGAGTGGAGAGAAGCCAGCTGCGAGAGCATTTCCCTCTGCACGGCAGACGGACATCTGAGGCCATCACTTCCTACGCCTCCAAATACACTCAAGGTCAGTCTTCAAGGTTAGCCTGCCAGGTGCTCCACACACAGTCAAAGGACCCTGGCAGGAACCTCCCACAAGGCTGTGCTGTGTGCCGTTGCATCCTGAGTGGGCTGACCACAGAGGATCTGCGCTGTCGATCCCGGAAACTTCTACAAAATGTACACGTTTATTTACAACGGCCGATCTGCTTAGAGTGTGAAGCAGAAGGCCAGTCAAGCACAGGGAGCAGACGGCCGCACCGAGGCTCAGGAACCACTCCCAGGCTCCATGGCTGAAACGCTGGGCCCACCTTGGAGGTTCTGAGGGCATGGCTTTCTTCTGCTCCTGGGAGTAAGGACTGGGGAACAGAGGTTGTGTGGACACCTCAAGCATGGACTACCACCGCTGATTCACTCGGCCTGACCAGGCTAGTGCAGTTTGGCCAGGTCAGTCCAATCTGGCAACAGGGATTTGGGTTGGTTTTGCAAAAGGACTCTTAATAGCAATCCTGGGGCTGGGTTGTGTCACCACCCAGCTGTGCCGTGGGGGGCCATGTGTGGGCACTCCAAGAAACGACAGCAGGGGGTGGGGAGGAGGCTGTCGAAGAGACCCAGCCCCATTTCCTGGGTGTAAGGTGACTTACCAGGAAGGCACAAAGCCAAAACAGAATGACAAGAGAATAGAGATATTAGCAGATATGACTGCATCATCAAGTATTTCAAATATACACAAGATTAAGAGAAATATTCTGAATGTCCATTTATCCACCACCCAGGTTTAGCAAATCCAAACATTTCCCCCATTTACTTTAGATAAACATTCAGTGTCTCGTCTTTCCTTCCACAGAGGACCAACACCCAATGTGCCACCATGCTCACCCATGGGTGCCCACCGGACAAGCCCAGGACCACCCTGGCAAGGGATGCATGGGACCAGCCCTGCGAGTATCACTGGGCAACATTTTATCCTCCAGAACACACCACTGGCGCAGGGTGGGCACTGTGCCACCAGATGCTGCCAACTGCTCCCTGGGGGCAGCATGAGGCCCCATCCTCCACTCACCCCCTAGACATGTCCCCACCCGTTGCCAGTGATGCTGGGCCTCCCATGGAGATGAGCACTTCGCACTTCTCCTATGATGTAGTCTGTTCACATGCTTGGTCTGTCTTCTAAAGGGCTACCTTTTTCTTTGATTTATAAGTGTCCTTTACATAGCTTGGATATGAACCATTTGTTGTTTTCAACGACATGAGTTTGAGTGAACTCTGGGAGTTGGTGATGGACAGGGAGGCCTGGCGTGCTGTGATTCATGGGGTCGTGGAGAGTTGGACACGACTGAGCGACTGAACTGAACTGAACTGAATGTATCCAAGTCTGTGAAGCCGACTCCTTGGGAAACACCCTGATGCTAGGAAAGACTGAGGGCAAGAAGAGAAGGCGGTGACAGAGGATGAGATGGCTGGATGGCATCACTGACTCAATGGACATGAGTTTGAGCAAACTCCAGGAGATGGTGAAGAACAGGGAAGCCTGGTGTGCTGTAGTCCCTGGGGTTGTGCAAAGAGTTGGACACAACTTAGCAACTGAATAACAAGTCTCTGGTTTCATTTTTAACCATCTTGTTTGTTTTTACAGTGTTTTCTTCTATCAGAGCTATTGCCCCAGAGTCTGGTGCTGCCCAGGAGGCACTGCTGGTAAAGAACCCACCTGCCAATGCTGGAGATGTAAGAGACTCAGGTTCGATTCCTGGGTTGGGAAGATCCCCTGGAGGAGGGCATGGCAAACCACTCCAGTACTCCTGCCTGGAGAATCCCATGGACAGGGGAGCCTGGTGGGCTACAGTCCATGGGGTCACAAAGAGGTGGACACAACTGAAGCAACTTAGCACACACACAAAAGAGTCAAAGATAATGTTTCCTTTTTCTTTTAAGGAAAAAACTTGTTCTCCTTTCAATCTAAATAATCACTCAGTCGTGTAAAGAGGCAATGCACTCCTAGGGGTCAAAACTTGAAAAGCACAAAACGGCTGATACAGAGTGAAAACCTCCCTATATCCCTGCCTCAGCCACTCAGGTCCCAGCCACTGGAGAGAAGTCCTTTACTGTTTATTTTCTTCCACACACTTCAGAAAGCTTTTTGTAGTTCAGTTTAATCACCTGAGATTTACTCTATATGACAGGAGACACTGTCCGCTTCTCTCATGGCTTAAATTGCCCGGCACCCCTTCTGAACTGGTCCACTCTTCTCCCCGACTTGCACAGTTGCCTCTGCGCCACCAGGTTTGATGGACTTACACTCTGTCCCACCTGCATATTTATCTGTGACCAGCATCAATACCACATTTTGGCCCACGCATCCCCTCCAAATCCCAATTTCACTGTGATTTTTGAAACAGACTAAATTTACAGATGCAGGTGGGGACAGCTGACTGGACACCATGGGAACTGTCACTGAACAGAGTGTATAGCGCTCCATGTATTTAAATGTCCTTTTATATTATACTTGCAAAGAGCTTTAATGATCTCTATAGAAAGTTTTACATGTCTTTTTTGGTGTTGTTAAGGTTATTGCTATTTTTAAGTGTACAAGAAAAAGATACCTTTTTCTATTTCTAGCTACAGGCATCCAGCAAAGTTATTCATATTTGCACGTGTGTTGTTTACCTAGATATTACGCTAAACTTTCCTCAAATACAGGAGTTTGTCGATTCTCTTCACGAAAAAAAAAATCACCTATGAAAAAAGACAGTCATTTCTTGCTTTCTAAGCCGGATCATTGCATCTCTTTTTCTCATGTCCCTGAGCTGGGCAAGAACTCTGAGCAGGCTTGCTGGTCTTGTCGCTGAGTCTCCACTTCTGATGTCACTATTAGATGCTGTGTTGGTACAAAACTTATTCTATGAATATCAGGTTAAGCTGTCTTATATTCCCAGTTGCCTTTCCTTTTTAATAGCTGGGCACTAAGTTTGAGCAAATGCTTTTTCTTTATCATTTGACATTTTTTCTAATCTGAAATGGGTTGAACTAAAATAACACACATTCCAGTGTTAACTCACAGATGGTTCTGAGTGTGTAGACACTTCTTGATGGTGGGTCTTTTCCTTCTTAATCCCTCACTAGATTTGGTCTGTTGACATTTTTCTGGGGGATTCAGGGCTATGAGCTCTCATGTGAGGGGAGGCAGAATCGTCCTCAGACTGTGCTTCCATAGTCTTGGCAGCAAGGTCGCCTCAGTCCCATAAGCTGAGGATCACCCCTTTCCCTCTGTTCTTTGCAGATCCAGAAGAAATGGCCTGTAAAACCATCAGAGTCTGGTTTTTCACGATCTGTTCCTGGAGGGGGAGGAGTGGGTATAGAGCTGCTTTTTTAAAAACTTGAAGTATAGGTGCTGTTGCAGATGTACAACATAGTGATTCACAACGTTTAAAGGTTTTTTAAGTATAAAACTGCTCCATCCACAGTTATTATAAAATACTGGTTATGCTCCCCATGTTGTACAATATACTCTTAGGGCTTGTTTTATTTCGTTTTATTTTTGTAGCTTATTTTATACCTCTTAATCCCTTTCCCCTGTACAGCCCCTCCCCCTTCCCACCCCCTCACTGGTAAACACTATTTCCTATTATCTGTGAATCTGCTTCTTTTTTGTTATATCCACTAGTTTGCTGTATTTCTTAGATTCCACATGTAAGTGATATCGTACATTATTTTTCTTTCTCTAACTTATCTCACTTCACACAATACCCTCTAGGTCCACCCATGTCGCAAATGGCAAAATTTCATTCTTTTTTAATGGCTGAGTAGTGTTCTATTAGCATTTCACTACATATATGTTACATATACATCTGACATCTTCTTTATCCATTCATCTGTCTGTGGACATTTATGCTGTTTCCACGTCTTGACTATTGTAAATAGTTTTGCTATGAACGCTGGGGTGCATGTATCTTTTTGAACTAGTGCTTTTGTTTTCCTTCAGATGCATACCCAGGAGCAGAACTTCTGGGTCATATTGTTGTTCTATTTTTAGTTTTTTGAGGAACCTCCATACTGTTCTTTTCCACAGTGGGTGCACCAGTTGACATTCCCACCAACTATGTATGAAGGTTCCCTTTGGTAGAGAGCTGACTTTAATTGCTATTTCAATTTCAATGATGATTCCAGGACCCGTTTATGGGTTTGTGATTCAATCTACATAATTAATTTTCATCACTCCTTCTTTTAACTTCCATTGGTTCATTCTGTTCTTTCTAACTGCTTGACATGAACATTTATTAACTTTCAGGCCTTTTTTTCTTTTTTCTTGTAGCAAATATTTAAGGTAATAAATTTTCCTGTAAAGTACTACTGTAGCTTTATCCTCCAAGCTACAATGCACTATTTTCATCAGTGCTCAGTTTGAAGTATCTTCCAGTTCCCCAAAGACCTCTGACTCACAAAATGGCAGCGTCCTTAACACTCCTAACATGTGAGGGCTTTGAATTACCATCAACAATCCTAATTCAACTGCACTGTTCATCAGAGGATCCATTCTGTGTGATACAGGTCGAAGCTTTTACACTTGTAACCATGATCCAGGAAGATAACTTGACCCAGGACACACACATGCACGCTCTTATATGCACAGTATGTATATGAACATGTAAATAATAAGACTCATGAAACAGTAACTCAGTATTTGCATGTGTCATGCACTGGTATCTCCTAAGCCATCAACATTTTTTAAAAGTTTTTCACAACAAATTAAATTGACTTTGAGGGTCACGACACGCTGGGCCTGGAGTCTGACAAAGCACTGGCTTGGATTATGATGTTGGGGTGTCTTGCTAGGTTGTGGTCAGCTTTTACGAACATGTACTACGGGAAAAATTGCAGGCAGAAGGAGAAGAAGGTGGCAGAGGATAAGATGGCTGGATGGCATCACCGATTCAATGGATGTGAACTTGGGCAAACTCCAGGAGATGGTGAGGGACAGGGAGGTCTGGCGTGCTACAGTCCATGGGGTTGCAAAGAGTCGGACATGACAGAGCAACTGAACAACCACAACGTACTCTGTGGACTGAGGGCCGCACATTCCAGTGTATAACCTTCTGTAGAATCCCATTCATTTTCTGTCTGCTTAATCTAACAGCTACTGAGAGCTTTAAGAATCTCCCTCCATGAGCATGGATTTGCCAGTTTCTCCTGGGAATCTGTCAATCTGTGCTTTATTGGGAGGGCATCTTATCAGAATATAAAATCAGAACCGCGACATCTTCCTGATGAAGTGCCTACTACTTTATCCTCTGTTATAAAGTGATCCTCTTTATCCCTAATGATTTTTTTTTTCATTTCATTGTCTGATTATTTTAAAAGTTACATCAGTTTCTGGGGGGGCGGTTAATATTGGCCTAGAATCATTTTCTGTTCTTCACTTGCAACCTTTCTGGGGTCATGTTTTAAGTGGAACTCTTAAAAATAGCATATAGCTGGATTTTAAGACTAGCATGGCAATTTGTCTGTAACTGGTAGGTTCAGTTCATCAACATCTTCTATTTGGACTCATTTACACCTTCATCTTGTTATTCTTGTTTACAGTACTTTTTCTTTGCTTATTCCTCGCTTATTTTCTTATTTTATTTTGCATTCCACTAGACATCTTGTCCTCTGCATTTGAAAGTTACACTCTTCTGTATTCGGGTGTGTCTATGTGCAAGTGTTCTTTTAAAAAATTGTGATTAACCAAAAAATAATTGTGATTAAAATGCCTTTTCCCCTTACATTCTCTTAACACACACACCTGACAGCTGACACTTCCCAACAAAGGAAGAGCCACAGCAGCCTTGGGTCTGGGGCCTCCATGGGGCGGCGGCGGGGCGGGGGTTTCCTCTCCCCACCCCCCACCTTCTTCTCCCTCACACACACCTGGACCACCTGCACATACTCTGCAGTTCCAGACACTCATGCTTATATTTCCCAAATGGTCCCCCGTCTGTCTGCCAGTCACTGCTTCCTGCATCGCAGGCCTCCTGCATCTCTGAGTCTCCCCAAAGCACATCCTTGACCACCTGTTTCAGCAAGAATCTCCTCTTAGCAACATTCTCAGTCCTTGCAGTCCTGAAAGGATTTCTTTCCTTCACTGTCATTCAGCATGAATGGTTGGCTGAGTACAGAATTCCATCCTGAGAGTTGCTTACTCTCACCACTCTGAAGATATTGTTTTATTTCTCTGGCTTTATTTTTTTTTTTTGGTGGGGGGAGGGGTGGGCATGCTTAGTATCAAAAGGCATATTGGCATATTGTCAATTTATCATTTATAAGATCTTTAAAACAAAAAGATCTCGCTACTTTTAAGATACATCTTTTGGGTTCTGAGGCTTCAACAAAACCTTTAGGTATGTAGTTATTTTTATCATCTAATTCAAGCTCACCATGCTTTCTCACATGTTTCATGGGTTCTGGGAAGCAATGCTCCTGCTTTTCTGCAGTAACTACTAACTGCACCTCAACCTCTGCCACCACTCAGGAGAGATCCTCAGACCTGTGTTCCACTTCACTGATTGTCTCTTCAGCTGAATCTAACCAGCTCTGTAATCAATCACTTCTTTGAGGTTCTTCTCCCCCCGCCCAAGTTTCCCGTGTTTTTTCCCTGGTGCTATTTTTTTCCCATTATTGGTTTTCAGTACTTTTATACCTCTTAATAGTGACTCTGGGGGGATTTTATCAGTGGCAATCCTGTCTGGTCTGAATTTTGGGCTTGTCTCCAAACAGCTATTTTATCTCTGCTTCAACAAAGCCTTAGGAGAAAGCAACAGTGAGGACAAATTTTCAGAGGCAGTATCATCTCGGGTTAAACATTCCCAGCCTCTCCTGCCTCAGGACAAATCAGATAAGTTCTCTTATCATCTCCACGCCCCCCAACCAGCAGTCCTTTTAACTCAGGTTTTACATGGGAGTATGGAGGGGGATTCCATTCCCTCCACGCAGCTCCCACCTGGACATAAAAGCCAAAGACCCAAGACCCAGACTCTGGATGATAACACCCACTCCAAAGGGCCAGTTTACATCTGTGTCCCTGCCACTTACCCTGCTCCCCGGGGGCTTATGGCTTCTGGCAATCTCTTTTACTACCTTGCAAGTCCAGCTATGTTTTTTACAGAATGCTTATTTGGGCCTCCCTTGTGGCTCAGCCGGTAAAAGAATCCGTCTGCAAAGTGGGAGACCTGGGTTCCATCCCTGGGTTGGGAAGATCCCCTGGAGAAGGGAAAGGCTACCCGCTCCAATATTCTGGTCTGGACAATTCCATGGACTGCACAGTCCATGGGGTCTCAAAGAGTCAGAACAACTAAGCAACTTTCACTTTTGGAGAAGTAAATGGCAACCCACTCCAGTACTCCTGCCTGGAAAATTCCATGGACGAAGGAGCCTGGTAGGCTACAATCAATGGGATCACAAAGAGTCATACACGACTGAGCAACTTCACTTCCCTTATTAACTCCATCTAACATGAAATCTTCAGATCACGTCATATTACATTTTAAGGGCAACCGCTAATTCTTTTTTTTTTTAAACCCAGAAAAACTAAGAGAAAAATCGGTAACTGAAAGATATATTCAGAAATAATCTATTTCATGTTCTAAGAGGATGGAAATAACTGACTTCCTATTTTCAAGAAACAATGCTATTAATTTTAAAGAAAGCTAAAACACCAAAAATAGAAATGTACTCTATTCCAAGCCTGGGCTTATTCATTGGCCATTTCAGATTCAATTTCTTTGCCTAAGGAAAAATAAATAAATAAATAAACCACTGACACGTTTTTGTGTTTCTCCAAAATAACAGTCTTTGGAAAAGTTAGGTACATAAATAGATCTAAATCTTCTCGCCTCATCAGTGAAGACAATACCCCACAAGGTAGGAATAAGGAACCCCAACTCCTCAAGATACATACAGGCTATTCAGACATGCAGAGTTCTTCCTGCAGCGGACACGGGGCACCCAGGGAGTAGGATCAATGGTTTCCCACTGCATTCAGTCGAACCCCAGCACATCCATGCTCCTGAGCATCTCTGAATGCAGGTTCTGTTAGGGGACGTACACGGACTGAAACCGCCCACCCTGGCCAGGCCCTTTAGTAACCATTCGCATAAGTTGTTTTATGACAGGAGATCCTGGTAAGGAATACGGACCTAACAAGCCACCACCATCCAAAAGAGTTTGGCAAAGGTCAAAAGGAGACATCGCGTGTGCATCCACTTCCCAGAATCCCTCTCGCTAGCATACATCTTGGCTGAGCGATGCGTGCACCACCAGGAAAGACTGAATTAGAATGACTGGCCAAAGACCACCCGGAAACTGATCCCATCACCATCAAACCCGAGACTGCGAGTCATGTGGCAGAGCTGTTCTCCTGGGTTCCCTTAACCTACTGCTCTCCACTCGGGTGCCCTTCCCAATAAAGTCTCTTGCTTTGTCAGCACGTGTCTTCTCGGACAATTCTTTTCTGAGTGTCAGACAAGAGCCCACTCTTGGGGCCCTGAAGGGGGGCCTCCCCCTTCCTACAACAGTTCCGCTAAACATAGGTCAGGTGGGAACCACCCATTGACACCACATCGCAACAGCACAGGTACCTTGGTGGAGGAAGAGAACGTATGCCATACAGTCTTACTGGGGAAAGGTATTTTTCTTGGTTTTTCTGCTTTTACACTATTGCAAACATTGCCTCTCCTAAGTTTCATTCTCTGTTGCTGGTGACACCAACACCAACAAGTAGTTGATCTCTGTTCGGTGATTCTGGCCCACACCCTCCCCCCAACCCCCGCCCCGACCCGGCAACTTGCCTGTTTCTACTAACAGTGTAGATTAAAAAATTTTTTCTACACATGTAAGCATGTTGCCTGTAGATCCTGTTCCTTTCTTTCCTATCTTCAGCTTCACTTTTCTTGAGTGTTGGCACAGGGTAGGACCACCAACACCGTGCATGAAATGAGTGTCAGCAAGCACCCCATTCTTTCTCATCTCAAAGTGAAATACCTGGGTATCTTGCTATTTAGTGTGATGCTCAGTATAGAGCTCCTGAAGGCAACCCTTTCATCAGGTTCTTGGTTGTCTTCTTAGCTCAGTGTTGTTAAATTATGTTTTCCTAGAAACTGACTTATGTTGCTAAAAGTTGCAAAATCATTGCCACCTTGGGATGAAAAAAGATGTCTAGTATGTAACAGTGCAGTGCAGCCCCCTCCCGTGGATGGATACTCCAAGTTCTAATAAACACCTAGGACACAGGTTGACTCTTATTGAGCACAAGTTGTTCATCCTAAAGGAGATCAGTCCTGAGTGTTCATTGGAAGGACTGATGCTGAAGCTGAAACTCCAATACTTTTTGGCCACCTCATGAGAAGAGTTGACTCACTGGAAAAGACCCTGATGCTGGGAGGGATCAGGGGCAGGAGGAGAAGGGGACGACAGAGGGTGAGATGACTGGATGGCATCACTGACTCAATGGACATGAGTTTGGGTAAACTCTGGGAGCTGGTGCTGGACAGGGAGGCCTGGCATGCTGCAATTCATGGGGTTGCAAACAGTCGGATACGACTGAGTGACTGAACTGAACTGAACTGTTCATGAAAACCACTCCTCTTTTCAATGTCACCACATTTGGAGTGAAGCCCCATTCGACACTCAATATTATTTTCCCTTTTCATGACCAATTTTGCTTGATGTGTGTCACCATGACTTATCTTTTTTAAAAATGAAGCTCTGGCTTTGTTGAACTCTGGGAACTTCTCCCGCATTTACAGCAAGGGGCTTCCTTTTTGCTGGGACAGCATTTGCTCGTGGGCAGAAATGCCATGGGCAGCGGAGCCTGGTGAGCTACAGTTCCGGGGGTTGCAAGAGTCAGACACAACTTAGCAACTAAAACACCACCACTGGTAAAATCTGACCCTTCCACAAACCTTTTGCAAAGGCTCATCTTTGATGAAGAACTCTGCAGCCAAGGACTGCCGCCTCTGGGACAGGGTGAGCATGGCGGGAGGCAGGGGCCTTTCATTAGGAGAAGTGGTACCTCAGCCTCCCCTGGTTCCTTTCTGCAGTTGGCCACTGTGGACTATAGTCCAGGCTCTACAACGCTGGCGGGGGTACAACAGAGGACCAGCGCTGGGGGGAAAAGTCCTCACTGTCAGTCACCAAAGTCAGGGGCAAAACTATACTTTATAATGTACTTTATTATATATCGTAACAGAAGCCCCAGATTGGAAACTACCTGAGTGCCCCTCCAGAGTGACACACGGAGAACACACAACACAGGGATGGCCCACCACAGCCCCAGAGCATGGACGGACCTCATGTTCACACGCAATGTCAAGCAGAGACCCAAAGAGCAACACGCGTGTGGGTCCACTCCCCCCGAGTTCACCCGCGGGTGGAGGGACCCGCGAGCTAAAGGTCAGGAGGGCAGTGACCCTCTGGGAGGGGCAACAGCTGAGGGGCACCAGATGAGCTGCTGGGGGATCACATTTCTTGGTCTGCTGGTTAAACAGGGTGCTGCCCCATGGACCTTTACTAAGCTGTAGACACAACGGTGCATTTTTCAATATTTGCATTTTACTTCAGTAAAGAGTTTTACTTTAGTAAGGACTTTCTGGTGGCTCAGGCGGGAAAGCGTCTGCCTACAACGCGGGAGACCCAGGTTCAATCCTTGGGTCGGGAAGATCTCCTGGAGAAGGAAATGGCAACCCATTCCAGTACGCTTGCCTGGAAAACCCCATGGACGGAGGAATCTGGTAAGCTACAGTCCATGGGGTTGCAAAGAGTCGGACACGACTGAGTGACTTCACTTTAGTGAAGAGTTAATGCATATAAATATACATATGCCAACTTGGTAGGAAAATAAGTCCACGTGGCTCTGGAAGGAGCATCTCTGATGCCTGGCGGGTCTGTACTGGCTTGGCCACTCCTATACCACTCAGGTTGCTCACGTGCGCTGACCACGCGGCTCCCATGAGAGGGGAAGTGGAGACCAAGGTCCTGGTGGGCGGGCACTTCCTGCCTTAACTCCCCACAGCCCACACCACACTGTCCCTGGTGGCTTCTGACACCAGAGTGTTCAGAACAAGGCTTGGGGCTTCCAAACTAAGAGGGAAGAAGTGGCTGGGCCTGGCCATGGCGACCTCTGCCCCGTCCATGCCCCGAAGTGCTGCTGAGACTGCCGGCTCGGCATCAGTCACCCAGTCACTCTCCTGTACTGACTCCCTCCCCCGATCACTGTGGTTACTACAAAATTCCCCACAGGATTATCTTTCTTTCTTATGACTACAACTGGTCTAGAATTCCGGGGAAAATGAAAACAGCAGAAACAAAGTTACCTGTAATTCCTATGCAGGGCTAGTCTTAATTAAAAAGGAAATCAGTTTTGCTACAGTTGAGGTGAACCTTTTAACCAGTGAATGAAAAGTGCCAGGAAAACATACCACCTGGGCTGAGGGCCAGAACCTGATCTCTCTGGGTTCTACGTGAAATGAGTGGGCCAGTTCCTACCATCAGAAGGGGTCAAAGTCTAGGATTGACTGTTTCTCTGCCTAAAAGCAAAGGCAGGAGGAGACAAGGGCTGTGGACTCAGCCTGGAAGAGGTACGACCAGCCAAACCCCCTGCTCAAGCACACCCCTCTCGGCTCCCATGCCCCTGCCTCAAGGACACACAGTCGGGGAGGCAGGAGGTTAGCCTCATCAAGCCCTCATGCTCCTCGGCCCCAGAGTCTGGCTAAAAGGAGCGTGGATGGAAGGCTGGTTACCCTCCTGCCACTAAGGAACACTCTTGCTCACAAAGCACAAAATCTTCCTCTTTTTGGAGGCAGCACATTGTTTAAACCAAAAAGAATGTTTTGGCTCCTGGTAAGGGTGCGTCACCAATATGCTTGGCTGCCCCACAAGTCAGTCTAACTCCTCAGCTCGGCCGGGAGGTAAGGATGCTCATGGCGAATTCTCCTCCCGGAACAAGCACAGGCACCTGGGAAGGGCCCAGTCCAGCGAGGCCCCACGTGGGTGACAGCAGAGAACAGGTGGCACTGAGGCCAATCTAACTAGCCTGCGGGTGAGGGTGCTGGGGGGAGAGCAGAGGCCCAAGCCCTCTACCGAGGGTCACTCCAGAGCCCTGGGCTCTGCTGACCAGAGGGCAGCCCACATGCGGCACCGTGGCCACAAGTGACTATCAGCTCCCAGCGGGAGCCAGGCTGAAGGGAACCCCACCGTCACTTGGCTTTGGAATTTTATTTTTTGTGTTTATATTTGATGCTCGAGGAATCCAGGCTACTTGAGGTGGAATCATAATACACTTACAGAACTTGCGCGCTAGAAAATCACCTCTCCATTAGCTTGGCAGGACAGGCATCTACCGTGCACTGCTATTCTAGGTGCCAGGGCTGCCTGGGGAAACCGAGCAGACATGTCCCTGCACTGGGAGAGCTTATGCTCCGGTGACAAAAGTGACAAAGTCAGTCACACATGCGACACATCAGGTGGTGATCGTGCAAAGAAGTGGGACGGCTCATGGGGCTGTCACTGCACAGCCCTGAGGACAGCAGGTGGAGTGGCCACGTGGCCATCTGGGAACCAGTTCCCCCAGGAGAACCACAGCACATGCAAAGGCCCTGTGGCCAGAGCATGCCCAGGAAACAGAGGGCAGCGGTGTGAACGGAGCGGAGGGTGGCGCCAGCAGTGAAGCAGAGGGAAGGCGGGGCCTTGGAGGGTCTTAATGCAGGGTGGCACGACCTGCCCTGGGAACAGACCAGAAAGCGAGGGTGAGGGCAGAGCAGGAAGACGACCCAGAGCCAGTGAAATCCGCCAGGGGATGAGGGTTCCGCACCCAGCCAGCCTGGGGAGACGGGGTGAGTGGACAGAGCTGTAGGTTTGCCGGCATGAAGGATACACGTATGAGAGAGCACGGAGTGAAGGATAAACCAAGGTGTGTGGCCTGGAAGATGGAGCCACCTGGCCTAGTTTCATTTTACATGCGGAGGAAACTGAAGCCCCAGGAAGGCAAAGTCATGTCCAAGGTCACACCACTTACTCTGGGGATTAGAACCCTTCCCCCGCCGCCCCAAGCTGCAGCTCAGGGGAGACCCTAGTGGACTACTCAGGTCACAGGCAGATGCCCTCGGGCTCCTCTGAGCTCTCTGAGGTGGGGGCAGACAGTGCCCCCGGGGACCCAAGCAAGGTATAGTGAGGGGTGAGGGCTGGGAAGAGAGCACAGGCCCTGCTCAGGGAGGCGACTGCAGTCCACGGCTGCCACCAAGAAACAGATCCAGTGGGCCCGGAAATCCCCATTGTCCCCAAGAGAGCTCCAAAATCTAGATTTTTAACAACAACAGCTTCTCCAATTTTAAAAGGTGGCTCAGTGGTTGAGCAACATGGGGCTGGACAAACCTCATGTGCTGGCCAAGGCCCCTCCGTGCAGGTGTGGCCCCAGCCAGGAATCAGTCTCAAGTCAGCCCGAAACACACCTGGTTCACTCACACCTCAGCCAGGGTCAGGGCACAACATTAAAGCCCTGAGTCTAAGAATGGTCTTTTATTACAACTTTGAGGCCAGCAGATGATGTTCACGACCACAGTAGCTAGCTGATCATTTCCAGCATAGCCTCTCCTACCAACACGAAGGCAGCTGCCGGCCACTCTGGGATCTCTGTTAACTGGGTTGATCCTACTCTACATGCAGTACTGACATGAGGCCGCTCGCTCAGACAATTTCTCTCCAAATACTAACCAATGATCCTGTCAAAGTTACATGGAATGTAACAAAGTGCTGCCAATAGCCAGGGCACACCTGATGCCAGCCAAGCAGGCAAACACCAGGACACTGGACCAGGCAGGGTTCGGAGCCTGCCTGCTATTGCAGCCTTGCTAAAATAATCCAACGTAGAAATTACAAAACCTTCTTTATAAATTACAGCTGCTCTGAGTAGCTGCGCGGGTGGGAGGGACACATCACCCACAGCACTTAAAGGAAATAGGCCATGTGTGTCTGGCCTTTGGCAGTGGGAGCTGGCCTGCCGGTCTCAGGAAACTCACCTGAACTTTTGAGCCTAAGGAAACAGCCTCCAAGGAAGTCCCCAGGTTAATTTTCGGTAATGCCAAATGGCCCTCTTGCCCAGACTCTCTGACTTAGAATTAAATATTTGCTTTCCCATACGCTTTCTGCCCAATATCTATTTTCTGTGTCTGTTACCCTGGGCCATTTTGATGGTGCTGCTTTTAGGCAGGAATCTCACTAGAGCAGGACCCTGCTTCCTGCTTTTTGCCCTGAACATGCAATTTGTAAGGTGCACCCAAGTCAGTCCAAAAGTACTTTCTAAGGTGACATCTCAGTAGGTGGACACACATGAACTGCCATTAGTCAACTGTTCCTGACCTACAGAATGGGCACTTCACAGGGTTCAATGCAACAGTGTCTCTAAATGATCAGAAAAAGCAAAGGCATCAATGGGAGGGAGAAGGCAATGGCACCCCACTCCAGTACTCTTGCCTGGAAAATCCCATGGACAGAGGAGCCTGGTAGGCTGCAGTCCATGGGGTGGCGAAGAGTCAGACACAACTGAGCGAATTCACTTTCACTTTTCACTTTCATGCATTGGAGAAGGAAATGGCAACCCACTCCAGTATTCTTGCCTGGAGAATCCCAAGGACAGAGGAGCCTGCTGGGCTGCCGTCTATGGGGTCACACAGAATCGGACACAATTAATGTGACTTAGCAGCAGCAGCAATGTTCAATGAACACCAGCCACCTGCAGAGCAGTGCTGTTCAGGAGAACTCCCTGTGGCAGGGGAACGGACTGAAATCTGCGCTGACCACCACGTGACACTGGGCACTGAAATGTGGCTCTGTAACTAAGAAATGAACTTCCGTTTTATTAAAGTTTAAACACTTCTGTGTGGCTACCCTACTGGACAGCTCTAGACAGGAGCTTTTGCAGACACGCGTGAGATTCACTTGTCTGCAGTGTATGAAGGCCCGGCACACAGAAGATGGTGGACAAAGCTGTGAGATGAAAGCATGGTCTTCACACTCACTGCTACGCTTCACACTGACTCCCCACCTTCCTTCCACTGAAGCTCTTCATTTCCAGATCGAGGTGCTCCCCTGGAGTGTGGAATTACAAAGCCTGTTGGTGAACATTCAGAAGGCTGTGCCCACATCGCCCAGCAGCTGGGCAGCAAGAACTAGCCTAATGACTGCCTGACCTGCTGGGCCTCCATATTCTCACCCACTGGATGGACACCTGAGATGGAGATCAAAGTTGCGAATCCGTTTCTAAATGGTAAACCTTAAAAATCAAGTTGGGCTGAGCTTCAGTTGTCCAGTGAGACAGCTGGAAAAAATGCACCAGGTTGCTGGTCTGCCTCATTTCATCTACATTTATTCTGTTATGTTCAAAGTGTTAGCTGCTCAGTCGTGTCCAACTCTTTGAGACCCCATGGACTGTAGACCAGCAGGCTCTTCTGTCCATGGGATTTTCCAAGCAAGAATACTGGACTGGGTTGCTGTGTCCTCCCAGCTACTAAATAAACCAGTATTCCAGTCAAATTGTTTGCATTCAACCACTTAGATGGAATTTGGTGCTGCATCATCACTATAGCCTATTGGCCTAGAGCCCCCTTTAGCAAAGAGCATAATTGCTCAAATGTGACTCAATGATTCAGGATTTATTTAAAACTCTCCCGTCACCAAAAAATATTCATGCACCAAGATACCAGTCTAATCCCTTACTCTCTGTAGAAACGTTCAAAGGCAGACTCCTAACTGAAAGCAAAGAGTTCTGTTACAGCACGGTACCTCCGGCTCTACACACGGGACACGGTTTCTAGTCCCAGAAACACCTTTCTCATCCCCCTCTCTCGTCCTCCCCCCAACCCAATCTCAGCTGGCCCAGAAACCCTGCACGGCTCCACCATCTGCCTCCAGTTTTCCTCCTTCACTTAAATAGAGAGGGATGTGGCATGTTTAGGACCTCAGAACTGGAAGCTTCTTCCTGGAAGGAACGCAAACTGGCTGTCTGTGGCGGGGCTGAACTCTGGAGAGTTCACAAAGGAGTGGAGACATCACCAGAGAGCAGCTCGCTGCAGGGTCACCAGGACCTCCTGGTGTTGGGTTAAATGAAGTCAAGACGACCCAGCACCAGGGGACAGAAGGTGCTCCCCAGCCACGTGGGTCGTGAGTAAAGCACACAGCTGCCCTTCTGGAAAGGCTGGACCGAAGAACTGAGTCTCTGGGGACATTCAACAGTCAAAAACCTCTGATGAGCTCTCTGGCTGTCCCCAATTCCAGAAAATGCCCAGACAGTTTCAGCACACCAGAAAAAAACCTGTGAGGTTCCCAAGAGCCTGCAAAGTTTCATTTCCTTGGTGCTTCCTAGGCTGATGACCTCTGACCTCCAGGAGTTATTGCCAAACTGCCTTAGTTTGCACAAGGTCCCCGTATTTCCCAGCACCTACCAGGAGCCTGCCTGACCCCATTGTGGGTGGGTGGTTCTATTTCCAGGCCACAGATAAGGAAATCTGAGTTCATAAAGGTTGAGAACCCTGAGCAGAGGGTCTGTGGCGTGGCAGGGGGTGGGACCCAGATTCTGGGACGTGGCAAGGCTGCGTCTGCAGCGGGCTGGCTGGAGGCAAACCCAGACCCCACCTCCCTCCCGGCCTCTGAACACCCTAGAAACTTACTCAACAGTAACCTCTGACACCTGTGGCCCACTCCCACGCGTGCTGGGTCTCCACCACTTCTCTCTCCAGCAGTCTCTCTTTCCGACGTGGACCTGCATCCCGGAGTTTAAACAGCCTGGCCGACTCTCCACAGTGCGGGTTTGCGGAAGCCAACCCCTTGACCCAAGCTACCGATTCTTATCTGCCATCTGGGGAGGGCTTCCCGAGGCTTCCCAGATGCTGCACTGGAAAGCGCGGACCCCAGCCCGCCCTCCCCAGCCCAGAGCGAGGCTGGGTGCCCCGGGCAAGAGCCAGACCGGGTGCCAGTGCCGGGCGGCCGCGCCGGGGATGCCGCTTCCTCCGGGCCTGGTACTGCCGGCCCATTCAGCGTCCCCGGCCGGGAGCCCTCGCGCCGGGTCCGCGCGGCCAGCCGGGAAAACGGCGCTCCCCGACCCCGCCGCCAGGGGGCGCAAGGACTCGCCTGCCACCCCTCCGGGAAGTTGCCACCGCGGCCCGCCGAGCGTCTGGCCCTGGACGGTCCAGGTCCCCGCAAGGCGGGCCACCCCCACCTCCGCGGCCCCGGGCCCGCCCCGCCCCGTCGGCGCCGATCGGCCCCGCGGAACCGGGGCCGCAGCCCGAAGTGGGCGCGCTCAGCCCCGGCCCCCATTCAATCCCGCCCCCTCTCCCCGCCGGCCTCCGCCGCCTTCCGCCCGCCACCCCCCAACCCCAGCCCGGACTCCAGCCCGGCAACGTCATCCGGCCGCTTCCCGAAGCTTAACCCCTTCCTCCGCCAGCTGCGCGCCGCCCCGCCCCGCCGCCAACTTTCTTCGCCCAACTTCGGAGCTCGCGGGCCGGCCCGACGGCCAGGCGGAGACGGAGGGAAGGAGGGAGCGGCGTCCACGTCGCGCCGCGGGGCCGCGGCCGGTCCCGTCGACGGCGAGGACGTGGGGTCCACACCGCGGGCGCGCTCGGCCGACGACCCCCGCATGGGGCTCGGGCCCGGCACACGCCCCTCCCACCCCGGGGCCCACCGGGACCCCCCCTCGCCCAGGTCCGCGACCGCGGCGACGGCGGGCGGCACCGCCGCCGGGGGAGGGGCCGCCAAGGAGACGTGTCACTCCCGGCGCGGCCCGGCCCGGCCCGGCCCGGCCCCGGCGCCCCGACGGCCCAGCCCGCGCGCCGCCGCCGCCGCCGCCGCTGCTGCAGGGCCCGGCCAAGTTTCTTACCTGCAGCCGGAGACGCGGGAGGGAGAGCGAGAGGGCAGGAGCCGCCGCCGCCGCCGCGGAACCGGGAGAGAGAGGAGCCGGCCAAGCCTCCGCCGAGAAGCCGCCCCCCAAGCAGCTGCAGGCGCCTCGATCCCGACGCTGCCCGCCCCGTCCGCCGTCCGCTCCGGCCGCTCGCTGGCTGCGTGCGCGCGTGTGGAGTCGTGGCACTTTCTGCCTCGGAGCTGGCGAACGGCCCCCTCCGCAGGGATCGCCGCCTCCTGCCTTCCCCACCCGGGCCAGCCATTCATCTAGCCGCCTTTCCCCATTGGCTCGCACCCCGCCACTCTGCCGGCCGCTGGCCAGTCAAAACGCCGGCAGCCGAGCCGCGGCGGCTCCCATTGGGCTGGGAGGCGGGCCTCCGCCTCGGCCAATGGGAGAGGGGAGGAGCTGCGGGGCGCCGCGGGGGCGGGGCCGGGGCGAGGGGCGGAGCCGGGGCGGGGGCGGGGCCGCGCCGTGCGGCGCTCGGCCCCTGCGCGGGGGCGGGCCGGGCCGGGGCGGGGCCGGGACTCTCGGCCACACGCAAGGGAGGGGGCGCTGGCCGGCCCCGCCCACTCCTGGCGCCGGCCCAGCGCGCGGGCGCCGACCCGGGCCAGGCTCTGGGCCGGCGGGACCGCGGAGGTTCGAATCCAGGCGGCTCTCCGCCCGCGCCCCTGGCCCGCTCCGGGCTGATGTGGCGGTGGGTGTCGCCCTTAGCAGATGGTTGCGCAACACGGGAACAGTAGGGAGAAATGCTTCGTCTAAAAACCAGCTAACTTACCCCCGCAGCAGCGCCCCCTCCGGGCGCAGGATGAGAGGACAAGTCCTGCCGGCGGCCAGTCCCGAGACGGCTTGTCCCTATGTTCATTGCAGTCGGCCCCAGAAAGAATTTTCTCGAGTGAATGGAAGATCGAGGGTGGAAAGTCCAGACGACGCGCAGAGGAATGGAGGGCGGACCTCACTTGCACCCATTTTCAGGGCGGTTACATCGAGACACAGTTCAGACCTCAGCTGGCAGCAGGGCCACAATTGCAGTTCTCTTTATGACTGCAAGGAGATCCAACCAGTCCATCCTAAAGGAAATCAGTCCTGAATATTCATTGGAAGGACTGATGCTGAAGCTGAAACTCCAATCCTTTGGCCATCTGATGCGAAGAACTGACTCATTAGAAAAGACCCTGATGCTGGGAAAGATTGAAGGCAGGAGAAAGACGACAGAAGGTGAGATGGTTGGATGGCATCACCGACTCGATGGACATGAGTTTGAGCAAACTCTGGGAGTTGGTGCTGGACAGGGAAGCCAGGCGTGCTGCAGTCCATGGTGTCGCAAAGAGTCTGACACAACCGAGCAACTGAACTGAACTTATGGCGTTTATACCGCGCTGTGGGAAGGAGCGAGGTCTGAGCCAAATAAACTCGCCCACTTCCCAGAAAACTGAGCAAACGGCTTCCTTTTGGGACTTCCTCCCTGATCCCCATCCCAGCCCCACCCCCACCCCACTCCCAGCCCCATATAAGCCAACACTCTCTTTTCGTACCAAATAAATCTTTCAATTACGATAATTTTAGGCCTGGTGTTTAACCATGATATCAGTTTAAACTTGAGCCAAAGCCAATTTCTTTGAAATTAAGGTTTCTGAGAGGCCAAGGGGTCTGCTGCAGGCTGTTGTGCCCCACACCACTTCCCCTGCCTCCCCCACCCCCGCGTGGCTGCTGCATCCTCTTCACAATATCTGTTTCTTGGACAATTTCACATACTCCCTCCCCCTTTGTCACTGGTACTGTACACGTTGTTAGAAAGATGTGCAAAGATAAGTCATCAGAGAATAAAGAGAGATTGGTTTGAAGTTAAACCGTTCATTCCTATTTTTAATCTCAGCAGTTCTCTAGCACATTAATGATTAATCAAGGGGAATTAACCTGGATTAGCTTTGGACAGTCTTTTTTCCAGTGGTGAACTCTAGCTCCACATAAAAATCAAAAATTCCAATTTCCTGCTGTTGTATGTTACCAGCTAGTTCTAGTTGACCATGGGTAAACCAGTTAAGCTCTCTGAATATGGGTGTACCTTGTAAGACAATCACTACCCCCTCTGTGTTTTGGAGGTTCGTTCTTCCATCCTTTTGTTCATTCATTCATTCACTGGTGTTTGTTGAGTGCCTGGAATTCATTACCAGGCTGGCAAACAGCCAGGAGGGTTACACAGACCCAGTAAAGACCCCATTGCCCTGGGAAGCCTTGCTGTGGGCAGAGACCTCCTTCTTAAGACTCATTCATACTGTTTAGATTTTCCCAGAAGCAGATCCTGACTGGTACGGTTTGGATGCAAGGGACTCACCTGGGGGGTGATCACGGGAAACACTAGTAGGGACAGCAGGATGGGAAGGGCTGATGAAGAGTGCAATATCAAACAAGTGACCTCTGCAGGCAACCAAGGCTCAGTTGGGCACATGGGTGTCATGTGGAAATCTCCCAGGGGTGTCCCACCTGCAGGGTGGGACTCCCACCAGTCCTTGTGGGTGGAGGGCTTCTTCTGGAGGGACTTTAACTCACCCAGAGTTAAAGCCAGAGACAGCCTTTCAACAGAGAGAAGCAGCTGTTTGCAGCAAGAAGCCCTTGGCAGAGTCTGAGTGCCTGGGGCATCTGGGGTCCAGACGAGCGTCTTCTAATAACTGTGACCCCAAGGCTGACACAGCGCCTGCACAGAGTGGGGGTTCCGTAAGTGCATGTTCCGTAAATGTTGTTAAATGAACCACAGAGTTACAAAGTCCCTGAGAGTGAAGGGTGTTTACAAATAAAGGAGCTTTCTGTCTGTTCCCTCCTGTGATTGATGTCTGGTTTGGCCCTAGTGCAACATATGGTTCAGCATGCATGAGTGGCCCGGCCTTTGCCTTCTCCTTTCTTCGGTCCCTGCTCCTTGTCCAACCTCCACAAGGAGGTCACCCCCAACCCCCAATGCACCCCTGCTGCAGCCTGACCTTCCCTCATGACCACTGCTGTGCCCATGGACCTAGCCTCAACATGGTCCCACCTACTCAGTACATCTCAGCCCAGTGCTTGCCTCAGGTGTGTCTGTGGAAAAACAGGAACTGAGCCAGGACTTGAAGAATGGGCTTCCCCAGGCTCAGAACCCCTGGCCCTGCAGCAAACACAGAACTATCAAGTCACATGGGAGGAGACAGTTGTGATCGCACAGCACAGCCTCCGGGGCCTGTCTGCTCAGGGCCAGCACCAGGCCAGAGCCCAGGAATCAGGTCCCTGCCACCCCCTAGGATGACAGTCCAGTGAGGGGCTGTCACATGCAAGCAAGTCAGAAAGATGTCAAGGTGCATTCAGACAGAGGAGAGCAGAAGGTGACAGCGGTAGCTTGAAAGAGGACGGAAAGCCAGCCCGACCAGAAGGTAGGAAAACAGGACAGAGGCCTGTGATCTAACATGGCACAGTGCACAAGGGGTCCTGCTGAGCTGTGGTATTTTGCCAAAGCCTGGAGGGTGAAGGAGAGGGTCAAAACAGATGTGTCTCAAAAGGGGAGCATTACGGGCCCAAGGGACCCATTTAGAGGTGATTCGAACATGCCACACCTTGGTGATAGTGATAGTTATGCCATCAAATTATGAGCTCCTGAAGAGGGTGAATTTGGTTTGTAAGCAAATTATTCTGCCATCAGCCTAACTCTAGGGAAAAAAAAAAAAAGATGTCCTTTTGGATCTTGGTTGTATATTAAAAACAAACATTCTTATTAGGAAAAACTAAACATACAAGAATAATAACCTTGTACGGCCCATCAACTCACCACAGGGCTTTGCTTCCTAACTTGCAGATATTATTTTTTTAAGAGTAGGCAGAAAAAGAAGAAGATACCTTACAGTGTAAAAAGAGGTTTTTACTTTATCAACAACTATAAAAGGGTGATAAATGACAAACAGAAAGAAAATGTCATGTAAAAAAGAAAAAGTGTGGCAGAGCACAGTCTCAAAGGGCATCCGGGCTCCAGGAATTGCCGTTCCTGGGCTCTAGAATACAGGCTCAATAGCTGTGGCATGTGGGGTTTGTTGCTCCGCGGCACATGGGATCTTTCTGGACCAGGGATGGAACCCTTATCGCCTGCATTGGCAGGCAGATTGTTAACCACTGGACCACCAGGGAAGTCCCCCGGTTCCTTATTAGAGCTCACATGTCTATGGGTCAGCTGAGGCTTGGCTGATCTTGGCTGGTTCCTGCATAGGGTGGGCTGGGGGGAGCGGTACACCTCTTGTCTGGGTGTGCCTGGAGCATCTCAGATGCTGCTCCACTTGGCTCACTCCTTTTTTGGGATATGAGAGGCTAGAGAGGGGGTTCACTTCTCATGGTGATGCTGAGAAAGAGAAAAAGAAAAGAAGCAGGAGTACACAAGGTCCCTGGAAGGCTTAGAACTGTTTTGTTTTCTACCTCATTCTGTTGGTCAAAGCACCTCACGTGGGCAAGCCCAGGTTCAAGGGAGGAATAAATACGAACAGGGTGAAGAAAAGGTGCCACTGGTGCATCCTATCACTGAGTCCAAGAAGCACGAGGAAAAGGTGAATCAGGAGAGGGAGGGGTTACCAAAGAGAGAGTTTTAAAAAGTGAAGAATGGTTGATGCAGCCTGGAGATTCAGCAAGATGAAGACTGAAGTGTGTATCAAATGTGGCAACTCAGGAATCATGAGGGACCTCCACAAAACAGCTTTAGAGGAAGGGGCAGGTGAAAAGGTGGCCACCAAACTGTGGGGGCTGAGAAACAAAAGGGAGGATGAAACATGATCCATTCATCCAACAGATGAATTCAACTTGGTACCTATTACAGGTCAGTCCTGTTCTAGGTGCTGGGGAGACAGCCTTGAATACGGCAAAGGGTTCTTTTCATGGAGTCCACATTCTAGTGGGAAAAGAAAAAGACAACTGATAAATAAGCAAGGTGAAGTGAGATGGTGCCAAGGGCTACAAGGAAAGAGAGGGAGCTCATGTAGTAGAGGGGTGGGCCTTTGGGAGTGGGGGTGCCGAGGATGCAAGAAGCTGGTCAGAGAAAACGCTTCTGGGGAAGTGATGGTTGAGAAGAAGCTGATCTTATGTAAAGAAGGAAGAATAAGTGAAAAAAGCCAGTTTTGTGCCCTGAAACAGGAGCTTGGCAGCTATTTCAGGGGACAAAAAGAAGGCTATGTGGGGACTTCCCTGGTGGTCCGGTGGCTGAGATTCTGTGCTACCAGTGCAGGGGGCCCGGGTTCAGTCCCTGGTCAGGGAACTAGATTCCATGTGCTTGCAACTAAGACCCAGCGCAGCCAGATAAATACATACTTACATATATTTAAGACTGTGTGACTGAAGCTCAAGGAGGAAGGGAGAGGAAGGCAAAGGCCAGGAGGCAGAAAGGTGCTAGATAGGACAAGGGGCCTCAGGATCCATCCAGCCAGGGGGAGTGGGAACCTGGAGCAGAAGAGTAAGGTCATCTGATCTGCATTTTAAAAGGGACTTTCCTCGAAGTCCTGGAGGTTAAGACTTTGCACTTCCAATGCAGGGGGTGCTGGTTCAATCCCTAGTTGGGGAGCTAGGATCCCACGTGCCTCTTGACCAAAAGTCAAAATATAAAACAGAGGCAGCAATACCATAACAAATTCAATAAAGAGTTTTTAAAAGGTCCACGTTAAAAAACACACACACACACACTATAAAAAAAAAAAAGATCTACTTTAGCCGTGGAGGGCAGAATCATTAGGATATGTGATAGAGGATTCAAGGACCAGTTTGAAGGCTTTTGTAAGATTCCAGGCAAGATATGGTCAATGTGCTGGTAAATATTTAACAGTTGGCTATGGGAGGTTGGGGGTAGGGGTGCATTCCTAATTTGTAGCATTTGGCAGTTTCTGGAGTGTGAATACTCCCATCGGATTTGATCTGAAGCTACTGAGTAACCAAACACAAAAGTGGAAAGAAATTAGAGGTAAAGTACTATTATAAATCAAATAATCTCATAAATAACCTCAAAGGCAGATATAATAGTAAAATGCAGTCACAAAATTAGGATGTGATGAGGATGAGTATTACTTTTGTTTTTAATATAATCTATGTCATTGTAAGTTTATATGATGAAATATTTAATAATGACTGTATTTAATGAACTGCTTAAAAAATTTCTGAAAAGGCAACAATCAGCTTTTACGAGGCAGCTGACTCCTTCACACCACTGAATATAACAGTAACCTGGGGACTTCCCTGGAGATCCAGTGGTTAAGCCCTCACCTGCCAATGCAGCGGGTGCTGGTTGGATCCCTGGTGGGGGAGTTAAGATTCCCACATGCCTCCTGCCCCGCAAAAGAAACAGAACAGAAACAACAGAAGCAAACTGTAACAAATTCAATAAAGACTTGAAAAATGGTCCACATCAAAAAAAAAAAAAAAAATTTGAAAAAGAAAAGAGTCACCTGGACTGGAATGGAGGGTGTGTGTGTGTGTGTGTGTGTGTGTGTGTGTGTGTGTGTAAGACAGACTCAACAAGATTTGACAATGTCAGAAAACGAAATACTTCACATGCTTATGGTGACATTTCAACACACACCTCACACCCTCTCTGAACAGTGGATTTGTTGGAGGCAATGGCTTGTTCTGAAGGATCCCTGTGTTCCCTGAACCCCTAACCCAATGCCTTGAGTCTAGTTAAGAAAAAAAAAAAACCACCTTAGGTTAGCTCTCCTCTGAAGAAGATCTTAAGAAGAAGATGTGAGTGAAAGCATTTTATGTGGAAGGTGATCCCAGGAATCACTAGGAAGGGTGTGGAGAAGTGAGTGGGGGGAGGAAGACAGCCAGTAAACAGTGTGTCACCAGCAAATTTCCACCACAGGCAGCTGAAGCTTAATCCTGCTGAAGAGCCCTGGGAGACAGGGAGCTTTATGCCTCGGAGGTACCCAATCTGAGAACTGAGGAAGCCAGAATATTTATTCACCAGCTCCTACCCATCACTGGTTGAAGACTGCTCCTGGCATTTCCAGCCCATGCCCCTAGAGAAAAACCTGAGAAAGGTTGCTGGTGTTTGCAATCAGAGGCTGTGAACATGCAAAGGAATGGCAGAGATGTGAACAGCATACCAACTGAGTTGATCCAAAACTGATAAATATTTCTTGAATGAATAAACGAACGAATGATTGTAGGGCCCTGTGAGCTCCTTTAAACACGAATTTAGGATTTGAAGGTTTTGAAACAGTTACACTCCACAGTCAGCACATTTATCTTATAGTTTTGCAAAATCTCGAGCAGGGGACCTACGACATCCCAGATGATTTAAATTCTGCAGCAACATTACTCAAAATCACAATAATGTTGTTACACACTTAAAGAAAAACCTCAATAGATAGACTATGTGTGCATATTCAGTCGCTTCAGTCACGTCTGACTCTTTGTGACCCTATGGATTATAGCCCGCCAGGCTCCTCTATCCATGGGATTCTCCAGGCAAGAATACAGGAGTGGGTTGCCATTTCTTCCTCCAGGGGATCTTCCTGACCCAGGGATCAAATCTGCATCTCTTACATCTCCTGCATTGCACGCGGACTCTTTACCACTGAGCCGCCAGGGAAGCCCATAGATAAATTATAGTAACTGCAAAAGAAAAAAGAAAACTTACACAAAGAAAACAGATGGCAAGAGAGATCCCAAATTACTAATTTTTATGGAGGCTAATGGTAGTAAACGATAACAAGAGTCAAAAATGTTTGGTTTGTTGTGTGGCTGATGTTGGAAGTGAGCTTAGAGATAGAAGCTTTTGTGAAAACGAGGACTGTCCCGGTGCTGGCTGAATCCCCAAAGAAAATACGGAGGGGAAATAGATGGATGATATTTGCCTGGTACTTTCCTATTTCCAAAGTGCTTTGCAAGCAATCTTTACTAGAACCATGAGAAGGAAGCGTTACTATCACTACCTGCTTTCAGTAAGGCAGCTGGTGTTCAGAGATGTGTTAAGTAGCTCACTCAAGACGTCGCACTTATAAATGACAAAGTTATTGCTGTGGAAAAGCCAGGGGGGAAATGAGCAGGTATAACAGACCCTACAGGAATTAATGAAACCTTCCTCCTGTCAACTATTCTTCTGGGATTCCATGCATTCCCCATTAAGCTTGCTCCTCAGGTAACAGCAAGCATTTGGTGAACTGCAGACACTGCTCTATTGAGCTGCTCAGGTCCGTTGTCCTAGGAATCCTGGAATCACACCCCTCTGTCTCAGGTGGGATGCACCAATCATAAGCAATACCTCATGGCTGTGAGGTCACCTGGCTTGACTAGATGCCTCACACTGGACATGCAGATACACAATCTGAGGCCCATCAAGTCGAAAGGCTCTCCTTGAGCAGAAAGCCTCCTTAACTAGCCTGGCTCGTTAGACACCTTGACTCTTCTAAGATTACCAGCGAAGAAGAGCTCAGGTTGTCAAAACTTTGTCCCCGCCACCTGATTTTGTTCTTTTGATCAACATTTACGGAGTCCTGCTGCACACTAGAGTCTATGCTCAGGGCTGAGAACTCAATGGATAACAAGAAAAGCAGCACCTTATGCTCAGTGAGCTTTTGGTAGGCATGGGGCAGGCAATCAATAATTCATTAGACTAACATCCAGCTTGAGGTAGATGCTCCAAAGTAAACAGCATGAAGTGTGTACAGAGCCATGAAAGGCCCAACTGTGTTCTCTGTCACTCGCTCTCTCTTTCCAATCCATCCCCTCACTTTGAGCAAACGCAACCTTCCGAAACTGTCTCCATCTCACACCTGCTTTGCCTTCGGGAGACTCAGGTGGTTCCCATGATGTCAGGTCTTCCTTCCTCTGCCTGACTGGTGTGGGTTCCCTGTAGACCGGTGCCCCAGACATTCAGCAGGCTCTGCCCCTTGCCGCCTGTGCCCACGCGGTGCCTCTGCACAGTCTCACACCCTCCCCTCCTGCCCCCTTTCAAAGGCTGTCTTTGCTCCTTCATTCTGGAACCATCACTGCATTCTCCAGACCCTGCTTCTTGGTGGGAGCAGAGCTGGTTTCTCTCTTCCTTTGAACAGCTCATAGGATTACTTCCTCCACCAAACTTCTGAATACATTTTCCCCCCCTCACTGACCCCCTGGAGAGGCTGCCCCAACACAAGTGAGCACTAGTTTGCTAGGAGATTCTGTGTACAGGAATCTTTACTGTTAATAACTTATAAAAGGCCTGAGTCATGTATTGGTCCTGCTGAAACCACGTGATTTCTGGTTCTGCCAAGGATCTGCTTTTCGCTTTGGGAAGTCCTTTATCATGTCTGTCTTAAATCCCTCCTATATCCTTGTGTACTTTTGTCTAAAGTCTTATTCCTCTTGGTTTTAGAGCACAGCTAAGGCATGCCCACACGACTCCGGTGTCTGTTCAGTGTTCGTGGAGTGCATATTGGTTGATTAGTGACTTCGTGGCACTTAGTAATCATTATTCCATCCCGTCCTCTGGGTTCTTTTCTCCAGGCTTAAAAACTGCGGCTCCTTAAGCCTTTTTTTCCCCTGTGTTTTTTCCTGAATCTCTTAATCATCACGTGGCTCTTCTTAAACTCTGTTAATCAGCTTCTTCTCCTTTTTTAATCATTAGTGAGAGTTTTGAAGAACATCTTTAAACCAGGAGCAAAAAAGAAAAGAAAATCCAGAAAGGGCCTGGGAGGGTGACTGGGCTCGGCTTTCTGCCTCTGGCCTGGCAGGCCCTTTCCAGCTAATAGATCCAGCAGACTGTCTCAGATCAGCCCAAGCATCCGGTCTCCGATCTCTGAATGTGAGCAGCAGACAAATTAGATCTGGGGGGATGAGAACAGAGCCTGTAGCCCCATTGACACTCTTCTTTAGACTGCTGCTGGCCACTGCGGGCAGAAAAATCCAGTCCTCGGCAAAATTTTGTTAGCCAGTCTAATTTAGGCAACTTTTATTCCTTCTTCCATTGTAAGTTCACAGACTCTCACAAGAGTTCTGGGTGCTACCTGTGGTATGTGTGTGTCTGTATGTATGTCTGTGTGTGAGAGAGAAAAAGAGGAGATGAACTCAGAGTAATTCACACTAAAGTATTACTGACTTACCATACAATGCCCCTAAAGGCAGAGGAAAGTGAAGGCAGGCAGTGAGAATGGGGCACCAGCCTCTAACCCATCTGCATCAGGAAGGCATTCAAGTTTATATTTAAGATCCATGTGATTTTTGCATTTTGTGTACATATACACAAAGGCAGATTTTCTAAACAAGGATATCATTTCATTGAACGCGTAAAAAATCACCTGAAGGGACTTCCCTAGTGGTCTAATCGTGAAGAACCTGCCTGCCAATGCAGGGGACATGAGTTTGATCCCAGATCTGGGAAGATGCCACATGCCATGGGACAAATGAGCCCACGTGCCCTCACTACAGGAACCTGGGTGC
This sequence comes from Moschus berezovskii, assembly GCF_049115385.1. Taxonomy (NCBI): domain Eukaryota; kingdom Metazoa; phylum Chordata; class Mammalia; order Artiodactyla; family Moschidae; genus Moschus; species Moschus berezovskii. The sequence goes on along the minus strand of NC_142474.1, from coordinate 46,565,913 downwards.
CCTGGAGCCCATGCTTCATGACGAAAGAAGCCACTGCAGTGAGAAGCCCACATGCCTCAACTAGAGAGTAGCCCTCGCTCTCCACAACTACAAGAAGTCTGTGCACAGCAATGAAGACCCAGTGCAGCCAAAAATTAATTAATTAATTAAAAATAAAGCTAGGCACTTAGGAATGGAATCTTCTATTTAAAAAAAAAAATCACCTGAATTCCCAAAAAAATCCCCTGAATACACAACCCTCACCATGTGACATTGTCTACTTTTTCTCTTCTATACTACTTTCTTTTATTTTTTAAATTTTATTTGTGTTATTTATTTTTGGCGGTGCTGGGTCTTCATTGCAGTGCACTGGCTTCTCATTGCAGTGGCTTCTTCTGTTGCAGGGCACAGGCTCTAGGGCACTTGGGCTTCAGTAGTTATGTTGCACGGGCTTTGTTCCTCCATGGCATATGGGGGATCTTCCTGGATCAGGGATCGAAAACATGTCCCTGCACTGGCAGCCAGATTTTTTACCACTGAGCCACCAGGAAAGCCCCCTTCTATACTATTTTCTATTAATGAATACACATAGTTTGTTTCAATACATATTAAATATTTAACATTATAATATGTATTTCATCTATATATAAATAAAATAAAGTTTTACATTATTTACTGCTATGTAAAAAGATCATGGCAATTTACACAGTGGTGTCAGATCCAGATAGGGGAGACGGCTCACCTGACCTCAGGTGTGAGCCTTCCAGGAATTGTGCACATTTTTGAAGACGAAGGAAGAGAGGGCAGAGGACTTTCTGGAAATGCACTGTGTGGGCACTTGCTCAAGGCCATCAGGCCACTGCAGTGGGCAGCCTCTGGTGTGGACAATGCCTGGCGCTGGCCAGCCTGTGAGCTCTGTGAGTCCGCTGCGTTTTTCCCTCGAATGATCCACCTACAAACCTAGATTCATCTTCCTTGCAGAGACGCCTCACTCTCTAGCAGAAAGCAAAATCCTCCAATTCCTAAAGAAGTGTTTTCTTGCAGGCATGAAAGTTAATGAGCTCCATCTTTGGCCTGGGTTAGAAAATTTCACCGTGGCCTTGGCAGGTTTCGCGCCAACACCAAGACGTTAAAGAGAGTCCACGTTGAGAGCCAGCAGGAACAAAGGTAAGGCTGGCTGGCCTGGTTTCCTCACTCACAGTCAGGAGAGAAAAAAGAGAGAGGAACAAAGTACCTGGCTACAAAGGTGCTTCCCCAAGCTGTTCTGGAACCGTCCGTCTCTGCAGGCAGCACAATGCCCTCCTTATTCCCCGGTCATCACCACAGCTGACGTGGAGCCTCCCCGGCAAATGTTCAGACCTGCGGCCGCCAGCACGTCTCAGGCAGATTCCTTCAGCCACTGGGCTGGTTCCCACTCTCAGCAGAGGAGGAAAAAGCCATGTTTGCCACACAGTCTTTGGTTTTCGGAAAACAGTTGGCAGACTGACTGACTAAACGCGACGTGTCTCCTGGTTATCAATAAGTATTTGTTTCATTCTCAGTATGTGGTTTTTGAGCACCACCTATGCTCCAGGGGCTGGAGACACATCTGTGAACAGAACAGACACAGACCCTCCGTGAAAGGAAGTTTGGGATGGCAGGGGTGACCATCGGCATTAAACAATCAAAATAATTTCAGGTACTAATAGCATAAGACAGTGAGACAGAAAATGAGTGGGGGGGGCTTGTCTCAGGATTCTCCGTGGAAGCTTCCAGTGACACTGTCACTAAAATCAGAATCACCTGAAGCAGCAGCTGAGGGAAGACGCGGGCACACCAGTTTTCCAGGCAGAGGTTGTGCAAAGGCCCTGAAGCAGCAACGTGTTTGACAACTTCAGGGAACTGAGTGAGAGCCGGTGAGGAAATGGTGGTGATGAGCACCAGGCAGAGACCAGGTTCATCAGAGGAATCATCATGTCTAACATTGTAGGTGTGTTACAGTTTGCAGAAGGCTTTAAACATACACTATCTCCATTTAGTCATTTTCCTTGTTAATATTCCTTAGCAAACAGATAAAGAAACTGACACTGAGGAGGGAACTTCCTCAAGTTCACAAACTAGGAAGTGGTGGGGCAGAATTCTGACCAAGGACTCTGTTTGCACAACGCCAGAGAGAGCTATCCACGCAGCCAGGGGAGCCGTTTGTATCCCTGCTTGGAGCTTGTGCAGTGCACAGCCTGTGCCACTGTACATTGTGACCCTGTGTCAACTCAGGTCTATTTTCTCCAAATTTCTATTTTTTTTTTTCTGTGCTGATGCTATTGAAAATACAAAGAATAAAAAATATTATTTTAGCTGTTGATGAGCACAGGATGTAGTTGAAGAGAAAGAAAATAAAAAAAGGTAGTGGGTAATAGACAGTATTTGTTCCAGCAAAGACATTATGGGTGATTTGGTAGGGGCTGTGAGGTTTGTCTGATGCTGGGAAAGGTTGGGGGCGGGAGGAGAAGGGGACGACGGAGAATGAGATGGCTGGATGGCATCACCGACTCTGTGGACATGAGTTTGAGTGTACTCCGGGAGTTGGTGATGGACAGGGAGGCCTGGCGTGCTGTGATTCGTGGGGTCGCGGAGAGTCGGACACGACTGAGCGACTGAACTGAACTGAACTGAACTGAACTGTGAGGTTTGTACCTAGTTTGAAGATTTCGACTGGTGGACATACAGGCCAAAAAAAAAAAAAAAAAATCATAGGACTTCACCACGTGAACGTGCAATGAAATCTTGGTCTGTTGTAGACCATCACGAGAGCTTGTCTCCAGCAGCTGCCAATTTTTTCTAAATGAACATTTATTATTCTATCAAGTAAAAAATGAACCATATAGGCAAAATTTTGGCAAACCTAAGAAGAGGGAAAAAAATCATCTATAATCTCATTCATGAAAAAACTACTTTTCACATTTTAGTGTAGTTCCTTCTGGTTTTTTGCCCAGGGAAGTAATTTGTGTGTGTGTATTTATGTATTTATACATATATAGAGAGAATACCTATACATGAATGTGTATATATGTGTGTGTTATATAGGCTTCCCTGGTGCATCAGATGGTAAAGAATCCACCTGCAATGCAAGAGACCTGAGTTTAATCCCTGGGTTGGGAAGATCCCCTGGAGGAGGGCATGGCAACCCACTCCAATATTCTTACCTGGAGAATCCCTTGGACAGAGGAGCCTGGCAGGCCATAGTCCATGGGGTTGCAAAGAGTCAGGCACGGCTGAGAGACTAAGCACATTATATGTAATATGTGTTGTATATACACACACTACAAGTACAAATACACACGTGGTCTCACCTTTATTGATGTGTAATTTACGTACTTTAAAATTCACAGATTTTAAGTGTGCAGGTCGATAAGTTTTGACTTCGTCAGGTATGCAGCTGAGTAACTGCTGCTGTGCTAAGGATTGGAGCCCTTTCCTTTCCCCCAAAGTTCCCTTTACCCTTTAGCCTATTCCCCCCGGGCTCCCTCCCTCCTTCAGGTAATCACTGACTCACATCTATAGCCTTGAACTAGTTTGGCCTGTTCCAGAACTCCACATAAATGAAGTCAAGTGTGTGCTCTTCTGTCTCTGGCTTCTGTCGCTCAGGGTGTTCTTGAGGATTATCATGTTAGCACGTATGCACCAGCAGTTTATTCCTTTTTATTGCTGGTTAACATTCCGTTTAAAGAATACACAAGAATTTGTTTATTTGTTCACCTGTTAATGGACATGTGGGTTGTTTCTGGTTTCTGGTCTGGAGATATTTTGAATCTAGCAGCTATGAACTGCTTGTGCCAGTCTCTTTGTGATGCTTTCCTTTCTCTTGGGCAAACACCTGGGAGTGGAATTGCTGGGACATAGGGTAGGTCTGCGGATGCTGATTGCGGCCATGAAATTAAAAGACACTTGCTCATTGGAAGTAAAGTTATGACCAACCTAGATAGCATATTAAAAAGCAGAGACATTACTTTGCCAACCAGAGTCCGTCTAGTCAAGGCTATGGTTTTTCCCGTGGTCATGTATGGATGTGAGAGTTGGACTATGAAGAAGGCTGATCGCCAAAGAATTGATGCTTTTGAACTGTGGTGTTGGAGAAGACTCTTGAGCATCCCTTGGACTGCAAGGAGATCCAGCCAGTCCATTCTAAAGGAGATCAGTCCTGGGTGTTCATTGGAAGGACTGATGCTAAAGCTGAAACTCCAATACTTTGGCCACCTCATGCGAAGAGTTGACTCACTGGAAAAGACTCTGATGCTGGGAGGGATTGGGGGCGGGAGGAGAAGGGGACCACAGAGAATGAGATGGCTGGATGGCATCACCGACTCTGTGGACATGAGTTTGAGTGAACTCAGGGAGTTGGTGATGGACAGGGAGGCCTGGTGTGCTGTGATTCATGGGGTCGCAAAGAGTCGGACACGACTGAGCGACTGAACTGAACTGAGGGTAGGTCTGTATGTATCACTTTGTGGAAAACTACCCAACAATTTTCCAACTGGTGCAGCATCTACAATGAATGGAATCTAAGTGCTCCACATCCTCACCAGCACTTAGTATGGCTGCTTTTTGATTTTAGCTTTTTCTTGGAGCGTGTGTTGATGCTGGTTTAGTCGCTAAGTCGTGTCCAACTCTTGCAACCCCATGGACTGTAGCCCGCTGGGCTCCTCTGTCCGTGGGATTCTCCAGACAAGAATACTGGAGTGGGTTGCCATTTCCTTCTCTAGGGGATCTTCCCGACCCAGGGATCGAACCCAGATATCCTGCATTGCAGGTGGATTCTTTACTGACTGAGCTACAAGGGAAGCCCCCTTGGAGTTTGTGGTAGTTTTAATTTGCATTTCCCTGATCACTAATGATGTTGAGCGTTGTTTCACAGGTATGTGTTTTCATAGTTGTAATTCTTTGTGTTCGCTGCTTTTTAAATTTACACTTAATATTACCATTCTTTTCTGCTACCTTACAGTGTTCACGATCACTGTATTAATGGCTTTTAATATTTCAACAAGGGAATTCTATACAACTGATTCAAACATTCCTCTATTAGACGTTTATGGGCTTTCCTAGTAGCTCAGTTGGTAAAGAATCTGCCTGCAATGCAGGGGACCCCGGTTCAGTTCCTGGGTGGGGAAGATCCGCTGGAGAAGGGATAGGCTAACCCACTTCAGTATTCTTGGGCTTCCCTTGTGGCTCAGCTGGTAAAGAATCTGCCTGCAATGTGGGAAACCTGGGTTTGATCCCCAGGTTGTGAAGATCCCATGGAGAAGGAAAAGGCTACCCACTCCAGTATTCTGGCCTGGAGAATTCCATGGACTATACAGTCAATGGGGTCACAAAGAGTAGGACACAACTGAGCAACTTTCACTTTCTATTAGACATTTATAGGACTTCCAGCTTCCCACATTTCTGAATAACACTGAAATTAATGTATGAGTACATAGATTTCCCCCATATTATAGATAATTTATTTTATATTAATAGCAGAATAAAATGACCAGGTCCAAGGCATTTTTGTGGTTTTGGAAGCGTAAAATATGAACTGAACATCAAGACCAGTGTCTTCAAAGGCACAAACTAAGTCCCCTTCCCATCTCAGCTCTGGGCTGGGGTTTCAGAAGGGGGCCCCTTTCATGAATGCAGTCCTTCTGTCAAAAGACAGAGCTGATGGCAGCTTTGTAGCCAATTTTTTTTAAATTATTTTTTATTGGAGGATAATTGCTTTACAATACTGTGCTGGTTTCTGCCATACATCAACATGAATCAGCCACAGGTATACATATGTCCCCTCCCTCTTGAACCTCCCTCCCATCTCCCACACCATCCCAGCCTTCTAGGTTGTCACAGAGCCCTGGATTAAGCTCCCTGTGTCACACAGCAAATTCCCACCAGGTACAGAGAACAGTGTGAAGATTCCTTAAAAAACTAGGAATAGAAATACCATATGACCTAACAATTCCACTACTGGGCATATTCCCTGAGAAAGCCATAATCGAAAGAGATGTGTGTATCCCAATTCTCATTAGAGCACTTTTTACAATAGCTAGGATATGGGAGGAACCTCGACATCTATCGACAGATGAATGCATACTGAATTTATGGTACATATATTCAATGGAGTATTACTCAGCTATAGAAAAAGAATGTGAGTCAGTCCAATGAGGGAGATGAACCTAGAGCCTATTATACAGAGCCTATTATCAGGAAGAGAAAGTCTATTATGTTTTGAGTCCTGGGTGATGCTGAGAAGGTGAAGACTCATTGACACCACATGGCAGTACAATGGGTTTCATTCTCCCTCCAGCCACAAGGAAATGTGAGACAAGAAGAACTCTGGGTGCCTCGTCCCCTAAGAACCATCTGTGCAGCCACCCAGCCAAATGGCTATTGGGCTCCTCAGTGGCAGTTCCAGAATGTCCATATGTGAAGCATTCCACTGAGTGGGTGAGAACTTGCCTCAAAATGTATTTTGATGCCAGGCACAGTGTTTTCATTCAGGCTACATGTTTGTTTGGGGGGCACATGTTTGTTTGGGGAACCCTGGGAGGGCTGGTAATGATGCAGAGGGGTGAGAGAAAGGAACTGGGGGGACCACAGCTCCTGCAAAAATAGTGGATTGATCCTGCCTCAGTGTAGGAATGAAGTGGGCACCCAGGAAAGCATATTCATCCCATCAGGTCAGCAGAGACTCTTATCAACTCTCCTCCAAGCATCCAAAAGCTATCCAAACCCAACAAGAGCCATATTTTATATGGCTCCAGGTCCCCCTCCAAATTCTTCTTTCAGGAAGAATTGTCCAGGAAGGTGAAAAGTAGGAGGAATTTACACAACAACTCAGTCCCCCGCGGGTACCACATTCAGGCCTCCTGGGTGGAAAAAAAGGCCTCGGGCCAGGTTGCCGAGGACCCTCTTCCCCATTGGCCTACTCCGGAGAGTCTCAGCTGAGATCCTGCGCTTCCTCGGGGCACCCTTCATGATGCCCCAAAGGGCCACCAGCAGACCACCTGCCTCTGCCCTGAGACCCGACACCTGGCAGCAATTCCCAGAAACTCCTGGTGCTACTCAGCCAGTTTGTCTTTCCTCCTCTAAATGTGACCTTATCAAAGACAAAAACCATTTCTTGTTCATGATGTCCTAGTCTGGATTCCCCTCAAGCAGACCCTGAAATGAGGATTCAAGGGCAAGTCATTTATTTAGGGGGCTGGTCCTGATGGGGGAGGGTGGAAGTGAGCCAGGAGAGGGGGCAAAAAGACAGGGTGTATAGTCAAAATTGTTCCCTGTGGGCTGTAGGCACCAGGGGCTTCATCCTGGGGGACCTGTGGGGGATGGTACACAGCAGTCCTCCAAATGACCACACCTGAGCAGAAGGGTACCAACCACCAACAGTCGATGGTTGAGGATGTCCCCGGGGAGACTTTAATCCCTGGCCTTGCAGCTGCACCGCCTGCAGGCAGGGTGGGCTCCAGCTGCTGGAGAAAGTGACCCAGCAAAGAGACACAGGTGCTAGCAGCTGGAGGTCAGGCTCCCTCAGGCACTGAAGGGTTAGAACCAGGAGGCCACGTGGTGCTGTGCCTCCCTAGTGCAGCTCAGCACCGGTGAGGAACAGGTCCTCATCGGGGCAGGGTGGCTGAGTCCAGAGGTCTCAAAGCTATGTGTGCTGTGCTGTGCTTAGTCTCTCTGTCATGTCCAACTCTTTGAGACCCCATGGACTGTAGCCCACCAGGCTCCTCTGTCCATGGAATTCTCCAGGCCAGAACACTGGAGTGGGTAGCCATTCCCTTTTCCAGGGGATCTTCCCAACACAGGGATGGAACCCAGGTCTCCTATATTACAGGCAGATTTTTTACCGTCTGAGCCACCACGGAAACCAGGAAGCCCATGAATACTGGAGTGGGTAGTCTATCCCTTTCTCCAGGAAATCTTCCCAACCCAGGAATTGAACCGGGGTCTCCTGCATTGCAGGTGGATTGTTTACTAGCTGAGCCACCAGGGAAGCCCCTCAAAGCTATAGCTCCTGTCCATTCTCCTGCAGCCCCTCAGTATGGCCATCAGCCAGCAGCACTATTTTAGGACCAGACCCCGGAGATCAGTACCCTTTACATTTTTGAGCAATTGATTCTCAAAGTGTAGTTCCTGGACCACCAGCAACACCCAGGAACTTGTTAAAAATGCAGATTCTTTCGTCCTACCCCAGCCCTGCTGCATCAGGATCCTCAGGGGTGGGGCCCAGGAATCTGTATTTAACAAGCCCTCCAGCTGATTTGATTCCACTCCTCGCTCCCCAGTTTGAAATCCACCATTTGAGACTCTAACATCCAGGGCAGTCTCTAAGGCAAGGCCACTTGCCCTTTGGTTAGATAGTTCCCCACTCCCAGCCTCCAGCAGCAGAGGCAGAAGGAGATGGAACCACTAGAAAACTTGGAGACTTCGGTCCCTTTTTCGTGTGTTTTCCTTTTCTCTTTGGGCTTATCAGACAGAAGTTTTACCTGATTACCTGTGACCTCGAAAGGAAAGCAGTAAAGGCATATGTACTGTGGAAGCTAATGGGTCTGTGCTGGATTTGACAAGAGACAGAGAGGGTGGGGGATGCCTCTGCTCCTGTTTGTTTTCCTGAGCTAATATTTAAATTCCTCTGCTTGTCCTCTGAACACACCAGGTGGGCAGTCGGGGAAAAAACCAGAAGTTGGCTCTGTATATTTAAATCAATCAGACAGGACATGAAAAGGGACTAGGTAAAGGTGGGAGGTACCCCCTGCAGTCAGTTTATGTGGGAAATTTTATGTATAAAGGACAAACTTGGTCTAACCGTGTTGGGGAATTGGTCTAACTGTGTTGACCCTGCCCCAGAGAACACCTGGCATCGGAGGGTTTAAAGCTGCTCCCAGGCTTGGGGGGCAGACACCTCGCTGCTTCTCCAGCAGAGCTGGCTCAGGACAGCACCCAGATGGGGTTTAGTTCTAGATGGGGTTGGGGGGAATCCTCTGACACCAGTGGGGACAGCAGATCGGGTGGAGGCTGCCCCAGGGTGTGACATCACAATGTAGTCCATTCAGGGTCTGGAGGTTGACTTGCCCCTGGTCTGGGGTATAAGCTGACCCTCCCCAGGGCTGGCCCACACTTACAAGCCAGGCAACCCAGATACGCTGACCTTCAGCACCGAATTTCAGGCACCCTTGGTGAGTACCGGGTGGGCAGGGTAGGCCAAGCACTTTGGGGGATCTCACGGGGTCACAACAGCATCATCCAGCCTGGGGACCCTTCCTGGGAAGCTGCTTGTCTGACCCCTCACCCCCTTTCCAGCCTCTGCCTGTGGGGTTACCAGCTGCAGGAAGTGATATTCTAATCACCTCCGGTCTGCTCTGCCACCTGCCCCAGCTCCCTGGGCAAAGGCCAGCAATGTCTTTATAGATGCCAGGGGCAGGGAGGCAGGCTGTCAGATGGCAGGTCCACCACGGCGCCCCTGACCTCCCGGTTCTGGTGAACGGAGCTCAGAGGCCACCTTTGGTCGAGGACACACCTCACGGGGGCTGAGCACACGGAGCCTTGGCTGTGCACCAGATGCCAAGACCACCGCCCCTCCAGAAACACACACCAAGGCCCTTCCTCTCTGCACACTCTGTGTCTCTGAATTTTTTTAAATTAATTAATTTATTTATTATTCTTGGCTGCACTGCTCAAGACTTTTCTGTAGTTGAGGAGAGCTGTGCTGGTTTCACTGTGGTGGTTTCTCTTGTTCTCTTTTTTCGGAGTGTGGGCTCGAGACACAGGCTCAGTGGCCCCACGGCATGTGGATTCCTCCCGGACCAGGGATGGAATCCGTGTCCGCTGCATTGGCAGGCAGAGTCTTAACCACTGGACCACCAGGGAAGCCCCCTGCAGGTTTTAAATCCAACTCGCCACAGCCCTCGGGTGTGTCAGGTCCCCTCCTCCCCTTCCAGGACAATGAGGGAGATGTGAGCCAGTGGTGGGAAGAGGGTGGATGGCTCGGAACACCAGCAGGGCAGGCAAATCAGAGGAAGGTGATGGGGACCGGAGCCACCTCTCCAAGAGGACCCTGGCTCTTCCATCTGGGCCACCAGCCCTTGGCTTAGGATGGTCTGCAGCCAAGAGCCGGACTCCGTGCAGGGACACCAGGGCCCAGGGCCAGCCTCGCCGTGCCACCCCCCACTCTTTCCCTCTGCCCGCCCATCCATCAGTTTCAGGCATCCAGACGCCCACTCGGCTTCTGTGACGGGTGCCCGCGGGCCGGTTGTTCTGGGGCCCATGGTTTTCAATGGCTTCTGGTTTTCCTGAGTGTGTCAGGCAGTAAGCGAGGAGGGTTCATGGAGAAACCTTTGACCCTGAGGCTTTGCCATCCCGCCTTCCTCTTTCTGGGATGGCTGACCCAGACCTTGACATTGACATCTCACACTTGAGTCCCAGGTGTCCGTTGTCACCAAGTCTGCTGAGACCGCTATCTCCACCCCAGGCCCACCAAACGGGAAGTATAGTCTAGGGCCAGAGGGCCCTGGGGTCCACCTGTATCCACACCTCCCACCTCCCCTGCGCCAGCCCCGAGTGGAGAGGAGGGCGGGAACATGTATGAGGCACCCATTGTGTATCAGACCTGCTGCCCCATGTCCTTGCTTTAAATCCTGCCACCAGGAAGGTAAAGCTTATAGACACGGAAACCAGGAACTATGTTTTAAGAGGGGTTTTAACCTAGAATTTATATATACTCCATGTAAAGGCAAGCTGTCCAGCATGAGAGCATTCTGAAAATAGAATGAGCTGCTTTGCGAGGCAGCCATTGAAAGCGTCTAGATGAGCTGGGTGCCTTCCGCCAGCAGGGCTGGGGTGGGACCCTTGTGATCAATCGGGAGCTAGACCAAAAAGATCTTAAAAGGCTGATCTGTATCTTGGATGCAGGATCCGGGTCTCAGCACCTGGCTAACCTTCCATGTTTCAGTCCAACTGGGTCAGGCCTCCCAGGGTGGCTGCAAACATGGGTAGGGGGGAGAGCTTGAAGAAACTTGAGGGATCAGCTCCGCTGGGCCCCGGGTAGGAAACCGGGGCCCCAGGCTGGTTAAGGGGAGAGGCCGCAGCCAGTCTGCAGAATGAATGCTTGTTGAATGAATGAAGGAGTGACAGCACCAGGTTGGAACCAGCCTGCACATGAATCGAACATCCCTCAGCCTGACTCGCCTCCTCTCCTGAGGCTCTTGCCTATCAAATCATGATTCGGCCGACACTCACTGAGCACCTCCTGTATATCAAGTGTGTGCACAGAGGTTATTTCATGCCGTCCTCCCCTAGCCCATCAGGTGGGTGTCCCCACCCTGTTTCTCAGATGAGGATGGTTGGGTGCATGCCCAGGGTGGGGTGAACCTGTGGAGATGTCACAGACACTAAGGACCGTGCAGTCCTCTAACTCGAGGGAAGGCCTGCATCTCCGCCTGCATCTCCACCTGCTGCCTCCCAGGTTGAGCCAGGAAGCACGGTTCTTCCTACCCTTCCAAATAACAAACTGCCCCGACCTCGCCCGGTGCCTCAGGGGCTGTCTTAGCCCCCGCCCCCAACTCTGAGCTGGCTGACATTGGGCCCTCCATGGACCCACCTGGTTCACTGCCCGTGGGTCTGGCTCTGATGGGACCCCAACAGATGTTTTGTGCTGAGGAAGAAAATATGGCTAATCGAAAACAGCTCCAACTAATTGTAGCAATTTCCCTTCTGCTAGTTGCCCTGAAATAGTAGCCACACTCTGTTCTTTTTTTTTTACATCAGGGAGCCCCAAACTGGCAGCTTAAAGGAGCTTGCAAAGAAGGCTGCTAAACAGCCTCTTTGCTGCCAGTTACCTGAGATAAGGTCTAGCTAGAATGTGCTTTCCAGGCAACACCCCGGCTCCGCTGTCCATGGGCTTGGCTCTTGCTGGGGGTCATAGGGCTGGAGGAACCTCATTGAAACCCAGGGAAACCCAGAACCTCACAGGAGATAACGAGGGACCAAGCCCCAGAACGCCTGGTCTGACCTTGAACCCTGGCTCACTACTGATTTGCTCCACAGCCAGTGCCAGCCAATAGGACTTTGTGCATTGACAGAAACATTCCCATCCACGCCACCCTGTATGGTGGCCACGAGCCACACATGACTGTTGAGCTTTTCAAATGTCTCTCGTGGGGCTGAGGAATCACATGTTTGATTTTACTTCACCTTCATGTAAGTTTAAGTTCAAAGTAAAATAGCCTAGTGTGTGTGATCATCGGCCACTAAACTGTAAAGTGCCGCTGTAGCCCTGCCAGCTTCTGTGACTTCATCTCTTGACCAAATCCCCACCCCCAACTTCCTCTCTCCCTTTGCATTCACCTGCCACGTCAGCCACCCCTGCCCCAAACAGGCCTAAGCATTTCCCCCATCCCTTGGTGACACCCCTTTCCTCTGGCTCAACACTGGGACCTCAGGTCAAATGTGTCCCCTTGAAAGGCCCTTCCCGACATTGTCCAAAGTCATGCCCACCCTCCTCTCCAAATCACTCCTTATCCCTCTGAAATCATCATGTGTCTTAGTTCAGGCTGTTGTAGCTCAATCCCATTGACTGGGTGACTTCTGAACAATAGAAATTAATGTTTCCCAGTTCCCGAGGCGGAAAGTCTGGCAGTGCTGGCCGGGTCAGGTTCTGGTGACGATCTGTTGTCAAGTTGCAGGCGCCCACTTTCTCTCTGACCCTCACGTGGTGGAAAGAGAGGGAGAGAGCTCTCTGGAGTTCCCTCGATAAGGGCACTGATCCTGTTTACAAGGGCTCCAGAAACATTACTTTGCCTACAAAGGTCCATATAAAGTTATGGTTTTTCTAGTAGTCATGTACAGATGTGAGAGTTGGACCATAGGGTAGGATGAGTGCTGAAGAACTGATGCTTTCAAACTGTGGTGCTGGAGAAGACTCTTGAGAGTCCCTTGGACTGCAAGGAGATCAAATCAACTAATCCTGAAGGAAATCAACCCTGAATATTCATTGGAAGGATTGACGCTGAAGCTCCAATACTTTGGCCACCTGATTCGAAGAGCCAACTCATTGGAAAACACCCCCTGCTGGGAAAGATTGAAGGCAAGAGGAAGAGGGGATGACAGAGGACGAGATGGCTGAGTGGCATCACTGACTCAATGGGTATGAGCTTGAGCAAACTCCAGGAGATGGTGAAGGACAGGGAAGCCTGGCGTGCTGTGGTTCCTGGGGTCATAAAGAGTTGGACACCACTGAGCGACTGAACTGAACTGAACACCCTAATCACCTCCCAGAGGCCCCACATCCTAACACCGTCACATGGGGTTAGGATTTCAACCAGTGAATTTGGAGGTGACACAAACCTCCAGATGGCCTACATTGGGTTGTGTGTTCTCCTGTCTACTGCTGTTCCTGGACAAGAATGCCAGTCCTGCCAGAGCAGGGTGCTATCTGCGCTTACCTCTCCTCCCTACATCTGGAACAGCACCTGGAATGGCACCTGGCAAATAGGAAGTACTCAGTACAGTGTCTAGAGCAAGAGAAACCCTGCAGAAGGCCAGTCAGCCATTCCTCAGCTAAATGACAAAATAACCCCTAACTTAGTGGCTTCTTGTTGTTCAGTCGCTCAGTCACGTCTGACTCTTTGTGACCCCATGGACTGCAGCACGCCAGGCTTCCCTGTCCTTCACTGCCTCCCAGAGTTTGCTCAAACACATGTCCTCTGAGTCAGTGATGCCACCGAACCATCTCATCCTCTGTCACCCCCTTCTTCTCCTGCCTTCACACTTTCCCAGCATTAGAGTTTTTTCCAATGAGTCAGCTCTTTGCATCAGATGGCCAAAGTATTGGAGCTTCAGTTTCGGCATCTGTCCTTCCAATGAATATTCAGGGTTGATTTTCTTTAGGATTGACTGGTGGCTTACAACAGCAATAATTAGCTATCTCACCTGATTCTGTGGGTCAGATATTTGGGCAGGGCTCCACTCCATGTGGGATTTTTTTGTGTGTGGTGACTGTGGCACTGTGCAAAGGTGGCCACCTCTCAGCCACCAGTCATGCTGCAGCTGGCTTATGCTAGAGGAAGCGAAGCCACCAGACCTCTGGAGGGCCAAGCATAGCCCAGCAGCACTACTTTCAGCACATTCTGTTGGCCCGAGCAAGTCTGGATGCAGCCTGAATAAAAGAAAGGAGGCCATGTGGCCATAATCTCATGTGGCCCTTGTAGGCTGGAATCTGCACCCAGACCACCTGGGGTCTTGTTAAAACGCAGATCCTGATCCAGTGGGTCTAGGGAGTGTCCTGAAACTCTACATTCCTCTACAAACTCCCAGGAGGTGCCAAGTCTGTGCGGGTCCACACCCGCACAAGGCTATCTTTGAGTACAGCCCAGCAGGGAATAGGCAAGGGCTTCAGGAATGGCTGGATCCAGACCCTCAGAGATGCCAGAAAATTGTTTGTCCCCATCTTCAGATCTGCCTCTCCTGAGATCTTGTCAGCAGACTCCAAAGTAAGGGAGAGATGCCCCCCTCCGCTCGCCCTGCTTTGCACCCACAGCAGGAAGGAGGCCCCACTTCTTCCCTGATCTTTCTGGCTAATGTGCCAGAATTCTTTCTGATTGACCTCACGGGGTCCCCATCATTGTGGCCAGGAGGCTGTGTCACCTCATGACCAGGCCTGGGTTCCATGTTGGCCCTTGGAGCCAGGCGGGGAGGCCCAGTCCCCTTGAGCCACGTGGAATGAGAGCAGGAAAGGGGGAGATTCTTCGTGGAAAATTAGAAAGGAGGGAACACTGCTGTGAAGCCAAGATATTAGCATGGTTGGCAAGAGACAGGTGTTCTGTGATGGCTGGGGAAGCAGAGGGCAGGCCCCCTATCAGTTCTGGAGAACTACCCAGGCCTCCTGTCTCCCAGCACAGACTCAGAGGGGCTTCAGATTTAAATAACTTAAACTCCAGAAGAGATTTGAAAATTAGCCATGGCAGTTTCCTCAGAACCTAACAGTTAACAGGGATGTTAACTGACATTATTTCAAAGGCCGAGTGGTCCAGCAGAGTCAGGAGACAGTGGGTTAGGCCACATCAGCTGTTCCCTCTCTGTGCAGGACTTGTCGGGGCCTTGGATAAGCTGGCAGACACTGCGAATCTCTTAAGAGTTGGGGGAAGATTAAATACTATAGTCCTGTTAAGCGCACTTTGGAAAATTAACCTAACTCCATCCCTCTCACCTGACGGACAAAGCAGCTGAGGAAGGGATGTGACTTGGACAATGTCACGTTGCTGTTTAGTTTCAGGCTGAGTCCCAGCTGCTGTCTCAGTGACCTAAGTGACACTGCATAGAAGCATCACCTTGTCCCTCGGGGGGCCCTGTCCCCAGCCCCGGGGTTTTTCCTTCCACTGGAGAGTGTTCTTTTTCTCCCAGACATCCCTGCCCAAAGGTGCTGTGAGGGGCGGTAGGTGCCCAGAGGACCTCCTGTGCCCGGGACTTGCAGACCTGGACGACTGCAGGAAGTGCAGGAAGCCCGTGGCCACCTGACCTGCTAGATGCCCACACTGTGAGGCTGAAGAGGCTCGATGCCTGGGCAGATGTAGAAGAGTTGGCCACCACCAGCGGTGCCAAGTGCGCCAGGCAGGAGGGCCCTGAGGGAAGGTTGCGCTCCAGAAACAAGCATGCACTCTAAATCCAGAAGTGGCTGTGCGTCACGTCTCTGGAGGGCTGACATGCATGACAGCTCCAACAACGTTGTTGAGGACCTGGCCCTGGTACTTCTCAGCCACTCCAAGACTCATGTTTATCAAGAAGAGAACACAGCCGTTGGTTAGTCGGTGGGGCTCACAAATATTAGCCACACAAGAAAGAGCCACGCTTTTCTCCTTACTGAGCGTACCATCTTGGCTGTGTTATTAGACTCTCTAAGCCTCAGTTTCTTCATTTGTTAAATGGAACTGAAATGCATTTCTGCCTCCCAGCTTTGTTAGGAGGATTCAATAAGATTTCGGGCATGCTAAGTCACTTCAGTTGTAGTCATGCTTTTTACAACGATTTGGATTGTAGCCCACCAAGATCCTTTGTCCATGAGATTTTTCGGGCAAGAATACTGGAATGGGTTGCCATGCCCTCCTCCAGGTGGATCTTCCTGACCCAGGGACAGAACCTGCATTTCCTGAGGCTCCTGCATTGCATGCAGATTCTTTACCGCTGAACCATGGGGGAAGCCCCTCAGTAAGATTACGCCTGTGAAACAGGAATGCTCCTGGTCCATCCATAGCAAGGGCTCCTGAAGGGATGGCGGGAACAGAGAGGTGGGATCAGGGCCAGCTTCCCGGGTGCTAAGGGGCAAAGCCAAGATCAGACCACGTCCAGCCAAAGCCTTGGCGTGGCTCCCTCCTGCCCTGGCATGGCTACTCAGAGATGAGCAGCATTCACAAGCAGACGGCAATGGCTCAGAGCCCAGAGGGGACAAAGGGCTGGTCTGAGTCATATTCCGTACATGGGGCGGGGTGCAGGGGCTGGAATATGTGTCTTTGGTCACTTCGAAGTGACCGGGTCCAAAGGCCAGGCAGAGAAGCAGATGCCGTGAGCAGAGTTGGGTGCTTGTATCTGACCTCTTAGAGCAGAGCCAAGTGCCAAGCATGGCTTAATGGGCTTTGGCCATCAGCACTCAAGGCCACCCAGAGGGAAGGGTCTGGGGACCATGCCTTAGCATTTCAGGCCTGGTTTGCAAGCCCAGGAAGTCAAGGCTTCACTGGCAGATGCTTTCGGGTGAAAGTCCCAGTGGGATTGAAGGGGAGGTTCTGGGAGCATCTAGCCATTGAGTGGGGACGGGAGTAGAGGCAGGCACGGTGGTTACCTGCTTGAGGATACACTGCGTGGGGAAGGTCAGACATGTCCCCAGGAAGCCACATCCAAGGTCAAAGATGAGTGCCATTCTTGTAAGATCTGAGACATGGCAGCAGAGGTGCCCAGTCTGGGGCACTGGTTCCCAAACCCTGAAAATGGGCATCAAATTTTCTTTCTATGTGCGAGTGGGGCATTTTTCTGGAAGGAAAGTCTATAGCAGGAGAGGCAAGCTGGTGGCACGGCTCGGCTTTGTTGGGTCCACACTGTGTTTTAATTATGTGAATTCGGGTCCAACACTTAAAAATTAGGAACCTGTACATAAAAATTAAAATTTTGGTGTCTCTAGAAATAATTCACAAGCTCTGGCCATTTGGGACCCACACCCCAGAGAGGGGCTCCCTGGTTGAGGTGGGGGGTGGGGCCCCTGGCCACATCTGCATCTTCTGTGGCCTCCCCGATCAACCCCAAATGTCTCCCCACACTTACCATCACCCTCACCTTGTTTTTCCTCGCGGGTTTATTATGTTCACTTGCTTGGATCCTCTGGCTTTTGCGTTTGTAACCTCTTAATATGAACTTGGAATAGAGGCTCAACATGGTGTCTGTTTTCAAAAAGTGGAGTCTATTTTCAAAAAGATCTCAGTTTTAACTGAGATCGCTTCCAGCCTAAACTCTTCCCTGATGATCCAGGATGGAGACTGACACTTAGTAGGGGCAGATTACAGTCCTGCCAGGGCATTCGGAATCTCTTCCCTTTAAGGAATGTGTGTTTACAAATGGGCAGGCTTATCTCAGGATGGCTATGAAACACCCAAAGGTGTCCAGAAATTCCTGAAACTAGTCTCCGCAAGGGTCCTATTTACAAGACAGGCAGTTCATGTTCTACTCAGATAATCAAGCAGTGAGTGAAACCAATGGTAACCTTTGGGCAAGCCTTTCTTTATGACTTTTGAAAGGGGACAGATTGGAAAGTGAACAGAACTCTCTGGCTGAGAGCACATTTCTGAAGCCAGAGTTAACAAGACTCTGAGTCTTAAGCATGCATGCTAAGTCACTTCTTCAGTTGTGTCTGACTCTTTGCAACCCTATGGGCTTATAGCCCACCAGGCTCCTCTGTCCATGGGATTCTCCAGGCAAGAATACTGAAGAGGTTTGCCACGCCCTTCTCCAGCGGATCTTCCCAACCCAGGGATTGAACCCGAGTCTCACAAGTCTTCTGCAAGTTCTTTATCACTAACGCCACCTGGGAAGCCTTGAGTCTTAAGCAGGACTTTGCATTTGGGAAGATGGAGCGAGTCACTCACAGCTAATTTCACACTGAGACTCACAGGAGTATAGACCCCCAGGCTCACAGCCCTTGGAAGGAGCTGGACTTGCAGTGCTGAGGACCAGACATGGGCACACATGTGAGCCAAGGAATAAAGAGGAGTCTTGGACCAGAACCTGGACTAGAATCTAGGAATCTTTCCAAAGGGCAAGTGGAAGATGCACACACACGGGCTTTGCGTGTCTTAGAAGGGACTGACTATATGGCTCCCAACGCAGCACATCACTGCTTCCCTCCTGTACCACGGCTGACAGCTGCAGACCTCGCTGGTATCTATCTGCACCCAAGCAGAGGAATTCAGTCCAGAGCTGAGGGGGAGAGAGTGACTGTCCAGGAATGCAGCAGAAGCCTTTCTTGATGACTCAGTGTTTGGGAACCAGATGTTAGCTTGAGCACACGTGGCTTTGAGGCCTCTCGGTGCCCAGGGCCAGTTCATGCATTCTTATCTATAAAAGGGGATCATTGTAGACCTTACCTCCACACTCTGACGAGGAGATTAAATGAGATGATATAGGAGAAGAGTTTCAAACACAGGAAGCCAACTGTTAGTTAACAGTCACTGAATCTGACTTAAATGCAAGAAGCCATTTGGGAGGGGATACAGGGGTGGGGACTTCCCCGGTAGCTCAGATGGTAAAGCGTCTGCCTACAGTGCGGGAGACCCAGGTTCGATTCCTGGGTCGGAAAGATCCCCTGGAGAAGCAAATGGCAACCCACTCCAGTATTCATGCCTGGAAAATCCCATGGGCAGAGGATCCTGGTGGGCTACGGTCCATGGGGTCCTAAAGAGTAGGACACGACTGAGCAACTTCACTTCACAGGGCTGGGGGCAGAGGCGCCCAGGAAGGAAGGGTGGGAGGCTTGTATGCTTGCTCAGTTATGTGTGACTCTCTGCGGCCCCATGGACTATAGCCCGCCAGGTTCCTCTGTCCATGGAATTTTTCAGGCAAGGATACTGGAGTGAGTGGCCATTTCCTACTCTAGGGGGTCTTCTTGACCTAGGGATTGAACACGCATCTCTTGCGTCTCCTGATTGGCAGATGGATTATTTACAGCTAGTGCCACCTGGGAAGCCCACAGAAGGTGGAGCTGCGTTCAGAGCAGGTGGCTGCCTGGGGCTGTCCACCTGTGGGGGTTGGGGGGGTCGGGGGAAGGAATTGGGTGTTTATCTACCTGGAGGTCCCTTCGGTGGAAGCTTCGAGCCCCAGGGGATGTGGGTGGGGCAGGGACTGCCTCTGAGAAAATTGCCTTCATGGTTCTGATTCCTCGAATTCCTATCCTGGAGCAGCAGACCTCAGCTCGTATCCCCTCCCGGCCCTTCACTGGCTCCGTGACCCTCTTTGCCTCTCTGGGCCACAGTTGCCCCATCGCTCAGAAGGGGAACAGTTCTCTAGTGCTGCCAGGTTAATTCTGAGGATTAAGTGTGACCATAGCCATGAATAGGCAGCAGGTGCCCAGCAAACGTGAGTTCCTGGGTTCTGTGTCCCTCACTCGCCCACTGTGGACACTCTGTTCCCACCCCCGGGGGAGCCCGGCTGGCACTGACGGTTTCTCCGGATAAGCAGGACACGCTGAATCCAGACTCGTGTTTGCCTCTAAGGTGACTTCTAAGTGATGGGTCATCTGTGTACTCAACCGCAATTATCTCCCCAGCCATTATTATCAGCTGGTTTCCCCTCCAGCTCCGTGGTCTGTGGCTTTCAGATGCAGAGAGGGAGGCAGAATGCTGGCCCGAGGGAGGCCAAGCCAGGAGCGAAATCCCAACCAGAAGAATTCCTGACTCTGCAGCTCACTGGGCAGCTCAGGGGCCAGAGTGTGGGCCGATGGAGGGGTTTCGGTGGAGTCAGAGGTGGGGAGAGGGCGGCTCAGAGATATGTGACAGGCACCGGTAGAATCTGACTTTCAGATAAACTACAAATAAGTTCTTTAGAGTAAGTATACCTTGTGAAATCCTTGGGTCAGGCTTATCCTACCAAGTTATTTGTTTATATGAAATTTAAATTAAACTGGGCATCTAGTGTCTTTGTTTCCTAAACCTGTCCACCCTCATCAGCGGGGCACAAACCCTTACTGATGGTTTGAGTTTGAGATCAGCCCAGCAACCATCCAGTTTTCCCTGTAGTCCGAGGGCGGTGGAGAAGGGTCATCGGCTGCCTGACAGCGCCTCTGTCTCCAGGGGCCTCACCCCAGGGCCCTGAACCCCTCAACCAGATCACCGTGACCGTATTGTTGTGAGCCTGTTGTGCTGCAGTCCATGGTGTCGCAAAGAGTTGGACACGACTGAGCAACTGCACTGAACTGTCGGTCACAAACGCACTCCACTGCACCTAGATGTTCAAAGAAAATGCACTTTGTTCTTCCGCACTGGGATCCAGGCAAACACAGGCTAGAGGGCAGTTCAGGGAAGCCGACCTGAGACCAGGATGCAGGTGCACCTGGCCCAGGGGAGGAGGGAGGAGGAGGGAAGCAGGAGGGGGAGGAGTGAGCAGGGCTGGGAGGCTGACATCGCAAGAGCCCAGGAGTGGGAGCCATGCCAATGAGCTGGTCCCGCCCCAGGACAAGGGCACCGGGCTTTGTACTCAGTGTCAGGGTCGCTGCTGCCCTCAGCCTCCCAGGCATCTCTGGGTGTGGTACATCCTCTGCGGGCAGATAACCCCGGGAGAGCCTCCACTGGGTGTTGGAGGCAGCACTTTTAGCACCTGGGCCAGTCCAGGGGATCTGGGCCTGGTGCCAACTGCACCTAAGGCATACTCTCTGTTGAAGTTCGGGCTGTGTCACTTCAGTGTGAGCAGTCCACCGTCCAGGCCAGGTTAAAGGTTCTCTTTTCAGAGACAGTCTTCTTACAACTGCTCTCCGCCTCTCCAGCCTCCCGAAGGAGTTCCGGGCTATGGGGCTGGGACGACACTTACAGGTCTTGATGGCAGTGCTTGGGGGGACAGGGAGCTCCGAGTCTTCGTGGCATCTGTAGGATGATGGCCTGACCCCTGAGGTCTGCAGGGGTGACCAGCCTCTTCTGGTCTTCTAGGGATATTTTGGCACCCACTGCTATAATTTATGGCTTGGCCATTTGCCCTAGTTGTTAGGTCCTGATCCTGGGACTGCTTCATCCTGACGCCAGGCTTTGGCTCATCCATCAGCCCTTATGGGATCCTCTCCCTGGTGCTCAGGCTCACCTACCCAGCCCTTGCCCTTGGCTGCTGCACCCCTGCCCTGACCCCTGGGAGCGTCCTGTTCTCATCATCTCCTGGGAAGCCCAGTGAAGCAGGCCACTGGGTCTCATGCATTATCACCAGGGCCCAGCGAGTGAGCCAGAACTTTCCCTCTGGAATCCAATGTGTCTGCCCACTTTGAGAATTTTGTCCCTTATGGCCTGCTTCTCAAACCCTGTTTCCTCTGGTGGGTAATGGGGTGAGCTCACTTTTTCCTCTTTCTAGAATCTTCTTCCATCTGGGGAAGCTCCTCCCAAGACAGCATTGCTTGCCCCCTCCTCTCTGGGGTTATAGTGGCAGTGAGAGGAGAAATCTGAAAGCTCTATCCATAAGGGGGTGTAAATTAAGAAGTTAAAACAATGTATCTGTTACAGGACACCCATGTTCATAGCAGAATTATCCACAATGGCTTGAAGGTGGAATCAACCCAGAAGTCCATCAATTGGTGAATGATTCTAAAATGTGGTCTAAAATATTTCACACAATGAAATATTATGATTCAGTGTTAAATTGTAACACATGATACATCATGTGTGCAAGCATGCTAAGTCACTTTAGTCGTGTCCAACTCTTTGCAACCCCATGGACTGTAGGCCACCAGGCTCCTCCGTCTATGGGATTCTCCAGGCAAGAATACTGGAGTGGGTTGCCAGGCCCTCTTCCAGGGGATCTTTCTGACCTAGGTATGGAGACTCTTATGTCTCCATTGGCAGGTGGGTTCTTTACCACTAGAGCCACCTGGGAAACCCAAATAGATGAACTTAAGGACATTAGTTGAGTTGAGTTCAGTTGCTCAGTTGTGTCCAACTCTTTTTGACCCCATGGACTGCAGCATTCCAGGCCTCCCTATCTATTACCAATTCCTAGAGCTTGCTCAAACTCATGTCCATCGAGTTGGTGATGCCATCCAACTATCTCATCCTCTGTTGTCCCCTTCTCCTCCTGCCTTCAATCTTTCCCAGCTTCAGGGTGTTTTCAAAAGAATCAGTTCTTCACATCAAGTGGCCAAAGTACTGGAGTTTCAGCTTTAGCATCAGACCTTCCAATGAATATTCAGGACTGATTTCCTTTAGGATTGACTGGTTTATCTCCTTGCTATCCAAGGGACTCTCAAGAGTCTTCTCCAACACCATTGTTCAAAAGCATCAGTTCTTTGGCCCTCAACTTTCTTATAGTCCAGCTCTCACATCCATACATGACTACTGGAAAAGCCATAGCTTTGACTAGATGGACCTTTGTAGGCAGTAAGGATATTATGCTAAGTGAATTAAGGCAGCCACAAATACTGTTCAATTCCACTTCTGTGAGGTCCCTAGAGTAGTCACATTCTTAGAGACAGAAACTAACATGGTGGTTGCCAGGGCCCAGGAGCTGTTGTTTAATGGATATGAAAAAGATTTGAGAATGGATCACACAACAATGTGAATACACTTAACACCACATAATTGTACACTTGAAAATTGGCTAGGATGGTAAATTTTACTTTTTTTTTTTAACCATAATTAAAAATTAAAAGTGAAGGAAAAAAGGCAGCTGTAACCAAAGCAGATGTCTTGTCCATAGAGGGTAGCTAATATACTCATCTATTCCTTCAGTTCAGTTCAGTTCAGTTCAGTCGCTCAGTCGTGTCCGACTCTTTGCGACCCCATGAATCACAGCACGCCAGGCCTCCCTGTCCATCACCAACTCCCGGAGTTCACTCAAACTCATGCCATCGAGTCGGTGGGTGATGCTTTTTTATTAGATCATCCCTGGATCCTTTGCAGAGAACAGGCCCCCAAAGAAGAGGAAATATTTTCATGAAAGAAACGTGTAGCCAGGAACAGGCCCATCTAGAACCACCCCCAGACAAAGGCTGTGTGGTAGACAGGATTTCAAAGGGGCAAGTATTTTTAGGGAAAGGGGTTAGGAGGTTGAGAGTCATGGACAAGAGAGGTGATGTCTGGGTGAGCCAGGGAGATAGGTTCCTTCTCCAGGGGACCATCGCAGGTGGTCTGGGCTGCAGGCAGTGATCTTAGCTCAGGGTCTGTAAAGCCTTTCTCATAACCGCTGGGGGTAGAAGTTTTGGGGGATTCAGATTTTTTTTTTGGATTTTAGAAAAGCAATACAGTGCCTATTCTGTGCATCTGAGACCGTTCTCAGTGGAGTCTGGCTCAGTACCCTGTAAACAAAGCCATTAATATGCCTGTGGCAAAATGTATAAATATTCACACTAAGTGGCATAATAAAGACTATAAATAGCCTCATGTCAGTTCAGACTAGGTTTTGCTGCCAAGAAGTTTAACAAAAAAAAAAAATCTGGTTTCCAGAGCTTTTTGGATTTGGGATTTAAAAATGGCAGAATAGGGATTGGAAACCTGTGTGAATTCCGTATCATCCGCAGACTGTAAATTAACAAAGACACACCATGTTGGAAGGAACCAGAATGGTGTGTTCCAGCGAACCCAACATTCTGATTTTATAAATATGAAATGAAAGTTTCTTGCCCAGGGTCGCACTGCTGGTCATGGGCAGAGCTGGGCTGAGACACTCAAGTAAGTCTCTGACACCCAACCAGCCTGCCCAGCATGAGGCTAGCCATGGCTTTCAGACCCAGATTGCCTTTGGAGTGGGGTCTGCAATCCATGGAGCCAACCCTCCTCCTTTCTAGTTCCTTTAAGAGGGGCCTTCTTGCCTTGGGGAACAACCTCCCTTGTTGCTGTGTTCACCTGGTTACACCTCCCGTTGGGCCAGTCAAGTTTCCTCTGGGCAAGGCACCTACAGGAGGACTTGTCCTCTAGGTCCATAGACCGCTCACAGAGCCTTACATACAGATGGTGCTCAGTAAAGACCTGCAAAATCATTGACGTTATTTGGGTATGCATCAGGGGTAGACCTATCCAGAGAAAGAGCTATAATTAAAAGATCATGTGTAAGACAGCCACCAAAGATATTTGCTATTGTAGAATTGGAGCTAAGGGCGAGGAAGGGAAATATTACCTTTGTTTTTACTTTTTTTTTAAGATTTGTTTTTGACCTGCACCCTTTTTAAAGTCTTTATTGAATCTGTTACAACATTGCTTCAGTTACAATATTGCTTCTGCTGTTTGTTCTGTTTTTTTGGCCCCAAAGCATGTGGGATCTTAGCCCCCCAAGCAGGGATTGAACCCACAACCCCTGCATTTGAAGGTGAAGTCTTAACCACTGAACTGCCAGGGAAGTTCCTCACCATTATTTTAGAAAGATGAGCATTAATGGTCATTGAAAATGATCTTTCCATCCCTGATGCCTAATTCATGGGACTGATTCTGCCCTAAGACTGGGCAGAATGAAGATGCTTTCATACCTATAGTAGTACATAGCACATAGTAAAGTGAAACAGTGAAAGTGCTAGTCGCTCAGTCGTATCCAACTCTTTTGCAATCCCATAGACTACAGCCCGCCAGGCTCCTCTGTCTGTGGAATTCTCCAGACAAGAATACTGGAGTGGGTAGCATTCCTGTCTCCGGGGGATCTTCCTGACCCAGGGATGGAACCCAGGTCTCCTGCATTGCGGGCAGATTCCTTACCATCTGAACCACCAGGGAAGCCCCAGTGCACCACAAATGCTTGTTGAATGAGTGAGTGAAGGAATTAACACCAGAGGGTGAATTTAGTTAGGACTCTTTGCTGCTGCTGCTAAGTCGCTTCAGTTGTGTCCGACTCTGTGCGACCCCAGAGATGGCAGCCCACCAGGCTCCCCTGTCCCTGGGTTTCTCCAGGCAAGAACACTGGAGTGGGTTGCCATTTCCTTCTCCAATGTGTGAAAGTGAAAAGTGAAAGTGAAGTCGCTCAGTTGTCTCTGATTCTGTGCTAACAAAGCGCAAATTCAACTTAAACTAATTAAACAAAAGTGGAAAATATTGCCCGATGTAGTTAAAAAGTCAAGGGGCTCCTGCCTTTAGGCATGGCTAGATGCAGGCCTGCAAATGATTACTGGGGAATCTCTCTCCTTATCTCAGATCTGACTTTCCTATATGTCATCCTCCGTCAAGGGAAAGTTCTTGAGAGCAGGTGATGGCAGAGATGGTTCCAGCAGTTCTGGTGTGACATTCTACCAGCTGAGTAATCCTTGCAGAATGAGGAAGCTTCTTTACCAGCAATTCAAAAAGAAGTCCTGGACTTGGCTCTGGCTAGGGAATGCACTCATCTATGAACCAGTCCCTGTGGCCAAAGTGATCACTAGTTTCATTGGCTGCTGTGCTTTGAGGACATAGGGATGGATCCTGAATTTATCCATAAATCTGCTTAATTTAGGAACTACTTATGTTCTCCATAACTTTCAGGCGTTGCACAGCTTTTTGATAAACAGTGTAAGAGCTTTTGATTTGAGTTTTTAAGTGAAGGTAGAGGCAATTCCCTGGAGAAGGTAATGGCACCCCACTCCAGTACTCTTGCCTGGAAAATCCCATGGGCGGAGGAGCCTGGTAGGCTGCTGTCCATGGGGTCACGAAGAGTTGGATACAACTGAGTGACTTCACTTTCACTTTTCACTTTCATGCGTTGGAAAAGGAAATGGCAACCCACTCCAGTGTTCTTGCCTGGAGAATCCCAGGGACGGGGAAGCCTTGTGGGCTGCAGTCTATGGGGTCGCACAGAGTTAGACACCACTGAAGTGTTAGCAGCAGCAGCAGAGGCAATTCCCTGGTAGTCCAGGGATTAAGACTCTGCGTTTCCACTGCAGGGGGCACAGTTTCAATCCCTGGTTAGGGAACTAAGATCCCGCAAGCCATGCAACCGAAAAATAAATAAATAAACATAGAAAGAGAAAATGGAGGCATTGAGTAAAAGAAGCAAACAAGATATGTATGAAGAGGGGAGGTTTTATTCCATGCTAGCTTCTCTAGTTGATGTTTTGTTTAGTTGCTAAGTCATGTCTGACTCTTGTGTGACCCTATGGACTGTAGCCCACCAGGCTCCTCTGTTGATGGGATTTCCTAGGCAGAATACTGGAGAAGGTTGCCATTTCCTTCTCCAGGGGAAATTCCCGATCCAGGGATTGATCGTGTCTCCTTCTTGGCATGCAGGTTCTTTACCACTGAGCCACCAAGGAAGCCTGTTCCTGCCTGTGTCCTCCCCAAATACTTTTATTCAAAATAAAGTCATTGGAAAGAACAACCTGTAACACAGGAGTCTTTGATAGTACGGGGTTTTGTTAAGGCATTTGTAGTGTTTTGTCACATGACCATCTAGCTCTTAATCAGACCCTACTGGAGCCTCCACTCCCGACCTCCCCGCCCCGACCCCTCCCCACTGCCCAGAAATACCACTGACTAGAAGGGGATGCTCTTCTGGGGACCAGAGCCAGCCGTGCTCCGCTGGGTGCATGGTCTCGAGCTGGCTGCATGCATTTTGGGGCCTCTGTGTTCTCATGAGTGAGATGAGGGGTTTAGGCTGGAGAAGAGAGGGACCGGGGGCAGCACCAGGGGACCAGGCCATGGATCCGTGTTTGGGGCAGGTGTTGGTATTCTCGGCTTGTTCCCAAGTCAACAGAGTAATTTTGCCTTGATTTATTTTATATTAAAAGGATTCTAGGTAAAATTTCCTTTGAAGTAAAGATCCCCCCCTTTTTTAAGTTTGAAAAAGGAGGGGTAGGTCATTATTGAGATCTGGAATTCTCTGACATCAGAGCCATCAGTGAAAGTCACTCAGTCATGTCCAAGTCTTTGTGATCCCATGGACTGTAGCCAGCCAGGCTCCTCTGTCCATGGAATTCTCCAGGCAAGAATGCTGGAGTGGGTAGCCACCCCTGTCTCCAGGGATCCCCTATCCGGACCCAGGGATCGAACCTGGGTCTCCTGCATTGCAAGTGATTCTTCAGCATTTGAGCCACTGGGGAAGCCCTTCAAAGCTGTCAGGGTCACAGTTGAATCATCCTGTTGATGCCTAATGAGGATATGATGTCTGGTGGCCAGGGCCGGGTGTAGACACTGCCATCGTGTTGTCGCTCTTAGGCCGTCTAGCGACACAGATGATCAGAGACCTTGGCAAAGCCTCTTAGCTGGAACCCCATCCTCCTAGAAAATCTGCTTATAATTTTATGAGAAAGAAGCCAATGAGAAAGGCAGCAGTGGTTCTCAAACTTTGCAGCATACTGAATCAGAACTGTACATGGAACAACAGACTGGTTCCAAATAGGAAAAGGAGTACATCAAGGCTGTATATTGTCACCTTGCTTATTTAACTTATATTCAGAGTACATCATGAGGAACGCTGGGCTGGAAGAAGCACAAGCTGGAATCAAGATTGCTGGGAGAAATATCAATAACCTCAGATATGCAGATGACACCACCCTTATGGCAGAGAGTGAAGAGGAACTAGAAAGCCTCTTGAGGAAAGTGAAAGAGGAGAGTGAAAAGGTTGGCTTGAAGCTCAACATTCAGAAAACAAAGATCATGGCATCTGGTCCCATCACTTCATGGGAAATAGATGGGGAAACAGTGGAAACAGTGTCAGACTTTATTTTTTGGGGCTCCAAAATCACTGTGGATGTTGATTGCAGCCATGAAATTAAAAGACACTTACTCCTTGGAAGGAAAGTTATGACCAACCTAGATAGTATATTAAAAAGCAGAGACATTACTTTGCCAACGAAGGTCCATCTAGTCAAGGCTATGGTTTTTCCCGTGGTCATGTATGGATGTGAGAGTTGGACTGTGAAGAAAGCTGATCACCGAAGAACTGATGCTTTTAAACTGTGGCTTTGGAGAAGACTCTTGAGAGTCCCTTGGACTGCAAGGAGATCCAACCAGTCCATTCTAAAGGAGATCAGTCCTGGGTGTTCATTAGAAGGACTGACGCTAAAGTTGAAACTGCAATATTTTGGCCACCTCATGCAACGAGTTGACTCACTGGAAAAGACTCTGATGCTAGGAAAGGTTGGGGGTGGGAGGAGAAGGGGACGACGGAGAATGAGATGGCTGGATGGCATCACCGACTTGATGGACATGAGTTGAGTGAACTCCGGGAGTTGGTGATGGACAGGGAGGCCTGGCATGCTGTGATTCATGGGGTCCAAAGAGTCGGACACAACTGAGCGACTGAACTGAACTGAAATCACCTGGGGAGTTTTTAAAAATTCCAACATTCAGGGTACACTTTATGCTAATTAGTTCAAACACAGAAGGAGGGAGCATCAGTAATGTGTCAATTTCCCAATGTCATCTAATGTGCTGTCATGTTTAAGAATAAATGCCATTGGTATAGCCAATATTGGAGACAGGATGATGGTTCTTCAAAATATTAGACATAAAATCACCATGGAATCCAAAACTCCCACTTCTGGGGACATACCCAAAAGAACTAAAGCAGGGTCTTGAGATGCTTGTATACCCTTATTCATAGCAGCATTATTCACAATAGCCAAAAAGCAGAAACAACCCAAGTGCCCATCAATGGGCACACCCCACTTGCACATGAAATAAAACTTGAACAGACCCCCCCCCACCGTAAAAACGAATTTCAGTTTTGCAAGATAAGAGACTTCTGGAGATCGGCCACACAACAACATAAACATACCTAACCCTACTGAACTGTACCCTTAAAAATGGTTGAGATGGTAAATTTTATGCTTTGTGTATTTTGCCACAATTATACATAAAATAACATGAAAGGAATAAGTGTCATCACGTCATGCCTTGCTGCTCAGTGTGATGTGTGCGCCCCTGTATCAACACCTTCCAGGAACCAGTTAGAGATACAGCATCTCATATCCACCCCAGACCTTCTGCATCCAAACCTGTAATTCTCAACAAGACCCCCCATGTGACTGGTGTGTACCTTAGTTGGTGTGACTATTAGTCCAGGGTTTAGAATATGGAGCCGACAAGGTCATTCGTCTACCTGGGTCCCACCTCCTCCCCCTCTACTTCCTGGAGAACCCAGCATTCTCCAAGGGACCACATGCTCGGGAGGCTGACCTCATCCCCCTCTTGGGGTCCGCCTCCCCTGGCCAGTAAGTGGTTCAGGGCTGGCATGTGGTCTGGTTCTGGCCAACAACAGGAAGGGAAGTTCTGCTGCAGAGGTGCTATGGACATCCAAGCAGACATGGCCCCTCCTTCCTCTGGATTCTCTCATGTCAGGATGGGTCCCAAGCAAGTTCTGTAGGCATCCTGGGACCTTGGGGGCAAGATAGCCTAGTTCTTGAGAAATGGAGCCTGGGTCCACCTCACCGTGGGTTTCTTGTTTATGAGATTAGAAATGTACTTATTGCTTAAGACCGTTCGAGCCAGGGTTCTCTGCTCCTTGTAGCCCAGGGTTCCTCAGCCTCGATGTTGTGGACGTTTGGGGCTGGATGATCCTTTGTTGTGGACAGGCTGCTGCAAGCGTTACAGGGTGTGTGGCAGCAACCTTGACCTCTACCATCGGATGCTGACCTCCACTGTCAGAGTCCAGTGGCGCCTCCCCCCTCAGGAGTGACAGTGTGTCTCCAGACATTGCCAAGTGTTGGTCGAGGAGACAGTTCACCCCCAGTTAAGAACCCCTGTCGCAGACAAAGGCTCCCTAACAAATGCAAAGACGTTTTCTCAGTGAGCCTGGGGAGGGTGAATACCACCACCTATGCGCCAGTGTCTTGAGGATCAAAGTGGAATCAGGTGTGCAAGAAAAGCAAACACACAGGTGCTGCTCCTCACTGGCTCTTTGATGCCGCTGGGGCTCTGATAACAATGTTGTACTTTCCATGTATTCTTTAAATAGGCAGAGATGTTTAACTTAACAGATGGCCAGTGCAGACAGCGAGTGGAATTTTCCCTGGGCAAAGTGGCTGACCCGGCCTCCACTCTCGGGCTCCTCCTCCCACTCGGAAATCCTGTGTCTTTCTGCCCTCAAATGAGAAGGACAGCAACCCTTGTGGAGCAAAGCAGCAGGTTCTGGTGGGCCCACTTCACCCTGTGTGGAGACCTGATCCCTGGAAATCTGATGGGGTACTCAGGATGCTGGCTACCTCTGCATTCTCACTGAGACCCCAGGAGGCTCACATTCAGGGGAAGGTGGCCCATTGGAAAATGCAGAGGGATGAAAATGCAGTTTTGCTAGGAGAGGGCCTTACTATCTGTGACCTGAGCATGTCCTGCTGAGTTAGGAAGGGTGATGTAACCAACTAAAGTTAGAACACGAGGGACAAGTCAGGTGACTCAGCAAGAGAAAGGATGGGGGGCCCAGAAGAACATTGCCCCCGTTCCCAAGTCTCTCCTAAGCAATCTTGTCTGAAGGAGGTCATGCTTGATAATTGGGGCACTTGCCTTCCTGTGAAGATGCCCCCTGGGATGCAGTGGGGTGAGGAGGAAATCTGGGGTGCCTCCCCACCTCAGAGATGTGGTCAGATGCCACGAGTCTGAGCAGCAGAATAGCAGGCAAGGCACAGATCGAGGATATAGACCTGTCAAGACCTCCACCTCAACCACCAGCCACGGCTTTGGATAGAAGAAACCCAGTTAATGAAGCAGAGAAGGCAATGGCAGCTCACACCAGTACTCTTGCCTGGAGAATCCCATGGACGGAGAAGCCTGGTAGGCTGCAGTCCATGGGGTCGCTAAGAGTTGGACACGACTGAGCAACTTCACTTTCACTTTTCACTTTCATGCATTGGAGAAGGACATGGCAACCCACTCCAGTGTTCTTGCCTGGAGAATCCCAGGGACGGGGGAGCCTGGTGGGCTGCCGTCTATGGGGTTGCACAGAGTCGGACACGACTGAAGTGACTTAGCAGTAGCAGCAGCAGTTAATGAAGGGGGCTGAGATGCCAAAGGAAGTGGCCAACTTGTGACCTCAGATGGCCTGTCCCTCAGGCCAGTCTCTGAGCTCGCACCCACAGAAGCAGAGTGCTACAGCAGTGGCTCTCCTTTGGCGGCATCGACCCCAAGCCCACCAGGCAGTGGACACGGGAGATCCACCAACATCCAAAACTGGGGGCTGCCATCTTGTCTGATGGAGGACCTGCCTTTACTGTCAGGGCAAGCAACCTCCAGTATCATAGGTGCTGTTGACCAATGGCAATGGAGTATGTTTCCCATCTTCTCCTTCTCCAAAGGGAGAATTCTCCCCTAGAAAATCTTTGGTGCAGATAGCCTGGTTTTCCCCAACATTGCTGACTATGGTTGATGACTGTGAACTTCAGAACTTAGTTCATAGATTACCAACCTGTGAGTAGATGCGTCCAGACATGATGGGGAGTCTGATGCATCTCCCAGAAAATATGACCTCGAATCTGAATGCAGCAGCTGAATGAACCAGGGGTTTCACCCTTTGGGGGAGCGGTGAGTCTATTTAAATACCTAAGTGCGGGTATTTCTGATGCTTATGTAAGGGAAAGTTAGGGCACCAACATAAGTTTATCAAAGGGGTGGATCCTATGGGACATTATGGTTACAGCCTTCACACCACCTGCCCCTCTATCCATAATAATCCTGATTTTGTGTAGGTAGCAACCCACTCCAGTATTCTTGCCTAGAGAATCCCTTGGACAGAGGAGCCTGATGGGCTACTGTCCATGGGGTCGCACAGAGTCGGACACGACTGAAGCGACTCAGCATGCCTGCATGCATTGGAGAAAAAAATGGCAACCCACTCCAGTATTCTTGCCTGGAGAATCCCAGGGACAGAGGAGCCTGGTGGGCTGTCATCTATGGGGTCGCACAGAGTCGGACACGACTGAAGCGACTTAGCAGCAGCAGTAGCAGCAGCAGCAGCAGCTTTACTTGAACTCACAGCTCACAGCTTTACTTGAACTCACAGCTCACAGCTTTACTTGAACTCACAGCTCACAACTTTACTTGAACTCACAGCTCATACAGCTCATAAAGCTGACTCCACCCCCAGATCTAGGATGGGGAGTACAACTGGATGAAGCTTGTTTGGAACTCCTAAGAAACACGTCCCCTCTCTTTTGAAACTTCTTTTGGAGCAGAGATGTTGGTGGGGATGATGAGAATCTGAGTGCTGGAGCAGCCATTTCACCATCATGAGGGGAACCAACCCCAACTGAAACCAAGTTGAAAAACTCAGAGATATGGATCCACAATCCTGATTGTACCAGACCCAATCTCACTCTTGGGCTTCTGACTTATATAATGTCTCTTTTAATATTTGAGCCAGTTAAAGTTTTCTGTTCCTTGCAACCAAACAACCAGCTATTATAGAGTGTGGTAAAGGCTAAAATAAAAATATGAAAAAAATGTTGGAGAACATAGATTAATTAGCTCAGAGAAGCAAGCTGTTTCTTCAAGCATTTAGGGTGGGAAGGTTGGAAAGGAACCCAGCAGAACTCTTAGCATCAGGGGTCCCTGACCTCCGGGATCTAATGCCTGATGATCTGAGGTGGAGCTGATGTAATAATAATAGAAATAAAGTGCACAATAAATGTAATGCCCTTGAATCATCTCGAAAACATCCCCCTTCCTCCCCCAGTCTGTGGAAAAATTGTCTTCCATGAAACTGGTCCCTGGTGCCAACCAGGTTGGGGACCCCTGCTTAGCATCCAGCCCACCCTTTTCATGGGGAGTTACTGGGCTCATCTAAGGCCATTGCTACCCCTCTCTTAGTCCACACAGGTGGGAATGGATATGGAAAGGCTTGTGAGCAGGGCATTGCCCCCGGCATCTAAAAATTTCCAGTAAACACTGGATGGTGAGAGGACGCCCACCATTACTGGCCCCAGACCCCCGCCCTCAGAAGTCTGAGGGTGTTCCCCAGCCTCCTAACGCCCCTGCCCCCACTGCTTTTACAGGACATGGACCACATGTCTCCCAGGCTGAGAGCTTTCCTCTCTGAACCCATCGGGGAAAAGGATGTTGCCTGGGTGGATGGGATCAGCCATGAGCTGGCGATCAACTTGGTCACCAAAGGTTTCAACAAGGTAATCCCTCTTTTCCTGTTTCTCCACCTTCTCCTCCTGACCCATCTCCCCCAATCCTGGCCAGGTGGCAGCGGCTGCCACGTGTCCCTGCCAGCAGCCATCAGAGAGCAGAGCTGCTACTTGGCTGAGTGCCACAGGCTTCACCGTCACTGACCCGTGTGCTTGGGCAGCCGCCAGGGTCCGTAGAAGATGCACAAACTGTATCACTGTGGCTCAGAGCAGCTGGGCTGTGCAAGGTTCACATGGCATTCACACACCCAGGGGTGGACAGAGGCAAGCCGGCCACAGAGTCTAGGGCCAAGATGTCAGGATGGGTGACCTGGGTGATCTCCCCACTCCCCTTGAAGAAATTCGAGTTGGAGGGGCGGGTCCCTCGCCTCCTATTAGGCCTTTGCAGGTGGAGTAATAGCAGCCTGGCGTCTACACCAGAGTAAGAGGAAGTGAGTTGTTGTAAGATGTCACTAGCTGTCCAGGTATGGCCTTGAGGACGGCCGATGCAATCAGAAAGGTCTATGTACGAATAACTGTTTCTATGATGCTGTTACAAGGCTGTGTGAGCCTTAGGAAGGACTGGGAGCTCTTCCCAGAGAAAGTGGGCAGGCAGGAATCCACAGGCTCTCGGTTGACAGAGGCCCCACCAGCAGGGCCGCGGCTGGTCATTCCCTTTAGCTCTGAAAGTCGGTCCATGGCCAGGACAGGAATGGGCTGCAGAGACACCCAGGGACACTGGCGCCACTGTGTGTGTGCCAAACAGTGTGGTTTGCACCAGCCCATATGCATGGCTGTGTCCAGGGACAGCTGGACGGCTGGTTCTGTAGTTTTCTGATTGACACGCGGCCCTGAGCCATTCGTTAAACACTCTGAACGTTACCCCAGTCTACCACAATTTAATGTCTGGTAGATGGGATTGTCAGGATGGTGGAGAGAGGTAAATTTGCTTCTTTTCTTCCAGATAAAGGTGGGAAAGGCATTTGGGAGCAGGAATCCATTCCGTTCCGTTCCGTCCCTCAGTCATGTCCGACTCTTTGCGACCCCATGGACTGTAGCCTACCAGGCTTCTCCGTCCATGGGATTCTCCAGGCAAGAATACTGGAGTGGGTTACCGTTTCCTTCTCCAGGGGATCTTCCTGACCCAGGGATCGAACCCAGGTCTCCCGCATTGGAGGCAGATGCTTTAAGCTCTGAGCCACCAGGGAAGCCCGGGAGCAGGAATAAAAGCAGGCAAATCTGACTAGGGGAGACATTTGAAATTATAAGTTATTTTTTAGAAGAAATTATTATCCCTTTGACTTTTCTATCGTGGTGTATCACAACCACACTGATGTGATGGCTCAGCTCAGTGAGTTTTCACAGTGACACACATGCACAGCCCCACCACCCTCATCCAGTGATCAGGCGCCTCCACAATTCCATACAGTTGCCGTGTGTCTTCCAGGTCAATGCCACCTCCCTACTCCCACAAGTAACTGCTATTCCGGCTTCTACCACCATTGGTTTAATGTCTCCGTAATTGTGAGGTTTTGTTCTTGTTCAGCCATACTTGGTTCAAAAAATATTTAAATTTACATGTGGTAAATTTCACCCTTTTTAGTCCCCAGCTCTGTAATTTTTGACAAATGCTCGCAGTTGTGTAGCCATGACCACAATCAAGACCTGGAGCAATCCCATCGCGTTAAAATATTTCCCCTTAGCTTTCACATTTCTCACCCTCAGCCCCTGGCAACTACAGATTTGTTTTCTGTCCCTATTGTTTTGCCTTTTCCAACTTGTTTCAATTGAGATAGATCAAGATGACAGGCATATTAAAGACAAAGGAATGAATGAATAATGGGGAATTTCCAGGTATCTGAGAACTTGATACACAGAGTTAGGGCTACAGGGAAGACGGAACTGGCTAGGTCTCTGGAGACCTGCTCCTCTGTGTCCCCGACCTCCTGGCTGGCTATGACCACCTCTCCACATCTACTCATTGCAAGGACCACTGATTCCAGGCACTAACGCCAGGGGTTTCACCTTCTGCCTTAGTTTTGAGCCCCTCGTCCAGCCATGAATGAGATGAGAGGTTGCTATTCACTTTACAAAGGAGGAAACAGAGGCCCTGGAGACTGAGTGCCTTGATCAAGGTCCCGAGTGAGGACAGAATAGCCATGGATTATTTCATCAAAAACCACACAAGAAGATTGCTGCCAGGAAGTTATCCCAGCAGGGAGGGGGTTTATGCTGGGATTTGGTGGTGAGACCCTGTATCACCTCCTTGAGCCTGGCTGAGCCTCTAAGAGGATCCAGGAGGTGACCCCAATGTAGCATCTATAAGATGAGCAGGTGCTTCGGTGGGGGAGGCAGGTCTGTGGGTGGGGCCACATGTCTGTATAGGGGAGGGGGCTGTGGGCAGCCAGCTCAGATGCAGCAGCAGAAAGTCAGACTCCTGCAGTGCTTTCCACAGGCTTGATCTTTTTAGATCAGTTTTAGGTTCACAGCAAAATAGAGCAGAAAGTTCAGAGTGGTTCCAAATACCCCTGTGCCCATCCAGCCTCCCCCACCATCAGCATCCCCTTTGGAGTGGTAGCTTTGTTACAGGAGAACCTACATGGACATGAATTCTCCCAGGTACACAGTTCCCATCAGGGCTCACTCTGTATCATATGTTCTATGGGTTTGGACACATGTGTGATGACCTGTATCCACCATGAAATGAAAGAGTTGCTCAGCCGTGTCCGACTCTTTGTAAGCCTAGGGACTGTAGCCTGCCAGGCTCCTCTGTCCATGGAATTCTCCAGACAGCAATACTGAAGAGTGTTGCCAGTCCCTTCTTCAGGGGATCTTCTGGACCCAGGAGTCAAACCCAGGTCACCTGCATTGCCAGTGGATTCTTTACCATCTGAGCCATTGGGGAAGGCTAGTATCCACCATGGTGATGTCCTACAGAGTCATTCCTCTGCCCCACAGTCCTCTGAGCTCCTGGGTTTCTGTGTCCTGCCCACAGGAGGCCTGGGCATGGCAACCACTTCCCCAAGCTGGGGATCCCCAGGATTCCTTGGCTATGAACAGAAACCCTCTCAATTTCCACCTCT
This sequence comes from Moschus berezovskii, assembly GCF_049115385.1. Lineage (NCBI taxonomy): Eukaryota > Metazoa > Chordata > Mammalia > Artiodactyla > Moschidae > Moschus > Moschus berezovskii. The sequence continues at coordinate 46,529,631 of NC_142474.1, read as the reverse complement.
GCTCGTGGCAGCTTCCTCAGCCACGTCCCGTGTGAAAGTTGGGTCATAAAGGAGGCTGAGCAATGAAGAATTTATGCTTTCAAACTGTGATGCTGGAGAAGACTTTTAAGTCCCTTGGACTGCAAGGAGTTCAAACCAGTCAATCCTAAAGGAAATCAACCCTGAATATTCGCTGGAAAGACTGATGGTGAAGCAGAAGTTCCAACACTTTGGCCACTTGATGCAGAGTCGAATTATTGGAAAAGACTCTGATGATGGGAAAGATTGAAGGCAGGAGGAGAAGGGGGGACAGAAGATGAAATGGTTAGATAACATCACTGACTCAGTGGACATGAATTTGTGCTAACTCTGGGAGATGGTGAAGGGTAGGGGAGCCTGGCATGCTGCAGTCCTCGCGGCCGCAAAGTGTCAGATGTGACAGTGACTGAACAGCAACAGCGTAACTGTAACATTTAGTTAGAGAAAAAGTCGTCGGTCACACACCATGCCTGGTGCTGTGAAATGCGTTTACCAAGGCGCTGAGGAGCTGAGAGCCGGCAGGGAGTCAGGCAGACAGTGAGGGGCTGAGACTGCATGTCTGTGTTTGAGAAGTCTGGGTGTTCTTGTGGAGACCGAAATATTGAATGAGCGTTGACCAGGGCCATCTGCTAATTTGCCGGGCCCAGGGCAGGGTGAAGATGGGAGGCCCCTGGTGCAAGTTCAATAGGAATTTCAAGATGGCGCCAGCACAACAGGAAACCAAGTGGGGCCTCGGAGTACAGGGCCTGTGTGCCAACGTGGGTCACCTCCAGGGACCCCAACTCAAATATCACTGCTGTTGAATAAGGAATGAGCACGCAAGCTAGAGCCTGGTCCAGACCTGCTCACAATTGGGATGTGGCATTGAGGGGACAGCTTCCCTGGAGCCACCATCCCACCACGTGGGCAAAGGTTGGCGTGGGAGAAATGGTGGGAAAGTACGTCAGGGTGCCCACATCCCTTTCCCTGCAGTCTGGTTCCTGTGCTCCCAAGGAGGCAGACGGTGGCTCCCTGGGTAGGAATTCACCCTCTGGAGCCAAGAGAGAAACCAAGAGGGCTTGGTTTCTATTAAGGCCATGATGAGGGCCCATGACTCCAGCTTCCCTTGGGAGCAGAGAGAAGCAGCCTGACTTCCCCAGCTCCAGAGGCCCTCATGCCTGCAGGCTTTCTGGAAAGTTCGCCTCTGGTCCTGAGAGCCACACACTCCCTGGTATCCTGGCTGCCAAACATGGAGGGACCTGGAGACTCTGATGACCAGAGCAGCGATGGATGCCAACAGATGGCAGAGGCGCCAGGCCAGGCGGCAGACAGTCGGGTTGTGCTGGAATGGGGCCGAGGACAGGAGTCCTAACCTCCAGGGTTCTCACTGAGTCTATTCAGAGAATGGATGGGATGCAGGAAACCATGTCAGGGGTCTGGAGCCTGTTGATGAAGTTCAAAAAGGCCTGTTACTATTATCATCGAGTTCTCTTTCCTGGGACAAAGCTCTGTGTTTCCCAATCTTGCACTGCCCACATTTACTGAAGCAACGGGCTCAATCAATATTCAGTAAATGTTCATTATTTTAAAAAATTGAATTAAAAAAAAAAACCTCAGTAAAATCACCCTTGAAAAGATGAGGATACTGATAAAATAAAATGAAATGATTCTAAGCAGTTACACTACTTTTTACAAAAGATGATTAAAGTACCAGGTAAAATGACCATGAAATCCTGGCCTTTGTTTCTTTTCAGAAACTGGATCTAGTCTAAAAAAACAAAAAACAAAACTACAATTCTTGGGTATATTTTATGACTGGAATTCAGCTTTTATTTAATGTCTTTAAAAAAATTCATCACTTTAATAGTTCAAATGAAGTTTGCTTGGTTTTATGTAAGTGAAATACCCAGACGCCAGCGGGTTTTCCTGGAGAGGGCCCAGGACTTAAGGCCTGGACACTGGTTCCCATTCACTCCAGGCTGGAAAGCTGGGCACTGGATGTGGCCTTAAATCTCCAGCCTTCCCTGTTCAGTGGCTCGGCCAGGCTGTGGATCTCAGATGTCTCTTTCTCCACGTGGTCCTTTCCCCTCAGTAGGAACAGTGATGAAACTGCGTGAGAGGAATGAGAAGCTGTGGGACCAGGACTCAGAAAAACAGAGAACACCCTAGAACTTTGACTAGTGCGTTTTTCATCCATCCACAGAGACTCTTCAGGGGGGGAAGAGGGGCAAGGCTCAGCATGCTCCATACCTTGTATGTTCCTTTCATGGACGAAAAGGAGTTTGCATTTCTCCATTGGTCTCACCGGGGCTTCCCAGGTGGCTCTAGTGGTAAAGAAGATGCCTGCCAATACAGGAGACATAAGAGACGTGGGTCAATTCCTGGGTTGGAAAGATCCTCTGGAGGAGGAAATGGCAACCCACTCCAGTGTTCTTGCCTGGAGAGTCCCTTGGACAGAGGAGCCTGGCGGGCTACAGTCCAGAGGATCGCACAGAGCTGGACACGACTGAGCATGCATGCAGGCACCTCTCACCCGGGGCCAGGCTCTGGTCAGGATTGAGTCCGCTTGGCCTAGGTCAGGATTTCAGGGACAGCCACTGCCCCTTGGATCTGACCTGTGTCTGCTCCTTGGTTTTCTCGGGTGTCCTCGCAGCATAGCTGAGTACTTTCCTGTGTCCTCCCCACAGGCTTACGTCCTGTTGGGACAGTTCCTCCTGATGCACAAGAGGGAAGCCGAGTTTCAGAAGTGGCTCATCTGTTGCTGCGGAGCCACCGAGTTTGAGGCCCGGGAGTGTTCCAACTGCCTGAAGGAATGGTGCGCCTGCTTCCTGTAGACCCAGCCTGGCCCTGAGCGGCCTCCCGGAAAACAATGCCACTGCATCAACACCCAGGCTCCAAGTCGTTATTTCTCTTTTCCGCTTTATTGACACAGGTTTGTTATAAAAAGCAGCTCAAGAAAATAAAAAGAGGACAAACACAAGCACGGTGACCTCCAGATTCCGCCCAGAAACATTCGCCTTATGCCGATATCATGCCAGCTGTCCCTTAGCATACGTTTATCTCCAGGAATGGATAATTTTATTTTAAAATGGGAATTCAATTTTAAGTCAGTGTAGTAGTTATCAACTGCTGCAGAACATTGAAACCCAAAATGTAGCCTCTTAACAGGGACAATCATTTTATCTCACTCAGCTTCTGAGGGTCGGGAACTGAGAGTTGCTTGGCTGGGTGGGTCTATCTCAGGGCCCCCTGTGAGATTATAGACTGTGGGCAGGGAGCAGGTTGGCCTGGGCTGGAGAACCCACATGGCTTCTCATGTAGCTAGTGGCCTGAGACCCCGGCTGCTCTCTGAGGGGGGCCTCTCTCAGGCTTCGATGACCTGGCTTCCAGGGTCACCCAGAGCAGGTGACCCAGGAAGGAATAAGAGGGCAGGAGGCCACCACCTTTCATGACCTCAACTCTCACTCACACCACCTCACTTCTGCCTTGATTTGTTTTTAGAACCAAGTCCCTTGAGGATGTTTAATTCAAGAATTAAACTTTTCTTGAAATAGCAAATAGTTCAGATCAGTTGTTCAGTCGTGTCTGACTCTCCCTGACCCCATGAACCACAGCACGCAGGCCTCCCTGTCCATCACCAACTCCAGGAATCCACCCAAACCCATGTCCATTGAGTCGGTGATGCCACCCACCCATCTCATCCTCTGTTGTCCTCTTCTCCTCCTGCCCTCAATCTTTCCCAGCACCAGGGTCTTTTCCAGTGAGTCAGGTCTTCACATCAGATGGCCAAAGTATTCGAGTTTCAGCTTCAACATCAGTCCTTCCAATGAACACCCAGGACTGATCTCCTTTATGATGGACTGGTTAAATCTCCTTGCAGTCCAAGAGACTCTCAAGAGTATTCTCCAACACCACAGTTCAAAAGCATCAATTCTTTGGCACTCAACTTTCTTTATTGTCCAACTGTCACATCCATACAAGACCAGTGGAAAAACCATAGCCTTGACTAGACGGATCTTTGTTGGCAAAGTAATGTCTCTGCTTTTTAATATGCTGTCTAGGTTGGTCATAGCTTTTCTTCCAAGGAGTAAGCGTCTTTTAATTTCATGGCTGCAGTCACCATCTGCAATGATTTTGGAGCCCACAAAAAATAAAGTCAGCCACTGTTTCCACTATTTCCCCATCTATTTGCCATGAAGTGATGGGACTGGATGTCTAGTATGCAAACATTTTTAAGAGCATCACAGGTTTTCGAGATACAATTTACATACGGTTTAACTTGTCCTTCTCAGGTGTGTAGTCTTGTGAATGTTGACAAATGTGCTGTCCTGGCCCACCACATCTTCATCCACCCCCAGAGAGTTCCCTTTAATCACCCCTCACCCGTCTCCCGGAGAAGGCAATGGCAAGCCACTCCAGTACTCTTGCCTAGAAAATCTCATGGACAGAGGAGCCTGGTAGGCTGCAGTCCATGGGGTCACTACAAGTCAGACACGACTGAGCGACTTCACTTTCACTTTTCACTTTCACACATTGGAGAAGGAAATGGCAACCCACTCCAGTGTTCTTGCCTGGAGAATCCCAGGGACGGGGGAGCCTGGTGGGCTGCCGTCTATGGGGTCACACAGAGTCGGACATGACTGAAGTGACTTAGCAGCAGCAGCACCCCTCTCCAGCCCTTGGCAACCAAATATTTGTTTTCTGTCCTCAGAGTTTTGACCTTTCCAGAAAACCATATAAACGGAATCACACAATATGTAGCTTTCTGAGATTGATGTCTTTCACTTGGCATAATTCAGCAGGGGTGGATCCATGATACAGGTTTCTTCAACTTAAGAAACTTAGCAGCTGCTGTTGGTGTTCAGGTACATCCTGTGGACATTCACTGTCCTGGGAGAGTCCCAAACTCCCCTCAAAAGCAGCGAAATGTCCTCAGCCTGAGAGGGTCTCTGGCTACAGGAGTGGGTCAGCCCATGCACAGGGAAGAGAAGAAATGCCGGAAAGGTAACACCAGGAGAGCCCTTGGTCTTGATGGAAGTTGACGGTCGAACGCTGCAGGTCCTCTGCCCGTGGGTGGGGCAGCTCTGAGGAGGTTCCCCCAGTTCCCCAGTGAGGCTGAGCCAGGTTCCCCACAAAGAGCGGCCCCCTCTCTTTAACACCTAGCCCCACTTCCTCCCCCCAACATCCTGCATTTCCAATCCCCTGCCCAGGCTTCCTGTACCTCCCTCTCCACCCCGACACACACACACACACACACACACACTCCGAAATACTCAAATTTAGAGTCTGCTTCCAGAAGAACCGTGTTAAGTCTTAATTTTAACAGAAGAAAAAAGGTGGCACAGAGCTGAAAGAATTGCTGAACTTTACTGAATTTTTTCTTCATCACTAGATATAGTCATTTCTAAGTTCATTTCTTCTGAGTTTAAAGAATAATGTGAGGCAAACAGTAAGAGAGAGGTTAGCATCCTTAGGTTTATTTTAAACTCTGTTTTTCAATACTGGACAGTATAAACTTCCACTGGGTGGGGCGTGGGGGGAGGAAATCAGCACTCTCACTTCTTCCCTCTCATTTTTAAACTGGTTTTATTGTTGCTTTAATTTTTTTTTTTAAATTGTGGTGTAGTTACACATTTTAATTGTGGTGTAGTTTACAATGTGTTAGTTTGTATTGTACAGCAAAGAAAATCAGCTATATGTTTACATGTATCCTCCTTTTTTCGAATTTCCTTTCCCTTAGGTTACCACAGAGCACTGAGCAGAGTTCCCTGTGTAACACAGTAGGCTCTCATTCTATTTTATACATTGTTGTATATCTGTGTCAATCCCCGTCTCCCAGTGCTTTGCACCTCCCTTTCTCCCCTTGGGGTCTGTGTTTGTTCTCTTTGTCTATTTCTGCTTTGCAAATAGGTTCATCTGTACCATTTTCTAGGCTTCACATTTATGTGTTAATATAAGATATTTGTTCTTCTCTTTCTGACTTCACTCTCTGTGACAGTCTCCGGGTCCTTCTAATTTCTCAAGGTTTAGAATGAATACATGTTCCTCCCATAAGCATAACCCTTATAATCATTTAGTCTTAGTTTTATATTTAAGAGCTTATCATCAATCTTTGTTAGTATCATCATTTTAAAAACCATAGCCTTGTCATTCTCAAATTCTTTATTTTGATACATTTCTTTGTTGGTTGAGGTGGACAGAATCAATCCACCTCAATCGGAAAGGGTCACAGTATGCTGTGGGCTTTGCAGGTGGCGCTAGTGGTAAAGAACTCGCCTGCCAATGCAAAAGACATAAGAGACGCGGGTTCGATCCCTGGGTTGGGAAGATCCCCTGGAGGAGGGCATGGCAACCCACTCCAGTATTCTTGCCTGGAAAATTCCATAGACAGAGGAGCCTGGAGGGCTACAGTCCATAGCGTCACAAAGAGTCGGACAGGACTAGCGTCAGGAGAGCTCTGATCGCGGTAGCCACTCTGAGACTCAGGTACATGGGAACTCCCTTTCAACGCCTGCTCCTGTGAGGACCATGGCCATGGAATGGAGATCTGGTGACTCACTCCCTGTATTTCAAAGTCTCTGCCCAAAGTGGTACATTCCACAGATGCTCACATTTCATTGGTCAAAGCAAGTCACATCATCCCTAACTCCAAGGGGCAAGAATTCTTCTGCATTCAGAAGCAGCAGAACTATTTGGTGACAACCAAGGCCACCCTCATTCAATGAAGCTCATTATTGCTTCTCTGGATGCCTCCCGAGTGTTATGTTTCCTAAATTCATAACATGGTTGGGGTCTTTCTATTGGGGTCTGAGTAACTCCTTCTAACTCTGCTTCTCTAGTTCTCCTCAAGGAGAGGCCGAGGAGGATTCCAAGTAAGACGACGGGTTGGTCCAAAGACTTAAACAGCTGCATCTCCTGGGAGCTCAAGTTCTGACCGCCCAGAGTCTGTCCCTGTTGCCGCCTGCACAGCCCACCCTGAGATCAAGTCTCTGCTGAAATAGTCACAGTGTTTAGAAGTCCCCTCCCTGCCCGGGATGGGAGCGGTTGGCTCCAGGGAAGGAAGAGGGAAGAATCTTACCCCTTACTCCCTCCCACTCTACTCTGACACTGATGAAACTCATCCCTTTCACCAGGTTGATGTCCAGGATCCTGTAAAATTACTGGCTTCAGTTCTTCACTTCTCCCGGTATTTCTCTACCCCCATTGTGTGATCTTGCAGCCTCCCTGTTAAAGGAAGAGTAACTCCTAGCCCTCTTGGGAGTTGCTGCTGCTACTGCTGCTAAGTCACTTCAGTCGTGTCCGACTCTGTGCGACCCCATAGACGGCAGCCCACCAGGCTCCCCCGTCCCTGGGATTCTCCAGGCAAGAACACTGGAGTGGGTTGCCGTTTCCTTCTCCAATGCGTGAAAGTGAAAAGTGAAAGTGAAGTCGCTCAGTTGTGTCCGACTCCTAGCAACCCCATGGACTGCAACCTACCAGGCTCCTCCGTCCATGGGATTTTCCAGGCAAGAGTACTGGAGTGGGGTGCCATTGCCTTCTCCTTGGGAGTTATTCTCCCCAAATTTGTAACTCTCCCCCCAAAACTACCATCCAGTGTTTTGTTGTATTTCTTTCCACTCTTTCTTCACTTGAATAGGTGTCCATTTGTTAATAACAAGTTTATTGAAATCTATTTCACCGTCATAAAATTCACTCTTTCAAAATGTACAATTCAGTGGCCTTTGGTATATTCCCAGAGTTGTGCAGCCACCACTAATATTCAATTTCAGAATATATTCATCACCCCCAAAAGGATCTCCCATTAGCAGTTCCATGAGCTGTCACCCCTCCCTGCCCCCCAGCCAGCCCCTGGTAACCACTAATCTACTTTCTGTCTCTATAGATTTGCCTGTTCTGGACATTTCATAAAAATAGTATCATACACTCTGCAGACTTTTGTGACTGGCTTCTTTCAGTGAACACAAGGTATTCAAGGCTCATCATGGTACAGTAAGTGAGTGTGTCCATTTAAAAAATAAATGGAGATCTCATCAAACATCAGGAAACATCTTGCTTCCTTCATTTATACGTTTAAAAATTTTTCCTCATTATTAATCTTTGTTATATAACAATTCATCAGATCTATATGCAATAATGTATTGAATTGTTCCTAGTTTTGGACTTCCAGGGTTTCTGTGAGCAGGTATTCGTGTTTTATTGAATGGGTGAATGATTTATTGGATGAATGAATGGATGGATGAATGAATGGAGGCTTAAACATGAATCTTTGCAGCATTTCCTATTTCTCCTTTAGGAAGATGCTGAGAAAAGGATCTACAGTAGAAAAATGGACATTTTTAAAATTTTTCATTCTTACTGCAACTGCTTTTCTAGAAAGTTCGACCCAATATGCTGAATGAGGCTTTGAGTTTGTCTGACCACATCTCACTCCATGAGTAAAACTGAATTCCTTATTGTGGCCCAGGAGGCCCTGCAGTCTGGCCTGTCCCCTGCCTAATCCCTTCTGTGTCTACCCCCCACCCCCGCCCCAGCCAGGCTGGCCTCCCTGTTGGTCACACCCACTTGCTGGCAGTGGGGCTGGTGGCCTCTGCACATCTGTCCCCTGTGCCTGGAGCCCTTCCCCAGCCCCTCAAGGCTCATTGCTACCCTTCAAGGCTCTGCTTAAGAGACACTTCTGTGCAAGTTTCTCCTGTTCAAAACGTCACCCCCAGCAGCCCCTGTCTCCTTCCCCAGCTTAATTTGCTTTTTCTCCATAGCACTTACCACCATCTAATATACTGCATAATGTGCTTATTTTGTTTATTGTTTCAACCCCCTAAAATGAGCAATTTGGGCCTGGCCCAGTGTCTGGCATGGGGAGGCGTTCAATAAATAAGTGTGGAATTGAGTTGGTGGCCAGCATGGAGGGCCCTCCCTATTAAATCAGGGGCCTTCTCCCCTGGAGGCTCTGTCTTCCATCAGGTCCTAGTCAATGTTCTTTCTTGACTCAGCTCTGGAGCCAACTGGCCCAGCCGCTGCCTTGAGGACTGTGGATTCTGCCCTGTAGTGAAACCTGGAGGAGGCGGCCCCTGACGGACTCGCCCCAGTGACTGGAGAGCACTAAGGCGTGTTACTGGAAGGAGCCCAAACCTTCCCGGGGCCCACACAGAATAGAGCGCACCAGTGACCACACAGCCCCCTGGCCTTGGAGCCGCCTATCAGGGCCTGGTGTCCTCACCAGCCTCCAGACAGCAGCTCCAGCCCAGACACAGATGGAAGCCCCCAGTCTCTGCAGAGCAGGTGGCTTCCTGGTACACACAGCACGGTAAGGGCGGGAGAGGAAGCCCCTCCCCGCAGTAAGCCGGGATTCCCCTCTCGGCCAGACTGGCAAAGCAGCAGGGCATTCCTCAGGGGCCTCCCATTGTGGGCCACTTCCGGCCAGGCTCCCAGGGGCTTCCAGGGCAGCCAGAGGATCAAAATCCAAAATCTACACGGCGATGTTTTTAAAGGACCCACCAGTCAGTGGATGCCTGATGCTCCATCATTTATGGTCTCGGGGTTGGTCCTGAACCAAGGAAGCACATTCAGAAATGGCCCCAATCCCAGAGCCGCCCCCAGGTCACTCTCACCAGCAGCCTGGCCCACCAGGAGGGCCAAGGGCTTCCCTCCTGATCTGCCCCATAAATCCACTGCCCAGCCCCAGGACCCAGCCACTGTGGAGAAGGCCAATTGGTCCTTGCTGGGAACATTTCTGCAATTCGTCCTTCAGAATGACTATTAACCCTCAAGATATACTCTTAAATATTCCCAGTGGGTCAAATCTGCATCTTCTGAAGGTCCATTTGAATTTTGGGGAAAATAAAGTTATTTAGAGCAAAGTCTGGTGAATAGGATGAGTGATTGAGTTGTGGAAACTGATTATTTAGAATTTCCCATTGAAGTGTGTAATATACACACAGAAAGACACACAGATTATAAATAGGCAGCTTGGTGAGTTTTAGGGAATGGAATACAGCCCAGGTGGAGAACAAGTTTCTACTGGCAGCCAGGAGGCCCTTCAAGCCCCTTCAGACAGGTCTACCTTCCACAGGCTATTCTGACTCCTAGCAATAGAAACAGTTTAGCTTGCTCTTGAACTTGACGCAATGGGAGCCTGCAATGTGTATACTTCTGTGCCTGGTTCTTCCCATGTTTGTTTGCAAGATTCATGCACGCTAGTGTAGGCCCAACTCTTTCTTTTTCGTGACTATATACTATTCTGTTACACAACTGGACTAGCTTGTTTATTGACAAATAGTGCTGCAGAGAACATTCTTGTACCTGTCTTTTGGTGGATGTATTCTCATTTGTCTTGGGCATATACCCAGAGCGGAATTGCTGGCTCACAGGGTATATGTGTATTTAGCTTTCCCAGACACTGCGAAACATTTCATTGTGAGACACAGTAACATAAACATTTCTTGAGAGGCTGGGACCTTGGGACGGGCACAATGTACCTCTCATGCTGGCATTTAAGGATCCCTACAAATAATTTCAAACTCCCTCAGTTCAGTTCAGTTCAGTCGCTTAGTCGTGTCCGACTCTTTGCGACCCCATGAACCACAGCACGCCAGGCCTCCCTGTCCATCACCAACTCCCGGAGTTCACTCAGACTCATGTCCATCGAGTCGGTGATGCCATCCAGCCATCTCATTCTCTGCCGGCCCCATCTCCTCCTACCCCCAATCCCTCCCAGCATCAGACTCTTTTCCAGTGAGTCAACTCGTCGCACGAGGTGGCCAAAGTATTGGAGTTTCAGCTTTAGCATCAGTCCTTCCAATGAACACCCAGGACTGATCTCCTCTACAATGGACTGGTTGGATTTCCTTGCAGTCCAAGGGACTCTCAAGAGTCTTCTCCAGCACCACAGTTCAAAAGCATCAATTCTTCAGTGCTCAGCTTTCTTCACAGCCCAACTCTCACATCCATACATGACCACAGGAAAAACCATAGCCTTGACTATATGGACCTTGGTTGGCAAAGTAATGTCTCTGCTTTTTAATATGCTATCTAGGCTGGTCATAACTTTCCTTCCAAGGAGCAAACGTCTTTTAATTTCATGGCTGCAATCAGCATCCGAAGTGGTTTTGGAGCCCAGAAAAATAAAGTCTGACACTGTTTCCACTGTTTCCCCATCTATTTCCCATGAAGTGATGGGACCAGATGCCATGATCTTTGTTTTCAAGATTCCAGAGCACCCATCCAGGGAAGTCTTCATATAAAGTTTTAGCTTTTTGTTCATCGTGGATTTTTTACGTCACTTTCGAATTTTTAAAAAATCATGTTAAAATGTTATTTATCCAGACTCCTGAGGTTCTAGGTACCCCTTCAAAGTGGAGCTCAAGGCAAGTGCCTCCCTGCTTCTCGTGGCTGCAGCCCTGGCCTTGTCTGCTTGTCAAGGTCCCTCTCAGCAAACAGCCTGGCGATGAGGTGGTGTCCCCCACCAAGTGACGCTGAGTGAGAGGAGAGGAGGGGTTCCATCATGTGGCCCAGAGAAGAACTCCACAGTCCCTTCCCTCTCCCCAACTCCTTGAGGCCTGCTGGGCTGGGAGGCCGGCTCTTGAAGAAGCGTGGCCCTGGGCAGGTGGCCGGAAGTTCCCAGCTCACCCCTTCACCCCCCGAGGCTGCTCTCCTCCTGCCAAGCCTCTTGCCACCTTTGAATTCCGCCCAGGGACCCCATTCATCTCACTTCCCTGGAGTCATTCTGAGTTGAGTCCTGTGAATCTTCCAAATTGAAGGCACATTTCACAACAGTTTGGTAGAAAAACACAATCACCACCCATTTGAAGCTATAAATTTTTCCCCAGAGCTGTTCGGTTTCACTTCACTGTCCCCAGGTTCCAGGTTTCATTCCTTTTTTCTCTATGCTGCTTTTCTCTGTCTCTCCCCACCCAACCCCTGCCGCTGCCCAGGGCTCAGTTGGGAGGGGCTCTGGCAGTTTCTGTGGAGGTCAAGGTGTCAAGGGAGGCAACAGCTTTCTTTAAAATGAAAATGAGGCTATTTCCCAGCCAAGTAGGGCAGCTTGCACCCCGACGACTGAATGCCTCAGAAAACCATCTACTGCCGCTCCTCTAAGTAAACAAGCCCTGTTCTATGAATTTGTGGAGGCTGACCTACTCCTTCACCCCTCACCCTACGGCCCCACAGACCCCTCCCAGATGCACGCTGAAGGGCAAAGCATGAATCACAGCCCCCACACTGGAAATCACCCAGATGTCCCTCAGTGGTAAAACGGTATGTTTTGTTGCTTGTGTCCAGCTGTGTGCAACCCCCTGGACTGTAGCCCACCAGGCTCCTCTGTCCATGGGATTCTCCAAGGCAAGAATACTGGAGTGGGTTGCCATTTCCTTCTCCAGGTAAAATGGTAAAATGGTTTTTTTTTAAAAAAGGCAAAAATAAATAATCATCAATAATAACCGTAACAAATAAAAAGAAGTAACAGCTCAGTCATGTCCGACTCTTTTCAACTCCATGGACTGGCCAGGCTCCTCTGTCCATGGGATTCTCCAGCCAAGTATATAAATGGATGAATAAATGCCATCCAGTGGAATATCCTACAGCAGTGGGAATGAACAACTGTGACTATATACACAGAACATCACGCTGAATAAAAGAAGCCAGACATGGAGCATGTGCTGGGTGATTCCGTGCCTGTGGGCACTGCCATCTGCCAATAGGGGCTGCCTTGCGGGGACAGGCTGCAGGCGGTGCTGGGTTCTGGGGCAGGTGTGGTCGTGGCTCTTGAGTTGGGCTGCTCTGTTTGTGAAAATGCATCAAACTGTACATTTAAACACCTGTGCACGTTTCTATGTATCTGTTACATTTAAATGAATCAGGAGCAACAGGCAGCTGTCTCCCCTCCCGGCTGTCCTCTTGGATCTGATGAGCAGTGAGGTGGCGTGGGAATAGAGAGGTGTACCTAGGCTCCTGAACTACCCCCAGGAGAAGGGAGAGCCCTCAAAGCTGCCCCGACCTGCCCCATCCCAGAGTGGCTCAACAGGGATGGTCATCTGGATCAGGACTCCCTTCTTGTCCCCAGGACTCCAGTCCAGTCCAGTGGATGCCAGGAGCAGGGAGGTGGGCCCACTTCCCCAAGGAGGAGAACCTGAGCCCTCTGAGGCAGAGCTGAGACAGGATCGCTGTCACTTGCCTGCAGGGCTGTGACAAGGACAATGGTACCCTTCAACCGTGTCAGCTCAGCCCCCCGTGAATACACAGCCCCTCCAGAGGCCGGCAGGTCAGGGGGCAGCTCATGGGATACAGTCATCACGTGTGTCTTGAGAATCTCTTATTGGCCAGACACTCTGCGGGGTGCTGGCAGTCCACCCCTGTCTGTGGCTCACTGACAGATGAAGATCAAATGCAAAAATAAACAAGGCAATCGATTCAACAGGAAAGTGGACAGCAGACCCACCCCTAATATCTACCAGCTCCAGACAAGAGCTCGCGTGAAAGCCACCAGCCTAGAGGCATAGGCAACCTGGACTCAGCTACCTGGCACTTTTGGGCAACCACTGATGGTCACTGGATCCATGCCTCCCAGCATGGAGTATGGGGCATGGCAAGCCTCCCCTACCCCTAAAAAAATCTGGAAACCCAGCCACATGTGTGCTTCCCATAGAGACCAGTCAAAATCGGCCGATATCTGTTCAGCAAGGCTAATTGGCAATGAGGCACTTTTATTACTCACCTGGTGGGGGTGAGGACTGTCTATGTATTGGTTGGATTCTCTGGGGGTGTCAAGGCAGGGGGTCCCCATGACTTTGAGATAGGGACAGAAGTCCAATTCCAATTGGGTTGAGCAGCAGTACAACAGATTCATTGGTTTATGTACCTGAGAAGTCTTGGGGGTTGACTTCAGGAATAGCAGGCTCCTGGTGCTCCAGTTTTATTCCAGTCCCCTAAGTTTTAAGTATATTGATCCAGGTCAGATGGATCCATTCAGAATTTTTAAGTGTGGGTGGAGCAGAAGGAACCACTCACTGCTCAGGGTTCTCTGGTTCTGCAGATCCCAGGTGCTGGGAGGTCTCACCGCTTGGAAGGAGGTGAGGGTCTTGCCCTCCATCCAGCAATCTGGAGGTCTGAACTTTGCATCCCAGGGGCTCAGTTTGTTTTGTTTGGCTCTTGTTTCACTTAGAAAATGGTGGGGGGGGGGTGTCATTTGCCGACACTTATCAATTAGGAGGTTTTAAATAAAAATCCCCTGGAGGCCAACCCAGTAGCTTCTCTCTGCAGCCTCCTGCAGCGCAGGCTGGAACTCAACCCTGCTCCTTCCCCAGGAGACATCAACCAGTGACAAGGATGCTGGCGGAATAAATTCCCAGAATCCTTGCCCTCAGTGGCGACTCTAAAGGATGCTCCACGCTCCACATCAGCTGCCTGGGCCTCAGTACCCTGGTTTACACTCTGACCAGCATCTTCCCATCCTCCTCCTCCTGCAACCACCCGCACCCACCTTTTGTGCTTCCAGGAGTCACATCCCAATCCTCTGCTGGCAACAAGCCCTGTCTGCCTCTGCATTTCAATCCAACCCTCAGCTCACTCCTCCCAGTGTAGCCCTCTGCCCTGCTGGGTGGATTCCTCTGGAGCTGGCTGGGACTCAGTCCTGATGCAAGAGCCACGGACCCCCCAGAGGCCTCTGCATTTGGAGAAAGACTGGGCCCAAGAGCCTGTCATTTCAGAGAAACCTCCAGCACAGCCTTCCTGGAGTTCTGCAGTTCCAGCCTTTTCTATGCTCACTGTAAAAGCCGTGCAAGCGGCTATTTGCTTTCCAGCCTGGATCACTGAGGGGCTCCTTCTAAATATATCTCGACACACTCACAACTCTCTGCTGCCCAGATGCATGTTTGTCAGTCGCCCTTGAGCCTGTGGTCAAGCGGCTTGGTAGGACCCAGCCAAGCGCCAAGGCTGTGGTTCAAAGCGCTTCTCCTGCTCTATGGACACCCACCCTCCTGGAGAGAAACAGCAGGGCAGTGAGATTCATCATGAGGCTGGCTCCAAGGGCAGGGGCTTCGTAGAGCTTGACAGCAGGCCTGGCACTTAAAATATGCACCAATAAATATTTGTTACACAGAAATTCTGAAGCCATCTGGGTGGTTTTCTCTCCCTCTCTTCCAGAACAAAGTCCACACACATAGGATGTGGTTGCCGGTAGCGAGCGACAACTGAAACTGACCTCACACCTGGGGTGTGGAGGGTTAACCCCTATGCTCTCTCACCCAGGAATAGTCGAGGCCTTTCACAGGGCCAGGGCCACGTTCTGAGCTGGAAGTGCCTCCACCGTGCTGCATTGTTAAGTGGAAGAGGAGCAGGCCAAAGACCACTTGTGAGAAAAGGAAACATGGCTCATAGCTGTGTGAAACACCTCTGGAAAGGTAAAACACTGAAATCAGGGACTCCTGCTGGGGAGAGGTTGAACGTGGAGGGTCAAGGTGAGCAAGAAACTTCACTTTGTATATTTTATAACGTATACACTATAAAAAATACTCACCCCTGGGAACAGAGCCTCCCAGGGTACCTTCCACACTCTGTGACTGCCCCCTCACCTTGCCCCCCATCCCCAAGCTCTCACATCCTCCCTTTGGACTCTCCTGGGGTTGAAGTGTCTCCATCTCCTGCCACGCGAAGCCCAAGAGGCAGCCCTGGCCACCAATACCTGGTCCAACTCAAGCATACACCCGACAACACAAGATGGATGGGTGGATAAACAGATAGCTGGATGGATGAACAGGTGGGTAGATGAAGAGATGGGTGAATGGATGAACAGGTGGGTGGATAAACGGATGGGTGGATAAACGGATGGGTGGAGGAACAGATGGGTGGATGGAGGGATGGGTGGATGGATGAACAGGTGGGTGGATGGAGGGATGGGTACATGGATGAACAGATGGGTGGATGAACAGATGGGTGGATGGAGGGATGGGTACATGGATGAACAGATGGGTGGATGGAGGGATGAGTACATGGATGAACAGGTGGGTGGATGGAGGGATGGGTACATGGATGAACAGGTGGGTGGATGAACAGATTGGTGGATGGAGGGATGGGTGGATGGATGAACAGGTGGGTGGATGGAGGGATGGGTACATGGATAAACCGATGGGTGGATGAACAGATGGGTGGATGGAGGGATGGGTACATGGATGAACAGATGGGTGGATGGAGGGATGAGTACATGGATGAACAGGTGGGTGGATGGAGGGATGGGTACATGGATGAACAGGTGGGTGGATGGAGGGATGGGTGGATGGATGAACAGGTGGGTGGATGGAGGGATGGGTGGATGGATGAACAGATGGATGGATGGAGGGATGGGTGGATGGATGAACAGGTGGGTGGATGAATGGATGGGTGGATGGGTGAACAGATGGGTGAACGAACGGATGGGTAGATGAACAAATAGGTGGATGGATCTGTTTGGAAGGGGCTGTAGCAGTCCAGACCTGCCCAGACTCACTGGCTGTTACCACCTCCCTTTGCAGTATCTGCCTCTCTTCACTCAAAGGTGGTGCCTGAAGCCACTGGAGGATGCTTTGTCTGTGAACAGGTCAGGCTGGAAAGCCCTGGGAATTAGCCCCAGCACCTCAGCCAATGACCCAGGGGCACAAACCCACTCTCCTCTCTTGGGGTGGTGGGGCGTCATCCTGAGGAGTGGGCACTGCAGCCTCGCAGAGCATCCCCACACAGATAACCGGCTCCATGACACACCAGTACCAGCTCCTCCCCTTCCCTTCTGACCCCCACCCAACCCTTATCAACATCTCCTGGCCCCCTGCCAAATAAACAACTTGCCTGTGAATCCTTGCCTCAAGGTCCAATGGCAGGACTTCTTACATGTACATCGTCTGACGGTGTGTGAAGCTAAACTCGGCCACCAAGGCCAGGCCCTGGACCTTCCTGGCCCCTCCACGGAGCGTACACGGATGGGCACGAGAAAGGACAGAGGCCGCTGAGGGTTCAGAAGAGGGGGCTATGACTGCTGAGCTGACAGAAGCAGCCAGGCACAGAGGAAAACACAAGGCCCCCGGGGCAGAGAGCAGGATGGAGGCGAAAGGCCTTCCACAGGGCAGCACAGGACGCCTGGGGTGGAGGTAGGGGGTGGGCTCCCCCCAGTGCTGCCGTGAGCAGGGCCGCAGTGCTCAGGGAGGGAGGCCGAAGCCCATGACCACGTCCTGTCCAGCCCTGGGAGGGAGACCCAGGCGGCCCATGATCAAGCATGGAGCAACACACTGCAGACTAGGTGAGGCCAGAGCTCGGGTCTACCTGCAGGACCCCCTGAGGGGTCAAGTGGACCCTGAATGAACATTCCCAGTTTCCTACTGAAGAATCCACACCTCTGACAGCCTGGGGGCCAAGACACAGGTTTGAGGGGGAGGACAAAGCTCTCTTGCGCGTCTTGAACTTGCACGCTCAGGATCCCGAATTAAAGATGGCTTCTGGCCTTGGGTGGGGGATAGCACACGTGGCTGACAAGGGCAGACACGGACTCCAAGTGTGAAGCAGTGGCCACCAGGAAGGGCAGCCAGGACTCTGGATGGCGTGGACCCTCCCTACAGCCCGGATCTGCCGCTTCTCTTCTCTCTGGTTCTGGGGTCAGGTGGGTCCCAAGCTCCAGACACAGTCAGGAAGGGACCTCTACACGTGCCACCTGCTGCAGCAGAGGGACCTGGCTCCTCTCTGAAAGCCAGATGCCAGAGCCACGCCTGGCACATGGTAGCTGCTCAATGAGTATATGGCAAATAGAGGAAGAGATCCCAGGCCCAGTCTAGGAGTTGACCTAGCAATGAACTCAGGGAGTCTGCTCTTTAGGGAGGAGATTACCACAAGGTGACGTTCAATACTAAGTGCTCGGAAGCAAACGGACAGGGCTGCACCCTGGCGGGAAGTGGATGTGGTGTGGGACTTGGGAAGCTGCTCTGAGCTGAGACCCAAAGGATGCGAAGGTGCCAGCTTTGGGCAGGTGAGGAGGTATGTCCCCAACAGAGGGTGTGGCCAACACACACACACACAATTTAAAACTAGAGAAAGAAGACTGAGGTTAGAACAGGCCTTGCTTATGCCAGAGTAAAGCAAATAATAAGTGATGTCATGGAATAAAGGGTAAGGCATGTGGTTAGGGGTTCAGCTTTGCCGCTAGCTCCCTGTGTGGCCCTGAGGGTCATTCTCTCTGGGCTTCCTTCCTTCTTGCTGCAAAATGAGGGAGGTGGCTAGCATCTGGAGGTGAGGCGGTGGTGTTGCTAGCACCATGCACACCGCCTCTGAGAACAGACTGTGTGCATCTCTTTCCGGCTTCACGGTCAGTGACATCACACAGGTGGGATGAGATGGGCCATCGAGGGACTGTTTATACCATGGACATTGGCAAATGCTGCAAGTCAGATTTTTTTTTTTTTTTGAGAGCTAGTTCCTAAATATTTACCAGCACACTGATCTAGACAGTGCTCCCCAGCTCTTGCTAAAGTCTCCTAAGTGTAGACGAGAGCTTGTCCCTATCCCAGAGGCCCAGGAACTCAGCATCTCAGGAGAACTCTCTTTAAATCCTCCTACTGTCATTTCTGGGCTTCCCTTGTGGCTTCCCTTGCAGCTGGTAAAAAATCTGCCTGCAATGCGGGAGACCTGAGTTCGATCCCTGGGTTGGGAAGATCTTCTGGGGAAGTGAAAGGCTACCCACTCCAGTATTCTGACCTGGAGAGTCCCATGGTCTGTATAGTCCATGGCGTCGCAAAGAGTTGGACACGACTGAGTGACTTTCACTTTCACTGTCATTTTTAAATTCAGTTTTACATTCTGTGCCTTAAGGGAGCTCTGCATCTTGCTTCCTAACACATTGCAAAATAAAAAAACTTTACTTTCCTCACTTCAGGGACATGCCTGTTGTTAGTGCTGTGGGTTTGTTAACATCACACACACACATACCCCTGTTCTTCCTGCCTGAGTGTCCCCTGTGCTCAAGGCCAGCATCATTATGTCCCTCCAGGTGTAAGGCCTCCCCTTCCACCCTATCTCCCTCCCTTGTTTCTGTTCCTTCCAAACCCCAGGCCCTGGACTTGGACTTGGGCCCTGGGGAGTGGAGGAGGAAGCCAGCCCTGTTGGCCCACTGTTGAATGCATGGATGCCCCGTGACCCAGGACAGAAGCAGGCAGAATCCGCCCAGGACAGTGGCCCCCAGGCCCGGCCAGTAGACTGTCCCCACTTCTAGGGATCGAGCAGCCGCCCAGCTCCTTGCAGGGGGCCCCACAAACGTTGCCAGCACCCACGGGGTGTGTCTCTGTAGACAGAAACGAACAGGACTTCCCTTTCCTCCCCCTGCCCTTCTGGAAGCATGTGGGCTTAGCCCTTCACGCCATGGCTAGGCCAGGAGATCTGTTCTCTGGCCCAGGCTTGCGGATGCTGCAGGCTTCCTGGCTGACCTTGGACAGACACTTGTGTTTTGTCTGTGCCTCTTTTTCCACCATTGGCTGCCTCTAACCTCACTGTTGGGGGTGGCTGGGGGTGGGGGAGGATTCTCCGAGGCGGCATCAAAAAGCAGACAATAGCTCCACACACAGAGCTGGGCATGTGGGCTGAGCATCCGTATCACTGAGAGAGGGGCCGAGACACCCCTGTGTGGATGCCAGCCCCTAGGGTGTGAGAATGTCCATCACGCAAAATTCCAGGACATTCCAAAGCAATGCCATGCCCCAAAGGGGACCTGAGACCCCTGTGGAAGGGAGCAGAATGTGATGGTGGCGGTGGCTGGGAACTGTTGCACAGTAAAGGGGCCCTGTCCTCCCCGCTCCTCTAAGCTTCATGCTGTTTCCACCTCCCGCCTCAGGACTGCCTCCCCCATCACTCTACCAAACTGGCCCCCAAGGATGCCACCTCTTCATTGCAGATCCAACGGTCACTCCCCAGAATGCAGCCCACCACCCATACTGTGGTATTTGGACAAGCTTTGACCTCCTTCACTTAAACGTTCTTCTCTATGGCGGGGGGAGGTCTTAGCTGGGGTTCGGTAGAACAGAGCCCAGGACTTGGGTGCAGAGAGTTCACTCGGGAGGAAGCCCAGGAGGCAGGAGTAAAGTCAGAGGAAGGAGGCCGGGACAGAGCTCCTGTTCTTGGGCACCTGGGGTTCGCTCCCTCCTTGGCCCCCCCACCAGGAAGGTGCAGGATGTGCCCTAGGGTTATCTCTGCAGAGGACAAAAGCTGGGGCTTGAGCTTGGCCCCACGGTTACTTCCCAGGGGCATGAGCCTCCCGAGGCAGTGAGAGCCAGTGTGGTGGGTGCTCGTACTGGGAACACACCTGCGTGCACAGGAAGTGTCTGTGCTGCAGCCATGGTCAGCGGTGGACGGAGGGATGAGCTGGGGGATGCCAGGATGTCCCCTGGACTTGACTTCCCCGACAGCTCCCCGTGGCCCTCCTCCTTCCCTGGGACACGTCTCTCCACCTGTTTCCAGGGCCTCTGAGCCCCGCCCCTGGCAAAGCTCCTCGCCCACCGTGCTCCCTGCAGACCCCTCACCCCTGCCCTTCCACCCGAAGCCCTTGGCTTGTCTCCTGCACTACACTAAGCCCATTGTGGGAACACTCTTCTGTTTGCGCTTCTTCCTCCCCCAAGAAGCTTCTTAAAAGCAGAGACAGGTGGCCTGTCACCTACCACAGAGCTGGGCACACAGCTGGAGCAGCTCCACGTGGTGCCCAGAGAGGTCACCGGATGGCATCTGTGGGGAGCTGGGCTGGTCTACGGCTTGTGGTGCTTGCGGACACATTTGGCACTTTGACGGGATTCAACTGGGGCCGCCAACTGGAGCCTCCACAGGGTGCCTCTCCAGCATGGTGGTCTCAGACAGGGGGACACGGAGGCTCAGAAGTCCTGCCAGCCAGGACGAGGCAGCCAGAAATCAAAGAGCAACCCTACCCTTATGCCCCGCTGGTGGAAGTGGACATGACCCCACCCAGGTTCAGGGAGAGGGATGTAGACTCCACCCCTCCAAGGGAGAAGTGCCCAAGGGCTTGTGGTCTCCCATAGCCTGTGGTGGAGAAGGAATATGTGAAGAGGGGAGCGGGGATAAAATAAAATAAATAAGAAATTCTGTGTTGGATGGTGGCTCCATCAACATGACTAACTCCAGGAACCTGTGAACATGACCTTATTTGGCAAAAAAAATAAAATCTTTGCAGAAGAAATTAACTTAAGGATCCTAAAGTGAGGTCATCTGGGATTAACTGGTGGGCCCTAAATCCAACAGCAGGTGAGCCCGTAAGAGTGAGGCAGAGGGTGATCAGACAGAAGAAGAAACACGGCAAGGATGGGGTCATGTAGCCACCAGCCAAAGGGCGCCCAGAGCTGCCCAAAGCAGGACGAAGCAGGCAGGATCCTCACCTAGAGCCTATAGAAGGAGTGGGGCCTGGCAACACCTCGGTTTTGGACTTCTAGTATGAGGATCTGTGGGAAGATAAACTTCCAATTTAAAAAATGTTTTTCATTTTATGGAGGTATACATATTGTGTTAATTTCTGCTAAACCGCCAAATGAGTCAGTCATACACATGTATGCTTTCTTTGGCAGATTCTTTTCCATTATGGTTTATTACAGGACACTGAATATAGTCTGCTGCACTATACAGCAGGACATTGCTATTTATCCATCTTCTATACGGTAGTTTGCATCTGCTGACCCCACACTCCCACTCCATCCCTTCTGCACTCCCTCTCCCCCTGGGCAATCACAAGTCTGTTCTCATAGACTCTATGTCTGTGGGTCTGTTTTGCAAATCAGTTCATCTGTGTCATTTTTAGATTCCGTGTATAAGTGATAGCATAAAATATTTGTCTTTTTCTGTCTGATTTACTTCACTGAGTATGATAATCTCTAAATCCATCCATATTGCTTGCTGCAAATGGCATTGTTCTTTTTACGGCTGAGTAATATTCCATTAGCTATATGTACCACATCTTCTTTATCCATTCATCTGTTAGGAGACACTTATGTTGCTTCCATGTCTTGGCTATTGCGAAGAAGGCTGCTATGAACATTGTATACATATATCTTTTCAAATGAGTTTTCTCTGGCCATGTGCCCAGGAGTGGGATTTCTGGGTCAAATGGCAACTCTGTTTTTGAACTTCCCATGTTTGAAGTCACTGGTTTGTGGTCATTTGTCATGGCAGCCCCAGAGATCTGATAGGCTCTGAAACAGGACAATGTAAGAGCATTTTAAGAAAGGGATTGTTTCCATCTCATTCTGACAGAGGCCAAAGCCAACCAAATAGGTGGTAAGAGGCCTACACATCAAGACGCTTGGCTCAGATGCACAGAAACCAGGTGATGATCCTGTCTCCTGACTGCCTCAGGGTTAGGCAGGGCCGAATCTGAGAGGCCAGAGGGGCAGAGAGTCCCCTGAGGAAAGTGGCTGGAAGCTGGGAGGCCCACCCTCCTGGGAACCAGTGGGGAGGCAGCCGCCTCACCTCACCCGAGGAATCTGAAGGCAGGAGGCCATGGCCTGTGGCCCGAGGAGCAGGTGGGGTGTGGGGGTTGCACTGGAACCAGCCAGGCCCCCAGGGGTGGCAATGGCAGGGCCAGGATGCCTGCACACCTGTCGTGCACCGGGCGAGGGTGAGAGAGGCCGGGACCAGAGCCATTTCAGGTCCTGTCAGGGTGAGGCCCTTCCCTGGCCCTCAGTTCGCCCCTCTGGACTTCTTTCCACCGGGAAGAGCCGGGGGCAGCCAGGTGAGAGGTGAGGAGGGCGGGAAGCCCAGGGCTGAGAAACGGCGATGGAGCCGATCCCACTCTCCAGGTGAGAGGTGAGGAGGGCGGGAAGCCCAGGGCTAAGAAACGGCGATGGAGCCGGTCCCACTCTCACGGCCTGCCGCCGGTGCTCTCCCTGATCTGGGCAGCACTGACAGGTGCAGAGTTTGGGTGAGGACTGCACTGAGCGTATCAGGTGTTATTGATACAGTGAGCCAATTCTTGCATCTGAAAAGGGGCCAGAAGACACTTGTCCCCGGGCCTGCGCTCTGCCTGCTCCAAAATTCCGTTTACTCACATTTGTCCAGATACACATGACTCAGTGGACTGCCCTGAACTCCACCTCGTGACTGTCCAGAGATGTGAGCGGCCACAGCCTAAGACCCCTGTGGGCTCCACCCAAAGACTAGGTGCTGGCCCCTCCTGTTTGCACAGGAACCTGACCAAGGCCCATCCTCCGCAGACCCACAGGGAGCTGGGGCGGGAATTCAACCCGGAAGCAGGAGGAGCTGGGCGTTGGTCAGTCACTGTCTGCCCTGCAGGGAGACGGACCCCCAGACACGCAGGCGCTCCAGGCTCTAAGGGGTGGGGGTGGCTGTAGCACCAAGAACAGGTGTCTGCAAAGCACACAGAGGCTGGAAAAATGACCCCAATGGTCAGGGAGGGGGAAAAGAGAAGAGACTGTTTCATCCCCACAAATCACGTAAGATTTATTGCCGTGGCCATGGACTTGAACTCCAAGGACTGAAAATGGCCCTGGTAGACTGTCCTATGTCACCGTAGGAGCTCCACCAAGGTCCCTGCTCCTGAGCAGCCATCAGGGGTGCTATTAACACTGCTGCCAATGGCCAGGCAGGTGACACGGTGTCTACAGACCAGGAAAGGTGGTTGCTTCCTTCAGGAAACAATACCCAGGCCCAAGTTACACTTCTGGTGCCAGACGACTTATGGAAGCCAGTGGGCGGCCAGCCACCCCAGGGTTCCCAGAGCCCAGAGCCACAGAAGGTGGCTCTGCTTGGATGCCTGGCCAACCTGACATGGGTGGCCCTTCAGTGACAGCACAAAGGGGAGGCTCTTGGGCTTCCCTGATGACTCAGATGGTAAAGAATCTGCCTATAATGCAGGAAACCTGGGTTCGATCCCTGGTTTGGGAAGATCCCCTGGAGAAGGGCGTGGCAACCCACTCCAGTATTCTTGCCTGGAGAATCCCCATGGACAGAGGACCTGGTAGGCTGCAGTCCATGGAGTTGCAAAGAGTTGAACATGACTGAGCACCTAAGCGCACACTTGTCTGGATGCACTTTTATCTTCTTTCACTAATCCCAGTTGCCCACCCACGTCCATCAACCGCCCCCCTCCTGCATCTTCCCACTGCTTCTCTCCTCTGACTCAGGGATGTCAAAGCCACAGACACTCAGAGCATCGGGACCCTCAGGGACAAAGAAGAATTTCACTCATGATCTAGAAGACTGAAAGGAAGGAGGTGGATTTAAATCAGAATGGATGAACTATTTTTGCAAAGGACCTGGTGGGAAATATTTTAGGCTTCCCAGGCCATAGAGTCTATTGGGAATGCATGCTCAGTTGCTTCAGTTGTGTCCAACTCTTTGCAACCCCCTTGACTATAGCCAGTCAGGCTCCTCTGTCCAGGGGATTCTCCTGGCAAGAACACGGTTGTCATTTCCTCTGTCTGAGCAGGTATAGCTAGGTGACAGGCCTCTGTACTTTCCTAGGGTGGAGTTTTCGGCCCTCCAATGCCAAAAGTTCACTGAACTGGACACTCGTGCGTGAATGATTGGAGGGCAGTGGTCCTCTCCTGTCTTAACCGGTTCAACTAGAATTTGCCACAGCTGACCCCAAGTTTCTAAGACAAACAACTTGGGCAAACATGCTGCTTGAGCTCCGTGCTGTTTGGAGGATGTGTAGGTTTTAAAACGACCTTGAATAGTGAAGGCAGGTGATATGGATTTACTCACTACCCACAGACTCACTGGGAAGGATTTCTTTTCCTGACAAAAGCCAAGCTGTTCTACATGACTCCTATAGCCCCTTGCCCCAGCTTTCTACTAATGGACACCGGAGGAAAACAATGTTCTTTAATTTCCAGCATTGCACAGAGCTAAGTTGGAATTTATTAACTATCTAGTTAATAAATAGATTTTTAATTAAAAATGAATAAATCTAATAAATATATTATTAAATAATCGAATAAATAGATTATTAATAAATAATAGATTATATTATCTATCATAGATTAATAAATAATAGAATATTTATTAATAATAGATTATTTAAAACTATCTAGTAAATAAATTGGCCAATACTTTATTAGTAATGTTTAAACAATTACAGAACTGCAGAAGATCTGAGAAGTCAATAATTAGTGTCAAGTGACTTTCTTAGTAGGTCACTAAAACCTTTAGACTTGGGTATGCTTACTCTTTCTCCTTTTCAAATTGTAAATTCATGTAGGCCTGTCTCTTACCCTCCCATGAAATTGAAGTATCGTCTGTATCCATTTTACATTAATTGTAACTGTTTAGCCTTAGCTGAAACATCAAGTTTATTTCAGTCCTTTTATACCTCTCCCAAGATAAATCTGTTGTTTTGATTCTTTGCTGCTTATACTGAGTGTTTTGAGCGGGGAACGAAAAGGTGCTGTGCTGATTTGGGTCCAAGTTCTTTCTGCCTTTGTGTCCCTAAGGCTTATTTCCATAGTCTGTTTTGATTGACTGAGTCATTTCCATGTGAAATGTGCTTCGGGTTAAAAGCTTTCTCTTAAGTAAGACTCATGTCTATAGGGAACCTCTGTTTAGGACATTTTGGGGAGTTCCCCTTTTCTGTAACCTGTAGCTATTAATTTTCACTTTGTTCAGTGACAAGGAAGAGAGAGATTTTGTTGACTTATAGCTCTCTTGCTTTAGTTTTTATTTTGACTAGGGCTTCTCAGGTGGCTCAGTTGTGAAGCACCCACCTGCCAATGCAGGAGATACAGGAGATGTGGGTTCAGTCCCTGGGTTGGGAAGATCCCCTGGAATAGGAAATGACACCCCACTGCAGTATTCTTGGCTAGGAAACTCCATGGACAGAAGAGCCTGGTGGGCTGTGGTCCATGAGGTCACAAGGGTTGGACACAATTAAGCACACATCTTCATATTTTGATTTACATTGTGAATATGGATGCATTTGTAATGTGAAAATTCACCTTAAATAAAATGTTACCAGTTTTGCCTGAGAAATCTTACTCCTCAAAGAGGACCCTGCACATGCGCACCTACTTCTTTTAGGTGGATGCACAGTCATCTCTCATGTTTTGAGGAGCTAGTTGCATACCCTGCCCAAGGTCCCTCAGTGATGGGCAGAGCAGGAAGACACCCAGGTCTTCAGGCTCTTAGGTTAGGATGCTCAGGAATGACAGCTTTAGAGAAGTGTTGCATCGAATGTTAGAGCTGGGAGCTACCTGATACCTCGCAATGGCAAGCCACTCCAGTACTCTTGCCTAGAAAATCCCATGGATGGAGGAGCCTGGTGGGCTGCAGTCCGTGGGGTCGCTGAGTCGGACACGACTGAGCGACTGACTTCACTTTCACTTTTTCCTTTCATGCATTGGAGAAGGAAATGACAACCCACTCCAGTGTTCTTGCCTGGAGAATCCCAGGGACGGGGGAGCCTGGTGGGCTTCCGTCTATGGGGTCACACAGAGTCTGACACGACTGAAGTGAGTCAGCAGTAGCAGCAGCAGCAGACTTTCTAATGCGCAGTCAGAGGTCAAAAAAGAGAATCCAAGAAAACCCAAAATAGATATCCATTAGCCAAAAACTGTAGAAATGTCATCAATTACTTAACATGGAGAGGCTGAAGTTATGCCCATTCACGTGTCAATTCAGTCACCCATTCATCTATTAGCAAACATTTAATGGTCTTATTTGGAGAGGGGTTTA
The DNA here is from genome assembly GCF_049115385.1 of Moschus berezovskii. Lineage (NCBI taxonomy): Eukaryota > Metazoa > Chordata > Mammalia > Artiodactyla > Moschidae > Moschus > Moschus berezovskii. The sequence continues at coordinate 46,502,952 of NC_142474.1, read as the reverse complement.
TTTTGTGTCCTCCCAAAGCAAACCCTGAGACAAGGATTCAAATGCAAGGGCGTGGTTTCTGGTGACTCGCACCAGCCAGCTCTGTTGTTAAACCTCTCTGAAATGAAATGAAATCCATTCATTTCATGGTGTTGTCTCAAGTGAAATTTTTAAAACTGCAAATAACAGAACACACAAGTAATAGTGGCTTAAGAAATACAGACAGAACTATTTAATAAAAAAAAAAAACCTGTGGATATGATAGTTTTGGTATAGCATCCCAATGACATCAAGAAAGAGCATAGATTTTCCCAGCATTCCTGCACCACCAACCTCAGAGAGTTCATTATTACCTTAAGGTCACAAGATGGCTGCTGTAGCTCCAGTCATCATAACCACACACAAGCATGGGAGGGACATTGCAGCCAATGGTATTCAAGTTCCTCCAGTCACCTTCCCCTTAGCCTTTTCATGTGTGTGTGTGTGTATGGGCTCAGGTGCTCAGTCGCCCAGTCATGTCTGACTCTGCGACCCCATGGAACTCCTCTGTCCATGGAATTTTCCACTTATTGCTGCTTCTGCTGGAGCCTCCATCTGCAACAGAAAGAACAGGATGAGCTTCCTCTTCTGCTGTTTTCAGTATCTCTCTCGTGCCTCCCACTGGAGGAAACTCAGGAGAAGCCTGCCAGCAAGACAACCTGGCAAATGCCACTTGCGGAATTCCAGCCCCTTTGACGTGGAGTGTTAGGTGATTCACAGAACAGGATGGAAGGTGTAGAGAGGATGGGTGGGTGGGTGTCAGGGAGGTCTTTGTAGCAGCAGAACTGGGCAAAGAGAGAGAAAGAGAAAGTACAATCCCGTCCCTACTTTGGCATGGCGTCAGCAGTAGAGTAATGGGGGTTCCAACATCCCACAGGTCATTGGATAAGATGTCTTATCAGGTCCCTCCATTGCAAAAGAATTCCAGTTATGTATTGTCCACATTCATATTTCCACGGCTGTCTCCACTGCATGGTTTTATGCATTTTGAGGGGAGAAGTTGATTATGTTGCCTCTGTTAGACAGCCATCTCCCTGGTGACTGGGCTCACAGTCAACTCCTCATCCGACTGCCTTCTTGCCTCCCAGCCCTGACTTCACCAATGTTACCAATAGGCATATGGCCTCTCTGTGTGCAGGGCATTTTTAAAACTCCACTCTGCTCTTGAAACATGCCCAGGGTCTTAAAGGAAAGATCCCTTCCAAAACTTGGACAGGCACCAAAATAAACTATGCTGAAAAATAAAACCTCTTTCTCCCTCACAAAAGACATTTAACAGCTCCTGAGCCTTGGAAATAAACAGTATGTTCTAATGTGTGTGGCCAGTGGGCAAAACTTCGAATATTCATGAACCATCTCCCTGCCCCTCCATCCTGCAATGAACGTGTTGGAAACCACCATTTAGGTACTGCCCATTTAGAGGAAAGGTATATTAAGTATTGGTAGGCTGATGGACCAAAAAGGCTCCAAAAACAGGATTTCTGACAATTTCTTTAGAAGTTGCACTGCTTTCTGACACAAGTTAATTCCTGGCGAAGGCAATGGAAAAAACTGGCCAAACGACTGATTTCAGATCAAAAGTCTGGATCAAAGAGACTTGCAGTTAGTTTTATAAGCTCTAGGCCCACCTCACGTCTCTCCCCACTTAATAACAACTCTTCTCACCCTGGCTTCCATGCTGCTCCTCTATCCCCTGCCATTTGAGCTAACTGTGTGCTACTTGCTTAGAATGTCTTGTGGGAACCAAACCAGTGCAGGGAGCAGAGCCTCCTAAAGTCGAATTGGGAAACTGCCAGACCTCCAGGATCAAGGCTTGAGGTCTTTTCCTCTCTGGGTCTTTCGGGTTTTCCCCAGGGTTGGATTAAGCCAAGGGTTTTCAACCTTGACTGCACATTAAAATCATCTCGGGAGCTTTTCAATATCACCATACCCACACTGCGGATTCCCTGCCCCAGCAGTCTCTGGGGGTGCACTCGGGGGCATAGCACTTTACCACCTGAGCAATTTCACCTTGGCAACAGCCAAGGTTGCCGTGGTAGCTGGTCTCTGAGACGCTGCCCCCAGTCCCCACCATTCCTGATATACACGTGACTGCCCCACGGGGAGAGGCAATATGTTCCTCCAGCACCTGAACGTGGCCAGAGCTGATGCATGCCACTTCCGGTCTAGCCTCCAGGGAAGAGGTGGTCTCTGCTTTCTTCCTCCTGAAACATTTGCTCTTGGACGGTTCCCACTCAGAACCAGCTGCCATGCTGTGAGATGCCTGAGTCACATGGAGAAACCATGTGGCAGATGAGTAGGGGTGGGTGGGTCAAGGAGATAGCTAATCATTAGCTAAAATTCATGTAGAGCACCTAGACAGAGTATTGAAAAGCAGAGACATCACTTTGCTGACAAAGTTTCGTCTAGTCAAAGCTATGGTTTCTCCAGTGGTCATGTATGGATGTGAGAGTTGGACTGTAAAGAAGGCTGAGTGCTGAAGAACTGATGCTTTTGAACTGTGGTGTTGGAGAAGAATCTTGAGAGTCCCTTGGACTGCAAGGAGATCCAACCAGTCAATCCTAAAGGAAATCAACCCTGAAAATTCATTGGAAGGACTGATGCTTAAGCTGAAGCTCCAATACTTTGGCCACTTGATGCAAAGAGATGACTCACTGGAAAAGACCTTAATGCTGGGAAAGATGGAAGGCACGAGAAGACAAGGACGACAGAGGATGAGATGGTTTGATGGCATCACTGACTCAATGGACATGAATTTGAGCAAGCTCCGGGAATTGGTGAAGGACAGGGAAACCTGGTGTGCTGCACTCCATGGGGTCGCAAAGAGTCAGACACAACTGAGTGACTGAACAGCAACAAATGTAGGGCAACTCTCTGGGGGGACCAGCCCAGTCAAACCTTCAGATGCCTGCAGTCCCAGTTGACATTGAAACCCCAAGAAGGATGACATGAAAGTGAACGTGCCCTGCTGAGCCTAGACCATCTACAGATACTGGAGAAGGAATGAATTGCCACTTGAAGCCAATAGGTTTGGGGTTATCGTCCACCATACAGCAATGATCAGCTGGAACCACTGGGAGCCATGTCATCCACAGGTAGACATTCTCCTAAGATACCCACTGTGCCCAGGGCATGAGGACACTGTCTGTACCTGCAGGGCCCCAACCCTGTCCACACTTTGAGTCTCACCTGCTCCCACAGCCTGCTGGGATGGGGGCAACAAAGAGAACAGAGGGGCACCACTTCTGTCCAGGGAGAAGGGAACCACCAGTTGTTCCCTTCTGGTCCAAAGAAGTATTCAGCCTGTTTTTAATTTTACTATGAAATATTATTAATTTTTATATAGTGTGCTATAATTCATAGAGGCTTCCCTGGTAGTTCAGCTGGTAAAGAATATGCCTGCAATGCAGGAGACTCCAGTTTGATTCCTGGGTTGGGAAGATCCCCTGGAGAAGGCATAGGCTACCCACTCCAGTATTCTTGGGCTTCCCTGGTGGCTCAGACAGTAAAGAATCTTCCCACAATGTGGGAGACTTGGGTTTGATCCCTGGGCTGGGAAGATGCCCTGGAGGAGTGCAAGGCAACACTTCAGTATTCTTGCCTGAGGAATCCCATGGACAGAGAAGCCTGGTGGGTTTCAGTCCATGGCAAAGAGTCGCACAGGACTGAGTGACTAAGCACAGGATAGCACAGCACATAATTCATAGATTTCCACTGGGTCCCTCCTGATCCTTCTGGAAGGGAAATACCATCAGCAGTCCCTTTTGCAGATGAGGGAGCCAAAGGCTCGGAGAGGGCATGTGACTTTGCCCAGATGGCACAGCTGGGATTGGTCGAGGGATTGGCCTGGGTCTAAGCCAGGGCTTTTTTTTGCAATGCTACACTGCTTCTCTGTTTTGGAAAAATCAAACAGAAAAAGCATCTTGAGGGTGTGATGGAAAGTGCTGGTTGCCATTTAATGTCTGTTCTCCCTTTCTTGGTTAACAACAAAATCATGATTGTATTTTGGAAGGAATGTACCCAGCCAAACTCACATTTCCCTGTCTCTCTTATAGCTAGGTGTGAAGGCATAACGACATGAGACATAAGCCTTGGTGTGGGTGGGGCTTCCAGGAAACCTGCTTCAAAGGCATCTGTCTCAACTGACAGAAATGCCTTTTTTGCCTTTTCTCCTTCTTCCATCCTGCAGTTCATACAATGGCTGGAGCTCCAGCAGCTGTATTAGATCATGAGGATACTCTGAAGGCAGAAGTTACTTACTACAGACAAGGGAGCAGAAATATGCAACAAGCTTGGGTTCTGCCCTGGGTTGTCTACTTCTGAACTTCTTATTTAGTAAAAGAACAAGTGCTTGGGGACTTAAGTCACTATTTTTTAGATCTCTGTTACTGCTGCTGCTGTTTAGTCACTAAGTCTTGTCCAGCTCTTTGTGACCCCATGGACTGTAGCCTTCCAGCCTCCTCTATTCACGGGATTTTCCAGGCAAGAATACTGGAGTGGGTTGTCATTCCTTTCTCCAGGGGATCTTCCCAACCCAGAGATCGAACCCACGTCTCCTGCACTGGCAGGTAGATTCTTTACCACTGAAAATTGCCTGTCTGTCCCGCTTGCCCAAAACTGTGAGCTTTCTGAGGGCAGGGCCTGAATACATTTCCCCATAATAAACTCTGTGAACAGGTCCAGCCCAAAGGCCTGAGCCACTGCCCCCAAAGGAACTGCCCCACATGATCTGGTTCTGGAGGAGGGGCCAGCCCTCCGAGGTGGTGGCTCAGCTCTGCCTGGAAGCAGTGGGTCTGGCCAAAAAACTAAAGCAGGAGAGGAAGAACCAGAGAGTGAGAAAAAGCAGAGTTAGGGGAAAGAGGGAAAGACATATAGAGAAGGGGAGAGGTGAGAAGGAGAGGGTGAGAGGGCAGAGCTGAGGTTATAACCAGAAAAGTGAAAGTTGCTCAGTCCTGTCCGACTCTTTGCGATCCCATGAACTATACAGTCCATGGAATTCTCCAGGCCAGAATACTGGAGTGGGTAGCCTTTCCCTTCTCCAGGGGATCATCCCAAGCTGGGGATCAAACCCAAGTCTCTCGCAACACAGGCAGATTCTTTACCAGCTGAGCCACAAAGGAAACCCAAGAAAACTGGAGTGGGTACCTAACCCTTCCCCAGGGTATCTTTCTGACCCAGGAATTGAACCGGGGTCTCCCGCATTGCAGGCGGATTCTTTACCAACTGAGCTATCAGGGAACCAGAAAGGAGCAGCAAATACAGTTGGGTCTCCACATCCCCAGGTTCTGCAGCTGTGGTTCACCCAACAGTGGAATCTGAGTTTGTGGATCTGGAACCCACGGGTGTGGAGGCTGGCTGTCCTTTGCCATCTTATATAAGGCACTCAAGCATCCATGTATTTAGATATCCGCGGGGGTCCTATAACCAATCTTCCTTAGATATCAAGTAGGGTGGTGATGGTGGTAGGTTAGTTGTGAAGCCATGCCGGACTCTTTGCAACCCTACAGACTGACTGTGGCCTGCCAGGCTCCTCTGTTCCAGGCCAGAATACTGGAGAGGGTTTCCAGTCCCTTCTCCAGGGGATGTTCCTGACCCAGGGATCGAACCGGCATCTCCTGCATTGCAGGCAGATGCTTTACCACTAAGCCATGAGGGATGCTCCCACATCAAGGAACAACTGTGTAAATATGTTGAAGAGGACCCTCAGGAAGAGAGGAGACCAGCAGGAAACAAGCCTGTTTCACGGTCATCTCCAGCCCAGCTCTCGCCCCTCAGCTGCCCCGTAGAACTGACTCCGGCCATGTGTGCAGTTGGCTCAGGCCTCCAGTTCTGGTGCCAGAAACATAAACCAGAGAGTGAGGGAGGCAGGGGGTGGGTTGGGGGGGGCGTCCAGAGAGGGCACACAGCACACAGGACCCTGGGCCCTGGCACTCCTCTCCCGCCGCCCCCAAGGCAGGCCAAGAATTCTAGCCTCCCAAGGCCACGAGAGCCCAAGGGGACATAAGGGCGGCCAAGGGTCTCAGAGCAGAGGCTGCACTGTGGCAGGAGGGGCTCTGGGCCAGGGCCCCGCCAGGACCTATGAATCGAGCTGTGTCCTGGGAAGGGCTGGACCCGCCAGGAGTGCGGTTGCAGAGCCCACATGGCAGACAGTTCAGGACAGGAGAGGTTTTGTCGCTGAAGAGACTCTGAGTCAAGCTCCAGGACATCCTGGCTACTCAGCCTGGGGGCTCAACAACCACGTCTCCCAGGCACACCTGGCCTGAATCATCAGAACCCCCTGGGGGCAGGGGCGGGGGTAGGGCATATTTGAAAAGCAGAGTCTCAGGGCCCCACCCCTCCCCGGGGATCCCGAGTCCAAAGAGCAGGGGGCTGCCTGACAAGCTGTGGACTTAAAAAAAATAAATCCCTGGAGATTCTGAGAGGCAGCAAACTCAGGAATCAGTGATCTAGAGCAAGGCTCACCAAACTTCTTCTGTAAAAAGCCAGGTTGTGAATATTTTAGGTCCTGCAGGCCAGTGGGTCTCTGACTTAACTACTCAGTTCTGCAGGGTGGTCCCACCATAGATGATGCAGAAATGGAGGGCACAAGCTGTGTTTCTGCGAAACTTTATTTTTGGCCCCTGAAATCATAGAATTTTTAGATGTCATGACGTTTAAAAAAAAACATTTCCCCAACCACTTAAAAAGTCAAAATCACCCTGAGCTCAAGTGCAGTGGGGACAGGACTTGGCCAGAGGGTCTAGTTCGCAGACCCCGGCTCTAGACCAGAGCTACTGTGAGGAGTCCAGAGCAGACGTTGCGAGTTTTGCTGCAGCACCCAGGCACGGGTGTGGAGGCTCCCCTTGGCTGACGGGGTGATGGCGAATGTACTGGTAAGCCCCATGGGACTTGTGCTGCTTCCGTCCTGAGACAGAGGACCACATGTGGTCGAAGGTGGGTGATGGGTCGGAATGTTTAACAACTGGGCCTCCTTCCCAGAAGTTTTGAAAAGCAGTGATTTATGGTATTCCTTTGACTTCACATGGGATCCAAATCCTCCTAATCTTTACCCAACCACAATCTAATTCTCCCTAAAATCTGCAGTCACATCTACAACAAACAAAACAAATCATGCAAGAAGAGAAAGAGCTGGAAAGAAATATGACAAATGGGCAGTGAAGATTTTTGGAGGAGAGTGACCATACATATCATTTCCTTGTATTTGTCTGTTTTCCAAATTTTCTGTAAGGAACAGCATTTTATAATCGAAAGTTTTGGGGACTTGGTGTTGTTGTTCAGTTGCTCAGTTGTGTCCAACTCTTTATGACCTCATGGACTACAGCAAGCCAGGCTTCCCTGTCCTTCATTATCTCCCGGAGTTTGCTCAAACTCATGGCCATTGAGTCGGTGACACCATCCAACCATCTCATCCTCTGCCGTCCCCTTCTCCTCCTGCCCTTATCTTTCCCAGCATCAGGGTCTTTTCAAATGAGTCAGCTCTTCGCATCAGGTGGCCAAAATATTGGAGCTTCAGCATGTGGGACTGGGGTTTTTTGAAATAAGGAATGGTTTTACAAAAATTCTCTGGAGATAAATTCCTCCACCAGACAACCCTTCCTGGTGTCTCCCAGCCTTACAGTCAGTAAGTTCTTTTTTTTTTTTCATGTGTATAGCTGATCTACAGAGTTGTGTTAGTTTCAGGTGTAGAGCGAAGTGAGTCAGTTTTACATGTACACATATCCACTCTTTCTGAGATCCTGTTACCATCTAGGTCATTCCAGAGTGTTGAGAAGAGGAAGTTCTTTGTTATAATTTAATCCACATCTAGAGAATCGGGGAAGAGAATGAAGAAAATGGAAAACACGTGCTGTCTGCATGACTGCGGAGCTCTGTTTCTTGTTATTCTTTGTTATTTTTAACAGGAGACTCCTGGGTGGGGGGCGGGGGTAGGTCAGGGCAGAGATGCTGCCAGCGGTCAGGAGTCTACCACCACGAGGCCCGAGGGAGCAGAGAGCTTCCTGCACTGGGGCATCCGCTAGACCCTTCCTGGTGAGTGTCAGTCATGAGCTCCGAGAAAGAGTGTGGGAGACAGTTCAGAGAAAAACACCTCCTTCCAGGGAGAACCCCAAATGTGCAGGGATCATGAGCATTCAAACCCTGATGTGGCCACTTGTTCACTGTGAATCTCAGGCTGAGCAGTGGGGCTCCTGGAGTCTCAGCTTTCCCCTCCAGGACAGTGGCGGTACATAGTATGACCCCAGTTCCCCAGCCGGGTGACATGAAGACCAAGGGATACAGCACACACAAGCGCACCTTGACCCAGGTGGCCTCTGAGATGCCAGTTTTTCCCATTTGCTCTGATGGCGGAGGTCAAGTTCAGTATCCCAGGCAAAGGGCAGAACATAATAACTTCTTCGATTTGGACGGGCTCTTCCAGAAGATGTGAGCTGGGAAGCAGATGCTTTCTTTCTGGGTTCCATTCCTGTACCTGAGTGCACATGTTTGACTCTCCCCAGACCCCAAACTCAGCCCCAGTCGGGGAAACTAGCTTAGAATTCCCCTTGCTCAAGATCTTCCCAGTCCAATTTAGTAACCACACATGGTCCATTTAAATGTAAATTAATTTGATTTAAGTGAAATTTAAAAATTCAGTTCCTTGGTTGCACTGACCACATGTCAGATGCTCAGTAGCCACATGTGGCTGCCGTTGTGGATGGGACAGACACCACCCTGCCACCATCCCAGAAAGTTCTATCATACAGAGCTGTCCTGGAGGCTCAGTGGGACCCCAGAGGACTGCCTAGACAGCGATGGATTCTGGTGGCCTCTTGGCCTCTCATTTCTGCAATAACTCCTTCTCTGTTTGAAAACAAGAATCTACTAAGGTGCCATCTTGGGTCTGGCATATTTAGGAGATGAGCAAGCAGACCCCTGGGTAGGTGAGGTCTGGTGGCCCCTGCAAGCCTCATGCCCTGAAGCCAAAAGAGGCTTTTGCTCACTGGTTGACTACCCTTAAAAAAAACAACCAATAAAGAGATGGTGCTTTATATAGCCACAATGGAAGATAGTATGGAGATTCCTTTAAAGACTAGGAATAAAACCACCAAAGGACCCAGCAATCCCACTCCTAGGCATGTACCCTGAGGAAACCACAATTGAAAAAGACAAATGTACCCCAATGTTCATTGCTGCACTATTTACAATAGCTAGGATTTGGAAGCAACCTAGATGCCCATCAACAGATGAATGGATGAAAAAGCTGTGGTACATATATGCAGTGGAATATTACTCAGTCATAAAAAGGAATGCATTTGAGTCAGTTCTAATGAGGTGGATGAACCTGGAGGCTACTATACAGAGTGAAGTAAGTCAGAAAGAGAAAAACAAATATCATATATTAATACATATATATGGAATCTAGAAAGATGGAACTGATGAACCTCTTTTCAGGGCAGTAATAAAGACACAAAGAACAGACTTGTGGACATAGGGAGTGGGGAGGAAGGAGAGGGCGGGATATATGGAGAGTACATTACCATATGTAAAATAGATAGCCAATGGGAATTTGCTGTGTGACTCGGGGAACTCAAACCGGGGCTCTATAACAACCTAGACGGGTGATGGGGAGGGAGGTGAGAGAGAGGTTCAAGAGGGAAGGGACATATATATGCCTATATCTGGTTCATGTTGATGTTTAGCAGAAACCAATACAATACTGTGAAGCAATTATCTTTCAATTAAAAATAAATAAATTTAATTATTAAAAAAAGAGGTGGTGCTTTTATTTTCTTTTTTAACAAGAATATTTTAAAGAATCTGAATTCAGAATGGCTTGGTGATATTCACAGTATGGAAAGAGGGCGGCTTGAAGCAGTGAGGACACTGAGCTGCCAGACAGCTCAAGGGCCAAGGCAGTCCCTGGACCCCCATCCTCCCAGGTTCCCCAAGTTCTCGGTGGCACACAGACGCACCGGAGCTCCCCTGGATGGCAGGATGGACCCAGCTCTGCTTCCCCAACCTTCTCCTCAGGGCCCTGGGGAATGTTCGCTTCTAATTCCAACCTCAGATGTGCTCTGTCCTTCCCTCAGGACGTGGAGTGGCTGTCGGTGTCTGCAGGCTCTGACCCCTCTGGGAGCTGCAGCCAAGCCCCGCGGTGCTGAGCGAGGTCGCAGGCTAAGCCCGCTTCACCCACACTCGGGTGCAGTCGTCAGAAGTGTACAAATGTTGTACAGTGTAAAATAGTGCCAAGATCTCACCCCTTGGGATGGGAGTGTGGGTGGGGTTAACTCCCTGGATCTGTCCCAGAGGCCCCAGTACAGTGGGCCTCAGTTGCCCACCATGGCCAGCTGACCAACCGCACCCCCCTTTGTCACCTCCCTCCCCCTCTGTCTCCTTCCCCACACCTCTACCGGCTCTGTCCTGGGATCACCTCCCACACAAACGGTCTGTCCTCAAGACATTTGATTCAAGGATTGCTCCCAGAGAACACAACAGTTATGGCAGTCTGAACGTCGGTTGGAAAAGCATTTCCAGATGCAGGGTATTTCAGAAGGGAGTCAGTTGATTAACTACAAAGGGCAGAGATAAAGTAAGCGCTGCGAACACAGTGGGCCACCTCCTGACTGGCCAGGGAGAGCCGGTCATGGGATACGGTTAGAACAGTGGGCCAGCTCAAGGGGGAGCCGATGCTTTCCATGAGTTAGCAACCAAATTTTATAGTCTTAAGCCAAAAAAAATTCCTGCTGGGAGGATGGCATTAGGTGATTGGTTAGGGTTCTTCAAAGTGAGGACCAGGGTGGGTATTTTTGCCTAATATGGGACAGGAGGGTGACAGAGGATGAGATGGTTGGATGGCATCACCAACTCGATAGACATGAGTTTGAGCAAGCTCTGGGAGTTGGTGATGGACAAGGAAGCCTGGCGTGCTGCAGTCCATGTGGCCGCAAAGAGTTGGACACGACTGAGCGGCTGAACTGAACTGACTGGCCAGGAAGTGGGCTGGTGATGATCCAGGGCTTTTGGCAGTGGTTGCAAGGGGCTCTGTCCATTGTGGAGGTTGATCTTGTTACTGGGCTCCACATCTGTGGCCCTGGTGCAAGGCCTTGCAACTGTGACCTTGGCTTTGGACACCATGGCAACCTAAGACAGACACAAAATCCCAAACAGTTCAAAAGCAGCACCAGAAAGTTCTAGAAACAAAGGAGAAATGTGTTATTAAGATGAAAGTGGGAGGCGTCCTTTAAAATTCACAGAGAAGTTTTGAGCCATTTCTCAGCAAAGGAGCCCATCATCTGGGATCCCCATGGCTCAAAAGGACCCCTGAGATTCAAATACCTCCTTCTGGACAACCCGGGGAGTGGAAAGGAAGAAGGGACCCATGTGTTTGCCTTGAAGGATCAGTTTAGACACCGTCCCGGCTGAGAGGCCCATATCCACAGCAGAAACCCAGTCCACCCAGCCAGGTCTGGTCAGCCATGTTAAGGGAGACCTGCGGGCACAGTGCTACCCAGAAACCAGAAGGGGCAGACATAGGACAGTGTGGTCCCAGGGTCAGTGGAGTCATGGGAAGGGAGCAGGCCACATTCTACCCAGGTCCCCAGGCAGAGGGCAGCCAGCAGGCCGCTTTCACCTTGTCTCCTCTCCACAGTGAAGCCGACTTGCTGGTCAGGGTCAGAGCACCCCCACTGCCTGCACGCCCATGGCACAGCAATGGCAAAAAGGCCCACACACCAGGCACATCCACAGCTCCAGAGCAGCCGTCATCTGGCCAAGAAGTGAGAGCCCCAAACTGTCCTCTGTGTATAAAATAGATAGCTAATAAGGACCTCCCGAATAGCACAGGGAACTCTACTCAATGCTCTGTCATGACATACAAGGGAAAAGAGTCTGAAAAAAAGTGGATGTATGTATACATATAACTGATTCACTCTGCTGTACACCTGAAACCAGCACAGCATTGTCAATCAACTAAACTCCAATAAAAGAAAAATTTTAAATAATGTAAAACAAAATACAACAGGGACTTCCCTGGTGGTCCAGTGGTTAAGAATCCACCTGCCAGTGCAGAGGACATAGGTTTGATCCCTGCTTCTGGGATCACTCCACATGCCGCCACACAACTATTGAAGCCCAAGCTCTCTAGAGTCCGTGCTCAACAAGAGAAGCCACCGCAATGAGAAGCCCGTGCACAGCAACCAGAGACAGTAATCCTGCTCGCTGCAACTAGAGAGAGCCCAGTCACAGCCACGAAGACCCAGTGCAGCCAAAAATAATAAAATAAATACTTAATTTAAAAAAAATACAACTGTCCTCGTCAGCTACATCTCCGTGTTTCTGCAAAAGCACTCAGTGGAGCAGACATTTCCTCTTGCTGTAGAGCTGCACTGTTGTGTCTGATTCCCGATGGACTTTACCAGACCATCTGCGTGGCCTGCGGGAGGAGCTGGGTCAGTGGTATGGACAGCTCACTGCCTAGATTATTGGACTCTTTTGGTTTTCAGCTTTGAATTTTGAACTAATTTTAGACTTAGAGGAAAGTTGCAAAAAATAATACAGAGAGTTTCTGTGTGCTCCTCATTCTGCCTCCTCCCGTATTAGCATCTCACATCGCCCAGCCTGGTAGTAAAGGACAGAAAATCAGCATTGCTAGATTGAGGTTAACGTTCGGTAACTGAGCTGCAGACAGTGGTCAGATTCCACAGTTCTTCCAGCACTGTCCTTCTGGGACAGAATTTTATCCATGGTCCCACACTTCATTCATTGACTGTTTCTTCTTAGTCTCCTGGGGTCTGGGGGAAATTCCTTGGTCTTTCCTGGTCTCCAAGGACTCTACCGTTCAGAGTACTGGTCAGTTATTTTGTAGAATGTCCTTCAACTTGGGTTTGTTCAACGTTGTCTCATAGCTAGGGTGAGGTTATGCATTTTTTGGCAAGAATTCTCGTTAAAATGACGTGCGTCATCATGTCAAAGGGTTTATGATGTCAATATGTCTTAATACTGGTGATATTAACATTGATCACTCAGCTAGCACTATGTCTACCATGTTTGTTTCTCCACTATGAATGAAATTGTTTAAGACAGACTCTTTGGTGTCTGGCTTTTTTTTTTTTTTTTGTCAATACAATATCAAGATTTTGAGATTCAACCATATTTTGGCAGGTATTATTTATTCTCTTGCATGGCTGTGAAGTGTTTCACTGTGTGAACATAACACCATTCCTCTCTACCTCTAGGAGAGGTGGGAAACATCACCATCTCCCTCTTCATTGCCTACAGCACCATTTGGGTTGGTCCACTGAGTACAGTTGTACAGTGCATGACCTGTGCAGCTGGACTTGGCAAACTGTGATTCAAGGACTACCAGAATCACAATCTAGGGCCTCTGTTTTCTTTACCCCAGCAGATTCTACTGCATAATCTCATTTGGAAATGCAGGGTGAAGCCTATGCCCTGGCATGGCAGTACGGTATAGCGGTTATGCTTATGAATTTTGAAATCCGAATCTTGGTTTGAATCTTTTTCTTGACACTCTTGAGCTAGGTGACCTTGCATGAAGTACTTTTCACTGGGACTGTTCCATCAGTCAAAGTGATGCTGGTGGTGATGCTGTCCCATAAGACTATTCCAAACATTGAATGAGATTTACTTAGAAGAAAGCCCTTAGCATGGTGTCTGGTGTATAATAAACAGCCAGCAAATACCGTTATTGTTATAACACCATTATTGATTTTTATTATTTATTAATTAGTAATATTATAAGATTGCTCATTTGCTTTGCCGCCTCCATGGCCTAGTCAAGTTGACACATAAATTAGCTATCACATGGACTTCCCTGGTGGTCCAGTGGCTGAAACTCTGCACTCCTAATGCAGGGGCCTGAGTTCAATCCCTGTTTGGGGAACTAGATCCCACATGCCACAACTAAAAGACCCCCACAGGCTGCAGTGAAGACCCAGTACAGCCAAATAAATAAATATTAAAAAAAAAATTAACCATCATAGTGGGCTACAGTTTGTGGCTTCCATTCATGCAGAGAGTTGGAAAACTCAAAACCCCTGCTAAAGTCAGTTCAGTGAATAAAGAAGGAACTCGTTAGGTGGGGCTTCCTCCTGACCTTGGGCAGGAATGGAGACTGTGGCTAACCGGGGAGCGCAGGCCTCATTGAGACCGGTGGCCTGGGCTTTGCCCCAGTCCACTGTCACGTGGGGACATGCTGTAGCCAGACTGCCAGACACACCAATTTTATTTTTTTTCAAGAAACATTGAAATCTGAATTTCTATGTGAAATGTTCTGTTTCTTTAATGCTGGCAACTAATTAAATTTTTTAAAATATGTGCAGGCCAAACAAATCCAAGCGGAGAAGCACCCTCAGGCAGCTCATTTGCAATCCCTGACTCACAGGATCTTGCTGGATCTCTCAGCTTCCTTGTTTTACTCATTCATAGAGCTTTCGGTAGTAAAAATGGTAGCTTTGCAGAGGACGTAGTGAGTTCTTTCCAATCAGGATTTCTCTGCGCACCCAGAGCAGCTTCATACACATGAGATCAGAGTGTGGATCAGAGTCACCTAGAGGGCTCGTTCCAATGTTATCGGGTTCACCTCTTGTCCCTGTTCCACTGGATCCAGGGTAAAGGCCGAGGATTGGCATTTCTGCCAAATCCTGCTGGTCCAGGGCCCAGACTTTGAGAACTATCAGCCTAGAGGGAGAAGGAGCTTTGGGTGGATGGTGTGGCTGGCATAGCGACATGAAGGGGGACAGTCTGCAGCAGGGGAATGGGAGCGTGCTGGGTGGTCATCTGCTTCAAAGTCACTGGGTTACACCAGGCCTGTGCTACTGCTGTGGGTTGGCCCCATTCTCAGCCCTGTCTGGGGTCCTGCTCCTTGGAGCTCCATAAGGAAGCAGGTACCTCCTAAGGAAGGTACCTCCTACTCCACCAGGAATGATGCCCCAAGGTCTGGGAACCTGGGAATGAGCCTTCCTGGTCCCTCTTGGATGGGTGCCCAACAAGTGCACTTGACATGACATGTCATGTACAAATGAAATGTCATGAAATGCCATGATAAATGGCTAGAAAATGGGAAAATGGTAAACTTTATGCTATATATATATTTTACTACAATGAAAATTATGTGTGTGTGTGTGTCTGTAGTTTCCTGGCAATTCGCTATAGCAGTCACAGGAAGCTAATACACCCTCCATAAATGTTGGTGGAAAAATACAAGGAGAAGGAAAGTGCCTTTGAGGGTGGCCAGTAGTACAGAAAAAACTTTGACCTCAGTCTGGCTTCTCAGACCTAAGCCGCCTCCCCAGCCTTGGCGAGGGGGTGTCTCTTATTAGAAACAATTATCCTGGCCTCCTCGAGCCATCTGACAGCTTATGGAGAACCAGCTGGAAGAAACCCCCCCACCCCATCCCCTAGAGGCCAGGGCTGGACTTCCTAGGCCATGTTCCCTGGGTGGGCTCTGAAGCCCCCAAAGGAAAAGGAGTGGTGGACCCCTCAGAGTCCCTGCACATGGCAGCAGGGTGAAGGGCTGGCTCTGCTGGCCCACCCAGCCTGAATGGAAGCCAAGTGCTTTCTGCCAGGGACACCCCAGCCCCTCTTCCACGCAGAAAACAGGGCTTGCCCCTCGGAGGCCCCTCCCTGGATGCCTGGCCCTGCCTTCACTGGTTCAGGTCCCATAAAGACTTCCCTCCAGTCTGAGACATGGGAATGGGGAGATTCCCTTCAGCTGTTCTTCTGCTGCCAACCGCTGGCTACCCCCATCCAGTCTAGTCTCTGCCCCCCGCCTTCTGCCTTAGGAGTGGCCCCAGCCCCCACGTCACAGTGACCAGAAAATCAAGAAGAATTCGCTGGAAATGTCTCAGGAATGCCCCCCCACACACACACACACACTCTGAGGAGGAGGCCATGACAGCAAAGACAAAGGCTCCTCCCAGGATGACCCTCGTGGGGTGGTGCTCCGGTAATCCCGTCCACACCTGACTCCACGTGCTTTCCCTCATGCCCTCAGAATGTCCTCCTGGAGCCCACCCCTGGACACAGAGAGGACAGCCTCGCTGCCACGTGTCCCCCAGAAGACTGGGACTGGCTGGGGCTCCAACGTCATCCTCCCTTCCCCAGCCCGAAAGCTGACTTCGAGTAAGAATTTCCCATGTTCGGAGCTTCTCTTTTCCTTTGATTCTTTCTTTAAATCATGACCAAAGAAGTCTTGAATTTTCCCTTTGGCCAAGAGATACAGGCCTCCTAACAAGCATGCAGCCCTGCCCATCCCTCTGACCTGTGTCCCAGCCTGGATGTCCAGGCCCCTTGTCAGTAGGCAGTGGGGCAAACAGACCCCCTAAGCGTGGAGTTGAAGCTGCAGCTGGCAGCAAAGGGAGGGGCTCCCGGCTGGAGGAGGCCAGGGCTGCACCTATGGACAGGGCTGGCTGTCCACTATCTCAGCCTCATTGTTAGCTCTGGTTAAGGGGGTCAGGGTGGGGCCCTGAAAAGACTTCCTCCCCCTCTCCCCCAAGAACATCCCCCAACCTGGTCCTGGAGTCCCTAAATCCAGCATCCTCGCAGTTTGCCTGGCTCTGCACTGCCTGCATTTAGTCCAAGCTGGTAATGAGTTGAGACAGTCCCCAGCTATTACCTGCACTCCTAAAAGCCTGACCATTCTGCTTCTCTCTTAGCACATCCGTGCCCATCCGCACTCTTCTCTGGGCAATTAGCTTGGAGCGATGATGTGTGGCCATCCTGGCTTCAGCCAGCCCTGGGTCCCAGCCCTGGCTCAGCCACGTGAACTGTGCTGGCTGTCTTCTCCTTTCACTCACCGGCCTGAGCCACGGGGCCAAACAGAAGCCCATACCACGTGTCTGAATATCTAAGTGTGATAAATCAAGCTAATGAGTAAAATATACTCCATGTCCCCACCTTGACTGTATTCTTTCAAAAGACCTGGGAGTCTAGGTTTGAGTTGAGAATTCTCGGGCTCCATGGAGACCCACTCCAGGACGTGGCCATGGCGGGAGTGTGGACCAGTGAAGGCCTGGCCCCTGGCCTGCCCCTAACCACTCCACCTGTTACCATAAAAGCCTACACATGCACACGACTTCCCAGCCCCGCGACTGAAGAGCTTCCACAAAGAGCTGCTTCTTGGCCAAAGAGCTGCCTCTCGGCTACTCCTCCACCTGCTCCAGTCCTGGGTTTCCTTTGAAAGAGAGTGTTAGTCGCTCAGTCGTGCCCAACTCTTTGCAGCCCCATGGACTGTAGCCCTCCAGGCTTCTCTGTCCATGGGATTTTTCAGGCAAGGATACTGGAGCGGGTTGCCATTTCCTTCTCCAGGGGGATCTTTCTGACCCAGGGATCGAACCTGGCTCTCCTGTACTGCAGGCAGGTTCTTTACCAACTGAGCTATGAGGGTTTCCTTTGGGGTTGGGTTTAAGGTTGGGGAGGAGACCCTCACGGGGCCTGGGATGAGGCCTCCGGCCATCGGGGCAGGAGATCCAGGGAACCAGGTATACCGGGCTTGGTCCAGATGGTCTCACAGGCTTTAGGTAGGCATGTCCCCCAGCACCCAGCCTCCTTACCCCAAGAGGAGAGCAGAACCTTCTAAAGCAGGAGTCCCCAGACTCCAGGCCACAGACCTCCTGTCAGATCGGTGGTGACATTAGAGTAGAAATGAAGCGCACAATAAATGTAATGTGCTTGAATCATCCCAAAACCGTGCCTCCTGCCCAGTGTGTGGAAAAACTGTCTTTCACAAAACTGGTCCCTGGTGCCAAAAGAAAGTTGGGTATCTGCTCTAAAGCACAGTGTCCCCCCCTCCACTTGCTGAGGTCTCAGCCACTACTGGTGTGACCTTAGGATATTTTTTCAACCTTTCTATTCTCAGCTGCCTCCTTGATAACTTGTCCAGCAGAGGTGATGTGAAGGTTGACTGGGATAAAGCAAGTAAAACCTCCAGCACAGCATCTAAAATGTGGAAAGTGAGCAAATACTGCTGGACAGATTTGTCATGTTTGCTGATTTTTCCTGGCGTGAATCCTCCCCCCATGGTGGATTTCAAACTGTCCACGTGACTTTACTGAACCTGAGCTGGCGGGACCTGGCTCTGGCCTCCGCTGATGGTTTCCAGAGGATGCAGACAAGACCGGTGAAGTCAGTGCCAAGAACGAGTGGCAGGAGAGATCATGTTGGGGGTGGAATGAGGGATGGTACCTCCTGAAGGTGATGGCATTTGGGGTGAGCTTTGAAGGGGTGGGAAGAGATGTGTGAAGATTTCCCAGGCAAGAGGGGCAGCTTGGGTAAAGGCCCCTTGAGGGAGAGCCTCAGGCACATGGAAGACCCACCCCAGTCAGAAGTGGGGTACCCAGAGAAAGATGCTGGAAGATCTGATTGGAAAAGCACTTGAAAGCAGAGCTATGGACTTAACTCACGTGGCAATGGGGAGCCACAGAGGCTTCTGTGCAGGGGCTGATGTGGTCCAGAGGATTAAGCAGGAGCAGGTGGAGGTGGCCTGGATGCAGAGGGAGACTGGATGGGAAGTGGGGGTGGTGGGTCGAGGAGCAGCCCCAGCTGCCCAGCCCAGAGCTCACACGAGGGACAGGCAGACACAAAGGGTCGTGTTAAACTCTGCTCCGAGGCTACAGCTGGGGATTTGCTGTTAGTTTCCTCTGAAGAATTGTTCTTCTAGAGAGATGAGAAATGCTAATGTCCGTGTCCTGAAAACACTTGCATCTTCCAGACAAAGAATGAGGGGTCTCCAGTGGCCCCTGTAGGGGAGAACTTGCAGGGGAGCGGGCTTCTCCAAGGCCTCCCTGCACAAGACCCAGCATCCTTCGAGGACCTTCCAAGTCTCAAGTTCCTCTTGGTCACCTATCTCCATGGTAACAAAGAGAAGACAGGACAGGGAAAGCTGAGCGTGTGATTTGTGTAAGAGATGCCTAGCAATCCTGGTCAGGTTGGGGGGTAGAGGAGACCCTTCAGCCCTGTCATGCTCCATGCACCCTGCTGTTGTCCTAAATGAGGGTGGGCGTGAATCGTTGTCAAAGACCCATGTGCCCCTCACACTATGACATATCGTCCCCCTTAATCCTCACACACATCCTGACTGGAAGTCGGTATTTATAGCTCCACTTTACAGATGGAGGAGCTGAGGCCCAAAGAGGGCAAGGGCTCCAGCAGGCAGGACGCTGGAGGGCAAGTGCTCTCCCATGCCCAGGGCTCTGCCTTGGGATGTCCAGCCTGTCCAGGGGCAGGAAACTTACACCTGTGCAATATCAGAAGGAGCAGAGAAGACTTTCTGTGGTCATCTGCAACTCAACAGCCTGACGATGCTGGTCTGAAGAAGCCTTGGGGACCCTCGGGACAGCACATTGCACCTGTGTTCACCACACAGAGGCAGCCCTTACGGTGACCCAGATGGAGACACCTCCATCTGTGAGTGTGTAACCAGAATAGAGCCCAGTCACCCCGGGACCAGACAAACAGAGTTGAGCTCACATGAAACACGGGCCTCTCCCAAAGCCTTGAAAGGGTTTTCTAAAGTGTCTTCTTGTTCAGTCACTAAGTCATGTCTGACTCTTTGCAACCCCATGGACTGCAGAACGCCAGGCTTCCCTGGCATTCCCAAAATATCTCCCAGAGCTTGCTCAAACTCATGTCCACTGAGTCCAGGATGCCATCCAACCATCTTACCCTTTCTCCCCCTTCTCCTGCCCTCAATCTTTCCCAGCATCAGGGTCTTTTCCAATGAGTCAGTTCTTTGCACCAGGTGGCCAAAGTATTGGAGTTTCGGCTTCAGCCCCAGTCCTTCCAATGAATATTCAAGGTTGATTTCCTTTAGGATGGACTGGTTTGATCTCCTTGCCATCCAAGGGACTCCAAGAGTCTTCTCTAGCCCCAAAGTTTGCATCAAAAGTGACTAGAAGAGGCAAATACAGGAGAAGAAGGATGTGGGCAGGGGTGAGGGAATATTCCAAACCTACAGCCCCCACCACCACATCTCCAAACATCCCTTCCCCAACTCTCTCCGAAGTCACACAGCACAGCGAGCTCTCCTCTCCACCGCAGGCTCCAGCGCCCTCTCTGCCTCCCTCCCTTGCCCCCTCCTCTCTGCCCTGATCTCTGCACTCCAAGCTCCCTCCTCCAGGAGGCTTTCCTCTGAGAGCAGCTCTAAGTGCTTTCTCTGGAAAATCGATTTAGCCTCTCGCATCTTCTAAATATCTCCTGCCAATCATCCCATGAACACACCAAGGCTAGGGGGAGGAAGGCCAGCCAAGGCTGAGGGGAAAATGTGTATGTCACAGTCACTCATTACTCGTTCTACCAGGCGATGGGGAAGATCCTGGGCTGCAGCTGAAGACACCTGGATGTCACCTCAGCTCCATCACTCAGGAAGTATGTGACCTCCAGTGGGACATTTAAGCCTCGGACTTTGACTTAGAGCAGAAACTGGGAGCAGGGGCTCCTCCCCCTGGGATGAGAGATGCCGCGAACTTTGAACCTGCTTGATCTGGGGCAGAGGAGTGAGAGACAGAATCATATCCCATCCCAGGGAAACAGACCCAAACAGAAGGATGCTTCTGCAACACAGTCAGTCTGTGGTCCTCCAAGGTGTCACAAAGGTCACAGGACTCTAGAGAGACATGGCAGCTGAAGGCAGTACGATCTGGGAGTAGATCCCTAACATGGGATGGGGTGGGGGAAGGCATCTATAAAGGATGTTACGGGCACAACTGGAGTGTGTACATGGATCACACAGTAGATCATCGTTTTGAGTCCATGTCCCAACTCATGAATCTGATAAACTGCATATGGGGTGTGTGAGAAAATGCCCTTGTGTTTGGGAGACACACACTGAAGTGTTGACAGGCAAAACCCAGGACTCTCCAGCTTTTTCAAATGTTTCAGAAATTAATAACAGCCTAAGTGTATATATGCATGCGTGTATATAATACATATATACTTTATATGGGCTACCCTGGTGGCTCATATGGTAAAGAATCTGCATGCAATGCAGGAGACCTGGGTTCAATCCCTGAGTCGGGATGATCCCCTAGAGAAGTAAATGGCAACCCACTCTAGTGTTTTCATTTGAAAAATCCCTTGGACAGAGGATCCCGGCAGGTCACTGTGCATAGGGTTATAAAGAGTCAAACACAACTGAGTGACTAACACACATATACCATACTTATGTTTTATATATATGGAGAGGACAGTGCCAAATGCTAACAAATAGGAAATCTGATAACTTTTTGGTCTTATTTTAATGAGTTTTCTATGGAAGCATTTCAAAGCAAAGAGTTAAAAAGAAAAACAACAGTGGTACATAGGAGTCCTGTGGTTGTGAATTTTAAAATATTAAAGAAGCTTGTTACCCAACTCTCATTCAACAAGGATTTGCTGAGCACCTGCTATATGTCAGACACTGCTAGGAACTGGGGCGTGGGGGAAAAGAAGCCCCAGTCTAGAAGGCCAGACCAAGATCAGGAGTGCAGAGGGCTCTGCTGTGTACTCCCCCATCCTCCTTGGACCCCAAGGCTCTCGTGCCCTGGGAGGGCTGGGGCACACTGCCGGGAGGTCCTTCCCAGGAACTGCCCACACCTGAAGGCATCTACTTTGGCACTCCCCTCCCAGGATCTGATGGCTGGTCATTTGGGGGTCCCGGGAAAGGCTGCTGGCCCCTTGTCTGGATTTCGGGTAACAATAAAGGCCTCCCAGCTTCAGCTCTCCCACAGGGTCAGCCAGACCCCTGGGGAGACAGCATGGCAAATCAACTTCTCCCTTTGCCAAGAGCACACAACTGAAGACTCAGGGTTTGTGTCCAAGGAAACTGAGAACTTTAAAGCCCCAGCAGGAATCAAATGCCAGAGTCAGATCAGGCAAAGTCGAGGTGGGTTCTCAAAGGAACAATTGACAGGAGTGTGGGTGGGATGTGGTGGGACCACAAGGGACAAGGCAGTGAGCTGGGGCCGGGAACAACCAGGCTGTGGTTACCCCTACAAGGGAAGTCCCCAGGGAGAGTGGTCATGTGGAGCAGGGTCCTTTGGAGAGACATAGCCAGCCTGAGAGGACCCTGCAGAGGGAGACCCCTGCCCCCTCCATTCTCTCCACCTGCTCTGAGTCACCCCCGCCCCCGGGGCTCGGGGCACAGGGGATGAAAAAGGTGGTGGTGGGTCTGGGGACAGGTGGAAAACAGGAAATGGCAACGTGGAGGAGGAAATGGCAACCCACTCCAGTATTCTTGCCTGGAGAATCCCATGTGTAGAGGAGCCTGGTGGGCTATAGTCCATGGGTCGCAAAGAGTTGGACAGGACTGAGTGACTAACTCTTTTACTTTCACTTCAGGGCCCAATATTTTGCCTTTGGATCTTATCCCTTTGAGAATCTGATGGGAGTTCTAAACTCTCCCAGGGAAATGGAACCTAAACACACACAAAACTTTGCACCTAATTTTGAGAATTTCATGGATGCTCCCCCAGGAAGGCACTATAGCATCAGTTACACAGTACAGTGCTATGGAGTGGTCCAAGTGGACCCTCAAATATGGGCTCTGGAAGAGAGGAGAAAAGCAGAAGAAAGGGAGGTGCCAGTACCCTTATCCTACAAAGCTGGGAATTGAGAGTTACATCAGCAACTGTTGTTGGAATAGGAGGTGCTCCTGCAGAAACCAGAAACAGTCTCAGAAAGTTCACACATTGGGAGTAGGGATCTAAATGCTTGTCTGAGCAAATGTGGGCTGAGTAGCTACTGTCTAATGTCGGGGACTGAGGAATGGAGGTACAAGTTTGAGATCTGGAGTTTGGAGAGAAAAACATACACTGGAACTAACTTCCAAAAGATGTTGTCTCTCGGATAGGTTGGAAATCTCAGCAGGTGAGGTGCAGCTGTTTTCATGTTAACATTTTTTGATAGGTCTGAGTTGTTGCCACATATGTGTGTGTGTGTATACTGTATATTACTTTGATAAATAAAAATAACTTTTATTTTAAAAGCCTTGCTTTTTGTCTGCCCTTGTCTCTACCTCCGCAGGTCCTCAAGGCAGGAAAACCCTGCATCCCTCCAGCAGGCAGGCTCACTCCCACCTGCGGAGCAGAAACAACCCTGCTTCCGCCACCTAATTCTGTGTCACAAAAACCCAAAAATGCTGACTCAAAACAGTAATGCATTCTTTCTCACCATTCTGTGGATTGACCAGGTGGTTCTGGCTGGGAGCTCAGGAGAGCTGTTGACCAGAAGCCTCTGTTGCTGTGTGTGTGTGTGTGTGTGTATGGTGTGTGCGCATATGGTGCGTGGTGGGTGTACGTGGCATATGTGTACATGGTATGTATGCGTTTGGGGTGTGTGTGTGTATGACGTGTGCACGGAAATGACGTGTGGTGTGTGTGTGTGTATGGTGTGTGTATGGGGGGTATACGTGTGTATGGTATGTGTGTGTATGGTGTGTGTGTGCATATGGTGTGTGGTGTGTATGTATGGTGTAAGTGTGTATGGTATGTGTGCATATGGTGTGTGTGAGTGTATGGTACGTGGGGTGTATGTGTGCATGGTATGTGTATGTATGGTGTGTGGAGTGTATGGTGTGTGGGGTGTGTGTGTGTGTGGTGTGTGTCAGCGTAAGCATATGGTGTGTGTGAGTGTATGGTGTATGTGGGTATATGGTGTGTGTGTGTGTGTATGGTGTGTGTGAGTGTATGGTGTGTGGAGTGTATGTGTATATGGTATGCGTGTGTATAGTGTATGTGTGTATATGGTATGTGGTGTGTGTGTGGGGGTATGTGTGTATGGTGTGTGTGTGCATATGGTGTGGTGTATGCATGTGTGTGTGTTGTGTGTCTGTGCATGGTGTGTGTGGGGTGTGTGTGGTATATGTGTATGTGTGTATGGTGGGTGTGTGCATGTGTGGCATGTGTGTGTATGTATGCTATGTGTGTGTGCAGGCACAGCCACTCTGCACAAGTGTTTCCTGAATGTCTGTCCAGGTGCAACCTGCAAGGACGCAGGTAGAGGGTCCTAGGTCCCAGCCTGTCTCACTCAGGAGGGAGACCATTGCGACAGGGTGAGAAGGGAGGGGAAGGACCAGTGGCCCGATAAGCATCTTAGTGGGCCTTCTGACGGCCTTTCGAGGCTTCTAGACAAGAGAGTAGCAGACAAGACAGTCACACCCACTGAACTCCCCAGGTGAAGGTGTGGAGCCATCCTTAGACAGGTCCTTGGGGTGTAGTCTCTGAAGGAGACACAGAAATCTGGAGCACACATTGCCTCCAGGAAGGGACAGAAAAGGAGAGAGACCCCTGAGTATGAATTCTTCTGCATCTTCTGGGTTTTATTTCATGTGAGCAGCTCTTCAAAAGCAGAATAAAACTTAAGATCGAGACTCTGGGAAAGTAGACAATAGTTCACCCGAGTTTCTTCATAAAGAGGAATCAGTCAAATCCAAATTGAAGAGAATTCTGAAAAACAAATGGGTTTCCCGGATGGCTCATCAGGTAAAAAAAATCCGCCTGCAATGCAGGAGATGTGGGCTCAATCTCTGGATCAGAAAGATCCCCTGGAAAAGAAAATGGCAACCCACTCCAGTATTCTTACCTGGGAAATCCCATGGACAGAGGAGCCTGGCAGGCTACAATCCACGGGCTTGCAGAGTCAGACACGACTGAGCAACGAAGCATGCACACACAACTGCCAAACGAACAACATGAACGCTTTAAAATACCCCCATCTGGAAAGACAAGGTAGGTAGGAGAAGGTTCAAATGAGAGGTGGTAGAGAAGACCCAGCAGTGGGGAGAGGTGATGGGCCTTATCTGGACCCTGGATCAAGAGGGAAAGGCCAGGATTAGGAAAACTGACAAAATCTGAATATTGGCCCCAGAGAGAGACCAGATATGCCTCTGTGTAAGATTCACTGGTGTGATAAGGGTTTTGTTCTTATGAAGGAGAATGTTCATGTCTTAGAATAGATGTGCAGGCTTACCTGCACAAAATGTGCAACTTTCAAATAGTCCAGGGGAAAAAAAAGAACCAAGAAGAAAAGAAGGAAGGAAATATTACTGAATTTTTTTGGACCAACGTCTGTGCTTCTATAGCGAGATAGAGTAAATGTGGCAAAACGTTAACTGGTGATGAATTTGACAGTTATTATTGTCACAGTTTTCTGTGGCTGAAAATTTTTTCAAATGAAAAGTCAGGGGAAATTAAGATGAACATAAAATAAAAATCCTTTTTAAACAATTGCTTATGAAAGGAAAAAATAGCGAGTATTGGTAGATTCTAGAATGAATGTTGAAACTTTTCATATTTTAGTCAAAAACACATCCCTCCCCTGGACGGCAGTGGCCAGCTGACCCACCCCCTCCTGCGGGTGACATGATGCTGAGGCTTCCAGATGACTTTTTAAAAACACTCACCCTGACTCCACACAAAGGGAGAAATAAATCATGGTAAAGGCGCTGAGGGAGCCACACGCTCAGAAAATTCTCCGTTCTTTGCAAGCATGTAGCCATTTCCAACAGTACAATGACCTGACCTTTTTCACACGCCAAGCCAAAGTCATTTTTCTTTGAATAAGCTCAGATTTAGAGCAAGAAAATTACCCAGGTGGCCTTTAAAGCACGAGTGTGATTGTGGAAGTTCCCAGCACCAGAGCAGCAAGAGGGGCCATGTTGATGGCTGGTGACTTGGGTCCATTGGACCAGTGATGTCCCTCCTTCCAAACACAGGTGCCGGTCGGTTCACCACGAATTCAGAGTATGGACTGGCCATCACGCTGCGTTTCCGGTAAAACTGGAAATAATAAGAAAGAAAATTCACTACCATTCACGGTGGCCCAGCAGTGAGTTGGCCCTGATAGACGTCTGCAGAGGAGGGTGTTGATAGTACCAGGTGGCACCCAGGGAGAGGGGTCCTGGTG
This sequence comes from Moschus berezovskii, assembly GCF_049115385.1. Taxonomy (NCBI): domain Eukaryota; kingdom Metazoa; phylum Chordata; class Mammalia; order Artiodactyla; family Moschidae; genus Moschus; species Moschus berezovskii. Next base: position 46,477,059 of record NC_142474.1, on the reverse strand, counting down.
GGGTCAGTAGTTCCTGCAGAGGGGAATCCTGAGATTTAAAGAGGTGTGGAAAATTGTGGGTGCTGAGGACAAGGTCTTGAATTTGACCCTGGGTATTCAGATTCGGGATCCAATCCTGAGCTGGCACAGTCTCTCCAAGCCTTATCACCTTCATCCTTAAACCGGGTGGGTGAGGAGCCACCAAGAGGTATACCCTGAAGATAAAGAGATTGGAAGTCTCTGAAGCCCCTGGGTGTGGATGAGCACAGACCAGACCTGGATGTGCTCCACAGAGACCAGACCCAGGGTTCCTCCATCACTGCACAGGGGCGAGTGGAAGGTGTGCTTTGTGGCCCTGGTGGGGAGAGTGGGGAAGGTAGGACCAAGGAGTTACCCCACCAAGGAGAAAAGAGATGCCTCATGAACTGCAGGGCTTCTGCTTCCCCGAGTGGAATTTGCAAGTTTGGATTCTGAACTGAACCACTCAAGAAAATGGGGTTGAGACTAAACCAGGACCTGTCACCCACCTCCCCACCAGCTCCCCACTAAATATGTGCCGAAGAAAGTGGTTTCATAGTTTATATCCATGGAGAAAAGAGGGAGCCTTCAGAAGAGCCTGATTCACTGGGACAATCAGGCGGCCACCTGGGAAAAATAAAGCAGGATCCCCACCTTACTCCTCAGCCCAAAATAGACACAAGAAAAGATGCTTGGCACCACTACTCATCAGAGAGATGCAAATTGAAACCACAATGAGATGTCAGCTCACACCTGTCAGAATGGCCACCATCAAAAAGACCACAGATAACAAATGCTGGCAACAATGTGCAGGAAAGGGAATACTCACACTCTGTTGCTGGAAGTGGAAAAAGAGGCAGCCGCTATGGAAAACATACGGAGGTTCCTCAAAAAATCAAAAATAGGATTACCATATGAGCCAGCAATACTACTCCTGGGTAATGTCTTGAAGAAAACAAAACACTAATTTGAAATATTATTTAATTTGAAATATTTGGTATATGCATCCCTATGTTCATTGCAACATTATTTGCAATAGCCAAGATATGGAAGTAACCTAAGTGCTTACCAGTATATGAATGGATACTGATTAGTTTTTATATATGGATACAGTTCAGGTTATATATATATATATGTATATATATACATACACACACACAGACACATGGAATATTAGTCATTAAAAAGAATTTAATTTTGCCATTTACAACAACACAGATAAATCTAGAGTGTTTTACGCTAAGTGAAATAAATCAGATAGGGAGGGACAGATACTACACATGGCATTTTCATTATATGTGGAATCTAACAAACAAAACAGAAACAGACTCATAAAAACAAAGAAGAAACAGGTGTCACCAACAGGTCAGGGGTTGAGTGAAATAGCTGAAGGAGACGAAGAGCCACAAACTTCCAACTACAAAATAAATAATTCACAGGGATGTGGTTTACAGCTAATAGAATATAGTAATAAATACTAATTTTTATGTATGGTGACAGATGGTTACTAGAATTATTGCTATGATCATTTCATAATTCATTTGATTGTCAAATCACTATGTGGTACATCTGACACTAACATAATATTGTTCATCAACTACACTTCAATAAATAAATAAGTACATAAATAAATAAATTCCAGATGGGTCAGAAATTTAAACATTAAAACAAACCATATAAGCATTAGGAAAAATGGAATAAGTTTTTTAAATAATCTCAGAGTGGGAAAGATTTTTCTCAGCAAAACAAAATCTGGAAGGCATTTTTTTGAAGTAATAAATTATATTAAAAATTTAAATTCAAGTGTCAAATAAAAGTCCAAATATAAACAAAATACAAAGAGATTTACAACTTGGGGGTTGGCAAAGGCCAATTTCCTTAATATATAAAGCACTTCTAGATATCAATAAGAAAAAAGCCAACTAATTTTTATGTATGGTGACAGATGGAAGTGAAGTGAAAGTCGCTCAGTTATGTCCGACTCTTTGCGACCTCATGGACTGTAGCCCATCAGGTTCCCCTGTCCATGGGATTCTCCAGGCAAGAATACTGGAGAGGGTAACTTTTCCCTTGTCCAGGGGATCTTTCCAACCCAGGGATCGAACCCAGGTCTCCCACATTGCAGGCAGATTCTTTACCATCTGAACCACCAGGGAAGTCCAGAAAAAGGCCAACAATCTAATTAAGAAAAAAAAAACCAAGATGGGGAACGCCCTGGTGGTCCAATGTTTAAAACTCTGTGTTTCCACTGCAGGGGGCATGGGTTCAACCCCTGGTACGGGAACTAAGATCCTACATGCTAGGTGGTACAGCCAAAAAAAAAAAAAAAGATGGGAAAGGTTAGAAAAGAACTTATAGAAATGGGAATGAAGGGTCTTTGAATATAATGAGAAGATGCTTTAACTACACTGGTATAAAGAAGAAAGATTATAATGACTACTACATACCAATTACTTTAACTCCTGGGCTGGTAAATATCAAAAAGTTTGATGGACTTCTGTGTTGGTGAGGGTGTAGAGAAACAGACGCTGTCAAATATTGTTGATGGGACTTAAGAAATCAGTACAGTCGCCCTAGAGGGCATTTTGACAATATTTATCAAAACTAAAAATGCACATATCTTTTGGCCAAGAACACCACTGCCAGGATTTATCCTGCAGACATGTAGGCACTTGCACCAAGCAGTCTAGTTAGAAAGATAAAGATGCTCACTGTGACTTAGAGAGATAGCAAGATTGGGAGCAATCCAAAGGCCTGGAAATAAAGAATTGGTTAAACAAACATACAATCCTACAAGGCATACTAGCAGCCACTTTTTAAAATGAAGAAGCACTTTCTGTGCCCATACAAAACTATCTCCAAAATATACTAAATGAATTTATATACAGTTGCCCCTCCCACAGTGGGATTGGGTTCAGTCCCCTACCCCCACCTCCAGCCACACCCCAAAATCCTCAGGTGCTCAAGTTCCTCATATAAAATGGTGTAGTGTTTGTATATGATAGACCTCCATCCACCCATAAACTTTAAACCATCTCTAGATTACCTACAATACCTAATATAATGCTGGCCCACACAGCAAATCCAAGTTTTGCTTTATGGAACTTTCTGGAATTTGGGGGAGGAATTTTTTAAATTTATTTTTAATTGAAAAGTGAAAGTGTGTCCAGCTCTTTGGGACCCCATGGACTATACAGTTCATGGAATTCTCCAGGCCAGAATACTGGAGTGGGTAGCTGTTCCCTTCTCCAGGGGATCTTCCCAATCCAGGGATCAAACCCAGGTCTCCCACATTGCAGGTGGATTCTTTACCAGCTGAGCCACCAGGGAAGCCCAAGAATACTGGAGTGGGTAGACTATCCCTTCTCCAGTGGATCTTCCCAACTCAGGAATCGAACCAGGATCTCCTGCATTTCAGGCCAATTCTTTGCCAATTGAGCTATCAGGGAACCCCTTTTAATTGAAAGATGATTGCTTTACAGTATTATGTTGGTTTTTGCCAAACATCAACATGAATGAGCCACCGGTATACCTATGTCCCCTCCCTTTTCCTCCCTACCACCTCCCTCCCCATCCCACCCTTCTAGGTTGTTACAGAACCCCCATTTGAGTTCCCTGAGTCACACAGCGAATTCCCATTGGCTATCTAGTTTACATACGGTAATGTATGTTTCCATGTTACACTTTCCGTATATTCTACCCTCTCTTTCCTCCTTTGGGGGAATATTTTTGATCCACAATTTATTGAACCCATAGTGTGGAACCTGCAGATAGGAAGGGCTGACTCTGTGTGTGTGTGTGTGTGCATGTGTGCCCTGCATATATTTATATGTACATACAAATGTATATAATCTATACATTTCTACATACTTTGCACAAAATATACACATATATATGCTTGCAGGGACTGCCTCTGGAAGACGTACAGGTCGTGGTTCTCTCTAGAGAAGAAGAAGGGATAGAGGGGTGAAGCCACTTATGTTTCATGTGTAATTATACTAACATGTAGATGTTTTACCTATTTTGAAAAATAACACACTTTACACTTGGGTAGATCAGCCACGTCTTCCTCATGGACAAGTTCAATCCCTCAAGACAGAAACCAGACTCCTAGGGGACCCCAAAGGTGATGCAGGCTTGGAAATGGAGAGACCAATTGGAGGGCCCAATGTACCCCGCTGCTCCAGGCTGAAGCCAGCCCCAAACCCAGGGAACATGCTTCTGGCAAACTGGCCAGGCAGAGAGAGATTGGTGGTGTGGGGAGAGGGGTGGTGGGCTCTCCTAAGCCAGGAGCCAGTCACCTCCAAGAGAAGAACGAAGAAGGAGGCAGGGCCAGGACTAGACTCAAGGAGGTGGCTGGGTGGGGGAGGGCCGCTGAGAAGGCCCTGGCTCAGCCCAGGGCAGGGTGGAGGTGTGGAGAGCCCCTTCTCAGACAAAGTCCTGGGCCTAGCAGCCTCTGCCCAACCCGAAGGTCCCACGAGGCTGGAAGCAGCCCCCCAACCCCACCAGCCACATTTCTGCCCAGAAGTTGGCCTGTGTTTGCAGCCACCACGCAGTCTGGACCGAGTCAAGGAATTCCAAGAACAGTCGGCTCCTGCACCCCCAGGCGACCCCCCACCAGACGTGCGGTAGAGCTGGACGTGGGTCTGCGCTCTGTAACATCAGCCGTTTCTCTGTGCCCAGCTTTTCCCCTCTATGTCTTAGTTAAGTGTTCCTTTTGGAAACTTTCAGCCCTTTTATGGCATAGTTAAGGGGAGAGGAATTTTTCCAGAACTCAAAAGACGCTGGTTTCGCTGGGTTGGGAGGAAAGGGCGATTTCGGGGAGAAGAGCCAGAGCAGCTGTGGCTGGGGTGAGGGTGGAGAGACAACGTGAGACCTTGGGGAGCGGGGGACTGGGCTCCTCCGGCCTGGGCCACCTGTCCCAGGGGCCATGGGTGCTGAGTCTCAACGGCCTGCACACATTACAGCTCTCCAGCCTTTGGTCCTCCGGTACCTCTCATCTCCTGCCCTGGCACTGTCAACATTCAACACACATGTTCAAATGTCCCCTGCCAGCCACAAGTCCCCATCGTTCCCTTCCTCCCCACAGCTTGCCTTCACCTCTCTCCAGCGACACCACAGAGAAAAACTGCTAGGAAAAAGAACTTTCTGGACTCCATCCCAGCTAAAGTTGCTAAGAGCAACTCAGAGGAGAGCAAGCAAAGTCCACGGAGGCCACTGACCCACCCGGACTCCAGGGACTTGCAGGGACTTCCGGGGGTCTTCGGAGCCCCGTCCAGTCTGCCCACTCAGACTGCCTCGGCCCAGCCCCTCTGTGAGGCGTCTGCTTTCTCCACTCTGTCGTCTTCCTCCCATGGCTTGTTGATTTCCTGCCAAACCATTTCCCTCCTGGCTCCAAACTTCTGTCGGGAAAGAAATGAAATCAGCACTTGGAGGGCTGGAAGGGGAAAAACAGCTGCTTCTAACAAAGTGGGGTGGGGGAGGGGCTGGCGAGCAGCTGGATCCTGGTGGAAAAGGAAGCGTCTGGTGGGGGCGCCGAGCTCATAGCTGGAGGGGCAAACTCACGGCCCAGTGGGCACCAGGATGGAGGCTTCCTATGGGCATCTTGGGCTGCAGTCTTCAGACGCAAACACATCTCATGTCCATATTAACCATCCTCGGCCGTGTGTTTCCCTCCACTTGATAGATGTGAGTCCAGCATCTTTCCTCTTGACTCTCCTAGGAAGAAAAATTATAGTGCATGTGTCTGGAACATGATAGAGAACAGTGGGGGCTGTGGCATCAGGACCCTCCACTAATATTGATCAGCACAGGAAGACACGGCGGCCTCCACCAATTGTGGCCACGTGGAGCATGGACCTCCGATAATAAACCTGACCTAGAGACCCAGATTCTTATGCACAAATCGCCTGAGATTTAAATGTTGGCAACTAGCTTCCCTGGTGGCTCAGACAGTAAAGAATTCGCCTGCAACACAAGAGACCTGGGTTCGGTCCCTGGGTCGGAAAGATCCCCTGGAGAAGGGAAAGGACTCTGGTATTCTTGGCTGGAGAACTCCATGGACAGAGGAGCCTGGTGGGTTACAGTCCAGGGGGTCACAAAGAGTGAGACACGACTGAGCGACTAACAACAAGTGCAGTGGCCTTAAGGCACTGGCAGACCAGCTCACTGGGGGCTGAGAAAAATTAATGTGAGAGCTGGGCTGACAGGTCAGAGGCGGAGACCCTGCTTTATGGGTGAAAGCTGATGAGTGGACTTGTCTGATCTGGCCACTGTGGCCTGAAGTGGGCAATGCTAGGGGCCCCACGCACCCCTTGGGTCTCCATTTAACAGCATGTATCACTGACTCCTCCCCACTCAAAAGGACTTTTGCTCTCTGGAGAGTGCCCCTGGGGCTCGTCTTTGAAAGGCTGCCCGCCTGCCACAGAGTTTCCTTGCCTGGAGACAGTAAGCCTGGAGCACTGGAACTTCCCAGTCTTCTCCCACACCCCACTCATCCACCAGCTTTGGTGAAGGACTAACAGGAGTATGGACACTTGGCCCTCTTGCCTCGAGTCAGGATAACCCTGAGCATCCCTCACGTTCCAGAGGTCCCAAGGCTAACACACCCTCTGCTAGACTCTGCCTAAAATTGCTCCTGCTGTGGCCTTCCCCCTGTCATGACCTGCTTTCTCCACTCCCTTCAAAGTTTCTTCTGGGAGAGCTTCCTTAATAAACCACAGGCACAGGATCTGTTCTGGAGGCCCCTTCCATAGACACAGCCAGGCTAACAGACAACCCCGCCCACAGTGGAAAAAAGAAGTTTGCCAGGAGCTGAAACCACAGTTAGAGAGCCTCAGAACTGTCAAAGGACACTGCCTTTTCTGAGAATCAGCTTAGGATGCTCAGGGCTCCCACAACCCCTCTACTCTCCTGTCCCACCCCACCCCTTCCTCTGCAGGTCACCCTTCTTTTACCTTGTGGTTGCTGACAAAGCTCCCCCAGGTCCACCCCCCACCACCTGGCAGTCATGAAGACTGTATGTCTGACCCCACCCTGGACCCAGGGGTGGGACTTGACTGGTAAAAGTCAATTTCAGTAAGCCCCGTGGCATAGTGGCTGGTACAAATAACCAACCTGAAAGTCATTAGAAAACAAAACAAAAAAATTCCCAGGGAATGCTCTGGGGAGTGGCGCAGAAGTAACCCAGTTATCTTGAAGATGGAAATTCTAGAAGACACATGCAACCATGATATGAAGGCTTGGAAAATTAGGGCAGTTGGTGAGAATAGGGGTTAGGGTTAGCAGCCAGACTGGATGGTTGTGATGGACTCTATGGCTTCCCCGGTGGGTCAGTGGTAAAGAACCCACCTGCCAAATGCAGGAGACGCAGGAGACACAGGTTCGGTTCCTGGGTCTGGAAGATCCCCTGGAGAAGGGAATGGCAACCCACTCCAGTATTCTCGCCTGGGAAAATCCCATGGACAGAGGAGCCTGATGGGCTACAGTCCATGGGGTCGCAAAGAGTCGGACACAACTGAGTGGGTGCTCACGCACAGAAGAGGTCGGATGAAAAAATGGAAGAGAAAAGAGGACAGAGAGCAAGCCTGGTGCCTGTTGACTACAACCAAAAGCACCCAGGAAGTGAAGGAAGCCAGTTACCGCTGTGGGCAGCTGGGTGACCACCAGAGCAAGGCAAGGGCCTCGGAGTTACCCCAGCCAAGGGGAAGGGACCTGGGGCATTTACCCATCAACTCCCACCAGCCAGAGCAGCAAGGCTCCGGCTCCCGGGGCCTCCCGCTAGAATCCTCGCAGGAGTTTCTTTTCAAACTCACAATGCCTGGGTCCACGTCCAGAGATCCTGGGTTCATGAGCCCCAGCGCTAGGGCTGGAGAAAGCTCCTCAGGGAATCCATGAGCACAGTATGGCTTGGGAAACCCCAGTCTTGCTGACTTCTCGGATCCCTTGGAGCCTGCAGGCTCAGGGCCTCCCTGAATAAGTTCAGCTGAGGATGGAAACCCTGGGAAAGCCGCCAGTGCAGCTGGAGATAAATCACTCACGGGCCGGGACCGCAGCCGGTGGAGGCTTGAGAAGCGGGGGATTTTGGCCTTCACTCCACTGTTTGCGCTCCCGTGACCAGGACGGAGCCCAACCCACTTTTCAGGAGGAAAGAAAAAATGTCAAGCATATTTTCTGAGCTTTAATTTCCTCCCAGTGTCCTGAGGAAACCTTCCTAAAGCTCAGGCAACCTCAACCCAAGCGTCCGGTATAACATCAAAGACTTTGAAATCGATACCCAGTGTGATTTTGCTAAAATAAATAAAAACCAGGGGAGGAGGAAAATTAGAAAGAGCCTGGGTCTAGGAGAGGCCGAACCTCCACCGAGAAGGTGAAAAAAAAGAGGCTGGTTGGGGTAGGGGAGGGGGCAGAATTCTGAGTTTCAAATTCAGGGAAAGGGTTGCCAGATTCAGCAAATAAAAAAAGCCTCGTTCAATCAAAAACTGGATGCCTAGTTCAATTTGAATCACAGATGAACACTGAATAATTTTTTTAGTGTAGGAGGGTGTCCTATGCAATACTGGGGACATACTTGTATTAAATATTGCATGGGACAAATATTAAAAGTTGCAAGCATTGCCTATCTGAAATTCAAACTTAACTGGGCATCCTGGATTTTATCTGGCAACCCTAAAACCTACAGGCAAGTAGATAGGTCTCAATTGATTCTGCTGTGCTCAGTTGTGTCTGACTCTTTGCGACTCCATGGGCTGTAGCCTGCCATGCTCCTCGGTCCATGGGATTCTCCAGGCAAGAATACTGGAGTGGGTTGTCATTGCAACTGATTCAGTTCAGTCCGTTCAGTCGCTCAGTCATGTCCAGCTCTTTGCGACCCCATGAACTGCAGCACACCAGGCCTTCCTGTGCATCCCCAACTCCCGGAGTTTGCTCAAACTCATGTCCATCAAGTCGGTGATGGCATCCAACCATTTCATCCTCTGTCATCCCCTTCTCCTCCTGCCTTCAATCTTTCCCAGCATCAGGGTCTTTTCAAATGAGTCAGTTCTTCGCATCAGGTGGCCGAAGTATTGGAGTTTCAGCTTCAGCATCAGTCCTTCCAATGAATATTCAGGACTGATTTCCTTTAGGATAGACTGGTTGGATCTCCTTACTGTCCAAGGAACTCTCAAGAGTCTTCTCCAACAACACAGTTCAAAAGCATCAATTCTTCAGTGCTCAGCTTTCTTTATAGTCCAGCTCTCACATCCATACATGACTACAGGAAAAACCATAGCTTTGACTAGATGGACCTTTGTTGGCAAAGTAATGTCTCTGTTTTTTAACATGCTGTCTAGGTTGGTCATAGCTTTTCTTCCAAGGAGCAAGCGTCTTTTAATTTCATTGCTGCAATCACCATCTGCAGTGATTGGGAGCCCCAAAAAATAAAGTCTGACACTGTTTCTCCATCTATTTCCCATGAAGTGATGGGACCAGATGCCATGATCTTAGTTTTCTGAATGTTGAGTTTTAAGACAGCTTTTTCACTTTCATCAAGAGGCTCTTTAGTTCTTCTTTGCTTTCTGCCTAAGAGTGGTGTCATCTGCATATCTGAGGTTACTGGTATTTCTCCTGGCAATCTTGATTCCAGCTTGTGCTTCATCCAGCCTGGCATTTCGCATGATGTACTCTGCATATAAGTTATATAAGCATGGTGACAATATACAGCCTTGACGTATTCCTTTCCCAATTTGGAACCAGTTTGTTGTTCCATGTCCAGTTCTAACTGTTGCTTCTTGACCTGCATACAGATTTCTCAGGAGGCAGGTAAGGTAGTCTGGGATTCCCATCTCTTTAAGAATTTTCCACAGTTTGTCGTGATCCACACAACCAAAGGCTTTGGCATAGTCAATAAAGCAGAATTAGATGTTTTTTCTGGAGCTCTCTTGCTTTTTCGATGACCCAACGGATGTTGGCAATTTGATCTCCGGTTCCTCTGCCTTTTCTAAATCCAGCCTGAGCATCTGGAAGTTTGCGGTTCATGTACTGTTAGAGCCTGGCTTGGAGAATTTTGAGCATTATTTTGCTAGCATGTGAGATGAGTGCAACTGGGTGGTAGTTTGAACATTCTTTGGCATTGCCTTTCTTTGGATTGGAATGAAAACTGACTTTTTCCAGTCCCATGGCCATTACTGAGTTTTCCAAATTTGCTGGCATGTTGAGTGCAACACTTTAACAGCATCGTCTTTTAGGATTTGAAGTAGCTCAACTGGAATTCCATCACCTCCACTAGCTTTGTTTGTAGTGATGTTTCCTAAGGCCCATTTGACTTCATATTCTAGGATGTCTGGCTCTAGGTGAGTGATCACATCATCGTGATTATCTGGGTCGTGAAGATCTTTGTTGTACAGTTCTTTTGTGCATTCTTGCCACCTTTTCTTAATATCTTCTGCTTCTGTTATGTCCATACCATTTCTGTCCCATACTGTGCCCATCTTTGTATGAAATGTTCCCTTGGCATAATTTTCTTAAAGAGCTTTCTAGTGTTTCCCATTCTATTGTTTTCCTCTATTTCTTTGCATTGATTGCTGAGGAAGGCTTTCTTATCTCTCCTTGCTATTCTTTGGAACTCTGCATTCAGATGCTTATATCTTTCCTTTTCTCCTTTGCTTTTTGCGTCTCTTCTTTTCTCAGCTATATGTAAGGCCTCCTCAGAAAATCATTTTGCCTTTTTGCATTTCTTTTTCTTGGGGATGGTCTTGATCACTGCCTCCTGTACAATGTCATGAACCTCTGTCCATAGTTTTTCAGGAACTCTGTCTATCAGATCTAATCCCTTGAATCTATTTCTCACTTCCACTGTTAAATCGTAAGGCATTTGATTTAGGTCATACCTGAATGGTCTAGTGGTTTTCCCTACTTTCTTCAACTTAAGTCTGAATTTGGCAATAAGGAGTTCATGATCTGAGACACGATCAGCTCCTGGTCTTGTTTTTGCTGACTGTACAGCGCTCCTCCATCGTCGTCTGCAAATCAGTCTCATATCGGTATTGACCATCTGGTGATGTCCATGTGTAGAGTCTTCTCTTGTGTTGTTGGAAGAGGGTGTTTGCTATGACCAGTGCGTTCTCTTGGCAAATCTGTTAGCCTTTGCCCTTTTTGTACTCCAAGGTCAAATTTGCCTGTTACTCCAGATATCTCTTGACTTCCTACTTTTGCATTCCAGTCCCCTATAATGAAAAGTACATCTTTTTTGGGTATTAGTTCTAGAAGGTCTCACAGGCCTTCATAGAACTGTTCAACTTCAGCTTCTTCAGCATTATAGGTCAGGGTATAGCTTTGGATTACTGTGATATTGAATGGTTTGCCTTGGAAATGAACAGGGATCATTCTGTCGTTTTTGAGGCTGCACCCAAGTACTGCATTTCGTACTCTTTTGTTGACTATGATGGCTACTCCATTTCTTCTAAGGGATTCTTGCCCACAATACTAGATATAATGGTCATCTGAGTTAAATCAACCCATTCCAGTCCATTTTAGTTCACAATTCCTAAAATGTTGATGTTCACTCTTGTCATCTCCTGTTTGACCACTTCCAATTTGCCTTGATTCATGGACCTAACGTTCGAGGTTCCTATGCAATACTGCTCTTTACAGCATCAGCCTTTACTTCCATCACCAGTCACATCCACAACTGGGCGTTGTTTTTGCTTTGGCTCTGTCTCTTCACTCTTTCTGGAATTATATCTCCAGTTTGGGCATCTACCAATCTGGGTAGTTCATCTTTCAGTGTCATATATTTTTGCTTTTTTCATACTATTCGTGGGGTTCTCAAAGCAAGAATACTGAAGTGGTTTGCCATTCCTTTCTCCAGTGGACCACGTTTTGTCAGAACTCTCCACCATGACCCGTCCGTCTTGGGTGGCCCTACACGGCATGGCTCATAGCTCCATTGAGTTGGACAAGGCTGTGGTCCATGTGATCAGTTTGATTAGTTTTCTGTGATAGTGGTTTTCATTCTGTCTGCCCTCTGAGGGATAAGGATAAGAGGCTTATGGACGCTTCCTGATGGAAGAGACTGACTGAGGGGAAAACTGGGTCTTGTTCTGATGGGCCACTGGTTAGGACTCCCTTACCTGGGTGTGAGAGTTACTGGTAGCTCTGCTTGGGTAGAAGTCTCTAGTCTCACCTGGCCATCCCTGACCAGGCAGGTTGTCTCTGGCCGTCTACTTGTAGGTAGAGTGGAAATGCCAGAAGAAAATGTGGAAGTAGATGGAAAAGGGAGGAAAGAAGGGAGGAGGGGGTCCAGCTGGGGGTGTGGGGTGAGGAGCCCCACATCCCCTGACCAGCCCTCCCACTCCAACTCCACCCCATCCCACCCCACGCTACAGGCCAGGGTAGAAACTGCCTCTCTCTCTGCCAACGGAGGATGTGGAGCGAAGGTCCGAAGACACCCGGGAGCTGCCCCAGCCCAGCAGCGACGGGAGGGAGACTGAAGGCTTATTCACCCCGCCCCCATACTCGTTACTCAGGGCCACCCCTTCCCCGCCCCCCACCCCCACCCGCTACACTTTTCTCCCGGGTTGCCTGCCTCCACCCTCCTCTCTCCCCACCAAATAAGGAACCGGAGGGGGAAGAGCGGCGGCGAGGATGCCCAGGGGCTGGCTGCTACTCTCCCCGGGCAGGATCCGGCTGCCTAGCCGCCGGGGCTGGTGGAGCGCAGCTGGAAGCGGCCCCTCGGGCCAAGGTCAGGGTCGGGGGCGGCGGCGGGAGTGAAGCTCGGGCCCCTGCAGGTGAGAAGAGCCCGAGGGCCGCCTAGATCCGGGCCGCCCCGCGCTGCCTGCGGCCCCTTCGTGGAGGATGACGTGGCGGCGCGAGGCAGCGCCACGACTTCGGCCCAGACTTCCATCCCCCGGGATCCCGGGATCCTACCCAAAGAAAAGAACGCAGACCCAGGAGGGACGTATCCGGAAGCCGTCGCCCGTGGTAGGGGACACGGTTTAATAAATGTTGGTACATCAGCACAGTGCAATGTGACTTTATGTCTCCTGGCACTCCTTAGGTGCCCGATGGGTGACGGGCACCCTGCCAGCCTCTGGGTACACAAAGGTAGAGATAAGCTCGGCTCTTTGGCTCTTTCCGGGGAGTGAGGGCTCGGGCCCCGGGGTCACAAGGGCAACAACAGGTCTTTAAGAGTTCAATCTCCAGAACCGGGTAGCCAGTGGCAGGTTTGAACACGGGTCTCTAGCCAGCTGTGAGATGAGGACCTCAGAGGGACCTGGGGAGGGTCCAGTGGGGTTCTGCCTGCGAGACCTTTGGCACAGAGCCTGGCATGTAGGTGAAGCTGCCAACAGTCACCAATTATTATTATTACTATTACTCCTATAGTAATACAATAGGAGTGCAATAGGTGCTGGGGGCTACCCAGGTGGCGTAGTGGTAAAGAACCTGCCTGCCCATGCAGGAGACAGACACGGTTTCAACCCCTGCGTCAGGAAGATCCCCTGGAGGAGGAAAGGGCAACCCACTCCAGTATTCTCGCCTGGGAAATTCCATGGACAGAGGAGCCTGGCAGGCTACCATACACAGGGTCGCCAAGAGTCAGACATGACTGAATCGACTCAGTGCACAAGCAAGTGCTGTAAGAGAAGAATGTACAATGTAGGATGCAGGCACAGAGACCAATGGGCTAAGAATCCTAATAAAGGGCACAGAAGCTTCCAGGAGGACACAGAACAGAAGGGCACTCTTAGCACAGAGGGTGGGGTGTATCAGCCTGGGGATGTCGCCAAAGCTCCCATCCGTTCCGTTCCGTTCCGTTCAGTCGCTCAGTCGTGTCCGACTCTTTGCGACCCCGTGGACTGTAGCCTACCAGGCTTCTCCGTCCATGGGATTCTCCAGGCAAGAATACTGGAGTGGGTTACCATTTCCTTCTCCACAGGATCTTCCTGACCCAGGGATCAAACCTGGGTTTCCCGCACTGGAGGCAGACGCTTTAACCTCTGAGCCACCAGGAGTAACAGGCAGGTCTGGCTTTGGAGTACAAAGTGAAACAGGGCAAAAACTAACAGAGTTTTGCCAAGAGAATGCACTGGTCATAGTAAATACCCTCTTCCAACAACACAAGAGTCGACTCTACACACGGACAACACCAGACAGGCAATACCAAAATAAGATCGATTATATTCTTTGTAGCTGAAGATGGAGAAGCTCTATATGGTTAACAAAAAGAAGACTGGGAACTGACTGTGGCTCAGATCATGAATTCCTTATTGCAAAATGAAGAAAGTAGGGAAAACCACTAGACCATTCAGGTATGACCTACATTAAATCACTTACACTGGAAGTGTAAAAAGATTATACACTGGTGGCCGCAAAGCTGGATCATGAAGGATATGAAGTTTGCTGGATAACAAGAAATGAAAAGGTGTTTCATGTGGAAGCAAAGATGTGGGCCAAGGAGGAGGAGAGAAGGGGCGGGGCGGATTCCAAGATGGACTTCTAAGTGTCTGGAGGAGACACAGATGAGTGAAGGGTTGCAGCTCTTCCCTCGTGAGCATCTGCCCTCGACTGCGCGTGTGCCAAGCTGGCCCTCCCTCTGTGACCGTCTGGACCCCACCAGGCATAGCCTCCATCACGGCGAGGTACCCGTCCTTTCAGCAACCACCTCAACCCACTCAAGGTGCTCTGAGGCTGACATCCAAAGGGAAGGTTCTGGGTCTTTTATCTTTTTCTTCCCACAATGATTCTTGGCCCTTGTGCAAATCTGCTTACCCTTTTCCAGCCACCTTTGAGCTCTTCACGGGTGAGTCATTTTTATGTCCATTGGCCAAAATCCAAGTGAAAAGATCCCAGGTTCTTGAAAGAAGGGGCTGTAATGATAATATTAATGATAACAGTTAGCAAACATGGCGGCTTCCTCTCCATCAAGCACTGTGCTGACGCTTTCTCTGTGAATCACTGTTCTTACCCCCTGGTTTCAGGTAATGCAGCTGAGTTGAAGTGATCTGTTCAAGGGTCACCCAGCTAGTAATGGTGAATCTGAGATTCAAACCCAGGGCTGCCTTACTCCAGAGCTGATTCCAGGACCACTGGGCCATCTTTCTTCTTCTTCTTTTTTTTTTTTTTTTTGCTTGCAGCATGCAGGATCTTAATTCCCAACCAGAGATTGAACCCTTGACTCCTACAGTGGAAGCAGTCTTAACCACTGGACTACCAGGGAAGTCCCTGAACCATCTACTGAGAAAGCTAAACGTGTCTAGTTAGGGCTTAGATCAAGAGAGGGGAGAAGGGAGGGCTCCTAACCTCTTCATTTGGAGGACAAGTTAGCTGGTGAAGATGTCACCAGCCCAACGGGGGCCACAGCCATGGACCTGAGTACCACCTGGTGAGTGTCCTGAAAGCTCCAGATACCACCCTGCACATCATGTCTTTCAACCAAGGGAAATCACATGAGGTCTTTCAACCAAGGGAATTTAACACAGAAAATTTGTTTTGCAGCGTGGGCTTCCTGAGGAGCCAAATGGGATGGCGAGGTGACCAGACAGTTTAGTAACAATAGTAAGTCACTGCTGCCATCACTAGGGCCAGGACAGAAAGGGAGAAGCTAGGGTTACCAGAGTCCATGGCTCAGGCCACCTGGCAGGTCTAGAACCACAGCAGAGATGTAGCCACAGAAGCACAGGGTTGGGTGGGATGGGGATTTCTGGCAACCACCCTCCAAGGTAGTTATTTTTACCCCATTTTAGAGATGAGGAAACTGAGACTTGGAGAGGTTTAGTGACTGGCCCAACCATGATGGAGGTCAGTGTGTCTGTCTGCATAGCTCTGGCCAAACCAGTCAGCTCAGGGACCTTGTGAGCCATGAAGAATTCAACAACAGAGGAAGACAACTTAGGAGCCTTCAGGTTCCAAAGACCTGACAGGGGTGGGGGTAAGGGATCAAGGGCCCTTGGGTGACAACAATGCCCGTGTGTCTCTCTTGTGCTGTCCCGCCAAGTCCCAGCTGTAGCCCAGAGAGGTATGTTACATGAAGCCACAGCCTGGACTCTGCGTGTTGGGACTAAGGGCGATTCTTTTTCCTTTGAAGTCGTCTGTATTTTCCAAATCTTCCCAGAGGAACACACACATCTTCATTAGTGGGAAGGACAGCTCATCTCCAGGCATCACTGAAAAGGTAGAAGTCTCCAGACAAACCTTTAGCAGAAGAAAAGTTGGGGCCAAAGATGGTGACACGAGGGAAGACTGATCAACACGGGTGGCTCGTCAGCAGCCTGCAGCCTCCTCCCCGGGAGGGAACACAGCCAGGAGGTGAAAACATGCAATGGTAAGAGCTGCTGTACACACATACACACCCAGCCCTCTTCTGCACAATACACACACATATGACACACACAAATGTACACACACACACTCGTGTGCTCTCATAAGCAGGTCCAGCACACATATTTGCTTACACGTACACATGAAACACACATATAAACACACATTCCCATACACACATATCCACACATGTGCAAACAATAACACATGTACATTTACACATGCCAAACAGAAGTCTGTTGTGCACATGCACACATCACACCCATGTACACACACACACACACAAACATCACATACACACAGGCTCATTCTGCTTCTTTTCAAATGAGACTTGGCCAAATGTTCCTTGTCACAGCATCTCCCAGGGTGTGTCTGGCCTCCTTGGAGTAGATCCCAGTATCACCTTCCAGGAACAGAGAGGGCTTCACAAGCCACAGGTGCCGTCTCAAGGGTGGGCCCCAGAGAGCACCTCCCCCTGTGATGTGAGTGGAGGCCCAGGCAGTCCCCCTGAGCACCCAGCAGTCCAGCAGTGCCCATCGGGCAGCCTGGGAGCTCCCTGAGGACCCACACCCTGCTGGGCCACCCCGAAGTCTCAGGAGCAGCTGCAGAATTGGCAGAGTCCTCATGTCCCCAGAGGAAGTTGAGAGGCCAGACCCAGCTGGGCACCCAGGAAGGCTCCTGGAGTGTTATTATGAAGCGAGGAGTGCTGGGAAAGCTGAAGAGTCGCATCCAAATCAGTGAAACTGGAACACACCCTCACACCATGCAGAAAAATAAACTCAGGATGGCTTAAAGACTTAAATATAAGACAAGACATCATAAAACGCCTAGCAGAGAACATAGGTAAAACATTCTCTGACATAAATTGTACCAATGTTTTCTTAGGTCAGTTTCCCAAGGCAACAGAAATAAAAGCAAAAATAAACAAATGGGACCTAATCAAACTTACAAGCTTTTGCACAGCAAAGGAAACCATAAACAAAACAAGAGACAAGACTGGGAGAAAATATTTGCAAATGAGTCGACCAACAAGGGCTTACTTTCCAAAATATACAAGCAACTCATACAACTCAATAACAAAAAGCAAACAACCCATCAAAAAATGGCAAAAGACCTAAATAGAAATTTCTCCAAAGAATGCATACAGATGGCCAATAGGCACATGAAAAGATGCTCAACATCAAAATTATTACAGAAATGCAAATCAAAACCACAATGAGGTATCACCTAACACCTGTCAGAATGGTCATCATTAAAATGATGTCTAAAAATAATAAATGCTGGAGAGGGTGTGGAGAAAAGGGAACCCTTCTATACACTGTGGAAATGTAAATGTGGGAATGTAAATTGATGCAGCCACTATGGAGAACAGTATGGAGGTTCCTTAAAAAACAAGAAGCAGAATTACCACATGATCCAGTAATCCCACTACTGGGCATATATCCAGAGAAAACTCTAAATAAAAAAAGTTCATAGCAGTACTATTCACAATAGCCAAAACTTAAGGGTACATTGACAGATGAATGGGTAAAGAAGCCATCATATGTATAATGGAATATTACTCAGTCATTAAAAAGAATGAAATAATGCCACTTGCAGGATCAGGGATGGAGCTAGAGATTATCACACTAAGGGAAGTAATTCAGGCAGAGAAAGACAATTACCATATGATGTCTCTGATATGTGGAATCTAAAATATGACACACACGAACTTATCTAAGAAACAGAAATAGATTCACAAACACAGAGAACAGACTTGTGGTTGCCAAGGGGGAAGACTGGAAGGGGAGGGATGGAGTAGGAGTTTGGGGATTAGTAGATGCAAACTATTATATGTAGGATGGATAAGCAACAAGGTCCTACAGTAAAGCACAGGGAATTATATTCAATATCCTGGGATAAACCATAATGGAAAAGGATATAAAAAAAAAAAAAAAGAGAAGAAGAAGAAGAAAGAAAGGCCCTTGCTGTAAGAATACTCAGACCAAGCCCCTGTCTCTAGGTGGGCTCAGTTTCCTCCTCTGTAATGAAGGGGGCTCTCAACACACCTCGGCACATCCCTTACCTGCTACATCAGGGTCTTGTAGTTCAAGCTGCAGGTTTAGCTCCTGACCTTTACAAGCAGGGGGAGAGGAATCTAATTCAGAGGCTAAAGTACATTCACCACTGTCAGTGCCACTATAAATATACATGCCACTCACTCACCAGAGCACCCAGGTGGCTCAGGAGGAGAACACACCCCACCAAGCGGTACACTTACCCACTCTGGGCCCCTTCAGGTTAACCACAGCCCCCTGTGGCTTGCCAAAAACATCTGCCCATATGTTTCCTGGATGACAATAGAGCAGCAAAGGGCCTGGGATGGGAGGGGCCCGCTGGAAGCTGAGAGCCTCCAGGAGATCTAGAATAGGAAGCAGGTGGCAGGCTGGTCTGCAGGTGTGGGACAGGGTCTCACAGGCTTCTGAGCACCAAAGCAGGGGACCTGCTCAGGGTGGGCTAAGATTCCCCTCTGTAGAGAGGTAACTTTCCAAAGAGGATGCCCAGCAGAGACTGAATTTAGAGCTTTTGCTTATTTATTTATTTTTTAATGTATTCATTTTTATTCATTTGGCTGCATCAGGTCTTAGTTGCAGCATGTGAGATCTAGTTCCCCAACAAGGGATCAAAACCAGGGCCCCTGAATTGGGAGAACAGAGTCTTAGCCACTGGAACACCAGAGAAGTCCTAGAGTTTTCATTTCTTTAGATAAAGACCTTTCCCATTACATGGGAAGATGGGTGAGGACAAGAAATTAGCTTGAAAAGACCTGGACTTGGCATCCCTTGGAAAAGGAGCCACTTGATGGTCCAAGGGGTAAGGAGAGGGCACACAGAGGCAAGGTAACTCAGGGAGTCCAGATAGTGCTGCCCTTAACCCTGGTGAGAGCTCATACGCTGGTCCTTCCTGGCCGTGTTAGGTAAGGAGTTGGTGAGACCAAGGGGACATGTCGAGCCAGATGACCCACAGCTGTGTGACCCTCGGCAGGTTACTCAACCTCTCTGATCCTTCATTTCTTCCTCTAAAGTATGATGTCATGTGAAACTTTTACAAGGTTGAATCACAATAAATACTGAATGAAAACAGCTCTTCTAGGGCACACCCTCTTCTTCAAGGGCAGCATCTCCAGGCCCGAGGGGTGGCCCAGGGCCTCTGTCTGCAAGCTGCTTTCCCCAGCAGCTGCGGTAGCCAGAGTCCCAACAGAAAAACAAGAGTCCAGGCCAAGTGATTCCACAGGGAATTAATGTAGGAAGAAGCAGATGAAAACCTAATAGAAGCGGCAAGAAACCGCTGCTTCCCTCAGGCTGGAGGGACAGAGGAAGCAGGGCAAGATTAGTAGCTAAAACCAAGGAGGAGACACCGCCCGCCCTAGCTGCAGAGCTGCAGACACGGTTCAGAGCCGAGGGCGCTGGAGGTACCCCGCGGGGTTTCTCTTCTCCCGTGGAGGGGGAGGCGGTGCCTATCTCCTTTCCCCGCTTCCCATTGGCTGAACCTAACGGGGATGTCCGCGTGCACGGGACCCTGGGAAATGTAGTCCACGGGCTTGGGCCAGGCAGCACTGCAGAGCAGGGGACGTGGGGGGGAGGGGGTGGACCCGATGGCAGTGACTGATGCCCAGCTGTACCATGGGACGGAAAAGGGCTGCTGTGCCTGCCCGAAGGCAGCGGGTTTGCCTCTGCTAAATCTTCAAAGCTCCTCGATCCACACATCGATGGAGGGTAAGTCTGGAGTCGCTGTCACCCCGCACCATCAGGAGAGAGAACGGGAGAATGACCTTGTGGGCACTTCAGGTCACTTGACCCGGGGCTGGGGAGCTAGTACGCTGGATCCCAACCCTGACCTCCCTGCACGGTGACTCCTGAGCCGCCCTGCCGGCCACAGCTGGTCATCTAACTCCAGGTTAGTGGAGCGCCGCCAACATGGGGGGCCGGGAAGGGGTGGGGGAAAGGTGATGGGGGGTTGGTAATAGCAGTTGCTGTTGGTGAAGCCTTTAGGAGTGTAGGCGCTAAGCTTCATGCTTTAGATGGACAGTTTCATCTATTCAACAACCCGTAATAGGCACCAAGTATGTCCCCATAAAATCCAGGGGGAAAAAATTTTATAGTCAAAAAATTTTTAAAGTATGTCCCAGGTGTCCACAAATAACTGAGCAAAGTCAAAATCCTGAAACTGAAAAATGGGAACCTCCCAGAAGGTCTGAGCAGGTGTGGTGTGACTGGTTGAGGCCAAACAAGACCTTGGGATCAACATAATTTTCTACTAGGTAGATAGAGAACCATTCACTTTGGCCTATGTTCTATGTAATACAGCAGGCATCAGCACCCCCTCTGTTTTCCTTCAGTATTTATCATGATGCAACGTTGTAAAAGTTTCACATGACATTATACTTTAGAGGAAGAAATGAAGGATCAGAGAGGTTGAGTAACTTGCCTAGGGTCACACAGCTTGCCCTTGAGAGACAGCATGTTACTCTGTGATGGAGTGGCTGCTAATGAATCCCTCTCCCACTACTATTTCCCCACCTATCCAATCAGGTCCAGGGTGCCCGGTGCTGAGCTGAGGTGGCAGGCAGGGTGGTGATGTTGGATGTTTATACTCTGACAGCATCCCAAGGCCAAATATAAACTGGGTGATGACCCAGAGTATGATACTACACTGTCTCCAGGTCATGATGGTGAGCACATCATGCGTAGACCGAGCAGGGTCAGTGCGAACCCCAGTGGTCAGCTCTCAGAATCCTCTCTGGCTCTCCCTGACTTTTCCCTTTAAGCCAGTAAGAAAACGACAGCAGGAAGAGGTTATGGGGCTCTCCAGTCTCCCTTGCCCTGCAGGCCCCAGAGGGTGACTTGTCCAAGGTCACACAGATGGTGGAGGATAACCCCATACCACACGTGCAGCTGCAAAGCCATTTCATGCCTGCTTCCTCTCTCTGTCTCTGAAATGATGCCCCTTCACCGCTCAAGTTTCAGTGGTTCAAACCTAGAGAGCAGAATGGTTTGGGTTGCATTTTTCACAAACGCCTTCACAGGTTACAGTCAAGATTTTGCTTGTGAACTGAAAGTAGGAATTTATTAAGTATGGTTTAGGGCACAGCTCTCTCCCTGCTCCCCAACCCAAATACATCAGGATCTTTTCTCCTACCCTGAAAATTATATGACAGGGTGGAAAAGAGGAATCTGTTTCGTTTGCCCACTCCTGGTGGGACATTTCCCCCAAAAGGCAATTCAATCCTCACTGGAAGATTAGGAAGAGGGCAGCTCCCAGTCTCATGGCTGCATGAGACACAGGTGGACGAGAAGAGACCTCAGCTTGAGTCCAAGGCCTTGGGCTCCAGGCCTTTTGTCCACCAGGCCTCTCGCCCAGGCCTCAGCCATTTCATCAGGGGGCCAGGGGGCCACATCTTCCAGGTCCTTCTAGGAGGATTAGCATTCTGCTAGAAGTCTTGTACTGGGGGGGGGGGGGGGGGAGGGGGCAGCAGTGCTAATACCTGAGTTCACAGTTAATGAGCTGCAGGGAGCAGGAGGCTATTTCAACACACTCAGAGACGGGCAATCTACTTGAAAATGGGGCTACTTCTGAATGCAAGGATGATATTACATCAGAGCGCTTTGGCTGCTTAAAAAGCACCCCCAAACTCAGTGGTTTAAAACAACAGCCATTTACTTAGCTCATGATTCTGCAAGTTAGCAGTTTGGGCTGGGCTCACTCCTATGGCCTGTGGCAGGGTTTGCCTGGCCCGGCTGACGTGTCCGACCAATGGCTCAGCCAAAGTGTATGGCTTCATCCTCACAGGGAAGCCTGGGCTTTATATCTTATAGTTGGCAGGATCCCAAAACAAGAGCTGGGGGTTTCCCTGGAGGCTCAGTGGTAAAGAATCCACCTACCAATGCAGAAAGACATGGGTTCGATCCCTAATCTGGGAAGATCCCACAAAGCCTATGCTCCACAGTTGTTGAACCTGTCTCCAGAGCTTGGGAGCTGCAACCACTGAAGTTCATGCATCCGGAGCCTGTGCTCCATAACAAGAGAAGCCACCACAGTGAGAAGCCCATGCAACGCAGCTAGAGAGTAGACCTCACTCACTGCAACTAGAGAAAAGCCTTCAGAGCAACACAGACTCAGCACAGCCAAAAATAAATAAATAAAAATAAAATTAAAAAGATCAGAGCAGAAGAACTCAAGGTCATAGTCACTGTGACTGTATTCCACTGCCAAGGTCAAGTGACAAGGCCAAGCCTGATTTGAGGATTGAGAAACTGGCTCCAGCTCTTCATGGGGGAAGCTGAAAAGTCACATCCCAAAGGGGCATGAACACAGGGAGGAAACAAGGACTGTCACCATGTCCCCAGATGTCCTTTCTAAAGTCTTCTAGGAACAAAGTAGAGACTCCTGGCAAAAATAAAAATGTTGAATAGAATAGTCCACCCAAGCAAGGATTTTGTGGCATCAGCCCAGTGTGCACCTACTAAGTGCAAACTGTAAGTCTTCGCAGTGTTGAACTGGAGCCCTTGAGTCCTGGTTCACAACAGCAACTGTTAAATCCCCGGGAATTTTGTGAGCCCGGCGTTGAACCATCGCAGCTCGAAACTGGCCATGGCAGGACTATTTCCACCCTGGGAATCAGCAAGTACCACAAATCAGGGAACTGTGTTAGCAGGACTCCACTTGTTCAGTCGCTCAGTTGTATCTGACCCTTTGCAACCCCATGGACTGTAGCACGCCAAGCTTCCCTGTCCTTCACCATCTCCCAGAGTTTGCTCAAACTCATGTCCATCGAGTCGGTGATGCCATCCAACCATCTCATCCTCTGTCATCCCCTTCTCCTCCTGCCTTCAGTCTTTCCCAGCATCAGGGTCTTTCCTAATGAGTCCGCTCTTCATATCAGGTGACCAAACAAACACTACCATAACAAACATTTTCTCTCCCAACCTAATAAGTAAGATGGACAGATACACAGCAAAAGATTATAAGACTCTAATCAGAACAGGCTGAGTGCAGTGCAAGACAGAAGTCAAGAGACCGGAGACTCAAAGGGAAAGGAAGTCGTGGCTCCCGGAGGTAGAGTTGGGGTAAGGAAGCCATTCTGGGGGAGTTGGCCTTTTCTCTGGGCCTTGAAGGTTGAGTAACGGGAGGCAAGGCTGCAACAGGAGTAAGGGGTGCAGGCAAAAGCAGAGGGCGGGGCTGAGATCACAGAGCCTTGTTTAGTCTGAGCTTGGCTTGCGGTGACCGTCAGAAGTTTGCTGATCCCATCTCAATCTTGGGAAGTAAGTGGTCCAGGCAGGCATGTGGCCCTGCTCCCCACCAGCTCTTCCCCCACCCTGTTCTAGAATCTCAGCGAACAAGTGCACGACCTTTTCCCTCCTCCTCCTCTAGTGGGCTGTGGTGGGTGGTCCGTACACCCACCTGGATTTGACACCCGGCTGTGTGTGCTTAGACAGATTGCTTAACCTCTCTGAATCATTGTTTCCACATCAGCAAAATGGAGCAAAAGTAACTGCAGGATCCCTGGGATTCAGGGGCTGATACCAGTGCGGAACTTAACATGGTGGCTACCCACAGAGTGGACACTCGGTGGGGAGTGTGTGTGAGAGAGAGACAGGCAGGCAGGCAGAAAGATTGGTTCTTCCCTCCCTTCTAGGCCCTGACCAAGCCCATCTCAGCCTCCCTCCACCCACTCTGGGGGAGTTGGGGGGCAAGGCCACTCTCCTTCCCAGGCTTGCGGGGTTGGGGGAAGAAGGCCCTGGGTGACCTGGCCTTGTGTTGGTTGATTCTGCATGGGCAGCCATGCTCAACCTTGGCCACTTCAGTCCAGTTCACTGAAGTCACTGCTTCAAACAAAGCATCCAGGGGGACTCCTGGCTGCAACACCCCAGCTTGTCCACCTTGGTTGACAATTCAGGAACCCCATGATGGGATATGGCCGCCACACATGCCTGGAAAGGCCTCTTTAGGAAACAGCACCAACCCCTCCAGGAACAAAAGGTGGGGTGTCTGGTTGGGGCAGGACCTGGATGCAAGCCCAGGGGGTGTGAGGGCCGGAAGTCGGCTGGGTCAGTGAGCCAAGCAAATATTTGATAGATCAAGGTTCAAGGCTGACCTTGAGAGTGCTTCACTGGGTCCTAGGAATGTGGGGTCAGGCTGCTCTCCCCCGCCTCCCCCTCACTGCAGGGACAAGTGTTTCTAGCCCGGAGCGGCCCCCACCCCCCATCTTCCCAGCCCCCAACCTAGAGTTCCTGCCTTGCACACCTCACCCCAGTGGCTCCCCTACAGGTCAGTGTCTCCCCCAGAGTGAAGCATCTGACACTGTGTGTTCATTGGAAGGACTGATGCT
The DNA here is from genome assembly GCF_049115385.1 of Moschus berezovskii. Taxonomy (NCBI): domain Eukaryota; kingdom Metazoa; phylum Chordata; class Mammalia; order Artiodactyla; family Moschidae; genus Moschus; species Moschus berezovskii. The sequence goes on along the minus strand of NC_142474.1, from coordinate 46,452,398 downwards.
GAAGCTGAAGCTCCAATACTTTGGCCACCTGATGCGAAGAACTGACTCATTAGAAAAGACCCTGATGCTGGGAAAGATTGAGGGCAGGAGGAGAAGGGGACGACAGAGGATGAGATGGTTGGATGGCATCACCAACTCAATGGACATGAGTTTGAGTAAACTCCAGGAGTTGGTGATGGACAGGGAGGCCTGACGTGCTGCAGTCCATGGGATTGCAGAGTTGGACATGACTGAGCAGCTGAATTGATTGATCGATCCCTCCTGGAGAGAGGCCTGCTACTCGCCCCCACCCCTAACATCCTAGCCCAGCTCTCAGTGCCCCCAGCTGGTGAGGATGTCCCCCTCCAAGCCTCTGAGGGAGACAGCCTTGGAGGCATGCGAGGGAGCTGGACACACATCCCCCACGTCCCCCGCAATGGAGAAGGCCCCCCGTGCTTTCTTAGAAAGCTGCTGAACATGGGCTCAGCCAAAGCCAAGAGCACGGCACTGCCTGCCCGGGTTCTTTGTTCCACTTCCTGAAGGGCTAAAAATACCCTGGCACTGACAAGGAGCCCAGGGGAGCCAGCAGTGGGAGCGGTGATCAGGCACTGGCACAGTTAAAGGGAGAAACGCAGTCACTCCTTCAGAGCAGAAAGAGCCGGCTTCCTCTCCCCTGCCCACTTGGTCCCCAAGACTCTCCCTTCTGTTTCCTCCTCTCGCCATCAAGGGGGCTCCCCCAGGCCCCTGCTGCACCCCTGCTCCCTTCCTCCTTCCTCCCACTGAAACATCTCCATCCCAGAGCAGACAACTGGGCTCTGACACGTGTCAGAACAGCCGCCCTCCTGCAGAACACCCCGGAAGCCTCACGTTCCTCCAGCAAAGCTGTGATTAGCACCCAGGCTTCAGATGGAAATCCCTTAGTGGGTGAGAACCCAGGGGCTTCAATTCAAGAGTTGGGTCTTGACATCTGTCCGGCCTCAGTCAGTCTTCATCTTCTCAGGACCTCAGGCCTCTTTGAGAATCTAATGAGAGGTCCGGCCCCAGAGGAGCCTTCTCCAAGCAATGTGAGGGAATGCACGATGGTCAGAGCCCCATCCGTTCCGTTCCGTTCCGTTCCATCGCTCAGTTGTGTCCGACTCTTTGCAACCCCGTGGACTGTAGCCTACCAGGCTTCTCTGTCCATGGGATTCTCCAGGCAAGAATACTGGAGTGGGTTACCATTTCCTTCTCCAGGGGATCTTCCCAACCCAGGGATCGAACCCGGGTCTCCCGCATTGGAGGCAGATGCTTTAACCTCTGAGCCACCAGGGAAGCCCAAAAAAGTCCAGCTTTGTCAGAAGGACCCCCCAAAGTGAGGAGCCCTCCATGTGTTGGAAGCCAGGCCTTGAGTAACAGCCTGAGATGGACGATGGGGAAGGGGTGAGGGTGTGGGTCGGGGCATGCAGACCACCAACAGGGCAAGCGTGGGGGAGAGGACCAAGGGCTATGGGGTGGGGGCTGCAGGGCCAGGACAAACCGGGGTGCAGAAAGGAAGAGGGCGCATTCGAACGGGATTTTGACGGACAGACAAAATTTAACCAGAGAGAAAATGCAGGGTCAGAGAATGGCATGAAAAAATAGCCTGTCTGGAAGCAGGAGCGGCCAAAGGACTTGCAAAGGTCTTGAGGGGCGACCGTGTTGTTTTTCCATTGCTGTGTAACAAGGAACACACGCTAGTTGTCTCACAGTTTTCGTGGGTCAGGAGTGAGCACAGCTCTGCTGGACTTTCTGTCCACGAGTTGCAGAAGGTGTCTGGGGGACTGTGGTACCCCTGAGGCTTCAAGGGGACAAATCTGCCTCCCACTTAACCCAGGTGACTGGCAGGATCCACTGCCTCACAACTCCAGGACCAAGGGCCCCAGGTTTCTACTGGAGGCCACTGCAGGCTCCTGGAAGCCTTCTCATCACATAAATTGGCTGAGACGGAATCTTATATAAGATAACCTAATCAGGGAAGCTACATTCTATGGTCAAACAGGCAGTCACAGGTCCTACCTACCCCTGGGGGAGGGGATCATACAGAGGGGTAAAAATAGCGGGTGGAGTTCACCAGGCCATTGTAGAATTCTGCTGACCACAGTAAGACTTAGCTGGAAGACAGGGTCAAAGTCCAGTTGAGAAGACCCTTGATTCAGTGGGAAACAGAAAGCCCTGAAAGGGGCTGGGAGGAAAGGATGAGAGCAGAGGTACAAAGTCAGTGCCCTTTGGGAAGGCAGATGCCATGGTTAAGTGTCCACTTGGCTGATTCTGATTTCCTTCTGGCCTCTACTCAAGTAAGTAATCAGTAAGTCTCATCAGTAAGTCTTCCCTGTCTACCTGACAGGAAATGCTCACCTGCCTCTTCTCCCAGCTCCTCACTCAGCTTTATTGTCTCACAGCCCTTACCACCATTGGTCCCACTCTGTGTTTGCCGATCTCTCTGCTCATTGTCTTTCTCTCCCTCATAGATTGCAAGAATTCTATTTGGCTTACTGCTGTAGCTCCAGCCACATGAACAGTGCCTGGGGTATAGCACATGCGCAATAAATATTTGTCTGTCACTCCAGACAGAATGAATGGATGAATGAATGGGTTCAAGAAATTCTGGCAAGAGACTTGCTAAAACTGCCTATGATTACAATTCAGCAGCGGAAGCAGGCTGCACTGGTGATGCACTGCGGCTCGCGTTGATGAGTGGAGTGGTGATGCTCACCCGCATCGCCATAGGAAGGGGATGATCACAATGGAAAGTGGACACTGAGTTTAGCTTTGGTGGAATGAATCTGAGATGGCTGGGAGCAGCCAGGTTGGGATAGCTAGTTGGCAGTTGGAAGTCTGAGATTCAGAGCTCACGAGATGAGGAAGGAACGGGAAATAGTTTCCGTAGTTAGTGCTCATAGGGGACAGATAAGTCATAAGGTTAAACAACAGGAGAGAACCAACGAAGCATCTGGAAAGGAGTCCATTTGAGAAGCAAGAGGAGAAGGGGGGTGCGGGGCAGAAAAGTTCCTGGAAGGAGGTGGTCCACGCTCAGTGCTGCAGAGAGGCCAAGCAAACAAGACAAGAGCCGAAAGGCTTTGGTAATGAGGGGCCGCTGATGACCACGTGAGAGCAATCTCAGAGGCATGAGGGATTCCAGGTCAGTGAGAGGCTGCAAGTGGTACCAAGTACCCCTTAAGGAGGAACCTGGGGTGACGCTGAGAACAGACATGATGGGAGGAAGGGAGGAGGGAAGAAGAGGACAGGTCCCAAGGTGATGAAGGATGTTCTGGGACAGCCGAAAAGCCCAGACTCAGACCCAGCTCACTCACCGGAATGTTCCCTGTCCTGCCCCGCCCCCACCCAGCCATCAACACAGAAGGAACTGATGAAAGCAGGGGCTTGGGTGGAGAACACATACCCGTCCCTTGAACCTGCCCCGGTCTTGGGCTTGAACTAGCTGTTGAGAGAAGCTTAAAAGGGAATCCTCGGGGGGAGTTCAGCGACTGAGGGCTCCTGGTTACTCATGGGGCATTCTGCTCTCACCCGTTCCCTGGGGCTGGAACCCACTGGGAGGAAAGGATGAGAACAGAGGTACAAGGTCAGTGCCTTCTGGGAAGGTGGTTGCCATGGTTCCAAGGAAGTGGATCAGGGACTGTGGCCATGGGGAGGGAGAAGAAAGACCCAGTAAAAGACCCGTGGTAGATGGCAGCATCTCCCATCCACGGGCTCTTCCACAATGCGACCTCGACACACCCCTACTGAGAGGTGAGGCCTGAGTCTCTCCACCCTGACCCTGCATTGTGACTCGACTAGTAGAGTCTGCCATAAAGCACAGCGATGACCTCATCCTTGGGGTTGGCCCTCATGGCTGGACAGAACTATGCAGCTTCTGAAAGTTTCTCTCTCTGGGAACATGTGTCTTTGTAGCCCTGAGCCACCACATAAATCTGACTAACCTAAACCACCACAGAGAAGGCCCTTCAACCTGGCCTCAGTTGAACTCCCAGCTGACACATCCTGGCCACACCTCTCACCAAGACTCTTGACAGCCAGGGCTCTTGACCTTGATCTGCCTTGTTCCTGGGGTGGATCATAATGCCCAGCCTACCCCCTGCCCCCACTGGCCCTGAGAAGGCTGACTTTAGTCCCCCAGGGCCTAGAGTGAGTGATAGGCAAGCAGGCCCCTGAGCAGTGGACACAAGTCACCTGCCAGCTCCCAGACCCCCACCCACTCTCCTCCAGGAAACATGAAAATCCAGAGACCATCCCAGGCCCTGCTGCACTCCAGGAAGGGAGACTGGGCAGCAGCCCAGAATCACACAAAATGGACTTTGGGCTGATTGCCCAAGCTGGACCGATGCCCCCACTTTCTTAGAAAGGGCACTCTTTCCGGAACCAAGGCCACAGCTTGTCACGAAAGCCAGATGTTGGTGGAGCAGGACAGACGGATGGGAGGGGCCACTTGAGGTAGATGGGGCACCTCCCTGACGCCTCCCCAGCCTGTCATTTGGGGGCAGGGAAGGCGGTCATCAAATGCAGGGAATAAGTCGTTAGGGAGGACAGTTCCTGCTGCTTCTGAGAACAGGCTGCAAGGGCACTGGGGACTCAACCCCCAAATCTCAGCCTTTAGCAGTGAGATAAACAGAGTTTGGGGAGCATCACAAGATGGTCCTCTTTAGAGCAAAACTGGTAAGTGGAAATCAGGAAGAAAATGTTTCATATTCTGTGCTTGTATTAGGATACATGTAACCGGCCATTTAGGATAGGGTTTGATATATTATTTAACTTGACTTATTTTCAGTTGGATGGCATCACCAACTCAATGGACATGAGTTTGAGCAAGCTCTGGGAGATGGTGAAGGACAGGGAAGCCTGGCATGCTGCAGTCCATGGGGTCGCAAAGAGTCGGACACGACTGAACGACTGAACAACAATTCTCAGTTATCCATTCTTTTAAATAATTTGGTAAAATTTATCTTTGGCTATGCTGGGTTTTCCTTGCTTCAGAGGCTTTTCCCTTGTTGCAGAGAGCAGAGGCTGCTCCCTAGTTGCAGTGTGCAGGCTTCTCATTGTGGTGGCTTCTCTTGTTGAGCACGGGCTTCAGGGCACGTGAGCTTCAGCAGTTGTGGTGCACAGGCTTAGCTGTTCTGCCGCATGTGGGATCTTCCCGGATCAGGGATTGAACCTGTGTCCCCCTGTATTGGCAGGCAGATTCTTTACCACTGAACCCCCAGAGAATTTCTATCCATTCTTTTAACAAATATTCATGGAACATCTAATATGTGCCCATCTCCCCAAAAGAGAAAGACATGCTTTCTTGAATACATATATGTGAGAATATGCAGAAGCTATCTCCAGGACAGTGGTCCTCAACCAGGGTCCCCAGGGACATTTGTCATTGTCTGGAGATAATTTTGGCATCCAGTGGATGTTGCTTGTATCCTACAATGCACAAGACTGTCCCCATGACATAGAACTATTTGGTCTGAAATGCCATTAGGGCTGACACTGAGAAACTCTGGGCCTGGAAAGATGAACATAACACAAGAAACAGGTGAGTGATGCTTACCTGTGGGGCAGAGGAACTGGGAGACCGGGATACATGGAGGTGCGAGATGATTCTTCTCCATTGTGTACTATTTTGAGCCATTTTGTAGAATGTCTTACCATGTGCATGTTTTCCTTATTTTCTAAAAGGAGTAACTATGACTTGTCATAGCCGTACTTATTTGGGAGCCTTCTCCTGTTTGTTGGGGCAAAGGAATTTGAAGAGGAGGGAGTCCCAGGGCGTGCACAGTCTGGAGCACCTGCAGTTGTGGGCCATCCAGCCTCCTGTGGTCCAGGGCTCCTCAACTTTGCCACTGACACTGGGGCCTATGTCAGTCTTTCCCGTGCACTGTTGGGTGTTGAGCAGCATCCCTGACTTCTGCCCACTCCATGCCAGGCGCATTCTCCCCTTCGCTGTGACAGCCAAACATATTTCCAGATATTCCCAAATGTCCAAGGGGAGGCTGGCAAGTGGCAAAATCACGTCTGGTTCGGAACCACTATGCCAAACCCACTCTGCAAATCCAAACACAGGGAATTTCCCATTCACTGACCTCACACATTTACAGTGGCCAGGCTGCATCCCCAGAGGGTCACAAAACCATGCAAACCAGCATGAGGACGTGGAGTGAGCAGAAGCGTGGGGAGCAGAGAGTGAGGTTTCAGCTACTTATGGAAACTGATGCTCCCCGATCCCTGAGACAAGAGGGGCCTCGGGACTCCTCTGAACCATCCACCCATTTCACTGAGGAGGAAATAGAGCAGAGACGTGATGTGGCCAGAGTCACACAGTGCATGATGAATGGTGACACTGGGACCACCATTCCCTGTAGCGTCCCGAGATGTCCCTTGGACAGGACGTTCTCCTTGTTCCTCATCCACTCCCTATTCTGTGGGCACCCTGGAGTCTTCTGGGACACTCTTTTGAAAGTAGACCACCTAAGAGGGTGCAGGGCTAGCGTCCTGTGTTTTCCACATTTACCCTGCCTTTCTTGATAAGCTGTTTCCAGGCAGCACTAGCTCCAGTGTGAACCGGCTTGTTTGTGGACACAGAGTTGTCTCCCAAGGGTTCCTTCTGAGGCCACAGGAGCTGGGACCTGGGGAAAGCTGGTTTACAGAACCCTCTGACGTTTCAGTGACAGAGACCAGCAGGGAGGAATGGCTGAGAATCAAAAGCCACCTAGTTTCAGCTCCCTGGGGAAAGGCAAGTCAGGGTGAGCCTGGCTTTGACAACAAAATCAGACAAGCCATCTTGTCCCTTCTCTCCCGGTATGAAAACCCAGGCTGCTTTTACCATGGTGAAGAACCCAGGCTTGGAAGCTGGACTGCCTGGGTTTATAACCCTCTTCTGCTACTTTCTGCTGTGTGGTCTCAGGCAAGTTACTCAACCTCTCTGAGCCTGAGTAGTTGCATCAATAAATAGCCATAACAGTGACCACTTCACAGTATCATTAGAGTCAGCTAAAATAAAATACGTGACATTCTTAGCACAGCTACCAGCACATTGTACCTACAAGTTACGTGATTCCACTCCTATTGCTGTATGATTCATTATAATTAGGAATACAGTGTTTACAAATATAATGATATAAATATAATAATACCATGGCTCATGGGCCCAAAACAGGTTTTCACAAATAAATTCCATCTGGGGACAAATGGGCTATAAAACGAATGAGACATTTCTGGTCATTTGTATGACATTCCCCCCACTCCCCATCCCATACTGGAAAATAAGAGGCACTTTTAAAAACAAATTTTAATGGTGGCCTAGCTCAACTGAACAGGACACAGTCGCCCTGTTGTTGATTTCGGCTGCTTTCCAGCTGCGGTGTTCTTCTCATTGATCAGAGAGAAATCCCCAAGGCCTGGCAAAGGAAGCTTTTAATTGCTCTGGATGGACCGATTTGGGGCTTAGCTGCTCAAGCATATAATTGAGAGAGCGGGAGAGAGGATGAATTACTTTGAGATTGCTTTCAGATAAACATGCAGTCAGACCTCCCCCTCCCCAATCTGACCTAAAAGAGACCCCCTCGCTTGTCTCCCCCAGCTCTGGAGCTAGGAGGCCCAAGGCAGGAACCGCGTTTTCCTGCTTTTATCAAAATAACGATGGGTGATAATAACCATCACTCTCCATCATCTGCATTTGCTGTAGGTTGGATTTCCCCAGGAGAAGACCTGAGACAAACATGGAATCAACCTTCTTTATTTGGAGGGAAGCCTGGAGGGACCAGTAAGGGAGAGGGAAAGTGAGTCAGAGAATGGGAGTCGGCCAATAAAGGCTGTGTTGTCAAGCATGTAACCACTGGGGCCCCTGGCACTTAGTCCCCCAGGGAACTGTGGGGGCCGGCGCAGAACACAGACTTCAGCATCAGCTTGTTCAAGGGACAAGGGAGCTGGGGGAAATTACACACCAGCCCACTTGGTCATGGCCTCAGGGCTGCTCCTGGTTGGAGGGGGTCAATTCCCTGGCACGTGCAGCCACCCCCAGGGCAGGCAGCCAGAGGAAGGGTGACAGAGACAGAGGGGGGGCCCTCTGGAAAGGGAATGTGGGGGGTGAAGGGGCACCAAGAGACTCAAATAGCAAGCCCCCCAATAGGATGATTCTATTAGGGGAACCACTGGCTGAAACGACCCGCCATGGCCAGACAGCACGGTAACCTTTTATATGAGTTGTTTTTACAACAGGAGGTCCCGGTAAGAAACACAGAACTAACAAGCTACCACCAACTGGAAGAATTCGGGAAAGGTCAAAAGGAGAGAGCAAACTCCAGTCCATATGTCTTACCAACCTCCCAGGATCCTTCTGGCTGGAAGCCATCTTGGCTGAGTGGATGCAAGCACCATCAGGAAGGACTCCTGACTCAGAAGAATTGGCCAGAGACAACCCAGAAACTAATCCCATCACCATAAAACACAAGACTCTGAGCCACGTGGCAGAGCCCTTCTGGTTTCCTTTATGCTGCTGTTCTCTGCCCAGGCATCTCTTCCCAATAGAGTCTCTTGCTTTGTCAGCACTTGTGTCTCCTCGGACAATTCATTTCCGAGTGTTAGATAAGAGCCCACTCTCGGGCCCTTGGAAGGGGTCCCCCTTCCTGTAACAATTCCCTGTTTCCCCACTCAAATATCCAAAGGATGTGTGACCTAACTGAATGTATTTAAGATAATCTTTTTTTTAGTCAATGAAATAGTTAATTATCTATTTATAACAAGTAACTTACTTGCCATCTGTGAGGTTGGCGAGTCATGATCACAGGTTATCTGTGACAACGTGTTACTTTAGAAGAGTGCTCTCATCACTCTATTCTGTCACTCAATTTTTTGCCCCCTCATCCACCGCACCGGTGGGCTCAGGATCTCTGCCATCACTGAAGCCACCTTTTGAGTCATCTGAGTCGTCTAAGCACGTCTTCTCTCCCTTCTTGGTTCTCTGTGAGGCAACATTTTTGAAATCTGTAGGATGCTTTCATGGGCGTTTTTATCCAAGCTTCGAGCACCTATTTGCATAACATTAGGGCAGCTGGCAGTCCCATTCATCGGAGGTGTCCCTGCCTGATCCTCATCCTATAACCACGGATTGCATGTTCTTAAGTGTCCTCAAAGGATCTGTGCTCACTCACACTGGAGCCTATGACGCCATAGGATCGGTTCCAACCTGGGTTAAATTTGCTAACTGCCTGTCAAGCAGTTCCTCAGCTGACCTTGACCAGCAGGACCTATGCAGGTTGTTTTAGGCAGCATATCTCACTGGTTGTTCAAAAACTAATCACTAAGAACACTCCACTGCATGGAAGAATGTGTGCCGTCTGTCTTGAAAACAGCCTCCTGTTCTGGTATCATTTGGTAAGTGGGGAAATTCATGGTATATCCAAACAGAGTGCTTTTGGTGGTTCTGGGCATAAGCTCATGTAACCTCACTACCCCGCTCTGTGAGGTGGGCTCTGGGATACTTCCCATTTTATGGATGGGGAAACTGAGTCTTGGAGATGGGAACGGACTTGCCCAGAGTCACACAGGAAGAGGCAGTAGAGTGATCTGAACCCTGGGTCTGACTGAAAAAAGGAGAGAAGAGGGCTGCGGGGGGCTGGGTCCCTCTGAAGTTGGGAAGGGCCCTGGGTGGCGAGGAGAATGCTGTGGAGCTAGACACCTTCGTCGCCCAGCAGGGGCCCAGCCGCTGAGCCTTAAGGGCCTCCTTGTCTCCCAGGATCCCCTGACCCCACTGGAGTCCACCTCAGTCCAGGCCTGGAGTCAACGGCCCTATGGGGGCACCATCCTCTCCCCAGGCTGGGGGCAGGGCAGGGCAAGGAAATCCAGCAGCCACATGTGCCCCTGAGTCCCAGGTATGTTTCTTCTCTTCTGGAAATCAAGATGAGAAGAGCAAAGAGGAAGAGATGGGAGAGGGGAAACTGAGAGAAGACAGGGACCTGATTTCCCCTAAAGGGCCACGAGAGGGGACATGGTGCAGCCACGGCTGCCAGATCCCAGACAGAGCTGGATCTTTCCAGGGGTGCCAGCCGTCCCACCAAAAGGCCTCCCTTGGCCTTGCTCTCATGTCTCTTCACAGCTGCAATGTGCAGAGGGTTCTCACAGGCAGGGTTTTAGTTTCACAAACATATGCTCCGAAAACGGTGCCTCCCGCCCCACCCCCACCCCCAACAGCAGCCACATCAGCAAATCATGCCATAGAGAAAAGGTTTGCTGCCAGCAGGGCTGGAAGATGGCAGGAGCCAAAGGCCACTTGGGTGGGATGCTCTGTTTTAAATTAGCCAGTGGCTTCCCCTTCCCCAGGGACAGTAACCAGATTTGGGGGTGAGCAGGTTTGCCCCAGCTCATGAACATTTGATGGACGATCCCCAGAGTGTGAGGCTGGGACCGTCCATGGCCACACAGAACCTCCAGCTCAAGTAGCCCAGTGACCTCAGGACAGACCGCAGAGGACTGGGCGAGGTGGCTTCTGGGACCCGCCCAGTAGGACAGGCTCTAATCCCATATTCTCCTGGTTTCTCCTTATAATGGCTCCACTGGGCCCCTAAGTGGTCCCTGAACTGTCTAAAAAAGGAACACGTGTACTTTGTGGTGAGGACACTTACCACAATTTAGTCTCAAGAAGAGACTGGAAGACAGCTGTCATCTCTGACAACCCTCTTCTTATGGGGTGGGGGCTCCCACTGTGGGGATCTCGGTGAATGGTAGGACAATAGGATAACCCTGCCCAGGGCTCCAAATGGTGTGACCTTGGGAAAGTTAACCTCTCTAAGTGTTCATTCCTCACTTACAGAAGGGGAACAACAACTTATAACAACTTGATAAGCTGTTGAGTGAAAACAGCAAAGCCCTAAAAATAATGCCTGACACAAAATAATTGCTCAACAAATATTAGATCTAATCTTCAAAACACATTCAGAGGGTAAATAAGCATCTTATCCCCATTTATGGAATGATAACCTGATGCTTTCCTTGTGGCTCAGCTAGTAAAGAATCCGCCTGCAATGCGGGAGACCTGGGTTCGATCCCTGGGTTTGGAAGATCACCTGGAGAAGGGAAAGGCTACCCACTCTGGTATTCTGGCCTGGAGAATTCCATGGATGGTATAGTCCATGGCCTCACAAAGGGTTGGACACGACTGAGCAACTTTCACTTTCAAACTGATGCTTAGAAAGAGTAAGGCCTGAAGTAAGTCAGAAAGAAAAACACCAATACATTAATGCATATACATGGAATTTAGAAAGATGGTAATGGTGACCCTATATGTGAGACAGCAAAAGAGACACAGATATAAAGAACAGACTTTTGGACTCTGTGGGAGAAGGCGAGGGGGGATGATTTGAGAGAATAGCACTGAAACATGTATATTATCATATGTGAAATAGATCGCCAGTCCAGGTTCCATGCATGAGACAGAGTGCTCAGGGCTGGTGCACTGGGATGACCCTGAGGGATTGGATAGGGAGGGAGGGTCAGGATGGGGAACACATGTACACCCATGGCTGATTCATGTGAATGTGTGGCAAAAACCACCACAATATTGTAAAGTAATTAGCGTCCAATTAAAATGAAAGAAGGTTAAGTCCTCTCCTGGGCGGTAAACTGGGAGTTCAAACCGATTCCAGAGATGCCTGCAGGTTATGTTATGTAGATTAAATGCCTGTGTACACCTATGAGATACATAGTGCAAGGTCCGGGGATACGGCTGTCACCAGACCCCGCGCCCTCGCTGGACGCTGACCTGGCCGGTCCTCGGAGCAGCCCTGGCTGCAGCCAGAGGGATGCCCATCGCCCTCAGGCGACTCAGGACTGCGGGAAGGAAGGGGAAGCCATCGCCGTGGGGGGGGGGGGGCACCCTCTTGGGTGGCCGGAATCTCCAAGAGCCCCCGCTGCATCGCTCGCTGCAGCTGGCGACCTTTAAATCCAGCTTTAAATAAACACTAGTCCGAGCAGAAGGAAACCCGGAGGGAGGCGCCTGCTAGGGAAGTCCCGCCGCCCCGGGGCTGGCTGCTGGCGAGCGCCGAGCCTGCCCGAGGCCGCCACGTAGCGGAGCCGGCCTTCCGGCCCCCTCCCGGTCCGGCCCGGCCCGGCCCGGCCCACTCCGCAGGCCGCTGTCAGTCAGCCTCCCGAGTATCCTGCACTCCCGCAGGGATCCGGGAGGGCCTGCCCGCCGGGCCCCGCCCACTGCCGGCGGCTCTCAGCGTAGCCCCGCCCACCGGAGCGGCCGACTCCTCCCCGGCTCCTGCCTCCACGTCCCTGTTGCTCCATCTGCTCCTGCGCTCGCTCCCCGCAGCAGCCTCCGCCTTCGTGCTCACACTCTCACAACATCCAACCCCCAGAGCTTCAAGAGCATGCGCTCTAGTATCCGACTGGCTGCTTGCTGGATCTGTGACTTTGGAACTTCATCTCTCTGGGCCTCAGTTTCTCCATCTGTAAAACGGGGATGATGGTAACAAGTGCTCACTCCATAAGGTTATCAGTTCAGTTCAGTTCAGTTCAGTCGCTCAGTCGTGTCCGACTCTTAGCGACCCCATGAACCACAGCACGCCAGGCCTCCCTGTCTATCACGGGAGCTCAAATAAAACAACACAAATAGAGGGCCTGGCTTAAAATCAGTGCTGATCTCGCATACAATGGAAAGGGGCTAATCAGAATACAGAGCTTAATCATCCCAAGGAGACTTAGGGTTGACCAAAAAGGAGGGTTGGGGAGGTCCTGTTTCCAGGGACAGGAATTAAGGCTTTGCTTTAGAATAGGCAGGAGGTGGGGGGAGGTGGAGGGGCCCCTCTCTGTCTTCTAGATACCACAAAGCCAGTGGAATTCCATGGTCTGTGCTTGTTTATCAAGCACATATCAAGCACCATCTGTGTGCCAGGCACCGCCAGGGGAAACCACAGCTCTTGGAGATCAAGGAGCTCTCAGAGTCCAGGGGCACCTAGCAACACACTGCTGAAGGCAACAAGGAAGCACATAGAGCCACAGAAATAGGAGAGGAGTCAGCTCCAAGGCTCAGGGAGCAGCTGGAAACCTCCCTGTCAGGGAGCTGGTCTCCAAGGAGGACCGCTTACATGGGCAGAGAGCATCGTCAGCTCTCGGATGTGTGGTAGGTCTCATTTGCTCAGCTGGGGAGACGGGCTGCATTCCTTAGCCCCATTCAGCTGATGGAAAAGTAGAGGCCCAGAGAATGAGTAACATCTTCCCCAAAAGCAGGCTTTTAGTAAAAGAGTATTCTCTCAGATCCTAAAGAGCCAGTTCACTCAGCTTCCAGGAGTTTACCAGAAGACCAGAGATGATGGGGAGGAGAGAGGCTGGACAGATAAGCCAGGCTGGCTGGCCACAGGCCCAGCCCAGGGTCTGGACTTTGTCCTGTGTGGGCGTGGCAAGCCTGCACACAAGTGTCCACACCCCTGTGTTGCTCTGCCAGCTGCAAGGCCAGACTTTGTCCCTGTGACTCCCAGAACTTCCTGAAACAGGGCTCCTCACCACGACACATGGTTTAAATGTAGTGATTTAAAAGAAAGCTGTTGGAGAGAGCAAGGGCCATTCCCACCAAGAAATCCTTTCCTCATCTTCCCGTCTTTGCAGTGTCCACACAGGCACAAGGAGGATGAGAGGGTGCCATCATTTATTGGGCACTGGGTGAGCCAGGCCCTCTGCTGGGACCCTCACAAATATCAGTCCCCTCCATCCTTCAAATCAGAACCCTGGGGCAAGAGTCATGAACAGGAAGCCACCTGGAATGAAAGGACGGAAGCCTGGCTCTGGCTGAGTCGTGCAGACATCTCAGGAGGTTGGGGATGGGGGATTTGACTCCCCTCCCCCCGCAATGCTTCAGGTTGGGGAGGCAGAGGCCTCTCCTGGTTCACTTGGAGCCCAGGCGGGCCAGGGAGCAGGCACAGGGAGCTTCTTGGCAGGGTGAAGTCAGACCAAGTAGGAGGCCCTGGCCAGCTTTGGCGCCTGGTAGGCGGAGCAGCCAGACTTACTGAATAAAAAATGCAGGATGCTATTTACATTTGAATTTCAGATGAATCAGAAATAAGGTGTTGTATAAGGTGTTCCATGGACTAGGGCTGTTGGGGTGGGGAACGAAGGGACAGGGACAGATTTAGGATTTGATGAAGAGATAGGCTCTGGGGGATTGCCGTGAGCTGGATGCAGGAGCCAGAGAAATCAGGGATCCCCCAGGCTCCAGGCTTGCAGCAAGTGTGCGGTTAGTGGGACCACTGAGTGAGCAAGAGCATGGAGCAGGGTCAGGTCAGCAAGGGGAACCAGGGGCTCTGTTTCTGGCTATTAAGTTGAAGGTGTTTATTTGAGCCCCATGTGGAGGTTGTACAAGTCTGGGGCTTAAGGAAGGGACCTACTGGGGGCCTATCAGCATGAATTTAAAGCCGTGGTTCTGGACGTGACCACCTGGAGCATGACAGAGCAGAGACAGTGGTCCTGAACTTGACCTTGAAGACTCAATATTTGCAGGTCATCCAGAGAGGGAGAGGCAACCAAGGAAATGGACTCAGAGTGGCCAGGGAGGTGGGAGGAAAGTCGACTGGGGCAGTAGATGCAACAGAGAAGTGTGTTTCTAGAAGGTACGGGCAGACTGTGCTGAATACTGCAAGGAGGAAGGGAGCAGAAGCCAAGGCTGGCCTGCAGTGGACTGAAGGCAGAATTAGAGGGGAGGTGCAGAGGGCCATCAAGAAATCTTGCAGTGTGGGTGGCGCTGGAGGCAGAGGGAGTGTGTGGCACTCCCTCTCCCTGTGGTGAGGCAGAGGAGGCAGTGTGGTCCAGACAGTTCAGTTCAGTTCAGTTCAGTCGCTCAGTCATTCGCTCTTTGCAACCCCATGAACTGCAGCACACCAGGCCTCCCTGTCCATCACCAACTCCTGGAGTACACCCAAACCCATGTCCATAGTGTCAGTGATGCCATCCAACCATCTCATCCTTTGTTGTCCCTTCTCCTCCTGCCCTCAATCTTTCCCAGCATCAGGGTCTTTTCAATTGAGTCAGCTCTTTGCATCAGGTGGCCAAAGTACTGGAGTTTCAGCTTCAGCATCAGTCCCTCCAATCAACACCCAGGACTGATCTCCTTTAGGATGGATTGGCTGGATCTCCTTGTAGTGCAAGGGACTCTCAAGAGTCTTCTCCAGCACCACAGTTCAAAAGCAGCAATTCTTCTGCACTCAGCTTTCTTCACAGTCCAACTCTCACATCCATACATGACCACTGGAAAAACCATAGCGTTGACTAGACAGACCTTTGTTGGCAAAGTAATGTCTCTGCTTTTTAATATACTGTCTAGGTTGGTCATAACTTTCCTTCCAAGGAGGAAGCATTTTTTAATTTCATGGCTGCAATCACCATCCACAGTGATTTTGGAGCCCAGAAAAATAAAGTCAGCCACTGTTTCCACTGTTTCCCCATCTATTTCTCAAGAAGTGATGGAACCGGATGCCATGATCTTAGTTTTCTGAATGTTGAGCTTTTAAGCCAACTTTTTCACTCTCCTCTTTCACTTTCATCAAGAGGCTCTTTAGTTCTTCTTCACTCTCTGCCATAAGGGTGGTGTTGTCTGCTTATCTGAGGTTATTGATATTTCTCCCAGCAATCTTGATTCCAACTTGTGCTTCCTCCAGCCCAGCGTTTCTCATGATGTACTCTGCATATAAGTTAAATAAGCAGGGTGACAATATACAGCCTGGACGTACTCCTTTAACTATTTGGAATCAGGCTGTTGTTCCATGTCCAGTTCTAACTGTTGCTTCCTGACCTGTATACAGGTTTCTCAAGAGGCAGGTCAGGTGGTCTGGGATTCCCATTTTTTGAAGAATTTTCCACAGTTTATTGTGATCCGCACAGTCAAAGGCTTTGGCAGAGTCAATAAAGCAGAAATAGATGTTTTTCTGGAACTCTCATGCTTTTTCCATGATCCAGCAGATGTTGCAATTTGATCTCTGGTTCCTCTGCCTTTTCTAAAACCAGCTTGAACATCTGGAAGTTCACAGTTCACATATTGCTGAAGCCTGGCTTGGAGAATTTTGAGCATTACTTTGCTAGTGTGTGAGATGAGTGCAATTGTGCGGTAGTTTGAGCATTCTTTGGCATTGCCTTTCTTTGGGATTGGAATGAAAAACTGATTTTTTCCAGTCCTGTGGCCACTGCTGAGTTTTCCAAATTTGCTGACACATTGAGTGCAGAACTTTCACAGCATCATCTTTCAGGATTTGAAATAGCTCAACTGGAATTCCATCACCTCCACTAGCTTTGTTCATAGTGATGCTTCCTAAGGTCCACCTGACTTCACATTCCAGGATGTCTGGCTCTAGGTGAGTGATCACATCATCGTGAGTATCGGGGTCATGAAGATCTTTTTTGTACAGTTCTTCTGTGTATTTTTGCCACCTGTTCTTAATATCTTCTGCTTCTGTTAGGTGCATACCATTTCTATCCTTTATTGAGCCCTTCTTTATATGAAATGTTCCCTTGGTATCTCTAATTTTCTTGAAGAGCTCTCTAGTCTTTCCCATTTTATTGTTTTCCTTTATTTCTTTGCATTGATCACTGAGGAAGGCTTTCTTATCTCTCCTTGCTATTCTTTGAAACTCTGCATTCAAATGGGTATATCTTTCCTTTTCTCTTTTGCTTTTCACTTCTCTTCTTTTCACAGCTATTTGTAAGGCCTCCTCAGACAGCCATTTTGCTTTTTTGCTTTTATTTTTCTTGGGGATGGTCTTGCTCCCTGTCTCCAGTACAATGTCATGAACCTCCGTCTATAGTTCATCAGGCACTCTGTCTATCAGATCTAGTCCCTTAAATCTCTTTCTCACTTCCACTGTATAGTGATAAGGGACTTTATTTAGGTTATACCTGAATGGTCTAGTGGTTTTCCCCACTTTCTTCAATTTAAGTCTGAATTTGGCAATAAGGAGTTCATGATCTGAGCCACAGTCCACTCCCGGTCTTGTTTTTGCTGACTGTATAGAGCTTCTCCATCTTTGGCTGCAAAGAATATAATCAATGTGATTTCGGTGTTGACCATCTGGTGATGTCCATGTGTAGAGTCTTCTCCTGTGTTGTTGGAAGAGGATGTTTGCTATGACCAGTGCGTTCTCTTGGCAGTACTCTGTTAGCCTTTGCCCTGCTTCATTCTGTACTCCAAGGTCAAATTTGCCTGTTACTTGACTTCCTACTTTTGCATTTCAGTCCCCTATAATGAAAAGGATATCTTTTGTGGGTGTTAGTTCTAGCAGGTCTTGTAGGCCTTCATAAACCGTTCAACTTCAGCTTCTTCAGCATTACTGGTCAGGGCATAGACTTGGATTACCATGATATTGAAACTTCCATCCATAACTTTTGGGGTACCTTCCTACCTGGAGGCATGGAGACAAACCTTGACCACCCCCCTCTAACTGACAGTGGAACCCTGGACAAATCAAGTCAAATGGAACCGGACTAAGGGCCTTTGAAAGTGTGCTGCTGCTGCTGCTGCTGCTGCTGTCACTTCAGTCGTGTCCGACTCTGTGTGACCCCATAGACGGAAGCCCACTAGGCTCCCCCATCCCTGGGATTCTCCAGGCAAGAACACTGGAGTGGGTTGCCATTTCCTTCTCCAATGTGTGAAAGTGAAGTCGCTCAGTCATGTCTGACCCTTAGCGACCCCACGGACTGCAGCCTACCAGGCTCCTCCATCCATGGGATTTTCTAGGCAATAGTACTGGAGTGGCTTGCCATTGCCTTCTCCGTTGAAAGTGTGCTAAGTGACACAAAAGAGCGTGAGGGATGAACACACACAACAATGTGAATGGATTTCAGAACTATTATAGAGTGAGGATCCCATGGAATGAGGAGCCTGGTGGGCTACAGTCCATGGGGTCGCAAAGAGTCGGAGACGACTGAGCGACTTCACTTTCTTTTTCTTTCTACTTGGTGAAAGAAGCCCGCCTCAAAATAGTCTCTGCAGTCGGACACCATTTATGAGAAGGTCAAGAACAGGCAAAACTCATCAAAGATGAAATGAAGATGCGAACCATGGCTGCCTCTGGGGGCAGTGTGGGGGTGGGTGGACCAGGAGGGGGCTTGAGGGCACCATCTGGGTGACAACGGCAATGGTCTGAACTTCGACAGGGTTCTGATTCACACAGGCAGACGCTTTTGTCAAAACTTGGCAGATGGCACGCTTAAGATTTGGAAACTTCATTGCATGTAAATTTCACCTGAGAAAAATGAACTACAAAGTAATTATTCAACAGAATGATACATAAGCTGAAATGTTGGATTGATGGTTAGAGGGCTGGACAGATATACAGTGAAGCAAACAGAGCAAAATGTCATCCGATGATAAGTATTTGAATGTTTGCTCAACTTTTTTCAGAATTCACTTAACTTTTCTGTATGTTCAAAAAATTGTTATAATAAAATGTTTGGGAGGGGGATAAAGAAAAAAGGATGTGTGAACACTTTCACCCACTCCCAAGATGTTTGTTGAGCGTTGACTATACATCGGGTTCTGCGAGACTGGAGTGGTGTTGATGGTGACCCCAGAGCTGTGGCGTGACATGCCCTCTGAGTGAGTTTTCCTAGAGCAGAGAACTGTCACTGTTCCTTCTCATGGGGGACACCAGAGACTAAGAAAAGCACACAAGTCTTCCAGGGAACTGATTTAAAGAAAGAAGTCACTGGAGCCAGTGGGGTAGGTGAACAGCCAAGTAAACAAATGAGATTTGGATTGGGATATTCAACACATGCTAGAACACTAAAAGATTGTGAGATTTGGAAACAACTGCTTCAACCCCAGAGGTTAAAATATGCTCCATCTAATTCGGCTACTGTCAGGGGTGGGGTTGGGGAGGTTGAATAATGTTCCAGTCCCTATGTCTATACAGCAGGAGAACATGAAACCCAGATGCCCCCACCCGGGATGTATCCTCACTGCCTTGTTTTAAGAGTCAAAGTTTGGCAGCAGCTGACATGTATGTTGTGGCGGTGGGGTCCTGGTTAAGTCATTTATGCATGCTTAGACACTTCAGTCATGTCCGATTCTTTGTGACCCCAGGGTAGCCCGCCAGGCTTCTCTGTCCTTGGGATTTTCCAGACAAGAATCCTGGAGTGGGTTTGCCACTTCCTTCTTCAGGGGGTCTTCCCAATCCAAGGACCGAACCCACGTCTCCTATGTCTCCTGTCTTGTAGGCAGATTCTTTACCCACTGAGCCATCAGGGAAGCCCTAAGTCATTTATGGTGGTTTATAAATGCAGTGGAATTCTCTGCAGCTGTTAAAAATGAGTGCAGTAGATCTATATGTCCTGGACTTTGAACAACTGAAATTTTACTGTAAAGTAAAACAATAATAAATATTTATATAAATGATCTTAATTATATTAATTATGTCAGAAATGTGTGTAGATATATACAGTTGAATATAAACATATATCTCTCTATATATTATGCTCCTCTGTCCATAGAATCCTCCAGGCACGAATACTGGAGTGGGTTGCCATTCCCTTCTCCAGGGCATCTTCCTGACCCAGGGGTTTAACCTGGGTCTCCTGCATTGCAGGCAGATTCTTTACCATCTGAGCCACCAGGGAAACTCCATATGTTATGTCCTGCTTGTCTGCCCAAATCCATATGTTGAACCTGTAACCCCCAATGTGGTGGTATGAGGAGGTGGGGCCTTTGGGAGATAATTAGGATTAGATGAGGTCGTGAGGGTGGGGCCCCCAGCATGGAGTTAGTGTCTTTATATGGAGCTCCCTCTCTACCAGGTGAAAACACGGTGAGAAGGTGGAATCTACAGCCAAGAACTGGGTCCTTGCCAGACACCAAATCTTCAGGCTCTCTGATCTTGGACTTCCCAGCCTCTGCAACTGTGAGGAATAAATGTTTATTGTCTAAACCACACAGTCTCTGCTATTTTTGTTATAGCAGTCTGAGCTTGGTATATAAATGTACACAGAACCATGAAAGTGTTCACCAAAATGCCAATAAAGGCACTTCTCTGTGATGGAATTTGAATTATTTTTTTCTTCACTTGGTCTTCCCTGGTAGCTCAGACAGTAAAGAATCCACCTGCAATGCAGGAGACCTCAGTTCGATCCCAGATCCCCTGGTGAAGGGAATGGCTACCCACTCCAGTATTCTGTCCTGGAGAATTCCATGGACAGAGGAGCCTGGCAGGCTACATACAGTCCATGGGGTCACAACTGAGCAACTTTCCCTTCCTTTTTCTTTACTTTCTGTATTGTTTAAATTTTTCACAATAAGCATGTATCATTTTAATGAAGCAATTCTCTTTAAAGATATTTCTTGGAGTAAACTGACACTTGCAAAGTGCCCCCAACTGTGTCCTCCTCACCCTGAGTCCAGGAACAGGAGGAGCTTTAAGAGGGTGGGTAAGCTGGGGACCCTCTCCTGAGTAATTCAGGGCATTTCTATCTTCTCCAAAGTCCTGAGACAGGAGAAGTGACATCATTTGTGGGGCCAGGGAAAAATCAAATTGTAGAGCTCCTTGTTCAAAAATCATGAAGAATTTCAAGATGCTGACAGCAGAGCATTAAGCCAAATGTGAGACCCTGGTAAGCACAGGGCCTATATGAGGCCCGCCCAGCCTGGCGAGACAATCTGGGAAACAGCCAGCGAGGCAGCCAGAAAAAATGGTCCAGGAGGAACTGATCGTGGCCTTAGGAAGCTGAGTGAGGGACCTTCACGGGCCATCAGCTCACCAGGAGTCTCCCCAGGGCCAGCGTGAGAAACATTCCGGTCTTGGAAGGCTGCCCTTTGGAGTGTGCAAGCCCCACAGCCCTGCTCATAGAGGGTGGGGGTTGTTGAGCTGCTTTAATTAGCAAGGGGGCATCAGGAGGGCCTCCTGTCCTAGGAGAGAGTGAGCCCTTTGGAAGCGGCAGCCACCCACAGTGTGGCACCTTCTCCTGGGAACCCTCAGACACACCCTGGGAGCCCCCAACCCAGCCCTCCATCCCCCTGGCCAGGTCTCCCTGGGGCCCTGCGACCACCTTATCCAGCTGCTCACAGAAAACCTGCTCCAGAGCCCCGACTCCGGCCACAAGGAGAGACTGTGTCAGACCAGCAGTACAAACGCCAGTCTGTGAGGGGAGGGCAGGGACTGGGGTGCGGGCAGGGGCTCCCGCACAGTCCTCGGGCTATGGATTGGCCTAAGGGCTCCACAGACTCTCTGCTAACCGGTTCCAGCCACTAGCTGTCCACACCCTCCAGCCCAGCTGAACAGGACTCCAGAGATGGGAGCGAAGACCAGTGGCACACAGCCGGCCCATCCAGCGGGCACCCACGTTCCCCTGCTGCCTCCTCCCTGCTGTGCTCCACTGGCAAACCTGTGCTTCCACTGAACCAGAGAACCCTTGGGTCCATGCCCAGCCCCTCTCAACCCTTCAAACACATCTCCTCCACGTTCCCCAAGACTCCCTCCACTGCAAGGACCCTTCACTCCAAGACTTCACACTGGGTGCCTGCTGCAAGCCCGAGTCCACGACAGCATCTCCACGCCAGGCACCAACCTCAGCGGGTGCCTTGTCCCTGGCCACCCAAGTGCACACAGCAGGCGCTCAGTAGGTGGGCCTCCTTGGAGCCCACTGAAGGCTGGGCCTCCACCTTGAGCACTCAAAGGGCTTCCTTGCTCCAGCTGAAGGTGCTCAGACAGAAACTGCAGGCGAGGGGGGACAGACAGTTTGGGGGTAGTGAGGTCTGGGGGCAGTGAGGTCTGATGCCGCCAGGAGCCACCTCCACCCATGAGGGTCAGGAGCCTTTGGATGCTTCCCGCAGCTTCCTCTCCCGGTAGGACAATTCTGGGGCACATCCCACCCACTTCCTCGGGTGGTCCCAGCAGGATGGGGTCCCAGGTACCCCATAGGAACTGCCCACGAATGCACTGTGACCTCCCCTTCCAGCCTCCTTGCCATCCCTCCCTGTGCGTGGGCATCACCTGGCAAATACCTGCCTGCAATGGGCTGGCACGGGTCCCTCTGGCGCAGAACTTCATCCCAGGCCTCCTCTCACCCACTGTTTCCCTCACATGCGACAAACATTTGCCCCCGTCTGTTAGGCATCAGGCAGGGGTGCCTTGGGGTGAGTAGAAACCTTCTGTAGGCCCCCTCCCCCTGTTCTCAGCAGTGGGGGAGGTGGGGAGAAAGAAAATAGAACCTGGAAGGGAGAGGCAGGGAGAAAAGGTCTGAGTGTTGGGTACCTGGACACCACAGCCCAGGGCTGACCGCCCTCACTGGCTTCTCCAGAAAGGCCCTGCAGGCTCAGGACCTGCCCTGCCCCCCAAACCCTGGAAAGCTCGCGCTAGGGCAGAAAGCAAAGAGGAACTGAAGAGCCTCTCGAGGAAGGTGATAGAGGAGAGTGAAAAAGCTGGCTTAAAACTCAACATTCAAAAAACTAAGATCACAGCATCGGATCCCATCATTTCATGGCAAACAGATGGGAAACAATGGAAACATTGACAGGTTTTATTTTCTTGGGCTCCAAAATCACTGTGGACGGTGACTGTAGCCACGAAATTAAAAGACAATGCTTGCTCCTTGGAAAAAAAGTTATGACAAACTTAGACGGCTTATTAAAAAGCAGAGACATTACTTTTCCAACAAAGGTCCATATAGTCAAAGCTATGGTTTTTCCTGTAGTCATGGATGGATGTAAGAGTTGGACAATAAAGAAAGCTGAGCTCTGAAAAATTGATCCTTTCAAACTTTGGTGTTGGAGAAGACTCTTGAGAGTCCGTTGGACTGCAAGGAGATCCAACCAGTCAATCCTAAAGGAAATCAACCCTGAATATTCATTGGAAAGACTGATGCTAAAGCTGAAGCACCATTATTTTGGCCACCTGATGAGAAGAGCTGACTCATTGGAAAAGACCCTGATGCCAGGAAAGATTGAAGGCAGGAGGAGAAGGGGGCAACAGGGCACAATATAGTTGGATGGCATCACTGACTCCATGGACATGAGTTTGAGCAAGATCCAGGAGATGGTGAAGGACAGGGAAGCCTGGCACGTTGCAGTCCATGGGGTCACAAAGAGCGACTGAAGTGAGGGCTTGTGTTGCCTGGGGGGGTCTGGTCACCCTCTTCCTGGTGGATACAGCCTTGGGGAGACTGGAAGGAGATGCAGGGAGGACTCAGGGCGTTGACCCAGCCCTGTCCCCCAGCTCACCAGTGACTGGAGCCCCTCTCCCTGAACCCTGCTGGCCAGCGCTGCTAGTGGGCACCTCATCAGCCCTTTCGGTTCTCCCCACTCTCCCCACCTGGCTGTGAACAGCCTCTCCATTGGGAAAATGTCCTTAGTGACTCCCACTGAGTTGCTGTTGGTCTGCTGTTGCCCTGACAGAGTGGGGGCCAGGAGGGCATCCCACTCCAGCCTTTGTTTTCATGTCTGGAAAATGGGTGTGACAATAGCAATGCTAACATCTCAATGATCTCAAAACGACAAATGCCAGACCCTTCTTCAGACCCACTTGGGGAAGAGGAAATTCTCAAAGGGCACTGGGGCCCCTAACGTGACAGAGGAACTTGAGCCAGGGTCTATGACTGGTTCCTTTTGTCTTTCTGTCCTTCTCCCTTCTCTGTTGCATCTCACAGGCAGCCAGCTAAGCTTCCCCTCCAGCTCACCAGTCCTTTGGCTCTCAATAAATATAGACGTTATTGCACAAAGACACTCACATGTGTCCCGGGGAGAACCTGCTTCTGTTCACTGATCACCAGACACCTCGCCCACCTTGCCGTATGTTCTTCTGCTCTGCAGCCACATGGCCCCACATCTTCTGGGTGTCCTACTAACCTTCACTTCCTTGACTTGTCCCTAACCCCAGGGTGTTTTTGCAGTGACTGTCAACAGTGTCTGGAGCACACGTCCCTTTCTAGAGTCCTCTCCCAGGATCCTTTCTTCTTTTTTTTTTTTTGGCTGCACAGCTTGTGAGATTTTAGTTCCTTGACCAGAGATTGAACCTAGCACCCTCAGCACTGAGAGAGCGGAGTCCTAACCATTAGGCCGCCAGAGAAGTCTCAGGGTCCCTTCAGAAGCAGATACTGACTTCCTCTCCATCCTGACTGCCTTGCTCTATCCCCAGCCCTTGTCCTGGCTTCTGCCTGGAGCTCATGAGATGGTGCAGTGCAAGCACACCACCCTGTCCTCCAGTCCTGCCCTGACGTTCTCTGAGCTTTCCGGGGACAGACCCCTGGAGTACAACATCATCCCATTTGGTCCGTGTTCCCCGGCAGCCATGAACGGTTGACTCTTACACTGAAGAAAACACAATGCTATTCTTGTCTCCTCCCAGCCAGGCCACCTCTACTCTTTAAGTTCAGACAATAGCCATTCGATTGAGCACGCACATGCGCATCCCTCCTAAGGTTTTCAAAAGAGGAAGAGGGACACCACAGAGCTTTTTCAAGTATTGCACAAAATACAGTTTCAAATATCGTGTCAGGCACAGTCCCTGGGGGTGTAGAGGGCATTCAAATGGGGCAATTTGAGGGGAGTTTGATAAGCAGACTGTTGACAAAGGTGCAGGAGGATTTAGTGCCCAGTTAGGCAGAATCCTGGGGTGAGCAATATCGGGGGTCCTTCTCAGATGATCCAGAGAGAATGACCCATGTGAGGTCCTGGACAGGAGCAGGGGACTTTAGGGGAGGGAGGTCCCTGATCTGTGCAGACCCAGAAAGGAAGGAGCTGGGCTGGGGGGTCAATATCCATACCTTGCCTTTCTCCTACCCTGCACGTACCACCCCCCTGGATGGACCTGCTGAAAACAGGATGTCCTGGCTTAAACGTCCAGCATCCTGGGACACAGGTCAGAGTAGACAGGGACCAGGGGGTGGGGGCCTGGGCGGGGCACAGGCAGAGAGGAGGACCAGTGGGAGATATATGCTCCCAACAGATTTGAAAGTGTGCAGTGCAATTAGAAATGATGAATTTAGTGAAAAGGGAGTAGTTATTTGCACAACTAAATGCTTTTTTGATTTTACAAATATTGCTAACTAATTATCTAGAAAATAACAAACTTCCCCCTTGCAATTAAACTTTAGTTCCATTTATGGACAATTCAGCTGACTCAGCATTCCCAACGTCCAGGTAAATCAGGGCGCACTCATGGGTGGGCTTTGAGTGACGCTCACTTCTGGAAAAGGTCCCCTCTAGCGATGTTTGATGGCATCTGAGTGGGGAGAGGGCAAACAGTTTTCCCAGAAGAAAATTAGAGACTGAGGAAAAAGGAGGCAGATGCTGGAAGGCCAGGAAGCCGGCCAGCCATTCCGCGGAGGCACAAGTTGATATGCAAAGCTCACCCCACTCCTTAGCAGCTGAATACTGACTAAAACACCAGTCTGTCATCCCCAACAGTTTGCGGGAATATTTCAGGCAGCCTTCCACCTTGATCTGTTATATTTAAGCCTGACCAGCACAATCTCTGGTGGCTCAGACAGTAAAGAATCTGCCTGTAATTCAGAAGACCTGGGTTCCAACCCTGGGTTGGGAAGATCCCCTGGAGGAGGGCATGACAACCCACTCCAGTATTCTTGCCTGGAGAATCCCATGGACAGAGGAGCCCGGTGGGCCACAGGCTCCTCTGTCCATGGGATCACAAAGAATCAGACACGACTGAGCGACTAAGCACAGCACAATCTTTCCCACAGATGTTCCCTCTTGATGCTCCATCAGGGACACTTAGGCCAGCCACGTGAGCCCCTGCCTTGGGTGACCAGGCAGCCAGGACTTTTCCTGGGGAAAGTCCTTGTGATGGAATTTCCTCCTGTGCTCTGAGCGCTTAGGAGACATCACTGCCAAGTGGTGCTTCATCTGTAACACTGTGTCGCATGACACCAGCAGGGACAGACCCGCATCCAGCTGGCTCTCAACGCCAAGGCCCGAGCTGCCCACAGCACCGCGACCAGCAGACTTGCTGCTGAGTCCAGATCCCCCGCCTCTGCTCCAGGCACAGCGCATCCACCAGAGCCCTGTTGGACACCCAACCTCAGCTAGAAGTCCCAGACACAGACAGAACCTCCACATGTTGTCACGGCCGTTCCAAACAGCCTCGTGCAAAGCCTCTCCTGGTTCCCCATCTCTTCTCACTTTGCGCTCATGGGTAACTGTGTTTCACAAATGGAAAATGATAGAGAATCGCCACCCTGAACTGGGTAGGACAACATGCAGGAAGCCCAGAAGACAGTGCAGATTTAAAGAACCATTTTGAACAACTGACCTTTTGAGACACATCCCGGGGACCTTGGCACTCTGAGACGGCAGAGTGGGGAGGGCACGCGGGCCACAGTGACCTGTCACCTGACTGCTCAGCTGCACCTCCGGCGCCTTCTTGAAATGCCTATTGTTTCCTGACAACAGTGGTGGCCATGGACTGGCTGGTTCCCTGTGTCACATCCCCTCAAAGGAAGCCTTTGTCTCCTGCCAGCAGCTCCACGGCTCTTGTGCTCACGGTGCATCACCCTCACCCTAAGGCCTGCTCTGCGGACCATGTCCTGGCAGGGCTCCAAGGAAGCCTTCAGTCCCTCCTGGCACATGCAGAAGCACCACTGGCCGAACGGGGAAGCAGAAGTTCCAGAGCTGGTCCGGAACCAGACCAGCCCGAGTTGAGGAGGATTCCGTCACACCCTCCAGCTCCTGATCACCGTCCAGCCACATGGCATCCCATCTTGCTGCCCCCATGGTAACCAGACTTTCAAATGGACCCCGATCTCTTCCTGGCAATGGGTCCCCCACCACGTTTCATACGGCTGACCTGTGTGATCAGTTTTGGAAATGGCAGGATGTAACTAGGTCATGAAAGACCTCGTGGGTTCTACCTGCCCTCCCTGGGATCATGGCTCTGGGGAGAGTCAGCTGCCACATGCTGAGGACCCCCAAGCAGACCCATGGAGAGTCTGTGGGGTAAAGATCTGAGGCCTCCTGCCAACAGCCAGCATGAGCACTTCATCCACGTGAGTGAGCCGTTTTGGAAACCAGTCTTCCAACCCCATTCAAGACTTCGGATGAGTGTAGACCTTGCACTTTGAAGACAACCTCACAGGAGACCCTGAGCCAGGACCACGCAGCTAAGTCGCTTCTAAATTCCAGACCCACAGAAATGGTGACAGAGTGAATGACTCTTGTTGCTTTAGGCCACTGTTTTGTTACACATTACATGGTGTTATGTAGCTTCATGTTCTGGGTGGAAAAGTTTGATGGGGTGAGGGGCGCGAAGCCGAGTGGTGAAAGGGAGAGAATGGCCAGGGTCAATGACCCAGCACACTTGTTTCCTGATTCCCTACGGTCCTGCCCCTCATTCTAAAAAAAGGCAAGAAGTGTTAAAAATGTAAGGGTTATCCCAGACGTTCCAACCAGCAGTCAGTGCCTAGGACCTCCCCCCAACACCCCCCCCAAGAACTGGACACTGCCGTCCCACAAAGTGTCCCCAATCCTATTCTTCTAAAAAAAAAAAAACAAAACCCATACAGTACTCTTGACGAATAGAGACCTAAGCTCCTTTAAACAGAAACTACTGCCTGGCCAGAACTCCTCAACCCATTCTGTGCTTGGCAATGGGTACTTTTGAAAATCTAACCTTCTCTCTCATCTGTTTCATCTTACCTTTATTCTAAAGTTCCAAGCTATTGAGGGACTTCTCTGGGATCCAGTAGTTAAGACTCTGAGCTTCCAATGCTAGGGGCATTGGTTTAGTCCCTCATGAGGAAATAAGTTCCCACATGCTGTGCAGTGCAGCAAAAAAATAAATAAATAAAGTGCCAAGCTATTGAACTAACTCACCTCAGCTTGGGGACCCCTTTCACTCCCACCTCTGTATCACCTTCATATCTGGTGCATAGTTTCTCACCATCAGCGTCTGTAACGTTGATTGAAATAGTGACCTGGGCAGAGCTAACTGCAGAGCCCTCTGGCCCTTCTTTGCAGACCCCACCACTGTCTGGGGCCAGAGACCCCTTCGTGACAAACACGTTGCAGAAAACTGAAAATTGTGCAACCTGCCATAAATCCCCAGAAACACTCTCATTATCAATGAGTTGTGTCTGACTCTTTATGACCCCATGGACTGTAGCCCACCAGGCTTCTCTGTCCATGGGATTCTCCAGGAAAGAACATTGGAGTGGGTTGCCATTTCCTTCTCCAGGGGATCTTTCCGACTCAGGGATCAAACCCGGGTCTCCCACATACATATACACATACACATGTATATGTCTGAGCCACCAGGAAAGTGAGTTTGCCAACCCATTATCCAAATGCTGACTGGACACAGCTCTTTCACGCTACTCACCAGGCTGTCTGCAAACAAAGTGATCTTAGCTTGTATGTTAGTTTCTGTAGCCTCTGTAACATAGTGCCACAAAGCTGGTGGCTTAAAACAACAGAAATAGATTCTCTCAAGGTTCCAGAGGTCAGAAACCTGAAATCTGTATCACTGGACAGAAACGAAGGTGTGAGCAGGGTTCTTCTCCCTCTGCGGGCTCTGGGGATGGAACTGGTTCCTCATATCTTCCAGCTCTAGTGCCCACTGGCCTTCCTGGGGCTGTGGCTGCATCACTCCAGCATCCAAGTCCTGCATCTTCAATCTTTCTCTGCTCTGTCATCATTTTACTCTCTCCTCTCCATGTGTAGGTCTCCTTCTGCCTGTCTCTTATAAGGACACACATGATGGCATTTAGGGTTCAGTCAGATAATCCAAGATAATGTCTCAAGATCCTTGTCATGGCAGATGAGGAGATAATCATAGAACATGAAAGCATATAATATTTTTATATAAAAATACATATTTCAATAATTTTGAAAAAAGAAAAAGATCCTTGTTACATCCGCCAAGACCCCTTTTCCTTATAACATTAATAGGTCCAGGGATTAGGATCTGATTTCTCAGTGGGGTGGGAGGATTATTCAGCTCACTCCCACCAAGTTTTCCCACCTCACGGTCACTTCATTCCTTCCTGATGCTTACAAAGAAGCTACATCATGCTCTGCTGTCTATCATTTTCCAAAAGTTAACCTCAAGGTTACCACTGTCTCTACTTTTATTATTCCACTGGAGAACTCTACTTCCCCAGACCACATCCCTCTGAACATAAAATTGGGGTCATAATAAATCAAAACAGCATTTCTCAGGTTTGCCATTACTGCTGGTTTTCCAGCCCCCTAAAAGCATCAGGACTCCCTAGAGTGCACCTCTTAGATGGAGGTAGCCTAGAGGTTGAGGTCCTGATTTCTCAGTTTGGACTCCCTGGGTCTGAACCCTGGCCCCATCAATGTGGCCAGCTGTACTTTCCAAAGATGGACACCAAAATCTCTCCCACCCCAATGCTCTTCCTGAGCCCGTCAAGAGGTGGAGTCCATTTCTCCACCCGCTTTCATCTGGGTTAGCCTATACCGTGCTTTCTCCTACAGAACGTAGTGGGAAAGGCACTGGGCCTCTTCCGCTGGGCTGGCAGTTTCCTGTTCCTGCCTCTTGGAATGTTCCTTCTTGGGATGCTCCTCTCTGAAGCCGGCTGCTGGGCTGCGAGCAAGCCCACCACATGGAGACCACTTGTGGCTGCGGAGGCCGACAGCTTCCAGATGGCCAGCCCTGTCGAGCCTTCAGATGCCTCCAGTCCCATCAATGTCTGTCTGCAGCCACAGTGGACCGCAAATGAAGACCATCCACTGAGCGCAGACAATGGGCAGGACCACAAATGACAATAAACTGTTGTCCTAAGCAGTCGAGTCTTGGGATGGCTTATGATACAGCAATAGATTTTCAGATGAGCCACTTACTAACTGCGTAGCCTCAGGCAAGTGACTGGCCTCAGTTGAGGGTCCGGCCAGAAGCAGACCCTGCAATAAAGACCTGGTGCCTGTAGTTTACCTGGACTCCAGGAAACACAGGTAGGAGAGTGGGGAGGTGAGAAAGGAAGAGAAGGCAGCCAATAGAAGGAGAGCATTTGTGAGCAGGTTACCGTGGTGACCAGTCCCTCCGGGACCCACAATTATTTTCTCAATAAGAAGGTGCAGCCTTCTTATTGGTGGGAAATATGACGTATCCTCAAAAACTTAAAATTGCGATATGACCCAGCAATCCCACTTCTCAGTATGGATCCAAAATAATTGAAAGCAGGATCTCGAAGGGGTATTTGCACACACATGTTCACAGCAGTATTATTCACAACAGCCAAGAGGTGGAAGCGACCCTAGTGTCCATCTGGGGATGAATGGATAAGCAAGATGTGATATATACATATGGTGGAATATTTTCCAGCCTAAAAAATAAGGGAAATCTGTCACATGCTGAAACATAGATACACCTTGAGGACGTTATGCTAAATGAAAGAAGCCAGTCACACAAGGA
The DNA here is from genome assembly GCF_049115385.1 of Moschus berezovskii. Classification (NCBI taxonomy): domain Eukaryota; kingdom Metazoa; phylum Chordata; class Mammalia; order Artiodactyla; family Moschidae; genus Moschus; species Moschus berezovskii. The sequence goes on along the minus strand of NC_142474.1, from coordinate 46,422,054 downwards.
CAAATGCTGCATGATTCTACTTAAGCGCAGTATCTAAAGTAGTCAAATTCATAGGAACAGAAAGTAGAATGATGGTTATCAGGGGCTGGGGGAGGGGGGCGAGGAGCTATTCAGTGGGCACACGGTTTCAGTTTTGCAAGATGAAAAGTTTCAGAAATCTGTTGCATAACAAAGTGCCTTCTGGTAACACTGCAAAGTCAAAAGTGGTTAAGATGGTAAACGTGTGCTTTTATCATAATAAAAAAAAATTGTCTCAGCAAGGAGCAAACAAATTGGGGTATTTACCATCAATTTCCTGGTTGAGGGTATTAACTCGCTCAACCCTCAGAGGGTCAGAGGACACCCCTGTGCAGAAATACAGGAAGTCATCAGCCATATGCGATTCTCGGGGTGACCTCTGGGTGACCAAGGACCTGGGTAGGGAGCTTATGGAGTCTGACACATCACCTACATTTGAGTTTTGGTTTCCTTGTCTGTAAAACAAAAATGAGAAGGACCCACCTGAAAAAAAAAATAGAAATACCCACCTGGTCAGACGGTTGTGAAGGCTGTTTTGGGTGACATAAGCTCCCTGCCTGCCCCCCAGGGGCCTCTCCAGCCTGAATTTAAGTGCGCACAGCTGAGTCTCAAGCTGGGACCCGCCCCCATTACAGACCCTGCCTGCCCCCTTTCATTTTTACAAATCAGTGATGTATTTGCCTAGACCCAAACTTTTGGAACGAGCGTCTGAGTTTTGCAAAGACTGAGGCAGTGGCTCTGGGTCCCAAGGCTGCACTCGGCCTCCCTAGACTCCGTTTCCTCCTCCCAGCTCACAGAGACCCCACTGAGGGATGTGGACGCACAGGCAGCCTCTCCCCAGCCTCCACCAGCATGACACCAGGTGGAGTCCTTGTGTGACTGGCTTCTTTCATTGAGCATAAAGTCCTCAGGGTATATCTGCGTTGCAGCATGTGACAGAATTTCCTTATTTTGGGGGGCAGACAAGACTTGGCTCTTCTTTATCTTGGTTCTTGCTCCAAGCAGGGCTTTCAAAGCCCTTTCTGGAAGCTGGGAGAAAAGGAGCCAAAATATTAGCAGCAGTTCCATCTGGTTGTAGGACTCAGGGAGTAGCTATCTTCCTCTTTTTGCTTTCAGGATTTTCCACAATAGGCACATTCTATTTTTTTATTGACAGAAAAGCAAACTTACGTTTTTTTTAAACAAGCAATTTCAAAGCCTACGTGGTTGCCTCCAGCATTCTTTGTAGCCTCAGCTCATTCTGGGCGTCAGCTTTTCATTACTCTATCTCCTGCCTCTCTGGCTTGAGTCCTCTGCCTTTGGATCTCGGCTCCTTCCTTCAAAAATCTGAGTTAATCGCAGATGCTTGAACAAACCACACCAGCCTCCCTGTATGCGTCCTTTTTATTTCTTACTTCTTTTTTGAAATTAATTTTTATTGGAGTATTATTGCTTTACAATGTTGTGTTAGTTTCTGCTGTACAGCAAAGTGAATCAGCCATATGTATACATCAGTTCAGTTCAGTTCAGTCGCTCAGTCGTGTCCGACTCTTTGCGACCCCATGAATCACAGCACCCCTGGCCTCCCTGTCCATCACCAACTCCCGGAGTTCACTCAAACTCATGTCCATCGAGTCGATGATGCCATCCAGCCATCTCTTTCTCTGTCGTCCCCGACTCCTCCCGCCCCCAATCCCTCCCAGCATCAGAGTCTTTTCCAATGAGTCAACTCGTCGCATGAGGTGGCCAAAGTATTACAACCTCCCAGACCAAGAAACTGCCCTCACATTCTCTCAACACGATGCACTGAGCAGAAAGCAGCATCCCCTCCCTAAAATTCTGGCCGAGAATGCATGTCTTGAGTCTAATCTGAGGAAACATCAGGCAGAGCCAAACCAAGGGAGCGTCTGTAACATGACCCGGCTCTTTCTCTTCAAAGACGTCGGTGTTGTGAAAGCCTGAGGAGCGGCTTAGGAGAGAGAGAATGACCAGAGGCAACTTGTGATCCTAAATGTCATTTTGTTTCAAAGGATAACATTGGGACAGTTGGTGAAATCTGAATCTGAATGAGGCCTGAGGTGACGTCACTGGGTTGACTGAAGTTCCTGAGTCAGGTAACCACCCTGTGATTCTAGGAGAGAATGTCCTTTGTATTTTTTGGAATTATACCACCAAAGCTTTGGGAGGTGAAGAGTATCCTAGCTGCAACCTGTTCTCGTACAATTCAGGAAAACACACACACGTAGAACGTGGAGGAAGAGTGAAAAACAAGTTCTTTGTTCTATTCTTGGGATTTTTCTGTAAGCCTGAAGTTATGGTAAAATTAAAAGGGAAAAAAGAATCCTGCAAACCTCAGGCAGCACAGGCCCTTCACCCTAGGTCTGGGCATTTAGTTCTCTGACCAGAACCTCCTCCAGTCCACACTTTTCCCGCACTCACCCACAACGCCCCACCGACCCGTCAGAACTTCCGTTTGGAGCCCTCTCAGGGGCCGTCTCCCTAAGGAAGGCGGAGAGGCCTCTCCCTGTCCCGCTGCAGGGCAGGAAGCCCTCTCGGCTACAGCTCCTGGATTCTCAACGTCACAGCAGCGGTTCACACCCTCGGGAGCCCTAAAAACTCCAGGCTGAGGAAACACCCTAGATGACAAGACACGCAGGCTTTCGGGGGGGGGGGGGCCCAGACCTCCTGAGTCAGAATTTGCACATTAAACAAGCTTTCTGGATTTCCGGGTAGGGTAGCTTTAAAGGAAATCCCCAGCATCTCACACGTGTGTTAGGGCCCCCAAGCACTCGGGACTTAGGATGGAGTGACTGAGGCGGGTGGGGGGGCGTGGGGAGGGGGCAGGGGGAGAGGGGTGTCCCCTCAGGGTGACCCAAAAAACCCTAGTAAAAGATGGTTAACATAACCCAGACAGAGGCACCAGACTGCTGGACCAGAATGGGAGGAAGTAAGCAGACAGAGATCCTGCAGGAGTTAACTGTCCAGAGAGCACAGTGGGGATGAAGACAATCCCTGCCCGCCCTGTCCGCCCTGCCCCAAGAGCCCCTTGGTCTGCCCATTGATTTGACCTCCGGAGAATAAAGCTGACACAGCCCCTTGACTCCTAGGAGATGACCCTGTGGTGACACTGAGCAGGAAGACAAGCTCAGAAGTAGATGTTTGTCATCATTGCCTGCAGGGGATGCTCTTACTGTCTGCAGGCGCTGCCCTCAGGTGGCACTACACTCCAGAGTCTCAAGGAAGGTATTATTATCCCCAATTTACAGATGAAGAAACCGAGGCTCAGAGAGATGACTTTACTTGCCCCAAGCCACAGCAGCTGTTAAGTGGCAAGGCCAGACTGACTTCCAAATCAAAACTAACTGAAGCTGAACCCTCATCTGGACGTAGTGAGCAGGGGCCTTAACTGACTGATGTGCTGTATCTCCATTTACTGTTTGCTCTCTCCTTTGCTGAAATGACAGAAACAAATGTTACTCTAAAGCTGTGACACTTGGGCATGTGTGGCTATTTAAACTTTAATTAAAATTAAATAACATTTACAATTCAGTTTCTCAGTCGCACGAGCCAGGTGTCAAGCACTCAGTAGTTACACATGGCCAATGGCTAGTGAAACCACACAGGACAGATGGCAGAGCAAACTTCCAAAAGTTCCCTTGAATGGGACTAGTCCAAAAAAATGTACATGCCCTTCACTACCCACAGTCACTCTTTGTTCCAAGTTAACTTTTTTATTTTTAAATGAAACGTCAAACCCACAAAGTTTACTTTTACCTTCTCATTTGTCAAATAGAAACTGAAATTTTCAGCCAGAAAACATCAGGTGTTATTAATAGAAGGGAGGCACCTGCTGACAACACATGGTATTACAACCTAGCACAATCAGACACTGGAAACTGGCCAGAGGCTGGGGTCCAACAGCCATCACTGGGGGATCCAGGAATCCACAGGTGTGGGAGAAAAACCATGTCAAGAGAAGATCCGGGATGAGGCTCCCGGAGGAGACATGGAGTCAGAGAATCCATCCGTCAGCAAACTGAAATCTCCAGCATTATACACCACGTGCCTGACACTAAGGAGATTACATGATAAATGTTAGCTACTTAGATGATTGATTGTTGGATGGATTGCTTGATTCTTAGGATTCTAGAACAGCACCACCGAGCATTTAACCTTTTTCTCATTTTTTTTTCCAACTGGACATATCCTTTATGTTATGAAGTCAGTGGAGAAACAAGGGATCACTGTTTAGCTGACATGAAAGTGTTCAATAACCAAGGGAGGTTAGAACTTCATGAAATCATCAAGAACAAGAAGATTGTCAAAATTTCTGAGTCTCTGTTGTAGACACAGTGGGGGAAGGAGAGGGAGGGATGAATTGGGAGAGTAGCCCTGACATACATATAGTACCATGTGTAAAATAGGTAGCTAGTGGGAAGCTGCTGCAAAGCACAGGGAGCTCAGCTCAGTGCTCTGTGATGAGCTAGAGGGGTGGGATGGCAGGAGTGAGAGGGAGGTTCAACAGGAAGGGGAGATATGTACACTGCTGATTCACGTTGCTGCACAGCAGACACCAGCACAACACTGGAAACAATTATCTTCCAATTAAAAAATCATAAAAGAAAAATATCATTTGCAACCTAAAAAAAAAAAATGGCTTTTGAGTCTCTGGTAAAACATGAAAAGACACCCCTGGTTTTTCCTTTGGCCCGCAGTGGCAGGAATGAAAGATGGCCTGCCTGATTGGGAGATGAATCAAACCCCAAATCATTCATTCATCCATTCAGTTCACAAATACTGATAGGGCTGTACGGGAGCCAGGTGGCCCCTTACCTGAGTCCTGCACACAAAGGGACACAAAGTCCGTCCCCAATCTGGAAGTCACCCTGCACAGAGCAAGTGCTCAGCAAAGACCTGGACAGGGCAGCCGGGGCCTCTAAGATGTCTCCTGGGGATCTAGGGACCCAGGTACTGGGACGCCTGGGCTATTTGCTGTGAATCTTGACGGTGAAGAAACTAGAGTGTAGATAGTGATGCAATTCCAGGGCCCCCAAATACTGGGAGGCTTTTCATGGGATCCGAGCAAGCTGATCAGCAGGTCTGAATCAGGGTTGTATTAGTGATCTTGTGGTCAAAGGCTGCTTACGGGTTGCTCTCCCGAACCGGAGGGGGCCCGTGATCTGGCCTAGCTTCAGGGGGATGGGAAAGTAGTAAGTGGAGAACACCAGTTATTACCAGGTCCACAACAGCCTGCTTTCAAATAGAAAAAATAAAAGAACAGTCCCCCTATTTCATGAATTTCAGCGACTCCCAGTCTTGCCTGTAGCCTGTTCTCAGTGCTAGGGAGATAGATCCATTAACTTCTGGGGCCAGGAGCAGACTCATTACCAAGATTCCTCTCTCACTCCCATCCTCTGCACAAACCCACTTGAGCCCCCTCTCAATTCCTGGCATAAGTAAGGCATTGTTTCATGATGCTTTTCCCTTAATCAAAAGCTCTCAGATGCCCAATAGAAAAAGTGGACAAACAACTTAGACATGGGAATTAGCCAGATGGCTGGGAAACACGAAAAGGTGATTCACATCAGTGGTTACAGAGGTTACAGATTAAAACTCCGAGTCCTGGACTGTGTACTCACCAGGATGGCTACAACCAAAGCTCTGGAAACATTCAGGGGAGTGAAGCTGGGGAGTAATGAGGGCATACACACTGTTAGTGAAAGGGTGGATTGATCCAAGCCCTGCAGAGGCCTGTCAGGTAATTCTGCTAAAATCAAACATACACGTAACATCTGACTGAGCAGATTCCCTCCTGGGGATGAGCCAAAGGAAAGCAGGGTCCTCAGAAGCACCCATTGCAGCTGAACCACGAATAGCAAACCCTAAACTCAACCCAAATGCCCATCAGTGGAAGAACGCAGGAATACATGGTGTACAGCACCAAAGGGAGATGAATGAATTGCTCTTCCACGCAACACTATGGATAAAGCTCAAAAACAATGTAAAGCAAAAGAAACCAGACACGAAGGAGCACATCCCATCTAACTAAACTTATATGGAGCTTGACAGTTTGTTTGTGGCACTGGGGTCAGAATAGGGGGACAGTGGGCGGTGGGGCTTGGGAAGAGGGCTTGAGTGAAACTGTAATTTGAGGGGCCTCACTGGATGATGGAATGTCCTCTGTGCTGACCTGGGCGGTGGTCACATGGGTGTAGACAGTGGTAAAATTTCATCAAACCGTCCACTTAAGAATTTTTTGTTTTGTTTTGTTTTCATATTTGTTTGTTGGGCTGCAGTGGGTCTTAGTCGCAGCATGTGAACTCTGCATTGCGGGACATAGGATTTAGTTCCTTGACCAGGGATTGAACCCAAGCCCCCTGCGTTGGGAGCATGGAGTCTTAGCCACTGGACCACCAAGTCCCTCTCCACTTAAAATTTGTGCATTTTATCATCTGTAAATGATGCCTCAATAAAAGAGTAAATAAAAACAATCAAAGGTCTTGGTGACCATACTTGACAGAGGTGTGGCTGGACAGCAAAAGCTCACCTGTACTAGTGTGAACCCATCCCCTGAGAGTGTACTAGGGCAGTCTCCAGTCCCCAGGCCCTTGGCAACAGTTTCCATCCTTACCGCTCAGCTGGCACCAAAAATGGCATGTCTCTTTTCAGCCAAGCAGGCTGTGGCACCTCCTGCAGGTCTCCAGGGACTCCCTCCCTGGAGTTGTCCTCCGACAGCTCCCAAGCCCCTGGGCCCGAGTGTTGCCGGCCCTGCCCTGGACCCGGGAGCCAGGCCTGCTCAGAACCTCAGAGCAGGTCCTGCTGGACTTCAGCGGAAGCTTACAGGGCCACAAGTACACTGGACACGCAGAGCTGCTCCGGAAGGGAAGGTTAGACAAAGGAAGAAACGCTTTAAGAGAGCCCTGTGTTTAAAACTCCTTTTCTGTCCATCACTTATACTTCAATTTTTTTTTAATTTTTAAATAAATAAGACACTTTTTTCTGCTAAAATCACAGTTTCAGCCGTGCTGCACCCCAGCCCACAGACCGGGGGATGTCAACTTCAGTTGTACATCAGAATCCCACGGAGCTATGAAATGTAGGGTACCAGGCCCACCCCACCTAGACCAGCTGAATCAGACCCTCCCACACAGTGATTCTCAAGGCGTGCTCCTGAAGCAGGAACGTGTTAGAAATGCAAACGCCCACTGAGACCTCCTGGATTCTGGAGCTGCTCCCAGCAATCTCTATCATGATTGTTCTGAGAAGCCCTCCTGGTGACTCTGATGCACGCTCAAGTGCGAGGCCCCCTCCTGTGGTTAGAAATTTGCATTCCTCACGGGTTGACAGGTGGTACAGACAATGATGTTCTGGGAACCATCACTGTCTAACTGCCTAATGGGCAGACCCAGCTCTGAGGAGTGGGGATTAAAAGCTGCCCAGGTAAGTGACTCTGACCCAGGTGACGGTTAATAAATGTTTCCATGGACTGTAATCGTTGAACGTGGCAGGAGACCCATATAGGTGAGGACATTACAGGAGGGGAAATGAAATTTGTTCTGGGGGCTTCTTCTCATCCAGTGAAACTGTAATTTGGGGTTCTTGGTATGGTAGGACTTACTTTCTAGGTGCCCACCTCTAGTTTCTTCTGGCAAGATAGGAATTGGAGAGGTTTCTTGAAGAACACTTTGTACAAAAGCCTCAACTGGGGGGAAGGCCTGGTTTTATCCTCAAAGGTTAATCTTTGGTCCATGATGGATGTGGAAGCAAGGGTGGGGAAACTGAAGAATAACGGGGATGGAGAAGAAGAGAGTCAGTGTGGGGCTGGGCACAAGCCAGTCACGGGCCGGCAGAGAGAAAGCTAGGGGACGGGGGCAGGGAGGAGACTCATCTTCTTTCCAAGGAGAACTGACTCTTTAACAAAAAAAAATTGAACCCCAAGAAGGGTTTTGTGCAAGATTAGAGGGAGGAATGGAGCAGGCTGACCTGCAAAGCAGGAAAGAAAAGGATTGAAGTGAGTCCAGAGGGAACTGAAAGGACTGAGGGGGCGGGGAGGTCAGCTGGCCAGGGGGAGGGGTCAATGGCAGAGGACTGAAGCTTTCTCTTCTCAGACTAATGGACACGGGTGGAGCGGGAGGAAGGAGGGGGTGGGATGAATGGAGAGAGAAACTTGGAAGCATATATACGATCTTGTGTAAAACAGATAACCAATGGTAATTTGCTATTTGAATCAAGGAACTCAAACCGGGGCTCCGTAACAAACAAGAGGGGTGGGAAGGGGTGGGAGGTGGGAGGGAGGTTAAAGAGGGAGGGGATACATGTATACCTGTGGCTGACTCATGTTGATGTATAGCGGAGGCCAACACAATATTGTGAAGCAATTTTCCTTCAATTAAAAATGAATAAGTTTGGGGGAAAAAAGCTTCCTGTTCTAAGAAGCAAACCACAGGCTGGCAGGAAACAGTCACCATACATAGACCTTAGAAAAAAACCTTCATTTAGAATATAGAGAGTAGTTGCACAGCTCACTGGTAGAAAGGCAGACATCTCAATGAAAAAAAAAAAATGGGCAAAAGACATGAGTAGACACTTCATGAAGGATACACAGATGGCTGACAAACCCATGAAAAGATGCTCGGCATGACTAGTCATCCGGGAAATGCAAAGAAAACCACAGCCAAATACCATGTAATACCCACAAGTATGGCTAAAATTAAGAACTTGCAATACCAAGTGTTGGCAGAAGGGAGAGCATCTGGAATTCTCATATTCTGCTGGCAGAAACGGAAAATTGAACAACCACTTGGGGAAATTCTGAAGTTCCTTTTAACATTAAACATATACCTACACTGTGAATATATACCTACCCAGCAAATCCACTCAGATCTTTCCCAGAGTGCAATTAAAACAAATATCCACAAAAAGACTTGTAGCTATATTATATATACCACTCCCAAAAAGTCTTTGCAAGTGCCAAGGAGGAAAAACTTTCCTCTAGCTTTGTGATTAGGGACTGTAAATTAAGCTGAAAAAGACACGGTAGCAAGAGAAAAAGCAGAGCTTATTTATTCATCCATGCAAGAGTCCTCAATGACAAGAGTAGTCCTTAGAATCTGGGCCTTATCTACTTACACACCTCACTTAGCAGGGGAAATGGAAGAGGAGGGAAAAGACTTCTATAGGAAGAACAAGCAGGTTTCTTTAAGAAAGACAAATGGGTTTTAGGAAGACAAATTGGCCATTAAAACATTTGTGATGGTGTTTGTTCATGCAGGTCCTTCCATTTTCTTCATACACTGTGAAACTCTCCCAAGAGGGGATTTTTGGAAGGTTTATTCTTGGTCTCTCTCCTGCCCCAAAGAGGAAATTTATGATGATCCTCATTTCTCAGAAATTTCTCCTTTTAGTCAGACAAAGGAAGCTCCAAGAAGACTTCTTTCTGCATCTGTTGAATCTCATATATCTTCAGTATAAAATAATCTTATATCAGCTCTGGGGCTCTGAGTGGGTCTCACACAGGGATGCACAGAAAAGTGATAATAGTGGTTATGCATTTGTAGGGCAGGAGATGGAGGCAGGTAGAGACTGAGAGGTTGGGGACAGAAATAAAAGGAAAATATTTGGTGCACGTTTTTAATTTCTTTTAAATTCTAGAAAGATATGAATATGTTGCCCATTCAGAAAAATTTAAGGTCTAAGCATGTTTCTGATCATTTTAAAGAAAGTTTCAACCCCCTATTTAAAAAAAGATGGATTTTTGCCTCATTAGCAAGGCCTAATAGGATCCAGCCCTGAGGGAAGTGCAAAGATTTTATCATCATTTGCTGCAACTTCTACTGGGAAAGGTTATAAGAATCAGATCAACCTTTCCACTTTGCTGGGAAGGATACTTTCAGCAATGTCTTAGCTATAAGTCCCAGGACTCTCCCTCATTGTCACTCTTGGTCTCCAGGAACACAAGGCCAGCTGGAAAGGACTAGGGTGGGCTGGTAGTGGGTCTCCAAGAGCCAGCCAACAGTGGAAACCATCCCCCTTCAAGCAGATGTCAGCTTATTCCTTGCGCTTTGCAAACAAGTAAAAGGACAGGTGAAACTCTGACAAACATCTGCATCTCGTCCTGACATTCTGACTCGCTGCCCTTAAAAGAATCAAGGTACCAGCACAGAGAGGAAACTGTTTTTGATCTGAAGAAGACCGCAAAATAAGAATGCAAGGTCAATTCAAGGTTTTTCAGATATAGTTGATGACAGGGTCTTACATGCCCTGAACTTTTAAAATACAAACCAGATAGGAAAAGAAAGGATCAAGGTCCTGATTCTGGGGACACTTCTCATTTCCAGAACACGCCAAGCACACTCCCATCTGGAGGGCACTGAACCCCTCTTCTCACAATCTTGTCACGTTGCCCCTGCATCTCATCCTGAGCTCATCCATTTAAACGCACCTCCCTCAAAATACATCTCAGATCACCCTAAATATTTAAGTCTACCCAAGCAGTCTCTAAGACACATCCCTTTCATCATTTTAGTCTCTTCAGAGTCCACGTGCATGCATGCGTGTTAAGTTGCTTCAGTTGTCTCCAACTCTTTGCAACCCCATGGACGGTAGCCTGGCTCTGTCTATGGGGCTCTCCAAGCAAATACTGGAGTGCATTGCCATGCTCTCCTCCAGGGGATCTTGCCCACCCAGGATTAAACCCTGTTCTCTTATGTCTCCTGCATTGGCAGGCAGGCAGATTCTTTACCACTAGCGCCAACTTCAGAGTCCTTACCACCCTCAAATTCTTTCCTATTTGCTCATCACCTCTCTCCCAATAAGAATGTCTCCAACAGTACAGCCGTAACTGGCTCCTTCTTCCCCTTCCCCAGCATTTCCTGCAAGTGCCTAGCACATAGTAAGTGCTCAGTATGTGCTCAATGGATGAATAAATGAGGAAAAGTTCAACTTGAGATGTCTGCAAAATATCCAAGGAGCAATGTCAAATGAGAACTGTCTAAGGTCTACTGTACAGCACAGAGAACTATATTCAATATCCTATGATAAACCATAATGGAAAAGAATATGAAAAAAGGTGGATATGTGTATAACTGAAGCACTTTGCTGTACTGCAGAAATTAACACAACATTGTACATCAACTGTACTGCAACTAAAATTAATTAATTTCTATAAGTATGCTGCTACTGCTAAGTTGTTTCAGTCGTGTCCGACTCTGTGTGACCCCATAGACAGCAGCCCATCAGGCTCCTCTGTCCCTGGGATTCTCCCGGCAAGAATACTGGAGCGGGAAGTATAGTTATGTTGAAATAAAGTTTTCCAAAGCAAAAAAATAATTAATTTTAAAACACCAAGAGAATGAGAAAAAAAAAAAAGAGCTGTTAAGTGTGGGCATCTTTAGAACAAATTCATTCTTTACATCTATAGGGATCAGTGAACCACCCGAAGAAAGACTTAATGAAAGAAAGGGTCTGAGCTCCTAGGAACCCAGGCTTTCGAGGGTGAGTAGAGAAGGGAGAAAGTGAAGCAGAGCAAGAAGAGGCAGAAGGAAAACCAGGAGAAGCCAGTGTTGTGGAGGCTGAGAGACAAGAGGGTTTAGAGAGGAAGGAGTGGCCGCCCGTGTGGAACGTGACCGCAGGGTGGGCAGCACGGAGGCGGTGAGGATCTGGGCGAGGCAGGTCCAGTGTGGTGATGGGCAGAAACCAGCCGGGAATGGACAGGCGCATGAGTGGGCCGGGGGAGGAGTGAAAGCCCAAGCATCAGAGACTCTATGCGGAAGGTTGGCTGCGTCGATCGGTGGGAAAACTGGGTGTAGCTGTAGGCAGACATGGATCCAGGGAAGATCCTCTTCTGCTTAATATTTTATTGTGAAAACTGTCAAACCTGCAAAAAGTTGAAAGAAGAGTATAACACACACCTCTTCACCCTTCACCTAAATTCATCATTTGTTAACATTTTGCCTCATTTACTACCCCTCCCCTCAACACACACACACACACACACAGAGTCATATTGGGGTACCGTTCCGTTCCGTTCCGTCCCTCAGTGGTGTCCGACTCTTTGCGACCCCGTGGACTGTAGCCTACCAGGCTTCTCCATCCATGGGATTCTCCAGGCAAGAATACTGGAGTGGGTTACCATCTCCTTCTCCAGGGGATCTTCCCGACCCAGGGATCGAACCCGGGTCTCCCGCATTGGAGGCAGACGCGTTAACCTCTGAGCCACCAGGGAAGCCCATTTTGGGGTACAGATACTCCTAAATACTGCAGCGTGCTTTTCCTAGGAACAAGACCATTCTCTTCCATGAGCTCAACACCACATCCCACTCAGAGAAACAGACCATTGAATCAATAATGTCATCCCGCGCACAGACCGTGTGGACATGCCCCAGCAACAGACACGTTCTTTACACTTGCTTTCTTTTTTCCCATCCTGTAGCCAGTCAGGGTTCACGCATTCCCTTTGGTTGTCACGTCTCTGTTCTCTCCTTTAATCAGAAACAGTCCTTGGTTTTTTTTTTTGTTTGTTTGTTTGTCTTTCACGGCACTGACACGCTTGAAGGTTTACGGGTCGGTTGTCACGTAGCTCGTCCCAAATACTGGGGACTCTGTCTGATTGTTTCCTCATGACCGGACTCAGGTTAAACATTTTTTGGCAGGATTACCACATAGATGATGTGAGTTTCTCAAGGGAGATTTTAAAGATGGAAAAAAAAAAAAAACTCCTTGAATGATGTAAATGATTCAGTAGACCAGGGAGGATGCTGGGGAGGGGCAGAATTGGAGCAATGAAGGAGGTCATGATGTCTTTGAATTTGCTGGGTGGGGGTGGGGTGGGTGTTGTGTCGTGGGGTCCCAGAATGTAGATCGAATGAAGGGATAGACACAAGCATTTGAGAAAATTCAACATCTATCTATAATTTAAAAAACCCCCAAAACTCTCAGAAAAATAGAGATAGAGAGGAACTGACTCAACTTAACCCTAACCCTGGCTGCTGAGCCAGCTAACAACTTCTGCACCCTCTTCAACTCTGAGGGTTTCTCTCCCTTTACTGTTTCATGTGAACTGGGGTTCAGGAAGGAGCCGAGACTCCTGTGCTCAGCCTACCCCCAACTCAGAAGGCAGGCGCTAGAATTTTACTCCCTGTTTGAACCTAAAACCCAAATTCCCTCCTTGACCGCTGGCCCCCTCACACGAGGCTTGTTTACAACCAGCCAGTCCCCTCCTCCCAGCCTCTCACGTTGCAACTGCGCCGTCTTTCTCACCAGTCTGCACCTGATTCTTACTGTTCATTTAATCACATCTCACTGGATGGCAGAGCAGGGGGTTTATCCCTCTGTTAGGAGGTAGGGCAGAGTCTGGAAAATTCACTTTTAAGTGAACCTGCCTGCCTTAGATCAATGTTGCCTCAGTTCAGTTCAGTTCAGTCACTCAGTCGTGTCCGACTCTTTGAGACCCCATGGACTGCAGCACGCCAGGCCTCCCTGTCCATCACCAACTCCTGGAGTTTACTCAAACTCATGTCCATTGAGTCGGTGATACCATCCAATCACCTCATCCTCTGCTGTCCTCCTCTGCCGTCCCCTTCTCAATCTTTCCCAGCATCAGCGTCTTTTCAAATGAATCAGTTCTTCACATCAGGTGACCAAAGTATTGGAGTTTCAGCTTCAGCATCAGTCCTTCCAATGAATATTCAGGACTGATTTCCTTTAGGATTGACTGGTTGGATCTCCTTGCAGTCCAAGGGACTCTCAAGAGTCTTCTCCAACACCACAGTTCACATGTCATATTTTTTACATTATGCAAGTCATATTTAGTTGTGTTCTTTTCATAAATATTAAGCCCTTATGAAAGATTCTCCCTTTACTCACCATTCCCAATACAGGCAGACCTTGGAGATACTGCAGGCTTGGTCTCAAGCAACAGCAATAAAGCAGATCACACAAATTCTTTTGGTTTCCCAGGGCACATAAAGATGTTCACACTGTCTCTTAAGTGTGTGATAGCATTACGTCCAAAAGACAATGTATATACCTTAATTATAAAGTACTTTCCTCTTCACTCAGGCCTGGGATCCCGGCAGGATGGGCAAGTGTCACCATCTTCATACTGTCAGGAAGCTCCATAGCCACTGACAAGTCTAGAAGTGGCATGATGAACAGTACAAGAAAGCCCATGTGGGCACAGCACTGAAGGCCAAGCCTCTTGGAGCGCTTCTCATGCCAAGGGATTTGTACTTGAAAAAGCAGGTTGAAACCATTCTGCCATCAGGAAGTGTGCCACAGTTCAGCTAATCAAGAATGGTAAAAAAGAAAAAAAAAATCACAGCCTTTGTACTCAATGATGGTTGCTTAAATTTTATTGAGGAAAATGATGAAGTTCTGGTTGCTGGCTTTGGTCACAAAGGGCATGCTATTGGCGACATTCCTGGAGTCGACTTTAAGGTTATCAAAGTAGCCATGTATCTGTTTTGGCCTTATACAAAGGTAAGAAGGAAAGACCAAGATCATACATTCTGATGATGAAAGCACAATAGTAATAAATTTTCATATGCCTAAAACAGTACTTTCCTTCCCACAAGCCACGTGGTACAGCCTCCCCAAAAAAGTTCTTTCTTGATAAAAAATGATAACCATCATCTGAGCCTTCAAGGAGTTATAATCTTTTGTAGTACTAACATTGAAGATCACCACTCACAGATCACCATCACAAACACAATAATAATGAAAAATTCTGATATATTGCAAGAATTACCCAAATGTGACCCAGAGACACGAGGTGAGCAAATGCTGCTGAGAAAGTGGCACCAATAGACATGTTCAACGTGGGGTTGGCACAAACGCCGAATTTGTAAAAAAAACAAGCAATGCCTGCAAAGCACAATAAAGTGACATGCAAGCAAACAAGGTGTCTGTACCAGACAGATGTGTCACCAGTCCCGTTTTTATACATTTTTCACATGTATTCACAAGCCCATCAGTTCAGTTCAGTTCAGTTCAGTTCAGTCGCTCAGTCGTGTCCGACTCTCCGCGACCCCATGAATCACAGCACGCCAGGCCTCCCTGTCCATCACCAACTCCCGGAGTTCACTCAAACTCATGTCCATCAAGCCCATAGGAGGCATAAAGTGTTGTTTTATTGTGGATTGTTTGCTTTTTCTTTTTTCCTGTTTTTTTTTCCACATTTAACACATATGAACACTGCATCTTTTCAGTTCTGAATCTCAGCCACTTTTCTATGTTAGGTCTTATAAATTTCTCATCTTTATTTTTTGACTCTTACTTGGATTTTATACTGTGGACATAACATGTTTATATAGTCATTCTTCGATTAATAAATATTTAGGTTCTTTCCTGTTTGCTTTGCAAGCAGCACAGCTGAGCGTCACAGTGCAGGGTCTGTGGTCCTGCGCCCTGGGCTGGGGGTAAACATTGAGAAACTTCTATAGCAATTTGGTAGAGTGATGCCATGCCAAATCTCACAATAAAAATCACAGACTTGTATTTTGTAAGCCTTTGTAAGCCTTAAAAATGTTATTCCTCTAGCAATTCATTTCTACTGTAAGAGTAAAAATGTATTAGTTTGTGACAGGTTGGAAATAAAGGCTGGAACTCGCTCAGGATCATGGAGAAGTATTGTGACCAGCCTCACACACCCATGATGTCACGCTTCTGCAGATTCAAAGAAGTGATTCTCTTGCTTATAGGATGTGGACATTTTTGTATTATAATAGACTGTGTCAACTTGCCCCTCAAAGGGGCTAAGACAGCTTCCCCCAACCTCCACACACACACACACACCAATCACTAGTATTTTCTTTCCTTTTGGCCATCCTGTGTAGGATCTTAGTTTCCCCACCAGGGATGGAACCTGGGCCCTTGGCAGTAAGAGCACAGAGTCCTAACCACTGGCCCACCAGAGAATTACCACAGTTGAACTTTTAACTCACAAGTTCCCGGAAACCAGGAAGATGGAACTTCTTTTTATATGTTCATTGTCTCTTTCCATTTCTTGGAGCCGAGGAAGTGAGCCAGGCCCTGGACTGTGACAACCCTTTTTTCACCTCGTCTGCTTTGAAGTCCTAGGTGGTCCCAGGAGGTGGGCCAGACCAGGATGATTCCCTCTTTGTGCAAGGAGGCAGGGCTGCCCACAACGAACAGCAGACAGCTGATGGCAGAGCCCAGGTCTCCCAGCCCAGAATTCTCACTCCAGACCCAGAAGGAAAGCCCAGGTCCAGGAGCTCAGCAGAACAGGCTGGGAACACAGGTAGGGCTGTGAGGAGTCAGAATAAGAAGCCAGAACTAACTCTAACCCTAAGCTCTGTCTCCCTTCCCCACGCCCCCCCAGGGATCACCACCTGTTAGAAAGCCCTTACCCTTGAATCCTTGCAACAAGGTAGACTCCTGAGGGAACCCAAACTAAGGACCTTCCCAGCTCTCTCAGGAGTTGGTAAGATCAGGTGAAGCTTGTAAACAAAGGTTAAGGTTAACATCATGACCTCTCGGCACGCCCCCGTGTGCCGCACAAATGGATTGCCTAGTCAGTGTGACTCCAGTGTCCCCTGCTTTCAGACCCTAGGGGGCTCCCTGGGGGGACTCCAAGATAGAAGGGACAGGAACTGTAAAAGGCAGTCATTTTGGAGCTGATTTGGACTCTGTCTGGTTTGAACAGCTCCCCATACAAAAATCACAACTTCCAACTCCATGTGGCGGGGATTCCTTCAAAGACACAGCTCTGCCAACACACCAGTCAACTAAGGAATGTTTTACATATAGTCTAGCCCATAATAGATATTAAACAGAAGGTGTGACCTTGCCCTCAAAGGCCCACAGAACCCGAGCAGAATATCTAACGATTAGCCAAGCGAGAAGGAAGGGCAGCAAAATCCTGGGAAACCGTAAGAAGCCAGAAAACATGGTGGGTGGTCCACAGGACAGAGGAGTCCTGACGGCGCTCCTAGCAACCAGGGCTGCAAAACTGGGAATAAAATAAAAAATGATTGTATCAGATTATCACTCACAGAATAGAAGATCCCTAAGTACACCTTGATAGAAATAGCTACCTGATTAAATAAGTCCATGGAGAAGAAAGGACAGCTCTTTCTTGCTGTGGAAATCTGATCAATACAATCTGATCAATATAGAGAGAGAAGAAGGTGAGGAGGGAGGGAAAAATAGAACAATGTTGACGACAACATCAGCTGGTTGATGGAGGCTAGAACCATGAAAAGTTTGAGGAGAAAAGGCACCTGAACAGCCTCCAGGAATCTCTCGTGAGGTGTCTGTTCATGGGGCAGGGGTGAGAAGTGAGTATGACCTCACAGAGGGACAGCCCCTTGGGACCACTTGACCAGAGAGCCCAGTGTGTGCACACGTGTGTGAGTTCAGTCATGTCCAACTCTCTGGGACCCCATGGACAGTAGCCCACCAGGCTCCTCTGTCCATGGGATTCTCCAGGCAAGAATATCAGACTGGTGAGCCATTCCCTTCTCCAGGGGATGTTCCAGACCCAGGGGATCAAACCCTCGTTTCCTGCATCTCCTGTACTGGCAGGCAGGTTCTTTAACCAGCTGAGCCACTGGAGAAGCCCAGAGAGCCAGGCACCGTTGCACAAGTCAACACCGTGACCCTGTGGCGCGGGATCCCAGGCTCCATGTCTGCGGTGCCCTGGCCAGGCGCAGGTCCTCCACCCAGCTGTGAGGACCCCACCAAGCCTGGGCTGAGGGGCCTTTGGCCAGGTGACTGGTCAACACTCCTCGCGGGTATTCAGGTCCCAACAGACAAGGAACAGCTTGGGAACCTTTGCCAAGGGCAACACAGCAGAGACATAGAATAAGCAGATGCATGTGCGGGGTCCTGGATGTGTTCCTGGAGCCAAGAAGGACTTTAGTGGAAAAGCCGACGAGGTTCACGCAGGGTCTCAGCTTGGACTCAGAGTGTTCAGTTCAGTTCAGTCGCACAGTCTTGTTCGACTCATTGCAATCCCATGAATCACAGCACGCCAGGTCTCCCTGTCCATCACCAACTCTCAAAGTTTACTCAAACTCATGTCCATCGAGTCAGTGAGGCCATCCAGCCATCTCATCCTCTGTCGTCCCCATCTCTTCCTGCCCCCAATCCATCCCAGCATCAGGGTCTTTTCAAATGAGTCAACTCTTCGAATCAGTGGCCAAAATATTGGAGTTTCAGCTTCAGCATCAGTCCTTCTAATGAACACCCAGGACTGGTCTCCTTTAGGATGGACTTGTTGGATCTCCTTGCAGTCCAAGGGACTCTCAAGAGTCTTCTCCAACACCACAGTTCAAAAGCATCAATTCTTCAGCAATCAGCTTTCTTCACAGTCCAACTCTCACATCCATTAATGACCACTGGAAAAACCATAGCCTTGACTAGACGGACTTTTGTTGGCAAAGTAATGTCTCTGCTTTTTAATATGCTATCTAGGTTGGTCATAACTTTCCTTCCAAGGAGTAAGCGTCTTTTAATTTCATGGCTGCAATCAGCATCCGCAGTGATTTTGGAGCCCCCTAAAAATAAAGTCTGACACTGTTTCCACTGTTTCTCCATCTATTTCCCATGAAGTGAAGGGACCAGATGCCATGATCTTAGTTTTCTGAATGTTGAGCTTTAAGCCAACTTTTTCACTCTCCTCTTTCACTTTCATCAAGAGGCTTTTTAGTTCCTCTTCACTTTCTGCCATAAGGGTGGTGTCATCTGCATATCTGAGGTTATTGATATTTCTCCCAGCAATCTTGATTCCAACTTGTGCTTCTTCCAGCCCAGCATTCCTCATGATGGACTCTGCATATAAGTTAAATAAGCAGGGTGACAATATACAACCTTGACATACTCCTTTTCCTATTTGGAACCAGTCTGTTGTTCCATGTCCAGTTCTAACTGTTGCTTCCTGACCTGCATATTGGTTTCTCAAGAGGCAGGTCAGGTGGTCTGGGATTCCCATCTCTTGCAGAATTCCACAATTTATTGTGATCCACACAGTCAAAGGCTTTGGAATAGTCAATAAAGCAGAAATAGATGTGTTTCTGGAATCCTCTTGCTTTTTCGATGATCCAGCAGATGTTGGCAATTTGATCTCTGGTTCCTCTGCCTTTTCTAAAACCAGCTTGAACATCTGGAAGTTCATGGTTCATGTATTGCTGAAGCCTGGCTTAGAATTTTGAGCATGACTTTACTAGCGTGAGATGAGTGCAATTATGCGGTAGTTTGAGCATTCTTTAGCATTCCCTTTCTTTGGGATTGGAATGAAAACTGACCTTTTCCAGTCCTGTGGCCACTGCTGAGTTTTCCAAATTTGCTGACATATTGAGTGCAGAACTTTCACAGCATCATCTTTCAGGATTTGAAATAGCTCAATTGGAATTCCATCACCTCCACTAGCTTTGTTCGTAGTGATGCTTCCTAAGGCCCACTTGACTTCCCATTCCAGGATGTCTGGCTCTAGGTGAGTGATCACACCATTGTGATTATCTAGGTTGTGAAGTTTTTTGTACAGTTCTTCTGTGTATTCTTGCCCCCTCTTCTTAATATCTTCTGCTTCTGTTAGGTTCATACCATTTCTGTCCTTTATCGAGCCCATCTTTGCATGAGATGTTCCCTTGGTATCTCTAATTTTCTTGAAGAAATCGCTAGTCTTTCCTATTCTGTTGTTTTCCTCTATTTCTTTGCATTGATCGCTGAGGAAGGCTTTCTTATCTCTCCTTGCTATTCTTTGGAACACTGCATTCAGATGTTTATACCTTCCCTTTTCTCCTTTGCTTTTTGCTTCTCTTCTCTTCACAGCTATTTGTAAGGCCTCCTCAGACAGCCATTTTGCTTTTTTGCATTTCTTTTCCATGGGGATGGTCTTGATCCCTGTCTCCTGTATGATGTCACGAACCTCTGTCCATAGTTCATCAGGCACTCTGTCTATCAGATCTAGTCCCTTAAATCTATTTCTCACATCCACTGTATAATCATAAGGGATTTGATTTAGGTCATACCTGAATGGTCTAGTGGATTTCCCTACTTTCTTCAATTTAAGTCTGAATTTGGCAATAAGAAGTTCATGATCTGAGCCATAGTCATCTCCTGGTCTTGTGTTTGCTGACTGTATAGAGCTTCTCCATCTCTGGCTGCAAAGAATATAATCAATCTGATTTCGGTGTTGACCATCTGGTGATGTCCATATGTAGAGTCTTCTCTTGTGTTGTTGGAAGAGGGTGTTTGCTATGACCAGTGCGTTCTCTTGGCAAAACACTATTAGCCTTTGCCCTGTCAGTCTGTACTCCAAGGCCAAATCTGCCTGTTACTCCAGGTGTTTCTTGACTCAGGGTGTTAGTGTCAGTTAAACTTTGACTTGACTGCCACGATATGTGTTTGTAAGTTTGGAGAGGCTAGTAGAGGAAGATGGGAAGCTTTCTGTACTGTCCTTGAAACTTTACTACCAGTACTTCTTGAAATGTAGTTCAAAATGAAGTTTTTTAAGAAGCAGCAAATGTCCAGTTTGCCATCAAAGACCATCTTAGTAAAGGAACAATCGCCACACCTGTGTTGATGTGAGCAATGCTCAAAGCTAGGGTGACAGACCCCAAAATATTCTGCTGTGTGTGGGAGGGAGGTAAGAGCCAAGGTCCCCAGGTTCCGAGGAGGCAAAAATTACAAGATCCCATCTGAACAGGATGACAGAAGATGAGATGGTTGGATGGCATCACTGACTCAAAGGGCACGAGTCTGAGCAAGCTCCAGGAGATGGTGAAGGACAGGAAAGCCTGGTGTGCTGCAGTTCATGGGGTTGCAAAGAGTCAGAGGTGACTGAACAAAACCAATATGAATAAATTTGGCAGAAAAAACTGTGCAGTGGCCTGTCCACGGGCCAGTCACACACTAATCAATAGCGTTTCGCAACTCTGGGGTCCCAGCTGGGGCTTCCCGGGCTTGTGTGCCGCAACCCACCCAGGCCAGGAGCTGATTTCCTAGAAAACCACGTGCAAAGCTGTTTCAAGAGCACATCCATGTGGCTTGTTCAAGCTGGGATCAGGAGCCCTGCTGCAGCGGAGGACATTTGGGGGAATGTGCTTGGGACCAGACCCGACATGTGGGGAGCCAGACGACCTGTTCGATGTGAAGTGACCTGGGAGAGCTGTGCTGGGCCCGGCAGAGGCGGGGCTGTCCGGGGAGCCTGTTTGCAGAGAGGAGGAAGCCCCCAGGGCTGCCACGTCTGCTCAGCCCTTTAAGCAAATACTGGGCTGTTTGCAGCCAGGGGAGAAACAAATATTGACGGAGTGAGGAGCAGCACAAGGCCCGGAGGCTGAGGCCACAGAGGGAGCCCGGCCAAGAAAAGTCCTTGGAAGGAGCCCCGAGATCGAGACCACAGAGCTCCCCTCCGCAGGGCCCCAAAGAGGGGCCTTTACACATGTCGCCCTCAAGGCTTTTTGGTTGAGATGCTGCTGGGGCACTTGGGATCAGTGGCCAGGACAACGGGAGCCATGCCTGTGGCTCGGTCGGTGGACAGTATTTGGCAAAGGCGTAGCACCAAAGGGCCACCCGTGGTCTATGATGAGTGCCAGGTCTGGAAGATCCTAGGTAAATCCGATCCTGCTTCAGTGGGTGCTTCATGGGTCCCAGGGCCATCCTCGGGGGGCAAGGAGCTTCTTGAGATGGGCACAGGGCTGTGGGCCTCTGGGTAAAAATGTGCTTTTCTCCCCTGAGCCCTCCCACCCTCATACCCCTCCATTCACTCAGAGATGGAGCCTTGGACTGTGTATTTTTAGCACCTTCCCTGGTGATTCTATGCCCGGTCAGGTGTGAGGCCCATTAGACCCATTTCACAGAAGAGTAAGTCGAGACCCAGAGCGGGAAGTGGGTGGACACAGCTTCCTTTGGTTTCGAGTGTGGGGGGAGGGTAGCTAGGGAGGGTGCAGGGGCCAGGCGTCCACCTCACCTCTCCCAGCCCCCTGGAGCAGCGAGCTTGCTTCCACCACTTTGGCCAGGAACGCCTTTCCCTCCCTCCACCAGGTTGTCCAGACCATCCCTCTGGCCAAGGGGTCTCATCCCTGCCTATAAGACCCCCACCTCCAGCCCAGGAAGGAAGCCCTGGGGGTGGGGTGTCAGCAGGGGAGGGGAGTCACTTGTGCAGAAGGAAAGCCGGCAAGACTATTGGGCGTCCCACCTCTCTGCCCTGACGCTCAGTGACTCCACTTACTTTTCTGTAGTTTCTCCCTTAACGTGTAATTTGGGGGAAATTAAACAATTTAAGCAACTTGGGGGACATGAAGACGTTTTCACAAAAAAAGCACAAACTGTGACATTAAACCAGGCTGAGTTGTTTCCGTGGCCATGTGGCCTCGGGTGGGTCACTCTGAGCCCTGGCTGCTCACTTGCAACACAGGGCATTGTAGGAACTTGCAAACATGGCCTTGATGTTTGCAGCACCTCCATCAAAAAGCTGGGTCAAATAGCCCTCCCCTTGAATCTTCGATGTTAACAAAATACGTCAGAAGTGTCAGTGCTGGGAGGGTGAGATGAATTGGGAGATTGGGATTAACATATACATTATTGATACTGTGTATTAATATAAAATAATTAACGAGAACCTACTGTATAGCACAGGGAACTCTATGCTCTGTGGTGACCTAAATGGGAAGGAAACCCAAAAAGGAGGGGATATATGTATATGTATGACTGACTGACTTTGTTGTACAGTAGAAACTAACACCACGTTGTAAAAGCGATTCAGTTCAGTTCAGTTCAGTCGCTCAGTCGTGTTCGACTCTTTGCGACCCCATGAATCGCAGCACGCCAGGCCTCCCTGTCCATCACCAACTCCCGGAGTTCACTCAAATGCATGTCCATCGAGTTGGTGATGCCATCCAGCCATCTCATTCTCTGCCGTCCCCTTCTTCTCCTGCCCCCAATCCTTCCCACCATCAGTCTTTTCCAATGAATCAACTCGTCGCATGAGGTGGCCAAAGTATTGGAGTTTCAGCTTTAGCATCAGTCCTTCCAATGAACACCCAGGATTGATCTCCTTTAGAATGGATTATACTCCAATAAAAACTAATTAAAAAATAAAGTGACAGTGCCAGTTCCGAGCCCAGACTCACTCTCCTGGACGCTTGTCCAGTGGCCATGCATAAGCTGGGTGAGGATTGCTGGGGGCCGGGACTACACAGAGCCGAGACCACCCTTCCCAGGCACGGTCCTTCTAAGCCCCCGTGGCCACCGGCCTGGCAGCCAACCTTGGCTGGTGGAGTAAGCCCAGGTACCAGAAATACTGCTTGGCTGGGTCTAGCCATTAAAAATCAAGAGCTGTTATTTTAAGCTACTAGGTGCTGGAGTGGTTGTTACACAGCACTAGCTAACGGATACAAACTCTAAAAATGCCCCCCTCGGACAACCATCGTCCTTGCTCTTTTAAATTTATTTTTTAATTGAAGGATAATTACAGAATTTTGCTGATTTCTGCCGAACATCAACAGGAATCAGCCATGGGTATATGTATGTCCCCTCCCTCTTGAATATCCTTGCTCTTTCTTTCCTTTTTCCTCCACCTGGCCTCTCTTCCCAAACACCCACGGGCCTCTCTCATCACCTTCAGGCCTCTGATGAGTGAAGCTGCCCTTGGCAATTTCATGTAAAATAATGGCCCCAGCCCTGCTCACCCTCCCAGATATGTGTCTCAGCAAAGCAGCATCGCAACACGTCTATGAACCTGCTCGTTTGTTAACTGTTGCTCTTGCCCCAACACTCACAGCAGAATAAAGTCCGGAAGGGCAAGGATAGTGTGTGTTTCATCCCCTGATGTCCCTCGCACCCAGCATGTGGTTCAGGCTGTTGGCAGAGTAAGTGATGAGTTCGCCTCATGCTCCTGTGACTCCTGTTCATCAGGTTATAGACCACCCTGGGTAGATTCATTCTGGGTATCCCTCCTCGGCCTGCCTCACTGCAGACACTCACTGTCCTGGTCTTTGCCTTTGAACGCTGATGCCTTTAGAGTGTGAATGAGTCTCCACGTCGCCTAGTGGTCCCCTTTCCCTCCATCCACCACTGGGGACTCTTCCACCCCTGAGGACACTTCCACTCTTACTTTTCAGATGGGAAATCAGGGGCCGAGTGACTTGTCCAAGGAGACAGGGGTAATTGGAGGCACGTCTTGTCCAGTGCTCGGTCAGACCACTGGATAGAGGTGCCTCCTGCTTCCTGGCCCTGGGCCCCACAGGACCCCAAGCCAGGAGACCTCAACAGAACCCTTTCTCCTGCTCAAGGTTGCGCCTGACCTCCGTGCAGTAGAAGCTCTGGCATCCCTGGCACCTCAAGACGCTGACCTCAGCTCAGCCTTGTTTAGTGTGAAGCCAACAGCAGGGCTCTTGGACCTTGGCCTTGGGGCCCCTCTGCACTGAGACCTTCAGAGACTAAGGGAGAGGGGCAAGGAGGGGGTGCCCTGCCACTTCCGGGCAGCTGTCTCCTGCCCCTCAACCTCCCTATCACCCCTGTGGGTCCCTTGAAGTAGATACTGGTCATTCAGGAGTGCTCGGTCCTGTCTGACTCTGCGACCCCACAGGCTGTAGCCTGCCAGACTCCTCTGTAATTGGGGAAGAAAACCACCAAGTGCGAGTCTCTGGAGCTCCCGAGAGTGCTCTATTTGCTGGGGTTCAGGATCTTCACATGATCAGGGCAGAGGGTGTGGCCCGGGAGGCCTGGCAGGGGGCCTGGAGGCAAGGGGGCTGGGGTCTGGGCCTGTTGACTCCCACCTCCAACCCACCCCACCACAGCTGAGGACCCCCAGCTACTGCCCCTTTCTGGGTGGGCCCCTCCCTGGGGGAGCAGCTGGGCCCTGGGACAGAGGGCCCACTGTGGGTGCAGGGGCAGCAATGGGTGGCCTTGGTGGTTAGTGTTGATCCCAGGGTACCTGCAGTGCCCAGGGGCACAGAGAGCAAAGATTAGCTCCCAGCGGGTAGGGTGTCCACAGAGCAGGGCCGGGGGAGTGGAGGGCTCATGTGGTTGACTCGCCCGCTTTGGGCGAAGTGCTGGGTTTTCTGGGGTGCCTCGCCCACCCCCCACCCCCAGCCAAAGGGCTTCACCCACTAAACAGCCCCTGTGGGTATGCAGCTCCACAGTCGGGCCAGTGTCTAGGGGCTGCAGGGGCTGCCTGCCTGGCCAGAGAAAAGTCAAAACCTGTCAACCTCTGGCTGCCCTCTGGACGCCTGACATAGGAACCCAGGCAGAGATGGAATTCCTAGAATTAGCCCCCAGGTAAATGGCTTCCTAGATGGTATTTTTGTTATTGTTTAGTCGCTAAGTCATGTTTGACTCTTTTCAACACCATGGACTGCAGCACGCCAGGCTTCCCTGTCCGTCACTATCTCACACTCAATGAGATGTAAGACATTCGATCCCTGGGTCAGGAAGATCCGCTGGAGAAGGGAATGGCTTTCCACTTCAGTATTCTTGCCTGGAGAATCCCATAGACAGAGGAGACTGGCAGGCTACAGTCCATGGGGCTGCAGAGAGTTGGGCACAACTGAGCGTCTGAGCACCTGTTATTAAATGGCTCCAAACCAGTGGACAGCCCTAACTGGGAGTCTGCTGTGTGCATGGCCCTCAGCCAAGAGCCAGTGGGGACAAATAAGGGGACAACGACACTTTCAAGAAGCACCTACTATGCACTGAGTGCTGTGCTTCCAAAGCCTTTGCCTGGACCACCTCCCTCAGTCCTCACAGCTCCTCCAACTAGTTGGGACTATTACCCAGGACAAGACTGATGTTCCAACGTCCCTTAGGTACATATAGGGGGCCCCAAACCTCCCCATCTTGGCCCTCCTGTTGTGCTCAGAGCAACCCCCCAACCACTCCAGCACTCACCCCCCACCCTGCCCTTGTCCCCATGCAAAAATGCAGAGGTGTGAGTTTTGGGAGTGGCTGATGGAGGGAGGCAGAAGCCAACCAACTGGGTGATGAGAAAGCAGAGTCGTCACCCCCAGGAGACACAGACCAGTCAGAGGAACGATCCTGGGAAGAAAATGAGCAGGAGAATTAAACCCCAACATGAGACAGGGATATAGGAGAGGGAACCACCCAGAGCCAGATGCTGGGCATCCAACTGCTGTGCCCCTGCTCTCTTTAGAGTCCCTTGACGATTCTACAGAGCGTCTGGAAAAGCACCTAGAACAGCATTAGGTGAACCATTGCCTCCCCCTCCACTCAAGAGCGCTGGCTAACAGTTTCCCCCTCCCCTTGCAGGGCTCTGCACACAGCTGCAGACCACCCCCACCCCCAGAGGGGTCAGCCAGCTGGAAAAAGCAGCCCCTTCATTAAGGCAAGGAGGGGACTCCCACTGCAGCCCCCAGGTCCTGGGAAACTGCTGAAGAGACAAAATAAAATTAGAGGGAAGGACAGTGAACAGCTCACAGGGCAGGAGTGGGCGGTTCAGTCTCTTATCAGGCTGATTAGATGCAGTCCCAGCCCAGGCCCTGGGGAGACGTAACCCACCTCCTAGGGGGGTTGAGGGCTTCCTCGCCAAAACCCAGGGGTCCTCAGCCAGAGCCTTCTGGCCAGAGCTTGGCTTCTCACTCTAGGAGGAGGACCAAGTGTTCCCACAGGCACCCTTTGACCTGTGTGTCCAGCTGAGACTCATGTTCCTCATCGGTAAAATGGGTCCAATGAGCACTTGGCTCATGGTGATGACTGGATTCACCTAAACAAGGGGCTCTGATCCTGCCTCTACATCAGAACCAGGGTTGAGTGCTGTCCACTGAACCCCCTACACTGGAATCAGAACCTTGGGGGTCGGCCCAGGCATCAGCAATTTTAACACATTTTGTTGTTTCGTATACTTTTGGGGGGATGGGTCATGTAGATCTAGGAGTCTAAGCCACTGGACACCAGGGGAGTCCCCAGGCTTCAGCATTTTAAGTCTCCCACAGTAGCTCTGAGCCAGAGCTACCAGCCCTCTGGACCACACAGAACCTTCCCATCCATCATATGGAAAGTCCTATTGGTCACCCTGGGTCTGGAGATACTTCATTCACCTGCCTGGCTCCGGGCAGGGAGGGCTTCACAACTGGGCTCAGCTGGCCCCTCCTACATGTGGCTTGGCTTCTCCCAACTGGGAGAGACCAGAAAGCAAGGCTTCCTCCTGCCCCTATGGGAAGGTCCCACCCGCACCCACCCACAGTGCCGTTGTCCCATCCCACGGATTACAAGTATGTCACCAAAGCCAGCCTGGGTTCGAGGGGAGGGAGATCAGACTCCTGGGGCGGGTGGTCCCATTATAGAAGCACATGTGGGGTATGGACACCTAGGGAGCAAACCACCTCAGGGCAGTGTCTGCAAATCAGGTGGGGCTTTGCAGTTGAGGACTGGGCCTTGTCGCATCCGAAGGGTCTTTTGTAGACGAAGGTCACGATCAGATGTGGCCAGAGGGAACTCGGGCTGCAAGTGCTGGTGACTCAGGGTCTTCCTGACAATCCGGACCCCTGCCGTCCTCCTCAGCTTGCCCATACTGGCCTGTCTGGGGCCCTAACTCTGTCCCAGCCCCACTCCGTGGGACAAGCGCTCTGCAGGCAGTGCAGACAGGTCCGGAGAACTGAAGACCCAAATGAGAAATACTGTGCGAGCCCCACAGGCTTCACAGCAGTTTCCTTCTGGAAAAACCCACCCAGACTTGCCACTTTCTGGGCCAGGGCAGCTTCCCGGAACAAATGGACTTCATCCATCACCAGACTGTGGGCGTTCACTGGCTGTGTCTCCCCTGGTCCTGAGAAGCCTCTTCCTGGGTTCTTCTTCCACTCTTGCCCTGAAGTCTATGCCTGGTCACGTGCCTGCTAAAGAGACTGAAAAGGTTGAAGATACAATCAACTGCCCAGGGCAGAGATGAGTGACTCACCCCCGAGTGACTTGCTCAGCTGTCTGCAGGCACCTCCCTTCCCTGGCAGGCCAGGCCAGTGTGGAGCTAGGAGTAATTAGCATATTAGGCCTAAATCTGGGAAAAACTGGCCCTAGCCTAAACCTAGCAGGGCGTTAACTTGCTGCTCTAGAATCTCACCTGGTCTTAGGTCTTAGAACAGGGCAGTGAAGAGTCCCCTCCCGTGACCTTGCAGTGTTTTGTTCAGTCGTTGAGTCATGTCTGAATCTTTGCGACCCCAGGGACTGCAGCACGCCAGGTTTCAGACACATCATTCCCACCCCAGTCTTCAAACTCTACCAAAATGACATGATGGTTAAAAAATAAGGCCAGTCTTTCCTGACCCCCTCAAAACCTCCACCCCTTTGACTGATGCTAAACACCCTCCTTAGGCTGAGGGTGCACCACACAAATTAATGCAAGAGCTGAAAGGCAGGTGTAGGATGAAACGGCTGTAGGCTGGGATTATGGGCTCTCTTTTCCCAAGATTACAGGTCTCACGATTTAACAAGCTTTAAAAAGAGGTTTTGTAAAGCACGAGAGAAAGACCCAATTAAAATTAAAATCCTCCTAAAATGGCTATGCTAACTCTTTCCGTCTAAGTGAAGCCTCTGCAGGATGCGGAGGATGGCTGCTGGAATGGGCACCCTCACCTCGTCCACGCTTGTCTGCAGGGGTTCCTGCCTTTTCTGGTGGGACTGACAGTCCAGACAAAAAGATGCACAGGTGTTCAGGCTTCTGGACTCCAGAGACCAAGCCCTGGATCATTTTCTGTAAAATACCAACAACCACATGCATACGTAGAAAGGAAATCAGAAACATTACTACCTTTCATGGGATGCAGTATGATTGAGGATTTCTCCTTCCTAGTTTATAGTTTGAATTCCTTTCTAGTAGTCAGAAATAAAGATTATAAACAGAAAGTGAACACCTTTTGAATGGCAACAAGGGATCACTTCGCTCTGCTTGAACAGGCAGGGGTGACTTCTGCCCGCGCTGAGGGGTGTGGGGACAGAGGAGCCTGACCTCTTGGCACCCAGTTCACCAGGCCCCTAGGGAAGAGCCCAGGTTTGCAGAAAGGCAGTGATGGCTCCACTGACAGACATGGGGTAAGAGGCGACAGACAGACTAGAAATTCCCCCACCCATCCAGAACCCCATGGAGCTTCAAGACCAGCAAGATGTTAGTGCAGAAGGTAAACACAAGCACATTACCATGAGGGGCACTGAGTTGAAAGCACTGCTGCACTACAGACCTGGCTGGCTCAGAAGGGGAGCCCCTTGAGCCACTAAGCATGATCAGAACTTGGTCCCCAGCATCCCGGCCACCTTTACCACACCCAGCAATGGCTGTCCAAACCAAGTGCCCCCTGTTAAGCCCTGAGGCAGGGTGAGCCAGCAGCCACAACTCCTGGGTCCAGGTGCAACCCCAGACACACCTGTGCTACTGTGGCTGGGGCGAGTGTTGGTTACTAGGCCACCAGGTGAGCAGGACGGAGACACGGTTACGAACCCAGACTGTTTAAATCAACAAGAGAGCAGCAACGACTATGTCCTGGCCTGTTGAGTAATTTTAGCTGCTTAACTGGCTGGGAAGACAAGACTTCAACATCAGTTTAACATTTGTTGAAAACCAATGTTTTACAACCCCCACACCAGTTACAACTGATTAAGACTGCTAAAAGCAGTGGGGTGGGTGAACTTTTTTACAATCTCCAAGTATATCTTCCAAATAATTACTAAAAGATGTAATAAAACTTCAGAGGTGGAAACCTGGGGGACACCACCTCAAGGCTCAGTGATGGACGATGGGGCAGATGGACCCTTATGAACAGGCCTGTCCCCTGAATGTGAGGATGAGAAGAGAGGCCAGGACAGTGCCAGGCAACTACCCCACCACCCCAAAGCTGGGCTGCAGCCTCAGCGCACTGGGCCTGTTTCCCGCAGAATCACTCCACAGACAGGAGAGCATGGATTATTTTATTGGATGCTTTATAAAAAGTCCAAGCACACACACATACTGTGCCCCCACTAGGAAGGGAGGGGTTCACATTACTTGTTCTTATACCCTCAAGATAAGCCCCCACAAATATTTGTATCCCAGCTACAAAAATGGAGTTGCAAAGGGTATATATAAAGATATGATATTTTTCTTGCTCTTGTTATAGTACAAACAACTGAAGGTGACTACCGCTCTGTGAGAGTAAGAAAGGGAAAAATCACTTGACAAAGGGATGGAATGTCTGTTACCTGCAACAAGTAGCTGACTCATCTGCTATCAACAGGCACCTACCCTAAATTACAGGGGCCCAGGCACATGAAACTTGAGACATGTGCGGGGCCCCTGCTGATTACACTCGCTCCAGAAGGCGCGTGATTCCGCACCCTTTCTTCATTACTACAGATTACAGGAGAACCCAGTACTTAAGATTCTACCCACTGAGGTATTAGCTGCATCAAGATTAGTTATGTCCAAGGAGCATGCAATAGAAATATTTTTAAACCAACATGGTTAAGTGTTAAGATCTTTAGAAATCAAAATATGTGTTCACATCATTTTAAACTAAAGTCAAGATAAATCAATCTTCTGTGGTAATGATTTGAGTGCAAGTGATGCTGGCTTTCTTCACATTCAGTCCTTCAACTCAGTTATTCTTGAACAGGTCGATGCAGCTTTGCAGGAGGGACACGTTGTTCTGGAAGAAAGGAATCCAGTGAATGCTCCAGACCTCCCACCCATGGACATCTGGGCTGGTGCTTGTTTTTCATGCAGTGACAAGTGAATCACAAGTCCCCTTTGCCCTGGTCACTGCCCTCAGCACCCTCACCCCAGGTCTGCTCCCACTACAGCCATGCCAATCCCACTGATGTGGCTGAACCTACATGTGATATAAATGAGAGGTCAAAGGCCTTGGAAAGACTGGATAAAAAGTTGCTAAAAGTCAGCTGTGGGTGAGATTACAAATGATAAATATTCACAAAGGACTTGGCAGGATATGTTTTACCAAGTTCTCACTTTAAAGAAATTCAGATAACTTAGAATACTCAGAACATTATGTATAAATGACACACAGACGATACTTTAAAAGTCCAATTTAGAAGGTCAGATATGGTAGGACTTAACCAAGTGAGGAAACATCTCTGTTGTGGTCAAAACAAAGGAATTCAACACACACACACAAATGTCCAGTGTCCCTGCTTTAACCAGTGCAGATGAGCAGTGACACTGACCCAACCGCCCTGGACCAGACAGCACCCTAGGGTGTCAGGATCAGCTGCACCCAGGAACCATCCAAAGAGCTTTGGGCGTGGGCACAAAAACCCTGAACAGCTCGAGCAGAACTCTAACGTGCTCCAGCACTGAGAACCGTTGCTCTCCATCTCTTCTAGGCTAAATTATCATACACACATTACATATATAAGGTCGTTTTTCTTCCTTTTTAAACCAATAATGAACTAGTATCAGAAGTCTAAAGTTAGGAAATTGGCAAACTTGAGCTTGCAATCGCTATGATGGATGCTTACAAATTACTAGGACAAGCCCTCCACAGCATGGCCCACAGGGCGTCAGGAGGAAAGCAGAGTAACTGCCACCAACAATGCTCTTCTCACAAAGCAGCTTTTCATCAAGACTACATTTCAGATTTTTGGTTTGCAGTGGAAAAAAATACTCCATCAAGTGGCTCCCATCCACCCACAGGGTACCACAAAGCCAGCCCCAACTGCACAGTGATACTGGAATAGTGAACTGTGAAGTTAATTTGAAACACACCCTCCAAAGCTGACTTGTGTGAAGAAAAGACTTACCCTGGCATGCTTTATTTCCAGTTCAGACATTTCAATTAGATTCTTCCTGAATGCTGCCACTCTCTTCCGCTTGAAATTGATTAGCTCTACAAAACAAAGTTTACCAAGAAAAACTGAGCAATTTCCATCTTTAGCTTCCATACCTCATTTTCACAAACAAAATGATCTCCAGAGCTCTGGTTCCCACCACACCTCACCTTTCACTTCACTCTGCCATCGGGACACACACCTGACATGGAAACCTTCCCTGAACACTATCTGGGGTTCCCTGAGCTGAGTTGCTTGGCCTTTTCCCTCCAGGATGCAGTGTGTGTGGGGAGTGGGCGGGGAGATGGTGGGCCACACAGACTTGCAGCAAGGGTCTTTTCATGGGTTATTTTAAACCTCCTTTGATCAAATCCCCCTCAGCCTCAGCGGGTGCTGAGGGTCTGAGAAGCCAACTCACCCTCTCGAACCTTACCTACACAGCACCGAGTAGAAAAGAAACGTCATGTTAAGAGCCACGTAAAAATTCAGAAACATATACTGATGTTAATGACAGTAGTTCAGATATTATCAGGCTGGTCGTGCAGGATGTCATAATAAGCTCTCCTCCTTCCCTCCAGGACCAGACAGAACAAGAGATACCCGTCCATGTCCCAGGATGCCTGCCTGCTGTGCTGTGCTTGTTCAACAGCTACCATCTATTCAGCCACAACTTCAGAGCCTCAACCTAGGGCCGCAAGGCCAAGAGCCACTCATCTCAGTACCTCCAGGACACTGCACTTTACAGGCAGTACACCCAGGCTTATCAAATGCCATCGGCACAAACATTCTGCAACAGAATTCAGCCTAAATTGGCACCATTTTAAGAAAAACACAAAAATTATCAAAGCCACTAACTCTGGTCTATATAATTACCTGAGATTTCAATGTGGTAGCTTTAAAGTCTCCTTTTTCCTTATACATTTAAATTAGCTTCTTTTTTTTTTTTTTTTAAAGCTAGACTTTTACTTTAAGTACAGGGTAGCGAGGAGGTGTCTCTCTAAAAGAATCCCAAGGGCAGCCACATGTGTCCACAGGCCATGAGCAGAGATTCTGCACAGAAGAGCCCAGTCCCTCTCAGGGAGGGCCCCATGTTCCTGGCCAGACTCAGCCAAAACAAAGGAGCAGAACCCTCCAGATCCACCAAGACTTCAGAACCACAGAGGAGAGGAACGTTCTGAGAGAACAGTCTTTATGATGAGATACGGATTTCACACGGAAACCTAGAGTTTTGAAGGGGGAGGGTGTCTTGAGGATGAATCAAGTACAGAATCCACTATAACACACATTCACATTCTGTAAGACCACAGTCTTCAACTTTTGTTCTGCTATGTCCCACAGCCCGTAAGAGCTTCACGGTAGTGAGATCCCCTATGGAAAAAACTACCTATTAATGGAAATGGTATGCCATCTCCCAATAAAGTTATAAAACTATATTTTACCTTCTTATTTTTGACATGTGGAATCTGTTTCCTGACCACGGATTGAACCTGTGCCCCCTGCATTAGAAGTGTGGCATCTTAACCACTGGATCACCAGGGAAGTCCTAAATTATTTTAAAAAGCCCATTATCCAGGAATGGTAGAGGGCAAGAAAGAACCCTGGAGACAGACCGGAACTGAGTCACTATCGTGGACTCATGATCCTGAGGAGTAGGTGTGTGCACACACCCTGACACCTCCTCACTGTCAGTGGAAGGCTCGAGGAGCAGAAGCACCCCAGAAGCAATGGGCACACAGAGTACTCGATATGGGCTCCTGAAGAAATGGTGATTATGGAGTAGAAGTCTAAGACTAAAACAGAGTATCTAAACGCTCAAAAATATGGGGGTGTCGTAGGACACGCCAGCTTAAAGGCACGCCCATGGGCTCACTCTGGACAGTATAAACACCAAAATAGCTTAATACACTGAAAAATTTTAAAACCTCTGGAAAATAGGAATCCAGAATTCTAGTAAAAATGATTTTAAAAAAGTAAGGGAGAGAAGGGAAGCTTGTGTTAATAAAGGACAGCATTGAAGGCTGCCCTGGAAAAGGAGGGCTAGAGAGGAGGAGACAACTGCCTTTGGCTACATCCAGGGAGGAAAGGCGATGCCTGGTCTCACACCGTCTCCTACAGTCTGTTCATCAGTGGCTGGTAGAAAAGTCAAGTACACAGAGGACAAACCCGACTGTGTCATCAAAACACACAGATATGAGGGGATGATGGACTCAAGAAATCCTCAAATGTGATACCCTCGTAAAGACACAATTACACAGCATCCAGAATCCAATCGTGAGGAGACTGACCAAACAAAGGTGAGTGACATCTATTAATATTTGTAAAAAGAGATCGGTCTTCCAAAAGACAAATGTAATTAAAAAGAAACAAACACAAAACTAAACCTGAGATGTGTTCTTCCCAGATTAAGGGAGATTTTAGAGCGAAAACTAAATGCAACCCACATTGGTAACTGTATTGCAGAAATATAGCCAAGTTTTTACAGATAAAACGACTAAGGACATAACTTAATCTCAATTTAAAAAAAACCACCGAGATATGTTTATAAAATCACACAAGTAGGAACACATGAACGTGTGCAGGTGCCAGAGGACATGTGGGCATCCTCTGCACCATTTGTACAACTTCTCTCTGTAAACTTTTTAAATTGTTTCCCAATAAAAAGTGCAAGTAGGGACCTTCCTGGCGGTCCAGTGGGTTAAGAATTGGCACTGCAATGGTGGGGCTGAGTTTGACTCCTGGTCAGCGAACAAGGATGCCATGTGCCAAGGAGCAACGAAGCCAGCCAGCGTGCCACCACTACAGTCCATGCACAAATGAAGCAAAAATAAAATAAAGCAAAAAAAAAAAAAAAGAAGCAGCCTCACTCACCTTCTTTTGCAGATTCAGAGAGCTGTTCAAACTTCTGGCAGCATTCCTGCTGGTGTGCCTCGGTCAGCTTGACATCTTTGCTCTTTAACCGGGCCTTATCCAGTGCTTTGTTTGAATTCTCATAGTCGATGAGGGCTTTGGTGCGTCGGTATAAGAGATCCTAGAAGGAAAATCGACAGACATGATACACGGTAGTTAAAGCTATACTGAAAAATCTCTAGAACAGAACAGGAAGACCATCTAAAATCTCTTAAGAACCAGACAAGCACCTTGACCTTACTGCCTGAAAGGTCAGACGGCAGCCACCTCATGTACTTCCACCCCTTAAGATCTAAACATGAGGCTGGGAAGGGCAATTAATTAATGCAATGTTGAGTCTTCCCAGACTTCTCTACATGCATCAAGAGAAGGAACCAAACAGTGATGACCACAGGGTTATTTCCCAAAAGAAAACATGTCAAAAGACTTATCACTTAAAACTAAACTACGGGGAAAAGAATTTCTACTTCCTGATGACCTTTTCCCATTAGCTTAAAATTTTATGCTGCTTAATTTAGTACATTTCATATAAAAATCATATCAACAACCTCAGATGTGCAGATAATAATACCACTGTAATGGCAGAAAGTGAAGAATAACTAGAGTCTCTTGATGAGGCTGAAAGAAAAGGGGAAAAGTTAGCTTAAAACTCATTCAAAAAAAAAAAAAAAAGATCACGGCATCCGGTTCCCAGCACTTCATGGCAAATAGATGGGGAAAAAGTGGAAACACTGACAAATTTTGTTTTCTTGGCCTCCAAAATCACTACAGACATGACTGCAGCCACAAAAATAAAACATACTTGCTCCACAGAAGAAAAGCTATGATGAACTTAGCATATTAAAAACAGAGACACCACTTTGCCATGATTTTTCCAGTAGTCATGTATAGATTTGAGAGTTGGACCATAAAGAAAGCTGAGAGCCAAAGAACTGATACTAACTGTGGCGCTGGAGAACTCTTGGGAGTCCCATGGACAGCAAGAAGATCAAACCAGTCAACTCTAAAGGAAGTCAACCCTGAACATTCACTGGAAGGACTGATGCTGAAGCTCCAATATTTTGGCCACCTGATGCGAACAGCCAACTCAATGGAAAAGACCCCGATGCTGGGAAAGACTGGGGACAGAAGAAGGGGGCAACAGAGGATAAGATGGTTGGATGGCATCACCGACTCGATGGATGTAAGTTTGAGTAACAGACGAATTTGAGATAGCGAAGGACAGGGAAACCTGGTGTGCTGCAATTCATGGAGTCGCAAAGAGCTGGACACAACTTAGTGACTGAAAGATAATGACGACATAAAAATAATTTAAACATGTCGTCAGGACAGTGTAGACAGTGAAGAATGTGTGTTCCCAAATGTTACTCTGCTTACACTTCATCTTGCTTTTGGTTAAGCAATGCTTCATGACTCAAAGGATGCAGTGACAACTACAATTCAATAAAAGATAACAAACCCCAAAACCTATCCTGCCTCAGAAAGAGCCCCTTAGGTGTATGTCCACTTATGTCCCCATCCAGCAGCGTACTGTTAACTCCCCAAACTCTTATTGGCACCAGCCCTCCTGCTCCAGGCCCCTGAAGAACACACGCTAAGGACTTGTTATTACACCTAACAAGGCACGTCACTGAGAAGATCTCAATCGAAGATGGACCTGGGGAACACACGCACCCTCAGAATAGAACGCAGGAACTGAGAGATGAACTTCCACAAATACCTGATGCACAGAAGACCTAGCCTGACCTCCCCCTCCCGAGCAGTGAGCGCCCAGCCAATGAGCTTCTGCTCAGGACCAGCGCCCTCATGCAGATGACACGCCTTCCCAGACTCTTTGCACTCCTTGCCCCAAAATATAGCCCACTCCAGACCGTCAATGAAATCTCCTGTGGCTTCCCATGCGGCATGTAATTCCTCTGCTCTTCCCGAATAAACTGGCGCTTGCCTCAGTTTACAACTTTACTTAGGGTGACATCACTCACATGAATGATCCTAACAAATTCCCATCTCCCTTCATTTCTAACCCAAAGAATACACTTGCATCACCAGGCCTCGTTTGGGAGAAGCCCTCACCTTGGCAGCCTCTATGTTGAGCATGTAGTATCGCAGGAGCTCCGTCAACTTCAAGTCTTCATCTGAGGAGACTCGACTCTCCACTTTCTGTTTAAAAAAAAAAAAAAAAAAAGGTCACCATCATCTAAGCAGAAATCTACAGATTATAAAATATATACTATGAAGACCAACATAAAAATCCTTACCCTAAGTTTTTCAAACAGCTCAGCCACCTTCAACAGGTACCTGCAAATACACACGATTCTGACTTAAGGTCCTAAATATACTACCACCCACTAAACCAAGCCTAGTAGAACAGTCATTCCATGATAACAGCTGGGCGTTGGCTCTAGGACCCAGCCCCACCCTGCACGGACCCTAGAATCCAGATGCTTAAGCCCCTGATACATAGAATACATGCACAGCCTCTTATATATGTTAACTCATCTCTAGATTACTTCCTGTGTCTGATAAAATGTAAATGGATGCAAACAGTTTTAAGTACAATGTAAATGCTATGCAAATAGTGGCTGATGTGCAGCAAATTCAAGTTTCGCTTTTTGGAACTTCCTAAAAAATGTTTTTCTATCTGCAGTTTCTTCTAGTTTGTAGATGCAGAACCCATGGATATGGAGGGGGCCAACTGTACCATCTCATACCAGAAATAACCTGAATGGAGACGCTGAAAAACCTCACTCAGTGACAACTCCAAATCAAATTAATCAAACCACCCGGTGATTCAGGTGATAGAAATCTGCCTGCCAACACGGGAGACAATCCCTGGTCTGGGAGGATTCCATGTGCTGTAAAGAAAAACAAAGCCCGTGTGCCACAACTACTGAGGCTGCACGCCTAGAGCCCTGAGTTCCACAACAAAAAGTCCATGCACCATAATGAGAACAGCCCCAGAGCAGTCAAAAATTAACTTAAAATGCATGCTGGAGACCATCCACCCTCAACGGGCTTGTACTCAAGACAGAACTGAACTATGCAGCCCTTATCCATTATACTCTTAATTGCACAAGTTTTCAATTAGGGGATGAGAGAAAATGTCTCCCAACAAAAACTTACTTCTTGATGACTGTAGGCTCCTCTAAAGCCAGACTATGCAAGCAGGCTGCAGTGTGGATATAATCATCTGCAACATCTGTGGGAACAAGAACAGTCCTTTCATGTGAACAGAGCTGGCACTTGAGCAGAGGTAGGGGGCTAGTGGGTGAGTGCACTTACTTTTATGAGATCTGGTCATCCTGTCAGCCTTTGCACAGGAATCCTTGATCCTGTTGTAATAGTTGATGAGGAAAGTCTTCTCTTGCTCAAAAAAGTCATCTACCTCCTAAAGGGGAAAGAAAAAAAGTTTCAAAGAAGCAAAACTTCTACATATGAATATGTATTTTATATTTAAAAAATAAGCTTGGGCATAAGAAGTTTAACTTCTAAGGACCAGGGAAATTTAAATAATTTTTTAAATTAACATTTCACACCAGGGATTAGCAAAAGGCTGGCAAGAAACATCAACAGAACCATTTTGAAGAGCCATTTAGCACAGCCCAGTAAAGCGTGCTGACCTCCAGCAGCAATTCCACTAAAAGTGGTGGTCTGGCCAGGTGGGTTGCTACCTTGCCTCAGATACCTGCATTTCTGAAACATCACCTGGGATGCAATACTGGCATCTGGGGGGCACTGACCAGGGATGCCAAACACCCCTACTGCACACAGGGATCAGCACGCCTTCACCGCCACCCAGACAGCCCAAGAGCTTCCAAACTTCTGACCAGGCCTGCGCTACCCACATCCTAGTCTCCTTATTCAAGACCACAAGTGGCAAAGTCAGACACCAGACAGTAACTGAGGAGCAAAGAAATAAACCACACCTAGGATGCTACTGAGAAACTTGGACATCTATTTATGTTCCAGAACAGCACAGTCCAACAGAAATAACGTGAGCCAAACGTGCCACTTAGAACTTTCTACTTAGTAGCCACAGCATAAAAAGAAACAGGTAATATTACTTCTCATATTTTATGTTTTCTTCATTACCAATGGCCTACAAATCCAGTGTGTAAACAAAATAGAAAACTTGGTCCCTTAATTACACTAGGGCACCGCACTAGTCAGGTGCTCAACTCCACACAAGGCTGGGGCTACAATACAGGGACAGTGCAGCTGCGGAGAACAGCACCAAAGACTGGTCGTGTAGTTTCTTTTCTTAAGAATAACTGAGTATCGTTTCCTTAGAGAAAAGGAGACAACAAAAACTGAAGAGTGAGGCTCTTATCCCTTCTCCTGGAAAAGAACAGGTATTTTGGGAAAATGACCCAAAGTTCAGTAAGTTGATAAAAATAACCCAAACTTGAAAATATTTCCATTTTTGAGAAGCTAATACCATTTGTTTCGCAAATACCTATTCTGAAGAAAGAAAAGGTCACCTAGTCACATGAAGAGAATTTTCTTAAACAGCTAAAGGCCACTTACCTTAACTCCTGAAAAAAGAACTTCATCAGCACTTTTCACCACACTTTTAAAAAAGCCACCAAACATCTCTTTAGTATTTTTCCGCCTGACACTTAGCTGAAAAGAAATTCAAAACAGTTAATGGTACATATATTTTCCATCAAGTTCTGAACACATCCCAAGTAACTGTTCACTAGTATAAGCATACCCAAGACACCTTTAACCCCATCGTAGCCACATCTAAAATATCAAAGAAAACAACTAAACCTAAGGACAGGTGATAATTCTATGACCCAGGAGGTATTTTGAAAAACTATCTATGTATCAAGTCTTGTGTGTGCGTGCTTAGTCATGTCTGACTCTTTTCGACCCCATGGACTGTAGCCCACCAGGTTCCCGTCAATAGGCTACCATCTTCTACTCCAGGGGATCTTTCTGGCCCAGGGATTGAACCAGAGTCTCTTGCATATATTCTATGACTCGGAAGATATTTTGAAAAACTATCTAGGCATCAAGTCATAGTGCCCTTAAATTCTGGGTAGAACTGTTGTTATGCTATTATTCACTGGTTAGAAGACTATGAGGAAATCTGTAAATCAGTGCTTGCCTCATATATAATAAAGAAAAAGAATGCATTCTTTTAAGGCAACCATATATCTCCTTTCAATGAAAAAAACAAACGTGGATCACCTTTCAAATAACCCCAAAATTAACTGAGGGGGAAGAGGGAAAATTCAACTGTGAAAGTCAATTTTTCAGAAAATATGCATTTTTTGGTACATTGCAATTAGACTGTGGAAATGGAATTAACATGACTTACATCTTGATCATATTCCAAAAAAACATGGAAGTTGCGGTCTTTACTGAGAACAGGATGAGAGGAGAGCCGCTGAAGAAAGACTTCGTGCGAAGACACAGTCTTCTTGAAGACAGCAAGGTACTCACTGCAATACAAGGCACAAGATTCCGCTCAGCTTACTGCCCAGCACCACTGCGGGGACATCAGTGTGCTGTCCTACAGCTACACACAATGCCTGAACTGGACCCAAGCAGCTCGGCATAATTCAGTATCCAGTTAGGTAATGAGGCAGCTCTCATTTTGGAATTTGTGGAATAGCCATGGAAGCGGATGGAGAAGGTGATGGCAGCCACTCCAGTGCTGTTGTCTGGAGAATCCCAGGGATGGGGGAGCCTGGTGGGCTGCTGTCTATGGGGTCGCACAGAGTCGGACGCGACTGAAGCGACTTAGCAGCAGCAGCATGGAAGGGGAAGTGACATAACCAGAGTTGATGGACACATCTGTGAGGCCCAAACCACATGCAATTACAGCACACAACAATGGCTTCTTTAAAACCATGACAGTCCTTTAATTTTGCAGCCATGTACACAGCGATGAGTCTAACAAAGCTGGGAACCATAAGAAATTACAAAGTGGCTTTATCTCAACCTATACACTCTATGCTCAACAGCAGGAAACCAAGTCTGCAAGTGTGGTGCTCCATCTCAGAGCTGTTCATGCAGGCCTGGCAGGAGTGTGAGCCCGGGCCTAGCTCACCTGGGCCTGTGGCAGCATATTGGCAAGAACTGCTGAAATGGACCCCAATGAATAGGAGAAGGGCAAGAGGAAGGAGCAGGAGGACAGTTAATGCGAACCTCCAACTATGGCATAAAGAATCCATTCTTGTTTGAAATAATTACAATCAGATTAAAATAAGTTTCTTGCAGACCTGGACTTCTTTCAAGCCATCAATGTAGCCATTGTTAGAATGCTTCCTTGTTAACAGCACTTGCTACAATCTAGTTTCAACTCTATTTCTAGGAAACAAACATCAAGGAAGAAAGCTTTTGTATATTATAGTCAAAGGTTTAGTTCTTCACTTTGCCAGACCAACATTCCATGACTAGCATGGTTTACAAATCGAAAATTTAGTCTATCCAGTATCACCAGGTGGTTCAGTTGCTAAGTCGTGTCTGACTCTTGC
Source organism: Moschus berezovskii (assembly GCF_049115385.1). Classification (NCBI taxonomy): domain Eukaryota; kingdom Metazoa; phylum Chordata; class Mammalia; order Artiodactyla; family Moschidae; genus Moschus; species Moschus berezovskii. The sequence continues at coordinate 46,380,937 of NC_142474.1, read as the reverse complement.
AACCCCATGGACTGTAGCCTGCCAGGCCTCCTCTCTCCACAGGATTCTCCAGGCAAGAATACTGGCGTCGGCTGCCATTTCCTTCTCCAAGTATGAACAGGGAATCGTCTAAAGACCAGGCCCCCACACCCTCATGCAACTCATTGACAGTAGCCAGGCAATTAATTAACTGTTACACTTGAAAACCATAGCTGTCAGATTCTCTTTGCTGTACAACATCATTTTTCTCCTCAGAAGACAGGGCCCCATCAAGGAAAAGTCACTTACGCTTCTAGCTCTTGCTTCATCTTGGCAAATTCTTCTTTTGTCATTGACCCTTCACCCTCTCCCAGCTTCTGCATCTTCTCTCGAGGGCCATCGAAATCGGGCTTGGTGGGCGCCGGCGGGATCTGGAGGCAAGGCACTGACTTCCTGAGCACCCTCATGGCCCACCCCTCACCCCACAGGAGGCAGGGGAAGGAGGGCTCTCTGAAAGTCCACTGGGCTTTTTCTTAACCCTTGTTCCTTCTGGCCATTTAAAAAAGAAGAGTCCTTCCTACAACTTTGATATCTGTTTGGTTAACAACTGAACAATTTATAAGGCAAACTGTATATTCTGCTCCAACTATCTAATCGATATATTACAACCAATGCTAATATAAAACCAATGAAGAAACACCATCCGGGTAATAACCTCTGGACTTACAACGAATTTTTTTATTCCAGGACAAAGGATTCTAATTTTGTATGAACATTCTTAAACATAAGCTTCAGTACTGATTTTAACTATTTGGCCAGATTCTTGGCCTGGCAGGTCAAGCCACATTGCTCTGTCCTTTAAAATCAGCTAAGTCTCTTTCTGTAGCCAGGCATCAACTCTCCACAGCGGAGCACAAAGACAACTGCCTTCTCAGCAGACTACACACACCAACCACCACCAGGCATCAGTTCAACTTGATGGCCGAAAGGAAATGCCACACCTGAAAGCAGACGAGACTGCACCCCAGGGAACTGCTTACCCTCTCAGACTGTAGACTCTAAGACTGTGCTTCTAACATTGTTTTCACTTACTTTAGACTTTACCAGTAACAGCTAACATACACTCTAGCTGACAGATGAACTCGGACTATTTTCACAACCCATTATACAAAGTGGGTAAATCTCAAACAAAATGAATAGCAAGGTATTAGAAACTGGCTTTGATAATTATCTGATTATTCAAAATGCACTTACAATAAGCCCAGCATAGTCTGTAGTTTCAATAAGAGTGTCATGTAGCCACACAAAGTCTTCATGTTGCCTTGTAACAGAAAACTCTGGGCTCTGAAACGTGGGCAGTGTGGTCTGTAAAGAAAAGACAAAGTGACAGGTAACTACCATTTTCCAAACAAGTGGTTTGGGTTTCATGCAGTGCACAATGGGAAAAATGCACAATAAATCATCTGGTTTTTAAGAGATCTAATAAAGAACAAAATGGCAACACATGACCTCCCTACCACTAGAAAAGTCAGAGCTAAGATTCAATGTGTTCTCCAAGGAATTCTAGTCACACAGCTCCACCTTTCAGGTCGACTCAGACAGATACACTCACACTGCCTCCTGAGGAACAGGTATGCTAATCACACAGCAGGGCAGCAGAGAAACCCATGAGGGAGAGGACCTCAGGGACACACATGTGCTAGGGGAGGCACCCACCAAGAGCTCCGCCCTGCCTCAGTCCCTCACCTGTAAGATGGCCATCAGAAAACACCATAATGGAAATCATGTCCAGGAAATCAGGTCCATGTAACCCCTCTTAAAGCAGTGCCTGGCCTAAGACAAGCACTGAGTACACTTAACTGGCACAGAAGGAGTCCCTGAAAGGGCTCTGAGAAGTTAAACGCTGTAGATTTCAGACTGGCATACTGCTTCGGTCAAATCAGAAACTCGGAGAATTAACACAGCATGGTAAATCACTTACCCTTGAAAATAAAATTTTTTAAATTTGGAGAAAAAGTCTTGAGTCATAATAGGTTGGGTGATGGCCAAGAACTGAGCAAAGATGGGAAAAAAGCAAGCACTTGCCACGCATGCAAATTAGAAATAAAGGTGGAGATGGGCAGGACTGGTGTGCTTCCCAGGTAGAGCACAAGCCACACTCACGCCAGCAGAGAGGGGACAAGGCTCCCCCACAGTGCACAGGGCTGTAACAGAAGCAGGTGTCTGAGGAGTGAGGAGGGGTCTCACTCAGGGGGGCTACCCTTCAGTAGCACTTTAGCTCACACCCACTGCAGCAGAGATGTAACCTGGCACTGTTTTCACTACTGAAGTCATTCTGTCACTTACCTTGGTGTGCACTGTAAATTTGACTTTATCTCTCTCACTGAGGGCATCAGGTATGTCAATCTGAAGTGAGGGATCAACATTCAGGTCCACTGACACAGATCTCAGCTGAAATACATTTTTTAGCTATTAGTCTCAAGTCCACTTTAGTCCTAAAAAGCATCCATCCAAAAATGGGGAGCTAGTAATAACTTTTAGCAATCTATCCATGACCATTTAGAACAAAGTCAGTTGAGGGATCTATTTGCAACTGTGGGGACAACTGCTCTTAATTAAGTGGATGGGTGCGTCCAGTGAATTCCTATAATCTAAACAAAGCAACTATATGATTAATATCATGTACATTACATACTTTGTGTGAAAAATACATTTAACCAAATACTTAAAGAACTGTGCTAAGAAGGCTTCAAATAGATAAAAATGAAAACGTGAACTTCTTACACACATGCCCAAATTACAAAAACATTCAAGAGGTGTTAAGTCAGAGGCTGGGATAACCCAGAAAAAGAAGGTACAAAGAACAGTCACGTGGCGTGAGGTCTTGGATGGAGAGAAAAATCCACTCCAGAGTGGGCCTATGTATATTTCTTCTCCAGCTGTCTCAAGGAGATGAGATCTAGAACAGGAGATGAACTGTAAAAACCAACAAAGGCATAAACTACCAGAATTTCACTGTGTAAAAGTAAAGCGGAAGGGTGAGCACTACCATGGAAACAAAAATAACTGATTTTTTGTGAGCTGGAAATTCAAGAAGAAAATAATACTCAACTCCAGTTTTGCCAGTTTTAAAAGAATTCTTTAAAGAAGTGTATTATTGGGGGAAAAGTGACTAAATGGTTTCCCTTAAAAAAAAAAATTCCTACTGAATCTAAAATATGGTAAATTCTTTCATTCTTAAGACAGATAGGCTGACAGTGGATCTGAAGGCCTGTCAGATGAGAAACTGCAGGGATTAAGCATCTCATCCCTCCCCAGGCCCACAACCGTAAGCCAGAGCTGAAGTGAGACTGCCAGGACACTCTGGGTTACTGAACACAGGAAGATGGAGATGCCAAGTGGAGACTGGACCTAAGAAGATGAGGGAACAGGGAATTCCAAGTATTTCCCTCTGATTTCTTTTCTTCAAAATAAAACCACCAAAGACAGAAAAATTGGTTCCATCAGGTATTAAAAGATTAACTATATTTTCTAAAAATGCATGGGATTACTTCTTACTTCTTTGTAGTATCTCAGGAAGAGTCAGTACGTCCCGTTTCTCTTCAGCACTGTGACTAAGAAAAAAATTTTGATTGCAATAGCCACAGTTAGCTTTATAACAGCTTTCCTAGCTAGAAGAACTAAGCCTCATGTTCTTGCCACCAGACAGGTATTTGTGAGACCACAGCATACTTAACAGTTTCTGCCATGTCAACCTAAACATGTATTTCAAATAAATTCTTGATGACACCTATGAAGTATTTGCTTGTTTGGCTTATTTCACATGTCCATTTATGAAATCTCTGCAAACAAAGATAAAGCTTCAGAGTCAGGGACACTTCATTTCATCAGAGTTGCGACTCTGGCTCTTGACATATTTCTGATAAAGCCTCCCTCCTGATAATTCATGACTGGGCAAATATAGTATTCAGAAAGACCTCACAACACACACACAACCACAACAGTATGCCTGCAGAGAGTACTGGTCACCCGCCTGATCTAATGTTTCTATGTGTCAGAGTCGGTACATGCATAAAGCTGGTCTGGTTAATGGTGGAAAGAAAGGGCAGACCCGGGGCCAGGACTAAGGAGCACTTCCCTGAGCTCAGCAACAAGGTCCACATTTCCTGAGACTTTGCTGCCTGAAGAGGTCACAAATCCTGGCTTCCTCTCAATTTCTGAACATGCTGACAATTCTAAGTGCCAAGCCCCATAAGCCAGCAAGCACCATCGACACTGCCTCTGGAATTAGGGCTGGAGCACCCAGGCGGATGTAAATGGGCTCATCACAGCAGGAGTTAAAGCTGCAATGGGCTTCGCAGGTGGACGCTGAGGTCAGCCCTGTTCCCACACCTCCAACCACACAGGTATCCCAGACTTTTCACTGTTTTCTTGTCTTCCTTTCTGGTCAGCAAAGCTATTTCATTTTTTAGTGTAAGATAGTGTGATAAAGACACAAAATTAACAAAAACCACTCGAGGTTGGAAAGACTGCACCTTAACAAGACATCAAGCACCCAGCTTCTTCTCCAGCTGTCATCACCACAGGAAGGGAGTCCGAACAATCTCACCCCCTAACCTGATATAACATCCTTCTCCCACAGACAAAACAATCAACAATTAAAAAAAAACTCACAACAGAAAACATGAAAAGTTTGCATTTGGGCCTTAAGGAATTGTCTGGAAAAAGTTAGGTGCAAAATTTTGAGTATGCAAACCCTCACCAACTCAAAAACGGGCCCCTACTCACAAGTCAAACGAACTTCCTTGTACTGTAGCTTTCCAGGCAAGGAAGAGATAAATCACAGAGGAGTAAAAAGTTGCGAAATGTTTCAAGCTTCTAAGTCAGCACTGTATCCTCAGGAAGGAAGTATCCAGTGTGATTAAAACTCAGCACTCCTTTTTCTACTTGGTCAACAGAACCAACAGCCCACAGTCCCATGCCACAGTACCTGCTAAATACATAAACCACAGGGTGGAGGGTACAGGAGCGCGTGGCACGCCTCCACACAAAGCCCCTACTCACCACCTGCCCCCTAGTTTCAGCAAGCATACCCGGGCTGCCTCAGTCCCGCAGGCCACAGTGTGAGGGGAGGCTTCAGAAAAAAGTCTAACCATAGGCAAGTTAATTTTGTTTCTCATTCCCTTAGGCCACCTGTGAGAACCAAATTTAAAACACATTTACTCTATGTGGAAGTCAAGTTTAAAAAAAGACTTTCTTTTGCAGATTTCTACAGAAACCACTGCATCACATACCAAATTTCAGGTGGAATTTCAGTCCCCAAAATACTTATCACATTAACCCTTATAGTAAGGACTACCGTGATCTTTGTGAGAACATGGAGTAAACAAGCATTTCTTCACTTGGAAAACAAAATTTTAACTGTTTTAAGAAATCTGGGGGGCCTCCCTGGTGGTCCAGTGGTTACCAGTTGGTACTTCCACTATGGGGTGTGCACATTTGCTCCTTGGTCAGGGAATCAAGATCTCACATGCCTCCTGACCTCCCAGAAAGGGAATCTCAATGCTTGATAAGAGAACTTGTAAAGGAGAAAAACTAAAACCAAATCCCCATGCACTCCCTCACCTGTTCATCAGCACTGGGACACCTGACACTGGCCAAAGGATGGTCTGCAGAGTTCTGAGCTGCTAAGGACACTTAGGGTCCGGATTTCACACTTAACTCACTTTGGTACAAGGCTAAAAGTTAATACCATCTGCAAAACCTCCTCTTCAAAAGGTGAAGCAGTTCAGAGATGGCAAAGAGTACCTCCGTGGCTGGACAACACACAAAGCTAGATTCAGAAATTCAGAACCTTCGGTGGAAGATAAAGTATAATAAACGTTACCAATGGCTACAGACTCCAGTTTACTGCCATATGGCCAAATGACAAGCCACAATGGGAAGAAGAAACCATCTCCACGGTGACTCTCATCTGCTAGAATGGGCTCTAGGTGAACATTACTTAAAACTAACCAGTTTTGTATATACATGCAAGAAATTGAATACGCCAGCCACGGTATTTCCAGCTTAACGTGAATGTTACATGGAAATTGCCATAGGCAGAGGAAAAGCCTGCCTTTCACATTTAAGTGCCTCTCCCTTCTCTAGTCCCAGAGCAGAAAGCATCCAGCCAGCACAGGCTACACCAGGTTCTCCCCATCAAACTGACGCTCTTCGAAGGATGTTCCTTTGCTATCCCTTCACCTGACTGCCTAACATACCGAAGACCCCTACTGGGGACAGGCCCAAAACCACAGATAACCCATGGTCTGTAAGCAGCATAGAGCCATTATTTCAGCTGGAAAGGGAGGGATGCCATGCCCAGTCCAATACGCTTTAGTAAGGAAATAAATCCAAAAACGCTCTGCTGCAGAAAATACAAATTACTGGATTTGCAGCAATTTCTGAAAGTAGATTCACATGATGCACACTTATGAAACATACATTACTCTGTTACTGTTTTTGCTCACAGGAAGGAAGTGTTCTGTAAGAAATTCTAGTATCAAATCTATCTTTCTCTGAATTTCTCTTTATGGCTCAAGTTCTTCTGCCCTGAAGCTAACTGAAACCTGTCTGTGTTCTATGCCAGCTGACCCCTGGAGCACCGGTACATGCAAAACCGAACTATGAGCAACACAAGAGCTCTGCCCTTCCAGGGAGCACTGTATGTGTGGTTTATTTCCTCCCTCCACCACTGTCTCTCCCCTCCCTGTAATTCCAGCCCTGCCAATACTGTACCTCAGTCTTCAAGAACACAGAACCAAAGACTGAGAAAATCTGTCTACTCACAAACATAACAGCTATGGAAAGTCACTAACTAAATACTAGGTAAAGAGCTGCAGCAAGTGATCAGATTTCCACCACTCATCTTGGTGAGATGAGCCCACAGGGACCCATCCCTGCTGACACCAGCCATTCTTACCGGTAGTCCACCAACACACAAGCCGTCCACAGTAGAACACAGCAGACTGCAGGGCATTTGGCAACCACGTAACCCAGAGTTCCTAGAACAGGAACCCAGGCTTGGAAGAAGGTCAGTGCAGCGCACTCAGCGAATGGATAAACTGAATCATCATCTCACAAGGCTGCAAGCCCATGAGTTAGTCAGATGCCAACATGGAACCAAAAAGAGAGTAAGATGAATCATTGGCTAAAATGAAATTCATTGAGAAATCCATCTAATTACAAGATATCTGGATTATTTTCAAGAGTTCACAAGGTGAAAGGCTGAACTACAAGATCTATAAACATCTCCTAGCACAGAAATTCTATTGCGAATCAACATACGACTGCTACAGAGGATGTAGCTGCCACACACGTGCGTACACACACACACACATGCACACACACACACACACACGCACACACAGACTAGTTTCTTCCTTTCAAAGCTAAAGCCCTTCATCTACTGCTTCCTTGATAGCTCAACTGGTAAAGTATCTGCCTGCAGTGCAGGAGACCCCGGTTCGATTCCTGAGTTGGGAAGATCCACTGGAGAAGGGATAGGCTACCTACTCCAGTATTCTTGGGCTTCCCTGGTGATTCAGCTGGTAAAGAATGAGACTGCAATGTGGGAGACCTGGGTTGGATCCCACATTGGATCCCTGGGTTGGGAAGATCCCCTGGAGAAGGGAGAGGCCAGTATTCTGGCCTGGAGAATGACATGGACTGTATAATCCATGGGGTCACAAAGAGTCTGACACAACTGAATGACCTTCACTTCCCCTACTATTTGATCTCATGAAGTTCTCATGAAGTACCAAAAGTTCCCACTCTATCAAGTCCACAACTCTTTACTACAAAGCAGTCTTACTTTATGTGCAACCCAAGATCAAAGTGAAAAATTTGAGGAAAAAAATTTACCTTTACCACCAACAAAGATTACTCAGCCACATGGACAGAGCTGCCTGAGCTTAGGACTGTGTCGTCTGGGTTTGAGACACAAAAGGCAACAGCGAGAAGAGAAGGCTGCCTATTCCTGGTGGAATTCTTGTGTTTAGGTAAAGGTACCACACTTCCCATAGACAGAAAGGAAGTGTGGTACCTTCTGTCTATGGGGTCACACAGAGTCGGACATGACTGAAGTGACACAGCAACCACACTTCCTAGATCTTTCAGATATAAGTATTTTAACTTCATTTTATCACTCACCAGCTACTCAGCAGCCCCCCCCAACACAACATGCAAGCTTTTTATGTCCTGTTCTTGAGGATAAGATTGGCAACATTTTGTCTGTGCCCCATACCACAGGCACTATAACTAGACCCGAGGGCTTGAAGAGCTACCCCTCAGGAACAAGTAAACCATAAACTTTAGACAGAAAACATGTACCACAGGTAAACACAAGCAACCATTGAGAAAACTACAGTTTTCTCTCCAGACCATGTATCAGTGTCTGAACAACTTACACCAAATGTGTAAAAAGAAAGAGGGGAAGTCAAGCCAAGAACCCAACGTCTGCACTGAAGGTTAGTTGCTCCTGCACCTTCACTCTTACCTATGTATTTATGTTTTGCCCTCGGGGTACGAGACAGTTGAGAAATTTCACTTTCCCCTTTTAGAGGGGGGAAATCTCTTCTTAAGAGTTACTCCGTGGTGACTTCCCTGATGGTCCAGTGACTAAGACTGTGCTACTGGCGGGGGGGGGGGGGGGGGGTTGCAGCACAGGTTCCATCTCTGGTCAGGGGGAACTGGGCAGCTAAAATACATAAATAATCGTGTTTTTTTTTTTTTAAAGGAGTAACTCAATGGCTAATCAGAAAACATACAGGTGTTGGGGGTGAAGTATCCTTTTTGGGGTAGGGGTAGAAGGAGCAAGTTTCTCACAGTAATGTGAAGATACTTCTCAATTTAGACCCATAGAAAACAAATATGCTATTCATATGCAAGACAAGCTGTCCCACCATCCCTTCCCTCTATAAAGCTGGGTTTACTGAAAGGTTGTTTCTGTAAATACTACCTAACTTCACTGCATGTGCCTTTCACCACTGGTCAGTGGTACTGCTGACCTACAGAACTATATTCTAATTTCCTCAGGCAATCAGGACAACAGAGAGCAACATAATTAAAAAGCAGGCTTTTAAACCACGTTCTACCCTGCAGCACAGTCTCAGTCAACTTCAATTCTGCCCCACACCACTTTGGCATCAGAGCCTCAGGTTTCCACAGTCCGAAGTGGCTGGTGAACTCCAACACAGTAAGCGCAGCAGTCTTTGTAACCCTCCACTACCCAGAACCCTTCACCATCTTTCTATCAGGTTCCTCGATACTGGGTGAAGGCCAGTTCTATTAATGTCAAAGACAGTCAACAATGCTTACGTTTTATGCTATTTCTTTAGAACTTATCAAACATCTGAAAAAAAAAACAAACTGGCACACTAAAGATTTGCCTCTAACACAACCTGACCTACCCCATCATACCATCTTAGAAAGTCTAAACTGGTGATTTCTAAACCAAAAGACATTTGACATCTGCATTTATTTTTGACGGCCACTAAGGAAGCCCAAAACTACTGAGTCAGTAGTGCTCAGATTAAGAAACCCTGGTTCAAGCTGAAGCTCTACATTATTAGACCTTAGTCTCTTACTAGGTCTCGTACCAAAGGAGAACTTTGGATCTCAGAATCCAAAAAATTCTCTCATAATCTCCCTGGGCCATTTCTTCCCACAGCAGATCAAGTGGGCAGATCATGATCTGTCACGGTAGTATAAACAAAGGGAGCTCTTAAGACACTGTGCAAGTTGCTGATTCAGAACTAAGGCGTGGGCAACTCTGAGAAGTCATACTTCTCAAATTTAAAGTCACAGTCACGCCATGAATACAGTGAAAAACTTCAGCCCACAAGCATCAGTTACTCTGGCCTTTGCAGTATTGGTGAAATTTCAGGTTGTCCCTGTAATATGCTGGTAGAGTGGTGTCCTTACAATTTCCACACGTGTTCAGTTCAGTTCCGTTCACTCAGTCGTGTCTGACTCTTTGCGACCCCATGAATCACAGCACACCAGGCCTCCCTGTCCATCACCAACTCCCGGAGTTCACTCAAACTCATGTCCATCGAGTCGGTAATGCCATCCAGCCATCTCATTCTCTGTCGTCCCCTTCTCCTTCCGCCCCCAATCCTTCCCAGCATCAGAGTCTTTTCCAGTGAGTCAACTCGTCCCATGAGGTGGCCAAAGTATTGGAGTTTCAGCTTTAGCATCAGTCCTTCCAATGAACACCCAGGATTGATATCCTTTAGAATGGACTGGTTGGATCTCCTTGCAGTCCAAGGGACTCTCAAGAGTCTTCTCCAGCACCACAGTTCAAAAGCATCAATTCTTCGGCGATCAGCCTTCTTCACAGTCCAACTCTCACATCCATACACGACCACTGGAAAAACTACAGCCTTGACTAGATGGACCTTGGTTGGCAAAGTAATGTCTCTGCTTTTTAATATACTATCTAGGTTGGTCATAACTTTCCTTCCAAGGAGTAAGCGTCTTTTAATTTCATGGCTGCAATCAGCATCCACAGTGATTTTGGAGCCCAAAAAAATAAAGTCTGACACTGTTTCTACTGTTTCCCCATCTATTTCCCATGAAGTGATGGGACCAGATGCCATGATCTTTGTTTTCTGAATGTTGAGCTTCAAGCCAACCTTTTCACTCTCCTCTTTCACTTTCATCAAGAGGCTTTTGAGTTCCTCTTCACTTTCTGCCATAAGGGTGGTGTCATCTGCATATCTGAGGTTATTGATATTTCTCCCAGCAATCTTGATTCCAACTTGTGCTTCTTCCAGCCCAGTGTTCCTCATGACGGACTCTGCATATAAGTTAAATAAGCAGGGTGACAATATACAACCTTGACGTACTCTTTTTTCTATTTGGAACCAGTCTGTTGTTCCATGTCCAGCTCTAACTGTTGCTTCCTGACCTGCATAGAGGTTTCTACTGCCTGAAAACCAGAGCAGTAGCAGGTCAAACATTAATGACTGGCTCTGAAAAGGAAAACACCATCCAAAGCCTAGGTAACCAACTAGTGAAAAGTTAAGGCTAAAGTAACAAGGCTAGGCTGCGGTGGGGAGCAGGCTTCTGTGTACAGCGGCACTTTGACTTCAGCTCACTAACAAGAGTCAAAAAATACCCCAGGAGACAATCAGGACCCACACTCCATTTGCCACAGGTTGGCGAGACTCAGGATCACAACAGACACACAGTGAGTCTGTGGGTGGGAACCTAAGTGTGATGTTTAAAGGACCTTGAGGTGAACAGGAGACCTGGAGAACATGCAAGCGACTGGAGGCCTGAATAAATATCTTAGGGGAACAAGGTTCTGCATAATCCAATTTTTCCCCCTAGCCATTAAAAACTATAGACACCTTAGGATGTTGATCCAGCCAGTGTGTGTTGCGGGGGAGGGGTGCAGGAGTCTCAGTACTGCACTAATTTATCTTGGAGATGAACCTAATGGTATCAAAGTTTTAGTTAACTGTTTCAGGGGCTAGACTTGGCAAAACCTTACTTTTCTAAACTTAAGGACCATAACACAATCTTTCCCATCAGTACAGGATGAGTTAAAAACCAAATTAATCACGCAACAGCTTTCTGGGCAAGGGGACAAATCAACACCGTCAGCTTTTTCAAAAGGATACCACTAAATGGAGGGCTTCCCTGGTGGCTCAGAGGTTAAAGCGTCTGCCCCCAATGTGGGAGACCCGGGTTCGATCCCTGGGTCGGGAAGATCCCCTGGAGAAGGAAATGGTCACCCACTCCAGTATTCTTGCCTGGAGAATCCCATGGACGGAGAAGCCTGGTAGGCTACAGTCCACGGGGTCGCAAAGAGTCGGACACGACTGAGCGACTGAACGGAACGGAACGGAACCACTAAATGGAAGCACCAGGCGACTGGATACAGGCCAATTCTCCTGTTTTGCAAGCCAAAAGTTCTGTAGACAGATTAAAAATCCTCAAGATCAACTATGGTCCCTGCCTTATTAGCGGGGCCAACTTCAAAGAACCCCTATCCTCATGGAAATCCCTAAACAGACAATCAGAAAGTTTGAACTTCTAACATTTTCAGCAAAAAAGCAAAACTTTTCAGTTAACTCACAAAGCTATATTACAGCAATATAACTGTCTGCCCAAGATCGGTCCTCCTGTTATTCCACTCCTGTCCCATTTGAAACTCCCTCTTTTGGTGAACATTAAAAACCATCTTAATGTTGCTTTCTTAAAAACCTCAGAGCTCAGTTGGGGAAGAATCTGCCTGCAATGCAAAGACCTGGGTTGGGACGAGCCCCTGGAGAATGGAAAGGCTATCCACTCCAGTACTCTGGCCTGGAGAATTCCATGAACTATACAGTCCATGGGGTCGAAGAGTTGAACAAGCCTGAACTTTCACTTCAAAAACCATCTTAATCCACATCACAGGACCAATATCAGAGATGAGGAAGAAAAATCAATCTATGTGTTAAGAGTAACATTTAAGCTTCCTATTTCCTTATTTCTTGCAATTAAAAGAAAATCGGGGAAATAATTCTACAGTCCTTTCCTGTAGTCACTAAAACCAGAAGGAAGTAGCCTTCACAATCCTGTCGTGCTGGAGGGTCACAGGGTGGTAAAGGTACTTAAAACCAAGCAGGGCTATACAATACTAACAAACAAAAAGGTCGACTGAAGTTTTAAACAGCAGTGTAAAACTAATTCTGGGTCGAGAAAGAAGATGCAAGGTGGGGGAAATCAAAATTTCTATTCGGCCATCTAAACTTCCAGAGAGAAAACTACCTTTGGAATCCTCCAGCAAAAGTCTTCTCAAGTTTCCACTTCCGGCTTTAGGGAGGAAAAAGAAAATTTCTTTCAGCTTTGAAAGAAAAACACCCCCAACGAAAACGCTCTCCTCACACTTTAATTAACTAACCCAGCAGCCGTACAACTGCCCCCTACTAGATGCAAAGGTCTCTCCAAAGACCTGTGGACCAAAAAATGTGCTTTGGTTTCTAAAGCGATGCCTTCCAGACTAAATCTGAGAACACTTCGAGTTTCAAAATTACCATTTTTCAATTTTCTGTTAGAAAAACTTTTCTGTTGACGGTTCTGCACAAACCGCAGTGGCTCACACCAACCCCTGTATTCTCCAAAGTAACTTGCGAAGACAGGACCAATAAAAGCGGAGAGCTAATTCGATCTTTAATCGGCTACGGTGACACGCATTTATTGCACTGGTTACCTTTTAGATCTCCAGATTCGAGTAGCAGAGGATAATTTAACATCCACACACATCTAAAAGGCGAAAAGTTCAGCTATTTGAAACCTCATAAAATGACACAAGTCCCGCAGAGGCGCACTGAGCGCTTAGTGAAGTTGCAAGGGACACAAGACTTCGGCCTGGGCAGAATCTCCCCAGAATTCCTGGAGGAGTGGGGGCGGTTCGGTCGCACCGTGCAAAGTGGGTCTCACGTGCACTGCCGGGCTCCCCGGGGGAGAGCTGTGTACAGCACAGGCGCAGCGTGCGCCCCCCGCCCGGGTCCCGCGGGAGCACCCCGGACCACGCGGAGGGAGGGCGGCGGGGTCCCCTGGGGGCCCGGCAAAGGAGCGTGGGGCCCAGAGGACCGGCGGGGCCTCTCGGCCCGGAGCCCGAGCGCGGCCAGGGCCTCACCTTGCTGCGGTCCTCCTCCTGCTGCTGCAACACCTCGGGAACCGCGGCCATGGCGACGCGGGTCTCGAGCGGGGCCGCCTGGCTGTGCGAGGAGAGAAGAGGCTGGGCCGCCGCCGCTGCCGCCGCCGGGGCGCCTCTCAGGGGAAGAGGCGGCCGCGGCCCCGCCTCCGCCAGCCTCCCTGCCCGACGGCGGCGGGAGGCCTCGAGATTCCGCCACCGTCCCAGCAGCCCCGGGAAAGGCGAGCGGCGCCCCACGTGCTCCCCCAGGGCGGCCTCCCCCGTCCCCTCTGCCGTCCATCTTGGAGCCGGGCAAAGAAACGACGCGGGGGCCTACCCTCGCTCCAGGCCACGCGGAAGCAGCTAACCGCAGGGCCGCCCTGGGAACGCGGAAGGCCAGGCACTTTGGTAGCGAGGCGCGTCTCAATAAAGGGCGCGCTCGCCTGTGCGGGGGGAATTTATTACTCAGCAGAGCCCAAGATGGCGACGAGCTCTGACGTCAACGAGATCTCGCTAGAGAGAAGTGGCGCGATTTGGAGGCGCCCGCGCTCCCGCCGGAGGGAGGGTTTCCCCACTGAGCGCCGGAGAATGGACGGAGCTGGGGGACCAGGGATGGGGCGGGGCATGAGCGCCGCAGTGCTTGCTGGGGCCGCCGTGCCTGGGCGGGGCCTAGCCTGAGGGCAAAGCGCGGGACAGACGAAAGGACCGGCCCGCGGGGTCGTTCGCGCGCTGAAGCTAGCGGCGGGCACCGGCTTCTGAGGTACCTCCCTGCCGGCTGTTCCCTACCGTGATTCTCGCGCGAGGGGCCGCCGCCGGCCCGGTCCTGTGGGGCTCCGCCGAAGCGCGTACAGGGCGGCGGGGCCCTACTGACCGTCCCTGGCGGTTCAGACCGGTCGGGAGCGCGAGTGCCCAGTCTTGAATGGATCCTGGCGGTGCCCACTGTAGAGGGTGTGAGGGGTTAGATGAGAGCTCTCCCTCCATGCTACGTTTCAGAGAGTCTAGTTTTCAATCTTATGGTTTTCTGGGGAGAAACGGGAGGAATAAATGGGAGATTTGGGAGTGACATATTGTTGCTCTTGTTCTGTCGTGCACGACTCTTTGCGACCCATGGACTGCAGCCCAGCCGGGGGACTGCAGCACGCCAGACTCTCCACCGTCTTCCGGCGTTTGATCAAATCCGTGCCCATCAAGTTGGTGACGTGAACTTCCCTGGTGGCTCAGACGGTGAAGATGGTGATGCTGTCTCACCGTCTTATCTTCTCTTGCCCCCTTCTTCCTTTGCCTTCCATCTTTCCCAGCATCAAGGTCTTATTGGAAAGACCGCTCTTCACATCAGGTGGCCAAGCTATTGAAACTTCAGCAGCAGCCCTTCCAGTGACTATTCAAGGTTGATTTCCTTTAGGATTGACTGGGTTTGATCTCTTGGCTGTCCAAAGGACTCTGAAGAGTCTTCTTCAGCACCACAATTTGAAAGGGTTGTGACACATACCCCACTACTTCTGAAGAAGGAAATGGCAACCCACTCCAGTATTCTTGCATAGAGAGTCCATGGGGTAGCAAAGAGTCGGACACCACAGCACATAGGCAAACAGGGACCTGCTGTAAAGCACAGAAAATTCTACTCGATACTCTGCAATGGCCTATATGGGATAAGAATCTTAAAGAGAGGGGATATATGTGTATGTATAACTGACTCACTTTGCTCTACACCTGAAACTAATATAACATTGTAAATCAGCTATACTCCAATAAAAAATTTTTTTTAGAAATCTGATGTTTAGGGATTAGTGGTTAAACTGCTAAGTGTGACCACCAGGCCCCTCTAGCGTCTTGTCCTGTGTTTCTTTGTATCACACAGAGCTCCCTTCATAGGTGGCAGTTGGCACCATAGTGAATGTTAGGGACACATTGTCCCAAGCTGTCTACTATTTCACATTTAACAAATGCTGGTCCTTCAGAAGTAGTTTTGTACAGATAGTACCAATTCCAAGCTCAGCTGCAGGACAAGACAAGAAATTGACTGATGAGCTATTGGGGCAAGGAATAGCAACTTTATTTGGAAAGCCAGCAGACCCAGAAGATGGTGGACTAGTGCCCCAAAGAGCCATTTTTCCAGAGTTAGAATTGAGACTCCTTTTATCCTAAAAGAGGAGGGAGTGTCGCTGGTAGTTGCAAAAATCTTGGTGCAGCAATCCTTTGTTCTTGTAGCTGCCCAGCGAGGTCTGGTCACAGTGCTCTTAAAAACCTCAAACAAGACAATTATTTTCTGTTCTGTAACTTTTTATGCTTGGAAAAGTGTTAATACCTTTAAAGATCAGAACTCTGAGAATGGGCCCTCCTGTATATTCTAGGCTGTAGGCGTAACATTCTCCTACAAAAGGTGCAAAGTTGGCATTAAGCCCCGGCAGGGAACTAAGGTTAGAATTAAAGGAATAGATCCAATATGGAGTCAAGTGTGTTCTCTGTTAAACATGTGGGAAAAGTTATTGAATACAATTTTAAAGAGCTATATCATACTGTTGCAGCTTTCACTTGGATGGTTCAAACGTTTAACACGTCTGATACCTAACACCACTTTCTCTTTGATAGGAAAGCAAAAATTAAAAAGGCCTTCAACGTTACAGGTATACCGGAGGGAAGTGAAAAAAAGTCTAAAGATGAAGGTATTTCAGACCATCTGCAGGCAGCTTCAAAGTTCAAAGAGGCTTTTTGTAGAAGCAGCCCCTCGTGTTGTTTTCTCCACTTCCTCTTATTTGCGTGGCCGGAAGAAAAGAGTGAACCCTTATGAACAAGTGGACCAGGAAAAATACTCTGATTTGGTCAAGTCTGTCTTGTCGTTCAGAGACCATGCTCGGACTCCACAGTCTCTGTTTGAGGAAGATGCTTTACTCTACGGACCGGTGAGTAAGAGTAAGGCCCCAAAGCAAGAAGAAGCATCAGGAGTTCCACAAAACTGGTTTCCTCTGTTCAATCCAGAGAAAAGCATAAAACCAGACCTAGCAAGGGATCCTCCAGTTCCTCTGAAAATCCCTTTGCAAAGGAATGCAATACCAAGCGTGACCCGAGTCCTGCAACAGACCATGACGTCAGAACAGACTTTCTACCTGGAGAAGTGGAGGCAGCGCATGATTCTGGAACTGGGAGAGGATGGCTTTGCTGAATATACTTCAAGTAATCTTCTCAATCTTGATTCTTACGGTTATTATGTTTCCCAGAGTAGAAGGCACCCCTATAGCTAGTGAGGAGCTGCTTTCAGATGATAGTATTAACAGCGTTTTTTATAACTCACTTCATTATCATGACAGCCCTATGAAGCACAGATACCATTATCCCCATTTTACAGATAAAATTAAAGCAGAGAGATCAAGTAGTTTGACTAAAAGATATATAAAATTCATTTGTTTTATAAGCTATAGACTTAAGTATTAGAATTTCCTGTTTGTTTTTTTTTAATGGAATAGTTGATCATCACATAATGGAGTTCTAGTTGTTGCTAGGCATTCTGTTCAGAATCTAGTAAATGCCCCCTTGCTCTGCTTATCAGCAGAGACTGACTCGTAAATTTAAAGACTGGCAATAAATCAGAACGTGTGATCTGTATTTAGATCTTAGTAAACTGAGGCAGATGTTCAGAGCCTGCAACTCCTGTCCTAACTCACTAACTTGGACAACCAAGGAGAATAGCTTTCGTAAAACAGATTCCACCCAAAAACAAGATGAAAGAAGAGACCGTCAGTACAGGTGAATTCGCTTCTCCCC
Source organism: Moschus berezovskii (assembly GCF_049115385.1). NCBI lineage: Eukaryota > Metazoa > Chordata > Mammalia > Artiodactyla > Moschidae > Moschus > Moschus berezovskii. Next base: position 46,363,548 of record NC_142474.1, on the reverse strand, counting down.
AGCAGGATCACAGTTGTTAAAGCTAAGTTTACACTGAGCATCCTTTAGTCCACGCTTCCCAGGGAGCAGGACATGCACCCGTAGTGGTCCAGAAGCACTTTAATTTTTATATAGGAGTAATACTTATTTTGAGGCATCTTAGAACAAAGATATGTGTATCCATAACACATTAAACCTGTGGTCACGTGTTTTAAAGGAAAAATGTTAAGTATTGTTTTATTTTCTTTAAACCAGAAATATTACAGCTTGTGGGAATCTAAGAAACCTACTGAGATGTTGCGTACCTAGGTCTGTAGCTCTTGGCACAAAGGAAGGAAGTACTTTGCTGGCTCTTTGATAAAGGAGAGGAGTTGTTTGGTTTGAGCCAGCCCACTATCCCAGGCAGAAAGAAAATTGGTTGACTCCATGAAGTCAACTTCATAGATCTAGATTACTATGATATGATTTCTCAATTTAGGATCAACTTTAAACAGGCAGAATTAATTTTTTTTTTTTTTAATAATGGGGCAGTCACATACAGATTCGTGTCATGGCCCAAAAAAAAGAAGAAAGAAAAAGAGCAGGAAGGGACATCCCTGGCAGTCCTGTGGCTCCACTGCAACAGCGCTAGTTCCATCCCTGGTCAGGGAACTAAGATGCCACATGCTGCACAGTGTGACCAAAAAAAGAAACCCAAAACATAGGGTCATTTTCCCAAGTACCAATTTACCTTTTGAAGATTGCGGAGGATAAGAAAGTCTGACTTTGATTTATACTTGTGTTGATCCTAGTGGGAAAGCTGGGGTTTACTTTTTCTGATTTTGTTTTTTTTTTTTGCTACATTGAATTTTTTTTAATTCTAAAATATCCATGCTTGTCAGTTAGAATATAGGAGATTCATGATTTTTTGTTGTTAATATGACTTGAAAACACTGCACTTTTATTCCTTTAATTTATTCAAGGAACATTCTAACTTAATTGCTATCTGCAATAACTCTTAAATCTTTTAAAATTTATTTTTACAAGTTGAATCATGTTTAACGTTCTCAGCTTTAGAATCCTAAGGAAT